>NC_142760.1:19055532-20291157 GCF_054948205.1 Urtica dioica subsp. dioica | reverse complement strand
GCAGTCTTGCATCGAGAAGCGATCCATCACCTTATCAATATAAGATGCTTGAGAGAGCGACAGGGTCCGGTTTTTCCTATCTCGAAAGATTTGGATTCCCAGAATGTACGCGGCTTCTCCTAGATCCTTTATATCGAATTGCTTTGCTAGCCAGACCATAACCTCAGATAACTTACCCACGTCATTACCAATGAGTAGTATATCATCGACATATAGTACCAGAAACACAACTTTGCCTTCGTGTATTAACTTGTAAACACAAGGCTCATCTATTGACTGTTCAAAGCCGAGGCTCTTTACAGTTTCATCGAATCTAATATTCCATGACCTAGATGCTTGCTTTAGTCCATAAATGGATTTAAGCAACTCACAAACCTTGGTCTCTTGACCTTTATCCACGAAACCGTCTGGTTGAGCCATGTAAATGCGCTCGTCAAGATTGCCATTCAGAAAGGTTGTCTTGACATCCATTTGCCAGATCTCATAGTCGAGAGCTACAGCTATGGATAGGAGTATGGGGATGGATTTAAGCATCGCGACTGGCGAGAAGGTTTCTTCATAGTCAATCCCTTCTTGTTGGGTATAACCCTTCGCCACAAGTCGTGCTTTGAACGTCTCGACGTTCCCATCAGGACCCCTTTTCTTCTTGTATATCCACTTACACCCTACGGGTTTAATCCCTTCAGGAAGGTCTACAAGTTTCCAGACTTTGTTGACATACATCGAGTGCATTTCAACTTTCATGGCGTCAAGCCAAAGGTTTGATTCAGAACAAGCCATCGCTTGGCTATAGGAAACAGGGTCATCCATGTCGGAGACGGCTACAAGAGAGTCTCCATAAGACATGTACCTGTCAGGCTTTTGAGTAGCCCTCCCACTACGTCTAAGTACTACTTGACGAGATTCTGATGAGTTACGTTGTGTTTCAGTTGGGGTAAGAACAGTTCTTACAGATGAGGTAGAAGCTTCCTCACCCAACTTTTCTTCAAGCACAATTTTGCTTCAAGGTTTCGCATCCTTCATAAAGTCCTCCTCAAGGAAACGAGCATTCGTGCTAACGAAAGTCTTATCGTCCTCGGGACACTAGAAAGTAAAACCTTTGGTTTCCTTCGGATATCCTACAAACAGGCACAATTCTGACCTACTAGCCAACTTGCTAGTCTTTTGCCTCAGCACGTGTGCAGGGCAACCCCAAATTCGGATGCGGCCAAGATTCACTTTACGGCCAGTCCATCGTTCATAAGGAGTACCAGGAACCGTTTTGGACGGAACTTGGTTCAGAATGTAGGCGGCTGTTTTGAGGGCATATCCCCAAAAGGAAAGCGGGAGTGATGAGTAACTCATCATTGATCTAACCATCTCCATAAGAGTTCGGTTTCTTCTCTCTGACACTCCGTTTTGTTGAGGTGTGCCAGGTGCGGTAAGCTGAGAAGCGATACCTTCTTCTTTAAGAAAGTCATCGAACTCTCCAGACATATACTCACCACCTCGATCAGATCGAAGGGTTTTGATCACTTTGCCAGTTTGCTTTTCCACTAAAGCCCTAAAGACCTTAAATACGTTAAAGGTCTCGGATTTGTGTTTAAGCAAATAGACAAACCCATATCTTGAGTAATCATCAGTGAAGGTAACGAAGTATTCGTATCCTCCACGTGCCTGTTGATTGAGCGGACCACATACATCAGAATGTATTAGTTCCAGCAACTCAGTGGCTCTTCGACCCTTATCGGAGAAAGGTCGCTTAGTCATTTTTCCTTCTATACAGGATTCACAAGTAGGTAGTGAACCTATTGCAGAGGCTTGGAGTGGACCATCCCTCACAAGTCTCTTAATCCTATCTAGACTGATATGACCAAGTCTTAAGTGCCAGAGGTATGTTGATTTTGTTAGATCGGAGGATTCAGAAAGTTTGATCCTCTTTGGCTCCCTAATTAGATCGTTATCTATTTCGGTGTCTAAAAGAGAAGGTTGAGTGGGATAGATGTAAAAAAGACCATTCTTCATACATGCATCAGTGACAAAAGAATTATCAGTAAACGAAATACGAATTCCATTCTTAATGAACTTTAAACAATAATCTTGCTCAAGAAGACGAGCAACGGATATTAAGTTCTTACCAAAGGTAGGAACAAAATAAACATTATTCAAGTTTATGGTGCGGTCTTCAAAAGACAATGTCACGGATCCCACAGCCTTCGCAGACACCAGGCTCCCATCACCCCATTTGAAACAGAACTCGCCTTCCTCTAAGCTTTTGGTTTTCTTGAAACCATTCAAGGAACAACAAATATGGTTAGTAGCAGCGGAGTCAAGAATCCACGTTGATACATTATCAGCTACTAAGCATGCTTCGGTAACTAGTACAATACTATGTTCCTTTGCTTTGAGATAGGCAGGACAGTTCGTTTTATCGGCCTTGTGAGGTCTCTTCTTAGTTCCAGAGGCGGAGGCTTTTTGCTCAGTAGCATGTGCCTCTCCTTGATTCCTCTTTCTCTTATGGAGACCTACGGCAGTGTGAAGCTCCTTCATAAGCTCGGTAACAGTGTACTTTAGCTTTGTAATGGAGTAGTTCAGCTTGGAGGTATCAAGAGATGCGGGGAGAGTTTCTAAGATCATATCTATGATATTCTTCCCATCAATCTCAGATCCTAGGATTTCCATTTCATTTAGGTAACCAATGATCAGCATCATATGGTCCCTAACAGGAGTCCTAGCCTTCATGCGACAGTTCATAAACTGTCGGACTGCTTGTAGCCTTGTTTGACGCCTTTGCCCTCCAAACATCTCAAGGAGATTGTAGAGCATGTCAGCGGCAGTCTCGATGTCACGATGTTGCTCTTTTAGCATATTGTTTATAGATGCCAAGATATAGCACCTCACAATCTCATCGGATCGAAGCCAGGACGCTAAGGCGTCATTGTCCTCTTGAATTGAATCATCATTCGTCAGAGGAGGACACGGGGTGGTGAGTACCCATTTGTGCTCGTTAACGGTAGGTATTATGTCGAGGTTACGTTTCGAATCTACGTAGTTGTCGTTTTCGAGTTTGATCGAGGAAAGAAAGATTGAGAGATGGTTGAGAGACATATTGCCTATATAAGTTGAAACAAGTTTATGATTAGTCTTTGGTTTAGGATTTAAGTTTGTTTAAGACTTTGATAAAATCCAAAGGTGTTATAAACCAAACGATAATTTACTCCCTCAAGAGAAGGCCGCAAAAAATCTCCATTTATAAGTAAATGACACATCATTAATGCTAAGCCAAGATGTCAATACATCTATTTTGACTAGCCACCTTTTAAATTGGTTTGATCACTCACATCCTTTCGCAGAGCCTCAAGGGAGGATTACTAGGGATTGAGCCTAAGTGTGTAACCAACCACTTAGTCCAAAAGATCAGCTTTGAAAAACAATCCCCCAAGGGGAGGCCTTGTCATCATTGCATCACTCTCGGACGTAGCTCATTGAGCAATGATCGAAGCAATAACGCCTTGGAGTACTCACATTTAAGTGAGGGTCGCAAGAGCGGCTCTTAGTCCCACGTTATTGCATCTTTCATTAGTGTTGGGGATCGTGGGTTACACACAACGAATATAACCCTCCCACTTAGTTTTTGGAGTTGGTTCATCGACTCTTGTAATTTCGGAAACAAATTTCCTAGTTAGAGAGCGACAGAGCGGACAACTAGAAGAGAATCCTAGATCGACATGTTCAGAGCAGTATTAGTGCATAAAGGCACAAGGTACATACTCGATCTTTTCCTATTTTCTATTTCGGGAAAGTGCGTGAGGGAAGTGTGAACTTCAACTCACTCGAACACTTGAAAGTTTGAGATTACACATCTTTTTATTTTTCGGCTTGTCTACAAGGAGACCTCCCACTCAAATTTTCAAGAGCATATAGATTTTGAACATATGTGATATAGATATAGTTTTGAAAACATTTTGAAAATTTATTTGATTTGGATGACAAAATATTTTCAAGTTTGAAAGTGAAAACGGTTTTTCAAAATTCAAACTAGTTTTGTAGAGATTCAATTTCAATTAAACTTTCAAAAAACAAAACATTTTAATCTTACACATCATGTTTATAATCATATGAAAAACATTTTTGCTCAAGAAAATTTTCTCATTAGAGTTCTATAACTCATGGTAGTGGGGTTTGAAAATCCGAATTTTTAAAAAACTGGAGTTTCAGACAGCCGCGCACCTCGGAGTAAAATCGCCATATCTGGCGGCTCCGATGTCCTTTTGAGCCGAAACCGGTGGCATTGGACAGAGGATAGACAGAGATTTAATTTGATTCAATAATCATTAAATTTAGATTTCTGAACAGAGAGTTATGCCACTTTTAATGCGGGTTTACTCCAGCTCGAAGAAAAAGAAATAAATTAAAGCTTGGTCCTACTTAGGTGCGAAAAAGAATCAAGTGTAACGGAACGTTTTAAGATGTTGTTTAAAGCTTTTATTTGTGTTTTATTAGCAAGGTAATAACAAGGCATAAAAGAAATAACAACAAGCATAAAACGATTCAAGTAAAAATAAGAAACTAGCAAGATAACAAAACTAGTCACAAAATTTTACTCGAAAAATTCTCAAACCTTTAAAACACGTTTTTCAATATAAAAAATTAAAAACTTTTAGAACTGATTCTAATGTGTTTTAACATCATCCCAAACTCATAGAAAATCAACATGGTTTTTAATTTAAAGGCATGAGCAATAAATTAAAAAAAATCTAAGATTACAATTCTAACTTGTCACAAAATTAGTAAACTTTCGAAAACGATTTTCAAGCTCATAATTTAAAAACATGCACATGCATTCCTTTGACCATAGCTCTGATACCATTTGTTGGAATCGATCTAGGGTTTGAGAAAAAGTTTAATGCTTCGTTAAGCGGCGGAATTTTAAAAATTTTCTTTTTAAGTAAAACTAGTTTTTACTAATCTAGACAAGAGCATGTGCATGTAAATAAAAACTAATATGAGCTATTAAAGTTACTAACCTTTCTTGAAGCTTGAACCTTGTAGAAGCTTTTGGAAAGTTGCAACGCTCGTCTCCCCTCGCAGCACGTCTCTCTTTCTTTCCTCGGCACCTCGAGCAACCCCGAAAGTTTCTATCACTAAATCACTCGTAAAGAAGGAATCAGTGAGTGGGCACTTTTAAACACTACGACTTGAGAACGAGTCTCGAAGTCGCAGAGCTAAACACTAGGTCGAGTGAGGACCTAGGTGCCAAGACAAGAAATAATCGAAAAATAAACTAGAGAGAGAGAGAGAGGATTTTCGGCCAAAGTTCTAGAGAGAGAGTCTCTCAAATCTCTTAAACTTGGATGAATGAATTGTGAGGAAATGAGGCTCCTATTTATAGGAGAGGCTTTACCTTCAATAAGGTAGTTTCCTCTTCTATAGAATATCACATATTCATGAGCAAATATTGCCTCTTTCCCACTTGAGAAACTCGGCCAAGCTAGGGCTTCTAGAAGCCTTGATTTGTTTCCTATTTTGTTCAAGGTTTGCCTTGTCTCTCAATGTGGCCGATTCCCTTGTGCATCCTTATGCAAATTTGTTTCCTCTTTTTCTTTTGGCAAGTATCTAAATACATTTATGCACAAAATAAACTCTCCTATTTCTCTATTAGGGTAGGCGCCCAAGTCTCTCTAGAAGGAGCTTCTAGAAGCTTCTTCATTTGTTCATGACAACATGAGAAAGGCCCATTAAGAATTTTCAATAAAATTCTCATGAAACGAAATTAATTCACAAGGCCCAATGATCAAGTCATGGCCGAGTGAAACATGTCACAAAATGACCTTGTCAAAAAATTTATTGACATTCATTTCATCCTTTGTCTCAAAAGACAAAAATACCCTTTTAACTATTTTCGTTCTTGTTTTGGCTTAGCTTCCAGTTTAACTATTCCTATCGATGTGATTCGTGACAGTGACCTCATGGACCCAAATGAACAAAGCTTTAGCTAAACACTTGGACTCAAAAGTTCACAAACCTTTTCCAAGTTTAGCTTAATGCCAACTGACTCCACTAAAGAGCTGACACTGAAAATCTCTCGGTTCAAATGAATTTATTTTCTACTCAAGAATTCGACCTAATTATGATGAGCGGATCCACTGAATATTATCTATGTTTACCCTTCATGAATGTCATCAGCTAGTCGGGATTTACTAAATTACCATTTTACCCTTCTAGCTGTTATTTCCTCAACTCCTTTGTCGCTTGTGAATAAGTTAGAAACAATGTATTGACGAGGAGCTAACAAGTCACATTGTTTCATCCAAAAGAGTCAAGACTCAATTTGGACACTGGCCAGTTCATTTATTCACACTCCAAGGAACAAAGCATGAGGTGACATACATTGCATTTCAGCAATCTTGTACATGAATTCCATATCTATGAGAACTTCACAAAGTTACTCATGACAGACTCACAACTTAGTACTTCACCAATAGGCCTTGTTCGGAATCACATAGTGAGTCCGAACTTTGACTTTCTCAAATGAGAATACTAAGGTGTGAAATGGCATGTCTCATTTCAAGATTAAGGTAAGCATGATGCAATTCATACATAGTGACTTCGAGACATAAGAGGTTAAATGGTTTGTTCTTATCTTGTCTCTAGAAGTGCACTGGTCAATTCAGTACCTTCGGAAGATACCTAGAAGAACTATAGAGTTCCTAACTCTCAATGCCTCATAACCAGACATCATAGATTCTTCTAACAATCATACTGAGGTCAATAGTCCTTTGACCCTAAGATTGCGAATATATCGTTTTAAGCAAACTACGAAGAGTTTGTTCATGCAAATCTACATTTGTCTCTTCGTAAGTTGTTAAGTTTGTTTATGGACTAAAAGACTAAGGTTTTATCATAAAGCTTCAGACAAGGAAGATTGAATGAACGTTTCAACTTTTTATTAATTAATAAGCAATTACAAGCAAGAGTCTTCGTAAGACTATATGACATCAAATGTACATAAATAGACACTACTACTCTTCTTGTGCGCACCATTGACAACAATTTGGACACTGGCCAGTTCCTTTATTCACATTCCAAGGAACAAAGCATGTGGTGATATACATTGCATTTCAGCAATCTTATACATGAATTCCATATCTATGAGAACTTCACAAAGTTACTCATGACATCTTCAATACTTAGTACTTCACTAATAGGCCTTGTTCAGAATCACATAGTGAGTTCGAACTCTGACTTTCTCAAATGAGAATACGTAAGTTGTGAAATGGCATGTCTCATTTCAGGATTAAGGTAAGAATGATGCAATTCATACGTACTGACTTCGAGACATAAGAGGTTAAATAGTGTGTTCTTATCTTGTCTCTAGAAGTGCACTGGTCAATTCAGTACCTTCGGAAGATACCTAGAAGAACTATAGAGTCTCCAACTCTCAATGCCCCATAACCAGACATCATTGATTCTCCTAACAATCATACTGAGGTCAATAGTCCTTTGACCCTTAGATTGCGAATATATCATTTTAAGCAAACTACGAAGAGTTTGTTCATGCAAATCTACATTTGTCTCTTCGTAAGTTGTTAAGTTTGTTTATGGACTGAAGACTAAGGTTTTATCATAAATCTTCAAACATACAAGGAAGAATGAATGAACGTTTCAACTTTTTATTAAATGAATGAGCAATTACAAGCAAGAGTCTTCGTGAGACTTTATCACATCAAATGTACAAAATAAAGACTACAATTCTTCTTGTGGGCACCATTGACATCATGAAGAATCCCATAAGGTTGAAGGATTCCATGACAAGGACGCCATCACGGCGATCGCGGAGGGAGCTAGCACAAGCGACTTCCTCAAGTCTATTGTTGGAAAGGTCCCATGGGACACGGCGGAGCTGATGTCGAGAGCTCGCACGTAGATTGGGATCGAGGACTACCTCAATGGCCGAGACGACCGGAAAGCTGGAGGACAAGGCGGTCACCGTCGCAACGATCAGGATGGGGATCGCCCCGACCCTCGAAAGAGGAGGAATAAGGGAGGCCATGCCCCTAACGGTCGCTCCCTCCCCGGGCCAAGACTCTCACATGTCGACAGCTTCCGGAAGTTTTCGGCATTCACCCCTCTGAACTCTCCGCAAGAGCGGATCCTGGCTCTGCACCGCAACAAGCTAGGATGCCCTGTTGGAATCGATCTAGGGTTTAAGAAAATAATTAACGCTTCGGTAAGCGGCGGAATTTTAAAAAATTTCTTTTATAAGTAAAACCAGTTTTACTAACCTAGACAAAGAGCAAGTACATGTAATTAAAAACTATTATGAGTATAGAAGTTTACTAACCTTTCTTGAAGCTTGAACGTTGAGAAGCTTTTGGAAAGTTTGCAACGCTCGTCTCCCCTCGCAGCACGCCTCTCTTTCTTTCCTCGGCACCTCGAGCAACCACGAAAGTTTCTATCACTAAATCACTCGAAATAAAGGAATTAGTGAGTGGGCACTTTTAAACACTACGACTTAAGAACAAGTCTTGAAGTCGCAGAGCTAAACTCTAGGTCAAATGAGGACCTAGGTGCCAAAACAATAAAACAAAATTGACTAGAGAGAGAGAGGAGAGGGGCGGCCACAAGTTCTAGAGAGAGAGGCTCTCAATATCTAACTTATGTGGAATGAATAGAATGAGAGGAATGAGGGTCCTATTTATAGGAGAAGGGTTGGCCTTGGAAAGAAGTAGTTTCCTCTTATTTTCCAAGCCTTAATGAGCAATCTTTTACTGCCCATTCCTATCCAAGATAGGCGCCCACCTCAAGCAAATCCCCAAGGGATTAGTTTCCTCTTTTGTTCTCTCTTGGTTGCCTTGGCCGAAATTCCCTATACAAGTATAGGAAATTTGTTTCCTCTTTTTCTTTTGGCAAGTATCTTGATACATTTATGCACAAAATATTCTCTCTTCCTATGGGTATGTTGGGCGCCCAAATGGTCACTACAAGGAGCTTCTAGAAGCTTCTTCATTTGTTAATGACAACATGAGAAAGGCCCATTAAGAATTTTCAATAAAATTCTTATGAAATGAAATTAATTCACAAGGCCCAATAATCAAGTCATGGCCGAGTGACATTAAGTCATCAAATGAACTTGTCAAAAAATTTATTGACATTCATTTCATCATATGTCTCAAAAGACAAAAATACCCTTTTGACAATTTTCGTTCTTGTTTTGACTTAGCTTCCAGTTTAACTATTCCTACTCGATGTGATTTGTGACAGTGACCTCATGGACCCAAATGAACAAAGCTTGAGCTAAACACTTGGACTCAAAAGTTCACAAACCTTTTCCAAGTTTAGCTTAATGCCAACTGACTCCACTAAAGAGTTGGCACTGAAAATCTCTCGGTTCAAATGAATTTATTTTCTACTCAAGAATTCAACCTAATTATGATGAGCGGATCCACTGAATATTATCTATGTTTACCCTTCATGAATGTCATCAGCTAGTCGGGATTTACTAAATTACCATTTTACCCTTCTAGCTGTTATTTCCTCAACTCCTTTGTCGCTTGTGAATAAGTTAGAAACAATGTATTGACGAGGAGCTAACAAGTCACATTGTTTCATCCAAAAGAGTCAGGACTCAATTTGGACACTGGCCAGTTCATTTATTCACACTCCAAGGAACAAAGCATGAGGTGACATACATTGCATTTCAGCAATCTTGTACATGAATTCCATATCTATGAGAACTTCGCAAAGTTACTCATGACATTCTCACAACTTAGTACTTCACCAATAGGCCCTGTTCGGAATCACATAGTGAGTCCGAACTCTGACTTTCTCAAATGAGAATACTAAGGTGTGAAATGACATGTCTCATTTCAGGATTAAGGTAAGCACGATGCAATTCATACGTAGTGACTTGGAGACATAAGAGGTTAAATGGTTTGTTCTTATCTTGTCTCTAGAAGTGTACTGGTCAATTCAGTACCATCGGAAGATACCTAGAAGAACTATAGAGTCTCCAACTCTCAATGCCTCATAACCAGACATCATAGTTCTTCTTACCTAGAAGAACTACCTTGTTGAAGGTAATCCCTCCCCTATAAATAGAGGTCTCATTCTCGTTGTTTTCTCATTCCAAAGTTTTAGAGATTGAGAGCATTCCTCTCGAGACTTGGCCGATCCTCTCTCTCTCTCTCTCTCTCTTCAATTTCGTTTTATTGTTTTGGCACCTAGGTCCTCATTTGACCTAGAGTTTAGCTCTACGACTTCAAGACTCGTTCTTAAGTCGTAGTGTTTAAAAGTGCCCACTCACTGATTCCTTTTATTTCGAGTCATTTAGTGATAGAAACTTTCGTGGTTGCTCGAGTCGCCGAGGAAAGAAAGAGAGACGTGCTGCGAGGGAGACAAGTGTTGAGACTTTCCAAAAGCTTCTCAAAGTTCAAGCTTCAAGAAAGGTTAGTAAACTTCTTAGCTCATAATAGTTTTTAGGGTTATTAAGTTATATAGCCACACGGATATAGTGGATTGAGATATAGCCCACCTTTGGTTAATTTCTTGTAAATAGCCAAGTAAACTTATTAACAAATTAATAAAAGACTTATTTAACACAGCAAACTATATATTTTAGGTAGTTAATAGGCTGCCACATTTGCAAGTTGGCTATTTACAAAGTATTTACCAAAGATTGGCTAATTTACAATTCCTATAGTTTAAGTGGCTTATGTAGCCAATTTTTTGTAGTTTTTATTTATATGTACTTGCTCTTTGTCTAGGTTAGTAAAAAAACTGTTTTTACTTGAAAATAAAATTTTTAAAAATTCCGCCGCTTTGCGAAGCGTTAAACTTTTTCTTAAACCCTAGATCATTTACAACAAATGGTATCAGAGCTATGGTCGAAGATTAGCATGTACATGTATTTAAAAATATGAGCTTGAAAATCGTTTTGGAAAGTTTACTAATTTTGTGACAAGTTAGAATTGTTTTCTTAGATTTTTTTTAATTTATTGCTCTTGCCTTTAAATTAAAAATCATGTTGTTTTTTTATGAGTTTGGGATGTTTTTAAAACACATTAGAATCAGTTCTAAAAGTTTTTAATTTTTTATATTGAAAAACTTGTTTTAAAGGTTTGAGAAATTTCGAGTAAAGTTTTGTGACTAGTTTTCTTGTCTTACTAGTTTCTTATTTTTACTTGAATCGTTTTATGCTTGTTGTTATTTCTTTTATGCCTTGTTATTACCTTGCTCATAAAACACAAATAAAAGCTTTAACAACCTTCATAAAACGTTCCGTTACACTCGATTCTTTTTTCGCACCTAAAAAGGACCAAGCTTTAATTATTTCTTTTTCTTCGAACTGGAGTAAAAACCGCAGTAAAAGTGGCATAACTCTCTGTTCAGAAATCGAAATTTAATGATTCTTGAATCAAATTAAAGCTATGTCTGTCCTCTGTCCAATGGCACCGGTTTCAGGTCAAAAGGACATAGGAGCCACCAGTTATGGTGATTTTACTCCGAGGTGCGCGGCTGTTCCGAAACTCCAGTTTTTTAGAATTCCGGATTTTCAGTCCCACTACGATGAGTTATAGAACTCTAATGAGAAAATTTTCTTGAGCAAAAATATTTTTCATATGATGTGTAAGATTAAAATGTTTTAATTTTTGAAAGTTTAATTGAAATTGATTTTTTTTTCAAAACTAGTTTGAATCTTGAAAAACGGTTTTCGTTTTCAAACTTGAAAAATTTTGTCATCCAAATCAAATAAGTTTTCAAAATGTTTTCAAAACTATATCTATATCACATATGTTCAAAATCTATATGCTCTTGAAAATTTGAGTGGGAGGTCTCCTTGTAGACAAGCCGAAAAATAAAAGGATGTGTAATCTCAAACTTTCAAGTGTTCGAGTGAGTTGAAGTTCACACTTCTCTCACGCACTTTCCCGAAATAGAAAATAGGAAAAGATCCGAGTATGTCCTGATATGATCCTTACCAACAAATGTGATAAGACCCAATAACAATGATTGGAAAAAGACCCCAAGATCTGCAAAGGACTAGAATGTTGAGACTTGACCCAATATCTAGAGAGATAAGAACCAAGCCTACAATATATATGACGCCACACCAAGATACTCAAGATGATCACTTAAGAATCAAGATGATAAGTCAAGTTGCTGAACGCCACAAGAAAACTTGATAAGTTCAAAAAGTCTTTTCAAGAACAAGAAAGACACAAACTCACATATATTTCATTCAAAGGGGAATTGTCCTGATTACATTCTCCTAAACACTTATTTATAGCCTTGGAGAGGCTTTACAATCAGCCAAAAACGTTTTGCTCCAACAGCTCTAAAAACAACATTTAAGACACTAGTAATAAAAGCTGAAATCTAAATGCAAATAACTCTCAGCCCTTATAACATTGAAACTGAACGTTTTTTACATAAAAACACACAAAACAACACACTAAATGGGTATAAACACCCCAAATTCGTCCAACTATTCTGAGTGGTTACAAAAGTAACTCCCAAAAGAGTGAACAGCCTTATTTATTGTTAGAAATGTGGATCCAATGCCTAAAAACGACCTAGGCATTCTGATTACTCTTGTAGAACCTTAATCATTGTAATTAGGCTCTCTTGCTTTAGATTTGCCTCAACTTTGGGCCCAAATGAGCTAACTTGTTGAATCAGCCCCTTTGAATTGTTTGGCCTTAAACCTTGTGAGAGGCCCACTAGGCAAACTTAATGGATCACTTGAAAGTTTTCTTTTAGTCATCTCAGGTCCACTTGTATCCATTTGAACTCCTTGATCACTTGCATCCACTTTAGCTCCTCGATTCGCATCATGTCCCTTGTGCCTTTATGCACTAACATTGCTCTGAACATGAAGATCTAGGATTCTCTTCTAGCTATCCGCTTTATCGCTCTATAACTAGGAAAACCGTTTCCGAACTTATAAGAGTCGATGTACCAACTCCAAAAACTATGTGGGAGGGTTATACTTGTTGTTTGTAACCCACGATCCCCAACACTAATGAGAAGTGCAATTGTCGCTAGACTAAAAGTCACCCTCGTGGCCCTCTCTTAAATGAGAGTACTCAAGGGCGCTTTGCACTGATCATTGCTCAATGAGCTAAATCCGAAAGTGAGACAATGAGACAAGACCTCCCCTCGGCGGATTGTTTTTCAAAGTCAATCTTTTGGACTAAGTGGTTGGTTACACACTTAGACTCAATCCCTAGTAATCCTCCCTAGAGGCCCTGCGAAAGGATGTGAGTGATCAAACCAATTTACAAGGTAGCTGGTCAAAATTGGTGTATTGACATCTTGGCTAAGCATTAATGATGTGTCATTTACTTATAAATGGAGATTTTTTGCGGCCTTCCCTCGAAGGAGTAAATTATCGTTTAGTTTATAACACCTTTGGATTTTATCAAGTCTTAAACAAACTTAAATCCTAAACCAAAGACTAATCATAAACTTGTTTCAACTTTTATAGGCAATATGTCTCTCAACCCTCTCTCAACCATTCTTTCCTCGAATAAACTCGAAGGCGACAATTACGCCGACTGGAAACCTAACCTCGACATAGTCTTTACTGTCGACAAGCACAAATGGGTTCTCACCACCCCCTGTCCTCAAACGAATGAAGATTCAACGCAAGAGGAAAAAGACGCCCTGGCGGCCTGGCTTCGATCCGATGAGATTGCGAGGTGCTATATTCTGGCATCAATGAACAATGTGTTGCAACAACAACATTGTGATTACGAAACTGCCACTGATATGCTCTACAATCTCCATGAGATGTTTGGAGGGCAAGGACGTCAAGCTAGGCAACAAGCGGTCCGACAGTTTATGAACTGTCGCATGAAGGCTAGGACTCCCGTTAGTGATCATATGATGCTGATCATTAGCTATCTAAACGAAATGGAGATCCTTGGATCTGAGATTGATGGGGAGACTAATATAGATATGATCTTGGAAACTCTCCCTGAAACTTTTGATACCTTCAAGCTGAATTACTCCATGAACAAGCTAGAGTACACTGTTACCGAGCTTATGAAGGAACTTCAAACCGCTGAGGCACTCACAAAGAAAAAGAGGGCTCTAGGAGAGGTACATGCTAATGCCTCCACCTCTGGATCTAAGAAGAGACCTCGCAAGGCCAAAGACGAAGAACCAACCTAAGGTTCAAACGAAGAAGAAGGCGCCAAAGGCTCCAAAGGTGGATAAGTCTAACGACAAATGCCACCAATGCAATGAGCCTGGTCACTGGCGTAGGAACTGTCCTGCCTACCTCAAAACCAAAGTAAAAGGTATTGTACTTATTACTGAAGCTTGTTTAGTAGCTGATAATGTATCATCGTGGATTATTGACTCCGCTGCTACTAACCATATTTGTTGCTCCTTAACTGGTTTTAGGAAAAGCAAAAGCTTAGAGGATGGCGACTTCTGCTTCAAGTGGGGTGATGGGAGCGTGGTGTCTGCGAAGGCTGTGGGATCCGTGACGCTATCTTTTGAAGATCGCACTTTAAATTTCAATAATGTTTATTATGTTCCTTCCTTTGGGAAAAACCTAATATCAGTTGCTCAACTTTTAGAGCAAGATTATTATTTAAAGTTTATGAAGAATGGAATTCGTATTTCTTTTTCAAATTCTTTTGTCACTGATGCATGTATGAAGAATGGTCTTTTTTTACATTTATCCCACTCAACCTTCCATTTTAGACACCGAAATAGATAATGATCTAATTAAGGAGCCAAAGAGGATCAAACTTTCTGAATCCTCCGATCTAACAAAATCAACACACCTATGGCACATAAGACTTGGTCACATCAGTCTAGATAGGATTAAGAGACTTGTGAGGGACGGTCCACTCCAAGCCTCTGCAATAGGTTCACTACCTACTTGTGAATCATGCATAGAAGGAAAAATGACTAAGCGACCTTTCTCCGATAAGGGTCGAAGAGCCACTGAGTTACTGGAACTAGTACATTCTGATGTATGTGGTCTGCTCAGCCAACAGGCACGTGGAGGATACGAATACTTCGTCACCTTCACCGATGATAACTCGCAATATGGTTTTGTCTATTTGCTCAAACACAAATCCGAGACCTTTAACGTATTTAAGGTCTTTAGGGCTTTAGTGGAAAAGCAAACTGGCAAAGTGATCAAAACACTTCGATCTGATCGAGGTGGCGAGTATATGTCTGGAGAGTTCGATGACTTTCTTAAAGAAGAAGGTATCGCTTCTCAGCTTACCGCACCTGGCACACCTCAACAAAACGGAGTGTCAGAGAGAATAAACCGAACTCTTATGGAGATGGTTAGATCAATGATGAGTTACTCATCACTCCCTCTTTCCTTTTAGGGATATGCCCTCGAAACAGTCGCTTACATTCTGAACCAAGTTCCGTCCAAAACGGTTCCTGGTAATCCTTATGAACGATGGACTGGCTGTAAAGTAAATCTGGGCCACATCTGAATTTGGGGTTGCCCTGCACATGTGCTAATGCAAAAGACTAGCAAGTTGGCTAGTAGGTCAGAATTATGCTTGTTTGTGGGATATCCAAAGGAAACCAAGGGTTTCATCTTCTATAGTCCCGAGGACGATAAGACTTTCGTTAGCACGAATGCTCGTTTCCTTGAGGAGGACTTTATGAAGGATGCAAAACCTAGAAGCAAGATTGTGCTTGAAGAGAAGTTTGGTGAGGAAACTTCTACCTCATGTGTAAGAACTGTTCTTACCCCAACTGAAACACAACCTAACTCATCAGAATCTCGTCAAGTAATACTTCGACGTAGTGGGAGGACTACTTAAAAGCCTGCCAGGTACATGTCTTATGGAGACTCTCTCGTAGCCGTCTCCGACATGGATGATCCTGTTTCCTATAGCCAATAGATGGCTTGTTCTGAATCAAACCTTTGGCTTGACGCCATGAAAGTTGAGATGCACTCGATGTATGTCAACAAAGTCTGGAAACTTGTAGACCTTCCTAAAGGGATTAAACCCGTAGGGTGTAAGTTAATATACAAGAAGAAAATGGGTCATGATGGGAACGTCGAGACGTTCAAAGCACGACTTGTGGCGAAGGGTTATACCCAACAAGAAGGGATTGACTATGAAGAAACCTTCTCGCCAGTCGCGATGCTTAAATCCATCCGCATACTCCTATCCATAGCTGCAACTCTCGACTATGAGATCTGGCAAATGGATGTCAAGACAGCCTTTCTGAATGGCAATCTGGATGAGCGTATTTACATGGCTCAACCCGAAGGTTTCGTGGATAAAGGTCAAGAGACCAAGGTTTGTGAGTTGCTTAAATCCATTTATGGACTAAAGCAAGCATCTAGGTCATGGAATATTAGATTCGATGAAACTGTAAAAGGCTTCAGCTTTGAACAGTCAATAGATGAGCCTTGTGTTTACAAGTTAATACATGAAGGCAAAGTTGTGTTTCTGGTACTATATGTCGATGATATACTACTCATTGGTAATGACGTGGGTAAGTTATCTGAGGTTAAGGTCTGGCTGGCAAAGCAATTCGATATGAAGGATCTAGGAGAAGCCGCGTACATTCTGGGTATCCAAATCTTTCGAGATAGGAAAAACCGGACTGTCGCTCTGTCAAGCATCTTATATTGATAAGGTAATGGATCGCATCTCGATGCAAGACTCCAAGAAGGGCCAAATACCCTTTAGGCATGGAGTCTCACTCTCTATGGATCAGTCTCCCAAGACTGCACAAGAGATTGAAGACATGAGGAAAATTCCTTACGCGTCTGCCGTAGGAAGCCTCATGTATGCTATGCTTTGCACTAGACTTGACATCTGTTTCGCCGTTGGCGTAGTTAGCCGTTTCCAATCCAACCCTGGACCCGAGCACTGGATTGCTGTTAAGCATGTTCTCAAGTATTTTCGAAGAACTAGGAACTTGATGCTTACATATTCAGGTACTGATCTGACTATAACTGGATATACCGACTCCGATTTTCAAGCGGATAAGGATTCCAGGAAATCCTCTTCGTGATCTGTGTTCATCCTTAATGGTGGAGCTGTTGTGTGGAGGAGTATTAAGCAATCTTGCATTGCTGACTCCACAATGGAAGCAGAATATGTGGCTGCTTGTGAAACATCCAAAGAGGTTGTATGGCTCAGAAAATTCCTGAAGTATTTGGAAGTTGTTCCGAACGTCGACGAGCCCATGACCCTTTATTGTGATAATAATGGGGCTGTCGCTAACTCAAAGGAACCTCGAAGCCATAAGCGCTCTAAGCATATTGAGAGGAAATATCATTTGATTCGAGAGATCGTGCAGCGCGGAGACGTGGAAGTGAAGAAGATCTCAACGGTGGACAACCTAGCAGATCCATTCACAAAGGCCCTAGCGAACAAGGTCTTCGACCAACATTGAGAGGGATTAGGCATGAAGGACTACACACATCTTCTTTGAGTCAAGTGGGAGTTTGTTGTCAATGGTGCCCACAAGAAGAGTTGTAATCTTTATATTGTACATTTGATGTAATAAAGTCTCATGAAGACTCTTACTTGTAATTGCTTATTCATTAATAAAAAGTTGAAACGTTCATTCAATCTTCCTTGTCTGAATCGTTATGATAAAACCTTAGTCTTTAGTCCATAAACAAACTAAACAACTTACGAAGAGACAAATGTAGATTTGCATGAACAAACTCTTCGTAGTTTACTTAAAACGATATATTCGCAATCTAAGGGTCAAAGGACTATTGACCCCAGTATGATTGTTAGAAGAATCTATGATGTCTGGTTATGAGGCATTGAGAGTTGGAGACTCTATCGTTCTTCTAGGTATCTTCCGAAGGTACTGAATTGACCAGTGCACTATGTGATTCCGAACAAGGCCTATTGGTGAAGTACTAAGTTGTGAGAATGTCATGAGTAACTTTGCGAAGTTCTCATAGATATGGAATTCATGTACAAGATTGCTGAAATGCAATGTATATCACCTCATGCTTTGTTCCTTGGAGTGTGAATAAATGAACTGGCCAGTGTCCAAATTGAGTCTTGACTCTTTTGGATGAAACAATGTGACTTGTTAGCTCCTCGTCAATACATTGTTTCTAACTTATTCACAAGCGACAAAGGAGTTGAGGAAATAACAGCTAGAAGGGTAAAATGGTAATTTTGTAAATCCCGACTAGCTGATGATATTCATGAAGGGTAAACACTGATAATATTCTGTGGATCCACTCATTACAATTAGGTTGAATTCTTGAGTAGGAAATAAATTCATTTGAACCGAGAGTTTTTCAGTGTCAACTCTTTAGTGGAGTCAGTTGACATTAAGCTAAGTTTGGAAAAGGTTTGTGAACTTTTGAGTCCAAGTATTTTAGCTCAAGCTTTGTTCATTTGGATCCATGAGGTCACTGTCACGTATCACATCGATTAGGAATAGTTAAACTTGAAGCTAAGTCAAAACAAGAACGAAAATTGTCAAAAGGGTAATTTTGTCTTTTGGACATAGGACGAAATGAATGTCAATAAATTTTTTTTTGACATTGTCATATGATGACAAATGATTTAAACCACTCGGCCATATTGATGAATTTGGGCCTTGAGGATTAATTTCATTTCATAAAATTTTACTTGAAAATTGTTAATGGGCTTTTCTTATATTGTCATGACCAAATAAAGAAACATCTAGAAGCATGTTCTAGAAGGCCAATTTCCTAGAGAGAAAGAGGAATTTATTTTGTGCATTGATGTATGAAGATACTTGCCAAAAGAAAAAGGGGAAACAAATTTCCTATACAAGGAAAGAGGATTTCGGCCAAATGGGTCAAGGGATGATACGAACCTCGGCCGACTAAGCTCCGAGACCCGATACCCCAATAGCACAGCGACGGATCGTCTACAATTTAGGAACGAAGGTGGAGTGAATGACGCCACGGACGGATGCGAATGGCCGTCTGATGAGTCGGGCTCGAACTCCTACACGCACCGCTTTGTAAGAGACTCGAATAGTTCTAAACGAACCAAAGAGAGAATGAAAATCCTCACAGAAAAGTGTTTAACTCGAAATCAGAATTGTGTCTTTCATTCAGCCCTAAGGCTTAATTTATAGAGTTTACAAAGGCAAATTCGTAGCTCCATGGGCCCCATAACCTAATAAGCCCATTTAGCCTTATTTAAGCACTAATAAACATAAAAACAAAGGACCAGCCCAATACAAACATATATGGGCTTTTTTAAATAACATGTCTTGGGCCAAATAACATAAACTGAAAATAGAAAAATAGGAATAGTCTGACTAATTCAATTCAGCCCAAATAACGTTCTTCATTGGTGTTTCTTGGCTTCCTTGAATCCTCTCCTTTGCGAGCTTGTCCCCTTCTTCATCTTGGAGCTTGATGATCAGATTGTTAAGCTCCTCCTTGAATCTCCTCGCTCGAGCTCTCGTCACGGGTCCTTCCGGCACTTGGTATTTTGCTTGCGGCTCCTTTTGGGGCATGTCCTCATCATTCCCCTCGTCTTGAAAAGGATTTGCCCTCAAATCATGATCAGCATCAAAAGGAGATAAGTTAGTCACATTGAATGTAGCACTAACATTATACTCACCTGGAAGATCCAATTTGTAAGCATTATCGTTGATCCTGCGAATAACTTGGAATGGTCCATCGCCACGCGGCTGTAGTTTGGACTTGCGTTGCTCCGGAAAACGCTCCTTGCGCATATGTAACCAGACCCAATCACTTGGTTCGAAAATCACTCTCTTGCGGCCCTTGTTGGCTTGCTGCGCATACTGCTCCGTTCTTCGCTCAATGTTGAGTCGTGCCCTCTCGTGAAGCTGCTTAACAAGCTTTGCTTTCTGTTCACCATCTAAATTCACATGCTCAGACATAGGAATAGGAGATAAATCCAACGGCGTTAGTGGGTTAAAACCATAGACAATCTCAAAGGGTGAGAACTTAGTAGATGAATGAATAGCGCGGTTATAAGCAAACTCAACATGTGGTAAACAATCTTCCCAAGTTTTGATATTCTTCTTAATTATTGCCCTCAACAAAGTCGACAAGGTCCTATTAACTACTTCGGTCTGACCATCAGTTTGGGGGTGACAAGTAGTCGAAAACAACAACCTAGTACCCAACTTAGCCCATAAGGTCTTCCAAAAGTAACTTAAGAACTTGGTATCCCTATCCGAGACAATCGTCCTAGGCATGCCATGCAACCTAACAATCTCTCGAAAGAACAGATCAGCAACATTAGAAGCATCATCGGTTTTGTGACATGGGATAAAATGTGCCATCATTGAAAACCTATCAACCACTACAAAAACAGAATCACGACCTCGCTTAGTCCTAGGCAAGCCTAACACAAAATCCATAGATATATCTACCCAAGGTGAGCTAGGAATAGGCAAAGGTGTATACGTACCGTGTGATTGAACTTTCGACTTAGCTTTCCTACATGTGACACAATTACCACAGATCCTCTCAACATCACGCTTCATACGAGGCCAATAAAAGTGCTCTTGGATTACTCCTAGAGTTTTTGCTATCCCAAAATGTCCCATAAGGCCCCCACCATGAGCTTCCCTAACTAACAACTCCCGAATAGAACAACTAGGCACACAAAGTCTACCAAGCCTGAACAAAAATCCATCATGCCTAAAGTAATCTCCCGATGCCATCTTCTCACACTTCGTAAATATCTCACTAAACTCTCGGTCTTCTGGATACAACTCTTTGATATGTTCAAAACCAAGCAGTTTAGCATCTAACGTGGAAAGTAAAACATACCTTCGAGAAAGGGCATCGGCTACCACATTCTCCTTACCTTGTTTGTACTTGATGACATATGGAAACGGCTCGATGAACTCCATCCATTGCGCATGCCGTTTGTTGAGCTTTTGTTGTCCTTTCAAGTACTTCAGTGACTCATGGTCGGTGTGGACCACGAACTCTCTTGGCAAAAGGTAGTGCTGCCAAGTCTCTAAAGCTCGAATCAATGTGTACATCTCCTTGTCGTAAGTGGGGTAATTAAGGGTGGCCCCACTCAATTTTTCGCTAAAATACGCAATCGGCCGTCGATCTTGCATGAGAACTGCTCCGATTCCCACGCCGGACGCATCACACTCAACCTCGAATGGTTTATCGAAGTTAGGTAATGCGAGACAAGGAGGGTTGACTAATTTCCCTTTGATTTCGGTGAACGCCTCCTCTTGTGCTTGCCCCCATGCGAACGCCACATTTTTCTTCATCATCTCCGTGAGCGGGGCAGCGATCGTGCTAAAATCTCTGACAAATCGCCTATAAAAGCTCGCTAAGCCATGAAAACTTCGTACTTGTGCTGCATTTGTCGGCGTCGGCCACTCCTGAATAGCTTTCACCTTTTCCTCATCTACCTGCACTCCTTTTGAACTTACAACAAAACCCAAGAAAACAACGTGATCGGTGCAAAAGGTGCACTTGTCAAGGTTAGCAAATAACTGTTCACGTTTGAGTACAATAAAAACCTCACGCAAGTGTAAGACATGATCATCCAGGGTCTTGCTATAAATCAAAATATCATCAAAGTATACCACCACAAATTTACCAATGAACGAACGCAAAACATGATTCATAAGTCGCATAAATGTGCTAGGTGCATTAGTCAAACCAAAAGGCATCACTAACCATTCATACAACCCAAGTTTAGTTTTAAAAGCGGTTTTCCATTCATCCCCCTCTTTCATTCTAATTTGGTGGTACTCACCCTTTAAGTCAATCTTAGAGAAAACACACGCACCATGTAATTCGTCTAGCATATCATCCAATCTAGGAATGGGAAATCGATACCTGACCGTGATGTTGTTGATGGCTCGGCAATCCACGCACATCCTCTGGGACCCATCCTTCTTTGGAACCAGTAGAACTGGTACGACGCAAGGGCTCATGCTCTCTCTAATGTACCCTTTTGACAAAAGTTCCTCGACTTGCCGTTGCAACTCCTTCGTTTCCTCAGGGTTGGTTCGGTAGGCCGGTCTGTTTGGAAGCGAGGCTCCGGGTACAAGGTCAATCTGGTGCTCAATTCCCCGAATCGGTGGTAGTCCTGTTGGCATGTCTCGAACAACAACGTCCTTGAACTCCTGCAAAAGAGAAACAATGGCAGTAGGTAGAACCTCGCCATGTTGGTTAGTGAATAAGGCAGCCTCCTTGTACACAAGTAAAATCATCGGCTGTTTGGCAAAGAAGGCTTTCCTCACATCACTCTTTCCCGCAAAGAAGTTGTTTTGTTTTCTCTCACCGATTTTGTTTTTCATGACCCCATCCTTTCTTTCACTCCCCACTTCTCTCTCGGGTTTTCTCTCTGGGACTCTCTCTTTTTTTTCTCTGTTTTTACCTCATCCCTTGGTTCCTTTCCCTTCTCTAGGGCCCTAAACCGTTCCCTCTCTTGTTGCATCCTCAGTTGATCTTCATGAACTTGCTTTGGAGTCAGGGGTGCAAGGGTGATGGTACGATTCTTGTGTCTGAGGGAGTACTTGTTGGTGTAGCCGTCATGAGTCACTCTCCGATCGAATTGCCACGGCCGCCCCAAAAGTATATGGCCCGCGTCCATTGGTGCCACGTCACAGAGCACCGAGTCCTCATAGCTGCCAATCCGAAAACTGATAAGGACTTGTTTGTAGACACGTACCTCTTCACCATCATTAAACCACTGAAGCTTGTAAGGACGAGGGTGATTTGTCGTTGGAAGTCCAAGCTTCTTCACTACAGCAACGCTGGCTATGTTCGTACAACTCCCTCCATCGACGATAACACTGAACACCTTCTCACCAATATGGCACCTGGTGTGAAAGATGTTTTCACGCTGCTCCTCATCATCTCGTACAACCTGGGCGTTCATAGTTCGTCGAGAGACCAACACGAGCTCTGCTGGTGCCTCAATCTCCTCGTCTGATTCTTCTCCGGTACACTCTTGATCTTCCTCTTCATCGTCGGTAACCATCTCTCCGGTCGGAAGAATCGTCATGCTCCTCTTATTCGGGCATTGATTTGCGAAGTGACCAACTCCCTGGCACTTGAAGCACTTGACCACTTGATATCACGATTTCGCTGATACCACTTGATATCACGATTTCGCTGAAATGACGTGTCCGGTTTCTTTTGAGCACTGGGACCAGGAGTAGATGTGGTTGGGGCCGTGGAAGTGCTTGGCTTGGCTACGCCCCCTCGTGGTTTGAAACTGCTCTTCTCGTCACAGTTGAAGGTCTTCTTCCATGCAGGTTGTTCTGAGAATCGGTTTCCCCGCATGCTACCCCTCATCTTGAGCTGCTTCTCAATCTTGACGGCCAAGTGAACCAAATCCTCCATCTCGACATAATGCTGCAACTCCACCTTGTCCGCTATGTCAAGGTTTAGCCCGTTGATAAATCTGGCCATGGTAGACTCGCGATCTTCCTCTATGTTTGCTCGGATCATGGCAACCTCCATTTCCCGGTAGTACTCCTCAACACTGCGAGTGCCTTGCCGTAGATGCTGAAGCTTCTGATAGAGCTCTCGGTAATAGTGGCGAGGCACGAATCTCTTCCTCATGATGGCCTTCATCTCATCCCAAGTCTCTATCGGCTCCTCTCCATCCCGTTGCCTACTCGTCACCAGTTGATCCCACCAAACAATAGCATAATCAGTGAATTCAGCGGCAGCAAGTATTACCTTCTTGCGTTCGGTGTAGTTGTAGCAATTGAACACAAACTGGGCTTTCGTCTCCCATTCAAAGTATGCGTCCGGGTCACTTTTCCCTTGGAATGTTGGAATCTTCTGCTTGATGCCACCAATTCCTCCGTCTTCTCTGTCCCTTCCTCCTTGTCTTCTTTCGAACATTCTCTCGTTTCGTCCTCCTCTCCTATAATCCTCCTCTTCAAAATCATTCTCCATCTCATCTTCTGTCTCCTCCCTAGGCTGTCTTCGTCTTCCTCTGTTGGGAGCTTGTTGGCCTTCCTCCACTCTCTCAACACGTTCTCGTAGTGGCTCCAACTCTTCCCTCATCATCCTTCTCATCTCTCCTATCATTGCTTTCATCATCAGCCTCCGGTCTGGAATTCCCTCATCTGCGTCGCCGTTGTTAGACATGGTTGCTGCAAGATATTGTTAGTAACAAAAGAAAACCTCAAAATTAAATGTGAAATGTCGAAATTATTGTGAACACACACAAACAGGAAACGAATGAAAGGGAAATTAAATGGGAAATGATTCTGCAAATAAAGGAAACTAAAAGAAATCCTGAATTAAATGAAATTGATTGTCGAAATTGATTGTGAACACAAAAAATCAGGAAAATGCAAGAGAAAGGATTCGGAAAAATAAAAGCAAATAAATGGAAACCAATTTCAGGAAACTAGGAATCAATGAGATTTTCCGAAATTAAGTGATAAAATCCGGAAACTTATTAAAATGGACTTCCTAAAACAGACTGCGATAATTAGAATTGATCTCCACTGAATAAGAATTGAACTCCACGGATTCTCTTTTCTCTTTTTTTTTTCGGATCTTTTTTCCTTTTTTTTTATTTTTTTTTTTTGACGCTCAAGAACACAGACCTAGCACGAAAAGAACACAGACCTAATACAAAGATAACAAACACAGACTCAACACAACAAATACGTACGTACGGGATGAACACAACACAAACGGAGAAAAGAAAACAAAGAAATCGAAACAAAGGATAAGCAGACCTACAAGTAGAGACTAGCTCTGATACCACTTGATACGAACCTCGGCCGACTAAGCTCCGAGACCCGATACCCCAATAGCACAGCGACGGATCGTCTACAATTTAGGAACGAAGGTGGATCGAATGACGCCATGGACGGATGCGAATGGCCGTCTGATGAGTCGGGCTCGAACTCCTACACGCACCGCTTTGTAAGAGACTCGAATAGTTCTAAACAAACCAAAGAGAGAATGAAAATCCTCACAGAAAAGTGTTTAACTTGAAATCAGAATTGTGTCTTTCATTCAGCCCTAAGGCTTAATTTATAGAGTTTACAAAGGCAAATTCGCAGCTCCATGGGCCCCATAACCTAATAAGCCCATTTAGCCTTATTTAAGCACTAATAAACATAAAAACAAAGGACCAGCCCAATACAAACATATATGGGCTTTTTTAAATAACATGTCTTGGGCCAAATAACATAAACTGAAAATAGAAAAATAGGATTAGTTTGACTAATTCAATTCAGCCCAAATAACGTTCTTCATTGGTGTTTCTTGGCTTCCTTGAATCCTCTCCTTTGCGAGCTTGTCCCCTTCTTCATCTTGGAGCTTGATGATCAGATTGTTAAGCTCCTCCTTGAATCTCCTCGCTCGAGCTCTCGTCACGGGTCCTTCCGGCACTTGGTATTTTGCTTGCGGCTCCTTTTGGGGCATGTCCTCATCAAGGGAGAAGCAAGATAAAAGAGGAAACAAATCCAAGGACTTGCTCCTATAGCTTGCACGTCCAACATAGAGAAAGGGAAGCCAATATTTGCTCATGAATATGTGATATTCTATAGAAGAGGAAACTACCTTGTTGAAGGTAATCCCTCCCCTATAAATAGAGGCCTCATTCTCGTTGTTTTCTCATTCCAAAGTTTTAGAGATTGAGAGCTTATCTCTCGAGACTTGGCCGATCCTCTCTCTCTCTCTCTCTCTCTCTCTCTCTCTCTCTTCAATTTCGTTTTATTGTTTTGGCACCTAGGTCCTCATTTGACCTAGAGTTTAGCTCTGCGACTTCAAGACTCGTTCTTAAGTCGTAGTGTTTAAAAGTGCCCACTCACTGATTCCTTTTATTTTGAGTGAAAGTGATAGAAACTTTCGTGGTTGCTCGAGTCACCGAGGAAAGAAAGAGAGACGTGCTACGAGGGAGACAAGTGTTGCGACTTTCCAAAAGCTTCTAAAAGTTCAAGCTTCAAGAAAGGTTAGTAAACTTCTTAGCTCATAATAGTTTTTATTTATATGTACTTGCTCTTTGTCTAGGTTAGTAAAAAACTATTTTTACTTGAAAAGAAAATTTTTTAAAATTCTGCCGCTTTGCGAAGCGTTAAACTTTTTCTTAAACCCTAGATCATTTACAACAGTGAGTACCCATTTGTGCTTGGTAAGGATTATGTCGAGGTTTTGTTTCGAATCTACGTAGTTTTCGTTTTCGAGTTTGTTCGAGGAAAGGATGAACGAGAGATGTTTGCGAGACATGTTGCTTATTTAAGTTGAATCAAGTTTATGATTAGTCTTTGGTTTAGGATTTAGGTTTTATTAAGACTTTTATAAAATCCAAAGGTGTTATAAACCAAACGATAATTTACTCCCTCAACAGAAGGCCGCAAAAAATCTCCATTTATAAGTAAATGACACATCATTAATGCTAAGCCAAGATGTCAATACATCAACTTTGACTAGCCACCTTTTAAATTGGTTTGATCACTCACATCCTTTCGCAGAGCCTCAAGGGAGAATTACTAGGGATTGAGCCTAAGTGTGCAACCAACCACTTAGTCCAAAAGGTCAAATTTGAAAAACAATCCCCCAAGGGGAGGCCTTGTCATCATCGTCTCACTCTCGGACGTAGCTCATTGAGCAATGATCGAAGCAAGAACGCCTTGGAGTACTCCCATTTAAGTGAGGGTCGCAAGAGCGGCTCTTAGTCCCACGTTAATTGCTTCTTTCATTAGTGTTGGGGATCGCGGGTTACAAACAACAAGTATAACCCTCCCACTTAGTTTTTGGAGTTGGTTCATCGACTCTTATAAGTTCGGAAAACGGATTTCGTAGTTAGAGAGCGATAGAGCGGACAACTAGAAGAGAATCCTAGATCGACATGTTCAGAGCAGTGTTAGTGCATAAAGGCACAAGGTACATACTCGATCTTTTCCTGTTTTCTATTTCGGGAAAGTGCGTGAGGGAAGTGTGAACTTCAACTCACTCGAACACTTGAAAGTTTGAGATTACACATATTTTTATTTTTCGGCTTGTCTACAAGGAGACCTCCCACTCAAATTTTCAAGAGCATATAGATTTTGAACATATGTGATATAGATATAGTTTTGAAAACATTTTGAAAATTTATTTGATTTGGATGACAATATTTTTCAAGTTTGAAAGTGAAAACGGTTTTTCAAAATTCAAACTAGTTTTGTAAAAATTCGATTTCAATTAAACTTTCAAAAATCAAAACATTTTAATCTTACACATCATGTTTATAATCTTATAAAAAACATTTTTTCTCAAGAAATGTTTCTCATTAGAGTTCTATAACTCATGGCAGTGGGGCTGAAAATCCAGAATTCTAAAAAACATGAGTTTCGGAACAGCCACGCACCTCGGAGTAAAATCGCCATAACTGGCGGCTCCAATGTCCTTTTGACCTGAAACCGGTGGAATTGGACAGAGGACAGACAGAGCTTTAATTTGATTCAAGAATCATTAAATTTCGATTTCGGAGCAGAGAGTTATGCCACTTTTAATGCGGGTTTACTCCAGCTCGAAGAAAAAGAAATAATTAAAGCTTGGTCCTTTTTAGGTGCGAAAAAGAATCGAGTGTAACGGAACATTTTAGGATGTTGTTAAAGCTTTTATTTGTGTTTTATTAGCAAGGTAATAACATGGTGTAAAAGAAATAACAACAAGCATAAAACGATTCAAGTAAATAAAAGAAACTAGCAAGACAATATAACTTGTCACAAAAATTTACTCGAAATTTCTCAAACCTTTAAAACACGTTTTTCAATATAAAAAATTAAAAACTTTAAGAACTGATTCTAATGTGTTTTAAAAACATCCCAAACTCATAGAAAATCAACATAATTTTTAATTTAAAGGCAAGAGCAATAAATTAAAAAAAATCTAAGATAACAATTCTAACTTGTCACAAAATTAGTAAACTTTCGAAAACGATTTTCAAGCTCATATTTTTAAATACATGTACATGCTAATCTTTTACCATAGCTCTGATACCATTTGTTGGAATCGATCTAGGGTTTAAGAAAATAATTAACGCTTCCGTAAGCGGCGGAATTTTAAAAATTTTCTTTTATAAGTAAAACCAGTTTTACTAACCTAGACAAAGAGCAATTACATGTAATTAAAAACTATTATGAGTATAGAAGTTTACTAACCTTTCTTGAAGCTTGAACTTTGAGAAGCTTTTGGAAAGTTTGCAACGCTCGTCTCCCCTCGCAGCACGCCTCTCTTTCTTTCCTCGGCACCTCGAGCAACCACGAAAGTTTCTATCACTAAATCACTCGAAATAAAGGAATCAGTGAGTGGGCACTTTTAAACACTACGACTTAAGAACAAGTCTTGAAGTCGCAGAGCTAAACTCTAGGTCAAATGAGGACCTAGGTGCCAAAACAATAAAATGAAATTGACTAGAGAGAGAGAGGAGAGGGGCGGCCACAAGTTCTAGGGAGAGAGGCTCTCAATCTCTAACTTATGTGGAATGAATAGAATGAGAGGAATGAGGGTCCTATTTATAGGAGAAGGGTTGGCATTGGAAAGAAGTAGTTTCCTCTTATTTTCCAAGCCTTAATGAGCAATCTTTTATTGCCCATTCCTATCCAAGATAGGCGCCCACTTCAAGCAAATCCCCAAGGGATTAGTTTCCTCTTTTGTTCTCTCTTGGTTGCCTTGGCCGAAATTCCCTATACAAGTATAGGAAATTTGTTTCCTCTTTTTCTTTTGGCAAGTATCTTGATACATTTATGCACAAAATATTCTCTCTTCCTATGGGTATGTTGGGCGCCCAAATGGTCTCTACAAGCAGCTTCTAGAAGCTTCTTCATTTGTTCATCACAACATGAGAAAGGCCCATTAAGAATTTTCAATAAAATTCTTATGAAATCAAATTAATTCACAAGGCCCAATAATCAAGTCATGGCCGAGTGACATTAAGTCATCAAATGAACTTGTCAAAAAATTTATTGACATTCATTTCATCATATGTCTCAAAAGACAAAAATACCATTTTGACAATTTTCGTTCTTGTTTTGACTTAGTTTCCAGTTTAACTATTCCTACTCGATGTGATTCGTGACAGTGACCTCATGGACCCAAATGAACAAAGCTTGAGTTAAACACTTGGACTCAAAAGTTCACAAACCTTTTCCAAGTTTAGCTTAATGCCAACTGACTCCACTAAAGAGTTGACACTGAAAATCTCTCGGTTCAAATGAATTTATTTTCTACCCAAGAATTCAACCTAATTATGATGAGCTGATCCACTGAATATTATCTATGTTTACCCTTCATGAATGTCATCAGCTAGTCGGGATTTACTAAATTACCATTTTACCCTTCTAGCTGTTATTTCCTCAACTCCTTTGTCGCTTGTGAATAAGTTAGAAACAATGTATTGACGAGGAGCTAACAAGTCACATTGTTTCATCCAAAAGAGTCAGGACTCAATTTGGACACTGGCCAGTTCATTTATTCACACTCCAATGAACAAAGCATGAGGTGACATACATTGCATTTCAGCAATCTTGTACATGAATTCCATATCTATGAGAACTTCACAAAGTTACTCATGACATTCTCACAACTTAGTACTTCACCAATAGGCCCTGTTCGGAATCACATAGTCAGTCCGAACTCTGACTTTCTCAAATGAGAATACTAAGGTGTGAAATGACATGTCTCATTTCAGGATTAAGGTAAGCACGATGCAATTCATACGTAGTGCCTTTGAGACATAAAAGGTTAAATGGTTTGTTCTTATATTGTCTCTAGAAGTGCCCTGGTCAATTCAGTACCTTCGGAAGATACCTAGAAGAACTATAGAGTCTCCAACTCTCAATGCCTCATAACCAGACATCATAGATTCTCCTAACAATCATACTGAGGTAAATAGTCATTTGACCCTTAGATTGCGAATATATCGTTTTAAGCAAACTACGAAGAGTTTGTTCATGCAAATCTACATTTGTCTCTTCGTAAGTTGTTTAGTTTGTTTATGGACTAAAGACTAATGTTTTTGTGAAGCCCCGCTCCTCTTCTTGTGGGCACCATTGACAACAAGCCCCGCTCCTCTCACGAAGGATCCCGTGAAACGGGATCGAAGTAAATTTTGTGAATACCATGAAGACCATGGGCACCTGACGTCTGAATGCTACCAGCTCAAACGTCATATTGAAGCCCTTATCCAAGACGGGAAATTGAAAGAATACGTCCTCAGAACGATAGGGACGGCGCGGCAGGCGGAGAACGCCCGCGGCAAGAAAGAAAGGGTCAGACGACGGTAACCGTCACTGATCGGACGACGAACGAAGGACTAGAGAGCTCGCAAATGCACGTTGTTGGCTCGATCATGGGCGGACCGGAGTTCGGGGACTCAAGCACGCAAAGAAAGAAATACGTGCGGGAAGTCTCCCAAGAGAAAATAGCAAACCATATCAACCACACGTATGAGGCTCCGCCTCCGACCCCGTTCGAGTCCATGTTCTTCACCAACTAGGAGGCGGTGCAGGTGCTCCACCCGCACAATGACGCGATAGTCGTCTCGGGCCTGATCACTAACAACCTTGTGCGAAGGTTCCTGATTGACATTGGCAGCTCGACCAACATCATCTTCAAGTCAGCTCTGGACAGGATGAAGCTGACCGGGCTAAGACCGACCCCGATCTCGACCCCGCTCTTCGGCCTTCCCTGGGGAAAGGGTCATGACGGAGGGCACCATCGGGACGCCTGGGGGGATCGAGGTCACCCACATCGTGTCCTTCCTGGTTGTGGATCAGTCGTCCGCGTACAACATCATCATAGGTCGTCCGACTCTCAATCGGCTGAAGGCCATAACTCCCAACCGAGAAGGGAATCGCCATAATGTTGGGAGACCAATCAATGGCGAGAATGTACTACATCTATGGGGTGGATGGAAAGGCGAAGGGAAAGATGGTGAGCACCTTCCAACTCGGAGACAAATTCCCATGCAAAATCGAGGAAGGAGGCACCTTCGGGGAACTGGACCAGAGGGACGATGTCGAGCGTCGGAAGGTGGAGACACCGGATGACCTCGTTCCCGTTGTGCTGGACGACGCCAAACCTGACCAAGTAGTCAAGGTGGGCGCCCAGCTCCCGACCGAGATCTAACTCCACCTCATAGCGCCTTCCTCCGTGAGTTCAAAGATGTCTTCACGTGGACACAGACTGACATGCCGGGGATCGACCCAAAGATAATGGTCCACCGCCTCAATGACGACAAAAGAGTGACCGAACGCGTCCAACCGAGATGAGCATTCAGCGGAGAGAGATACCAGGCCATTGGTGAGGAAGTCGACAAGCTTCACGTCGCCAACTTCATTAGGGAGGCGGAACACCCCAAGTGGGTGTCCAATGTTGTCATGGTGAAGAAGCCAAACGGGAAGTGGCGGATCTGCATCGATTACAAAGATCTCAACAAGGCCTGCCCGAAGGACAGCTTTCCTCTCCCAAGAATTGAGCAACTCGTGGATGCCACGGCGGGCCATGAATTGCTAAGCTTCATGGACGCCTATTCGGGATACAATCAGATCCGCATGCACGAGCCGGATCAGATTAAGGCCACCTTCGTGATGAACCGCAGACTCTACTGTTACAAGGTCATGCCTTTTGGCCTCAAAAACGCGGGTGAAATGTACCAAAGTTTGGTAAATCCAATGTTCGCCAACCAAATTGGCAAGACAATGGAGGTCTACGTGTACGACATGTTAGTCAAAAGCCTCAAAGCCCACGACCATGTCCGAGACCTCAGGGAGATGTTCACAATCCTGCGACGTTACAAGATGAAGCTCAATCCCAACAAGTGCGCTTTCGGGGTTGAGTCCGGAAAATTCTTGGGCTACATGGTGAGCCACCGCGGGATCGAAGCTAATCCCGAAATGATCAAGGCGATCTTGGAAATGAGGTCACCGCAAAAAGTCAAAGAAGTGCAAAGTTTGACGGGAAGATTCGCCGCCCTAACGCGATTCGTTTCCAAGGCCACCGACAGGTGCCAACCATTCTTTAAGGCGTTGAAAAAGACCGACGGATTCGTGTGGACGAAGGAGTGCGAGGAGGAATTCCACGAAATGAAGACCTACTTCAGCTCCCCTCCGTTCCTTGCAATACCAAAAGACGGCGAGACCTTGTATGTCTATCTCGCGGTTTCGGACAGGGCCGTGAGTGCGGTTCTAGTGCACAAGGAAGACAAGGTCCAATGGTTGGTTTATTACATTAGCAAGGTGCTCCTCGACGCTGAGACTCGATAACCGGAAATTGAAAGGTTGTCCCTTGCCCTCGTCATGAGTGCAAGGAAACTGCGCCCTTACTTGCAGGCGCATCCAATCATTGTGCGCACGGGACACCCCATCGAAAAAGCTCTGCAAAAAGGGACCTCATCACGAATGGCCATATGGTCCCAAGAACTGGGAGAGTACGGGGTCGAGTTTCAACCGAGAACCGCCATCAAGGGTCAGGCCCTCGCCGACTTTGTGGCAGAATACGATGGCACGCCTTCAACAAACAAAGACAAAGAAGACAATGAGAACGACCACGACAGGTCGTCGAAGAAAAGGACCAATGACCCGATAGGGCCAATCTGGGACCTACACGTAGACGGCGCATCGAATGCCCGGGGGGCTGGCGCCGGCGTCGTACTCACGAATCCCGATAGGGAAAAGTTGAGGTATGCTTTGCGGTTCGAGTTCAAGGCCTCCAACAACGAGGCGGAGTACGAGACTCTGATCGTTGGCTTGGAGTTGGCGAATAAGCTAGAAGTCTGGAACCTACGCATCCATTGCGACTCAGAGCTAATTGTGAACCATGTGAAGGGTGACTATGAAGCCAAGGAGCCGAACATGATCGCGTATCTGTCAAAGACTCAGAAGAACCTGGAGGCCCTGTCATGGTTCGAGATAGTCCAAGTTCCCCGAGAGGCGAACATTGAGGCCGATGCCCTGGCGCGCCTTGCGTCAGGGATAGATGAAGAAGGAGAGGGCAATGTCCCGATAGAAGTGTTAACTCGGCCCTACGTCTCGAGAAGCGACGTAGGGGTGGTTGACGAAGTGCCACCCCCTCATGGATGACGCCACTCATGAAGTACCTTAAACGAGCAGTCGTCCCTGAAAACAAGGAGGAATCCAGAAAGCTAAAAAGCTTGGCGCCGAAGTACACGATGAGGGGAGACACCCTGTTCAAGAGAGGGAACTCAATGCCCCTCCTCTGATGCCTGACCGAGGTCAAGGCGGCGCTCCACGAGGTGTATGAGGGGCTGTGTGGGAACCACGCCGTTGGACAGTCTCTGGCCCTGAAGCTGCTAAGGCTTGGATACTTTTGGCCGACCTTGAAAAAAGACTCCCACGAGTAGGCCAAAAGATGTGACAAGTACCAAAGATTCGCCCACGTCCCGCGCCAGGCGCCGGCTCTACTATGCCCGGTCGTTGTACCTCGACCCTACGCAAAGTGGGGAATCGACCTCATTGGAGAGCTGCATACTGCCTCGAGACAATACAAGCACGCAATCGTAGCTATCGATTATTTCGTGAAATGGGTGGAGTCAGAACCATTGGCAAAGATCACGGAGGCGAACACGACTAATTTCATCTGGAAGAACATCGTCTGCCGCTTCGGAATCCCCGCATCGATCATGACTGACAATGGAAAGCAATTCGACAACGCGCGCGTCCGCGACATATGCGAACAGTTGGGCATCAGCAAGACCTTCTCATTCCCCCGTCATCCTTAGGCGAACGGCCAAGTCGAAGCGGTCAACAAAATGATCAAGGGGAACCTAAAGAAGAAACTGGAAGAAAGAAAGGGGGCGTAGGCCGAGGAGCTCCCCATGGTCATGTGGGCATACCGGAGGACCGCGCGGAACGCAACCGGTGAAACCCATTTCGCACTTTCATTCGGCATCGAGGCCGTGGTACCCGTCGAGACCAAGCTCCCAAATTTCCGCATCGAAGAATTCGAAGAAACCGCCAAAAACAAAGCAATGAGGCTCGAGCTGGACCACATAGACGAGAAGAGGGCGGACGTGCTCACTCGCCTCGCCGCACAAAAGAGGATGGTCGAGAAATATTACAACTCCAAGGTCAAGCTTCGGAATTTCGCCGACGGAAGCCTCGTCCTCAGAAGGGTGGTCCTAAGGCAGCAGCCAAAACCCAAAATGCGACATGCGTACCGACAGGTACCGCGCTCGCTGGGAACTACGCTCCCTTCAAGACCGTCCTGGCGCATAACACGCACGCCGACAGGTAGCGTACACGCCAGGAAAGAGGCACGCTAGCCATCCAGCTCGCGTGCCGAGAGGCAGCGAGTCACTAATGGATGTCGAAGGCTCGCACCCGCCGGACGAAACTGGTCTAGCCAGCGTCCACGAGAAACCTTGCCACTAAGTATTGTTGTCAATGGTGCCCACAAGAAGAGTAGTAGTGTCTATTTATGTACATTTGATGTCATATAGTCTTACGAAGACTCTTGCTTGTAATTGCTTATTCTTTAATAATAAAGTTGAAACGTTCATTCATTCTTTCTTTGTTTGAAGCTTTATGATAAAACCTTAGTCTTTTAGTCCATAAACAAACTAAACAACTTACGAAGAGACAAATGTAGATATGCATGAACAAACTCTTCGTAGTTTGCTTAAAACGATATATTCGCAATCTTAAGGTCAAAGGACTATTGACCTCAGTATGATTGTCAGAAGAATCTATGATGTCTGGTTATGAGGCATTGAGAGTTGGGGACTCTATAGTTCTTCTAGGTATCTTCCGAAGGTACTGAATTGACCAGTGCACTTCTAGAGACAATATAAGAACAAACCATTTAATCTCTTATGTCTCGAAGTCACTATGTATGAATTGCATCATGCTCACCTTAATCCTGAAATGAGACATGCCATTTCACACCTTAGTATTCTCATTTGAGAAAGTCAAAGTTCGGACTCACTATGTGATTCCGAACAAGGCCTATTGGTGAAGTACTAAGTTGTGAGTCTGTCATGAGTAACTTTGTGAAGTTCTCATAGATATGGAATTCATGTACAAGATTGCTGAAATGCAATGTATGTCACCTCATGCTTTGTTCCTTGGAGTGTGAATAAATGAACTGGCCAGTGTCCAAATTGAGTCCTGACTCTTTTGGATGAAACAATGTGACTTGTTAGCTCCTCGTCAATACACTGTTTCTAACTTATTCACAAGCGACAAAGGAGTTGAGGAAATAACAGCTAGAAGGGTAAAATGGTAATTTAGTAAATCCCGACTAGCTGATGACATTCATGAAGGGTAAACATAGATAATATTCAGTGGATCCGCTCATCATAATTAGGTCGAATTCTTGAGTAGAAAATAAATTCATTTGAACCGAGAGATTTTCAGTGTCAGCTGTTGTCGCACGAAAATGAACAACTATTTAAAACCTCGGGCGGTTCGATCCAAGGCCGGACCAAGTGATCGCACCCGGGCCAAGAGTGTGAACTCGATAGTCTCGAGCTAGGGTTCTCTCCGATCAACCCGCCTCTCGGGAGAGGTAGGGGGTGAGGAGGATGAGTGACCGTGCCTTGGTTGTCGGCTGCCTACGTACCCGTGCGTGGGATCAGGTCAGAACGTAGTTCAAGCGTGTGTGACGCAGTATGAGGCGTGGAGCCTTGGCGGAGAGGCGTGCTCGACGAAGGAAACGGGGCGCGAGGAGTCCTCGGCAGCGTCTCAGAACTTCGGAGATCGCGTACGCGTCTAGCGTGTTGGACGCGCGAGGGTAGCTCTAGTTGAGAACCCTAGGGGCGTGCTTGAGCACCGGAGAACGTTCGGTCAAAGGGAGCGACGTCCGGGAAGTTCCCGTGAGTGCTTCGGGACCTTTGAGAACGAGGGAGAGAGAAGAGAACCTGCTTCAGGCCAAATATGGCATCCAGAGAAGCAGAGAAATCGAGCGTGTCGATAAGAGATGAAGAGAATTATTAGATATTCTTGGATATCTTGGGATTGCTTTCACCTCAATGGGAGAGGGTATTTATAGGTGTTTGGGAGCCTTAGAAGGTCCCTTTTTCGTCCATGTGGGACTAGGAATGCGTGTGGCATCAAGTGGAGGCGCACGGCGCGCGCGGCGCACAAAGGGCGGCGCACAACGCGCGGCGCGCGGCGCGCGGCGCAGGGGGTGCGGCGCGCGGGTCACCGGGCGCGGCGCGGGACGCGCGGCGCAGGACGCGCGGCGCAGGGTTCCTTGACCGGCGCGGCGCGCTGCCTGCTGCCCGGCTGGCCGGTGCAGCGCGTTGCGTGCGCAGTGGGCGGCTCGTCTTGCCGGGCTCTTGCGGGCCTTCGAATGCCATTCTTCTCACGTGAAATATGAAGCTTTCTACTTGATGAGAGTGACTCGATCCGAGGGGCAAGGCTCGGCCCGGCGAGAGCGACTAGCGACTTGATTCGAGGAGTGACTCGAGGATGACTCGAGGCTCGACTCGAAAGTGACTCGAGGCTCGACTCGAGGGACAATTAAAGGCTCGACTCGAGGAACCACTCAAGGCTCGACTCGAGGAGCGAAGCTCGACTCGAGGAGATTGACTCAAGGCTCGACTCGAGGAGCGAAGCTCGACTCGAGGAGTCAGGAGTTTGGGCGAGGGCTTGAAGATTTGCCGCTCTTCAGGACCTCCGGCCTGACCATCGGCCCTTTGAGCGACGTGCCCTCTCGGCGTCTCGGGTTTTCCGAAAACGACCGACAACATCAGCTCTTTAGTGGAGTCAGTTGGCATTAAGCTAAACTTGGAAAAGGTTTGTGAACTTTTGAGTCCAAGTGTTTAGCTCAAGCTTTGTTCATTTGGGTCCATGAGGTCACTGTCACGAATCACATCGATAGGAATAGTTAAACTGGAAGCTAAGTCAAAACAAGAACGAAAATAGTTAAAAGGGTATTTTTGTCTTTTGAGACATAGGATGAAATGAATGTCAATAAATTTTTTGACAAGTTCATTTGATGACTTAATGTCACTCGGCCATGACTTGATTATTGGGCCTTGTGAATTAATTTCATTTCATAAGAATTTTATTGAAAATTCATAATGGGCTTTTCTCATGTTGTCATGAACAAATGAAGAAGCTTCTAGAAACTCCTTCTAGATGAGAGATGGGTGCCCAAAATACCCAAGAGAAAGAGTTTATTTTGTGCATAAATGTATTTAGATACTTGCCAAAAGAAAAAGAGGAAACAAATTTTGCATATGGGATGCATAAGGAATCGGCCACATGAGAGAAAAGGCAAGCCTTGAACAAAATAGGAAACAAATCAAGTCTTCTAGAAGACTTGTTTTGGCCGTGTGTCTCAAGTAGGAATTAGGGAAATTAGCTCATGAATATGTGATATTCTATAGAAGAGGAAACTACCTTATTGAAGGTGAGACCTCTCCTATAAATAGGAGCCTCATTTCCTCACAATTCATTCATCCAAGTTTAAGAGATTTGAGAGACTCTCTCTCTAGAACTTTGGCCGAACTCCTCTTCTCTCTCTCTCTAGTTTATTTTCGATTTTTCTTGTCTTGGCACCTAGGTCCTCACTCGACCTAGTGTTTAGCTCTGCGACTTCAAGACTTGTTCTTAAGTCGTAGTGTTTAAAAGTGACCACTCACTGATTCCTTCTTTTCGAGTGATTTAGTGATAGAAACTTTCATGGTTGCTCGAGGTGCCGAGGAGAGGAAGAGAGACGTGCTGCGAGGGGAGACGAGCGTTGCAAACTTTCCAAAAGCTTCTTCAAAGTTCAAGCTTCAAGAAAGGTTAGAAAACTCTTAGCTCATATTGTTTTTAATTACATGTACTTGCTTCTTTGTCTAGGTTAGTAAAAACTGTTTTTACTTGAAAAGAAATTTTTTAAAATTCCGCCGCTTCCCGAAGCGTTTAATCTTTTTCTTAAACCCTAGATCAATTCCAACAAATGGTATCAGAGCTATGGTCAAAGAGATGCATGTACATGTTTTTAAAATTATGAGCTTGAAAATCGTTTTCGAAAGTTTACTAATTTTGTGACAAGTTAGAATTGTAATCTTAGATTTTTTTTAATTTATTGCTCTTGTCTTTAAATTAAAAAGCATGTTGATTTTCTATGAGTTTGGGATGTTTTTAAAACACATTAGAATCAGGTGGCCCCGAGGAAAATTTTTTCCTCTTCTCTTTTTCTTTCTTTTCTTTTTTTTTTTTTTTTTTTTTTTTTTCAGGTGGTGGCCGCGCGGCGCGCGCCCTGGACGGCGCGGCGCGCGGTCTGCGCTGCACGACCCGCGCGGCGCGCGGGCTTGGCGCGCGGCGCGCCCCGTGCGCGGGGCTGGGTCGCTTCGCGCGGGAGAACTCCGACTTTTTGGAGTTTCTACTCCGATTTTGCTCCTTGTGGGAGTAGGATTTCGACTCCTACCCCCCTAGAAGTCTATAAATAGACCTCCCCCCTTCCCTTTACTCCTCACATTATTTTTTCTCTTTTCTTACGCTTGTTTTCTTCTTTTACGTTTGCATTATGGGTGTCCCTCCCCTTTTCTCAGCTGAGAGTCCCGAGATTGACTTCTCTCTCTTGTTTCAGGGTTCTGAACACGCAGAGGATGATCTCTTCGCGGGATTAAGGGAAGTTCCTCTGCACGTGGAAGAAAATCCAAGCGGAGTAGAGCAGTGGTTGGAGGAAGGCGAGCTGGGTGCGACCGTGCCCGCTGCTCAGCCTCTCGAAGAGTGCGCGCCAACTGGGCACGGTACAGGCGGGGAGTTTGATCGTCCCGCGTCCGGGGAGCCTGCCCCTCGCCTCGTGATCAACTTAGTTGGCGGGGGGGTCCGTGACAAAGTTCGCCTCGACGCGCCGCAGTCCGACTTGGGCTTTCAAGGCGCGCCGGGAGATGTTACGGACGCGGATGCGGTGACTCCGCTAGAGTCGGTTCTCGACGAGATAGACTGCGTGGACGACTTTGGTCCCGAGTCTGAAGATCCCGGAGGTGAGTCAGAGACATGTCCGGGGGCCGAAGGCCTCGCATCGGAGTGTCCCGAGGTACCGTCGGCAGTTGCCGTGGTCGTGTCGGAGGGCGGGGACCCTTCCGTGGAGCCAGGGGATTCTCAGCCCGAGACCCCTGACGCGGAGGCGTTGGTATCGGCGAGGTCGCTTGCTAGGACGGAGTGGTATCCCGAGGAGGGCCTTGCCGCTCCCGAGGACTTCGATTGTTCGGGGGTCGATGCTTCGAGCACGCTTACCTACCGGACATTCGTCGGTCTCCGGGAGGCTTTTGCCATCCCGTCATCCGTGGCGCTTCTCCGTCCTTTAAAGGACGACCGTCCTTTCCGGCCTCGTCGTGGTTTTGCCGCAGTTTCAGTTGCGAGTCTTAACTGCGGGTTGCGGCTGCCGTTTCAACCCATCGTTCAGCAGCTTCTCGCCCGTCTGGGGGTGCACGCATGTCAGATGAGCCCGGCATTCTACCGCATAGTGGCGATGTGCCATATGGAGTGGCATTGCCAGACCGAGCGGGTGATGACCGTGAGTGATTTTCGCAATCTCATCGCGGTCTTCCCTGCGCCCGGGCAACCCAGTTTCTTTGTGGCCCGCGATCGACGGAATACTAAGCTGATCATTGATTCAGAGAAGTACAATCGACGACCGTGGGTGTGGGTCTCGGCGGAGGCTTTTGGTGACGCCCCGCTCCGGTTCGGCCCCTTGTCCGAGTTTCCTGCTAACGAGGGGGCCGATGATCTCGACTTTGTGAAGGAGATCCGGGGAATGTCGGAGGCTCGGAAAGCCGTTGAACGATTTCGTTCTCCTGAGCTGATGGCTTCCACTGGGTGGTTCCCGCCGTTTCCTCAGCGGACCGGGGGTACCCCAAGTGCCGCATCATCTCTCTCGAGCGGCGATCCTCAAGGTATGTTGACGTTTCGTATTTTTGCTTTTGTTTTTAGCTCAAGGTTTTGACTTTGTCGCTTTTGCAGTCTCTTCGGCTAGGGCGAGGGCTCGGGCTCGTCTAGCGAAGGCTTCCCGGGACCCGAAGTCGTTGGCGGCGGTTCGCCGTCGGATTGCTGCGCGGGATGGTCGGGAGAAACTCGATACCGATCATTGGGCGGAGAGCGGTCCTCGGGCTTCCTTGAAGCGACCTTCCTCCTCGGCTTTGCCAGACACGTCTTCGGACTCTAAGCGCGTGAATTCGATGGTCGACGTGGAGGCCGCGGAGGTTAGGGGGGAATGTTCCCTGGGTCTTGCTCAATCTTCGATGAAGATGTGGAAGAGCGTTGTGGCCAGCAGTGACGTAGAGTTCTTTCGTCACGGCGTTTCCGATGCACAGAGAGTGAGTTTCCCTTGCCTTATTTGCGATGAATCTATCTTCCGCTAAACTGTCTCTTTGCCTTCTCAGGTGCTTGCTCGAGCGACCCGGGGCGAGAAGATCCTTCACGACCTCATCAGGCGGATGAGTCGCGCTCAGGAGGAGCTTGCTCAAGCGAAGTCTCAGTTGGCTCACGCCGAGCGAGGTTCTCACTCAAAGGCGGAGTTTGCGAGTCTCCGCGAGCAGCTTCAGGAGGCTCGCGTGGAACTGGGAGTTACCCGCGGCAAGTGCGACCGCGCTCAGGCGGCGGTGGCGAAGATGGCTGAGGAGCTAACGACGGAACGTCAAGCCCTTGAAGTGGCGACTCGATCGACGGAGGTCTTCCGGAGCGAAGCGCGGGACCTTCGACGTCAGTTGGAATCGCGCACGGAAGAAGTTGGCATTCTTCAGGGCCAGCTTACATCGAGTGAGGCTGCCCGTGTTCGTGCGGAGCGTAAGCGTGACTCCTTGGCGGAGGAGGTGGCTCGGGTCACCGAGGAGAAAGCCGCGGCGGAGCAGCTTGCGTCCGACCTTCAGGACGACTTTGATGTCGGAGTCGAGGAGGCAAGGCACGCAGCGGCGGTGGAGTGTCGGGACGCCACAGCTGCCGAGAATGTTTCTCGGGGGGTCACCTTCGACTTCTTCGACTCGCTTTTCCCACCACTTGACGGGGCCGACCCTGTGGGCGACGATCCCGCCGAGTGACCGTTTTCTTTCTTTATTTTTCCTGCGCAAATGTTTTAGCGCGTGCTTTTTAGGTTTTTCCGTTCAGCGCACTTGTCTTAGCGCTTGCTTACTAGGATATTTCCCTTTAGCGCACTTGTCTTAGCGCATGCTTTCTAGGTTTTGAGGCAGTTGCCCCTTTCTTTTATGAGGAGTTATCCATTTATTTTTATGAATGTTTTCGCACACTTATCTTCTACGGCATGCATGGATGGTCACTTGTTTGTGTCAATGATTTTGTCCATCCTTTTATCTCAGCAGGATACTTTTTCAAACACGCCGGTCACTTGGATGGTTTGTGTTCTTAAGCATTTTCAACTGCGAGTCAGCCATGCTATGTAGGTGTGTTACGTGCGCCGGATTGCGCCACGTGGGCGTCTCAAATCGCGCCATGTAGGCATCTTGGGTTGCGCCATGTAAGCGACTTACGTGCGCCATGTAGGCGTCTTACGGGTTACGCCATGTAGGCGTCTTATGGGCTGCGCCTTTAAGCGACTTACGTGCGCCATGTAGGCGTCTTAGGTTGCGCCATGTAGGCGTCTTACGGGCTGCGCCTTTACGCGACTTACGTGCGCCATGTAGGCGTCTTGGGTTGCGCCATGTAGGCGTCTTACGGGCTGCGCCTTTACGCGACTTACGTGCGCCATGTAGGCGTCTTAGGTTGCGCCATGTAGGCGTCTTACGGGCTGCGCCTTTACGCGACTTACGTGCGCCATGTAGGCGTCTTAGGTTGCGCCATGTAGGCGTCTTACGGGCTGCGCCTTTACGCGACTTACGTGCGCCATGTAGGCGTCTTAGGTTGCGCCATGTAGGCGTCTTACGGGCTGCGCCTTTACGCGACTTACGTGCGCCATGTAGGCGTCTTAGGTTGCGCCATGTAGGCGTCTTACGGGCTGCGCCTTTACGCGACTTACGTGCGCCATGTAGGCGTCTTAGGTTGCGCCATGTAGGCGTCTTACGGGCTGCGCCTTTACGCGACTTACGTGCGCCATGTAGGCGTCTTGGGTTGCGCCATGTAGGCGTCTTACGGGCTGCGCCTTTACGCGACTTACGTGCGCCATGTAGGCGTCTTGGGTTGCGCCATGTAGGCGTCTTACGGGCTGCGCCTTTACGCGACTTACGTGCGCCATGTAGGCGTCTTAGGTTGCGCCATGTAGGCGTCTTACGGGCTGCGCCTTTACGCGACTTACGTGCGCCATGTAGGCGTCTTAGGTTGCGCCATGTAGGCGTCTTACGGGCTGCGCCTTTACGCGACTTACGTGCGCCATGTAGGCGTCTTAGGTTGCGCCATGTAGGCGTCTTACGGGCTGCGCCTTTACGCGACTTACGTGCGCCATGTAGGCGTCTTAGGTTGCGCCATGTAGGCGTCTTACGGGCTGCGCCTTTACGCGACTTACGTGCGCCATGTAGGCGTCTTAGGTTGCGCCATGTAGGCGTCTTACGGGATGCGCCTTTACGCGACTTACGTGCGCCATGTAGGCGTCTTAGGTTGCGCCATGTAGGCGTCTTACGGGCTGCGCCTTTACGCGACTTACGTGCGCCATGTAGGCGTCTTAGGTTGCGCCATGTAGGCGTCTTACGGGCTGCGCCTTTACGCGACTTACGCGCGCCATGTAGGCGTCTCGGGTTGCGCCATGTAGGCGTCTTACGGGTTGCGCCTTTACGCGACTTACGTGCGCCATGCAGGCGTCTTAGGTTTTTTTGGTGGAGCGCGTTCTTTTGAGAGTTTCCTTACCATAGCTAGCCCCCCTAAGTTTTTTGGGTTATAAGTTAAATGTTGATAACCAGAAAACTTGCATAAAACGAAATTGAAATGGAAAACTTGAGTTTTATTACTTTTGCGAAAGAAAAACTTGCGAGAAAATTTAAATCCTAAAACATTGGCTCGTAGGCCTTATTGAAAATGGAAATAAAAAGCGATAAAAAAAAAGCGGGGGACGCTAGCTACTGATAGTACTGCCTCAAGTGCTCCGCGTTCCACGGGTGGCGAATCGGAGTCCCGTCCGTGTGCTCGATGTAGTATGTCCCGTCGTGAATGACTTTGCGGACTCTGTAAGGGCCTTCCCAGTTTGGGCCTAGGACGCCGGCGCCTTGGACTTGTGTGTTTTGGAACACTCGTCTGAGGACAAGGCTTCCGACGGCAAAGGTTCGCCTTTTGATTTTGGAGTTGTAGTATCTTTCGACCTTGCGTTTCTGTGCGGCGAGGCGTCTGAATGCTTCCGCCCTCTTTTCGTCGATCAGGTCCAACTCAAGGCGCATGGCCTCGTTGTTTTCCGCTTTGTCGAACGTGTCGACTCGGAATGTGGGTATCTCGGTTTCAATTGGAACCACAGCCTCGACCCCATATGCAAGGGAGAATGGCGTCTCGCCGGTGGCGTTTCGCGCGGTTGTCCTATACGCCCATAGGACGAATGGTAATTCATCGGCCCAGGCGCCTTTCTTGTCTTCGAGCTTCTTTTTCAGGTTGCTCTTGATAGTCTTGTTGACTGCCTCGACTTGGCCGTTGGCCTGAGGATGTCGCGGCGAGGAGAAGGTCTTGCTGATCTTCAGTTGATCGCAGATATCTCTTACCCGCGCGTTGTCAAATTGTGCCCCGTTGTCGGTCACAATCGAGGCGGGGATACCGTGCCTGCATATGATGTTCTTCCAGATGAAGTTCGTCGTGTTTGCTTCAGTTATTCTGGCAAGCGGCTCGGCCTCTACCCACTTAGTGAAGTAGTCGATGGCGATAATGGCGTACTCGTATTGCCTTGGCGCTCTAGGGAGCTTGCCAATGATGTCCACGCCCCACTTAGCAAAGGGACGTGGGACAACGATGCTGCTTAATGGGGTCGGGGGCTGTCGCGGAATTTCCGCGAAGCGCTGGCATTTATCGCAACGCCTTGCCCATTCGCAAGCATCTCGCTTCATGGAAGGCCAGAAATAGCCTTGCTTGAGCGCTTTGAGCGCAAGGGAAGTTCCAGCGGCGTGGTTTCCGCAGATAACCTCATGGATTTCGCGGAGGACCTTGGTCGACTCAACGCTATCGAGGCATCGGAGCAGCGGTGTCGAGTAACCGCGCTTATAGAGCGTGCCCTCACGGAGCGTGTATTTGGATGCTAAGGCCCTCAGTTTATCGGCTTCCTTGCGGTCTTCGGGGAGTTCCCCTCTTCGCAGAAACTCGACAATTGAGTCCATCCAAGTGGGCTGAGATGCCACTTCTATGGTCCCTACTTCGTCTCGGGAGACGGATGGTCGTGGGAGAGATTCAATGGGCACAGTCCCCAATCCGTCTTCGTCGATGCCAGATCCGAGGCGAGCAAGCGCATCAGCCTCCGAATTTCGTTCTCTCGGGATTTGGTGAATCTCGAACCAAGAGAAGGCCTCGAGTTTGGAGTTCGTCTTAGCCAGGTATGCGACCATGTTGGGCTCCTTGGCGATGTAATCTCCCTTAACCTGGTTTACGATCAACTGCGAGTCGCAGTGTATTCGCAGGTTATGGGAGCCGAGCTTTTGTGCTAGCTCTACCCCTACAATGAGCGCTTCGTATTCAGCTTCATTGTTGGAGGCTTGGAAGCCGTAGTGGAGGGCATATCGCAGCTTTTCCCCATCGGGGTTAATTAGGATTATTCCGGCGCCAGCCCCCCGAGCATTAGATGCTCCGTCTACGTATAACTCCCAGATGGGACCCGTTGGGTCTACCTTCCTTTTCCGAGTTAGCTCGCAATCGTTTAAGTCAGTTTCCGCTCTTCCCATATCGGGAGCGTAGGAGAATTCTGCCACGAAGTCGGCTAAGGCCTGCCCCTTTATAGCCGTTCTTGGGTGGAACTCAATCCCGTACTCGCTCAATTCTTGGGACCAGATCGCCATACGAGTCGACGTTCCCTTTTGAAGAGCTTTACCGATCGGATGCTCAGTTCGCACCGCAATTGGGTGAGCTTGGAAGTACGGTCGTAGCTTCTTAGCTGCCATTACGAGAGCCAGAGAAAGTTTCTCAATCTCGGTATAGCGTGTTTCTGCGTCGAGTAAGGCTTTGCTTACGTAGTAGATTGGCCATTGGACCTTATTCTCCTCGCGGACAAGGACGGCGCTTATAGCTCTTTCAGAGACGGCGAGATACACGTACAGCGTCTCGCCCTCTTTCGGTTTAGAGAGGAATGGTGGGGACCCAAAGTAAGCCTTCATTTCTTGGAAGGCACTTTCGCATTCGTCCGTCCACTCAAAGCCGTCCGTCTTCTTTAGAGCTTTGAAGAACGGTTGACACTTGTCGGTGGCTTTAGATACGAAGCGTGTCAGAGCGGCAATCCGACCGGTCAGGCTTTGCACTTCTTTGACTCGTCGTGGCGACTTCATTTCAAGGAGTGCCTTGATTTTTTCCGGGTTCGCTTCTATGCCTCGTCGGCTGACGATATAACCGAGGAACTTTCCGGATTCAACCCCGAATACGCATTTGTTGGGGTTGAGCTTCATTTTATATCGGCGGAGGATTGTGAACATCTCCCTAAGGTCGCGTACGTGATTAGTTGCCAGTAGGCTTTTAACGAGCATGTCGTCCACGTACACTTCCATCGTCTTGCCGATTTGATCGGCGAAGATCCGATTTACCAAGCGTTGGTATGTCGCTCCCGCGTTCTTGAGGCCGAAAGGCATGACCTTGTAACAGTAGAGACCTCGATCAGTGACAAAGGTTGTCTTAATTTGATCGGGCTCGTGCATTCGAATTTGGTTGTAGCCTGAATAGGCGTCCATGAAGCTTAGGAGTTCATGGCCGGCCGTGGCGTCCACCAGTTGTTCGATGCGCGGGAGTGGAAAGCAATCCTTAGGGCAGGCTTTGTTAAGATCTTTGTAGTCTATACAAATTCGCCACTTCCCGTTGGGCTTTTTTACCATTACCACATTGGCGACCCACTTGGGGTACTTAGCCTCTCGAATGAAGTTTGCGGTGAGGAGTTTCTCGACCTCTTCATTTATGGCCAGGTATCGTTCTGGGTTGAACGTTCGTCTAGCCTGTACTTTTTCGGCGACCTTTGGGTCGTCGTTCAGTCGGTGCACTATTACCTCGGGATCGATTCCGGGCATGTCCGCATGAGTCCATGCAAAAACATCCTTGAACTCCCTAAGGAAGGCGGTAAGCTGAGTTTTGATGGCGAGTGGAAGTCGGGTGCCGATTTTTACAACTTGATCAGGCTTCGACTCGTCCAGGACGATTGGCACAAGATCATCGGAGGTTTCCACTTTAAGTCTTTCGATTTCATCACGGGGGTCAAGTTCTCCGAACTTCCTTGCATCCCTTAGGTTGCATGGGTAATCGTCTTCCAGTTGGAAGATTGTGTTGACCGCTTTTCCCGCGGACCTGCCATCAACTCCTTGCACGTAGCATATTCTGGCTTGGGATTGGTCTCCAGCCATGATGCCAATTCCCCCTTCGGTGGGGAACTTCACCAGTAGGTGATACGTGGAAGTGATTGCCCTCAGCCGGTTCAATGTGGGTCGCCCAATGATTAAGTTGTAGGGCGACTCTTGATCGACCACTAGGAATGGGACCATGTGAACGGCTTCGATTCCTCCAGGGGTTCCAAAGGTGACCGGCAGGTCGATGATGCCCTCAGTCATAACCTTTTCCCCAGTGAACCCAAACAATGGCGTTTGGGTCGGAGTCGGGCGCAGCCCCCCGAGCTTCATGCGCTCTAGGGTGGACTTGAAGATTATGTCGGTAGCGCTGCCGTTATCGATGAGAACCCTTTTCACCAAGTTATTGGCCACTTGGGCTTTGAGCACGATCGCGTCATTGTGCGGATGCACAACTCGCTTGGCCTCTTCATTGGTGAAATACATCGTCTCGTGAGGCACGGACGGAGGTTCTTCATATGTGAAGTTGACGTGCATAGCAGCGTCTTCCTGAGACACGGCCCTAAGGAATTTCTTCCGTTGACGGGCCGAATCCCCATCCTGTGGACCTCCCAGTATGGTGGTTACCACGTGCAGTTGTGGATTGGCGTTGGCAGTAGCCGGGGTTTGGTTGGCAGAGGCGGCTGCTCCTCCTCCTTGACCAGACTGCTGTCTGTTCGCGGTGGGGCCCGCAGCGCCAATCATGCGCAACACGAACTCCTTCAGCTCGCCCCGTTGGATTAGAGCCTCGATTTGCCTTTTGAGGTTGTAGCATTCCGAGGTCAAATGACCATATTCCCGATGGAACTCACAATACCTGGACCGATCGCGAGTTGCGGGATCCTTCTTCATTGGAGCCGGGGGCGTGAACTTGTCACGTGCCAGAGCCAAGATCCTTTCCGGCGCCGTGTTCAGCGGCGTGAACGACGAGTACCCTTTGAAGTTTTCCGCAAGTCGCGGTTTCTGAGGTACAGGGAGTTGGTTGTTAGGAACCTGGTTCCCCTTGTTTCGCCTCTTACGAGGTTCGTTCTGCTCGCGGATAGGTTCTTCCCGACGGCGAGAGCTTTGATTAGTGCTCTTGCGGCCGTCGAGGTAGTCTTCGACTCCCATGAAGGTCTTAGCTCGAGTCATTAACTCGGCCATGGTGGAAGGGACACGGCCGACGACAGACTTGAGGAAGTCACTCGTACGCAAGCCTTCTATGATAGCGGCAATCGCGTCACTGTCGTCAAAGCGGTCGACCTTGTTCGACTCTTCTGTGAATCGGGCGAGGTATCGTCTAAGAGACTCGCCACTCTCTTGCCTGATTGACCACAGGTACATCTTGGTCTTCTTTTGGACCATAGACGTAGCGAATCGTGCTAGGAACATGTCCTTCAGGTCTTTGAACGAGTGGATGCTTCCTGGTCTCAAGTTTTTGAACCACTCAAAGCCGGGTCCGGTGAGGGTCAAACTAAAGGCTTGGCACATGGCACCAGGAGAAACACCCTGCATCGTCATCCAGGTTTCATAGTGCTGGATGTGGTAAGCAGGATCTGCTTTCCCATCATAGGGAGCGAGGTTCGGGAGCTTGAAATTCCCCGTACAAACCTCAGCCAATATCTGAGTAGTGAAAGGCGATGAGTTCTCCTCAACGACTCCGTAGGCGCTTCCACCTATTCCGTACTCTCGGAGATCTCGTACCTCATTTCGAAGGTTGTGGATCATAGTGACCACATCGAGACCGGTCGTTGGAGTAACCCCTTGATCGGGAGGAGTCACCTGCAGCCTCTCGTTAGACCCCTGTCCTGCGCGGCGGTTCCCGTTAGTTGGGGCTGCCAGCGGGATGTTGGGTCTAGAGCTTAGTCGCTCTCTCAGATCATTGCCACGCCCAATGCGTTGAGCAGTGAGGTGGTCCCTAAGATCAGGGCTGGCCGTATGGAGGCGCCGGCTCTGCTTGCGACGTTGCGCTCTCCGCGCGCCCTGACTTTCCGCAACATTCTCCCTCGGACCTAGTCGGTCGAGGGCTGAACGTCGGGAATTCCCCTCTTGAGAAGCTACCGGCGCATCGCCTGTTCGGGGTAAGGGATTCGACGGACCGGCTTCAAACACGGCGGGGAGTCCCCCGTCCTTCGTGAGAGAAGTCTCGACATCCTCCGAGTCACCAGTATCCTCATAATCAGGGTCGCGGCTTTCCTCGTTGAGGTTCTCAGGATCCCCGTTGGGGATCGTCGTGTCACGCATAGGTTGCTTCGCAGCCAGTTGGCGGTGATACCTTGCGTTCCTCGCCTTCAGTCGGCGGATACTCTCCTCCAATTCCGTGATGCGGTTGTCCCTGCTATCAGGAGATGGAGATGGTGAGCGGGTCGAGCTCTCTTCGTGGAGCGACTCTTCGTCACCATGCGCTCGGGAGCGCAAGAAGTATTTCTTGGTCTTAGCGACGTTTTCGGGGTTGTTTGCGCCCTCAGAACGTACGGGTGGTTGGCTACTCATCGTTTCTCAAGTTCGAGAAGGTTGAGTTCGCAGAAGAAAAGAAGAAGATGAATAGAAGGGATTTCGGGCTGAATAGGTCGGGAAGCCCCCTCCTTCTAGCGCCAAAATGTTGTCGCACGAAAATGAACAACTATTTAAAACCTCGGGCGGTTCGATCCAAGGCCGGACCAAGTGATCGCACCCGGGCCAAGAGTGTGAACTCGATAGTCTCGAGCTAGGGTTCTCTCCGATCAACCCGCCTCTCGGGAGAGGTAGGGGGTGAGGAGGATGAGTGACCGTGCCTTGGTTGTCGGCTGCCTATGTACCCGTGCGTGGGATCAGGTCAGAACGTAGTTCAAGCGTGTGTGACGCAGTATGAGGCGTGGAGCCTTGGCGGAGAGGCGTGCTCGACGAAGGAAACGGGGCGCGAGGAGTCCTCGGCAGCGTCTCAGAACTTCGGAGATCGCGTACGCGTCTAGCGTGTTGGACGCGCGAGGGTAGCTCTAGTTGAGAACCCTAGGGGCGTGCTTGAGCACCGGAGAACGTTCGGTCAAAGGGAGCGACGTCCGGGAAGTTCCCGTGAGTGCTTCGGGACCTTTGAGAACGAGGGAGAGAGAAGAGAACCTGCTTCAGGCCAAATATGGCATCCAGAGAAGCAGAGAAATCGAGCGTGTCGATAAGAGATGAAGAGAATTATTAGATATTCTTGGATATCTTGGGATTGCTTTCCCCTCAATGGGAGAGGGTATTTATAGGTGTTTGGGAGCCTTAGAAGGTCCCTTTTTCGTCCATGTGGGACTAGGAATGCGTGTGGCATCAAGTGGAGGCGCACGGCGCGCGCGGCGCACAAAGGGCGGCGCACAACGCGCGGCGCGCGGCGCGCGGCGCAGGGGGTGCGGCGCGCGGGTCACCGGGCGCGGCGCGGGACGCGCGGCGCAGGACGCGCGGCGCAGGGTTCCTTGACCGGCGCGGCGCGCTGCCTGGCCGGCGCGGCGCGCTGCCTGCTGCCCGGCTGGCCGGTGCAGCGCGTTGCGTGCGCAGTGGGCGGCTCGTCTTGCCGGGCTCTTGCGGGCCTTCGAATGCCATTCTTCTCACGTGAAATATGAAGCTTTCTACTTGATGAGAGTGACTCGATCCGAGGGGCAAGGCTCGGCCCGGCGAGAGCGACTAGCGACTTGATTCGAGGAGTGACTCGAGGATGACTCGAGGCTCGACTCGAAAGTGACTCGAGGCTCGACTCGAGGGACAATTAAAGGCTCGACTCGAGGAACCACTCAAGGCTCGACTCGAGGAGCGAAGCTCGACTCGAGGAGATTGACTCAAGGCTCGACTCGAGGAGCGAAGCTCGACTCGAGGAGTCAGGAGTTTGGGCGAGGGCTTGAAGATTTGCCGCTCTTCAGGACCTCCGGCCTGACCATCGGCCCTTTGAGCGACGTGCCCTCTCGGCGTCTCGGGTTTTCCGAAAACGACCGACAACATCAGCTCTTTAGTGGAGTCAGTTGGCATTAAGCTAAACTTGGAAAAGGTTTGTGAACTTTTGAGTCCAAGTGTTTAGCTCAAGCTTTGTTCATTTGGGTCCATGAGGTCACTGTCACGAATCACATCGATAGGAATAGTTAAACTGGAAGCTAAGTCAAAACAAGAACGAAAATAGTTAAAAGGGTATTTTTGTCTTTTGAGACATAGGATGAAATGAATGTCAATAAATTTTTTGACAAGTTCATTTGATGACTTAATGTCACTCGGCCATGACTTGATTATTGGGCCTTGTGAATTAATTTCATTTCATAAGAATTTTATTGAAAATTCATAATGGGCTTTTCTCATGTTGTCATGAACAAATGAAGAAGCTTCTAGAAACTCCTTCTAGATGAGAGATGGGTGCCCAAAATACCCAAGAGAAAGAGTTTATTTTGTGCATAAATGTATTTAGATACTTGCCAAAAGAAAAAGAGGAAACAAATTTTGCATATGGGATGCATAAGGAATCGGCCACATGAGAGAAAAGGCAAGCCTTGAACAAAATAGGAAACAAATCAAGTCTTCTAGAAGACTTGTTTTGGCCGTGTGTCTCAAGTAGGAATTAGGGAAATTAGCTCATGAATATGTGATATTCTATAGAAGAGGAAACTACCTTATTGAAGGTGAGACCTCTCCTATAAATAGGAGCCTCATTTCCTCACAATTCATTCATCCAAGTTTAAGAGATTTGAGAGACTCTCTCTCTAGAACTTTGGCCGAACTCCTCTTCTCTCTCTCTCTAGTTTATTTTCGATTTTTCTTGTCTTGGCACCTAGGTCCTCACTCGACCTAGTGTTTAGCTCTGCGACTTCAAGACTTGTTCTTAAGTCGTAGTGTTTAAAAGTGACCACTCACTGATTCCTTCTTTTCGAGTGATTTAGTGATAGAAACTTTCATGGTTGCTCGAGGTGCCGAGGAGAGGAAGAGAGACGTGCTGCGAGGGGAGACGAGCGTTGCAAACTTTCCAAAAGCTTCTTCAAAGTTCAAGCTTCAAGAAAGGTTAGAAAACTCTTAGCTCATATTGTTTTTAATTACATGTACTTGCTTCTTTGTCTAGGTTAGTAAAAACTGTTTTTACTTGAAAAGAAATTTTTTAAAATTCCGCCGCTTCCCGAAGCGTTTAATCTTTTTCTTAAACCCTAGATCAATTCCAACAAATGGTATCAGAGCTATGGTCAAAGAGATGCATGTACATGTTTTTAAAATTATGAGCTTGAAAATCGTTTTCGAAAGTTTACTAATTTTGTGACAAGTTAGAATTGTAATCTTAGATTTTTTTTAATTTATTGCTCTTGTCTTTAAATTAAAAAGCATGTTGATTTTCTATGAGTTTGGGATGTTTTTAAAACACATTAGAATCAGTTCTAAAAGTTTTTAATTTTTTATATTGAAAAACGTGTTTTAAAGGTTTGAAAAATTTCGGTAAATTTTGTGACTAGTTACTTTGTCTTTCTAGTTTCTTTTATTTACCGTATTCGTTTTATGCTTGTTGTTATTTCTTTTATGCCTTGTTATTACCTTGCTAATAAAACACAAATAAAAGCTTTAACAACCTTCATAAAACGTTCCGTTACACTCGATTCTTTTTCGCACCTAAAAAGGACCAAGCTTTAATTATTTCTTTTTCTTCGAGCTGGAGTAAACCCGCATTAAAAGTGGCATAACTCTCTGCTCAGAAATCGAAATTTAATGATTCTTGAATCAAATTAAAGCTCTGTCTGTCCTCTGTCCAATGCCACCGGTTTCGGCTCAAAAGGACATAGGAGCCGCCAGATATGGTGATTTTACTCCGAGGTGCGCGGCTGTTCCGAAAGTCCAGTTTTTAGAAATCCGGATTTTCAAACCCCACTACCATGAGTTATAGAACTCTAATGAGAAAATTTTCTTGAGCAAAAATGTTTTTCATATGATTATAAACATGATGTGTAAGATTAAAATGATTTGATTTTGAAAGTTTAATTGAAATTGAGTTTTTTTACAAAACTAGTTTGAATTTTGAAAAACCGTTTTCACTTTCAAACTTGAAAATATTTTGTCATCCAAATCAAATAAATTTTCAAAATGTTTTCAATACTATATCTATATCACATATGTTCAAAATCTATATGCTCTTGAAAATTTGAGTGGGAGGTCTCCTTGTAGACAAGCCGAAAAATAAAAAGATGTGTAATCTCAAACTTTCAAGTGTTTGAGTGAGTTGAAGTTCACACTTCCCTCACGCACTTTCCCGAAATAGAAAATAGGAAAAGATCGAGTATGTACCTTGTGCCTTTATGCACTGATACTACTCTGAACATGTCGATCTAGGATTCTCTTCTAGTTGTCCGCTCTGTCGCTCTCTAACTAGGAAATCTGTTTCCGAACTTATAAGAGTCGATGAACCAACTCCAAAAACTAAGTGGGAGGGTTATACTTGTTGTTTGTAACCCACGATCCCCAACACTAATGAAAAGTGCAAGTGTCGCCGGACTAAGAGTCACCCTCGTGGCCCTCTCTTAAATGAGAGTACTCAAGGGCGCTTTGCTCTGATCATTGCTCAATGAGCTACGTCCGAGAGTGAGACGATGATGGCAAGGCCTCCCCTTGGGGGATTGTTTTTCAAAGTTGACCTTTTGGACTAAGTGGTTGGTTGCACACTTAGACTCAATCCCTAGTAATCCTCCCTCGAGGCCCTGCGAAAGGATGTGAGTGATCAAACCAATTTACAAGGTGGCTAGTCAAAATAGATGTATTGACATCTTGGCTTAGCATTAATGATGTGTCATTTACTTATAAAAGGAGATTTTTTGCGGCCTTCTCTTGAGGGAGTAAATTATCGTTTGGTTTATAACACCTTTGGATTTTATAAAAGTCTTAATAAAACTTAAATCCTAAACCAAAGACTAATCATAAACTTGTTTCAACTTACATAGGCAATATGTCTCTCAACCATCTCTCAATCTTTCTTTCCTCGATCAAACTCGAAAACGAAAACTACGTAGATTCGAAACGTAACCTCGACATAATACCTACCGTTAACAAGCACAAATGGGTACTCACCACCCCGTGTCCTCCTCTGACGAATAATGATTCAACTCAAGAGGACAAAGACGCCTTGGCGGCCTGGCTCTGCTCCGATGAGATTGTGAGGTGCTATATCTTAGCATCAATGAACAATGTGTTGCAACAACAACATCGTGACATCGAGACTGCCGCCGACATGCTCACCAATCTCCATGAGATGTTTGGAGGGCAAAGGCGTCAAGCAAGGCAAAAAGCAGTTCGACAATTTATGAACTGTCGCATGAAGGCTAGGACTCCTGTTGGAGACTTTATGATATTGATCATTAGTCATCTGAGTAAAATGGAAATCCTAGGATCTGAGATTGATGGGAAGAATGTCATAGATGTGATCTTAGAAACTCTCCCCGCATCTCTTGATACCTCCAAGATGAACTACTCCATTAACAAGCTAGAGTACACTGTTACCAAGCTTATGAAGGAACTTCACACTGCTGTAGGTCTCACTAAGAGAAAGAGGAATCAAGGAGAGGCACATGCTACTGAGCAAAAAGCCTCCGCCTCTGGAACTGTGAAGAGACCTTACAAGGCCGATAAAAAGAACTGTCCCGCCTATCTCAAAGCAAAGGAACATAGTATTGTACTGGTTACCGAAGCATGCTTAGTAGCTGATAATGTATCAACGTGGATTATTGACTCCGCTGCTACTAACCATATTTGTTGTTCCTTGAATGGTTTCAAGAAAACCAAAAGCTTAGAGGAAGGCGAGTTCTGTTTCAAATGGGGTGATGGGAGCCTGGTGTCTGCAAAGGCTGTGGGATCCTTGACGCTGTCTTTTGAAGACCGCACTTTAAACTTGAATAATGTTTATTTTGTTCCTACCTTTGGGAAGAACTTAATATCCGTTGCTCGTCTTCGTGAGCAAGATTATTGTTTAAAGTTCATTAAGAATGGAATTCGTATTTCGTTTCCTGATAATTCTTTTGTCACTGATGCATGTATGAAGAATGCTCTTTTCTACATCTATCCCACTCAACCTTCTCTTTTAGACACCGAAATAGATAATGATCTAATTAGGGAGCCAAAGAGGATCAAACTTTCTGAATCCTCCGATCTAACAAAATCAACACACCTATGGCACTTAAGACTTGGTCATATCAGTCTAGAAAGGATTAAGAGACTTGTGAGGGATGGTCCACTCCAAGCCTCTGCAATAGGTTCACTACCTACTTGTGAATCCTGCATAGAAGGAAAAATGACTAAGCGACCTTTCTCTGATAAAGGTCGAAGAGCCACTGAGTTGCTGGAGCTAGTACATTATGATGTATGTGGTCCGCTCAACCAACAGGCACGTGGAGGATACGAATACTTCGTTACCTTCACCGATGATTACTCGCGATATGGGTTTGTCTATTTGCTTAAACACAAATCCGAGACCTTTAACGTATTTAAGGTCTTTAGGGCTTTAGTGGAAAAGCAAACTGGCAAAGTGATCAAAACCCTTCGATCTGATCGAGGTGGTGAGTATATGTCAGGAGAGTTCGATGACTTTCTTAAAGAAGAAGGTATCGCTTCACAGCTTACCGCACCTGGCACACCTCAACAAAACGGAGTGTCAGAGAGAAGAAACCGAACTCTTATGGAGATGGTTAGATCAATGATGAGTTACTCATCACTCCCGCTTTCCTTTTGGGGATATGCCCTCGAAACAGCCGCTTATATTCTTAACCAAGTTCCGTCCAAAACGGTTCCTGGTACTCCTTATGAACGATGGACTGGCCGTAAAGTGAATCTTGGCCGCATCCGAATTTGGGGTTTCCCTGCACACGTGCTGAGGCAAAAGACTAGCAAGTTGGCTAGTAGGTCAGAATTGTGCCTGTTTGTGGGATATCCAAAGGAAACCAAAGGTTTTACTTTCTATAGTCCCGAGGACGATAAGACTTTCGTTAGCACGAATGCTCGTTTCCTCGAGGAGGACTTTATGAAAGATGCAAAACCTAGAAGCAAAATTGTGCTTGAAGAAAAGTTGGGTGAGGAAGCTTCTACCTCATCTGTAAGAACTGTTCTTACCCCAACTGAAACACAACGTAACTCATCAGAATCTCGTCAAGTAGTACTTAGACGTAGTGGGAGGGCTACTCAAAAGCCTGACAGGTACATGTCTTATGGAGACTCTCTTGTAGCCGTCTCCGAAATGGATGACCTTGTTTCCTATAGCCAAGCGATGGCTTGTTCTGAATCAAACCTTTGGCTTGATGCCATGAAAGTTGAAATGCACTCGATGTATGTCAACAAAGTCTGGAAACTTGTAGACCTTCCTGAAGGGATTAAACCCGTAGGGTGTAAGTGGATATACAAGAAGAAAAGGGGTCCTGATGGGAACGTCGAGACGTTCAAAGCACGACTTGTGGCGAAGGGTTATACCCAACAAGAAGGGATTGACTATGAAGAAACCTTCTCGCCAGTCGCGATGCTTAAATCCATCCGCATACTCCTATCCATAGCTGCAGCTCTCGACTATGATATCTGGCAAATGGATGTCAAGACAGCCTTTCTGAATGGCAATCTTGACGAGCGCATTTACATGGCTCAACCAGACGGTTTCGTGGATAAAGGTCAAGAGACCAAGGTTTGTGAGTTGCTTAAATCCATTTATGGACTAAAGCAAGCATCTAGGTAGGTCATGGAATATTAGATTCGATGAAACTGTAAAGAGCTTTGGCTTTGAACAGTCAATAGATGAGCCTTGTGTTTACAAGTTAATACACGAAGGCAAAGTTGTGTTTCTGGTACTATATGTCGATGATATACTACTCATTGGTAATGACGTGGGTAAGTTATCTGAGGTTAAGGTCTGGTTGGCAAAGCAATTCGATATGAAGGATCTAGGAGAAGCCGCGTACATTCTGGGGATCCAAATCTTTCGAGATAGGAAAAACCGGACCCTGTCGCTCTCTCAAGCATCTTATATTGATAAGGTAATGGATCGCTTCTCGATGCAAGACTCCAAGAAGGGCCAAACACCCTTTAGGCATGGAGTTTCACTCTCTAAGGACCAGTCTCCCAAGACTGCACAAGAGATTGAAGACATGAGGAAAATTCCTTACGCTTCTGCCGTAGGAAGCCTCATGTATGCTATGCTTTACGCTAGACCTGACATCTGTTTCGCCGTTGGCGTAGTTAGCCGTTTCCAATCCAACCCTGGACCCGAGCACTGGATTGCTGTTAAGCATGTTCTTAAGTATCTTCGAAGAACTAGGAACTTGATGCTTACATACTCAGGTACTGACCTGACTATGACGGAATATACCGACTTCGATTTTCAAGCGGATAAGGATTCCAGGAAATCCACTTCGGGATCTGTGTTCATCCTTAATGGTGGAGCTGTTGTATGGAGAAGTATTAAGCAATCTTGCATTGCTGACTCCACAATGGAAGCAGAATATGTGGCTGCTTCTGAAGCATCCAAAGAGGCTGTATGGCTTAGAAAATTCCTTAAGTATTTGGAAGTTGTTCCAAACGTCGACGAGCCCATGACCCTTTATTGTGATAATAGTGGGGCTGTCGCTAACTCAAAGGAACCTCGAAGCCATAAGCGCTCTAAGCATATTGAGAGGAAATACCATTTGATTCGAGAGATCACGCAACGCAGAGACGTGGAGGTGAAGTAGATCTCTGGCAGATCCATTCACCAAGGCCCTAGCGAACATGGTCTTCGACCAACTTCGAGAGGGATTAGGCATGTAGGACTACTCACATCTTCTTTGAGTCAAGTGAGAGTTTGTTGTCAATGGTGCCCACAAGAAGAGTAGTAGTGTCTATTTATGTACATTTGATGTCATATAGTCTTACGAAGACTGTTGCTTGTAATTGCTTATTCTTTAATAATAAAGTTGAAACGTTCATTCATTCTTTCTTTGTTTGAAGCTTTATGATAAAACCTTAGTCTTTTAGTCCATAAACAAACTAAACAACTTACGAAGAGACAAATGTAGATTTGCATGAACAAACTCTTCGTAGTTTGCTTAAAACGATATATTCGCAATCTTAGGGTCAAAGGACTATTGACCTCAGTATGATTGTTAGAAGAATCTATGATGTCTGGTTATGAGGCATTGAGAGTTGGGGACTCTATAGTTCTTCTAGGTATCTTCCGAAGGTACTGAATTGACCAGTGCACTTCTAGAGACAAGATAAGAACAAACCATTTAACCTCTTATGTCTCGAAGTCACTATGTATGAATTGCATCATGCTTACCTTAATCCTGAAATGAGACATGCCATTTCACACCTTAGTATTCTCATTTGAGAAAGTCAAAGTTCGGACTCACTATGTGATTCCGAACAAGGCCTATTGGTGAAGTACTAAGTTGTGAGTCTGTCATGAGTAACTTTGTGAAGTTCTCATAGATATGGAATTCATGTACAAGATTGCTGAAATGCAATGTATGTCACCTCATGCTTTGTTCCTTGGAGTGTGAATAAATGAACTGGCCAGTGTCCAAATTGAGTCCTGACTCTTTTGGATGAAACAATGTGACTTGTTAGCTCCTCGTCAATACATTGTTTCTAACTTATTCACAAGCGACAAAGGAGTTGAGGAAATAACAGCTAGAAGGGTAAAATGGTAATTTAGTAAATCCCGACTAGCTGATGACATTCATGAAGGGTAAACATAGATAATATTCAGTGGATCCGCTCATCATAATTAGGTCGAATTCTTGAGTAGAAAATAAATTCATTTGAACCGAGAGATTTTCAGTGTCAGCTCTTTAGTGGAGTCAGTTGGCATTAAGCTAAACTTGGAAAAGGTTTGTGAACTTTTGAGTCCAAGTGTTTAGCTCAAGCTTTGTTCATTTGGGTCCATGAGGTCACTGTCACGAATCACATCGATAGGAATAGTTAAACTGGAAGCTAAGTCAAAACAAGAACGAAAATAGTTAAAAGGGTATTTTTGTCTTTTGAGACATAGGATGAAATGAATGTCAATAAATTTTTTGACAAGTTCATTTGATGACTTAATGTCACTCGGCCCTGACTTGATTATTGGGCCTTGTGAATTAATTTCATTTCATAAGAATTTTATTGAAAATTCTTAATGGGCTTTTCTCATGTTGTCATGAACAAATGAAGAAGCTTCTAGAAGCTCCTTCTAGATGAGAGATGGGCGCCCAAAATACCCAAGAGAAAGAGTTTATTTTGTGCATAAATGTATTTAGATACTTGCCAAAAGAAAAAGAGGAAACAAATTTTGCATATGGGATGCATAAGGAATCAGCCACATGAGAGAAAAGGCAAGCCTTGAACAAAATAGGAAACAAATCAAGGCTTCTAGAAGACTTGTTTTGGCCGTGTGTCTCAAGTAGGAATTAGGGAAATTAGCTCATGAATATGTGATATTCTATAGAAGAGGAAACTACCTTATTGAAGGTGAGATCTCTCCTATAAATAGGAGCCTCATTTCCTCATAATTCATTCATCCAAGTTTAAGAGATTTGAGAGACTCTCTCTCTAGAACTTTGGCCGAACTCCTCTTCCCTCTCTCTCTAGTTTATTTTCGATTTTTCTTGTCTTGGCACCTAGGTCCTCACTCGACCTAGTGTTTAGCTCTGCGACTTCAAGACTTGTTCTTAAGTCGTAGTGTTTAAAAGTGACCACTCACTGATTCCTTCTTTTCGAGTGATTTAGTGATAGAAACTTTCATGGTTGCTCGAGGTGCCGAGGAAAGGAAGAGAGACGTGCTGCGAGGGGAGACGAGCGTTGCAAACTTTCCAAAAGCTTCTTCAAAGTTCAAGCTTCAAGAAAGGTTAGAAAACTCTTAGCTCATATTGTTTTTAATTACATGTACTTGCTTCTTTGTCTAGGTTAGTAAAAACTGTTTTTACTTGAAAAGAAATTTTTTAAAATTCCGCCGCTTCCCGAAGCGTTTAATCTTTTTCTTAAACCCTAGATCAATTCCAACAAGTATGGCACTAAGCCATGCAGACTGGTTACGCGACATAGCAAACCAAGGGTTGTGAGACACGCACTAGCCGGATGGCGCGAATCGATTACGCTAAGCATACTAAATCAAAAAAATAAGTCGCATAATAAATCGGAAAAGCTTTAATAAAAACAATCAATGTTGCGGGAACAACCCAACGAAAGGAAAAAAGAATGCGACAAATATCCGAAGGGAAAAGAAGACAAGCGCTAAACAAGTGCGCGAGAAATCAAAACAAGACCAACTACTCGAAACCAAAGTCGACCTGCTCGTCATCAATCTCGGACGGAGGGACGCCCGACCCGTCGGTAGCCTCTCCGTCAGGTAGGCAGTTCGTAGACTGAGCAGCCTCCGCAGGAATCGGGGATAAGGGTCGTCCGCCTGTGGCACGTCGTCCAAGGGGGGAAACATGCCGTCGAAGAAAGAAAAGGTGGTCCCACTAGATGCGTTCTCCTTCGCAGTCGCGTCGCGAACTCGCACGGCCGCCGCGTAACGAGCCTCCTCTAGGGCGATGTCCCAGTCATCCTTTAAATCCGCCTTAGCTCGCACAGCGCCATCCTTCTCTTCAATGATGGCTTGCATCTCCACCAGCAGGGAGTCTCGTTCCCTCTCCGCCTTGACGCGAGAGATCTCGCTCGCCGATAGCCGAGCGTAGACGATCTTCAACTCCTCGTCTCGGCCTGAGAGACACAAGTGAAGGTTGAGCACTTAGTTGGAGCATTATACACTTGTGGTAACTTTACGACATGGAGATGTCTTGGTTGTAGATGTGTCGTTTAAGGACCGTTACGACACACTAACCGAGGTCACAAATGATGGTCATAGTGAGACTTGATCTAAATCATGAAGTGATCATGGACACTGGATCATGTTACCGTACTCTTTGACTCATTCGCTAAAAGGCCACTATCATGCTAATCACAGCTTACGTCTTGGGAGTTGCGGAACATGGTTCAAGTGGGAAGTGATTTACAGATACGGAATCCATCTTCATGAAAGAAGGTCTCTCACCTAAGGGTTGATTTCAGAATCGATAGATTGCGCGCACTTCCGAAGTTTGTACGTTCAAAAGAATATTTCGCTGGGGAAGCAACAACCCTTAGGCTTATAGGTGTCAAGAAAAGTATAACAAAATAATTGACTTTTCTCGACACGGGTTGAACCTGGATGATCTTGATCACGAACTTACTATATTAGTGGACACTTGTCACGATGAGTAAATATAATTCTAGTATCAAGGAGGATTTAGTCTTGGTTGCAAGGTGGTGTCTAACCAAGATTAGACAAATCGATGTAGAAAAGATAAATGACTTTTTCGTCTTTTCATCGGATTTGTTATGCTTTTAATACTAGGTCCATAGCCCCCGATTCGGCTATGATAAAGGCGGATAAGAAATTTCGAATAATAATGTTTTCATTATTATAATCTCACTAGCTGTAATTGTGATTGACAACATCAATTCTGAAACATGGGTATTTGCATAATTAAATAATTATTTATGGTAGTTTTAATGATTTATTGTTTGATCAAGCAAATAAATAATCAATTACTTATTTGTTTATTGTTAGACCAAGTAAATAAATAATTAATTGGGTTTAAGCAATTCGGCCTTGCATATATTGAGGTTGGACGATTTTTTAGGGTTTCGGGCATTGGGATTTGCACCAATCCCCCCTTGGCTGTGTGCCAAATTTAGTCCATGCCATATTGGTAAGTCCAATATTTTCTCTTTAGTTGTTTAAATAAAGGTGAGAGAAAAATATTTAAAAGAAAATAAGAAATTATCTTTTATTTTCTCTCATGAATATTTAAAGAGAATAATATTTAATAAAAACAATCAATGTTGCGGGAACAACCCAACGAAAGGAAAAAAGAATGCGACAAATATCCGAAGGGAAAAGAAGACAAGCGCTAAACAAGTGCGCGAGAAATCAAAACAAGACCAACTACTCGAAACCAAAGTCGACCTGCTCGTCATCAATCTCGGACGGAGGGACGCCCGACCCGTCGGTAGCCTCTCCGTCAGGTAGGCAGTTCGTAGACTGAGCAGCCTCCGCAGGAATCGGGGATAAGGGTCGTCCGCCTGTGGCACGTCGTCCAAGGGGGGAAACATGCCGTCGAAGAAAGAAAAGGTGGTCCCACTAGATGCGTTCTCCTTCGCAGTCGCGTCGCGAACTCGCACGGCCGCCGCGTAACGAGCCTCCTCTAGGGCGATGTCCCAGTCATCCTTTAAATCCGCCTTAGCTCGCACAGCGCCATCCTTCTCTTCAATGATGGCTTGCATCTCCACCAGCAGGGAGTCTCGTTCCCTCTCCGCCTTGACGCGAGAGATCTCGCTCGCCGATAGCCGAGCGTAGACGATCTTCAACTCCTCGTCTCGGCCTGAGAGACACAAGTGAAGGTTGAGCACTTAGTTGGAGCATTATACACTTGTGGTAACTTTACGACATGGAGATGTCTTGGTTGTAGATGTGTCGTTTAAGGACCGTTACGACACACTAACCGAGGTCACAAATGATGGTCATAGTGAGACTTGATCTAAATCATGAAGTGATCATGGACACTGGATCATGTTACCGTACTCTTTGACTCATTCGCTAAAAGGCCACTATCATGCTAATCACAGCTTACGTCTTGGGAGTTGCGGAACATGGTTCAAGTGGGAAGTGATTTACAGATACGGAATCCATCTTCATGAAAGAAGGTCTCTCACCTAAGAGTTGATTTCAGAATCGATAGATTGCGCGCACTTCCGAAGTTTGTACGTTCAAAAGAATATTTCGCTGGGGAAGCAACAACCCTTAGGCTTATAGGTGTCAAGAAAAGTATAACAAAATAATTGACTTTTCTCGACACGGGTTGAACCTGGATGATCTTGATCACGAACTTACTATATTAGTGGACACTTGTCACGATGAGTAAATATAATTCTAGTATCAAGGAGGATTTAGTCTTGGTTGCAAGGTGGTGTCTAACCAAGATTAGACAAATCGATGTAGAAAAGATAAATGACTTTTTCGTCTTTTCATCGGATTTGTTATGCTTTTAATACTAGGTCCATAGCCCCCGATTCGGCTCTGATAAAGGCGGATAAGAAATTTCGAATAATAATGTTTTCATTATTATAATCTCACTAGCTGTAATTGTGATTGACAACATCAATTCTGAAACATGGGTATTTGCATAATTAAATAATTATTTATGGTAGTTTTAATGATTTATTGTTTGATCAAGCAAATAAATAATCAATTACTTATTTGTTTATTGTTAGACCAAGTAAATAAATAATTAATTGGGTTTAAGCAATTCGGCCTTGCATATATTGAGGTTGGACGATTTTTTAGGGTTTCGGGCATTGGGATTTGCACCAATCCCCCCTTGGCTGTGTGCCAAATTTAGTCCATGCCATATTGGTAAGTCCAATATTTTCTCTTTAGTTGTTTAAATAAAGGTGAGAGAAAAATATTTAAAAGAAAATAAGATATTATCTTTTATTTTCTCTCATGAATATTTAGAGCGAATAATATTTAAAAGGAAATAAGATGTTGTCATTTATTCTCTCTCGTGAATATTATGAGAGAATAATATTTAAAAGAAAATAAGATATTGTCTTTTATTCTCTCTCATGAATATTAGGAGCGAATAATATTTAAAAGAAAATAAAATATTTCTTTATTCTCTCATTAATAAATATTCTCTATTAAAACAGAAAATAAAATCTCATAGATATTGATCTGATGGATAAGAGAGAAAGTAAGATTCATGAGATGAGATCCAATGGTCAAGCTTTGATTCAAGGATGCTCCCACTAATACTTCATTAATTGAGTGGGAACTTCCTTAACTGGAACCTAGCTATTCTACTTCATTAATTAAGTGGGAGCTTCCGTAATTGGAACCTAGCTGCTCTAATTCACCAAATGAGTGGGAGCTTCCTGAATTAGAACCTAGCTAATCTAGTTCTCTAAATGAGTGAGAGCTTTCTTGATGAGAACCTAGCTATTCTAGTTCACTAATTAAGTGGGAGCATCCTGGATCCATAGTCACTGTTGTTCGTCGATCAAAGTGGGAGGTTCCGAACCTAGCCACTTGTTGTTCAATGCATAGCAACATCCTTCACAAGATCAAGCTCATCATTGATGATGACGTTTTGCTATCATTAAATAATTTGAGTGAAAGGTTAATTGAAAATTACCTTACCACATGGATCGATAAATCGATAGATAGAACTTAAGGAAAAATGATATTTTCCTCATGAACAGTATCAATGAAATAGTGGGAGCATCATTGCAATGATCCTCATCACCTCAATAACATCAACAATATCTACTAACAGTTGGCTGCACCCGGGATCTCCTCTGATCGAGCGCTTAATCTCCCTCGCACGACTGCACCCGAGATTCTCCATTGAGAATCTCCCTCATCTCCAACGCACACGGCTGCACCCGAAATTCTCTACTGAGAATCTCCCTCATCTCCAAAGAGAAAACACACATTCTCTCTCGGGTCACTCAATTCTAGAGTCCTGAGACGTCACCGATGACTCTTCCGCGCTCCTCCTCCTTTGTCAAACACACCCTCTAGGCTCCGCGCCTCAAACAACCTATACAACGCCTTGAACTACGTTATGACTCGATCCTGATGTGCTCAGATACGTAGGCAGCTCATAAAGAAGCACAATAACACCCCTCATTCAACCATTTTTTTTCTCCAGAGAACGCCTCAGACTGGAGGAACCACAACTCGAGACTTTCGAGTTCCCACACTTGGTTCGGGTGCGGCCACTTGGTCTGCCCTTTGGCCGAACTGCCTAAAATTTTAAATCGTCGTTTGTTTTCGAGCGACAACAATTTTTCCTGGAAAAAAAAATAAAAATAAAAGATCAAAGATGTTCTGGTGGGACCCAGCACCTTAAATGAGGCACTCGGGTTCAGGCTCTCAGCTGATGTCACTCACTCTCACTGCCAAAGAATTAAGAATCTATGGGTCCACATTTATAAACCACGTGTCGAGTATATGTGGAGAATCATGCTAAGTTTAAGCTTTCCGTGGACTCGGGCACACAAGATTATATTTCAGTCGAAAGAAATGGGATATTCTTCTTACCCTCAATAATTCCCGTATTCCGTTTCAAATTTAGCATTTTAGGTCTCTCTCTCACACTCTTGCATACAGTAATTTTTCTATATTTAGCATTGAATTATTATTATGATAGGTATATTGTCCTCGTCCCTCTCAAGGGACAAGTGGGGACAAGAGATAAAATGAATTCCGGTAAAATAATCAATCAGGTCAAATCAAATCAATATAAGTTAAAATCCATGTAGAAAAACTTCTAAATGGATTTTCAATTTTAGTCTACTCAACTCTGTCATCTCATCACATAATTTTCAAAATTTTCGTTAGCAATTCTGAAACAATAAGTTTAGATGGAAAGCTCGTTTATTTTCCAACTCCGAATCGTAATAATGCTTAACCAAAAGCGTTAAACAATTTCAAATACAGAGAATTTGATGATAATGTTCTATCGTCTGACCGAATACAGTGCCGACTTTAAAGACAAAGTTTCCTTGAAGAATGAACTAAATATATTATTGAATCAAACATTACCAAAGATAAAACATTAATGCAGTCTTAATGGCGCTTTCAAACGTGGCGAAGAAAAACTGAAACATAAAATGGACGAATAAAATATAGTAGAAACAAAAAAAAAAAAAGACTTCCACCTTTTCTCGTAACTAGGGATGACAACGGGTACGGGTAAAGCCGGGTACACTTATTCCGTTACCCGTACCCGCTATAATTTTTTACCCGTTACCCGGACCCGTTTACCCGGATTTTGAGACGGGCCGGGTAACGGGGATACCCGCCGGGTAAGCGGGTTAAAAATATTGGACCCGTTACCCGTTTATTCGGTTTAAAAAAATGGTAGCGGGTCGGGTAGACCCGTTTACCCGTTTATCCGGTTTAAAAAAAAGGGTAACGGGTCGGGTAGACCCGTTTACCCGTTTATAAAATAAAAATCCATCAACAATATAAAGTTTAAAAATAATAAAATTTATGTGAAAAATATCAAAGTGCTACTACAATATAAAGAACATTAAAATTCAAAATAAATAAATAAATAATACAAAAGAAGTCTTCATTGCAAATTGATCATCTTCATTGTAAATTTGATCATGTTCATTGCAACATATAAAAATTTATTATCTTTTTGAATATTTAAAAGTTAACGGGTCGGGTCCCGGGTAACCGGGTACGGGATGACTATTCCGTTACCCGTACCCGGACCCGTTAAAACCTTAACAGATATTACCCGTTTACCCGTTTACCCAAAAAGAACGGGTATTACCCGACCCGAATAAATCGGATAACGGGCCAGAACGCGGGTAACGGGTCAAATTGCCATCCCTACTCGTAACTCTAAGAAAGGACAAAACCGTAAATATAAATCGTAACCACGCTATATAAACACCCAATTTCCCAAGCACAATCCCAGAAGGAAAAAAGCTCAAACCCAGAAAGAGAAAAGAAAAGTAGAAAACAAAAACCCCAAAGTCAGTTTCATTTCCTTCTCTCTTCTGTAATTCTCTCTGAGAAAACAAGAAAGAGAGAGAGAGTGAAAATCTCCTACTGAGGGAATGCAGAGAGATGAGATACGCATCGCCGACGACATTTGAGCTCAGCGGACGTGCCAAGCGGTGCGTTTCTGGCCGGAATTGCCATCGGAAACACGTCGAGGACGGTTGATCACTGTCGTCGAATCCCTCGCTATCTTTCTCACCGATTCTCTCTGAGCCAAACAGTATTTCTTTTCTTTTTTTTTTTTTTTTTTTTTTGTTTTTCTCTGTTTGTGTGAAAAATGGGAGAGAAGAAAGAATTTAGTAATAACGGAGCTCTTCTAGACGGGAAATACGAGATGGGAAGGCTTCTAGGGCACGGAACGTTCGCGAGGGTATACCACGCTCGGAACCTCCTCACAGGGAAAGCCGTGGCGATGAAAGTCGTAGCGAAGGAGAAAGTGATCAAGGTCGGAATGTCCGAGCAAGTGAAGCGCGAGATCTCGGTCATGAAAATGGTTCGGCATCCGAACATAGTCGATCTCCAGGAAGTCATGGCGTCCAAATCAAAGATCTACTTCGCCATGGAGCTCGTCCGCGGCGGCGAGCTCTTCTCCAAAGTCGCCCGCGGAAAGCTCAAAGAAGACTCCGCCAGAGCCTACTTCCGGCAGCTGATCTCCGCCGTCGATTTCTGCCACAGCCGAGGAGTCTTCCACCGCGATCTGAAGCCGGAGAATCTCCTCCTCGACGAAGAAGGAAACCTCAAAGTCACCGATTTCGGCCTCAGCGCGATCTCCGATCACCTTCGGCAGGACGGCCTCCTCCATACAACGTGCGGAACTCCGGCTTACGTGGCGCCGGAGGTCATCGGGAAAAGAGGCTACGATGGCGCCAAAGCCGACATCTGGTCCTGTGGCGTCATCCTCTTCGTCCTCCTCGCCGGATTCCTCCCCTTCCAAGACGACAACCTCATTGCCATGTACCGGAAAATCCACCGTGGAGACTTCCGCTGCCCTCCGTGGTTCTCCCCGGAGGCCCGGAGACTCGTCACCAAGCTCCTCGACCCGAACCCGGCGACGAGAATCTCCACCTCCAAAATCATGGACTCGAAGTGGTTCAGAACCAACATCCCGAAGACCGCGGCTCCGACCTTGCCGCTGCCGGAGCAGCGGCTCGATGGCAAGACAGAGACTCTTAACGCGTTCCACATCATCTCTCTCTCGGAAGGGTTCGATCTCTCACCGCTGTTCGAGGTGAGGCGGAGGGAGGACAGAGAGGAGATGAGATTCGCGGCTAGGGGACCGGCGAGCGTAGTGATATCCAGACTGGAAGAGGCCGCCGTGTGCAGTAAGGCCGGTGGCGGAGGCTTCAGCGTCAAGAAGAGCGAATCCAGAGTCAGGCTGACAGGGATGGAGAGTGGGAGGAAAGGGAAGCTCGCCATCGATGCCGAGATCTTCGCGGTGGCTCCGGAGTTTCTTGTCGTCGAGGTCAAGAAGGATAGTGGAGATACGTTCGAGTATAATCATTTCTGTGCCAAGGAGCTCCGACCGGCTCTCAAGGATATCGTCTTCACCTACGCCGTCGCTGGAGATACTCCGACCTCTGCGTGACGAATGGCTGTATTGATTGTCCCGTTGTTTTTATTGTTCACATGGTGTGTTTTGTTTGATAGCGTACTCTTTTGTTTTACTTTTGTAATTATTGTTGCATCTGTTCTTTCATTGTCTTTGTTATTAAAAAAGAAAGAAAATATTTTCTTTTCAGTTCTGTTTTGCATGAGATATAGAGATGTGTTATTGGGCAGAGAAGGATGATGAAAAGGCCAATCAATTCCTAATTTTTTTTTTTTTTTTTTTTCATGCAATATGATCCATCTATCAAGACCCCATTCAATGTTTTATGAAACAGCTTTTATGTTTATTCTCATCTTTTTGTCACGTCAATTTCAACCTCTTTTTGGATCTTAAAAAACTATTCAACCTAAACGGAGGGATCTGAATTGGTTTCATGGAATCCAACTGGAGGTCAAGTTTCTCTTATCTTGATTTTTGGAAAAAAAAAACAATTAATGGATTATGTTTAACAGTGATTTATTCTAAAGAGCAAGTGCAATGACTAAAGAACAAGATATATGTGAATGGTTATACATGTTGGGTATTAACATGTCCAAAAAAATAGAACGTATACTTTTTTAATTGAGTTGAAAGGGATAAAAAAAATTTCAAAATCAAGAATGTTAATGAGAGGATAACTGGATAAGTACAAACAATCGTCTCAAGATATTTATCTTTTCGTTCTCGCTGTTTTTGAAATGTTATCCTTCAATGGAGAGCCAAATGGCTTTCCACCACAACTCTTGCTGTCACTATCGAAGATACCTCAATAACTCAATTATTGTCCTTCACTTCACCCCCAAAATACATTTTATTTAACTGCTTTTCACTCTTCTTTTCTTGTTTTTGTTTATTTCAGAATTCCGACGGTGAGAAATTAATATCTACTGCACGCAAAAGTAATAATGAAATGACATGAATGAAAAAAAAAAGTTCTCATTATAGTTTAAATAAAAGATTTAAATACCGTTTTCGATACCGTTTCAAGCCTCTTGAATTACGAAAAATCAATATGCTAACGGAAAATCGAACGGAAAAATGTGAAAAAGGTAAATAAAATGCTTTTTTCGATGAAAAATCGACGTACCGATTGAAAACCGAACGGAAATAATGTTGCCTAATATATTAAAATGATAATACATAATTATATATATATATATATATATATATTGAATTTTTAAACTTCAAAAATATATTCTATATAATATCTATAGATTTAGTACGAATTTATATGTATTGGTATTTATTTTTCTGTTGGAGTTATATGTATAATAATGTTTTGGGTTAAATACCTATAATAATTTTTATGAGTTTATTTGTAAAAGTGACGGTTTCATTGGTTGTTCAATTGTTTGGTTTATGCTTTTAAGGTGGTTTAGTATTAAAAAAATCAATTACTTTTATTTAGTTGTTTATATTTGCTCTTATTTATTACGCTTGAGTACATATTTTGAGTACATATTTTGGTATTGTTGTAAGTTACAACTTGTATTTGGTATTTAAAGCTAAAAATTCGGTATCAAATTCGGTATTTGGATGTTAATGAACTGCATTTATTTTGCACAATATCTAATGATCTTTGATAGTATTAATATTTTTTATATTATATTTTTTTTTCTTAAATATAGTAATTAAAGTGCATTAACTTTAAATGGTAATATTTGATATGTCATTCATTATGCAATTGGCAAGTTTTCATTAAATGTTGTTACAGATAATGTGAATATTATGCAGTAATTAGGAGAATATTACGTAGAATATTATGTAGTAATTAGGAGAATATTACGTAGTCAATACTTTGCTTATACGTTATGTAATGTAGGTGTATAAATACCCATGAACAATGAATAAGTAAACATAACCTTTTTCTCCAATTCTTCTCTGATTACATGGTATCAGAGCCATCCAAAAAGTCCCAAAATTCGAAATCAAACATCCCATTATCCAGGTTCGAGATTAACATGCCCTAAACCATCAACTTAGGGTTTCAAAATTTGCTTTTCAAAAAATCCTCTAAGCCTCCGAAATCTTTTCATCATTATCATCTAAATTCATTGATCCCTTACACTCACCACCTACCCAGACCATTCAGAAACTCAATTCTGATCAATTTTGTGCCGATAAGCTGTCCATTCCGTCGACCCACGCGCCGCCGCTGCAAAAAAATGGCCGAAAAAAGCCATCACTTTATCGGAGGTCGTTCTGGTACTCTCGAAGATCACGAACCACAAGTTGAGTGGTTCTAACTACCTCGATTGGAGCAAAACCCATCTGTTGTTATTCCTTCGGAGTATCGACAAAGATGATCATCTAATCAATACGGCTCCAAGTGACGAGTCAAAGCAAGCATGGCTTCTCGAAGATGCTCATCTTTTCCTCCAAATCCGTAACTCGATTGGTAGTGAGGTAATTGGTCTTGTTAATCACTGCGAGTTTGTCAAATAATTAATGGACTATTTGGATTTTCTTTATTCTGGAAAAGGGAATCTCTCTCGCATGTTCGATGTATGCAAAGCCTTCTATAGGGCTTAAAAATAGGATCAATCTCTCACCACCTATTTTATGGTGTTCAAGAAGATCCAAGAAGAGCTCAACATATTGCTGCCCTTCAGTGTCGACGTGAAAGTTCAGCAACAACAGCGACAACAAATGGCAATTATGAGCTTTCTTGCGGGACTGCCTTCAACCTTTGACAATGCAAGGTCTCAGATCATCTATGGTTCCGACATTTCCTCTCTCCAAGAGGTGTTTAACCGCGTTCTTCGCACGGAGGGAACCCCGTCTAATCCTCTCAGTGGAACTCTACTATCCCGAAACACGCATAGCTCAAGTCGTCCCGCTTATTAAAAACCTGGAGCCCTAAGGAATTCAGATTCTTGTCCAACAGACATTGCCTCAATCACTTGTAACTACTGCAAGAAACCTGGTCACATGATCCAAGAGTGCTGAAAGCTTCAATACAAGAATCAAAAGAACCCATCGGCTCATGCTGTATCCTCCGACAACAATTTGGTTCGTGTCCCTGCTGATGAGTATGCCAAATTTTTCGAGTAGCAAGAATCACTAAGGACTTCAAAACCCTCTGTCGCTACCATTGCCGAATCAGATAATCCGAGTGCGTGTCTTCTTTCCTCATCCTCCAAATGGGTCCTTGATTCTGGTGCCACAGATCATATGACAGGTAATTCAAAACTCATCTCCACCTTTACACCTCATTCTTTCGCTTCCACAGTTACCTTAGCCGATGGATCCCCTTCTAATGTTATTGGTTCTGGGACTATCACACCAACTCCTTCTTTGTCGCTATCTTAAGGCTTGCACTTACGCCAACTCACAAAAACGTTAAATTGCTCAATCTCATTTTTCTCCAACTCTTGTGTTTTTCAGGATCTCATGACGAAACGGACTATTAGTAAAGGACATGAATCTGGAGGCCTCTACATTCTCGACACACCCAAATCCATTGCCTGCCCCAGCATCACATCTACCCTTGAAGAACATTGTTGTTTGGGTTACCCTTCCCTTCCTCTTCTCAAGCTTCTTTGTCCTCACTTTCGCTCAGTTTCTTCTTTAGATTGTGAGTCATGTCAGTTTGCTAAACATCATCGCCTTAGTTCCAGCCTTCGGATCCATAAGCAATCTAGCGCTCCGTTTGAATTAGTTCATTTAGATGTTTGGGGTCCGGGTCCTATTACTTCCAAACCAGTTTCCGATACCCTGTCACTTTTGTGGATGATTTTTCTCGTGTAACTTGGTTATTTTTAATGAAAACTTGTTCTGAATTATTCTCATTATTTTGCTCTTTTTGTGCTGAGATCCGTACTCAATTCAATATCTCTATTCGCACCTTCCGTAGTGATATGCCAAAGAGTACATGTCTAGTCAATTCCAAAATTACATGATCCAAAATGGCATGCTCCATGAAACACCATGTGTTGATACTCTGTCCCAAAATGGAGTTGCTGAATGCAAAAATTGACATCTTCTTGAAACTGCACGAGCTTTGCTATTTCAAACAGGAGTTCCAAAGTGTTTCTGGGCTGATGCCATCTCTACTACATGTTTTCTTATCAACCGTATGTAAACATCTGTTCTTCAAGGTGCGATTCCTTACAAAACATTATTCCCTAAAAAGCCTTTTGTTCCCCGTTAATCAAAAAATCTTTGGTAGTACATGTTTTGTTCGGGATGTTCTTATAGGTCTCAAGAAATTAGAACATGTTTTGTTTGGGATGTTCTTATAGGTCTCAAGAATTAGATCCAAAATCCTTAAAATGTGTGTTCTTGGGATACTTTCGTCTTCAAAAAGGGTACCGATGCTATTTTCCTAGTCTCCAAAGGCACCTTGTGTCTATCGGTGTCACCTTTCTGGAACACTTACCATACTTTACATCTGAGAAACCAACCTTGCCACCACCTGAGTACGATGATCTTTTAGTCTATTCCATTACTTCACAGACGTTCCATCGCCCTCACAGGTACCACCTCTTTTAGCATCTGACTCCACAGACACCACTAAACCTGTTTCTAGTGTTTCACCACCTTATCTTCCTATCAAGATCTACACTCATCGTGTCCGTCCAGTACTACACACGCTCATTGATCCTCTAGAGAGATGTCGTACACCGGGTCCTTCGATCGATGATCTTCCCATTGCATTACGCAAAGGTAAACGAAAGTGTACTTACCCCATTTCTTCCTCTATCTCATATAATCTCATATATATATATATATTTTTTTTCTTTTTGAGTTGTTGTTGAGTTGTTTTTTATTGAGCATTGATCATCCCTGTTAGCCCCCCGAGTTTCTTGCGTTTGTGAGATGAAGGCCAAGAAACTCTTGTGTTGGAGGTATACAAAAGAGTTGTCATGTGTAGAATAACTTTTTATTGCAATAAAGGGGGTCGTTACAGGTAGTCATGGCATTTGGCCTTCTTTTATGAAAAAAAAAGAAAATTACATTTTTGAAATAAAAGCAATCACGAGGTCGATCGAGCTCGGTCGTGAGTTTAAGGGTCGAAGTAACGACACTCATGGCTTGCTAGCAGACGCGACGAATTCCTTGAAATCCCCACCTCGAATTAGGGAATCAATTCGCTTCTTAAGCTGGTTGCACTCGATCGTCGCGTGCCCGTGATCTTTGTGGTATTCGCAGAACCTACTTTTATCTCACTTCGCGGGGTCCTTTGTGAGTGGAGCGGGGCTTCCCAGCTCATCGCGGCGTAAGCTCAGGATCCGCTCGGGCGTTGTGTTGAGCGGGACGAAGGATCGCTTCGGGACTGGAGAAGGGTGGTCGTTAGGGACTTGACCCTTCCGGCGCCTTTTCCTTCGTGACTCGGGACCAACGGCCGACATCACAAGCGTGGCTGCGCGCTTTTGGTCGAGTGCTCGATCAATGTCGAGTGCTCGCGGGTGCTCATCAGAAAGTTGACGTTTCGAAGCGGCCGCCCGAGGGTGTCCCCTTGGAAGCGTGCGCTTGTGTCCACTTTCGTGAGTAGCGTAGTCGAGGTTGGTCTCGTGGTTGATGTCGCCGACATTGTTGAAGTCGAGGAGGTCGGCGATGAGCGTATTGGTAACGCCGGGGCGGTCTAGGAGTTCGGCGAGCCTTCGAGCCGTGTCCTTTCGGACTGCGGCCTCGAGGTCATTCGCCGGGTCTCGGGGCTGGCTCTCATTATCATGAGGTTGCCCTTCGAGACGGTGCGCAGAGCTTTGGAGGTCGCGCCTCGAGCTAGTCGCTCGGGCGCCCATGGAGGTGGCGGGGCTACGACTCATCTCTCGAGAGTCGTAGAAGTGAGAAGAAGACTGGTAGAGGGGATGTGTTGCCAAGGTCGAGAGATCCCCTCCTTCTAGCGCCAAAATGTTGTCGCTGATTTTTGGACAACGATTTAGGAGCCCAGAGTGGTTAGACCCAAGGCCGGACCAAGTGGTCTCACTCCGGCTCGAGCGGGTCGGACTTGGTGTCCCAAGTCGTCCCTTAGCTGTGGGTGAAGCTCACCTTGTCTCGATACCTGAAAAGCAAGAAAGAGACTGTGAACTACAAAGGGGAAACAGGGGGGTGCCCCTGTTTACCTCTCCGACGCTCAACATTAGTGGGATTGAGGTGGAGTATAGAGGTTTTAGGGGTGATGAAAGGCCAAAGATGAGCGAAACGAGCGAAGTACGAGTCCGACAGCGTTTCGGGACTCAAAATTCGATTACCTGGGTCAAGGGAGAGACCCTCATATTTATAGGCGGCCAAGGGGTGTTTGGGGAACCCCTTGGTCGAGCGCCGGCCTTGGAGAGCCGGCCTTGGAGAGCCGGCCTTGGAGCGCCGGCCTTGGAGAGCCGGCCTTGGAGAGCCGGCCTTGGAGCGCCGGCCTGGGAGCGCCGGCCTCGGAGAGCCGGCCTCGGAGAGCCGGCCTCGGAGAGCCGGCCTTGGAGGAGGGCCGGCCATGGAGTGCCGGCCTTGGAGGAGGGTTGGCCATGGAGTGCCGGCCTTGGAGGAGGGCCGGCCTTGGAGTGCCGGCCTTGGAGGAGGGCCGGCCCTGGAGTGCCGGCCTTGGAGGAGGGCCGGCCTTGGACTGCCGGCCTTGGAGGAGTGCCGGCTGACCTTTCGGCCGGCCATGGGCCGGTTGAGCATATGGCCGGCCATTCGCCGGCTGAGCATATGGCCGGCCACTGGCCGACTGACCTTTGGGCCGGCGACAGGCCGGTCGAGAATATGGCCGGCCGTTGGCCGGCTGACCCTTGGTCCGGCCATTGGTTTGGGCCGGTCAAAGGCCGAGGCAAGGTTTCGCCGCTCGAGGCCTTGCACTGGTCGCGTGGGTCGAAGTGACGTCTTAGTCCCCGTCGGTCCGAGACGGACCGACAACATTGTCCTCTTCAGTTGAATCATTATTCGTTAGAGGAGGACACGGGGTGGTGAGTACCCATTTGTGCTTGGTAAGGATTATGTCGAGGTTATGTTTCGAATCTACGCAGTTTTCGTTTTCGAGTTTGTTCGAGGAAAGGATGAACGAGAGAAGGTTGAGAGACATGTTACCGGTCCTGAGGCCGACGCTCATCCAAGGACGGCTCTCAGCCAAGGCCGATGCTCCAAGGCCGGCTCTCCAAGGCCGGCGCTCCAAGGCCGGCTCTCCAAGGCCGGTTCTCCAAGGCCGGCACTCCAAGGCCGGCGCTCCAAGGCCGGCTCTCCAAGGCCGGCGCTCCAAGGCCGGCTCTCCAAGGCCGGCGCTCCAAGGCCGGCTCTCCAAGGCCGGCTCTCCAAGGCCGGCGCTCCAAGGCCGGCTCTCCAAGGCCGGCTCTCCAAGGCCGGCGCTCGCCATGGCCGGCTCTCTAAGGCCGGCGCTCCAAGGCCGGCTCTCCAAGGCCGGCGATCGGCCAAGGGGTTCCCCAAACACCCCTTGGCCGCCTATAAATATGAGGGTCTCTCCCTTGACCCAGGTAATCCGAATTTTGAGTACTGAAACACGGTCGAACTCGTACCTCGCTCGTTTCTCTCAAGTCTCGGCCTCTAAACACTAAACCCTCTACAAATCACCTCAATCCTACTAATGTTGAGCGTCGGAGAGGTAAACCGAGGCAACCCCTCTGTTTCCCCTTTGTAGTTCACACCTTTTTGTTCACATTTCAGGTGCTTGGACGAGATAGAGATCACCTACAGCTAAGGGACGGCTTAGCCCGACACACTCGAGTCGAGACGAGACCACTTGGTCCAGCCTTGGGTCTAACCGTCTGCGATTCCTAAATCGTTGTCCGAAAAACTGCGACAACATTTTGGCGCTAGAAGGAGGGGATCTCTCGACCTTGACGACGCATTCCCTCTACCAGTTTTCTCACTTTGTTCTCACGACTCTCGAGAGATGAGTCACATTCCCACCACCATGCGGGTACCCGAGCGACGAGCTCTAGGTACGGCCTTTGACGCCTCGCACATCGTCTTGAAGGGCAACCTCGCGATAGCGAGAGCCAGCCCCAAGACCCGATGAATGACCCCGAGGCCGAGCTCCGAGAGGACACGGCCCGGCGGCTTGCGGAGCTCCTTGACTGCCCCGGCGTCGACGGTACGCTCATAGCTAACCTCCTCGGCTATGACATTGAGGATAGGTCCGCCCAAGACGACTCCGACCCCAAATATGTGGGGGAGTCGAGGACCAATGAGGCAACGCCCAGCCTTGCCCCTTCGCGGCCCGAGAGGTCTAACAATGCTTTGGCCGGGCCGTCGCACCTGGCACGGCAGCAGGCACGGTCACATTCCCGGGGACTCGCCCCCTCGGTTTCAAGAGGCGGCCGGACACGGCCCCTCGCCGAGGAGAGAGCGACTCTGGTAGATGATGGGGCCGATAGCCGAAGCGCCCGCCGGACGGTTTGACCAAGGGCGACCTCGCATCGCCCCGCACCAAGCGTGGACCTTAGAGAGCGCTTGACGGCGCAGAGAAACTTCCGAGGGGAGGATCTCCGCCAAAGGGTAAACTCTCGAAGGGACGCGCTCCCCGCCGCAACTCTCGGCCGGCCTCAGGCCAATGTCGTGGACCAAGCGTCCAACGAACGCCAACCGGTGACTCCCGTGGCCCCGACGGTCGGCCCCGCTAACGGGCTTGACATGGTCATGATGATTCAGAGCCTCCAAAATCAAATCATCGAAATGAGGGAGTCAGGGAGGCAAAGGCCGTACGGAGGGATCGAGGAATCATACTCTCCCTTCGCCGTACAAGTCCTCGCGCAACCATGCGTGGGAAACTTCAAGTTACCGTCCATTCCCCCCTACGATGGACGTACGGACCCCCACTTCCACGTCCAACACTATGAGACGTGGATGACGATGCAAGGGCAGACGGACGCCACCCTCTGCCAAGCCTTCAGCCTGACCCTCACAGGGTCGGGGTTTGATTGGTTCCGAAGTTTGAGGCCGGGAAGCATCCCGTCTTTCCGGACCTTACGAGAGGCGTTCCTTGCCCGATTCGCCACCCTCGTGGCGCAAAAGAAACCAAAGACCCACCTCCTCTCTATCCGACAAGGAAGAGACGAGACGCTGAGACAATACCTCGCTCGCTTCACTGAGGAATCTCACAAGGTCGAAGGGTTCGACGACAGAGACGCCATCGGTTTCAGGGCGAGGGGCAAGGGGCGCCCGACCCGCCAACGGTTTCTCCACCGGACCGATAGTTTGATGACTGGGCGGCCTCCGCATGAACTTCGGGAGGCAGGTCATCCTCTGGCAACTCATCCTCCAGGGGAGGAAACCTGGCATCGAAGAAGGAAAATGTGATCCCTCGAGACGCGTTCTCCTCCGCGGTCGCGTCTTTGACCCGCATGGCCACCTCGTAACGGGCCACCTCCAGCGAGAGATCCCAGTCCTCCTCCAACTCCGTCTTGGATCGCACGGCGTCATCCTTCTCCTCGACGAGGGTCTGCACCTCCGCTCGCAAGGTTTCCCTCTCCCTCTCGGTCTTGACCCGGGAGATCTCGCTCGCCGACAGTCGGGCCTGGACGATGTTCAGCTCCTCGTCTCGGCTCGAGAGTGCCGCCTGGAGTTTCTTTGTCTCCCCTAAGAAAGTATCGGCCGCCTGCTCAGCCTTCTCCCGAGACGCCTTCTCGGCCACCGCCTTCTCACGAGCTCGCTTCAGTTCCTTCTCAAGCGCCTGAAACTCTTGGACGGTGCGGACCCCCTCCAAAGCGGCGGCATGGGCGGCCGCCGTGTTCTCCTTGTCTTTCTCCATGATCTGCATGCGACACAGCAAGTCCCGGAGAATACGGTCGCTCCGTTCTTGGCGCGCGAGCATCTGTGGAAACAAACAACGTACATGCGATCAAAATAAGCACAATAATCACAAATAAGGCAAACAAGCAAATCGTACCTTTCGGGCGTCGCCGATCCCGCTCTGGAAATGCTCAAGGTCGCTCGCCGTCAGGAGACTCTTGAAATCCCGTAGAGAGGTTTCAAGGATCCCTCGAGAACATTGGTCCCTCAGCTCCGCCGCCTCCGCCAAGAGCATCGATTCCATGTCGTCTGACGTCGCCGACGTATGAGCGCGCTTGTGGCCGGAGGACGGGCCGGGGAGGGTCGTCGACGATGGTCGCTTATTCGAGGAGTTCGCCTCGATCCTCGCCCGCGTTGGAAGCCCACCATGGCGGGCCTCAGCTTGTGGTTGAGCCGCGGCAACGGCCTCGACGTCGGGCGCCACCCTCGGTACTTGCGTGCGTGGTCGATGTCGCCGGGTCATGGTATCTGAAAAAGATAAAGAGATGACAGGTTAGAGTGCAATACAATGGAACGTACACTAACTGGAAGCATGTGTATGGTTGGTACCCTCCACGTCAGGGGGAGGGGCAGACGAGCCCCCCGCCTCTGATTCAGGGTCCTCCGTAGCCTCCGCGCCGAGGCCCGAGCACGGAGGAGCGTCGTCTCCAGGCGTGAACCACCCAGTCCTCGCCATCAGGTCTGGGGATTCGAAGTGCGGCCCTTGCCGCCTCGATTCCGGGATCGCCCTGATCACCACATGGAGCTCAGAACCCTCGATATCGCCCACAGGTGGGAAATCAGCCGCGAGACCGAAGAAGAGAGGCGCGACCCCGAAGGCTGACTCGGACACCCATATCCAAGGATATCTATGCTTCGAGTTAACATTGTTGACGATGACGAAGCGCTTACGATGTAGCGCTAGGTAGAAGCCCGGCTTCCCCGGCACCCCACGTATCGTCATGAGGTCCTGGATGTCGTCGGCGGTGACGGCCCTCTTCTTCGCCCGATAAAGCATCATATGGCACGCCGCGACCAGCCGGTAGAAGGCCGGGGACATCTGTAAAGCATGCACCCCCAGTCGAACTAACAACTCCTGGATAACCGACTGAAAAGGCAACCTTAGTCCCCCGCGAAGACTCGCCTCGTGGACCGCGGCATACCCCCTTCGAGGGCGGGACGGAAGATCGTCGGGCAACGGTCTGAGGATTGACACAAAATCCGGGATGCTGTAGCGTTTCCTAAGGCTCTTGAAGCTGGCGATGGAGATCAGGCTCGGGACATCGACACCCGAGCAGTCGAGGTCGCCCCGCACGACTGACTCTCCTATTGGGAAGGTTGAGGTCCGCGTTTCCTCCCGCGCAGTGGAAGAAAGTCCCCTCGCCGTAGGTGCTGCACGATGGCTCGATTAGTCGCCGGAGCGTTCGGAGTCCGGGACGTTGCCCGAGCACTCGACTGGTTGCCGACCGGCCGGGTCACTGCCATCGGGCCGGCCCATCCTGTGGCCGGCAGCGCTCCCTCCTGTGTGCACGTTAAGCCCGAGGACCCAGCCCGGCTCCTGGCTGGGTGGCTCCTCCACGTGCGGTCCAGGCGACCTCCGGCCTTCGGCGCACGCGTCAGGCCCGTCGGCCTGGCCCGGCTCTCGGCCAGTCGGGTCTCCGGCACTTGAGGCCTGCCCGGGCGTCCCAGCGCTTGTCCCAGGCGCGTCCGGCCCACCGGCCCGGCCCAGATCACGGCTCGCTGGGCCCTCCTCGCGCGCGCGCAGCCCATCGGCCCCATCCGGCCTCCAGCCGGTTGGGCTTTCCTCGCGCGCACCGGCCCGGCCCGGCTCCTGGCCGGCTGCACTCTCTTCGCCCAGGCCCGGAGGCCTAGGGTTTGCCCTGGGCTGGGCAAGTAGCCGCCCCCTGGCCAGCGGAACCTGGCGGCGCCACCTCCTGCCCGGCGCCGGCCCCTCCCTGGGCGGTGTCTCCCGGCACCGGCGATCCTCCAGCGGCGCGCACCATCGCCGGCGCGGCCGGGCCCGGCGGGCTGTGCTCCCGCGCGTCATCTGCAGGCCACCCGGCGGCCGCCACCGGCCGAGCAGAAGCCTCCCCCGCGTCAAGACCGGCCCAGACAGCGTCGAGACCGGCAGGCGCGCCCCTGTCGGCGCCGGCTTCGCCGCGCGCGGCCGCCCCGGGGTCGCTCGCGTCGCCCGGGCGTTCCCCCTCGTCGGCGCGCCTGGTGAGCGCCTGGCCGGCGCCATCCCGGTCCCGGGCGCCTCCTCCAGCGCGCGCGCTATCCCCGGCGTCCCCCTGCCGGCGCTGGCCGCCTCCGGCACGCGCGCCCTCTCCCTCGTCGGCCAGCCATGCCTCCACCAGTGAAAGATCCTCTCCGGTCATCTCGATGGCGTTGAACGAGTGCGACGAGTGTCGTGTGTCGGGAATTGTTGATGGGGGCGAAAATTGAGCCCAAAAAGCATCCAAATCCACGTGGTTCTCCTCAAACAAATCGTGTAAGCCGTCATCAATGGTCCCACACCCCGATAGGTGGTCAATGGGGTCCATGGGCGCGAATAGCGAGGCAAGCATGAGCGACAAAAAATAATAATAAAAAAATAGTAAAGGACGTCGGAGCATACCTCTTGGCGGCGGGCTTCTCCGATGGGCCAACGTTGGACTTTGAGTTTACCACACGATTTACAATCGATGATAAACTCGGGGGGCTAATGTTACCGGTCCGTCTCGGTCCGGTAGATCGACGACGGCCACGCTGGCGGCCGTCCTGAGGCCGACGCTCATCCAAGGACGGCTCTCAGCGAAGGCCGACGCTCCAAGGCCGGCTCTCCAAGGCCGGCGCTCCAAGGCCGGCTTTCCAAGGCCGGCTCTCCAAGGCCGGCGCTCCAAGGCCGGCTCTCCAAGGCCGGCTCTCCAAGGCCGGCGCTCCAAGGCCGGCTCTCCAAGGCCGGCTCTCCAAGGCCGGCGCTCCAAGGCCGGCTCTCCAAGGCCGGTGCTCCAAGGCCGGCGCTCCAAGGCCGGCGCTCCAAGGCCGGCGCTCCAAGGCCGGCTCTCCAAGGCCGGCTCTCCAAGGCCGGCTCTCCAAGGCCGGCGCTCCAAGGCCGGCGCTCCAAGGCCGGCTCTCCAAGGCCGGCGCTCCAAGGCCGGCGCTCCAAGGCCGGCGCTCCAAGGCCGGCGCCTCCAAGGCCGGCTCTCCAAGGCCGGCTCTCCAAGGCCGGCGCTCGCCATGGCCGGCTCTCCAAGGCCGGCGCTCCAAGGTCGGCTCTCCAAGGCCGGCGCTCGGCCAAGGGGTTCCCCAAACACCCCTTGGCCGCCTATAAATATGAGGGTCTCTCCCTTGACCCAGGTAATCCGAATTTTGAGTACTGAAACGCTGTCGAACTCGTACCTCGCTCGTTTCTCTCAAGTCTCGGCCTCTAAACACTAAACCCTCTACAAACCACCTCAATCCTACTAATGTCGAGCGTCGGAGAGGTAAACAGAGGCAACCCCTCTGTTTCCCCTTTGTAGTTCACACCTTTTTGTTCACATTTCAGGTGCTTGGACGAGATAGAGATCACCTACAGCTAAGGGACGGCTTGGGATACCAAGCCCGACATGCTCGAGTCGAGACGAGACCACTTGGTCCGGCCTTGGGTCTAACCGTCTGCGACTCCTAAATCGTTGTCCGAAAAACTGCGATAACAAGACATATTGCGTATTTAAGTTGAAACAAGTTTATGATTAGTGTTTGGTTTAGGATTTAAGTTTTATTAAGACTTTTATAAAATCCTAAGGTGTTATAAACCAAACGATAATTTACTCCTTCGAGGGAAGGCCGCAAAAAATCTCCATTTATAAGTAAATGACACATCATTAATGCTAAGCCAAGATGTCAATACACCACTTTTGACTTGCCACCTTTTAAATTGGTTTGATCACTCACATCCTTTCGCAGGGCCTCGAGGGAGGATTACTAGGAATTGAGTCTAAGTGTGTAACCAACCACTTAGTCCAAAAGATTGACTTTGAAAAACAATCCGCCGAGGGGAGGTCTTGTCCCATTGTCTCACTTTCGGATTTAGCTCATTGAGCAATGATCAGTGCAAAGCGCCCTTGAGTACTCTCATTTAAGAGAGGGCCACGAGGGTGACTCTTAGTCTGGCGACACTTGCACTTTTCATTAGTGTTGGAGATCGTGGGTTACAAACAACAAGTATAACCCTCCCACTTAGTTTTTGGAGTTGGTTCATCGACTCTTTTAAGTTCGGAAACAGATTTCCTAGTTAGAGAGCGACAGAGCGGACAACTAGAAGAGAATCCTAGATCGACATGTTCAGAGCAGTATTAGTGCATAAAGGCACAAGGTACATACTCGATCTTTTCCTATTTTCTATTTCGGGAAAGTGCGTGAGGGAAGTGTGAACTTCAACTCACTCGAACACTTGAAAGTTTGAGATTACACATCTTTTTATTTTTCGGCTTGTCTACAAAGAGACCTCCCACTCAAATTTTCAAGAGCATATAGATTTTGAACATATGTGATATAGATATAGTTTTGAAAACATTTTGAAAACTTATTTGATTTGGATGACAAAATATTTTCAAGTTTGAAAGTGAAAACGGTTTTTCAAAATTCAAACTAGTTTTGTAAAAACTCAATTTCAATTAAACTTTCAAAAATCAAAACATTTTAATCTTACACATCATGTTTATAATCTTATGAAAAAAAAATTTGCTCAAGAAAATTTTCTCATTAGAGTTCTATAACTCATGGTAGTGGGGTTTGAAAATCCGGATTTCTAAAAAACTGGAGTTTCAGCACAACCGCGCACCTCGGAGTAAAATCGCCATATCTGGCGGTTCTAATATCCTTTTGAGCCGAAACCGGTGGCATTGGACAGAGGACAGACAGAGCTTTAATTTGATTCAAGAATCATTAAATTTCTATTTCTGAGCAGAGAGTTATGCCACTTTTAATGCGGGTTTACTCCAGCTCGAAGAAAAAGAAATAATTAAAGCTTGGTCCTTTTTAGGTGCGAAAAAGAATCGAGTGTAACGGAACGTTTTATGAAGGTTGTTAAAGCTTTTATTTGTGTTTTATTAGCAAGGTAATAACAAGGCATAAAAATAAGAAACTAGTAAGACAAGAAAACTAGTCACAAAATTTTACTCGAAATTTCTCAAACCTTTAAAACACGTTTTTCAATATAAAAAATTAAAAACTTTTAGAACTGATTCTAATGTGTTTTAACAACATCCCAAACTCATAGAAAATCAACATGTTTTTTTTTTAATTTAGAGGCAAGAGCAATAAATTAAAAAAAATCTAAGATAACAATTCTAACTTGTCACAAAATTAGTAAACTTTCGAAAACGATTTTCAAGCTCATAATTTTAAAAACATGTACATGCTAATCTTTGACCATAGCTCTGATACCATTTGTTGGAATCGATCTAGGGTTTAAGAAAATAATTAACGCTTCGGGAAGCGGCGGAATTTTAAAAATTTTCTTTTACAAGTAAAAACGGTTTTTACTAACCTAGACAAGTGCAAGTACATGTAATTAAAAACTAATATGAGCTAAGAAGTTTACTAACCTTTCTTGAAGCTTGAACTTTGAAGAAGCTTTTGGAAAATTTGCAACGCTCGTCTCCCCTCGCAGCACGTCTCTCTTTCTTTCCTCGGCACCTCGAGCAACCACGAAAGTTTCTATCACTCAATCACTCGAAATAAAGGAATTAGTGAGTGGGCACTTTTAAACACTACGACTTAAGAACGAGTCTTGAAGTCGCAGAGCTAAACACTAGGTTGAGTGAGGACCTAGGTGCCAAAACAAGAAAAATCGAAAATAAACTAGAGAGAGAGAGAGAGGAGTTTCGGCCAAAGTTTTAGAGAGAGAGTCTCTCAAATCTCTTAAACTTGGATTAATTAAATGTCAGGAAATGAGGCTCCTATTTATAGGAGAGGTCTCACCTTCAATAAGGTAGTTTCCTCTTCTATAGAATATCACATATTCATGAGCAAAATAACCCTTATTTCCCACTTAAGAAACTCGGCCAAACAAGGCTTCTAGAAGCCTTGATTTGTTTCCTATTTTGTTCATGGCTTGCCTTTTCTCTCAACATGGCCGAAGTTCCCTTATGCATCCTTATGCAAATTTGTTTCCTCTTTTTCTTTTGGCAAGTATCTAAATACATTTATGCACAAAATAAACTCTCCTATTTCTCTATAGGGTAGGCGCCCAACATGTCTCTAGAAGGAGCTTCTAGAAGCTTCTTCATTTATTCATGAGAACATGAAATAGGCCCATTAAGAATTTTCAATAAAACTCTTATGAAATGAAATTAATTCACGAGGCCCAATGATCAAGTCATGGCCGAGTGACATTAAGTCATCAAATGAACTTGTCAAAAAATTTATTGACATTCATTTCATCCTTTGTCTCAAAAGACAAAAATACCCTTTTGACTATTTTCGTTCTCGTTTTGACTTAGCTTCCAGTTTAACTATTCCTATCGATGTGATTCGTGACAGTGACCTCATGGACCCAAATGAACAAAGCTTGAGCTAAACACTTGGACTCAAAAGTTCACAAACCTTTTCCAAGTTTAGCTTAATGCCAACTGACTCCACTAAAGAGCTGACACTGAAAATCTCTCGGTTCAAATGAATTTATTTTCTACTCAAGAATTCAACCTAATTATGATGAGCGGATCCACTGAATATTATCTATGTTTACCCTTCATGAATGTCATCAGCTAGTCGGGATTTACTAGATTACCATTTTACCCTTCTAGCTGTTATTTCCTCAACTCCTTTGTCGCTTGTGAATAAGTTAGAAACAATGTATTGACGAGGAGCTAACAAGTCACATTGTTTCATCCAAAAGAGTCAGGACTCAATTTGGACACTGGCCAGTTCATTTATTCACACTCCAATGAACAAAGCATGAGGTGACATACATTGCATTTCAGCAATCTTGTACATGAATTCCATATCTATGAGAACTTCACAAAGTTACTCATGACATTCTCACAACTTAGTACTTCACCAATAGGCCCTGTTCGGAATCACATAGTGAGTCCGAACTCTGACTTTCTCAAATGAGAATACTAAGCTGTGAAATGGCATGTCTCATTTCAGGATTAAGGTAAGCATGATGCAATTCATACGTAGTGACTTCGAAACATAAGAGGTTAAATGGTTTGTTCTTATCTTGTCTCTAGAAGTGCACTGGTCAATTCAGTATGTTACCGGTCCGTCTCGGTCCGGTAGATCGACGACGGCCACGCTGGCGGCCGTCCTAAGGCCGACGCTCATCCAACGACGGCTCTCAGCCGAGGCCGGCTCTCCAAGGCCGGCGCTCCAAGGCCGGCTCTCCAAGGCCGGCTCTCCAAGGCCGGCTCCCCAAGGCCGGCGCTCCAAGGCCGGCGCTCTAAGGCCGGCTCTCCAAGGCCGGCTCTCCAAGGCCGGCTCCCCAAGGCCGGCGCTCGAAGGCCGGCTCTCCAAGGTCGGCTCTCCAAGGCCGGCGCTCCAAGGCCGGCACTCCAAGGCCGGCTCTCCAAGGCCGGCACTCCAAGGCCGGCTCTCCAAGGCCGGCTCTCCAAGGCCGGCGCTCCAAGGCCGGCGCTCCAAGGCCGGCTCTCCAAGGCCGGCTCTCCAAGTCCGGCTCTCCAAGGCCGGCGCTCCAAGGCCGGCTCTCCAAGGCCGGCTCTCCAAGGCCGGCTCTCCAAGGTCGGCGCTCCAAGGCCGGCTCTCCAAGGCCGGCTCTCCAAGGCTGGCGCTCGCCATGGCCGGCTCTCCAAGGCCGGCGCTCCAAGGCCGGCTCTCCAAGGCCGGCGCTCGGCCAAGGGGTTCCCCAAACACCCCTTGGCCGCCTATAAATATGAGGGCCTCTCCCTTGACCCAGGTAATCCGAATTTGAGTACTGAAACGCTGTCGAACTTGTACCTCGCTCGTTTCTCTCAAGTCTCGACCCCTAAACACTAAGCCCTCTACAAACCACCTCAATCCTACTAATGTTGAGCGTCGGAGAGGTAAACAGAGGCAACCCCTCTGTTTCCCCGTTGTAGTTCACACCTTTTCTGCTTGCTTTTTAGGTCCCTGGACGAGACAGATACCATAGACAGCTAAGGGACGACTTGGGATACCAAGTCCGACACGCTCGAGTCGAGATGAGACCACTTGGTCCGGCCTTGGGTCTAACCGTCTGCGACTCCTAAATCGTTGTCCGAAAAACTGCGACAGCACAGTACCTTCGAAAGATACCTAGAAGAACTATAGAGTCTCCAACTCTCAATGCCTCATAACCAGACATCATAGATTCTTCTAACAATCGTACTGAGGTCAATAGTACTTTGACCCTAAGATTCCGAATATATCGTTTTAAGCAAACTACAAAGAGTTTGTTCATGCAAATCTACATTTGTCTCTTCGTAAGTTGTTAAGTTTGTTTATGGACTAAAAGACTAAGGTTTTATCATAAAGCTTCAAACAAAGAAAGAATGAATGAACGTTTCAACTTTATTAATGAATGAATAGGCAATTACAAGCAAGAGTCTTCATGAGACTTTATTACATCAAATGTACAAAATAAAGATTACAACTCTTCTTGTGGGCACCATTGACAACAGAGTCGGCACGAGGAGTAGTTAGTCAATTCATGGACTCAGGACTCAACTCGAGGAGGAAACTCAACTCGAGTAGTCATATACAGTCGGCACGAGGTGTAGTTAATCGACTCGTGGACTCGGGACTCAACTCAAGGAGCGAACTCAACTCTAGGAGTGAACTCAACTCGACGAGTCATGTGGAATCGGCACGAGGAGTAGTTAGTCGACTAGTGGACTCGGGACTTAACTCGAGGAGCGAACTCAACTCAAGGAGTGAACTCAACTCAAGGAGTCATATAGAGTCGGCACAAGGAGTAGGTAGTCAACTCGTGGACTCGGGACTCAACTCGAGGAGTGAACTCAACTCGAGGAGTCATGTAGAGTCGGCACGAGGAGTAGTTAGTCGACTCGCGAACTCGGTACTTAACTCGCGGAACGAACTCAACTGGAGTGGTGAACTCAACTTGAGGAGTCATGTAGACTCGGCATGAGGAGTAGTTAGTCGACTCATGGACTCGGGACTGAACTCGAGGAGCGAACTCAAATCGAGTAGTCATGTACAATCGACACGAGGTGTAGTTAGTCGACTCGTGGACTCGGGACTCAACTCGAGGAGCGAACTCAACTCGAGGAGTGAACTCAACTCGAGGAGTCATGTAGACTCGGCACGAGGAGTAGTTAGTCAACTCATGGACTCGGGACTCAACTCGAGTAGTCATGTACAGTCGGCACAAGGTATAGTTAATCGACTCGTGGACTCGGGACTCAACTCGAGGAGTCATGTAGAATCGGCCTGAGGAGTAGTTAGTCGACTAGTGGACTCGGGACTTAACTCGAGGAGCGAACTCAACTCGAGGAGTGAACTCAACTCGAGGAGTCATGTAGAGTCGGCACGAGGAGTAGTTAGTTGACTCGCGAACTCGGTACTTAACTCGAGGAGCGAACTCAACTCGAGGAGCGAACTCAACTCGAGGAGTCATGTAGAGTCGGCACGAGGAGTAGTTAGTCGACTCATGGACTCGGGACTCAACTCAAGGAGCGAACTCAACTCGAGGAGTGAACTTAACTCGAGGAGTCATGTAGAGTCGGCACGAGGAATAGGTAGTCGACTCATAGATTCGGTACTCAACTCGAGGAGCGAACTCAACTCGAGGAGTGAACTCAACTCGAGGAGTCATGTAGAGTCGGCACGAGGAGTAGTTAGTCAACTCATGGACTCGGGACTCAACTCGAGGAGGAAACTCAACTCGAGTGGTCATGTACAGTCGGCACGAGGTGTAGTTAATCGACTCGTGGACTCGGGACTCAACTCGAGGAGCGAACTCAACTCTAGGAGTGAACTCAACTCGAGGAGTCATGTAGAATCGGCACGAGGAGTAGTTAGTCGACTAGTGGACTCGGGACTTAACTCGAGGAGCGAACTCAACTCGAGGAGTCACATAGAGTCGGCACGAGGAGTAGTTAGTCAACTCGCGGACTCGGTACTCAACTCGAGGAGTCATGTAGATTCAGCACGAGGAGTAGTTATTCGACTCATGGACTCGGGAATCAACTCGAGGAGCGAACTCAACTCGAGGAGTGAACTCAGCTCGAGGAGCGAACTCAACTCGAGGAGTGATGTAGATTCGGCACGAGGAGTGGTTAGTCGACTCGTGGAATCGGGAGTCAACTCGAGGAGCGAACTCAACTCGAGGTGTGAACTCAACTTGAGTGGTGAACTCAACTCGAGGAGTCATGTAGAGTCAGCACGAAGAGTAGTTAGTCGACTCGTGGACACGGTACTCGACTCGAGGAGTGAATTCAAGTCGAGGAGTGAACTCAACTCGAGGAGTCATGTAGAGTCGGCACGAGAAGTAGTTAGTCGACTCGCGAACTCGGTACTTAACTCGAGGAACGAACTCAACTGGAGTGGTGAACTCAACTCGAGGAGTCATGTAGAGTCGGCACGAGGAGTAGTTAGTCGACTCTTGGACTCGGGACTCAACTCAAGGAGCGAACTCAACTCGAGGAGTGAACTCAACTCGAGGAGTCATGTAGAGTCGGCACGAGGAGTAGGTAGTCGACTCATGGACTCGGTACTCAACTCGAGGAGCGAACTCAACTCGAGGAGTGAACTCAACTCGAGGAGTCATGTAGAGTCGGCACGAGGAGTAGTTAGTCAACTCATGGACTCGGGACTCAACTCGAGGAGGAAACTCAACTCGAGTAGTCATGTACAGTCGGCACGAGGTGTAGTTAATCGACTCGTGGACTCGGGACTCAACTCGAGGAGCGAACTCAACTCTAGGAGTGAACTCAACTCGAGGAGTCATATAGAGTCGGCACAAGGAGTAGGTAGTCAACTCGTGGACTCAACTCGAGGAGTCATATAGAGTCGGCACGAGGAGTAGGTAGTCAAGTCGTGGACTCAACTCGAGGAGTGAACTCAACTCGAGGAGTCACGTAGAGTCGGCACGAGGAGTAGTTAGTCAACTCGCGGACTCGGTACTCAACTCGAGGAGCCAACTCAACTCGAGGAGTCATGTAGAGTCAGCACGTGGAGTAGTTATTCGACTCATGGACTCGGCAATCAACTCGAGGAGCGAACTCAACTCGAGGAGTGAACTCAGCTCGAGGAGCGATTTCAACTCGAGGAGTGATGAAGATTCGGCACGAGGAGTGGTTAGTCGACTCGTGGAATCGGGAGTCAACTCGAGGAGCGAACTCAACTCGAGGAGTGAACTCAACTTGAGTGGTGAACTCAACTCGAGGAGTCATGTAGAGTCGGCACGAAGAGTAGTTAGTCGATTCGTGGACACGGTACTCGACTCGAGGAGTAAATTCAACTCGAGGAGTGAACTCAACTGGAGTGGTGAACTCAACTCGAGGAGTCATGTAGAGTCGGCACGAGGAGTAGCTAGTAGACTCATGGACTCGGGACTCAACTCAAGGAGCGAACTCAACTCGAGGAGTGAATTTAACTCGAGGAGTCATGTAGAGTCGGCACGAGGAGTAGTTAGTCGACTCATGGACTCGGTACTCAACTCGAGGAGCGAACTCAACTCGAGGAGTGAACTCAACTCGAGGAGTCATGTAGAGTCGGCACGAGGAGTAGTTAGTCAACTCATGGACTCGGGACTCAACTCGAGGAGCGAACTCAACTCTAGGAGTGAACTCAACTCGAGGAGTCATGTAGAATCGGCACGAGGAGTAGTTAGTCGACTAGTGGACTCGGGACTTAACTCGAGGAGCGAACTCAACTCGAGGAGTGAACTCAACTCGAGGAGTCATGTAGAGTCGGCACGAGGAGTAGGTAGTCGACTTATGGACTCGGTACTCAACTCGAGGAGCGAACTCAACTCGAGGAGTGAACTCAACTCGAGGAGTCATGTAGAGTCGGCACGAGGAGTAGTTAGTCAACTCATGGACTCGGGACTCAACTCGAGGAGGAAACTCATCTCGAGTAGTCATGTACAGTCGGCACGAGGTGTAGTTAATCGACTCGTGGACTCGGGACTCAACTCGAGGAGCGAACTCAACTCTAGGAGTGAACTCAACTCGAGGAGTCATATAGAGTCGGCACAAGGATTAGGTAGTCAACTCGTGGACTCAACTCGAGGAGTCATATAGAGTCGGCACAAGGAGTAGGTAGTCAAGTCGTGGACTCAACTCGAGGAGGAAACTCAACTCGAGTAGTCATATACAGTCGGCACGAGGTGTAGTTAATCGACTCGTGGACTCGGGACTCAACTCAAGGAGTGAACTCAACTCTAGGAGTGAACTCAACTCGACGAGTCATGTGGAATCGGCACGAGGAGTAGTTAGTCGACTAGTGGACTCGGGACTTAACTCGAGGAGCGAACTCAACTCGAGGAGTGAACTCAACTCAAGGAGTCATATAGAGTCGGCACAAGGAGTAGGTAGTCAACTCGTGGACTCGGGACTCAACTCGAGGAGTGAACTCAACTCGAGGAGTCATGTAGAGTCGGCACGAGGAGTAGTTAGTCGACTCGCGAACTCGGTACTTAACTCGCGGAACGAACTCAACTGGAGTGGTGAACTCAACTTGAGGAGTCATGTAGACTCGGCATGAGGAGTAGTTAGTCGACTCATGGACTCGGGACTGAACTCGAGGAGCGAACTCAAATCGAGTAGTCATGTACAATCGACACGAGGTGTAGTTAGTCGACTCGTGGACTCGGGACTCAACTCGAGGAGCGAACTCAACTCGAGGAGTGAACTCAACTCGAGGAGTCATGTAGACTCGGCACGAGGAGTAGTTAGTCAACTCATGGACTCGGGACTCAACTCGAGTAGTCATGTACAGTCGGCACAAGGTATAGTTAATCGACTCGTGGACTCGGGACTCAACTCGAGGAGTCATGTAGAATCGGCCTGAGGAGTAGTTAGTCGACTAGTGGACTCGGGACTTAACTCGAGGAGCGAACTCAACTCGAGGAGTGAACTCAACTCGAGGAGTCATGTAGAGTCGGCACGAGGAGTAGTTAGTTGACTCGCGAACTCGGTACTTAACTCGAGGAGCGAACTCAACTCGAGGAGCGAACTCAACTCGAGGAGTCATGTAGAGTCGGCACGAGGAGTAGTTAGTCGACTCATGGACTCGGGACTCAACTCAAGGAGCGAACTCAACTCGAGGAGTGAACTTAACTCGAGGAGTCATGTAGAGTCGGCACGAGGAATAGGTAGTCGACTCATAGATTCGGTACTCAACTCGAGGAGCGAACTCAACTCGAGGAGTGAACTCAACTCGAGGAGTCATGTAGAGTCGGCACGAGGAGTAGTTAGTCAACTCATGGACTCGGGACTCAACTCGAGGAGGAAACTCAACTCGAGTGGTCATGTACAGTCGGCACGAGGTGTAGTTAATCGACTCGTGGACTCGGGACTCAACTCGAGGAGCGAACTCAACTCTAGGAGTGAACTCAACTCGAGGAGTCATGTAGAATCGGCACGAGGAGTAGTTAGTCGACTAGTGGACTCGGGACTTAACTCGAGGAGCGAACTCAACTCGAGGAGTCACATAGAGTCGGCACGAGGAGTAGTTAGTCAACTCGCGGACTCGGTACTCAACTCGAGGAGTCATGTAGATTCAGCACGAGGAGTAGTTATTCGACTCATGGACTCGGGAATCAACTCGAGGAGCGAACTCAACTCGAGGAGTGAACTCAGCTCGAGGAGCGAACTCAACTCGAGGAGTGATGTAGATTCGGCACGAGGAGTGGTTAGTCGACTCGTGGAATCGGGAGTCAACTCGAGGAGCGAACTCAACTCGAGGTGTGAACTCAACTTGAGTGGTGAACTCAACTCGAGGAGTCATGTAGAGTCAGCACGAAGAGTAGTTAGTCGACTCGTGGACACGGTACTCGACTCGAGGAGTGAATTCAAGTCGAGGAGTGAACTCAACTCGAGGAGTCATGTAGAGTCGGCACGAGAAGTAGTTAGTCGACTCGCGAACTCGGTACTTAACTCGAGGAACGAACTCAACTGGAGTGGTGAACTCAACTCGAGGAGTCATGTAGAGTCGGCACGAGGAGTAGTTAGTCGACTCTTGGACTCGGGACTCAACTCAAGGAGCGAACTCAACTCGAGGAGTGAACTCAACTCGAGGAGTCATGTAGAGTCGGCACGAGGAGTAGGTAGTCGACTCATGGACTCGGTACTCAACTCGAGGAGCGAACTCAACTCGAGGAGTGAACTCAACTCGAGGAGTCATGTAGAGTCGGCACGAGGAGTAGTTAGTCAACTCATGGACTCGGGACTCAACTCGAGGAGGAAACTCAACTCGAGTAGTCATGTACAGTCGGCACGAGGTGTAGTTAATCGACTCGTGGACTCGGGACTCAACTCGAGGAGCGAACTCAACTCTAGGAGTGAACTCAACTCGAGGAGTCATATAGAGTCGGCACAAGGAGTAGGTAGTCAACTCGTGGACTCAACTCGAGGAGTCATATAGAGTCGGCACGAGGAGTAGGTAGTCAAGTCGTGGACTCAACTCGAGGAGTGAACTCAACTCGAGGAGTCACGTAGAGTCGGCACGAGGAGTAGTTAGTCAACTCGCGGACTCGGTACTCAACTCGAGGAGCGAACTCAACTCGAGGAGTCATGTAGAGTCAGCACGTGGAGTAGTTATTCGACTCATGGACTCGGCAATCAACTCGAGGAGCGAACTCAACTCGAGGAGTGAACTCAGCTCGAGGAGCGATTTCAACTCGAGGAGTGATGAAGATTCGGCACGAGGAGTGGTTAGTCGACTCGTGGAATCGGGAGTCAACTCGAGGAGCGAACTCAACTCGAGGAGTGAACTCAACTTGAGTGGTGAACTCAACTCGAGGAGTCATGTAGAGTCGGCACGAAGAGTAGTTAGTCGATTCGTGGACACGGTACTCGACTCGAGGAGTAAATTCAACTCGAGGAGTGAACTCAACTGGAGTGGTGAACTCAACTCGAGGAGTCATGTAGAGTCAGCACGAGGAGTAGTTAGTAGACTCATGGACTCGGGACTCAACTCAAGGAGCGAACTCAACTCGAGGAGTGAATTTAACTCGAGGAGTCATGTAGAGTCGGCACGAGGAGTAGTTAGTCGACTCATGGACTCGGTACTCAACTCGAGGAGCGAACTCAACTCGAGGAGTGAACTCAACTCGAGGAGTCATGTAGAGTCGGCACGAGGAGTAGTTAGTCAACTCATGGACTCGGGACTCAACTCGAGGAGCGAACTCAACTCTAGGAGTGAACTCAACTCGAGGAGTCATGTAGAATCGGCACGAGGAGTAGTTAGTCGACTAGTGGACTCGGGACTTAACTCGAGGAGCGAACTCAACTCGAGGAGTGAACTCAACTCGAGGAGTCATGTAGAGTCGGCACGAGGAGTAGGTAGTCGACTTATGGACTCGGTACTCAACTCGAGGAGCGAACTCAACTCGAGGAGTGAACTCAACTCGAGGAGTCATGTAGAGTCGGCACGAGGAGTAGTTAGTCAACTCATGGACTCGGGACTCAACTCGAGGAGGAAACTCATCTCGAGTAGTCATGTACAGTCGGCACGAGGTGTAGTTAATCGACTCGTGGACTCGGGACTCAACTCGAGGAGCGAACTCAACTCTAGGAGTGAACTCAACTCGAGGAGTCATATAGAGTCGGCACAAGGAGTAGGTAGTCAACTCGTGGACTCAACTCGAGGAGTCATATAGAGTCGGCACAAGGAGTAGGTAGTCAAGTCGTGGACTCAACTCGAGGAGTGAACTCAACTCGAGGAGTCACGTAGAGTCGGCACGAGGAGTAGTTAGTCAACTCGCGGACTCGGTACTCAACTCGAGGAGTCATGTAGAGTCGGCACGAGGAGTAGTTAGTCGACTCATGGACTCGGGACTCAACTCAAGGAGCGAACTCAACTCGAGGAGTGAACTTAACTCGAGGAGTCATGTAGAGTCGGCACGAGGAGTAGGTAGTCGACTCATAGACTCGGTACTCAACTCGAGGAGCGAACTCAACTCGAGGAGTGAACTCAACTCGAGGAGTCATGTAGAGTCGGCACGAGGAGTAGTTAGTCAACTCATGGACTCGGGACTCAACTCGAGGAGGAAACTCAACTCGAGTGGTCATGTACAGTCGGCACGAGGTGTAGTTAATCGACTCGTGGACTCGGGACTCAACTCGAGGAGCGAACTCAACTCTAGGAGTGAACTCAACTCGAGGAGTCATGTAGAATCGGCACGAGGAGTAGTTAGTCGACTAGTGGACTCGGGACTTAACTCGAGGAGCGAACTCAACTCGAGGAGTCACATAGAGTCGGCACGAGGAGTAGTTAGTCAACTCGCGGACTCGGTACTCAACTCGAGGAGTCATGTAGATTCAGCACGAGGAGTAGTTATTCGACTCATGGACTCGGGAATCAACTCGAGGAGCGAACTCAACTCGAGGAGTGAACTCAGCTCGAGGAGCGAACTCAACTCGAGGAGTGATGTAGATTTGGCACGAGGAGTGGTTAGTCGACTCGTGGAATCGGGAGTCAACTCGAGGAGCGAACTCAACTCGAGGTGTGAACTCAACTTGAGTGGTGAACTCAACTCGAGGAGTCATGTAGAGTCAGCACGAAGAGTAGTTAGTCGACTCGTGGACACGGTACTCGACTCGAGGAGTGAATTCAAGTCGAGGAGTGAACTCAACTCGAGGAGTCATGTAGAGTCGGCACGAGAAGTAGTTAGTCGACTCGCGAACTCGGTACTTAACTCGAGGAACGAACTCAACTGGAGTGGTGAACTCAACTCGAGGAGTCATGTAGAGTCGGCACGAGGAGTAGTTAGTCGACTCTTGGACTCGGGACTCAACTCAAGGAGCGAACTCAACTCGAGGAGTGAACTCAACTCGAGGAGTCATGTAGAGTCGGCACGAGGAGTAGGTAGTCGACTCATGGACTCGGTACTCAACTCGAGGAGCGAACTCAACTCGAGGAGTGAACTCAACACGAGGAGTCATGTAGAGTCGGCACGAGGAGTAGTTAGTCAACTCATGGACTCGGGACTCAATTCGAGGAGGAAACTCAACTCGAGTAGTCATGTACAGTCGGCACGAGGTGTAGTTAATCGACTCGTGGACTCGGGACTCAACTCGAGGAGCGAACTCAACTCTAGGAGTGAACTCAACTCGAGGAGTCATGTAGAATCGGCACGAGGAGTAGTTAGTCGACTCATGGACTCGGTACTCAACTCGAGGAGCGAACTCAACTCGAGGAGTGAATTTAACTCGAGGAGTCATGTAGAGTCGGCACGAGGAGTAGTTAGTCGACTCATGGACTCGGTACTCAACTCGAGGAGCGAACTCAACTCGAGGAGTGAACACAACTCGAGGAGTCATGTAGAGTCGGCACGAGGAGTAGTTAGTCAACTCATGGACTCGGGACTCAACTCGAGGAGCGAACTCAACTCTAGGAGTGAACTCAACTCGAGGAGTCATGTAGAATCGGCACGAGGAGTAGTTAGTCGACTAGTGGACTCGGGACTTAACTCGAGGAGCGAACTCAACTCGAGGAGTGAACTCAACTCGAGGAGTCATGTAGAGTCGGCACGAGGAGTAGGTAGTCGACTTATGGACTCGGTACTCAACTCGAGGAGCGAACTCAACTCGAGGAGTGAACTCAACTCGAGGAGTCATGTAGAGTCGGCACGAGGAGTAGTTAGTCAACTCATGGACTCGGGACTCAACTCGAGGAGGAAACTCATCTCGAGTAGTCATGTACAGTCGGCACGAGGTGTAGTTAATCGACTCGTGGACTCGGGACTCAACTCGAGGAGCGAACTCAACTCTAGGAGTGAACTCAACTCGAGGAGTCATATAGAGTCGGCACAAGGAGTAGGTAGTCAACTCGTGGACTCAACTCGAGGAGTCATATAGAGTCGGCACAAGGAGTAGGTAGTCAAGTCGTGGACTCAACTCGAGGAGTGAACTCAACTCGAGGAGTAACGTAGAGTCGGCACGAGGAGTAGTTAGTCAACTCGCGGACTCGGTACTCAACTCGAGGAGCGAACTCAACTCGAGGAGTCATGTAGAGTCGGCACGAGGAGTAGTTAGTCGACTCATGGACTCGGGACTCAACTCAAGGAGCGAACTCAACTCGAGGAGTGAACTTAACTCGAGGAGTCATTTAGAGTCGGCACGAGGAGTAGGTAGTCGACTCATAGACTCGGTACTCAACTCGAGGAGCGAACTCAACTCGAGGAGTGAACTCAACTCGAGGAGTCATGTAGAGTCGGCACGAGGAGTAGTTAGTCAACTCATGGACTCGGGACTCAACTCGAGGAGGAAACTCAACTCGAGTGGTCATGTACAGTCGGCACGAGGTGTAGTTAATCGACTCGTGGACTCGGGACTCAACTCGAGGAGCGAACTCAACTCTAGGAGTGAACTCAACTCGAGGAGTCATGTAGAATCGGCACGAGGAGTAGTTAGTCGACTAGTGGACTCGGGACTTAACTCGAGGAGCGAACTCAACTCGAGGAGTCACAAAGAGTCGGCACGAGGAGTAGTTAGTCAACTCGCGGACTCGGTACTCAACTCGAGGAGTCATGTAGATTCAGCACGAGGAGTAGTTATTCGACTCATGGACTCGGGAATCAACTCGAGGAGCGAACTCAACTCGAGGAGTGAACTCAGCTCGAGGAGCGAACTCAACTCGAGGAGTGATGTAGATTCGGCACGAGGAGTGGTTAGTCGACTCGTGGAATCGGGAGTCAACTCGAGGAGCGAACTCAACTCGAGGTGTGAACTCAACTTGAGTGGTGAACTCAACTCGAGGAGTCATGTAGAGTCAGCACGAAGAGTAGTTAGTCGACTCGTGGACACGGTACTCGACTCGAGGAGCGAATTCAAGTCGAGGAGTGAACTCAACTCGAGGAGTCATGTAGAGTCGGCACGAGAAGTAGTTAGTCGACTCGCGAACTCGGTACTTAACTCGAGGAACGAACTCAACTGGAGTGGTGAACTCAACTCGAGGAGTCATGTAGAGTCGGCACGAGGAGTAGTTAGTCGACTCTTGGACTCGGGACTCAACTCAAGGAGCGAACTCAACTCGAGGAGTGAACTCAACTCGAGGAGTCATGTAGAGTCGGCACGAGGAGTAGGTAGTCGACTCATGGACTCGGTACTCAACTCGAGGAGCGAACTCAACTCGAGGAGTGAACTCAACTCGAGGAGTCATGTAGAGTCGGCACGAGGAGTAGTTAGTCAACTCATGGACTCGGGACTCAATTCGAGGAGGAAACTCAACTCGAGTAGTCATGTACAGTCGGCACGAGGTGTAGTTAATCGACTCGTGGACTCGGGACTCAACTCGAGGAGCGAACTCAACTCTAGGAGTGAACTCAACTCGAGGAGTCATGTAGAATCGGCACGAGGAGTAGTTAGTCGACTCATGGACTCGGTACTCAACTCGAGGAGCGAACTCAACTCGAGGAGTGAATTTAACTCGAGGAGTCATGTAGAGTCGGCACGAGGAGTAGTTAGTCGACTCATGGACTCGGTACTCAACTCGAGGAGCGAACTCAACTCGAGGAGTGAACTCAACTCGAGGAGTCATGTAGAGTCGGCACGAGGAGTAGTTAGTCAACTCATGGACTCGGGACTCAACTCGAGGAGCGAACTCAACTCTAGGAGTGAACTCAACTCGAGGAGTCATGTAGAATCGGCACGAGGAGTAGTTAGTCGACTAGTGGACTCGGGACTTAACTCGAGGAGCGAACTCAACTCGAGGAGTGAACTCAACTCGAGGAGTCATGTAGAGTCGGCACGAGGAGTAGGTAGTCGACTTATGGACTCGGTACTCAACTCGAGGAGCGAACTCAACTCGAGGAGTGAACTCAACTCGAGGAGTCATGTAGAGTCGGCACGAGGAGTAGTTAGTCAACTCATGGACTCGGGACTCAACTCGAGGAGGAAACTCATCTCGAGTAGTCATGTACAGTCGGCACGAGGTGTAGTTAATCGACTCGTGGACTCGGGACTCAACTCGAGGAGCGAACTCAACTCTAGGAGTGAACTCAACTCGAGGAGTCATATAGAGTCGGCACAAGGAGTAGGTAGTCAACTCGTGGACTCAACTCGAGGAGTCATATAGAGTCGGCACAAGGAGTAGGTAGTCAAGTCGTGGACTCAACTCGAGGAGTGAACTCAACTCGAGGAGTCACGTAGAGTCGGCACGAGGAGTAGTTAGTCAACTCGCGGACTCGGTACTCAACTCGAGGAGCGAACTCAACTCGAGGAGTCATGTAGAGTCGGCACGAGGAGTAGTTAGTCGACTCATGGACTCGGGACTCAACTCAAGGAGCGAACTCAACTCGAGGAGTGAACTTAACTCGAGGAGTCATGTAGAGTCGGCACGAGGAGTAGGTAGTCGACTCATAGACTCGGTACTCAACTCGAGGAGCGAACTCAACTCGAGGAGTGAACTCAACTCGAGGAGTCATGTAGAGTCGGCACGAGGAGTAGTTAGTCAACTCATGGACTCGGGACTCAACTCGAGGAGGAAACTCAACTCGAGTGGTCATGTACAGTCGGCACGAGGTGTAGTTAATCGACTCGTGGACTCGGGACTCAACTCGAGGAGCGAACTCAACTCTAGGAGTGAACTCAACTCGAGGAGTCATGTAGAGTCGGCACGAGGAGTAGTTAGTCAACTCATGGACTCGGGACTCAACTCGAGGAGGAAACTCATCTCGAGTAGTCATGTACAGTCGGCACGAGGTGTAGTTAATCGACTCGTGGACTCGGGACTCAACTCGAGGAGCGAACTCAACTCTAGGAGTGAACTCAACTCGAGGAGTCATATAGAGTCGGCACAAGGAGTAGGTAGTCAACTCGTGGACTCAACTCGAGGAGTCATATAGAGTCGGCACAAGGAGTAGGTAGTCAAGTCGTGGACTCAACTCGAGGAGTGAACTCAACTCGAGGAGTCACGTAGAGTCGGCACGAGGAGTAGTTAGTCAACTCGCGGACTCGGTACTCAACTCGAGGAGCGAACTCAACTCGAGGAGTCATGTAGAGTCGGCACGAGGAGTAGTTAGTCGACTCATGGACTCGGGACTCAACTCAAGGAGCGAACTCAACTCGAGGAGTGAACTTAACTCGAGGAGTCATGTAGAGTCGGCATGAGGAGTAGGTAGTCGACTCATAGACTCGGTACTCAACTCGAGGAGCGAACTCAACTCGAGGAGTGAACTCAACTCGAGGAGTCATGTAGAGTCAGCACGAGGAGTAGTTAGTCAACTCATGGACTCGGGACTCAACTCGAGGAGGAAACTCAACTCGAGTGGTCATGTACAGTCGGCACGAGGTGTAGTTAATCGACTCGTGGACTCGGGACTCAACTCGAGGAGCGAACTCAACTCTAGGAGTGAACTCAACTCGAGGAGTCATGTAGAATCGGCACGAGGAGTAGTTAGTCGACTAGTGGACTCGGGACTTAACTCGAGGAGCGAACTCAACTCGAGGAGTCACAAAGAGTCGGCACGAGGAGTAGTTAGTCAACTCGCGGACTCGGTACTCAACTCGAGGAGTCATGTAGATTCAGCACGAGGAGTAGTTATTCGACTCATGGACTCGGGAATCAACTCGAGGAGCGAACTCAACTCGAGGAGTGAACTCAGCTCGAGGAGCGAACTCAACTCGAGGAGTGATGTAGATTCGGCACGAGGAGTGGTTAGTCGACTCGTGGAATCGGGAGTCAACTCGAGGAGCGAACTCAACTCGAGGTGTGAACTCAACTTGAGTGGTGAACTCAACTGGAGGAGTCATGTAGAGTCAGCACGAAGAGTAGTTAGTCGACTCGTGGACACGGTACTCGACTCGAGGAGTGAATTCAAGTCGAGGAGTGAACTCAACTCGAGGAGTCATGTAGAGTCGGCACGAGAAGTAGTTAGTCGACTCGCGAACTCGGTACTTAACTCGAGGAACGAACTCAACTGGAGTGGTGAACTCAACTCGAGGAGTCATGTAGAGTCGGCACGAGGAGTAGTTAGTCGACTCTTGGACTCGGGACTCAACTCAAGGAGCGAACTCAACTCGAGGAGTGAACTCAACTCGAGGAGTCATGTAGAGTCGGCACGAGGAGTAGGTAGTCGACTCATGGACTCGGTACTCAACTCGAGGAGCGAACTCAACTCGAGGAGTGAACTCAACTCGAGGAGTCATGTAGAGTCGGCACGAGGAGTAGTTAGTCAACTCATGGACTCGGGACTCAATTCGAGGAGGAAACTCAACTCGAGTAGTCATGTACAGTCGGCACGAGGTGTAGTTAATCGACTCGTGGACTCGGGACTCAACTCGAGGAGCGAACTCAACTCTAGGAGTGAACTCAACTCGAGGAGTCATGTAGAATCGGCACGAGGAGTAGTTAGTCGACTCATGGACTCGGTACTCAACTCGAGGAGCGAACTCAACTCGAGGAGTGAATTTAACTCGAGGAGTCATGTAGAGTCGGCACGAGGAGTAGTTAGTCGACTCATGGACTCGGTACTCAACTCGAGGAGCGAACTCAACTCGAGGAGTGAACTCAACTCGAGGAGTCATGTAGAGTCGGCACGAGGAGTAGTTAGTCAACTCATGGACTCGGGACTCAACTCGAGGAGCGAACTCAACTCTAGGAGTGAACTCAACTCGAGGAGTCATGTAGAATCGGCACGAGGAGTAGTTAGTCGACTAGTGGACTCGGGACTTAACTCGAGGAGCGAACTCAACTCGAGGAGTGAACTCAACTCGAGGAGTCATGTAGAGTCGGCACGAGGAGTAGGTAGTCGACTTATGGACTCGGTACTCAACTCGAGGAGCGAACTCAACTCGAGGAGTGAACTCAACTCGAGGAGTCATGTAGAGTCGGCACGAGGAGTAGTTAGTCAACTCATGGACTCGGGACTCAACTCGAGGAGGAAACTCATCTCGAGTAGTCATGTACAGTCGGCACGAGGTGTAGTTAATCGACTCGTGGACTCGGGACTCAACTCGAGGAGCGAACTCAACTCTAGGAGTGAACTCAACTCGAGGAGTCATATAGAGTCGGCACAAGGAGTAGGTAGTCAACTCGTGGACTCAACTCGAGGAGTCATATAGAGTCGGCACAAGGAGTAGGTAGTCAAGTCGTGGACTCAACTCGAGGAGTGAACTCAACTCGAGGAGTCACGTAGAGTCGGCACGAGGAGTAGTTAGTCAACTCGCGGACTCGGTACTCAACTCGAGGAGCGAACTCAACTCGAGGAGTCATGTAGAGTCGGCACGAGGAGTAGTTAGTCGACTCATGGACTCGGGACTCAACTCAAGGAGCGAACTCAACTCGAGGAGTGAACTTAACTCGAGGAGTCATGTAGAGTCGGCACGAGGAGTAGGTAGTCGACTCATAGACTCGGTACTCAACTCGAGGAGCGAACTCAACTCGAGGAGTGAACTCAACTCGAGGAGTCATGTAGAGTCGGCACGAGGAGTAGTTAGTCAACTCATGGACTCGGGACTCAACTCGAGGAGGAAACTCAACTCGAGTGGTCATGTACAGTCGGCACGAGGTGTAGTTAATCGACTCGTGGACTCGGGACTCAACTCGAGGAGCGAACTCAACTCTAGGAGTGAACTCAACTCGAGGAGTCATGTAGAGTCGGCACGAGGAGTAGTTAGTCAACTCATGGACTCGGGACTCAACTCGAGGAGGAAACTCATCTCGAGTAGTCATGTACAGTCGGCACGAGGTGTAGTTAATCGACTCGTGGACTCGGGACTCAACTCGAGGAGCGAACTCAACTCTAGGAGTGAACTCAACTCGAGGAGTCATGTAGAATCGGCACGAGGAGTAGTTAGTCGACTCATGGACTCGGTACTCAACTCGAGGAGCGAACTCAACTCGAGGAGTGAATTTAACTCGAGGAGTCATGTAGAGTCGGCACGAGGAGTAGTTAGTCGACTCATGGACTCGGTACTCAACTCGAGGAGCGAACTCAACTCGAGGAGTGAACTCAACTCGAGGAGTCATGTAGAGTCGGCACGAGGAGTAGTTAGTCAACTCATGGACTCGGGACTCAACTCGAGGAGCGAACTCAACTCTAGGAGTGAACTCAACTCGAGGAGTCATGTAGAATCGGCACGAGGAGTAGTTAGTCGACTAGTGGACTCGGGACTTAACTCGAGGAGCGAACTCAACTCGAGGAGTGAACTCAACTCGAGGAGTCATGTAGAGTCGGCACGAGGAGTAGGTAGTCGACTTATGGACTCGGTACTCAACTCGAGGAGCGAACTCAACTCGAGGAGTGAACTCAACTCGAGGAGTCATGTAGAGTCGGCACGAGGAGTAGTTAGTCAACTCATGGACTCGGGACTCAACTCGAGGAGGAAACTCATCTCGAGTAGTCATGTACAGTCGGCACGAGGTGTAGTTAATCGACTCGTGGACTCGGGACTCAACTCGAGGAGCGAACTGAACTCTAGGAGTGAACTCAACTCGAGGAGTCATATAGAGTCGGCACAAGGAGTAGGTAGTCAACTCGTGGACTCAACTCGAGAAGTCATATAGAGTCGGCACAAGGAGTAGGTAGTCAAGTCGTGGACTCAACTCGAGGAGTGAACTCAACTCGAGGAGTCACGTAGAGTCGGCACGAGGAGTAGTTAGTCAACTCGCGGACTCGGTACTCAACTCGAGGAGCGAACTCAACTCGAGGAGTCATGTAGAGTCGGCACGAGGAGTAGTTAGTCGACTCATGGACTCGGGACTCAACTCAAGGAGCGAACTCAACTCGAGGAGTGAACTTAACTCGAGGAGTCATGTAGAGTCGGCACGAGGAGTAGGTAGTCGACTCATAGACTCGGTACTCAACTCGAGGAGCGAACTCAACTCGAGGAGTGAACTCAACTCGAGGAGTCATGTAGAGTCGGCACGAGGAGTAGTTGGTCAACTCATGGACTCGGGACTCAACTCGAGGAGGAAACTCAACTCGAGTGGTCATGTACAGTCGGCACGAGGTGTAGTTAATCGACTCGTGGACTCGGGACTCAACTCGAGGAGCGAACTCAACTCTAGGAGTGAACTCAACTCGAGGAGTCATGTAGAGTCGGCACGAGGAGTAGTTAGTCAACTCATGGACTCGGGACTCAACTCGAGGAGGAAACTCATCTCGAGTAGTCATGTACAGTCGGCACGAGGTGTAGTTAATCGACTCGTGGACTCGGGACTCAACTCGAGGAGCGAACTCAACTCTAGGAGTGAACTCAACTCGAGGAGTCATGTAGAATCGGCACGAGGAGTAGTTAGTCGACTCATGGACTCGGTACTCAACTCGAGGAGCGAACTCAACTCGAGGAGTGAATTTAACTCGAGGAGTCATGTAGAGTCGGCACGAGGAGTAGTTAGTCGACTCATGGACTCGGTACTCAACTCGAGGAGCGAACTCAACTCGAGGAGTGAACTCAACTCGAGGAGTCATGTAGAGTCGGCACGAGGAGTAGTTAGTCAACTCATGGACTCGGGACTCAACTCGAGGAGCGAACTCAACTCTAGGAGTGAACTCAACTCGAGGAGTCATGTAGAATCGGCACGAGGAGTAGTTAGTCGACTAGTGGACTCGGGACTTAACTCGAGGAGCGAACTCAACTCGAGGAGTGAACTCAACTCGAGGAGTCATGTAGAGTCGGCACGAGGAGTAGGTAGTCGACTTATGGACTCGGTACTCAACTCGAGGAGCGAACTCAACTCGAGGAGTGAACTCAACTCGAGGAGTCATGTAGAGTCGGCACGAGGAGTAGTTAGTCAACTCATGGACTCGGGACTCAACTCGAGGAGGAAACTCATCTCGAGTAGTCATGTACAGTCGGCACGAGGTGTAGTTAATCGACTCGTGGACTCGGGACTCAACTCGAGGAGCGAACTGAACTCTAGGAGTGAACTCAACTCGAGGAGTCATATAGAGTCGGCACAAGGAGTAGGTAGTCAACTCGTGGACTCAACTCGAGGAGTCATATAGAGTCGGCACAAGGAGTAGGTAGTCAAGTCGTGGACTCAACTCGAGGAGTGAACTCAACTCGAGGAGTCACGTAGAGTCGGCACGAGGAGTAGTTAGTCAACTCGCGGACTCGGTACTCAACTCGAGGAGCGAACTCAACTCGAGGAGTCATGTAGAGTCGGCACGAGGAGTAGTTAGTCGACTCATGGACTCGGGACTCAACTCAAGGAGCGAACTCAACTCGAGGAGTGAACTTAACTCGAGGAGTCATGTAGAGTCGGCACGAGGAGTAGGTAGTCGACTCATAGACTCGGTACTCAACTCGAGGAGCGAACTCAACTCGAGGAGTGAACTCAACTCGAGGAGTCATGTAGAGTCGGCACGAGGAGTAGTTAGTCAACTCATGGACTCGGGACTCAACTCGAGGAGGAAACTCAACTCGAGTCGTCATGTACAGTCGGCACGAGGTGTAGTTAATCGACTCGTGGACTCGGGACTCAACTCGAGGAGCGAACTCAACTCTAGGAGTGAACTCAACTCGAGGAGTCATGTAGAATCGGCACGAGGAGTAGTTAGTCGACTAGTGGACTCGGGACTTAACTCGAGGAGCGAACTCAACTCGAGGAGTCACATAGAGTCGGCACGAGGAGTAGTTAGTCAACTCGCGGACTCGGTACTCAACTCGAGGAGTCATGTAGATTCAGCACGAGGAGTAGTTATTCGACTCATGGACTCGGGAATCAACTCGAGGAGCGAACTCAACTCGAGGAGTGAACTCAGCTCGAGGAGCGAACTCAACTCGAGGAGTGATGTAGATTCGGCACGAGGAGTGGTTAGTCGACTCGTGGAATCGGGAGTCAACTCGAGGAGCGAACTCAACTCGAGGTGTGAACTCAACTTGAGTGGTGAACTCAACTCGAGGAGTCATGTAGAGTCAGCACGAAGAGTAGTTAGTCGACTCGTGGACACGGTACTCGACTCGAGGAGTGAATTCAAGTCGAGGAGTGAACTCAACTCGAGGAGTCATGTAGAGTCGGCACGAGAAGTAGTTAGTCGACTCGCGAACTCGGTACTTAACTCGAGGAACGAACTCAACTGGAGTGGTGAACTCAACTCGAGGAGTCATGTAGAGTCGGCACGAGGAGTAGTTAGTCGACTCTTGGACTCGGGACTCAACTCAAGGAGCGAACTCAACTCGAGGAGTGAACTCAACTCGAGGAGTCATGTAGAGTCGGCACGAGGAGTAGGTAGTCGACTCATGGACTCGGTACTCAACTCGAGGAGCGAACTCAACTCGAGGAGTGAACTCAACTCGAGGAGTCATGTAGAGTCGGCACGAGGAGTAGTTAGTCAACTCATGGACTCGGGACTCAATTCGAGGAGGAAACTCAACTCGAGTAGTCATGTACAGTCGGCACGAGGTGTAGTTAATCGACTCGTGGACTCGGGACTCAACTCGAGGAGCGAACTCAACTCTAGGAGTGAACTCAACTCGAGGAGTCATGTAGAATCGGCACGAGGAGTAGTTAGTCGACTCATGGACTCGGTACTCAACTCGAGGAGCGAACTCAACTCGAGGAGTGAATTTAACTCGAGGAGTCATGTAGAGTCGGCACGAGGAGTAGTTAGTCGACTCATGGACTCGGTACTCAACTCGAGGAGCGAACTCAACTCGAGGAGTGAACTCAACTCGAGGAGTCATGTAGAGTCGGCACGAGGAGTAGTTAGTCAACTCATGGACTCGGGACTCAACTCGAGGAGCGAACTCAACTCTAGGAGTGAACTCAACTCGAGGAGTCATGTAGAATCGGCACGAGGAGTAGTTAGTCGACTAGTGGACTCGGGACTTAACTCGAGGAGCGAACTCAACTCGAGGAGTCATGTAGAGTCGGCACGAGGAGTAGGTAGTCGACTTATGGACTCGGTACTCAACTCGAGGAGCGAACTCAACTCGAGGAGTGAACTCAACACGAGGAGTCATGTAGAGTCGGCACGAGGAGTAGTTAGTCAACTCATGGACTCGGGACTCAATTCGAGGAGGAAACTCAACTCGAGTAGTCATGTACAGTCGGCACGAGGTGTAGTTAATCGACTCGTGGACTCGGGACTCAACTCGAGGAGCGAACTCAACTCTAGGAGTGAACTCAACTCGAGGAGTCATGTAGAATCGGCACGAGGAGTAGTTAGTCGACTCATGGACTCGGTACTCAACTCGAGGAGCGAACTCAACTCGAGGAGTGAATTTAACTCGAGGAGTCATGTAGAGTCGGCACGAGGAGTAGTTAGTCGACTCATGGACTCGGTACTCAACTCGAGGAGCGAACTCAACTCGAGGAGTGAACTCAACTCGAGGAGTCATGTAGAGTCGGCACGAGGAGTAGTTAGTCAACTCATGGACTCGGGACTCAACTCGAGGAGCGAACTCAACTCTAGGAGTGAACTCAACTCGAGGAGTCATGTAGAATCGGCACGAGGAGTAGTTAGTCGACTAGTGGACTCGGGACTTAACTCGAGGAGCGAACTCAACTCGAGGAGTGAACTCAACTCGAGGAGTCATGTAGAGTCGGCACGAGGAGTAGGTAGTCGACTTATGGACTCGGTACTCAACTCGAGGAGCGAACTCAACTCGAGGAGTGAACTCAACTCGAGGAGTCATGTAGAGTCGGCACGAGGAGTAGTTAGTCAACTCATGGACTCGGGACTCAACTCGAGGAGGAAACTCATCTCGAGTAGTCATGTACAGTCGGCACGAGGTGTAGTTAATCGACTCGTGGACTCGGGACTCAACTCGAGGAGCGAACTGAACTCTAGGAGTGAACTCAACTCGAGGAGTCATATAGAGTCGGCACAAGGAGTAGGTAGTCAACTCGTGGACTCAACTCGAGGAGTCATATAGAGTCGGCACAAGGAGTAGGTAGTCAAGTCGTGGACTCAACTCGAGGAGTGAACTCAACTCGAGGAGTCACGTAGAGTCGGCACGAGGAGTAGTTAGTCAACTCGCGGACTCGGTACTCAACTCGAGGAGCGAACTCAACTCGAGGAGTCATGTAGAGTCGGCACGAGGAGTAGTTAGTCAACTCATGGACTCGGGACTCAACTCGAGGAGCGAACTCAACTCTAGGAGTGAACTCAACTCGAGGAGTCATGTAGAATCGGCACGAGGAGTAGTTAGTCGACTAGTGGACTCGGGACTTAACTCGAGGAGCGAACTCAACTCGAGGAGTGAACTCAACTCGAGGAGTCATGTAGAGTCGGCACGAGGAGTAGTTAGTCAACTCATGGACTCGGGACTCAACTCGAGGAGGAAACTCAACTCGAGTGGTCATGTACAGTCGGCACGAGGTGTAGTTAATCGACTCGTGGACTCGGGACTCAACTCGAGGAGCGAACTCAACTCTAGGAGTGAACTCAACTCGAGGAGTCATGTAGAATCGGCACGAGGAGTAGTTAGTCGACTCATGGACTCGGTACTCAACTCGAGGAGCGAACTCAACTCGAGGAGTGAATTTAACTCGAGGAGTCATGTAGAGTCGGCACGAGGAGTAGTTAGTCGACTCATGGACTCGGTACTCAACTCGAGGAGCGAACTCAACTCGAGGAGTGAACTCAACTCGAGGAGTCATGTAGAGTCGGCACGAGGAGTAGTTAGTCAACTCATGGACTCGGGACTCAACTCGAGGAGCGAACTCAACTCTAGGAGTGAACTCAACTCGAGGAGTCATGTAGAATCGGCACGAGGAGTAGTTAGTCGACTAGTGGACTCGGGACTTAACTCGAGGAGCGAACTCAACTCGAGGAGTGAACTCAACTCGAGGAGTCATGTAGAGTCGGCACGAGGAGTAGGTAGTCGACTTATGGACTCGGTACTCAACTCGAGGAGCGAACTCAACTCGAGGAGTGAACTCAACACGAGGAGTCATGTAGAGTCGGCACGAGGAGTAGTTAGTCAACTCATGGACTCGGGACTCAATTCGAGGAGGAAACTCAACTCGAGTAGTCATGTACAGTCGGCACGAGGTGTAGTTAATCGACTCGTGGACTCGGGACTCAACTCGAGGAGCGAACTCAACTCTAGGAGTGAACTCAACTCGAGGAGTCATGTAGAGTCGGCACAAGGAGTAGGTAGTCAACTCGTGGACTCAACTCGAGGAGTCATATAGAGTCGGCACAAGGAGTAGGTAGTCAAGTCGTGGACTCAACTCGAGGAGTGAACTCAACTCGAGGAGTCACGTAGAGTCGGCACGAGGAGTAGTTAGTCAACTCGCGGACTCGGTACTCAACTCGAGGAGCGAACTCAACTCGAGGAGTCATGTAGAGTCGGCACGAGGAGTAGTTAGTCGACTCATGGACTCGGGACTCAACTCAAGGAGCGAACTCAACTCGAGGAGTGAACTTAACTCGAGGAGTCATGTAGAGTCGGCACGAGGAGTAGGTAGTCGACTCATAGACTCGGTACTCAACTCGAGGAGCGAACTCAACTCGAGGAGTGAACTCAACTCGAGGAGTCATGTAGAGTCGGCACGAGGAGTAGTTAGTCAACTCATGGACTCGGGACTCAACTCGAGGAGGAAACTCAACTCGAGTCGTCATGTACAGTCGGCACGAGGTGTAGTTAATCGACTCGTGGACTCGGGACTCAACTCGAGGAGCGAACTCAACTCTAGGAGTGAACTCAACTCGAGGAGTCATGTAGAATCGGCACGAGGAGTAGTTAGTCGACTAGTGGACTCGGGACTTAACTCGAGGAGCGAACTCAACTCGAGGAGTCACATAGAGTCGGCACGAGGAGTAGTTAGTCAACTCGCGGACTCGGTACTCAACTCGAGGAGTCATGTAGATTCAGCACGAGGAGTAGTTATTCGACTCATGGACTCGGGAATCAACTCGAGGAGCGAACTCAACTCGAGGAGTGAACTCAGCTCGAGGAGCGAACTCAACTCGAGGAGTGATGTAGATTCGGCACGAGGAGTGGTTAGTCGACTCGTGGAATCGGGAGTCAACTCGAGGAGCGAACTCAACTCGAGGTGTGAACTCAACTTGAGTGGTGAACTCAACTCGAGGAGTCATGTAGAGTCAGCACGAAGAGTAGTTAGTCGACTCGTGGACACGGTACTCGACTCGAGGAGTGAATTCAAGTCGAGGAGTGAACTCAACTCGAGGAGTCATGTAGAGTCGGCACGAGAAGTAGTTAGTCGACTCGCGAACTCGGTACTTAACTCGAGGAACGAACTCAACTGGAGTGGTGAACTCAACTCGAGGAGTCATGTAGAGTCGGCACGAGGAGTAGTTAGTCGACTCTTGGACTCGGGACTCAACTCAAGGAGCGAACTCAACTCGAGGAGTGAACTCAACTCGAGGAGTCATGTAGAGTCGGCACGAGGAGTAGGTAGTCGACTCATGGACTCGGTACTCAATTCGAGGATCGAACTCAACTCGAGGAGTGAACTGAACTCGAGGAGTCATGTAGAGTCGGCACGAGGAGTAGTTAGTCAACTCATGGACTCGGGACTCAATTCGAGGAGGAAACTCAACTCGAGTAGTCATGTACAGTCGGCACGAGGTGTAGTTAATCGACTCGTGGACTCGGGACTCAACTCGAGGAGCGAACTCAACTCTAGGAGTGAACTCAACTCGAGGAGTCATATAGAGTCGGCACAAGGAGTAGGTAGTCAACTCGTGGACTCAACTCGAGGAGTCATATAGAGTCGGCACAAGGAGTAGGTAGTCAAGTCGTGGACTCAACTCGAGGAGTGAACTCAACTCGAGGAGTCACGTAGAGTCGGCACGAGGAGTAGTTAGTCAACTCGCGGACTCGGTACTCAACTCGAGGAGCGAACTCAACTCGAGGAGTCATGTAGAGTCAGCACGTGGAGTAGTTATTCGACTCATGGACTCGGGAATCAACTCGAGGAGCGAACTCAACTCGAGGAGTGAACTCAGCTCGAGGAGCGATTTCAACTCGAGGAGTGATGAAGATTCGGCACGAGGAGTGGTTAGTCGACTCGTGGAATCGGGAGTCAACTCGAGGAGCGAACTCAACTCGAGGAGTGAACTCAACTTGAGTGGTGAACTCAACTCGAGGAGTCATGTAGAGTCGGCACGAAGAGTAGTTAGTCGACTCGTGGACACGGTACTCGACTCGAGGAGTAAATTCAACTCGAGGAGTGAACTCAACTGGAGTGGTGAACTCAACTCGAGGAGTCATGTAGAGTCGGCACGAGGAGTAGTTAGTAGACTCATGGACTCGGGACTCAACTCAAGGAGCGAACTCAACTCGAGGAGTCATGTAGAGTCGGCACGAGGAGTAGTTAGTCGACTCATGGACTCGGTACTCAACTCGAGGAGCGAACTCAACTCGAGGAGTGAACTCAACTCGAGGAGTCATGTAGAGTCGGCACGAGGAGTAGTTAGTCAACTCATGGACTCGGGACTCAACTCGAGGAGCGAACTCAACTCTAGGAGTGAACTCAACTCGAGGAGTCATGTAGAATCGGCACGAGGAGTAGTTAGTCGACTAGTGGACTCGGGACTTAACTCGAGGAGCGAACTCAACTCGAGGAGTGAACTCAACTCGAGGAGTCATGTAGAGTCGGCACGAGGAGTAGGTAGTCGACTCATGGACTCGGTACTCAACTCGAGGAGCGAACTCAACTCGAGGAGTGAACTCAACTCGAGGAGTCATGTAGAGTCGGCACGAGGAGTAGTTAGTCAACTCATGGACTCGGGACTCAACTCGAGGAGGAAACTCATCTCGAGTAGTCATGTACAGTCGGCACGAGGTGTAGTTAATCGACTCGTGGACTCGGGACTCAACTCGAGGAGCGAACTCAACTCTAGGAGTGAACTCAACTCGAGGAGTCATATAGAGTCGGCACAAGGAGTAGGTAGTCAACTCGTGGACTCAACTCGAGGAGTCATATAGAGTCGGCACAAGGAGTAGGTAGTCAAGTCGTGGACTCAACTCGAGGAGTGAACTCAACTCGAGGAGTCACGTAGAGTCGGCACGAGGAGTAGTTAGTCAACTCGCGGACTCGGTACTCAACTCGAGGAGTCATGTAGAGTCGGCACGAGGAGTAGTTAGTCGACTCATGGACTCGGGACTCAACTCAAGGAGCGAACTCAACTCGAGGAGTGAACTTAACTCGAGGAGTCATGTAGAGTCGGCACGAGGAGTAGGTAGTCGACTCATAGACTCGGTACTCAACTCGAGGAGCGAACTCAACTCGAGGAGTGAACTCAACTCGAGGAGTCATGTAGAGTCGGCACGAGGAGTAGTTAGTCAACTCATGGACTCGGGACTCAACTCGAGGAGGAAACTCAACTCGAGTGGTTATGTACAGTCGGCACGAGGTGTAGTTAATCGACTCGTGGACTCGGGACTCAACTCGAGGAGCGAACTCAACTCTAGGAGTGAACTCAACTCGAGGAGTCATGTAGAATCGGCACGAGGAGTAGTTAGTCGACTAGTGGACTCGGGACTTAACTCGAGGAGCGAACTCAACTCGAGGAGTTACATAGAGTCGGCACGAGGAGTAGTTAGTCAACTCGCGGACTCGGTACTCAACTCGAGGAGTCCTGTAGATTCAGCACGAGGAGTAGTTATTCGACTCATGGACTCGGGAATCAACTCGAGGAGCGAACTCAACTCGAGGAGTGAACTCAGCTCGAGGAGCGAACTCAACTCGAGGAGTGATGTAGATTCGGCACGAGGAGTGGTTAGTCGACTTGTGGAATCGGGAGTCAACTCGAGGAGCGAACTCAACTCGAGGTGTGAACTCAACTTGAGTGGTGAACTCAACTCGAGGAGTCATGTAGAGTCAGCACGAAGAGTAGTTAGTCGACTCGTGGACACGGTACTCGAATCGAGGAGTGAATTCAAGTCGAGGAGTGAACTCAACTCGAGGAGTCATGTAGAGTCGGCACGAGAAGTAGTTAGTCGACTCGCGAACTCGGTACTTAACTCGAGGAACGAACTCAACTGGAGTGGTGAACTCAACTCGAGGAGTCATGTAGGGTCGGCACGAGGAGTAGTTAGTCGACTCTTGGACTCGGGACTCAACTCAAGGAGCGAACTCAACTCGAGGAGTGAACTCAACTCGAGGAGTCATGTAGAGTCGGCTCGAGGAGTAGGTAGTCGACTCATGGACTCGGTACTCAACTCGAGGAGTGATGAAGATTCGGCACGAGGAGTGGTTAGTCGACTCGTGGAATCGGGATTCAACTCGAGGAGCGAACTCAACTCGAGGAGTGAACTCAACTTGAGTGGTGAACTCAACTCGAGGAGTCATGTAGAGTCGGCACGAAGAGTAGTTAGTCGACTCGTGGACACGGTACTCGACTCGAGGAGTGAATTCAACTCGAGGAGTGAACTCAACTGGAGTGGTGAACTCAACTCGAGGAGTCATGTAGAGTCGGCACGAGGAGTAGTTAGTCGACTCATGGACTCGGGACTCAACTCAAGGAGCGAACTCAACTCGAGGAGTCATGTAGAGTCGGCACGAGGAGTAGTTAGTCGACTCATGGACTCGGTACTCAACTCGAGGAGCGAACTCAACTCGAGGAGTGAACTCAACTCGAGGAGTCATGTAGAGTCGGCACGAGGAGTAGTTAGTCAACTCATGGACTCGGGACTCAACTCGAGGAGCGAACTCAACTCTAGGAGTGAACTCAACTCGAGGAGTCATGTAGAATCGGCACGAGGAGTAGTTAGTCGACTAGTGGACTCGGGACTTAACTCGAGGAGCGAACTCAACTCGAGGAGCGAACCCAACTCGAGGAGTGAACTCAACTCGAGGAGTCATATAGAGTCGGCACAAGGAGTAGGTAGTCAACTCGTGGACTCGGGGCTTAACTCGAGGAGTGAACTCAACTCGAGTAGTCACGTAGAGTCGGCACGAGGAGTAGTTAGTCAACTCGCGGACTCGGTACTCAACTCGAGGAGCAAACTCAACTCGAGGAGTCATGTAGAGTCAGCACGAGGAGTAGTTATTCGACACATGGACTCGGGAATCAACTCGAGGAGCGAACTCAACTCGAGGAGTGAACTCAGCTCGAGGAGCGAACTCAACTCGAGGAGTGATGTAGATTAGGCACGAGGAGTGGTTAGTCGACTCGTGGAATCGGGAGTCAACTCGAGGAGCGAACTCAACTCGAGGAGTGAACTCAACTTGAGTGGTGAACTCAACTCAAGAGTCATGTAGAGTCGGCACGAGGAGTAGTTAGTCGACTCATGGACTCGGGACTCAACTCGAGGAGCGAACTCAACTCGAGGAGTGAACTCAACTCGAGGAGTCATGTAGAGTCGGCACGAGGAGTAGGTAGTCAATTCATGGACTCGGTACTCAAGTCGAGGAGCGAACTCAACTCGAGGAGTCATGTAGACTCGGCAAGAGGAGTAGTTAGTCAACTCATGGACTCGGGACTCAACTCGAGTAGTCATGTACAGTCGGCACAAGGTGTAGTTAATCGACTCGTGGACTTTGGGACTCAACTCGAGGAGTCATGTAGAATCGGCACGAGGAGTAGTTAGTCGACTAGTGGACTCGGGACTTAACTCGAGGAGCGAACTCAACTCGAGGAGTGAACTCAACTCGAGGACTCATGTAGAGTCGGCACGAGGAGTAGTTAGTCGACTCATGGACTCGGGACTCAACTCAAGGAGCGAACTCATTTCGAGGACTGAAGTTAACTCGAGGACTCATGTACAGTCGGCACGAGGAGTAGGTAGTCGGCTCATGGACTCGGTACTCAAGTCGAGGAGCGAACTCAACTCGAGGAGTGAACTCAACTCGAGGAGTAATGTAGAGTTGGCACGAGGAGTAGTTAGTCAACTCATGGACTCGGGACTCAACTCGAGGAGGAAACTCAACTCGAGTGGTCATGTACAGTCGGCACGAGGTGTAGTTAATCGACTCGTGGACTCGGGACTCAACTCGAGGAGCGAACTCAACTCTAGGAGTGAACTCAACTCGATGAGTCATGTAGAATCGGCACGAGGAGTAGTTAGTCGACTAGTGGAATCGGGTCTTAACTCGAGGAGCGAACTCAACTCGAGGAGCGAACTCAACTCGAGGAGTGAAGTCAACTCGAGGAGTCATATAAAGTCGGCACAAGGAGTAGGTAGTCAACTCGTGGACTCGGGACTCAACTCGAGGAGTGAACTCAACTCGAGGAGTCACATAGAGTCGGCACGAGGAGTAGTTAGTCAACTCGCGAACTCGGTACTCAACTCGAGGAGCGAACTAAACTCGAGGAGTCATGTAGAGTCATCACGAAGAGTAGTTATTCGACTCATGGACTCGGGAATCAACTCGAGGAGCGAACTCAACTCGAGGAGTGAACTCAGCTCGAGGAGCGATTTCAACTCGAGGAGTGATGTAGATTCGGCACGAGGAGTGGTTAGTCGACTCGTGGAATCGGGAGTCAACTCGAGGAGCGAAGTCAACATGAGTGGTGAACTCAACTCGAGGAGTCATGTAGAGTCGGCACGAAGAGTAGTTAGTCGACTCGTGGACCCGGTACTGGACTCGAGGAGTGAATTCAACTCGAGGAGTGAACTCAACTCGAGGAGTCATGTAGAGTCGGCACGAGGAGTAGTTATTCGACGCATGGACTCGGGAATCAACTCGAGGAGCGAACTCAACTCGAGGAGTGAACTCAGCTTGAGGAGCGAACTCAACTCGAGGAGTGATGTAGATTAGGCACGAGGAGTGAATAGTCGACTCGTGGAATCGGGAGTCAACTCGAGGAGCGAACTCAACTCGAGGAGTGAACTCAACTTGAGTGGTGAACTCAACTCAAGAGTCATGTAGAGTCGGCACGAGGAGTAGTTAGTCGACTCATGGACTCGCGACTCAACTCGAGGAGCGAACTCAACTCGAGGAGTGAACTCAACTCGAGGAGTAAAGTCAGCACGAGGAGTAGGTAGTCAATTCATGGGCTCGGTACTCAAGTCGAGGAGCGAACTCAACTCGAGGAGTGAACTCAACTCGAGGAGTGAACTCAACTTGAGTGGTGAACTCAACTCAAGAGTCATGTAGAGTCGGCACGAGGAGTAGTTAGTCGACTCATGGACTCGGGACTCAACTCGTGGAGCGAACTCAACTCGAGGAGTGAACTCAACTCGAGGAGTCATGTAGAGTCGGCACGAGGAGTAGGTAGTCAATTCATGGACTCGGTACTCAAGTCGAGGAGCGAACTCAACTCGAGGAGTCATGTAGACTCGGCACGAGGAGTAGTTAGTCAACTCATGGACTCGGGACTCAACTCGAGTAGTCATGTACAGTCGGCACAAGGTGTAGTTAATCGACTCGTGGACTCGGGACTCAACTCGAGGAGTCATGTAGAATCGGCACGAGGAGTAGTTAGTAGACTAGTGGACTCGGGACTTAACTCGAGGAGCGAACTCAACTCGAGGAGTGAACTCAACTCGAGGAGTCATGTAGAGTCGGCACGAGGAGTAGTTAGTTGACTCGCGAACTCGGTACTTAACTCGAGGTGCGAACTCAACTCGAGGAGTGAACTCAACTCAAGGAGCGAACTCAACTCGAGGACTGAACTTAACTCGAGGACTCATGTACAGTCGGCACGAGGAGTAGGTAGTCGGCTCATGGACTCGGTACTCAAGTCGAGGAGCGAACTCAACTCGAGGAGTGAACTCAACTCGAGGAGTAATGTAGAGTTGGCACGAGGAGTAGTTAGTCAACTCATGGATTCGGGACTCAACTCGAGTAGACATGTACAGTCGGCACGAGGTGTAGTTAATCGACTCGTGGACTCGGGACTCAACTCGAGGAGCGAACTCAACTCTAGGAGTGAACTCAACTCGATGAGTCATGTAGAATCGGCACGAGGAGTAGTTAGTCGACTAGTGGAATCGGGTCTTAACTCGAGGAGCGAACTCAACTCGAGGAGCGAACTCAACTCGAGGAGTGAAGTCAACTCGAGGAGTCATATAGAGTCGGCACAAGGAGTAGGTAGTCAACTCGTGGACTCGGGACTCAACTCGAGAAGTGAACTCAACTCGAGGAGTCACATAGAGTCGGCACGAGGAGTAGTTAGTCAACTCGCGAACTCGGTACTCAACTCGAGGAGCGAACTCAACTCGAGGAGTCATGTAGAGTCATCACGAGGAGTAGTTATTCGACTCATGGACTCGGGAATCAACTCGAGGAGCGAACTCAACTCGAGGAGTGAACTCAGCTCGAGGAGCGATTTCAACTCGAGGAGTGATGTAGATTCGGCACGAGGAGTGGTTAGTCGACTCGTGGAATCAGGAGTCAACTCGAGGAGCGAACTCAACATGAGTGGTGAACTCAACTCGAGGAGTCATGTAGAGTCGGCACGAAGAGAAGTTAGTCGACTCGTGGACCCGGTACTCGACTCGAGGAGTGAATTCAACTCGAGGAGTCATGTAGAGTCGGCACGAGGAGTAGTTATTCGACGCATGGACTCGGGAATCAACTCGAGGAGCGAACTCAACTCGAGGAGTGAACTCAGCTCGAGGAGCGAATTCAACTCGAGGAGTGATGTAGATTAGGCACGAGGAGTGAATAGTCGACTCGTGGAATCGGGAGTCAACTCGAGGAGCGAACTCAACTCGAGGAGTGAACTCAACTTGAGTGGTGAACTCAACTCAAGAGTCATGTAGAGTCGGCACGAGGAGTAGTTAGTCGACTCATGGACTCGGGACTCAACTCGAGGAGCGAACTCAACTCGAGGAGTGAACTCAACTCGAGGAGTCATGTAGAGTCGGCACGAGGAGTAGGTAGTCAATTCATGGACTCGGTACTCAAGTCGAGGAGCGAACTCAACTCGAGGAGTGAACTCAACTCGAGGAGTCATGTAGACTCGGCACGAGGAGTAGTTAGTCAACTCATGGACTCGGGACTCAACTCGAGTAGTCATGTACAGTCGGCACAAGGTGTAGTTAATCGACTCGTGGACTCGGGACTCAACTCGAGGAGTCATGTAGAATCGGCACGAGGAGTAGTTAGTTGACTCGCGAACTCGGTACTTAACTCGAGGTGCGAACTCAACTCGAGGAGTGAACTCAACTCGAGGAGTCATGTAGAGTCGGCACGAGGAGTAGTTAGTTGACTCGCGAACTCGGGACTTAATTCGAGGAGCGAACTCAACTCGAGGAGTGAAGTCAACTCGAGGAGTCATGTAGAGTCGGCACGAGGAGTAGTTAGTTGACTCGCGAACTCGGTACTTAACTCGAGGTGCGAACTCAACTCGAGGAGTGAACTCAACTCGAGGAGTCATGTAGAGTCGGCACGAGGAGTAGTTAGTCGACTCATGGACTCGGGACTTAACTCAAGGAGCGAACTCAACTCGAGGACTGAACTTAACTCGAGGACTCATGTAGAGTCCGCACGAGGAGTAGGTAGTCGACTCATGGACTCGGTACTCAAGTCGAGGAGCGAACTCAACTCGAGGAGTGAACTCAACTCGAGGAGTAATGTAGAGTTGGCACGAGGAGTAGTTAGTCAACTCATGGACTCGGGACTCAACTCGAGGAGGAAACTCAACTCGAGTAGTCATGTACAGTCGGCACGAGGTGTAGTTAATCGACTCGTGGACTCGGGACTCAACTCGAGGAGCGAACTCAACTCTAGGAGTGAACTCAACTCGATGAGTCATGTAGAATCTGCACGAGGAGTAGTTAGTCGACTAGTGGAATCGGGTCTTAACTCGAGGAGCGAACTCAACTCGAGGAGCGAACTCAACTCGAGGAGTGAAGGCAACTCGAGGAGTCATATAGAGTCGGCACAAGGAGTAGGTAGTCAACTCGTGGACTCGGGACTCAACTCGAGGAGTGAACTCAACTCGAGGAGTCACATAGAGTCGGCACGAGGAGTAGTTAGTCAACTCGCGAACTCGGTACTCAACTCGAGGAGCGAACTCAACTCGAGGAGTCATGTAGAGTCATCACGAGGAGTAGTTATTCGACTCATGGACTCGGGAATCAACTCGAGGAGCGAACTCAACTCGAGGAGTGAACTCAGCTCGAGGAGCGATTTCAACTCGAGGAGTGATGTAGATTCGGCACGAGGAGTGGTTAGTCGACTCGTGGAATCGGGAGTCAACTCGAGGAGCGAACTCAACATGAGTGGTGAACTCAACTCGAGGAGTCATGTAGAGTCGGCACGAAGAGTAGTTAGTCGACTCGTGGACCCGGTACTCGACTCGAGGAGTGAATTCAACTCGAGGAGTGAACTCAACTCGAGGAGTCATGTAGAGTCGGCACGAGGAGTAGTTAGTCGACTCGCGAACTCGGTACTTTACTCGAGGAACAAACTCAACTGGAGTGGTGAACTCAACTCGAGGAGTCATGTAGAGTCGGCACGAGGAGTAGTTAGTCGACTCGTGGACTCGGGACTCAACTCAAGGAGTAAACTCAACTCCAGGAGTCATGTAGAGTCGGTACGAGGAGTAGGTAGTCGACTCATGGACTCGGTACTCAACTCGAGGAGCGAACTCAACTCGAGGAGTGAACTCAACTCGAGGAGTCATGTAGAGTCGGCACGAGGAGTAGTTAGTCAACTCATGGACTCGGGACTCAACTCGAGGAGGAAACTCAACTCGAGTAGTCATGTACAGTTGGCACGAGGTGTAGTTAATCGACTCTTGGACTCGGGACTCAACTCCAGGAGCGAACTCAACTCGAGGAGTGAACTCAACTCGAGGAGTCATGTAGAGTCGGCACGAGGTGTAGTTAATCGACTCGTGGACTCGGGACTCAACTCGAGGATCGAACTCAACTCTAGGAGTGAACTCAACTCGAGGAGTCATGTAGAATCGGCACGAGGAGTAATTAGTCGACTAGTGGACTCGGGACTTAACTCGAGGAGCGAACTCAACTCGAGGAGTGAACTCAACTCGAGGAGTCATATAGAGTCGACACAAGGAGTAGGTAGTCAACTCGTGGACTTAACTCGAGGAGTGAACTCAACTCGAGGAGTCACGTAGAGTCGGCACGAGGAGTAGTTAGTCAACTCGCGGACTCAGTACTCAACTCGAGGAGCGAACTCAACTCGAGGAGTCATGTAGAGTCAGCACGAGGAGTAGTTATTCGACTCATGGACTCGGGAATCAACTCGAGGAGCGAACTCAACTCGAAGAGTGAACTCAACACGAGGAGTCATGTAGAGTCGGCACGAGGAGTAGTTAGTCAACTCATGGACTCGGGACTCAACTCGAGGAGGAAACTCAACTCGAGTAGTCATGTACAGTTGGCACGAGGTGTAGTTAATCGACTCTTGGACTCGGGACTCAACTCCAGGAGCGAACTCAACTCGAGGAGTGAACTCAACTCGAGGAGTCATGTAGAGTCGGCACGAGGAGTAGGTAGTCGATTCATGGACTCGGTACTCAAGTCGAGGAGCGAACTCAACACGAGGAGTCATGTAGTTAGTCAACTCGCGGACTCGGTACTCAACTCGAGGAGTCATGTAGATTCAGCACGAGGAGTAGTTAGTCGACTCATGGACTCGGGACTCAACTCAAGGAGCGAACTCAACTCGAGGACTGAACTTAACTCGAGGACTCATGTAGAGTCGGCACGAGGAGTAGGTAGTCGACTCATGGACTCGGTACTCAAGTCGAGGAGCGAACTCAACTCGAGGAGTGAACTCAACTCGAGGAGTAATGTAGAGTTGGCACGAGGAGTAGTTAGTCAACTCATGGACTCGGGACTCAACTCGAGGAGGAAACTCAACTCGAGTAGTCATGTACAGTCGGCACGAGGTGTAGTTAATCGACTCGTGGACTCGGGACTCAACTCGAGGAGCGAACTCAACTCTAGGAGTGAACTCAACTCGATGAGTCATGTAGAATCGGCACGAGGAGTAGTTAGTCGACTAGTGGAATCGGGTCTTAACTCGAGGAGCGAACTCAACTCGAGGAGTCACAAAGAGTCGGCACGAGGAGTAGTTAGTCAACTCGCGGACTCGGTACTCAACTCGAGGAGTCATGTAGATTCAGCACGAGGAGTAGTTAGTCGACTCATGGACTCGGGACTCAACTCAAGGAGCGAACTCAACTCGAGGACTGAACTTAACTCGAGGACTCATGTAGAGTCGGCACGAGGAGTAGGTAGTCGACTCATGGACTCGGTACTCAAGTCGAGGAGCGAACTCAACTCGAGGAGTGAACTCAACTCGAGGAGTAATGTAGAGTTGGCATGAGGAGTAGTTAGTCAACTCATGGACTCGGGACTCAACTCGAGGAGGAAACTCAATTCGAGTAGTCATGTACAGTCGGCACGAGGTGTAGTTAATCGACTCGTGGACTCGGGACTCAACTCGAGGAGCGAACTCAACTCTAGGAGTGAACTCAACTCGATGAGTCATGTAGAATCGGCACGAGGAGTAGTTAGTCGACTAGTGGAATCGGGTCTTAACTCGAGGAGCGAACTCAACTCGAGGAGCGAACTCAACTCGAGGAGTGAAGTCAACTCGAGGAGTCATATAGAGTCGGCACAAGGAGTAGGTAGTCAACTCGTGGACTCGGGACTCAACTCGAGGAGTGAACTCAACTCGAGGAGTCACATAGAGTCGGCACGAGGAGTAGTTAGTCAACTCGCGAACTAGGTACTCAACTCGAGGAGCGAACTCAACTCGAGGAGTCATGTAGAGTCATCACGAGGAGTAGTTATTCGACTCATGGACTCGGGAATCAACTCGAGGAGAGAAGTCAACTCGAGGAGTGAACTCAGCTCGAGGAGCGATTTCAACTCGAGGAGTGAACTCAGCTCGAGGAGCGATTTCAACTCGAGGAGTGATGTAGATTCGGCACGAGGAGTGGTTAGTCGACTCGTGGAATCGGGAGTCAACTCGAGGAGCGAACTCAACATGAGTGGTGAACTCAACTCGAGGAGTCATGTAGAGTCGGCACGAAGAGTAGTTAGTCAACTCGTGGACCCGGTACTCGACTCGAGGAGTGAATTCAACTCGAGGAGTGAACTCAACTCGAGGAGTGAACTCAACTCGAGGAGTGAACTCAACTCGAGGAGTCATGTAGAGTCGGCACGAGGAGTAGTTAGTCGACTCGCGAACTCGGTACTTTACTCGAGGAACAAACTCAACTGGAGTGGTGAACTCAACTCGAGGAGTCATGTATAGTCGGCACGAGGAGTAGTTAGTCGACTCGTGGACTCGGGACTCAACTCAAGGAGTAAACTCAACTCGAGGAGTCATGTAGAGTCGGTACGAGGAGTAGGTAGTCGACTCATGGACTCGGTACTCAACTCGAGGAGCGAACTCAACTCGAGGAGTGAACTCAACTCGAGGAGTTGTTAGTCAACTCATGGACTCGGGACTCAACTCGAGGAGCGAACTCAACTCGAGGAGTGAACTTAACTCGAGGACTCATGTAGAGTCGGCACGAGGAGTAGGTAGTCGACTCATGGACTCGGTACTTAACTCGAGGAGCGAACTCAACTCGAGGAGTGAACTCAACACGAGGAGTCATGTAGAGTCGGCACGAGGAGTAGTTAGTCAACTCATGGACTCGGGACTCAACTCGAGGAGGAAACTCAACTCGAGTAGTCATGTACAGTTGGCACGAGGTGTAGTTAATCGACTCATGGACACGGGACTCAACTCGAGGAGCGAACTCAACTCTAGGAGTGAACTCAACTCGAGGAATCCTGTAGAATCGGCACGAGGAGTAGTTAGTCGACTAGTGGACTCAGGACTTAACTCGAGGAGCGAACTCAACTCGAGGAGCGAACTCAACTCGAGGAGTGAAGTCAACTCGAGGAGTCATATAGAGTCAGCACAAGGAGTAGGTAGTCGACTCGCGAACTCGGTACTTTACTCGAGGAACGAACTCAACTGGAGTGGTGAACTCAACTCGAGGAGTCATGTAGAGTCGGCACGTGGAGTAGTTAGTCGACTCGTGGACTCGGGACTCAACTCAAGGAGCGAACTCAACTCGAGGAGTGAACTCAACTCGAGGAGTCATGTAGAGTCGGCACGAGGAGTAGGTAGTCGATTCATGGACTCGGTACTCAAGTCCAGGAGCGAACTCAACTCGAGGAGTGAACTCAACTCGAGGAGTCGTGTAGACTCGGCACGAGGAGTAGTTAGTCAACTCATGGACTCGGGACTCAACTCGAGGAGTGAACTCAACTAGAGTAGTCATGTACAGTTGGCACAAGGTGTAGTTAATCGACTCGTGGACTCGGGACTCAACTCGAGCAGCGAACTCAACTCTAGGAGTGAACACAACTCGAGGAGTCATGTAGAATCGGCACGAGGAGTAGTTAGTCGACTAGTGGACTCGGGACTTAACTCGAGGAGCGAACTCAACTCGAGGAGTCATATAGAGTCGGCACAAGGAGTAGGTAGTCAACTCATGGACTCGGGACTAAACTCAAGGAGCGAACTCAACTCGAGGAGTCATGTAGAGTCGGTACGAGGAGTAGGTAGTCGACTCATGGACTCGGTACTCAACACGAGGAGCGAACTCAACTCGAGGAGTGAACTCAACTCGAGGAGTCATGTAGAGTCGGCACGAGGAGTAGTTAGTCAACTCATGGACTCGGGACTCAACTCGAGGAGGAAACTCAACTCGAGTAGTCATGTACAGTCGGCACGAGGTGTAGTTAATCGACTCGTGGACTCGGGACTCAACTCGAGGAGCGAACTCAACTCGAGGAGCGAACTCAACTCTAGGAGTGAACTCAACTCGAGGAGTCATGTAGAATCGGCACGAGGAGTAATTAGTCGACTAGTGGACTCGGGACTTAACTCGAGGAGCGAACTCAACTCGAGGAGTGAACTCAACTCGAGGAGTCATATAAAGTCGGCACAAGGAGTAGGTAGTCAACTCGTGGACTCAACTCGAGGAGTCACGTAGAGTCGGCACAAGGAGTAGTTAGTCAACTCGCGGACTCGGTACTCAACTCGAGGAGCGAACTCAACTCGAGGAGTCATGTAGAGTCAGCACGAGGAGTAGTTATTCGACTCATGGACTCGGGAATCAACTCGAGGAGCGAACTCAACTCGAGGATTGAACTCAGCTCGAGGAGCGAACTCAACTCGAGGATTGAACTCAGCTCGAGGAGCGAACTCAACTCGAGGAGTGATGTAGATTCGGCACAAGGAGTGGTTAGTCGACTCGTGGAATCGGGAGTCAACTCGAGGAGCGAACTCAACTCGAGGAGTGAACTCAACTTGAGTGGTGAACTCAACTCGAGGAGTCATATAGAGTCGGCACGAAGAGTAGTTAGTCGACTCGTGGACACGGTACTCGACTCGAGGAGTGAATTCAACTCGAGTAGTGAACTCAACTCGAGGAGTCATGTAGAGTCGGCACGAGGAGTAGTTAGTCGACTCGCGAACTCGGTACTTAACTCGAGGAACGAACTCAACTGGAGTGGTGAACTCAACTCGAGGAGTAATGTAGAGTCGGCACGAGGAGTAGTTAGTCGACTCGTGGACTCGTGACTCAACTCAAGGAGCGAACTCAACTCGAGGAGTGAACTCAACTTGAGGAGTCATGTAGACTCGGCACGAGGAGTAGTTAGTCAACTCATGGACTCGGGACTCAACTCGAGGAGTGAACTCAACTAGAGTAGTCATGTACAGTCGGCACAAGGTGTAGTTAATCGACTCGTGGACTCGGGACTCAACTCGAGGAGTCATGTAGAATCGGCATGAGGAGTAGTTAGTCGACTAGTGGACTCGGGACTTAACTCGAGGAGTGAACTCAACTCGAGGAGTCATGTAGAGTCGACACAAGGAGTAGTTAGTTGACTCGTGAACTCGGTACTTAACTCGAGGAGCGAACTCAACTCGAGGAGTGGACTCAACTCGAGGAGTCAGGTAGAGTCGGCACGAGGAGTAGTTAGTCGACTCATGGACTCGGGACTCAACTCAAGGAGCGAACTCAACTCGAGGAGTGAACTTAACCCGAGGAGTCATGTAGAGTGGGCACGAGGAGTAGGTAGTCGACTCATGGACTCGGTACTCAACTCGAGGATCGAACTCAACTCGAGGAGTGAACTCAACTCGAGGAGTCATGTAGAGTCGTCACGAGGAGTAGTTAGTCAACTCATGGACTCGGGACTCAACTCGAGAAGAAAATGCAACTCGAGTAGTCATGTACAGTCGTCACGAGGTGTAGTTAATCGACTCGTGGACTCGGGACTCAACTCGAGGAGCGAACTCAACTCTAGGAGTGAACTCAACTCGAGGAGTCATGTAGAATCGGCACGAGGAGTAGTTAGTCGACTAGTGGACTCGGGACTTAACTCGAGGAGCGAACTCAACTCGAGGAGTGAACTCAACTCGAGGAGTCATATAAAGTCGGCACAAGGAGTAGGTAGTCAACTCGTGGACTCAACTCGAGGAGTCACGTAGAGTCGGCACAAGGAGTAGTTAGTCAACTCGCGGACTCGGTACTCAACTCGAGGAGCGAACTCAACTCGAGGAGTCATGTAGAGTCAGCACGAGGAGTAGTTATTCGACTCATGGACTCGGGAATCAACTCGAGGAGCGAACTCAACTCGAGGATTGAACTCAGCTCGAGGAGCGAACTCAACTCGAGGATTGAACTCAGCTCGAGGAGCGAACTCAACTCGAGGAGTGATGTAGATTCGGCACAAGGAGTGGTTAGTCGACTCGTGGAATCGGGAGTCAACTCGAGGAGCGAACTCAACTCGAGGAGTGAACTCAACTTGAGTGGTGAACTCAACTCGAGGAGTCATATAGAGTCGGCACGAAGAGTAGTTAGTCGACTCGTGGACACGGTACTCGACTCGAGGAGTGAATTCAACTCGAGTAGTGAACTCAACTCGAGGAGTCATGTAGAGTCGGCACGAGGAGTAGTTAGTCGACTCGCGAACTCGGTACTTAACTCGAGGAACGAACTCAACTGGAGTGGTGAACTCAACTCGAGGAGTAATGTAGAGTCGGCACGAGGAGTAGTTAGTCGACTCGTGGACTCGGGACTCAACTCAAGGAGCGAACTCAACTCGAGGAGTGAACTCAACTTGAGGAGTCATGTAGACTCGGCACGAGGAGTAGTTAGTCAACTCATGGACTCGGGACTCAACTCGAGGAGTGAACTCAACTAGAGTAGTCATGTACAGTCGGCACAAGGTGTAGTTAATCGACTCGTGGACTCGGGACTCAACTCGAGGAGTCATGTAGAATCGGCATGAGGAGTAGTTAGTCGACTAGTGGACTCGGGACTTAACTCGAGCAGTGAACTCAACTCGAGGAGTCATGTAGAGTCGACACAAGGAGTAGTTAGTTGACTCGTGAACTCGGTACTTAACTCGAGGAGCGAACTCAACTCGAGGAGTGGACTCAACTCGAGGAGTCAGGTAGAGTCGGCACGAGGAGTAGTTAGTCGACTCATGGACTCGGGACTCAACTCAAGGAGCGAACTCAACTCGAGGAGTGAACTTAACCCGAGGAGTCATGTAGAGTGGGCACGAGGAGTAGGTAGTCGACTCATGGACTCGGTACTCAACTCGAGGAGCGAACTCAACTCGAGGAGTGAACTCAACTCGAGGAGTCATGTAGAGTCGTCACGAGGAGTAGTTAGTCAACTCATGGACTCGGGACTCAACTCGAGAAGAAAATGCAACTCGAGTAGTCATGTACAGTCGTCACGAGGTGTAGTTAATCGACTCGTGGACTCGGGACTCAACTCGAGGAGCGAACTCAACTCTAGGAGTGAACTCAACTCGAGGAGTCATGTAGAATCGGCACGAGGAGTAGTTAGTCGACTAGTGGACTCGGGACTTAACTCGAGGAGCGAACTCAACTCGAGGAGTGAACTCAACTCGAGGAGTCATATAGAGTCGACACAAGGAGTAGGTAGTCAACTCGTGGACTCGGGACTCAACTCGAGGAGTGAACTCAACTCGAGGAGTCACGTAGAGTCGGCACGAGGAGTAGTTAGTCAACTCGCGGACTCGGTACTCAACTCGAGGAGCGAACTCAACTCGAGGAGTCATGTAGAGTCAGCACGAGGAGTAGTTATTCGACTCATGGACTCGGGAATCAACTCGAGGAGCGAAGTCAACTCGAGGAGTGAAGTCAACTCGAGGAGTGAACTCAGCTCGAGGAGCGAACTCAACTCGAGATGTGATGTAGATTCGGCACGAGGAGTGGTTAGTCGACTCGTGGAATCGGGAGTCAACTCGAGGAGCGAACTCAACTCGAGGAGTGAACTCCACTTGAGTGGTGAATTCAACTCGAGGAGTCATGTAGAGTCGGCACGAAGAGTAGTTAGTCGACTCGTGGACACGGTACTCGACTCGAGGAGTGAATTCAACTCGAGGAGTGAAATCAACTCGAGGAGTCATGTAGAGTCGGCACGAGGAGTAGTTAGTCGACTCGTACTTAACTCGAGGAACGAACTCAACTGGAGTGGTGAACCCAACTCGAGGAGTCATGTAGAGTCGGCACGAGGAGTAGTTAGTCGACTCGTGGACTCGGGACTCAACTCAAGGAGCGAACTCAACTCGAGGAGTGAACTCAACTCGAGGAGTCATGTAGAGTCGGCACGAGGAGTAGGTAGTCGACTCATGGACTCGGTACTCAACTCGAGGAGCGAACTCAACTCGAGGAGTGAACGCAACTCGAGGAGTCATGTAGAGTCAGCACGAGGAGTAGATAGTCAACTCATGGACTCGGGACTCAACTCGAGGAGGAAACTCAACTCGAGTAATCATGTACAGTCGGCACGAGGTGTAGTTAATCGACTCGTGGACTCGGGACTCAACTCGAGGAGCGAACTCAACTCTAGGAGTGAACTCAACTCGAGGAGTGATGTAGAATCGGCACGAGGAGTAGTTAGTCGACTAGTGGACTCGGGACTTAACTCGAGGAGTGAACTCAACTCGAGGAGTGAACTCAACTCGAGGAGTCATATAGAGTCGGCACAAGGAGTAGGTAGTCAGCTCGTGGACTCGGGACTCAACTCGAGGAGTGAACTCAACTCGAGGAGTCACGTAGAGTCGGCACGAGGAGTAGTTAGTCAACTCGCGGACTCGGTACTCAACTCGAGGAGGGAACTCAACTCGAGGAGTCATGTAGAGTCAGCACGAGGAGTACTTATTCGACTCATGGACTCGGGAATCAACTCGAGGAGCGAACTCAACTCGAGGAGTGAACTCAGCTCGAGGAGCGAACTCAACTTGAGGAGTGATGTAGATTCGGCACGAGGAGTGGTTAGTCGACTCGTGGAATCGGGAGTCAGCACGAGGAGCGAACTCAACTCGAGGAGTGAATTCAACTTGAGTGGTGAACTCAACTTGAGTGGTGAACTCAACTCGAGGAGTCATGTAGAGTCGGCACGAAGAGTAGTTAGTCGACTCGTGGACACGGTACTCGAGTCGAGGAGTGAATTCAACTCGAGGAGTGAACTCAACTCGAGGAGTCATGTAGAGTCGGCACGAAGAGTAGTTAGTCGACTCGTGGACTCGGGAGTCAACTCAAGGAGCGAACTCAACTCGAGGAGTCATGTAGAGTCGGCACGAGGAGTAGGTAGTCGACTCATGGACTCGGTACTCAACTCGAGGAGTGATCTCAACTCGAGGAGTCATGTAGAGTCGGCACGAGGAGTAGTTAGTCAACTCATGGACTTGGGACTCAACTCGATGAGGAAACTCAACTCGAGTAGTCATGTACAGTCGGCACGAGGTGTAGTTGATCGACTCGTGGACTCGGGACTCAACTCGAGCAGCGAACTCAACTCTAGGAGTGAACTCAACTCGAGGAGTCATGTAAAGTCGGCACGAGGAGTAGTTAGTCAACTCGCGGACTCGAAACTCAACTCGAGGAGTGAACTCAACTCGAGGAGTCACGTAGAGTCGGCACGAGGAGTAGTTAGTCGACTCGCGGACTCGGTACTCAACTCGAGGAGCGAACTCAACTCGAGGAGTCATGTAGAGTCAGCACGAGGAGTAGTTATTCGACTCATGGACTTGGGAATCAACTCGAGGAGCGAACTCAACTCGAGGAGTGTACTCAGCTCGAGGAGCGAACTCAACTCGACGAGTGATGTAGATTCGGCACGAGGAGTGGTTAGTCGACTCGTGGAATCGGGAGTCAACTCGAGGAGCGAACTCAACTCGAGGTGTGAACTCAACTTGAGTGGTGAACTCAACTCGAGGAGTCATGTAGAGTCAGCACGAAGAGTAGTTAGTCGACTCGTGGACACGGTACTCGACTCGAGGAGTGAATTCAAGTCGAGGAGTGAACTCAACTCGAGGAGTGAACTCAACTTGAGTAGTGAACTCAAGTCGAGGAGTCATGTAGAGTCGGGACGAAGAGTAGTTAGTCGACTCGTGGACACGGTACTCGACTCGAGGAGTGAATTCAACTCGAGGAGTGAACTCAACTCGAGGAGTCATGTAGAGTCGGCACGAGGAGTAGTTAGTCGACTCGCGAACTCGGTACTTTACTCGAGGAACGAACTCAACTGGAGTGGTGAACTCAACTCGAGGAGTCATGTAGAGTCGGCACGAGGAGTAGTTAGTCGACTCGTGGACTCGGGACTCAACTCAAGGAGCGAACTCAACTCGAGGAGTGAACTCAACTCGAGGATTCATGTAGAGTCGGCACGAGGAGTAGGTAGTCGACTGATGGACTCGGTACTCAACTCGAGGAGCGAACTCAACTCGAGGAGTGAACTCAACTCGAGGAGTCATGTAGAGTCGGCACGAGGAGTAGTTAGTCAACTCATGGACTTGGGACTCAACTCGAGGAGGAAACTCAACTCGAGTAGTCATGTACAGTCGGCACGAGGTGTAGTTAATCGACTCCTGGACTCGGGACTCAACTCGAGCAGCGAACTCAAGTCTAGGAGTGAACTCAACTCGAGGAGTCACGTAGAGTCGGCACGAGGAGTAGTTAGTCAACTCGCGGACTCGGTACTCAACTCGAGGAGTCATGTAGAGTCAGCACGAGGAGTAGTTATTCGACTCATGGACTTGGGAATCAACTCGAGGAGCGAACTCAACTCGAGGAGTGTACTCAGCTCGAGGAGCGAACTCAACTCGACGAGTGATGTAGATTCGGCACGAGGAGTGGTTAGTCGACTCGTGGAATCGGGAGTCAACTCGAGGAGCGAACTCAACTCGAGGTGTGAACTCAACTTGAGTGGTGAACTCAACTCGAGGAGTCATGTAGAGTCAGCACGAAGAGTAGTTAGTCGACTCGTGGACACGGTACTCGACTCGAGGAGTGAATTCAAGTCGAGGAGTGAACTCAACTCGAGGAGTGAACTCAACTCGAGTAGTGAACTCAAGTCGAGGAGTCATGTAGAGTCGGGACGAAGAGTAGTTAGTCGACTCGTGGACACGGTACTCGACTCGAGGAGTGAATTCAACTCGAGGAGTGAACTCAACTCGAGGAGTCATGTAGAGTCGGCAAGAGGAGTAGTTAGTCGACTCGCGAACTCGGTACTTTACTCGAGGAACGAACTCAACTGGAGTGGTGAACTCAACTCGAGGAGTCATGTAGAGTCGGCACGAGGAGTAGTTAGTCGACTCGTGGACTCGGGACTCAACTCAAGGAGCGAACTCAACTCGAGGAGTGAACTCAACTCGAGGATTCATGTAGAGTCGGCACGAGGAGTAGGTAGTCGACTGATGGACTCGGTACTCAACTCGAGGAGCGAACTCAACTCGAGGAGTGAACTCAACTCGAGGAGTCATGTAGAGTCGGCACGAGGAGTAGTTAGTCAACTCATGGACTTGGGACTCAACTCGAGGAGGAAACTCAACTCGAGTAGTCATGTACAGTCGGCACGAGGTGTAGTTAATCGACTCGTGGACTCGGGACTCAACTCGAGCAGCGAACTCAACTCTAGGAGTGAACTCAACTCGAGGAGTCATGTAGAATTGGTACGAGGAGTAGTTAGTCGACTAGTGGACTCGGGACTCAACTCGAGGAGCGAACTCAACTTGAAGAGTGAACTCAACTCGAGGAGTCATATAGAGTCGGCACAAGGAGTAGGTAGTCAACTCGTGGACTCGGGACTTAACTCGAGGAGTGAACTCAACTCGAGGAGTCACGTAGAGTCGGCACGAGGAGTAGTTAGTCAACTCGCGGAATCGGTACTCATTTCGAGGAGCGAACTCAACTCGAGGAGTCATGTAGAGTCAGCACGAGGAGTAGTTATTCGACTCATGGCCTCGGGAATCAACTCGAGGAGCGAACTCAACTCGAGGAGTGAACTCAGCTCGAGGAGCAAACTCAACTCGAGGAGTGATGTAGATTCGGCACGAGGAGTGGTTAGTCGACTCGTGGAATCGGGAGTCAACTCGAGGAGCGAACTCAACTCGAGGAGTGAACTCAACTTGAGTGGTGAACTCAACTCGAGGAGTCATGTAGAGTCGGCACGAAGAGTAGTTAGTCGACTCGTGGACACAGTACTCAACTCGAGGAGTGAATTCAACTCAAGGAGTGAACTCAACTTGACGAGGCATGTAGAGTCGGCACGAGGAGTAGTTAGTTGACTCGCGAGCTCGTTACTTAACTCGAAGAGCGAACTCAACTCGAGGAGTGAACTCAATTCGAGGAGTCATGTAGAGTCGGCACGAGGAGCAGTTAGTCGACTCATGGACTCGGGACTCAACTCGAGGAGCGAACTCAACTCGAGGAGTGAACTCAACTCGAGGAGTCATGTAGAGTCGGCACGAGGAATAGGTAGTCGACTCATGGACTCGGTACTCAACTCGAGGAGCGAACTCAACTCGAGGAGTGAACTCAACTCGAGGAGTAATGTAGACTCGGCACGAGGAGTAGTTAGTCAACTCCTGGACTCGGGACTCAACTCAAGGAGCGAACTCAACTCGAGGAGTGAACTCAACTTGACGAGTCATGTAGAGTCGGCACGAAGAGTAGGTAGTCGACTCATGGACTCGGTACTCAACTCGATGAGTGAACTCAACTCGAGGAGTGAACTTAACTCTAGGAGTCATGTAGAGTCGGCACGAAGAGTAGTTAGTCGACTCGTGGACACGGTACTCGACTCGAGGAGTGAATTCAACTCGAGGAGTGAACTCAACTTGACGAGTCATGTAGAGTCGGCACGAGGAGTAGTTAGTTGACTCCCGAACTCGGTACTTAACTCGAGGAGCGAACTCAACTCGAGGAGTGAACTCAACTCGAGGAGTCATGTAGAGTCGGCACGAGGAGTAGTTGGTCGACTCATGGACTCGGGACTCAACTCGAGGAGCGAACTCAACTCGAGTAGTGAACTCAACTCGAGGAGTCATGTAGAGTCGGCACGAGGAGTAGGTAGTCAACTCATGGACTCGGTACTCAACTTGAGGAGCGAACTCAACTCGAGGAGTGAACTCAACTTGAAGAGTCATGTAGACTCGGCACGAGGAGTAGTTAGTCAACTCATGGACTCGGGACTCAACTCAAGGAGCGAACTCAACTCGAGTAGTCATGTACAGTCGGCACGAGGTGTAGTTAATCGACTCGTGGACTCGGGACTCAACTCGAGGAGCGAAATCAACTCTAGGAGTGAACTCAACTCGAGGAGTCATGTAGAATCGGCACGAGGAGTAGTTACTCGACTAGTGGACTCGGGACTTAACTCGAGGAGCGAACTCAACTCGAGGAGTGAACTCAACTCGAGTGGTGAACTCAACTTGAGGAGTCATGTAGAGTCGGCACGAAGAGTAGTTAGTCGACTCGTGGACACGGTACTCGACTGGAGGAGTGAATTCAACTCGAGGAGTGAACTCAACTCGAGGAGTCATGTAGAGTCGGCACGAGGAGTAGTTAGTCGACTCGCGAACTCAGTACTTAACTCGAGGAACGAACTCAACTGGAGTGGTGAACTCAACTCGAGGAGTGAACTCAGGCCTCAACTCAAGGAGCGAACTCAACTCTAGGAGTCATGTAGAGTCGGCACGAGGAGTAGGTAGTCGACTCATGGACTCGGTACGCAACTCGAGGAGCGAACTCAACTCGAGGAGTGAACTCAACTCGAGGAGTCATGTAGACTCGGCACGAGGAGTAGTTAGTCGACTCGTGGACTCGGGCCTCAACTCAAGGAGCGAACTCAACTCGAGGAGTGAACTCAACTTGAGGAGTCATGTAGAGTCGGCACGAGGAGTAGATAGTCGACTCATGGACTCGGTACTCAACTCGAGGAGCGAACTCAACTCGAGGAGTGAACTCAACTCGAGGAGTCATGTAGACTCGGCACGAGGAGTAGTTAGTCAACTCATGGACTCGGGACTCAACTCGAAGAGCGAACTCAACTCGAGTAGTCATGTACAGTCGACACGAGGTGTAGTTAATCCACTCGTGGACTCGGGACTCAATTCGAGGATCGAACTCAACTCTAGGAGTGAACTCAACTCGAGGAGTCATGTAGAATCGGCACGAGGAGTAGTTAGTCAACTCGTGGACTCGGGACTCAACTCGAGGAACGAACTCGAATTGAGGAGTGAACACAACTCCAGGTGTCACGTAGAGTCGGCACGAGGAGTAGTTAGTCGACTCGCGGACTCGGTACTCATCTCGAGGAGCGAACTCAACTCGAGGAGTCATGTAGAGTCGGCACGAGGAGTAGTTATTCGACTCATGGACTCGAGAATCAACTCGAGGAGTGAACTCAACTCGAGGAGTCATGTAGAGTCGGCACGAGGAGTAGGTAGTCGACTCATGGACTCGGGACTCAACTCGAGGAGCGAACTCAACTCGAGGAGTGAACTCAACTCGAGGAGTCATGTAGAGTCGGCACGAGTAGTAGTTAGTCGACTCATGGACTCGGTACTCAACTCGAGGAGCGAACTCAACTTGAGGAGTGAACTCAACTCGAGGAGTCATGTAGAGTCAGCACGAGGAGTAGTTGGTCAACTCGTGGACTCGGGACTCATCTCGAGGAGTCATGTAGAGTCGACTCACGAACTCGGTACTTAACTTGAGAAATGAACTCAACTGGAGTGGTGAACTCAACTCGAGGAGTCATGTAGAGTCGGCACGAGGAGTAGTTGGTTGACTCGCGAACTCGGTACTTAACTCGAGGAGCGAGCTTAACTCGAGGAGTGAACTCAACTCGAGGAGTCATGTAGAGTCGGGACGAAGAGTAGTTAGTTGACTCATGGACTCGGGACTCAACTCGAGGAGCGAACTCAACTCGAGGAGTGAACTCAACTCGAGGAGTCATGTAGAGTCGGCACAAGGAGTAGGTAGTCGACTCATGGACTCGGTACTCAACTCGAGGAGCGAACTCAACTCGAGTAGTCATGTACAGTCGGCACGAGGAGTAGTTAGTCGACTCGCGGACTCGGTACTCATCTCGAGGAGCGAACTCAACTCGAGGAGTCATTTAGAGTCGGCACGAGGAGTAGTTATTCGACTCATGGACTCGGGAATCAACTCGAGGAGTGAACTCAACTCGAGGAGTCATGTAGAGTCGGCACGAGGAGTAGGTAGTCGACTCATGGACACGGTACTCAACTCGAGGAGCGAACTCAACTCGAGGAGTGAACTCAACTCGAGGAGTCATGTAGACTCGGCACGAGGAGTAGTTAGTCAACTCATGGACTCGGGACTCAACTCGAGGAGCGAACTCAACTCGAGTAGTCATGTACAGTCGACACGAGGTGTAGTTAATCCACTCGTGGACTCGGGACTCAACTCGAGGATCGAACTCAACTCTAGGAGTGAACTCAACTCGAGGAGTCATGTAGAATCGGCACGAGGAGTAGTTAGTCAACTCGTTGACTCGGGACTCAACTCGAGGAACGAACTCGAATTGAGGAGTGAACACAACTCCAGGTGTCACGTAGAGTCGGCACGAGGAGTAGTTAGTCGACTCGCGGACTCGGTACTCATCTCGAGGAGCGAACTCAACTCGAGGAGTCATGTAGAGTCAGCACGAGGAGTAGTTATTCGACTCATGGACTCGGGAATCAACTCGAGGACTGAACTCTACTCGAGGAGTCATGTAGAGTCGGCACGAGGAGTAGGTAGTCGACTCATGGACTCGGTACTCAACTCGAGGAGCGAACTCAACTCGAGGAGTGAACTCAAGTCGAGGAGTCGTGTAGACTCGGCACGAGGAGTAGTTAGTCAACTCATGGACTCGGGACTCAACTCGAGGAGCGAACTCAACTCGAGTAGTCATGTACAGTCGACACGAGGTGTAGTTAATCCACTCGTGGACTCGGGACTCAACTCGAGGATTGAACTCAACTCTAGGAGTGAACTCAACTCGAGGAGTCATGTAGAATCGGCACGAGGAGTAGTTAGTCAACTCGTGGACTCGGGACTCAACTCGAGGAACGAACTCGAATTGAAGAGTGAACACAACTCCAGGTGTCACGTAGAGTCGTCACGAGGAGTAGTTAGTCGACTCGCGGACTCCGTACTCATCTCGAGGAGTGAACTCAACTCGAGGAGTCATGTAGAGTCGGCACGAGGAGTAGGTAGTCGACTCATGGACTCGGTACTCAATTCTAGGAGCGAACTCAACTCGAGGAGTGAACTCAACTCGAGGAGTCATGTAGAATCGGCACGAGGAGTAGTTAGTCAACTCGTGGACTCGGGACTCAACTCGAGGAACGAACTCGAATCGAGGAGTGAACACAACTCCAGGTGTCACGTAGAGTCGTCACGAGGAGTAGTTAGTCGACTGGCAGACTCGGTACTCATCTCGAGGAGCGAACTCAACTCGAGGAGTCATGTAGAGTCGGCACGAGGAGTAGTTATTCGATTCATGGACTCGGGAATCAACTAGAGGAGTGATGTAGATTCGGCACGAGGAGTAGTAAGTCGACTCGTGGAATCGGGACTCAACTCGAGGAGCGAACTCTACTCGAGGAGTGAACTCAACTCGAGTGGTTAACTCAACTCGAGGAGTCATGTAGAGTCGACACGAGGAGTAGTTAGTCGACTCCTGGACTCGGGACTCAACTCGAGGAGCGAACTCAACTCGAGGAGTGAACTCAACTCGAGGAGTCATGTAGAGTCGGCACGAGGAGTAGTTAGTCGACTCATGGACTCGGTACTCAACTCGAGGAGCGAACTCAACTTGAGGAGTGAACTCAACTCGAGGAGTCATGTAGAGTCAGCACGAGGAGTAGTTGGTCAACTCGTGGACTCGGGACTCATCTCGAGGAGTCATGTAGAGTCGACTCTCGAACTCGGTACTTAACTTGAGAAATGAACTCAACTGGAGTGGTGAACTCAACTCGAGGAGTCATGTAGAGTCGGCACGAGGAGTAGTTGGTTGACTCGCGAACTCGTTACTTAACTCGAGGAGCGAGCTCAACTCGAGGAGTGAACTCAACTCGAGGAGTCATGTAGAGTCGAGACGAGGAGTAGTTAGTTGACTCATGGACTCGGGACTCAACTCGAGGAGCGAACTCAACTCGAGGAGTGAACTCAACTCGAGGAGTCATGTAGAGTCGGCACGAGGAGTAGGTAGTCGACTCATGGACTCGGTACTCAACTCGAGGAGCGAACTCAACTCGAGTAGTCATGTACAGTCGGCACGAGGAGTAGTTAGTCGACTCGCGGACTCGGTACTCATCTCGAGGAGCGAACTCAACTCGAGGAGTCATTTAGAGTCGGCACGAGGAGTAGTTATTCGACTCATGGACTCGGGAATCAACTCGAGGAGTGAACTCAACTCGAGGAGTCATGTAGAGTCGGCACGAGGAGTAGGTAGTCGACTCATGGACTCGGTACTCAACTCGAGGAGCGAACTCAACTCGAGGAGTGAACTCAACTCGAGGAGTCATGTAGACTCGGCACGAGGAGTAGTTAGTCAACTCATGGACTCGGGACTCAACTCGAGGAGCGAACTCAACTCGAGTAGTCATGTACAGTCGACACGAGGTGTAGTTAATCCACTCGTGGACTCGGGACTCAACTCGAGGATCGAACTCAACTCTAGGAGTGAACTCAACTCGAGGAGTCATGTAGAATCGGCACGAGGAGTAGTTAGTCAACTCGTGGACTCGGGACTCAACTCGAGGAACGAACTCGAATTGAGGAGTGAACACAACTCCAGGTGTCACGTAGAGTCGGCACGAGGAGTAGTTAGTCGACTCGCGGACTCGGTACTCATCTCGAGGAGCGAACTCAACTCGAGGAGTCATGTAGAGTCGGCACGAGGAGTAGTTAGTTGACTCATGGACTCGGGACTCAACTCAAGGAGCGAACTCAACTCGAGGAGTGAACTCAACTCGAGGAGTCATGTAGAGTCGGCACGAGGAGTAGGTAGTCGACTCATGGACTCGGTACTCAACTCGAGGAGCGAACTCAACTCGAGGAGTGAACTCAACTCGAGGAGTCATGTAGACTCGGCACGAGGAGTAGTTAGTCAACTCATGGACTCGGGACTCAACTCGAGGAGCGAACTCAACTCGAGTAGTCATGTACAGTCGACACGTGGTGTAGTTAATCCACTCGTGGACTAGGAACTCAACTCGAGGATCGAACTCAACTCTAGGAGTAAACTGAACTCGAGGAGTCATGTAGAATCGGCACGAGGAGTAGTTAGTCAACTCGTGGACTCGGGACTCAACTCGAGGAACGAACTCGAATTGAGGAGTGAACACAACTCCAGGTGTCACGTAGAGTCGGCACGAGGAGTAGTTAGTCGACTCGCGGACTCGGTACTCATCTCGAGGAGCGAACTCAACTCGAGGAGTCATGTAGAGTCGGCACGAGGAGTAGTTATTCGACTCATGGACTCGGGAATCAACTCGAGGACTGAACTCAACTCGAGGAGTCATGTAGAGTCGGCACGAGGAGTAGGTAGTCGACTCATGGACTCGGTACTCAACTCGAGGAGCGAACTCAACTCGAGGAGTGAACTCAACTCGAGGAGTCATGTAGACTCGGCACGAGGAGTAGTTAGTCAACTCATGGACTCGGGACTCAACTCGAGGAGCGAACTCAACTCGAGTAGTCATGTACAGTCGACACGAGGTGTAGTTAATCCACTCGTGGACTCGGGACTCAACTCGAGGATTGAACTCAACTCTAGGAGTGAACTCAACTCGAGGAGTCATGTAGAATCGGCACGAGGAGTAGTTAGTCAACTCGTGGACTCGGGACTCAACTCGAGGAACGAACTCGAATTGAAGAGTGAACACAACTCCAGGTGTCACGTAGAGTCGTCACGAGGAGTAGTTAGTCGACTCGCGGACTCGGTACTCATCTCGAGGAGTGAACTCAACTCGAGGAGTCATGTAGAGTCGGCACGAGGAGTAGGTAGTCGACTCATGGACTCGGTACTCAATTCTAGGAGCGAACTCAACTCGAGGAGTGAACTCAACTCGAGGAGTCATGTAGAATCGGCACGAGGAGTAGTTAGTCAACTCGTGGACTCGGGACTCAACTCGAGGAACGAACTCGAATCGAGGAGTGAACACAACTCCAGGTGTCACGTAGAGTCGTCACGAGGAGTAGTTAGTCGACTGGCAGACTCGGTACTCATCTCGAGGAGCGAACTCAACTCGAAGAGTCATGTAGAGTCGGCACGAGGAGTAGTTATTCGATTCATGGACTCGGGAATCAACTAGAGGAGTGATGTAGATTCGGCACGAGGAGTAGTAAGTCGACTCGTGGAATCGGGACTCAACTCGAGGAGCGAACTCTACTCGAGGAGTGAACTCAACTCGAGTGGTTAACTCAACTCGAGGAGTCATGTAGAGTCGACACGAGGAGTAGTTAGTCGACTCCTGGACTCGGGACTCAACTCGAGGAGCGAACTCAACTCGAGGACTGAACTCAACTCGAGGAGTCATGTAGAGTCGGCACGAGGAGTAGTTAGTCGACTCATGGACTCGGTACTCAACTCGAGGAGCGAACTCAACTTGAGGTGTGAACTCAACTCGAGGAGTCATGTAGAGTCAGCACGAGGAGTAGTTGGTCAACTCGTGGACTCGGGACTCATCTCGAGGAGTCATGTAGAGTCGACTCTCGAACTCGGTACTTAACTTGAGAAATGAACTCAACTGGAGTGGTGAACTCAACTCGAGGAGTCATGTAGAGTCGGCACGAGGAGTAGTTGGTTGACTCGCGAACTCGGTACTTAACTCGAGGAGCGAGCTCAACTCGAGGAGTGAACTCAACTCGAGGAGTCATGTAGAGTCGAGACGAGGAGTAGTTAGTTGACTCATGGACTCGGGACTCAACTCGAGGAGCGAACTCAACTCGAGGAGTGAACTCAACTCGAGGAGTCATGTAGAGTCGGCACGAGGAGTAGGTAGTCGACTCATGGACTCGGTACTCAACTCGAGGAGCGAACTCAACTCGAGTAGTCATGTACAGTCGGCACGAGGAGTAGTTAGTCGACTCGCGGACTCGGTACTCATCTCGAGGAGCGAACTCAACTCGAGGAGTCATTTAGAGTCGGCACGAGGAGTAGTTATTCTACTCATGGACTCGGGAATCAACTCGAGGAGTGAACTCAACTCGAGGAGTCATGTAGAGTCGGCACGAGGAGTAGGTAGTCGACTCATGGACTCGGTACTCAACTCGAGGAGCGAACTCAACTCGAGGAGTCATGTAGACTCGGCACGAGGAGTAGTTAGTCAACTCATGGACTCGGGACTCAACTCGAGGAGCGAACTCAACTCGAGTAGTCATGTACAGTCGACACGAGGTGTAGTTAATCCACTCGTGGACTCGGGACTCAACTCGAGGATTGAACTCAACTCTAGGAGTGAACTCAACTCGAGGAGTCATGTAGAATCGGCACGAGGAGTAGTTAGTCAACTCGTGGACTCGGGACTCAACTCGAGGAACGAACTCGAATTGAAGAGTGAACACAACTCCAGGTGTCACGTAGAGTCGTCACGAGGAGTAGTTAGTCGACTCGCGGACTCGGTACTCATCTCGAGGAGTGAACTCAACTCGAGGAGTCATGTAGAGTCGGCACGAGGAGTAGGTAGTCGACTCATGGACTCGGTACTCAATTCTAGGATCGAACTCAACTCGAGGAGTGAACTCAACTCGAGGAGTCATGTAGAATCGGCACGAGGAGTAGTTAGTCAACTCGTGGACTCGGGACTCAACTCGAGGAACGAACTCGAATCGAGGAGTGAACACAACTCCAGGTGTCACGTAGAGTCGTCACGAGGAGTAGTTAGTCGACAGGCAGACTCGGTACTCATCTCGAGGAGCGAACTCAACTCGAGGAGTCATGTAGAGTAGGCACGAGGAGTAGTTATTCGATTCATGGACTCGGGAATCAACTAGAGGAGTGATGTAGATTCGGCACGAGGAGTAGTAAGTCGACTCGTGGAATCGGGACTCAACTCGAGGAGCGAACTCTACTCGAGGAGTGAACTCAACTCGAGTGGTTAACTCAACTGGAGGAGTCATGTAGAGTCGACACGAGGAGTAGTTAGTCGACTCCTGGACTCGGGACTCAACTCGAGGAGCGAACTCAACTCGAGGAGTGAACTCAACTCGAGGAGTCATGTAGAGTCGGCACGAGGAGTAGTTAGTCGACTCATGGACTCGGTACTCAACTCGAGGAGCGAACTCAACTTGAGGAGTGAACTCAACTCGAGGAGTCATGTAGAGTCAGCACGAGGAGTAGTTGGTCAACTCGTGGACTCGGGACTTATCTCGAGGAGTCATGTAGAGTCGACTCTCGAACTCGGTACTTAACTTGAGAAATGAACTCAACTGGAGTGGTGAACTCAACTCGAGGAGTCATGTAGAGTCGGCACGAGGAGTAGTTGGTTGACTCGCGAACTCGGTACTTAACTCGAGGAGCGAGCTCAACTCGAGGAGTGAACTCAACTCGAGGAGTCATGTAGAGTCGAGACGAGGAGTAGTTAGTTGACTCATGGACTCGGGACTCAACTCGAGGAGCGAACTCAACTCGAGGAGTGAACTCAACTCGAGGAGTCATGTAGAGTCGGCACGAGGAGTAGGTAGTCGACTCATGGACTCGGTACTCAACTCGAGGAGCGAACTCAACTCGAGTAGTCATGTACAGTCGGCACGAGGAGTAGTTAGTCGACTCGCGGACTCGGTACTCATCTCGAGGAGCGAACTCAACTCGAGGAGTCATTTAGAGTCGGCACGAGGAGTAGTTATTCGACTCATGGACTCGGGAATCAACTCGAGGAGTGAACTCAACTCGAGGAGTCATGTAGAGTCGGCACGAGGAGTAGGTAGTCGACTCATGGACTCGGTACTCAACTCGAGGAGCGAACTCAACTCGAGGAGTGAACTCAACTCGAGGAGTCATGTAGACTCGGCACGAGGAGTAGTTAGTCAACTCATGGACTCGGGACTCAACTCGAGGAGCGAACTCAACTCGAGTAGTCATGTACAGTCGACACGAGGTGTAGTTAATCCACTCGTGGACTCGGGACTCAACTCGAGGATCGAACTCAACTCTAGGAGTGAACTCAACTCGAGGAGTCATGTAGAGTCAGCACGAGGAGTAGTTGGTCAACTCGTGGACTCGGGACTCATCTCGAGGAGTCATGTAGAGTCGACTCTCGAACTCGGTACTTAACTTGAGAAATGAACTCAACTGGAGTGGTGAACTCAACTCGAGGAGTCATGTAGAGTCGGCACGAGGAGTAGTTGGTTGACTCGCGAACTCGGTACTTAACTCGAGGAGCGAGCTCAACTCGAGGAGTGAACTCAACTCGAGGAGTCATGTAGAGTCGAGACGAGGAGTAGTTAGTTGACTCATGGACTCGGGACTCAACTCGAGGAGCGAACTCAACTCGAGGAGTGAACTCAACTCGAGGAGTCATGTAGAGTCGGCACGAGGAGTAGGTAGTCGACTCATGGACTCGGTACTCAACTCGAGGAGCGAACTCAACTCGAGTAGTCATGTACAGTCGGCACGAGGAGTAGTTAGTCGACTCGCGGACTCGGTACTCATCTCGAGGAACGAACTCAACTCGAGGAGTCATTTAGAGTCGGCACGAGGAGTAGTTATTCGACTCATGGACTCGGGAATCAACTCGAGGAGTGAACTCAACTCGAGGAGTCATGTAGAGTCGGCACGAGGAGTAGGTAGTCGACTAATGGACTCGGTACTCAACTCGAGGAGCGAACTCAACTCGAGGAGTCATGTAGACTCGGCACGAGGAGTAGTTAGTCAACTCATGGACTCGGGACTCAACTCGAGGAGCGAACTCAACTCGAGTAGTCATGTACAGTCGACACGAGGTGTAGTTAATCCACTCGTGGACTCGGGACTCAACTCGAGGATTGAACTCAACTCTAGGAGTGAACTCAACTCGAGGAGTCATGTAGAATCGGCACGAGGAGTAGTTAGTCAACTCGTGGACTCGGGACTCAACTTGAGGAACGAACTCGAATTGAGGAGTGAACACAACTCCAGGTGTCACGTAGAGTCGGCACGAGGAGTAGTTAGTCGACTCGCGGACTCGGTACTCATCTCGAGGAGCGAACTCAACTCGAGGAGTCATGTAGAGTCGGCACGAGGAGTAGTTATTCGACTCATGGACTCGGGAATCAACTCGAGGACTGAACTCAACTCGAGGAGTCATGTAGAGTCGGCACGAGGAGTAGGTAGTCGACTCATGGACTCGGTACTCAACTCGAGGAGCGAACTCAACTCGAGGAGTGAACTCAACTCGAGGAGTCATGTAGACTCGGCACGAGGAGTAGTTAGTCAACTCATGGACTCGGGACTCAACTCGAGGAGCGAACTCAACTCGAGTAGTCATGTACAGTCGACACGAGGTGTAGTTAATCCACTCGTGGACTCGGGACTCAACTCGAGGATTGAACTCAACTCTAGGAGTGAACTCAACTCGAGGAGTCATGTAGAATCGGCACGAGGAGTAGTTAGTCAACTCGTGGACTCGGGACTCAACTCGAGGAACGAACTCGAATTGAAGAGTGAACACAACTCCAGGTGTCACGTAGAGTCGTCACGAGGAGTAGTTAGTCGACTCGCGGACTCGGTACTCATCTCGAGGAGTGAACTCAACTCGAGGAGTCATGTAGAGTCGGCACGAGGAGTAGGTAGTCGACTCATGGACTCGGTACTCAATTCTAGGAGCGAACTCAACTCGAGGAGTCATGTAGAATCGGCACGAGGAGTAGTTAGTCAACTCGTGGACTCGGGACTCAACTCGAGGAACGAACTCGAATCGAGGAGTGAACACAACTCCAGGTGTCACGTAGAGTCGTCACGAGGAGTAGTTAGTCGACTGGCAGACTCGGTACTCATCTGGAGGAGCGAACTCAACTCGAGGAGTCATGTAGAGTAGGCACGAGGAGGAGTTATTCGATTCATGGACTCGGGAATCAACTAGAGGAGTGATGTAGATTCGGCACGAGGAGTAGTAAGTCGACTCGTGGAATCGGGACTCAACTCGAGGAGCGAACTCTACTCGAGGAGTGAACTCAACTCGAGTGGTTAACTCAACTGGAGGAGTCATGTAGAGTCGACACGAGGAGTAGTTAGTCGACTCCTGGACTCGGGACTCAACTCGAGGAGCGAACTCAACTCGAGGAGTGAACTCAACTCGAGGAGTCATGTAGAGTCGGCACGAGGAGTAGTTAGTCGACTCATGGACTCGGTACTCAACTCGAGGAGCGAACTCAACTTGAGGAGTGAACTCAACTCGAGGAGTCATGTAGAGTCAGCACGAGGAGTAGTTGGTCAACTCGTGGACTCGGGACTTATCTCGAGGAGTCATGTAGAGTCGACTCTCGAACTCGGTACTTAACTTGAGAAATGAACTCAACTGGAGTGGTGAACTCAACTCGAGGAGTCATGTAGAGTCGGCACGAGGAGTAGTTGGTTGACTCGCGAACTCGGTACTTAACTCGAGGAGCGAGCTCAACTCGAGGAGTGAACTCAACTCGAGGAGTCATGTAGAGTCGAGACGAGGAGTAGTTAGTTGACTCATGGACTCGGGACTCAACTCGAGGAGCGAACTCAACTCGAGGAGTGAACTCAACTCGAGGAGTCATGTAGAGTCGGCACGAGGAGTAGGTAGTCGACTCATGGACTCGGTACTCAACTCGAGGAGCGAACTCAACTCGAGTAGTCATGTACAGTCGGCACGAGGAGTAGTTAGTCGACTCGCGGACTCGGTACTCATCTCGAGGAGCGAACTCAACTCGAGGAGTCATTTAGAGTCGGCACGAGGAGTAGTTATTCGACTCATGGACTCGGGAATCAACTCGAGGAGTGAACTCAACTCGAGGAGTCATGTAGAGTCGGCACGAGGAGTAGGTAGTCGACTCATGGACTCGGTACTCAACTCGAGGAGCGAACTCAACTCGAGGAGTGAACTCAACTCGAGGAGTCATGTAGACTCGGCACGAGGAGTAGTTAGTCAACTCATGGACTCGGGACTCAACTCGAGGAGCGAACTCAACTCGAGTAGTCATGTACAGTCGACACGAGGTGTAGTTAATCCACTCGTGGACTCGGGACTCAACTCGAGGATTGAACTCAACTCGAGGAGTGAACTCAACTCGAGGAGTCATGTAGACTCGGCACGAGGAGTAGTTAGTCAACTCATGGACTCGGGACTCAACTCGAGGAGCGAACTCAACTCGAGTAGTCATGTACAGTCGACACGAGGTGTAGTTAATCCACTCGTGGACTCGGGACTCAACTCGAGGATCGAACTCAACTCTAGGAGTGAACTCAACTCGAGGAGTCATGTAGAATCGGCACGAGGAGTAGTTAGTCAACTCGTGGACTCGGGACTCAACTCGAGGAACGAACTCGAATCGAGGAGTGAACACAACTCCAGGTGTCACGTAGAGTCGTCACGAGGAGTAGTTAGTCGACTGGCAGACTCGGTACTCATCTCGAGGAGCGAACTCAACTCGAGGAGTCATGTAGAGTAGGCACGAGGAGTAGTTATTCGATTCATGGACTCGGGAATCAACTAGAGGAGTGATGTAGATTCGGCACGAGGAGTAGTAAGTCGACTCGTGGAATCAGGACTCAACTCGAGGAGCGAACTCTACTCGAGGAGTGAACTCAACTCGAGTGGTTAACTCAACTTGAGGAGTCATGTAGAGTCGACACGAGGAGTAGTTAGTCGACACCTGGACTCGGGACTCAACTCGAGGAGCGAACTCAACTCGAGGAGTGAACTCAACTCGAGGAGTCATGTAGAGTCGGCACGAGGAGTAGTTAGTCGACTCATGGACTCGGTACTCAACTCGAGGAGCGAACTCAACTTGAGGAGTGAACTCAACTCGAGGAGTCATGTAGAGTCAGCACGAGGAGTAGTTGGTCAACTCGTGGACTCGGGACTCATCTCGAGGAGTCATGTAGAGTCGACTCTCGAACTCGGTACTTAACTTGAGAAATGAACTCAACTGGAGTGGTGAACTCAACTCGAGGAGTCATGTAGAGTCGGCACGAGGAGTAGTTGGTTGACTCGCGAACTCGGTACTTAACTCGAGGAGCGAGCTCAACTCGAGGAGTGAACTCAACTCGAGGAGTCATGTAGAGTCGAGACGAGGAGTAGTTAGTTGACTCATGGACTCGGGACTTAACTCGAGGAGCGAACTCAACTCGAGGAGTGAACTCAACTCGAGGAGTCATGTAGAGTCGGCACGAGGAGTAATTAGTCGACTCATGGACTCGGTACTCAACTCGAGGAGCGAACTCAACTCGAGTAGTCATGTACAGTCGGCACGAGGAGTAGTTAGTCGACTCGCGGACTCGGTACTCATCTCGAGGAGCGAACTCAACTCGAGGAGTCATTTAGAGTCGGCACGAGGAGTAGTTATTCGACTCATGGACTCGGGAATCAACTCGAGGAGTGAACTCAACTCGAGGAGTCATGTAGAGTCGGCACGAGGAGTAGGTAGTCGACTCATGGACTCGGTACTCAACTCGAGGAGCGAACTCAACTCGAGGAGTGAACTCAACTCGAGGAGTCATGTAGACTCGGCACGAGGAGTAGTTAGTCAACTCATGGACTCGGGACTCAACTCGAGGAGCGAACTCAACTCGAGTAGTCATGTACAGTCGACACGAGGTGTAGTTAATCCACTCGTGGACTCGGGACTCAACTCGAGGATCGAACTCAACTCTAGGAGTGAACTCAACTCGAGGAGTCATGTAGAATCGGCACGAGGAGTAGTTAGTCAACTCGTGGACTCGGGACTCAACTCGAGGAACGAACTCGAATTGAGGAGTGAACACAACTCCAGGTGTCACGTAGAGTCGGCACGAGGAGTAGTTAGTCGACTCGCGGACTCGGTACTCATCTCGAGGAGCGAACTCAACTCGAGGAGTCATGTAGAGTCGGCACGAGGAGTAGTTATTCGAGTCATGGACTCGGGAATCAACTCGAGGACTGAACTCAACTCGAGGAGTCATGTAGAGTCGGCACGAGGAGTAGGTAGTCGACTCATGGACTCGGTACTCAACTCGAGGAGCGAACTCAACTCGGGGAGTGAACTCAACTCGAGGAGTCATGTAGACTAGGCACGAGGAGTAGTTAGTCAACTCATGGACTCGGGACTCAACTCGAGGAGCGAACTCAACTCGAGTAGTCATGTACAGTCGACACGAGGTGTAGTTAATCCACTCGTGGACTCGGGACTCAACTCGAGGATTGAACTCAACTCTAGGAGTGAACTCAACTCGAGGAGTCATGTAGAATCGGCACGAGGAGTAGTTAGTCAACTCGTGGACTCGGGACTCAACTCGAGGAACGAACTCGAATTGAAGAGTGAACACAACTCCAGGTGTCACGTAGAGTCGTCACGAGGAGTAGTTAGTCGACTGGCAGACTCGGTACTCATCTCGAGGAGCGAAGTCAACTCGAGGAGTCATGTAGAGTCGGCACGAGGAGTAGTTATTCGATTCATGGACTCGGAATCAACTAGAGGAGTGATGTAGATTCGGCACGAGGAGTAGTAAGTCGACTCGTGGAATCGGGACTCAACTCGAGGAGCGAACTCTACTCGAGGAGTGAACTCAACTCGAGTGGTTAACTCAACTCGAGGAGTCATGTAGAGTCGACACGAGGAGTAGTTAGTCGACTCCTGGACTCGGGACTCAACTCGAGGAGCGAACTCAACTCGAGGAGTGAACTCAATTCGAGGAGTCATGTAGAGTCGGCACGAGGAGTAGTTAGTCGACTCATGGACTCGGTACTCAACTCGAGGAGCTAACTCAACTTGAGGAGTGAACTCAACTCGAGGAGTCATGTAGAGTCAGCACGAGGAGTAGTTGGTCAACTCGTGGACTCGGGACTCATCTCGAGGAGTCATGTAGAGTCGACTCTCGAACTCGGTACTTAACTTGAGAAATGAACTCAACTGGAGTGGTGAACTCAACTCGAGGAGTCATGTAGAGTCGGCACGAGGAGTAGTTGGTTGACTCGCGAACTCGGTACTTAACTCGAGGAGCGAGCTCAACTCGAGGAGTGAACTCAACTCGAGGAGTCATGTAGAGTCGGGACGAGGAGTAGTTAGTTGTCTCATGGACTCGGGACTCAACTCGAGGAGCGAACTCAACTCGAGGAGTGAACTCAACTCGAGGAGTCATGTAGAGTCGGCGCGAGGAGTAGGTAGTCGACTCATGGACTCGGTACTCAACTCGAGGAGCGAACTCAACTCGAGGAGTGAACTCAACTCGAGGAGTCATGTAGACTCGGCACGAGGAGTAGTTAGTCCACTCATGGACTCGGGACTCAACTCGAGGAGCGAACTCAACTCGAGTAGTCATGTACAGTCGACACGAGGTGTAGTTAATCCACTCGTGGACTCGGGACTCAACTCGAGGATCGAACTCAACTCTAGGAGTGAACTCAACTCGAGGAGTCATGTAGAATCGGCACGAGGAGTAGTTAGTCAACTCGTGGACTCGGGACTCAACTCGAGGAACGAACTCGAATTGAAGAGTGAACACAACTCCAGGTGTCACGTAGAGTCGGCACGAGGAGTAGTTAGTCGACTCGCGGACTCGGTACTCATCTCGAGGAGCGAACTCAACTCGAGGAGTCATTTAGAGTCGGCACGAGGAGTAGTTATTCGACTCATGGACTCGGGAATCAACTCGAGGAGTGAACTCAACTCGAGGAGTCATGTAGAGTCGGCACGAGGAGTAGGTAGTCGACTCATGGACTCGGTACTCAACTCGAGGAGCAAACTCAACTCGAGGAGTGAACTCAACTCGAGGAGTCATATAGACTCGGCATGAGGAGTAGTTAGTCAACTCATGGACTCGGGACTCAACTCGAGGAGCGAACTCAACTCGAGTAGTCATGTACAGTCGACACGAGGTGTAGTTAATCCACTCGTGGACTCGGGACTCAACTCGAGGATCGAACTCAACTCTAGGAGTGAACTCAACTCGAGGAGTCATGTAGAATCGGCACGAGGAGTAGTTAGTCAACTCGTGGACTCGGGACTCAACTCGAGGAACGAACTCGAATTGAGGAGTGAACACAACTCCAGGTGTCACGTAGAGTCGGCACGAGGAGTAGTTAGTCGACTCGCGGACTCGGTACTCATCTCGAGGAGCGAACTCAACTCGAGGAGTCATGTAGAGTCGGCACGAGGAGTAGTTATTCGACTCATGGACTCGGGAATCAACTCGAGGACTGAACTCAACTCGAGGAGTCATGTAGAGTCGGCACGAGGAGTAGGTAGTCGACTCATGGACTCGGTACTCAACTCGAGGAGCGAACTCAACTCGAGGAGTGAACTCATCTCGAGGAGTCATGTAGACTCGGCACGAGGAGTAGTTAGTCAACTCATGGACTCGGGACTCAACTCGAGGAGCGAACTCAACTCGAGTAGTCATGTACAGTCGACACGAGGTGTAGTTAATCCACTCGTGGACTCGGGACTCAACTCGAGGATCGAACTCAACTCTAGGAGTGAACTCAACTCGAGGAGTCATGTAGAATCGGCACGAGGAGTAGTTAGTCAACTCGTGGACTCGGGACTCAACTCGAGGAACGAACTCGAATTGAAGAGTGAACACAACTCCAGGTGTCACGTAGAGTCGGCACGAGGAGTAGTTAGTCGACTCGCGGACTCGGTACTCATCTCGAGGAGCGAACTCAACTCGAGGAGTCATTTAGAGTCGGCACGAGGAGTAGTTATTCGACTCATGGACTCGGGAATCAACTCGAGGAGTGAACTCAACTCGAGGAGTCATGTAGAGTCGGCACGAGGAGTAGGTAGTCGACTCATGGACTCGGTACTCAACTCGAGGAGCAAACTCAACTCGAGGAGTGAACTCAACTCGAGGAGTCATATAGACTCGGCATGAGGAGTAGTTAGTCAACTCATGGACTCGGGACTCAACTCGAGGAGCGAACTCAACTCGAGTAGTCATGTACAGTCGACACGAGGTGTAGTTAATCCACTCGTGGACTCGGGACTCAACTCGAGGATCGAACTCAACTCTAGGAGTGAACTCAACTCGAGGAGTCATGTAGAATCGGCACGAGGAGTAGTTAGTCAACTCGTGGACTCGGGACTCAACTCGAGGAACGAACTCGAATTGAGGAGTGAACACAACTCCAGGTGTCACGTAGAGTCGGCACGAGGAGTAGTTAGTCGACTCGCGGACTCGGTACTCATCTCGAGGAGCGAACTCAACTCGAGGAGTCATGTAGAGTCGGCACGAGGAGTAGTTATTCGACTCATGGACTCGGGAATCAACTCGAGGACTGAACTCAACTCGAGGAGTCATGTAGAGTCGGCACGAGGAGTAGGTAGTCGACTCATGGACTCGGTACTCAACTCGAGGAGCGAACTCAACTCGAGGAGTGAACTCAACTCGAGGAGTCATGTAGACTCGGCACGAGGAGTAGTTAGTCAACTCATGGACTCGGGACTCAACTCGAGGAGCGAACTCAACTCGAGTAGTCATGTACAGTCGACACGAGGTGTAGTTAATCCACTCGTGGACTCGGGACTCAACTCGAGGATCGAACTCAACTCTAGGAGTGAACTCAACTCGAGGAGTCATGTAGAATCGGCACGAGGAGTAGTTAGTCAACTCGTGGACTCGGGACTCAACTCGAGGAACGAACTCGAATTGAAGAGTGAACACAACTCCAGGTGTCACGTAGAGTCGGCACGAGGAGTAGTTAGTCGACTCGCGGACTCGGTACTCATCTCGAGGAGCGAACTCAACTCGAGGAGTCATTTAGAGTCGGCACGAGGAGTAGTTATTCGACTCATGGACTCGGGAATCAACTCGAGGAGTGAACTCAACTCGAGGAGTCATGTAGAGTCGGCACGAGGAGTAGGTAGTCGACTCATGGACTCGGTACTCAACTCGAGGAGCAAACTCAACTCGAGGAGTGAACTCAACTCGAGGAGTCATATAGACTCGGCATGAGGAGTAGTTAGTCAACTCATGGACTCGGGACTCAACTCGAGGAGCGAACTCAACTCGAGTAGTCATGTACAGTCGACACGAGGTGTAGTTAATCCACTCGTGGACTCGGGACTCAACTCGAGGATCGAACTCAACTCTAGGAGTGAACTCAACTCGAGGAGTCATGTAGAATCGGCACGAGGAGTAGTTAGTCAACTCGTGGACTCGGGACTCAACTCGAGGAACGAACTCGAATTGAGGAGTGAACACAACTCCAGGTGTCACGTAGAGTCGGCACGAGGAGTAGTTAGTCGACTCGCGGACTCGGTACTCATCTCGAGGAGCGAACTCAACTCGAGGAGTCATGTAGAGTCGGCACGAGGAGTAGTTATTCGACTCATGGACTCGGGAATCAACTCGAGGACTGAACTCAACTCGAGGAGTCATGTAGAGTCGGCACGAGGAGTAGGTAGTCGACTCATGGACTCGGTACTCAACTCGAGGAGCGAACTCAACTCGAGGAGTGAACTCAACTCGAGGAGTCATGTAGACTCGGCACGAGGAGTAGTTAGTCAACTCATGGACTCGAGACTCAACTCGAGGAGCGAACTCAACTCGAGTAGTCATGTACAGTCGACACGAGGTGTAGTTAATCCACTCGTGGACTCGGGACTCATCTCGAGGATTGAACTCAACTCTAGGAGTGAACTCAACTCGAGGAGTCATGTAGAATCGGCACGAGGAGTAGTTAGTCAACTCGTGGACTCGGGACTCAACTCGAGGAACGAACTCGAATTGAGGAGTGAACACAACTCCAGGTGTCACGTAGAGTCGGCACGAGGAGTAGTTAGTCGACTCGCGGACTCGGTACTCATCTCGAGGAGCGAACTCAACTCGAGGAGTCATGTAGAGTCGGCACGAGGAGTAGTTATTCGACTCATGGACTCGGGAATCAACTCGAGGAGTCATGTAGAGTCGGCACGAGGAGTAGGTAGTCGACTCATGGACTTGGTACTCAATTCTAGGAGCGAACTCAACTCGAGGAGTGAACTCAACTCGAGGAGTCATGTAGAATCGGCACGAGGAGTAGTTAGTCAACTCGTGGACTCGGGACTCAACTCGAGGAACGAACTCGAATCGAGGAGTGAACACAACTCCAGGTGTCACGTAGAGTCGGCACGAGGAGTAGTTAGTCGACTGGCAGACTCGGTACTCATCTCGAGGAGCGAACTCAACTCGAGAAGTAATGTAGAGTCGGCACGAGGAGTAGTTATTCGATTCATGGACTCGGGAATCAACTAGAGGAGTGATGTAGATTCGGCACGAGGAGTAGTAAGTCGACTCGTGGAATCGGGACTCAACTCGAGGAGCGAACTCTACTCGAGGAGTGAACTCAACTCGAATGGTGAACTCAACTCGAGGAGTCATGTAGAGTCGACACGAGGAGTAGTTAGTCGACTCCTGGACTCGGGACTCAACTCGAGGAGCGAACTCAACTCGAGGAGTGAACTCAACTCGAGGAGTCATGTAGAGTCGGCACGAGGAGTAGTTAGTCGACTCATGGACTTGGTACTCAACTCGAGGAGCGAACTCAACTTGAGGAGTGAACTCAACTCGAGGAGTCATGTAGAGTCAGCACGAGGAGTAGTTGGTCAACTCGTGGACTCGGGACTCATCTCGAGGAGTCATGTAGAGTCGACTCGCGAACTCGGTACTTAACTTGAGAAACGAACTCAACTGGAGTGGTGAACTCAACTCGAGGAGTCATGTAGAGTCGGCACGAGGAGTAGTTGGTTGACTCGCGAACTCGGTACATAACTCGAGGAGCGAGCTCAACTCGAGGAGTGAACTCAACTAGAGGAGTCATGTAGAGTCGGCACGAGGAGTAGTTAGTTGACTCATGGACTCGGGACTCAACTCGAGGAGCGAACTCAACTCGAGGAGTCATGTAGAGTCGGCACGAGGAGTAGGTAGTCGACTCATGGACTCGGTACTCAACTCGAGGAGCGAATTCAACTCGAGGAGTGAACGCAACTCGAGGAGTCATGTAGACTCGGCACGAGGAGTAGTTAGTCAACTCATGGACTCGGGACTCAACTCGAGGAGCGAACTCAACTCGAGTAGTCATGTACAGTCGACACGAGGTGTAGTTAATCCACTCGTGGACTTGGGACTCAACTCGAGGATCGAACTCAACTCTAGGAGTGAACTCAACTCGAGGAGTCATGTAGAATCGGCACGAGGAGTAGTTAGTCAACTCGTGGACTCGGGACTCAACTCGAGGAACGAACTCGAATTGAGGAGTGAACACAACTCCAGGTGTCACGTAGAGTCGGCACGAGGAGTAGTTAGTCGACTCGCGGACTCGGTACTCATCTCGAGGAGCGAACTCAACTCGAGGAGTCATGTAGAGTCGGCACGAGGAGTAGTTATTCGACTCATGGACTCGGGAATCAACTCGAGGAGTGAACTCAATTCCAGGAGTCATGTAGAGTCGGCACGAGGAGTAGGTAGTCGACTCATGGACTCGGTACTCAACTCGAGGAGCAAACTCAACTCGAGGAGTGAACTCAACTCGAGGAGTCATATAGACTCGGCATGAGGAGTAGTTAGTCAACTCATGGACTCGGGACTCAACTCGAGGAGCGAACTCAACTCGAGTAGTCATGTACAGTCGACACGAGGTGTAGTTAATCCACTCGTGGACTCGGGACTCAACTCGAGGATCGAACTCAACTCTAGGAGTGAACTCAACTCGAGGAGTCATGTAGAATCGGCACGAGGAGTAGTTAGTCAACTCGTGGACTCGGGACTCAACTCGAGGAACGAACTCGAATTGAGGAGTGAACACAACTCCAGGTGTCACGTAGAGTCGGCACGAGGAGTAGTTAGTCGACTTGCGGACTCGGTACTCATCTCGAGGAGCGAACTCAACTCGAGGAGTCATGTAGAGTCGGCACGAGGAGTAGTTATTCGACTCATGGACTCGGGAATCAACTCGAGGACTGAACTCAACTCGAGGAGTCATGTAGAGTCGGCACGAGGAGTAGGTAGTCGACTCATGGACTCGGTACTCAACTCGAGGAGCGAACTCAACTCGAGGAGTGAACTCAACTCGAGGAGTCATGTAGACTCGGCACGAGGAGTAGTTAGTCAACTCATGGACTCGAGACTCAACTCGAGGAGCGAACTCAACTCGAGTAGTCATGTACAGTCGACACGAGGTGTAGTTAATCCACTCGTGGACTCGGGACTCATCTCGAGGATTGAACTCAACTCTAGGAGTGAACTCAACTCGAGGAGTCATGTAGAATCGGCACGAGGAGTAGTTAGTCAACTCGTGGACTCGGGACTCAACTCGAGGAACGAACTCGAATTGAGGAGTGAACACAACTCCAGGTGTCACGTAGAGTCGGCACGAGGAGTAGTTAGTCGACTCGCGGACTCGGTACTCATCTCGAGGAGCGAACTCAACTCGAGGAGTCATGTAGAGTCGGCACGAGGAGTAGTTATTCGACTCATGGACTCGGGAATCAACTCGAGGAGTGAACTCAACTCGAGGAGTCATGTAGAGTCGGCATGAGGAGTAGGTAGTCGACTCATGGACTTGGTACTCAATTCTAGGAGCGAACTCAACTCGAGGAGTGAACTCAACTCGAGGAGTCATGTAGAATCGGCACGAGGAGTAGTTAGTCAACTCGTGGACTCGGGACTCAACTCGAGGAACGAACTCGAATCGAGGAGTGAACACAACTCCAGGTGTCACGTAGAGTCGGCACGAGGAGTAGTTAGTCGACTGGCAGACTCGGTACTCATCTCGAGGAGCGAACTCAACTCGAGGAGTAATGTAGAGTCGGCACGAGGAGTAGTTATTCGATTCATGGACTCGGGAATCAACTAGAGGAGTGATGTAGATTCGGCACGAGGAGTAGTAAGTCGACTCGTGGAATCGGGACTCAACTCGAGGAGCGAACTCTACTCGAGGAGTGAACTCAACTCGAATGGTGAACTCAACTCGAGGAGTCATGTAGAGTCGACACGAGGAGTAGTTAGTCGACTCCTGGACTCGGGACTCAACTCGAGGAGCGAACTCAACTCGAGGAGTGAACTCAACTCGAGGAGTCATGTAGAGTCGGCACGAGGAGTAGTTAGTCGACTCATGGACTTGGTACTCAACTCGAGGAGCGAACTCAACTTGAGGAGTGAACTCAACTCGAGGAGTCATGTAGAGTCAGCACGAGGAGTAATTGGTCAACTCGTGGACTCGGGACTCATCTCGAGGAGTCATGTAGAGTCGACTCGCGAACTCGGTACTTAACTTGAGAAACGAACTCAACTGGAGTGGTGAACTCAACTCGAGGAGTCATGTAGAGTCGGCACGAGGAGTAGTTGGTTGACTCGCGAACTCGGTACATAACTCGAGGAGCGAGCTCAACTCGAGGAGTGAACTCAACTAGAGGAGTCATGTAGAGTCGGCACGAGGAGTAGTTAGTTGACTCATGGACTCGGGACTCAACTCGAGGAGCGAACTCAACTCGAGGAGTCATGTAGAGTCGGCACGAGGAGTAGGTAGTCGACTCATGGACTCGGCACTCAACTCGAGGAGCGAATTCAACTCGAGGAGTGAACGCAACTCGAGGAGTCATGTAGACTCGGCACGAGGAGTAGTTAGTCAACTCATGGACTCGGGACTCAACTCGAGGAGCGAACTCAACTCGAGTAGTCATGTACAGTCGACACGAGGTGTAGTTAATCCACTCGTGGACTTGGGACTCAACTCGAGGATCGAACTCAACTCTAGGAGTGAACTCAACTCGAGGAGTCATGTAGAATCGGCACGAGGAGTAGTTAGTCAACTCGTGGACTCGGGACTCAACTCGAGGAACGAACTCGAATTGAGGAGTGAACACAACTCCAGGTGTCACGTAGAGTCGGCACGAGGAGTAGTTAGTCGACTCGCGGACTCGGTACTCATCTCGAGGAGCGAACTCAACTCGAGGAGTCATGTAGAGTCGGCACGAGGAGTAGTTATTCGACTCATGGACTCGGGAATCAACTCGAGGAGTGAACTCAATTCCAGGAGTCATGTAGAGTCGGCACGAGGAGTAGGTAGTCGACTCATGGACTCGGTACTCAACTCGAGGAGCGAACTCAACTCGAGGAGTGAACTCAACTCGAGGAGTCATGTAGACTCGGCACGAGGAGTAGTTAGTCAACTCATGGACTCGGGACTCAACTCGAGGAGCGAACTCAACTCGAGTAGTCATGTACAGTCGACACGAGGTGTAGTTATTCCACTCGTGGACTCGGGACTCAACTCGAGGATCGAACTCAACTCTAGGAGTGAACTCAACTCGAGGAGTCATGTAGAATCGGCACGAGGAGTAGTTAGTCAACTCGTGGACTCGGGACTCAACTCGAGGAACGAACTCGAATTGAGGAGTCAACACAACTCCAGGTGTCACGTAGAGTCGGCACGAGGAGTAGTTAGTCGACTCGCGGACTCGGTACTCATCTCGAGGAGCGAACTCAACTCGAGGAGTCATGTAGAGTCGGCACGAGGAGTAGTTATTCGACTCATGGACTCGGGAATCAACTCGAGGAGTCATGTAGAATCGGCACGAGGAGTAGGTAGTCGACTCATGGACTCGGTACTCAATTCTAGGAGCGAGCTCAACTCGAGGAGTGAACTCAACTCGAGGAGTCATGTAGAGTCGGCACGAGGAGTAGTTAGTTGACTCATGGGATCGGGACTCAACTCGAGGAGCGAACTCAACTCGAGGAGTGAACTCAACTCGAGGAGTCATGTAGAGTCGGCACGAGGAGTAGTTAGTCCACTCATGGACTCGGGACTCAACTCGAGGAGCGAACTCAACTCGAGTAGTCATGTACAGTCGACACGAGGTGTAGTTATTCGACTCATGGACTCGGGAATCAACTCGAGGAGTCATGTAGAATCGGCACGAGGAGTAGGTAGTCGACTCATGGACTCGGTACTCAATTCTAGGAGCGAACTCAACTCGAGGAGTGAACTCAACTTGAGGACTCATGTAGAATTGGCACGAGGAGTAGTTAGTCAACTCGTGGACTCGGGACTCAACTCGAGGAACGAACTCGAATCGAGGAGTGAACACAACTCCTGGTGTCACGTAGAGTCGGCACGAGGAGTAGTTAGTCGACTCGCGGACTCGGTACTCATCTCGAGGAGCGAACTCAACTCGAGGAGTCATGTAGAGTCGGCACGAATAGTAGATATTCGACTCATGGACTCGGGAATCAACTCGAGGAGTCATGTAGAATCGGCACGAGGAGTAGGTAGTCGACTCATGGACTCGGTACTCAATTCTAGGAGCGAACTCAACTCGAGGAGTGAACTCAACTTGAGGACTCATGTAGAATTGGCACGAGGAGTAGTTAGTCAACTCGTGGACTCGGGACTCAACTCGAGGAACGAACTCGAATCGAGGAGTGAACACAACTCCTGGTGTCACGTAGAGTCGGCACGAGGAGTAGTTAGTCGACTGGCAAACTCGGTACTCATCTCGAGGAGCGAACTCAACTCGAGGAGACATGTAGAGTCGGCACGAGGAGTAGTTATTCGATTCATGGACTCGGGAATCAACTAGAGGAGTGATGTAGATTCGGCACGAGGAGTAGTAAGTCGACTCGTGGAATCGGGACTCAACTCGAGGAGCGAACTCTACTCGAGGAGTGAACTCAACTCGAGTGGTGAACTCAACTCGAGGAGTCATGTAGAGTCGACACGAGGAGTAGTTAGTCGACTCCTGGACTCGGGACTCAACTCGAGGACCGAACTCAACTCGAGGAGTGAACTCAACTCGAGCAGTCATGTAGAGTCGGAACGAGGAGTAGTTAGTCGACTCATGGACTCGGTACTCAACTCGAGGAGCGAACTCAACTTGAGGAGTGAACTCAACTCGAGGAGTCATGTAGAGTCAGCACGAGGAGTAGTTGGTCAACTCGTGGACTCGGGACTCATCTCGAGGAGTCATGTAGAGTCGACTCGCGAACTCGGTACTTGAGAAACGTACTGAACTGGAGTGGTGAACTCAACTCGAGGAGTCATGTAGAGTCGGCACGAGGAGTAGTTGGTTGACTCGCGAACTCGGTACTTAACTCGAGAAGCGAGCTCAACTCGAGGAGTGAACTCAACTCGAGGAGCGAACTCAACTCGAGGAGTCATGTAGAGTCGACACGAGGAGTAGTTATTCGATTCATGGACTCGGGAATCAACTAGAGGAGTGATGTAGATTCGGCACGAGGAGTAGTAAGTCGACTCGTGGAATCGGGACTCAACTCGAGGAGCGAACTCTACTCGAGGAGTGAACTCAACTCGAGTGGTGAACTCAACTCGAGGAGTCATGTAGAGTCGACACGAGGAGTAGTTAGACGACTCCTGGACTCGGGACTCAACTCGAGGAGCGAACTCAACTCGAGGAGTGAACTCAACTCGAGGAGTCATGTAGAGTCGGCACGAGGAGTAGGTAGTCGACTCATGGACTCGGTACTCAACTCGAGGAGCGAACTCAACTCGAGGAGTCATGTAGACTCGGCACGAGGAGTAGTTAGTCAACTCATGGACTCGGGACTCAACTCGAGGAGCGAACTCAACTCGAGTAGTCATGTACAGTCGACACGAGGTGTAGTTAATCCACTCGTGGACTCGGGACTCAACTCGAGGATCGAACTCAACTCTAGGAGTGAACTCAACTCGAGGAGTCATGTAGAATCGGCACGAGGAGTAGTTAGTCAACTCGTGGACTCGGGACTCAACTCGAGGAACGAACTCGAATTGAGGAGTGAACACAACTCCAGGTGTCACGTAGAGTCGGCACGAGGAGTAGTTAGTCGACTCGCGGACTCGGTACTCATCTCGAGGAGCGAACTCAACTCGAGGAGTCATGTAGAGTCGGCACGAGGAGTAGTTATTCGACTCATGGACTCGGGAATCAACTCGAGTAGTGAACTCAACTCGAGGAGTCATGTAGAGTCGGCACGAGGAGTAGGTAGTCGACTCATGGACTCGGTACTCAACTCGAGGAGCGAATTCAACTAGAGGAGTGAACGCAACTCGAGGAGTCATGTAGACTCGGCACGAGGAGTAGTTAGTCAACTCATGGACTCGGGACTCAACTCGAGGAGCGAACTCAACTCGAGTAGTCATGTACAGTCGACACGAGGTGTAGTTAATCCACTCGTGGACTTGGGACTCAAATCGAGGATCGAACTCAACTCTAGGAGTGAACTCAACTCGAGGAGTCATGTAGAATCGGCACGAGGAGTAGTTAGTCAACTCGTGGACTCGGGACTCAACTCGAGGAACGAACTCGAATTGAGGAGTGAACACAACTCCAGGTGTCACGTAGAGTCGGCACGAGGAGTAGTTAGTCGACTCGCGGACTCGGTACTCATCTCGAGGAGCGAACTCAACTCGAGGAGTCATGTAGAGTCGGCACGAGGAGTAGTTATTCGACTCATGGACTCGGGAATCAACTCGAGGAGTGAACTCAATTCGAGGAGTCATGTAGAGTCGGCACGAGGAGTAGGTAGTCGACTCATGGACTCGGTACTCAACTCGAGGAGCGAACTCAACTCGAGGAGTGAACTCAACTCGAGGAGTCATGTAGACTCAGCACGAGGAGTAGTTAGTCAACTCATGGACTCGGGACTCAACTCGAGGAGCGAACTCAACTCGAGTAGTCATGTACAGTCGACACGAGGTGTAGTTAATCCACTCGTGGACTCGGGACTCAATTCGAGGATCGAACTCAACTCTAGGAGTGAACTCAACTCGAGGAGTCATGTAGAATCGGCACGAGGAGTAGTTAGTCAACTCGTGGACTCGGGACTCAACTCGAGGAACGAACTCGAATTGAGGAGTGAACACAATTCCAGGTGTCACGTAGAGTCGGCACGAGGAGTAGTTAGTCGACTCGCGGAATCGGTACTCATCTCGAGGAGCGAACTCAACTCGAGGAGTCATGTAGAGTCGGCACGAGGAGTAGTTATTCGACTCATGGACTCGGGAATCAACTCGAGGACTGAACTCAACTCGAGGAGTCATGTAGAGTCGGCACGAGGAGTAGGTAGTCGACTCATGGACTCGGTACTCAACTCGAGGAGCGAACTCAACTCGAGGAGTGAACTCAACTCGAGGAGTCATGTAGACTCGGCACGAGGAGTAGTTAGTCAACTCATGGACTCGGGACTCAACTCGAGGAGCGAACTCAACTCGAGTAGTCATGTACAGTCGACACGAGGTGTAGTTAATCCACTCGTGGACTCGGGACTCAACTCGAGGATCGAACTCAACTCTAGGAGTGATCTCAACTCGAGGAGTCATGTAGAATCGGCACGAGGAGTAGTTAGTCAACTCGTGGACTCGGGACTCAACTCGAGGAACGAACTCGAATTGAGGAGTGAACACAACTCCAGGTGATAGAGAATCCCTTCGAGAGAATGAAAGGAGCCTCGGATCAAAGCGGAATGAACGTGGAGTCGTCTCGAGAGTCGAAATACCTGATCAGCTTGGCCTTGAATATGCAATTTCGGATGTTGTTTGTGGATTTATGGTTTGTGTTGAATTCAGATAAGGGTCGTAGAGGTTGTATGGAATGAAAATCGCCACAATAGTTTATGGTGCGAACTATTGATAAGATTGGATAATCAAGAACGCCACAAGGGATTGCCTTGATAAGTTCTTCGTTTAGGGCTTAAAATTTCAGAGAACTAATCCTCACACAAATGTTTGATAATCAAAGATGGTCTGCCTTCTACTTCCACACAATTACTACAAATACTCAATTCGAGATTATGGTTACAAAAACCAAAGAGACGCCATAAATCTCGAATTTAACACAAAAAGGAAATAACTCTCAGACCATAAGCTCACAAACGGTTACAAGAAAACCAACAGTCTCACACACACATAAAATTCGTTTATCCCTTTGGGCTTGACTCTATTTCGGATTATTGCCTTGAGTTTGGGCTGAGATCATGTTGACGATTCTGGGCTCTTCTATGGCAATATTTTGGGCTCCAAACTTGTGAAGTAGGCTGGTCACTTGCTCTTTGAATCTCTTGGTTCTGGCTCGCGTCATTGGGCCCTCCGGTGTATCCTTGATTGAATGCGAATGCATGTTCGTTGTGATGTCCTCATCATTGCCCCCGGGTTGGAAAGGATTTGCCCTCAAATCCAAATCTGCATGAAAAGGAGACAAATCAGCAACATTAAAAGTAGCACTTACATTATACTTACCTTGGAGATCAAGTTTGTATGCATTGTCGTTGATTTTCGACACCACTTGGAATGGACCGTCGCCGCGAGGGAGTAACTTGGACTTGCGTTGTTCTGGAAAACGTTCCTTGCGCATATGAATCCAAACCCAATCTCCGGGCTGAAACAAAACTTTTGTGCGCCCTTTGTTTGCTTGCTTTGCATATTGATCGTTGCGTCGCTCAATGTTGGCCCGAACTTTTTCGTGGAGAGATTGTACAAAATCAGCCTTCCGTGCGCCATCGAGATTAACCTGTTGAGAACTAGGCAAAGGAAACAAATCCAAAGGCGTAATAGGATTGAAACCATACACAATTTCGAAAGGTGAAAATGTAGTGGCTGAATGCTTGCTGTGATTGTATGCAAATTCGACATGAGGCAAACATTCTTCCCAAGACTTAAGATTAGTTTTGATTATGGCACGCAACAAAGTAGACAATGTTCTATTCACAACTTCCGTTTGCCCATCAGTTTGGGGGTGACAAGTGGTAGAGAAAAGTAATTTCGTACCTAATTTTGTCCACAATGTCTTCCAAAAATAACTCAAGAATTTCGCATCACGATCGGAAACAATGGTTTTAGGCATACCGTGGAGTCGTACGATGTCGCGGAAGAACAAGTTGGCGATGTTGGAAGCATCGCTGGTCTTCTTGCAGGGGCTGAAATGCGCCATCTTGGAGAACCGATCAACGACAACAAAAATGGAATCATTTCCCTTGCTAGATCGAGGCAAACCTAAAACAAAGTCCATAGATAAATCAATCCAAGGAGAAGTAGACACGGGAAGAGGAGTGTACATACCATGGGGCAGACTTTTTGATTTAGCCTTTTTACAAACAATATAATTTCCACAAATTCGTTCAACATCTTTTCGCATGTTCGGCCAATAAAAATTTGATTGCAAAATAGGCAGCGTTTTAGCAACACCAAAATGACCCATCAAACCACCACTATGTGCCTCACGAATAAGTAATTCACGCATAGAACCACTAGGCAAACATAGCTTGTTTTTGTAAAACAAAAATCCATCATGCAAATAAAATTTTCCAAAAGCTTTTTGTGAACAGTTTGCATGAATTTCACCAAAATCCGAATCATCTTTGTACAACTCTTTTATTATTTCAAAACCCAACAAGTGTGCAGTCAAAGATGAAAGTAAAACATACCTCCGAGAAAGGGCGTCGGCTACCACATTCTCTTTACCTGATTTGTACCGAATGACGTAAGGAAAAGGTTCGATGAACTCTACCCACGTCGCATGTCGTTTATTCAACTTGTGTTGTCCTTTGAGGTACTTTAAGGACTCGTGGTCGGTGTGAATGATGAACTCTTTGGAAAGGAGATAGTGTTGCCATGTTTCCAAAGCGCGGATGAGTGCGTAGAGCTCTTTGTCGTAGGTCGGGTAATTCAGCGATGCGCCTTTCAATTTCTCGCTGAAATACGCCAAGGGACGTCCTTGTTGCATAAGGACAGCGCCAATACCAATGCCTGAAGCGTCGCATTGAATTTCGAAGGGCTGGTCAAAATTGGGCAGCGCCAAAAGAGGAGGATTGATGAGGCGCTCTTTCAAAGTTTGGAATGCTCCCTCTTGCTCGTATCCCCATTGGAATCCCACATCTTTTTTTATTAATTCGGTCAAAGGGGCTGCGATGGTGCTGAAATTGGGAACAAAGCGACGGTAAAATCCCGCAAGGCCGTGGAAGCTTCTAACTTGTTGCACGGTCGTTGGTGTTGGCCACTCTTGAATTGCCTTGACTTTCGCGCTATCCACGGAGATTCCTTTAGCGCTGACTACGAAACCAAGAAACACAACTTTGTCCGTGCAAAAAGAGCATTTGGACAAGTTAGCATATAATTGTTCTTTGCGCAACACTTCAAAAACCTTGTTCAAATGAATCATGTGGTCATCAAAAGTCATACTATAAATCAAGATATCATCGAAATAAACAACCACAAATTTCCCAATGAAAGAACGAAGTACATGGTTCATTAAGCGCATGAAAGTACTCGGAGCATTTGTTAAACCAAACGGCATGACTAACCACTCGTATAAACCTTGTTTTGTTTTGAAAGCTGTTTTCCATTCATCACCCTCTTTCATTCTTATTTGGTGATAACCACTTCGCAAGTCAATTTTTGTAAAAACACACGCACCATGCAATTCATCAAGCATATCATCTAACCTAGGAATAGGAAATCGATACTTTACCGTGATGAAGTTGATGGCGCGACAATCTACACACATGCGCCAGCTGCCATCTTTTTTTGGGACGAGGAGAACGGGTACCGCGCATGGACTCAAGCTCTCGCGGATGTATCCTTTGGCCATGAGGTCATCAATTTGTCGCTGGAGCTCCTTTGTCTCGGTTGGATTAACACGGTACGCTGGACGATTTGGAAGGGCAGCGCCGGGGACTAAGTCAATTTGATGTTCGATGCCGCGGATTGGTGGCAAACCGGATGGAACATCATCGGGAAAAACGTCCGCAAAATCCTGTAACAATTCCACAACAAGACTAGGCAAATTTTTGTCAAGTTGGTCAGCGTGTAAAAGATGTCCTTTGTGCAAGAACATCATAATCGGTTTTTCATTAAAAATTGCCTTTTTAACCTTGCTTGCACTCACTAAAAAATTTTGTTTTCTCTCATGGGTTTTGACCAGAGTTTGATTGGCTTTTTCTTTGGTACTCGTGGTCTGTTTGGGAGAATGGCTAATGTGTTTAATGTGGTTGGCATTTTGGTGGAGGTGAGCTTGATCTTTGAGGACTTGGGATGGAGAAAGTGGGGAAAGGACAATCTGATGGTTTTTGTGGAGGAATTTGTATTTGTTGGAAAGACCATCATGAACAGTACGTCGGTCGAATTGCCAAGGGCGGCCAAGGAGGAGGTGACACACTTCCATTGGTGCAACGTCGCATAAAACTTCGTCCTCGTATTTGCCAATTTTGAAAGGGACAAGGACCTGGTCGGTGACGCGTACTTCGCCACTATCGTTCAACCAATGGAGCTTGTACGGGTGAGGATGCTTGGAGGTTGGCAAGGACAGCTTGTGGACAAGGATGGTGCTTGCGACGTTGGTGCAGCTGCCGCTATCAATAATGAGGCTGCACACTTTGTCATGGATATGGCAGCGAGTGTGGAAGATGGATTCTCGCTGCGCGTGCTCATCATCGTCTTTGGCGGAAACACTAAGCACTCGCCGGGTGACCAAGGTGAGTTGTTCATCTTCAACTTCAACCTCATAGTCGTCGTAGGTCGGTTCGCCATAATCAACACCGGTTTGGGTTGCTGCCTCATCGTCCGTGATTACATCACCGTCGGGTAGGAGAATCATGGAGCGCTTGTTTGGACATTCGGAAGCAATATGGCCTTTACCTCGACATTTGAAGCAGGTGAGGTCGCGGTTACGTTGAGGGGTCGAAGCGGGAAGCTTGCCTTTGTTCACGGGGTCGGGAGGTGGTCGTTGGTGAGGGACGGTTGGTAAGGCCGATTGTGGCTTCGGAGGAGAGTATTTGTTTTCGCCGGTGTTGGGGAAGGTGGATTGCCATGGTGTTTTGTCGGGGAAGCGGTTGTATCTTGAGGAGTCTGTTTTGAGCTGTTTCTCGACCACTATTGCCATATGCACCAAATCCTCCATGTCGATAAACTGTTTGATTTCGACTTGGCGTGCGATATCTCGGTTGAGACCGGACAAGAAACGGGCCATGGTTGCCTCCCGTTCTTCGTCAACTCCGGTGCGCATGAGAGTCATTTCCAGGTCTTGAAAGTACTCTTCAACGGAGCGTGAACCTTGTCGAAGACGCTGAAGGCGGTTGAACATGTCGCGGTAATAATGGGTCGGAATGAACCGCTTGCGCATGACTGTTTTCATCTCGTCCCATGTGGCAATGGGCTGTTCGCCGGCACGTCGTCTACTAGTGGAAATCTGCTCCCACCATATCAAGGCATAGTCACTGAATTCCGTGGCGGCGAGCTTCACCTTCCTCAAATCCGAATATTGGTGACAATCGAAAATGAGTTCAATCTTCCGCTCCCAATCAAAGTAAGCGTCGGGGTCGTTCTTGCCGTCGAAGGAAGGAACACGCATTTTGATGCCGCGGAAATCATCATCATGGTGACGGTGGTGTGCATGAGCTCGTCCTCGAGGGTGATCAAAATCCAAAACATCGGAAACAACTTGTTCGTCGTCGTCGTTCGTCCAAGTTCCGCGATGCGCTGGTGGAAGGCCTCGTCCGCGTGTTTGTCCGCGGCGTGATGGAAAACCACGTCTTTGGTCTCCTTGGTGGTAGAACGGGTTCTCGAAGTCAGGTGCTTGCCGTTGCTCGGTGTGCACAAATTCTGCAGTTTGATGTTGTTCGATGTTGTCTAAGCGGGCAAGAATCGGATCGAGGAACCGCTGCATGGTGTGGACAAGGTCGTCCATCGTCAAAGGTGGTTGCGAGGATGAAGCACTATCTCGTCGAGGAGTTGTCATGAATCTGCGTAAATGAACAGTAGTATATATATACGATATATAAGGTTAATGGTCCTCACAAAATCACTCCCTTACGTGTTTCGCTCGTAATTTGGAAATTCACTCGTGTTTGGACACTCAAATATGGCTTTTGCTATAATGTAACACTCTGCCTTTTTCCGCTCGTAAGTCCTCTTAAAATTTTAAAACCCAAACAGAAAAACGATCAAGGTGGTGGTGGCTGAAGGAAAAAGCTGGAAAAAGGTAAAATTTTCGACGGTGAACAGTAAAATCCGTACAAAATGGTAAAAAAAAATCACTTTCGTGAGAGGGAGCTCAAAACGCTCAGAATCACACCAGGATGCCAAAAATACAATAACTTCTGAAGAAAAAAAATTTTGTACTCTTTTTTTTTTTTTTTTTTTTTTTTTCTGGTTAAGAACTGGAATGGTATATGCTAAAAGATTGTGGAGAAGAAGTATTCTGGGATATATAATCTGGAAGAAAGTATTTTGAAGGAAAAGGAAAAGAGATAAATTAAACACACAAGAGAAAAAAAAAGTTTTCTGGAGAGAGAGAGTTTTCTGGAGGGACTCAACTTTCTGGAGAGAATACCTTTCTGGAGAGAAAAACTTTCTGGAGCTTTTTTTTTTTTTTTTTTTTTTTTTTGCGTTTTTGTCTTTCTTTTTCTTTTTTTTTTCTTTTTGCGTTTTTTTTTTTTGAAAGAAAGGGTAAAAAGAAAAAACAATTGACTAATTGAGAGCCTAAGCTCTGATACCAAATGATAGAGAATCCCTTCGAGAGAATGAAAGGAGCCTCGGATCAAAGCGGAATGAACGTGGAGTCGTCTCGAGAGTCGAAATACCTGATCAGCTTGGCCTTGAATATGCAATTTCGGATGTTGTTTGTGGATTTATGGTTTGTGTTGAATTCAGATAAGGGTCGTAGAGGTTGTATGGAATGAAAATCGCCACAATAGTTTATGGTGCGAACTATTGATAAGATTGGATAATCAAGAACGCCACAAGGGATTGCCTTGATAAGTTCTTCGTTTAGGGCTTAAAATTTCAGAGAACTAATCCTCACACAAATGTTTGATAATCAAAGATGGTCTGCCTTCTACTTCCACACAATTACTACAAATACTCAATTCGAGATTATGGTTACAAAAACCAAAGAGACGCCATAAATCTCGAATTTAACACAAAAAGGAAATAACTCTCAGACCATAAGCTCACAAACGGTTACAAGAAAACCAACAGTCTCACACACACATAAAATTCGTTTATCCCTTTGGGCTTGACTCTATTTCGGATTATTGCCTTGAGTTTGGGCTGAGATCATGTTGACGATTCTGGGCTCTTCTATGGCAATATTTTGGGCTCCAAACTTGTGAAGTAGGCTGGTCACTTGCTCTTTGAATCTCTTGGTTCTGGCTCGCGTCATTGGGCCCTCCGGTGTATCCTTGATTGAATGCGAATGCATGTTCGTGGTGATGTCCTCATCACCAGGTGTCACGTAGAGTCGGCACGAGGAGTAGTTAGTCGACTCGCGGACTCGGTACTCATCTCGAGGAGCGAACTCAACTCGAGGAGTCATGTAGAGTCGGCACGAGGAGTAGTTATTCGACTCATGGACTCGGGAATCAACTCGAGGAGTCATGTAGAGTCGGCACGAGGAGTAGGTAGTCGACTCATGGACTCGGTACTCAATTCTAGGAGCGAACTCAACTCGAGGAGTGAACTCAACTTGAGGACTCATGTAGAATTGGCACGAGGAGTAGTTAGTCAACTCGTGGACTCGTAACTCAACTCGAGGAACGAACTCGAATCGAGGAGTGAACACAACTCCAGGTGTCACGTAGAGTCGGCACGAGGAGTAGTTAGTCGACTGGCAAACTCGGTACTCATCTCGAGGAGCGAACTCAACTCGAGGAGTCATGTAGAGTCGGCACGAGGAGTAGTTATTCGATTCATGGACTCGGGAATCAACTAGAGGAGTGATGTAGATTCGGCACGAGGAGTAGTAAGTCGACTCGTGGAATCGGGACTCAACTCGAGGAGCGAACTCTACTCGAGGAGTGAACTCAACTCGAGTGGTGAACTCAACTCGAGGAGTCATGTAGAGTCGACACGAGGAGTAGTTAGACGACTCCTGGACTCGGGACTCAACTCGAGGAGCGAACTCAACTCGAGGAGTGAACTCAACTCGAGGAGTCATGTAGAGTCGGCACGAGGAGTAGGTAGTCGACTCATGGACTCGGTACTCAACTCGAGGAGCGAACTCAACTCGAGGAGTCATGTAGACTCGGCACGAGGAGTAGTTAGTCAACTCATGGACTCGGGACTCAACTCGAGGAGCGAACTCAACTCGAGTAGTCATGTACAGTCGACACGAGGTGTAGTTAATCCACTCGTGGACTCGGGACTCAACTCGAGGATCGAACTCAACTCTAGGAGTGAACTCAACTCGAGGAGTCATGTAGAATCGGCACGAGGAGTAGTTAGTCAACTCGTGGACTCGGGACTCAACTCGAGGAACGAACTCGAATTGAGGAGTGAACACAACTCCAGGTGTCACGTAGAGTCGGCACGAGGAGTAGTTAGTCGACTCGCGGACTCGGTACTCATCTCGAGGAGCGAACTCAACTCGAGGAGTCATGTAGAGTCGGCACGAGGAGTAGTTATTCGACTCATGGACTCGGGAATCAACTCGAGGACTGAACTCAACTCGAGGAGTCATGTAGAGTCGGCACGAGGAGTAGGTAGTCGACTCATGGACTCGGTACTCAACTCGAGGAGCGAACTCAACTCGAGGAGTCATGTAGAGTCGGCACGAGGAGTAGTTATTCGACTCATGGACTCGGGAATCAACTCGAGGAGTGAACTCAACTCGAGGAGTCATGTAGAGTCGGCACGAGGAGTAGGTAGTGGACTCATGGACTCGGTACTCAACTCGAGGAGCGAACTCAACTCGAGGAGTGAACTCAACTCGAGGAGTCATGTAGACTCGGCACGAGGAGTAGTTAGTCAACTCATGGACTCGGGACTCAACTCGAGGAGCGAACTCAACTCGAGTAGTCATGTACAGTCGACACGAGGTGTAGTTAATCCACTCGTGGACTCGGGACTCAACTCGAGGATTGAACTCAACTCTAGGAGTGAACTCAACTCGAGGAGTCATGTAGAATCGGCACGAGGAGTAGTTAGTCAACTCGTGGACTCGGGACTCAACTCGAGGAACGAACTCGAATTGAGGAGTGAACACAACTCCAGGTGTCACGTAGAGTCGGCACGAGGAGTAGTTAGTCGACTCGCGGACTCGGTACTCATCTCGAGGAGCGAACTCAACTCGAGGAGTCATGTAGAGTCCGCACGAGGAGTAGTTATTCGACTCATGGACTCGGGAATCAACTCGAGGAGTGAACTCAACTCGAGGAGTCATGTAGAGTCGGCACGAGGAGTAGGTAGTCGACTCATGGACTCGGTACTCAATTCTAGGAGCGAACTCAACTCGAGGAGTGAACTCAACTTGAGGACTCATGTAGAATCGGCACGAGGAGTAGTTAGTCAACTCGTGGACTGGGGACTCAACTCGAGGAACGAACTCAACTCTAGGAGTAAACTCTACTCGAGGAGTGAACTCAACTCGAGTGGTGAACTCAACTCGAGGAGTCATGTAGAGTCGACACGAGGAGTAGTTAGTCGACTCCTGGACTCGGGACTCAACTCGAGGACCGAACTCAACTCGAGGAGTGAACTCAACTCGAGGAGTCATGTAGAGTCGGAACGAGGAGTAGTTAGTCGACTCATGGACTCGGTACTCAACTCGAGGAGCGAACTCAACTTGAGGAGTGAACTCAACTCGAGGAGTCATGTAGAGTCAGCACGAGGAGTAGTTGGTCAACTCGTGGACTCGGGACTCATCTCGAGGAGTCATGTAGAGTCGACTCGCGAACTCGGTACTTAACTTGAGAAACGAACTCAACTGGAGTGGTGAACTCAACTCGAGGAGTCATGTAGAGTCGGCACGAGGAGTAATTGGTTGACTCGCGAACTCGGTACTTAACTCGAGGAGCGAGCTCAACTCGAGAAGTGAACTCAACTCGAGGAGTCATGTAGAGTCGACACGAGGAGTAGTTATTAGATTCATGGACTCGGGAATCAACTAGAGGAGTGATGTAGATTCGGCACGAGGAGTAGTAAGTCGACTCGAGGAGCGAACTCTACTCGAGGAGTGAACTCAACTCGAGTGGTGAACTCAACTCGAGGAGTCATGTAGAGTCGACACGAGGGGTAGTTAGTCGACTCCTGGACTCGGGACTCAACTCGAGGAGCGAACTCAACTCGAGGAGTGAACTCAACTCGAGGAGTCATGTAGAGTCGGCACGAGGAGTAGGTAGTCGACTCATGGACTCGGTACTCAACTCGAGGAGCGAACTCAACTCGAGGAGTGAACTCAACTCGAGGAGTCATGTAGACTCGGCACGAGGAGTAGTTAGTCAACCCATGGACTCGGGACTCAACTCGAGGAGCGAACTCAACTCGAGTAGTCATGTACAGTCGACACGAGGTGTAGTTAATCCACTCGTGGACTCGGGACTCAACTCGAGGATCGAACTCAACTCTAGGAGTGAACTCAACTCGAGGAGTCATGTAGAATCGGCACGAGGAGTAGTTAGTCAACTCGTGGACTCGGGACTCAACTCGAGGAACGAACTCGAATTGAGGAGTGAACACAACTCCAGGTGTCACGTAGAGTCGGCACGAGGAGTAGTTAGTCGACTCGCGGACTCGGTACTCATCTCGAGGAGCGAACTCAACTCGAGGAGTCATGTAGAGTCGGCACGAGGAGTAGTTATTCGACTCATGGACTCGGGAATCAACTCGAGGAGTGATCTCAACTCGAGGAGTCATGTAGAATCGGCACGAGGAGTAGTTAGTCAACTCGTGGACTCGGGACTCAACTCGAGGAACGAACTCGAATTGAGGAGTGAACACAACTCCAGGTGTCACGTAGAGTCGGCACGAGGAGTAGTTAGTCGACTCGCGGACTCGGTACTCATCTCGAGGAGCGAACTCAACTCGAGGAGTCATGTAGAGTCGGCACGAGGAGTAGTTATTCGACTCATGGACTCGGTACTCAACTCGAGGATCGAACTCAACTCTAGGAGTGAACTAAACTCGAGGAGTCATGTAGAATCGGCACGAGGAGTAGTTAGTCAACTCGTGGACTCGGGACTCAACTCGAGGAACGAACTCGAATTGAGGAGTGAACACAACTCCAGGTGTCACGTAGAGTCGGAACGAGGAGTAGTTAGTCGACTCGCGGACTCGGTACTCATCTCGAGGAGCGAACTCAACTCGAGGAGTCATGTAGAGTCGGCACGAGGAGTAGTTATTCGACTCATGGACTCGGGAATCAACTCGAGGAGTGAACTCAACTCGAGGAGTCATGTAGAGTCGGCACGAGGAGTAGGTAGTCGACTCATGGACTCGGTACTCAATTCTAGGAGCGAACTCAACTCGAGGAGTGAACTCAACTTGAGGACTCATGTAGAATCGGCACGAGGAGTAGTTAGTCAACTCGTGGACTGGGGACTCAACTCGAGGAACGAACTCGAATCGAGGAGTGAACACAACTCCAGGTGTCACGTAGAGTCGGCACGAGGAGTAGTTAGTCGACTGGCAGACTCGGTACTCATCTCGAGGAGCGAACTCAACTCGAGGAGTCATGTAGAGTCGGCACGAGGAGTAGTTATTCGATTCATGGACTCGGGAATCAACTAGAGGAGTGATGTAGATTCGGCACGAGGAGTAGTAAGTCGACTCGTGCAATCGGGACTCAACTCGAGGAGCGAACTCTACTCGAGGAGTGAACTCAACTCGAGTGGTGAACTCAACTCGAGGAGTCATGTAGAGTCGACACGAGGAGTAGTTAGTCGACTCCTGGACTCGGGACTCAACTCGAGGAGCGAACTCAACTCGAGGAGTGAACTCAACTCGAGGAGTCATGTAGAGTCGGAACGAGGAGTAGTTAGTCGACTCATGGACTCGGTACTCAACTCGAGGAGCGAACTCAACTTGAGGAGTGAACTCAACTCGAGGAGTCATGTAGAGTCAGCACGAGGAGTAGTTGGTCAACTCGTGGACTCGGGACTCATCTCGAGGAGTCATGTAGAGTCGACTCGCGAACTCGGTACTTAACTTGAGAAACGAACTCAACTGGAGTGGTGAACTCAACTCGAGGAGTCATGTAGAGTCGGCACGAGGAGTAGTTGGTTGACTCGCGAACTCGGTACTTAACTCGAGGAGCGAGCTCAACTCGAGGAGTGAACTCAACTCGAGGAGTCATGTAGAGTCGGCACGAGGAGTAGTTAGTTGACTCATGGGATCGGGACTCAACTCGAGGAGCGAACTCAACTCGAGGAGTGAACTCAACTCGAGGAGTCATGTAGAGTCGGCACGAGGAGTAGGTAGTCGACTCATGGACTCGGTACTCAACTCGAGGAGCGAACTCAACTCGAGGAGTGAACTCAACTCGAGGAGTCATGTAGACTCGGCACGAGGAGTAGTTAGTCAACTCATGGACTCGGGACTCAACTCGAGGAGCGAACTCAACTCGAGTAGTCATGTACAGTCGACACGAGGTGTAGTTAATCCACTCGTGGACTCGGGACTCAACTCGAGGATCGAACTCAACTCTAGGAGTGAACTCAACTCGAGGAGTCATGTAGAATCGGCACGAGGAGTAGTTAGTCAACTCGTGGACTCGGGACTCAACTCGAGGAACGAACTCGAATTGAGGAGTGAACACAACTCCAGGTGTCACGTAGAGTCGGCACGAGGAGTAGTTAGTCGACTCGCGGACTCGGTACTCATCTCGAGGAGCGAACTCAACTCGAGGAGTCATGTAGAGTCGGCACGAGGAGTAGTTATTCGACTCATGGACTCGGGAATCAACTCGAGGAGTGAACTCAACTCGAGGAGTCATGTAGAGTCGGCACGAGGAGTAGGTAGTCGACTCATGGACTCGGTACTCAACTCGAGGAGCGAACTCAACCCGAGGAGTGAACTCAACTCGAGGAGTCATGTAGACTCGGCACGAGGAGTAGTTAGTCAACTCATGGACTCGGGACTCAACTCGAGGAGCGAACTCAACTCGAGTAGTCATGTACAGTCGACACGAGGTGTAGTTAATCCACTCGTGGACTCGGGACTCAACTCGAGGATCGAACTCAACTCTAGGAGTAAACTCAACTCGAGGAGTCATGTAGAATCGGCACGAGGAGTAGTTAGTCAACTCGTGGACTCGGGACTCAACTCGAGGAACGAACTCGAATTGAGGAGTGAACACAACTCCAGGTGTCACGTAGAGTCGGCACGAGGAGTAGTTAGTCGACTCGCGGACTCGGTACTCATCTCGAGGAGCGAACTCAACTCGAGGAGTCATGTAGAGTCCGCACGAGGAGTAGTTATTCGACTCATGGACTCGGGAATCAACTCGAGGAGTGAACTCAACTCGAGGAGTCATGTAGAGTCGGCACGAGGAGTAGGTAGTCGACTCATGGACTCGGTACTCAACTCGAGGAGCGAACTCAACTCGAGGAGTGAACTCAACTCGAGGAGTCATGTAGACTCGGCACGAGGAGTAGTTAGTCAACTCATGGACTCGGGACTCAACTCGAGGAGCGAACTCAACTCGAGTAGTCATGTAGAGTCGGCACGAGGTGTAGTTAATCCACTCGTGGACTCGGGACTCAACTCGAGGATCGAACTCAACTCTAGGAGTGAACTCAACTCGAGGAGTCATGTAGAATCGGCACGAGGAGTAGTTAGTCAACTCGTGGACTCAGGACTCAACTCGAGGAACGAACTCGAATTGAGGAGTGAACACAACTCCAGGTGTCACGTAGAGTCGGCACGAGGAGTAGTTAGTCGACTCGCGGACTCGGTACTCATCTCGAGGAGCGAACTCAACTCGAGGAGTCATGTAGAGTCGGCACGAGGAGTAGTTATTCGACTCATGGACTCGGGAATCAACTCGAGGAGTGAACTCAACTCGAGGAGTCATGTAGAGTCGGCACGAGGAGTAGGTAGTCGACTCATGGACTCGGTACTCAACTCGAGGAGCGAACTCAACCCGAGGAGTGAACTCAACTCGAGGAGTCATGTAGACTCGGCACGAGGAGTAGTTAGTCAACTCATGGACTCGGGACTCAACTCGAGGAGCGAACTCAACTCGAGTAGTCATGTACAGTCGACACGAGGTGTAGTTAATCCACTCGTGGACTCGGGACTCAACTCGAGGATCGTACTCAACTCTAGGAGTAAACTCAACTCGAGGAGTCATGTAGAATCGGCACGAGGAGTAGTTAGTCAACTCGTGGACTCGGGACTCAACTCGAGGAACGAACTCGAATTGAGGAGTGAACACAACTCCAGGTGTCACGTAGAGTCGGCACGAGGAGTAGTTAGTCGACTCGCGGACTCGGTACTCATCTCGAGGAGCGAACTCAACTCGAGGAGTCATGTAGAGTCCGCACGAGGAGTAGTTATTCGACTCATGGACTCGGGAATCAACTCGAGGAGTGAACTCAACTCGAGGAGTCATGTAGAGTCGGCACGAGGAGTAGGTAGTCGACTCATGGACTCGGTACTCAACTCGAGGAGCGAACTCAACTCGAGGAGTGAACTCAACTCGAGGAGTCATGTAGACTCGGCACGAGGAGTAGTTAGTCAACTCATGGACTCGGGACTCAACTCGAGGAGCGAACTCAACTCGAGTAGTCATGTACAGTCGACACGAGGTGTAGTTAATCCACTCGTGGACTCGGGACTCAACTCGAGGATTGAACTCAACTCTAGGAGTGAACTCAACTCGAGGAGTCATGTAGAATCGGCACGAGGAGTAGTTAGTCAACTCGTGGACTCGGGACTCAACTCGAGGAACGAACTCGAATTGAGGAGTGAACACAACTCCAGGTGTCACGTAGAGTCGGCACGAGGAGTAGTTAGTCGACTCGCGGACTCGGTACTCATCTCGAGGAGCGAACTCAACTCGAGGAGTCATGTAGAGTCGGCACGAGGAGTAGTTATTCGACTCATGGACTCGGGAATCAACTCGAGGAGTGAACTCAACTCGAGGAGTCATGTAGAGTCGGCACGAGGAGTAGGTAGTCGACTCATGGACTCGGTACTCAATTCTAGGAGCGAACTCAACTCGAGGAGTGAACTCAACTTGAGGACTCATGTAGAATCGGCACGAGGAGTAGTTAGTCAACTCGTGGACTGGGGACTCAACTCGAGGAACGAACTCGAATCGAGGAGTGAACACAACTCCAGGTGTCACGTAGAGTCGGCACGAGGAGTAGTTAGTCGACTCGCGGACTCGGTACTCATCTCGAGGAGCGAACTCAACTCGAGGAGTCATGTAGAGTCGGCACGAGGAGTAGTTATTCGACTCATGGACTCGGGAATCAACTCGAGGAGTGAACTCAACTCGAGGAGTCATGTAGAGTCGGCACGAGGAGTAGGTAGTCGACTCATGGACTCGGTACTCAATTCTAGGAGCGAACTCAACTCGAGGAGTGAACTCAACTTGAGGACTCATGTAGAATCGGCACGAGGAGTAGTTAGTCAACTCGTGGACTGGGGACTCAACTCGAGGAACGAACTCGAATCGAGGAGTGAACACAACTCCAGGTGTCACGTAGAGTCGGCACGAGGAGTAGTTAGTCGACTGGCAGACTCGGTACTCATCTCGAGGAGCGAACTCAACTCGAGGAGTCATGTAGAGTCGGCACGAGGAGTAGTTATTCGATTCATGGACTCGGGAATCAACTAGAGGAGTGATGTAGATTCGGCACGAGGAGTAGTAAGTCGACTCGTGGAATCGGGACTCAACTCGAGGAGCGAACTCTACTCGAGGAGTGAACTCAACTCGAGTGGTGAACTCAACTCGAGGAGTCATGTAGAGTCGACACGAGGAGTAGTTAGTCGACTCCTGGACTCGGGACTCAACTCGAGGAGCGAACTCAACTCGAGGAGTGAACTCAACTCGAGGAGTCATGTAGAGTCGGAACGAGGAGTAGTTAGTCGACTCATGGACTCGGTACTCAACTCGAGGAGCGAACTCAACTTGAGGAGTGAACTCAACTCGAGGAGTCATGTAGAGTCAGCACGAGGAGTAGTTGGTCAACTCGTGGACTCGGGACTCATCTCGAGGAGTCATGTAGAGTCGACTCGCGAACTCGGTACTTAACTTGAGAAACGAACTCAACTGGAGTGGTGAACTCAACTCGAGGAGTCATGTAGAGTCGGCACGAGGAGTAGTTGGTTGACTCGCGAACTCGGTACTTAACTCGAGGAGCGAGCTCAACTCGAGGAGTGAACTCAACTCGAGGAGTCATGTAGAGTCGGCACGAGGAGTAGTTAGTTGACTCATGGGATCGGGACTCAACTCGAGGAGCGAACTCAACTCGAGGAGTGAACTCAACTCGAGGAGTCATGTAGAGTCGGCACGAGGAGTAGGTAGTCGACTCATGGACTCGGGACTCAACTCGAGGAGCGAACTCAACTCGAGTAGTCATGTACAGTCGACACGAGGTGTAGTTAATCCACTCGTGGACTCGGGACTCAACTCGAGGATCGAACTCAACTCTAGGAGTGAACTCAACTCGAGGAGTCATGTAGAATCGGCACGAGGAGTAGTTAGTCAACTCGTGGACTCGGGACTCAACTCGAGGAACGAACTCGAATTGAGGAGTGAACACAACTCCAGGTGTCACGTAGAGTCGGCACGAGGAGTAGTTAGTCGACTCGCGGACTCGGTACTCATCTCGAGGAGCGAACTCAACTCGAGGAGTCATGTAGAGTCGGCACGAGGAGTAGTTATTCGACTCATGGACTCGGGAATCAACTCGAGGAGTGAACTCAACTCGAGGAGTCATGTAGAGTCGGCACGAGGAGTAGGTAGTCGACTCATGGACTCGGTACTCAATTCTAGGAGCGAACTCAACTCGAGGAGTGAACTCAACTTGAGGACTCATGTAGAATCGGCACGAGGAGTAGTTAGTCAACTCGTGGACTGGGGACTCAACTCGAGGAACGAACTCGAATCGAGGAGTGAACACAACTCCAGGTGTCACGTAGAGTCGGCACGAGGAGTAGTTAGTCGACTCGCGGACTCGGTACTCATCTCGAGGAGCGAACTCAACTCGAGGAGTCATGTAGAGTCGGCACGAGGAGTAGTTATTCGATTCATGGACTCGGGAATCAACTAGAGGAGTGATGTAGATTCGGCACGAGGAGTAGTAAGTCGACTCGTGGAATCGGGACTCAACTCGAGGAGCGAACTCTACTCGAGGAGTGAACTCAACTCGAGTGGTGAACTCAACTCGAGGAGTCATGTAGAGTCGACACGAGGAGTAGTTAGTCGACTCCTGGACTCGGGACTCAACTCGAGGAGCGAACTCAACTCGAGGAGTGAACTCAACTCGAGGAGTCATGTAGAGTCGGAACGAGGAGTAGTTAGTCGACTCATGGACTCGGTACTCAACTCGAGGAGCGAACTCAACTTGAGGAGTGAACTCAACTCGAGGAGTCATGTAGAGTCAGCACGAGGAGTAGTTGGTCAACTCGTGGACTCGGGACTCATCTCGAGGAGTCATGTAGAGTCGACTCGCGAACTCGGTACTTAACTTGAGAAACGAACTCAACTGGAGTGGTGAACTCAACTCGAGGAGTCATGTAGAGTCGGCACGAGGAGTAGTTGGTTGACTCGCGAACTCGGTACTTAACTCGAGGAGCGAGCTCAACTCGAGGAGTGAACTCAACTCGAGGAGTCATGTAGAGTCGGCACGAGGAGTAGTTAGTTGACTCATGGGATCGGGACTCAACTCGAGGAGCGAACTCAACTCGAGGAGTGAACTCAACTCGAGGAGTCATGTAGAGTCGGCACGAGGAGTAGGTAGTCGACTCATGGACTCGGGACTCAACTCGAGGAGCGAACTCAACTCGAGTAGTCATGTACAGTCGACACGAGGTGTAGTTAATCCACTCGTGGACTCGGGACTCAACTCGAGGATCGAACTCAACTCTAGGAGTGAACTCAACTCGAGGAGTCATGTAGAATCGGCACGAGGAGTAGTTAGTCAACTCGTGGACTCGGGACTCAACTCGAGGAACGAACTCGAATTGAGGAGTGAACACAACTCCAGGTGTCACGTAGAGTCGGCACGAGGAGTAGTTAGTCGACTCGCGGACTCGGTACTCATCTCGAGGAGCGAACTCAACTCGAGGAGTCATGTAGAGTCGGCACGAGGAGTAGTTATTCGACTCATGGACTCGGGAATCAACTCGAGGAGTGAACTCAACTCGAGGAGTCATGTAGAGTCGGCACGAGGAGTAGGTAGTCGACTCATGGACTCGGTACTCAATTCTAGGAGCGAACTCAACTCGAGGAGTGAACTCAACTTGAGGACTCATGTAGAATCGGCACGAGGAGTAGTTAGTCAACTCGTGGACTGGGGACTCAACTCGAGGAACGAACTCGAATCGAGGAGTGAACACAACTCCAGGTGTCACGTAGAGTCGGCACGAGGAGTAGTTAGTCGACTCGCGGACTCGGTACTCATCTCGAGGAGCGAACTCAACTCGAGGAGTCATGTAGAGTCGGCACGAGGAGTAGTTATTCGACTCATGGACTCGGGAATCAACTCGAGGAGTGAACTCAACTCGAGGAGTCATGTAGAGTCGGCACGAGGAGTAGGTAGTCGACTCATGGACTCGGTACTCAATTCTAGGAGCGAACTCAACTCGAGGAGTGAACTCAACTTGAGGACTCATGTAGAATCGGCACGAGGAGTAGTTAGTCAACTCGTGGACTGGGGACTCAACTCGAGGAACGAACTCGAATCGAGGAGTGAACACAACTCCAGGTGTCACGTAGAGTCGGCACGAGGAGTAGTTAGTCGACTGGCAGACTCGGTACTCATCTCGAGGAGCGAACTCAACTCGAGGAGTCATGTAGAGTCGGCACGAGGAGTAGTTATTCGATTCATGGACTCGGGAATCAACTAGAGGAGTGATGTAGATTCGGCACGAGGAGTAGTAAGTCGACTCGTGGAATCGGGACTCAACTCGAGGAGCGAACTCTACTCGAGGAGTGAACTCAACTCGAGTGGTGAACTCAACTCGAGGAGTCATGTAGAGTCGACACGAGGAGTAGTTAGTCGACTCCTGGACTCGGGACTCAACTCGAGGAGCGAACTCAACTCGAGGAGTGAACTCAACTCGAGGAGTCATGTAGAGTCGGAACGAGGAGTAGTTAGTCGACTCATGGACTCGGTACTCAACTCGAGGAGCGAACTCAACTTGAGGAGTGAACTCAACTCGAGGAGTCATGTAGAGTCAGCACGAGGAGTAGTTGGTCAACTCGTGGACTCGGGACTCATCTCGAGGAGTCATGTAGAGTCGACTCGCGAACTCGGTACTTAACTTGAGAAACGAACTCAACTGGAGTGGTGAACTCAACTCGAGGAGTCATGTAGAGTCGGCACGAGGAGTAGTTGGTTGACTCGCGAACTCGGTACTTAACTCGAGGAGCGAGCTCAACTCGAGGAGTGAACTCAACTCGAGGAGTCATGTAGAGTCGGCACGAGGAGTAGTTAGTTGACTCATGGGATCGGGACTCAACTCGAGGAGCGAACTCAACTCGAGGAGTGAACTCAACTCGAGGAGTCATGTAGAGTCGGCACGAGGAGTAGGTAGTCGACTCATGGACTCGGTACTCAACTCGAGGAGCGAACTCAACTCGAGGAGTGAACTCAACTCGAGGAGTCATGTAGACTCGGCACGAGGAGTAGTTAGTCAACTCATGGACTCGGGACTCAACTCGAGGAGCGAACTCAACTCGAGTAGTCATGTACAGTCGACACGAGGTGTAGTTAATCCACTCGTGGACTCGGGACTCAACTCGAGGATCGAACTCAACTCTAGGAGTGAACTCAACTCGAGGAGTCATGTAGAATCGGCACGAGGAGTAGTTAGTCAACTCGTGGACTCGGGACTCAACTCGAGGAACGAACTCGAATTGAGGAGTGAACACAACTCCAGGTGTCACGTAGAGTCGGCACGAGGAGTAGTTAGTCGACTCGCGGACTCGGTACTCATCTCGAGGAGCGAACTCAACTCGAGGAGTCATGTAGAGTCGGCACGAGGAGTAGTTATTCGACTCATGGACTCGGGAATCAACTCGAGGAGTGAACTCAACTCGAGGAGTCATGTAGAGTCGGCACGAGGAGTAGGTAGTCGACTCATGGACTCGGTACTCAATTCTAGGAGCGAACTCAACTCGAGGAGTGAACTCAACTTGAGGACTCATGTAGAATCGGCACGAGGAGTAGTTAGTCAACTCGTGGACTGGGGACTCAACTCGAGGAACGAACTCGAATCGAGGAGTGAACACAACTCCAGGTGTCACGTAGAGTCGGCACGAGGAGTAGTTAGTCGACTCGCGGACTCGGTACTCATCTCGAGGAGCGAACTCAACTCGAGGAGTCATGTAGAGTCGGCACGAGGAGTAGTTATTCGACTCATGGACTCGGGAATCAACTCGAGGAGTGAACTCAACTCGAGGAGTCATGTAGAGTCGGCACGAGGAGTAGGTAGTCGACTCATGGACTCGGTACTCAATTCTAGGAGCGAACTCAACTCGAGGAGTGAACTCAACTTGAGGACTCATGTAGAATCGGCACGAGGAGTAGTTAGTCAACTCGTGGACTGGGGACTCAACTCGAGGAACGAACTCGAATCGAGGAGTGAACACAACTCCAGGTGTCACGTAGAGTCGGCACGAGGAGTAGTTAGTCGACTCGCGGACTCGGTACTCATCTCGAGGAGCGAACTCAACTCGAGGAGTCATGTAGAGTCGGCACGAGGAGTAGTTATTCGATTCATGGACTCGGGAATCAACTAGAGGAGTGATGTAGATTCGGCACGAGGAGTAGTAAGTCGACTCGTGGAATCGGGACTCAACTCGAGGAGCGAACTCTACTCGAGGAGTGAACTCAACTCGAGTGGTGAACTCAACTCGAGGAGTCATGTAGAGTCGACACGAGGAGTAGTTAGTCGACTCCTGGACTCGGGACTCAACTCGAGGAGCGAACTCAACTCGAGGAGTGAACTCAACTCGAGGAGTCATGTAGAGTCGGAACGAGGAGTAGTTAGTCGACTCATGGACTCGGTACTCAACTCGAGGAGCGAACTCAACTTGAGGAGTGAACTCAACTCGAGGAGTCATGTAGAGTCAGCACGAGGAGTAGTTGGTCAACTCGTGGACTCGGGACTCATCTCGAGGAGTCATGTAGAGTCGACTCGCGAACTCGGTACTTAACTTGAGAAACGAACTCAACTGGAGTGGTGAACTCAACTCGAGGAGTCATGTAGAGTCGGCACGAGGAGTAGTTGGTTGACTCGCGAACTCGGTACTTAACTCGAGGAGCGAGCTCAACTCGAGGAGTGAACTCAACTCGAGGAGTCATGTAGAGTCGGCACGAGGAGTAGTTAGTTGACTCATGGGATCGGGACTCAACTCGAGGAGCGAACTCAACTCGAGGAGTGAACTCAACTCGAGGAGTCATGTAGAGTCGGCACGAGGAGTAGGTAGTCGACTCATGGACTCGGGACTCAACTCGAGGAGCGAACTCAACTCGAGTAGTCATGTACAGTCGACACGAGGTGTAGTTAATCCACTCGTGGACTCGGGACTCAACTCGAGGATCGAACTCAACTCTAGGAGTGAACTCAACTCGAGGAGTCATGTAGAATCGGCACGAGGAGTAGTTAGTCAACTCGTGGACTCGGGACTCAACTCGAGGAACGAACTCGAATTGAGGAGTGAACACAACTCCAGGTGTCACGTAGAGTCGGCACGAGGAGTAGTTAGTCGACTCGCGGACTCGGTACTCATCTCGAGGAGCGAACTCAACTCGAGGAGTCATGTAGAGTCGGCACGAGGAGTAGTTATTCGACTCATGGACTCGGGAATCAACTCGAGGAGTGAACTCAACTCGAGGAGTCATGTAGAGTCGGCACGAGGAGTAGGTAGTCGACTCATGGACTCGGTACTCAATTCTAGGAGCGAACTCAACTCGAGGAGTGAACTCAACTTGAGGACTCATGTAGAATCGGCACGAGGAGTAGTTAGTCAACTCGTGGACTGGGGACTCAACTCGAGGAACGAACTCGAATCGAGGAGTGAACACAACTCCAGGTGTCACGTAGAGTCGGCACGAGGAGTAGTTAGTCGACTCGCGGACTCGGTACTCATCTCGAGGAGCGAACTCAACTCGAGGAGTCATGTAGAGTCGGCACGAGGAGTAGTTATTCGACTCATGGACTCGGGAATCAACTCGAGGAGTGAACTCAACTCGAGGAGTCATGTAGAGTCGGCACGAGGAGTAGGTAGTCGACTCATGGACTCGGTACTCAATTCTAGGAGCGAACTCAACTCGAGGAGTGAACTCAACTTGAGGACTCATGTAGAATCGGCACGAGGAGTAGTTAGTCAACTCGTGGACTGGGGACTCAACTCGAGGAACGAACTCGAATCGAGGAGTGAACACAACTCCAGGTGTCACGTAGAGTCGGCACGAGGAGTAGTTAGTCGACTGGCAGACTCGGTACTCATCTCGAGGAGCGAACTCAACTCGAGGAGTCATGTAGAGTCGGCACGAGGAGTAGTTATTCGATTCATGGACTCGGGAATCAACTAGAGGAGTGATGTAGATTCGGCACGAGGAGTAGTAAGTCGACTCGTGGAATCGGGACTCAACTCGAGGAGCGAACTCTACTCGAGGAGTGAACTCAACTCGAGTGGTGAACTCAACTCGAGGAGTCATGTAGAGTCGACACGAGGAGTAGTTAGTCGACTCCTGGACTCGGGACTCAACTCGAGGAGCGAACTCAACTCGAGGAGTGAACTCAACTCGAGGAGTCATGTAGAGTCGGAACGAGGAGTAGTTAGTCGACTCATGGACTCGGTACTCAACTCGAGGAGCGAACTCAACTTGAGGAGTGAACTCAACTCGAGGAGTCATGTAGAGTCAGCACGAGGAGTAGTTGGTCAACTCGTGGACTCGGGACTCATCTCGAGGAGTCATGTAGAGTCGACTCGCGAACTCGGTACTTAACTTGAGAAACGAACTCAACTGGAGTGGTGAACTCAACTCGAGGAGTCATGTAGAGTCGGCACGAGGAGTAGTTGGTTGACTCGCGAACTCGGTACTTAACTCGAGGAGCGAGCTCAACTCGAGGAGTGAACTCAACTCGAGGAGTCATGTAGAGTCGGCACGAGGAGTAGTTAGTTGACTCATGGGATCGGGACTCAACTCGAGGAGCGAACTCAACTCGAGGAGTGAACTCAACTCGAGGAGTCATGTAGAGTCGGCACGAGGAGTAGGTAGTCGACTCATGGACTCGGTACTCAACTCGAGGAGCGAACTCAACTCGAGGAGTGAACTCAACTCGAGGAGTCATGTAGACTCGGCACGAGGAGTAGTTAGTCAACTCATGGACTCGGGACTCAACTCGAGGAGCGAACTCAACTCGAGTAGTCATGTACAGTCGACACGAGGTGTAGTTAATCCACTCGTGGACTCGGGACTCAACTCGAGGATCGAACTCAACTCTAGGAGTGAACTCAACTCGAGGAGTCATGTAGAATCGGCACGAGGAGTAGTTAGTCAACTCGTGGACTCGGGACTCAACTCGAGGAACGAACTCGAATTGAGGAGTGAACACAACTCCAGGTGTCACGTAGAGTCGGCACGAGGAGTAGTTAGTCGACTCGCGGACTCGGTACTCATCTCGAGGAGCGAACTCAACTCGAGGAGTCATGTAGAGTCGGCACGAGGAGTAGTTATTCGACTCATGGACTCGGGAATCAACTCGAGGAGTGAACTCAACTCGAGGAGTCATGTAGAGTCGGCACGAGGAGTAGGTAGTCGACTCATAGACTCGGTACTCAATTCTAGGAGCGAACTCAACTCGAGGAGTGAACTCAACTTGAGGACTCATGTAGAATCGGCACGAGGAGTAGTTAGTCAACTCGTGGACTGGGGACTCAACTCGAGGAACGAACTCGAATCGAGGAGTGAACACAACTCCAGGTGTCACGTAGAGTCGGCACGAGGAGTAGTTAGTCGACTCGCGGACTCGGTACTCATCTCGAGGAGCGAACTCAACTCGAGGAGTCATGTAGAGTCGGCACGAGGAGTAGTTATTCGACTCATGGACTCGGGAATCAACTCGAGGAGTGAACTCAACTCGAGGAGTCATGTAGAGTCGGCACGAGGAGTAGGTAGTCGACTCATGGACTCGGTACTCAATTCTAGGAGCGAACTCAACTCGAGGAGTGAACTCAACTTGAGGACTCATGTAGAATCGGCACGAGGAGTAGTTAGTCAACTCGTGGACTGGGGACTCAACTCGAGGAACGAACTCGAATCGAGGAGTGAACACAACTCCAGGTGTCACGTAGAGTCGGCACGAGGAGTAGTTAGTCGACTGGCAGACTCGGTACTCATCTCGAGGAGCGAACTCAACTCGAGGAGTCATGTAGAGTCGGCACGAGGAGTAGTTATTCGATTCATGGACTCGGGAATCAACTAGAGGAGTGATGTAGATTCGGCACGAGGAGTAGTAAGTCGACTCGTGGAATCGGGACTCAACTCGAGGAGCGAACTCTACTCGAGGAGTGAACTCAACTCGAGTGGTGAACTCAACTCGAGGAGTCATGTAGAGTCGACACGAGGAGTAGTTAGTCGACTCCTGGACTCGGGACTCAACTCGAGGAGCGAACTCAACTCGAGGAGTGAACTCAACTCGAGGAGTCATGTAGAGTCGGAACGAGGAGTAGTTAGTCGACTCATGGACTCGGTACTCAACTCGAGGAGCGAACTCAACTTGAGGAGTGAACTCAACTCGAGGAGTCATGTAGAGTCAGCACGAGGAGTAGTTGGTCAACTCGTGGACTCGGGACTCATCTCGAGGAGTCATGTAGAGTCGACTCGCGAACTCGGTACTTAACTTGAGAAACGAACTCAACTGGAGTGGTGAACTCAACTCGAGGAGTCATGTAGAGTCGGCACGAGGAGTAGTTGGTTGACTCGCGAACTCGGTACTTAACTCGAGGAGCGAGCTCAACTCGAGGAGTGAACTCAACTCGAGGAGTCATGTAGAGTCGGCACGAGGAGTAGTTAGTTGACTCATGGGATCGGGACTCAACTCGAGGAGCGAACTCAACTCGAGGAGTGAACTCAACTCGAGGAGTCATGAAGAGTCGGCACGAGGAGTAGGTAGTCGACTCATGGACTCGGTACTCAACTCGAGGAGCGAACTCAACTCGAGGAGTGAACTCAACTCGAGGAGTCATGTAGACTCGGCACGAGGAGTAGTTAGTCAACTCATGGACTCGGGACTCAACTCGAGGAGCGAACTCAACTCGAGTAGTCATGTACAGTCGACACGAGGTGTAGTTAATCCACTCGTGGACTCGGGACTCAACTCGAGGATCGAACTCAACTCTAGGAGTGAACTCAACTCGAGGAGTCATGTAGAATCGGCACGAGGAGTAGTTAGTCAACTCGTGGACTCGGGACTCAACTCGAGGAACGAACTCGAATTGAGGAGTGAACACAACTCCAGGTGTCACGTAGAGTCGGCACGAGGAGTAGTTAGTCGACTCGCGGACTCGGTACTCATCTCGAGGAGCGAACTCAACTCGAGGAGTCATGTAGAGTCGGCACGAGGAGTAGTTATTCGACTCATGGACTCGGGAATCAACTCGAGGAGTGAACTCAACTCGAGGAGTCATGTAGAGTCGGCACGAGGAGTAGGTAGTCGACTCATGGACTCGGTACTCAATTCTAGGAGCGAACTCAACTCGAGGAGTGAACTCAACTTGAGGACTCATGTAGAATCGGCACGAGGAGTAGTTAGTCAACTCGTGGACTGGGGACTCAACTCGAGGAACGAACTCGAATCGAGGAGTGAACACAACTCCAGGTGTCACGTAGAGTCGGCACGAGGAGTAGTTAGTCGACTCGCGGACTCGGTACTCATCTCGAGGAGCGAACTCAACTCGAGGAGTCATGTAGAGTCGGCACGAGGAGTAGTTATTCGACTCATGGACTCGGGAATCAACTCGAGGAGTGAACTCAACTCGAGGAGTCATGTAGAGTCGGCACGAGGAGTAGGTAGTCGACTCATGGACTCGGTACTCAATTCTAGGAGCGAACTCAACTCGAGGAGTGAACTCAACTTGAGGACTCATGTAGAATCGGCACGAGGAGTAGTTAGTCAACTCGTGGACTGGGGACTCAACTCGAGGAACGAACTCGAATCGAGGAGTGAACACAACTCCAGGTGTCACGTAGAGTCGGCACGAGGAGTAGTTAGTCGACTGGCAGACTCGGTACTCATCTCGAGGAGCGAACTCAACTCGAGGAGTCATGTAGAGTCGGCACGAGGAGTAGTTATTCGATTCATGGACTCGGGAATCAACTAGAGGAGTGATGTAGATTCGGCACGAGGAGTAGTAAGTCGACTCGTGGAATCGGGACTCAACTCGAGGAGCGAACTCTACTCGAGGAGTGAACTCAACTCGAGTGGTGAACTCAACTCGAGGAGTCATGTAGAGTCGACACGAGGAGTAGTTAGTCGACTCCTGGACTCGGGACTCAACTCGAGGAGCGAACTCAACTCGAGGAGTGAACTCAACTCGAGGAGTCATGTAGAGTCGGAACGAGGAGTAGTTAGTCGACTCATGGACTCGGTACTCAACTCGAGGAGCGAACTCAACTTGAGGAGTGAACTCAACTCGAGGAGTCATGTAGAGTCAGCACGAGGAGTAGTTGGTCAACTCGTGGACTCGGGACTCATCTCGAGGAGTCATGTAGAGTCGACTCGCGAACTCGGTACTTAACTTGAGAAACGAACTCAACTGGAGTGGTGAACTCAACTCGAGGAGTCATGTAGAGTCGGCACGAGGAGTAGTTGGTTGACTCGCGAACTCGGTACTTAACTCGAGGAGCGAGCTCAACTCGAGGAGTGAACTCAACTCGAGGAGTCATGTAGAGTCGGCACGAGGAGTAGTTAGTTGACTCATGGGATCGGGACTCAACTCGAGGAGCGAACTCAACTCGAGGAGTGAACTCAACTCGAGGAGTCATGTAGAGTCGGCACGAGGAGTAGGTAGTCGACTCATGGACTCGGTACTCAACTCGAGGAGCGAACTCAACTCGAGGAGTGAACTCAACTCGAGGAGTCATGTAGACTCGGCACGAGGAGTAGTTAGTCAACTCATGGACTCGGGACTCAACTCGAGGAGCGAACTCAACTCGAGTAGTCATGTACAGTCGACACGAGGTGTAGTTAATCCACTCGTGGACTCGGGACTCAACTCGAGGATCGAACTCAACTCTAGGAGTGAACTCAACTCGAGGAGTCATGTAGAATCGGCACGAGGAGTAGTTAGTCAACTCGTGGACTCGGGACTCAACTCGAGGAACGAACTCGAATTGAGGAGTGAACACAACTCCAGGTGTCACGTAGAGTCGGCACGAGGAGTAGTTAGTCGACTCGCGGACTCGGTACTCATCTCGAGGAGCGAACTCAACTCGAGGAGTCATGTAGAGTCGGCACGAGGAGTAGTTATTCGACTCATGGACTCGGGAATCAACTCGAGGAGTGAACTCAACTCGAGGAGTCATGTAGAGTCGGCACGAGGAGTAGGTAGTCGACTCATGGACTCGGTACTCAATTCTAGGAGCGAACTCAACTCGAGGAGTGAACTCAACTTGAGGACTCATGTAGAATCGGCACGAGGAGTAGTTAGTCAACTCGTGGACTGGGGACTCAACTCGAGGAACGAACTCGAATCGAGGAGTGAACACAACTCCAGGTGTCACGTAGAGTCGGCACGAGGAGTAGTTAGTCGACTCGCGGACTCGGTACTCATCTCGAGGAGCGAACTCAACTCGAGGAGTCATGTAGAGTCGGCACGAGGAGTAGTTATTCGACTCATGGACTCGGGAATCAACTCGAGGAGTGAACTCAACTCGAGGAGTCATGTAGAGTCGGCACGAGGAGTAGGTAGTCGACTCATGGACTCGGTACTCAATTCTAGGAGCGAACTCAACTCGAGGAGTGAACTCAACTTGAGGACTCATGTAGAATCGGCACGAGGAGTAGTTAGTCAACTCGTGGACTGGGGACTCAACTCGAGGAACGAACTCGAATCGAGGAGTGAACACAACTCCAGGTGTCACGTAGAGTCGGCACGAGGAGTAGTTAGTCGACTGGCAGACTCGGTACTCATCTCGAGGAGCGAACTCAACTCGAGGAGTCATGTAGAGTCGGCACGAGGAGTAGTTATTCGATTCATGGACTCGGGAATCAACTAGAGGAGTGATGTAGATTCGGCACGAGGAGTAGTAAGTCGACTCGTGGAATCGGGACTCAACTCGAGGAGCGAACTCTACTCGAGGAGTGAACTCAACTCGAGTGGTGAACTCAACTCGAGGAGTCATGTAGAGTCGACACGAGGAGTAGTTAGTCGACTCCTGGACTCGGGACTCAACTCGAGGAGCGAACTCAACTCGAGGAGTGAACTCAACTCGAGGAGTCATGTAGAGTCGGAACGAGGAGTAGTTAGTCGACTCATGGACTCGGTACTCAACTCGAGGAGCGAACTCAACTTGAGGAGTGAACTCAACTCGAGGAGTCATGTAGAGTCAGCACGAGGAGTAGTTGGTCAACTCGTGGACTCGGGACTCATCTCGAGGAGTCATGTAGAGTCGACTCGCGAACTCGGTACTTAACTTGAGAAACGAACTCAACTGGAGTGGTGAACTCAACTCGAGGAGTCATGTAGAGTCGGCACGAGGAGTAGTTGGTTGACTCGCGAACTCGGTACTTAACTCGAGGAGCGAGCTCAACTCGAGGAGTGAACTCAACTCGAGGAGTCATGTAGAGTCGGCACGAGGAGTAGTTAGTTGACTCATGGGATCGGGACTCAACTCGAGGAGCGAACTCAACTCGAGGAGTGAACTCAACTCGAGGAGTCATGTAGAGTCGGCACGAGGAGTAGGTAGTCGACTCATGGACTCGGTACTCAACTCGAGGAGCGAACTCAACTCGAGGAGTGAACTCAACTCGAGGAGTCATGTAGACTCGGCACGAGGAGTAGTTAGTCAACTCATGGACTCGGGACTCAACTCGAGGAGCGAACTCAACTCGAGTAGTCATGTACAGTCGACACGAGGTGTAGTTAATCCACTCGTGGACTCGGGACTCAACTCGAGGATCGAACTCAACTCTAGGAGTGAACTCAACTCGAGGAGTCATGTAGAATCGGCACGAGGAGTAGTTAGTCAACTCCTGGACTCGGGACTCAACTCGAGGAACGAACTCGAATTGAGGAGTGAACACAACTCCAGGTGTCACGTAGAGTCGGCACGAGGAGTAGTTAGTCGACTCGCGGACTCGGTACTCATCTCGAGGAGCGAACTCAACTCGAGGAGTCATGTAGAGTCGGCACGAGGAGTAGTTATTCGACTCATGGACTCGGGAATCAACTCGACGAGTGAACTCAACTCGAGGAGTCATGTAGAGTCGGCACGAGGAGTAGGTAGTCGACTCATGGACTCGGTACTCAACTCGAGGAGCGAACTCAACCCGAGGAGTGAACTCAACTCGAGGAGTCATGTAGACTCGGCACGAGGAGTAGTTAGTCAACTCATGGACTCGGGACTCAACTCGAGGAGCGAACTCAACTCGAGTAGTCATGTACAGTCGACACGAGGTGTAGTTAATCCACTCGTGGACTCGGGACTCAACTCGAGGATCGAACTCAACTCTAGGAGTAAACTCAACTCGAGGAGTCATGTAGAATCGGCACGAGGAGTAGTTAGTCAACTCGTGGACTCGGGACTCAACTCGAGGAACGAACTCGAATTGAGGAGTGAACACAACTCCAGGTGTCACGTAGAGTCGGCACGAGGAGTAGTTAGTCGACTCGCGGACTCGGTACTCATCTCGAGGAGCGAACTCAACTCGAGGAGTCATGTAGAGTCGGCACGAGGAGTAGTTATTCGACTCATGGACTCGGGAATCAACTCGAGGAGTGAACTCAACTCGAGGAGTCATGTAGAGTCGGCACGAGGAGTAGGTAGTCGACTCATGGACTCGGTACTCAACTCGAGGAGCGAACTCAACTCGAGGAGTGAACTCAACTCGAGGAGTCATGTAGACTCGGCACGAGGAGTAGTTAGTCAACTCATGGACTCGGGACTCAACTCGAGGAGCGAACTCAACTCGAGTAGTCATGTACAGTCGACACGAGGTGTAGTTAATCCACTCGTGGACTCGGGACTCAACTCGAGGATTGAACTCAACTCTAGGAGTGAACTCAACTCGAGGAGTCATGTAGAATCGGCACGAGGAGTAGTTAGTCAACTCGTGGACTCGGGACTCAACTCGAGGAACGAACTCGAATTGAGGAGTGAACACAACTCCAGGTGTCACGTAGAGTCGGCACGAGGAGTAGTTAGTCGACTCGCGGACTCGGTACTCATCTCGAGGAGCGAACTCAACTCGAGGAGTCATGTAGAGTCGGCACGAGGAGTAGTTATTCGACTCATGGACTCGGGAATCAACTCGAGGAGTGAACTCAACTCGAGGAGTCATGTAGAGTCGGCACGAGGAGTAGGTAGTCGACTCATGGACTCGGTACTCAATTCTAGGAGCGAACTCAACTCGAGGAGTGAACTCAACTTGAGGACTCATGTAGAATCGGCACGAGGAGTAGTTAGTCAACTCGTGGACTGGGGACTCAACTCGAGGAACGAACTCGAATCGAGGAGTGAACACAACTCCAGGTGTCACGTAGAGTCGGCACGAGGAGTAGTTAGTCGACTGGCAGACTCGGTACTCATCTCGAGGAGCGAACTCAACTCGAGGAGTCATGTAGAGTCGGCACGAGGAGTAGTTATTCGATTCATGGACTCGGGAATCAACTAGAGGAGTGATGTAGATTCGGCACGAGGAGTAGTAAGTCGACTCGTGGAATCGGGACTCAACTCGAGGAGCGAACTCTACTCGAGGAGTGAACTCAACTCGAGTAGTCATGTACAGTCGACACGAGGTGTAGTTAATCCACTCGTGGACTCGGGACTCAACTCGAGGATTGAACTCAACTCTAGGAGTGAACTCAACTCGAGGAGTCATGTAGAATCGGCACGAGGAGTAGTTAGTCAACTCGTGGACTCGGGACTCAACTCGAGGAACGAACTCGAATTGAGGAGTGAACACAACTCCAGGTGTCACGTAGAGTCGGCACGAGGAGTAGTTAGTCGACTCGCGGACTCGGTACTCATCTCGAGGAGCGAACTCAACTCGAGGAGTCATGTAGAGTCGGCACGAGGAGTAGTTATTCGACTCATGGACTCGGGAATCAACTCGAGGAGTGAACTCAACTCGAGGAGTCATGTAGAGTCGGCACGAGGAGTAGGTAGTCGACTCATGGACTCGGTACTCAATTCTAGGAGCGAACTCAACTCGAGGAGTGAACTCAACTTGAGGACTCATGTAGAATCGGCACGAGGAGTAGTTAGTCAACTCGTGGACTGGGGACTCAACTCGAGGAACGAACTCGAATCGAGGAGTGAACACAACTCCAGGTGTCACGTAGAGTCGGCACGAGGAGTAGTTAGTCGACTGGCAGACTCGGTACTCATCTCGAGGAGCGAACTCAACTCGAGGAGTCATGTAGAATCGGCACGAGGAGTAGTTAGTCAACTCGTGGACTGGGGACTCAACTCGAGGAACGAACTCGAATCGAGGAGTGAACACAACTCCAGGTGTCACGTAGAGTCGGCACGAGGAGTAGTTAGTCGACTGGCAGACTCGGTACTCATCTCGAGGAGCGAACTCAACTCGAGGAGTCATGTAGAGTCGGCACGAGGAGTAGTTATTCGATTCATGGACTCGGGAATCAACTAGAGGAGTGATGTAGATTCGGCACGAGGAGTAGTAAGTCGACTCGTGGAATCGGGACTCAACTCGAGGAGCGAACTCTACTCGAGGAGTGAACTCAACTCGAGTGGTGAACTCAACTCGAGGAGTCATGTAGAGTCGACACGAGGAGTAGTTAGTCGACTCCTGGACTCGGGACTCAACTCGAGGAGCGAACTCAACTCGAGGAGTGAACTCAACTCGAGGAGTCATGTAGAGTCGGAACGAGGAGTAGTTAGTCGACTCATGGACTCGGTACTCAACTCGAGGAGCGAACTCAACTTGAGGAGTGAACTCAACTCGAGGAGTCATGTAGAGTCAGCACGAGGAGTAGTTGGTCAACTCGTGGACTCGGGACTCATCTCGAGGAGTCATGTATAGTCGACTCGCGAACTCGGTACTTAACTTGAGAAACGAACTCAACTGGAGTGGTGAACTCAACTCGAGGAGTCATGTAGAGTCGGCACGAGGAGTAGTTGGTTGACTCGCGAACTCGGTACTTAACTCGAGGAGCGAGCTCAACTCGAGGAGTGAACTCAACTCGAGGAGTCATGTAGAGTCGGCACGAGGAGTAGTTAGTTGACTCATGGGATCGGGACTCAACTCGAGGAGCGAACTCAACTCGAGGAGTGAACTCAACTCGAGGAGTCATGTAGAGTCGGCACGAGGAGTAGGTAGTCGACTCATGGACTCGGTACTCAACTCGAGGAGCGAACTCAACTCGAGGAGTGAACTCAACTCGAGGAGTCATGTAGACTCGGCACGAGGAGTAGTTAGTCAACTCATGGACTCGGGACTCAACTCGAGGAGCGAACTCAACTCGAGTAGTCATGTACAGTCGACACGAGGTGTAGTTAATCCACTCGTGGACTCGGGACTCAACTCGAGGATCGAACTCAACTCTAGGAGTGAACTCAACTCGAGGAGTCATGTAGAATCGGCACGAGGAGTAGTTAGTCAACTCGTGGACTCGGGACTCAACTCGAGGAACGAACTCGAATTGAGGAGTGAACACAACTCCAGGTGTCACGTAGAGTCGGCACGAGGAGTAGTTAGTCGACTCGCGGACTCGGTACTCATCTCGAGGAGCGAACTCAACTCGAGGAGTCATGTAGAGTCGGCACGAGGAGTAGTTATTCGACTCATGGACTCGGGAATCAACTCGAGGAGTGAACTCAACTCGAGGAGTCATGTAGAGTCGGCACGAGGAGTAGGTAGTCGACTCATGGACTCGGTACTCAACTCGAGGAGCGAACTCAACCCAAGGAGTGAACTCAACTCGAGGAGTCATGTAGACTCGGCACGAGGAGTAGTTAGTCAACTCATGGACTCGGGACTCAACTCGAGGAGCGAACTCAACTCGAGTAGTCATGTACAGTCGACACGAGGTGTAGTTAATCCACTCGTGGACTCGGGACTCAACTCGAGGATCGAACTCAACTCTAGGAGTAAACTCAACTCGAGGAGTCATGTAGAATCGGCACGAGGAGTAGTTAGTCAACTCGTGGACTCGGGACTCAACTCGAGGAACGAACTCGAATTGAGGAGTGAACACAACTCCAGGTGTCACGTAGAGTCGGCACGAGGAGTAGTTAGTCGACTCGCGGACTCGGTACTCATCTCGAGGAGCGAACTCAACTCGAGGAGTCATGTAGAGTCGGCACGAGGAGTAGTTATTCGACTCATGGACTCGGGAATCAACTCGAGGAGTGAACTCAACTCGAGGAGTCATGTAGAGTCGGCACGAGGAGTAGGTAGTCGACTCATGGACTCGGTACTCAACTCGAGGAGCGAACTCAACTCGAGGAGTGAACTCAACTCGAGGAGTCATGTAGACTCGGCACGAGGAGTAGTTAGTCAACTCATGGACTCGTGACTCAACTCGAGGAGCGAACTCAACTCGAGTAGTCATGTACAGTCGACACGAGGTGTAGTTAATCCACTCGTGGACTCGGGACTCAACTCGAGGATTGAACTCAACTCTAGGAGTGAACTCAACTCGAGGAGTCATGTAGAATCGGCACGAGGAGTAGTTAGTCAACTCGTGGACTCGGGACTCAACTCGAGGAACGAACTCGAATTGAGGAGTGAACACAACTCCAGGTGTCACGTAGAGTCGGCACGAGGAGTAGTTAGTCGACTCGCGGACTCGGTACTCATCTCGAGGAGCGAACTCAACTCGAGGAGTCATGTAGAGTCGGCACGAGGAGTAGTTATTCGACTCATGGACTCGGGAATCAACTCGAGGAGTGAACTCAACTCGAGGAGTCATGTAGAGTCGGCACGAGGAGTAGGTAGTCGACTCATGGACTCGGTACTCAATTCTAGGAGCGAACTCAACTCGAGGAGTGAACTCAACTTGAGGACTCATGTAGAATCGGCACGAGGAGTAGTTAGTCAACTCGTGGACTGGGGACTCAACTCGAGGAACGAACTCGAATCGAGGAGTGAACACAACTCCAGGTGTCACGTAGAGTCGGCACGAGGAGTAGTTAGTCGACTGGCAGACTCGGTACTCATCTCGAGGAGCGAACTCAACTCGAGGAGTCATGTAGAATCGGCACGAGGAGTAGTTAGTCAACTCGTGGACTCGGGACTCAACTCGAGGAACGAACTCGAATTGAGGAGTGAACACAACTCCAGGTGTCACGTAGAGTCGGCACGAGGAGTAGTTAGTCGACTCGCGGACTCGGTACTCATCTTGAGGAGCGAACTCAACTCGAGGAGTCATGTAGAGTCGGCACGAGGAGTAGTTATTCGACTCATGGACTCGGGAATCAACTCGAGGAGTGAACTCAACTCGAGGAGTCATGTAGAGTCGGCACGAGGAGTAGGTAGTCGACTCATGGACTCGGTACTCAATTCTAGGAGCGAACTCAACTAGAGGAGTAAACTCAACTTGAGGACTCATGTAGAATCGGCACGAGGAGTAGTTAGTCAACTCGTGGACTGGGGACTCAACTCGAGGAACGAACTCGAATCGAGGAGTGAACACAACTCCAGGTGTCACGTAGAGTTGGCACGAGGAGTAGTTAGTCGACTGGCAGACTCGGTACTCATCTCGAGGAGCGAACTCAACTCGAGGAGTCATGTAGAGTCGGCACGAGGAGTAGTTATTCGATTCATGGACTCGGGAATCAACTAGAGGAGTGATGTAGATTCGGCACGAGGAGTAGTAAGTCGACTCGTGGAATCGGGACTCAACTCGAGGAGCGAACTCTACTCGAGGAGTGAACTCAACTCGAGTGGTGAACTCAACTCGAGGAGTCATGTAGAGTCGACACGAGGAGTAGTTAGTCGACTCCTGGACTCGGGACTCAACTCGAGGACCGAACTCAACTCGAGGAGTGAACTCAACTCGAGGAGTCATGTAGAGTCGGAACGAGGAGTAGTTAGTCGACTCATGGACTCGGTACTCAACTCGAGGAGCGAACTCAACTTGAGGAGTGAACTCAACTCGAGGAGTCATGTAGAGTCAGCACGAGGAGTAGTTGGTCAACTCGTGGACTCGGGACTCATCTCGAGGAGTCATGTAGAGTCGACTCGCGAACTCGGTACTTAACTTGAGAAACGAACTCAACTGGAGTGGTGAACTCAACTCGAGGAGTCATGTAGAGTCGGCACGAGGAGTAGTTGGTTGACTCGCGAACTCGGTACTTAACTCGAGGAGCGAGCTCAACTCGAGGAGTGAACTCAACTCGAGGAGCGAACTCAACTCGAGGAGTCATGTAGAGTCGACACGAGGAGTAGTTATTAGATTCATGGACTCGGGAATCAACTAGAGGAGTGATGTAGATTCGGCACGAGGAGTAGTAAGTCGACTCGTGGAATCGGGACTCAACTCGAGGAGCGAACTCTACTCGAGGAGTGAACTCAACTCGAGTGGTGAACTCAACTCGAGGAGTCATGTAGAGTCGACACGAGGAGTAGTTAGTCGACTCCTGGACTCGGGACTCAACTCGAGGAGCGAACTCAACTCGAGGAGTGAACTCAACTCGAGGAGTCATGTAGAGTCGGCACGAGGAGTAGGTAGTCGACTCATGGACTCGGTACTCAACTCGAGGAGCGAACTCAACTCGAGGAGTGAACTCAACTCGAGGAGTCATGTAGACTCGGCACGAGGAGTAGTTCGTCAACCCATGGACTCGGGACTCAACTCGAGGAGCGAATTCAACTCGAGTAGTCATGTACAGTCGACACGAGGTGTAGTTAATCCACTCGTGGACTCGGGACTCAACTCGAGGATCGAACTCAACTCTAGGAGTGAACTCAACTCGAGGAGTCATGTAGAATCGGCACGAGGAGTAGTTAGTCAACTCGTGGACTCGGGACTCAACTCGAGGAACGAACTCGAATTGAGGAGTGAACACAACTCCAGGTGTCACGTAGAGTCGGCACGAGGAGTAGTTAGTCGACTCGCGGACTCGGTACTCATCTCGAGGAGCGAACTCAACTCGAGGAGTCATGTAGAGTCGGCACGAGGAGTAGTTATTCGACTCATGGACTCGGGAATCAACTCGAGGAGTGATCTCAACTCGAGGAGTCATGTAGAATCGGCACGAAGAGTAGTTAGTCAACTCGTGGACTCGGGACTCAACTCGAGGAACGAACTCGAATTGAGGAGTGAACACAACTCCAGGTGTCACGTAGAGTCGGCACGAGGAGTAGTTAGTCGACTCGCGGACTCGGTACTCATCTCGAGGAGCGAACTCAACTCGAGGAGTCATGTAGAGTCGGCACGAGGAGTAGTTATTCGACTCATGGACTCGGGACTCAACTCGAGGATCGAACTCAACTCTAGGAGTGAACTCAACTCGAGGAGTCATGTAGAATCGGCACGAGGAGTAGTTAGTCAACTCGTGGACTCGGGACTCAACTCGAGGAACGAACTCGAATTGAGGAGTGAACACAACTCCAGGTGTCACGTAGAGTCGGAACGAGGAGTAGTTAGTCGACTCGCGGACTCGGTACTCATCTCGAGGAGCGAACTCAACTCGAGGAGTCATGTAGAGTCGGCACGAGGAGTAGTTATTCGACTCATGGACTCGGGAATCAACTCGAGGAGTGAACTCAACTCGAGGAGTCATGTAGAGTCGGCACGAGGAGTAGGTAGTCGACTCATGGACTCGGTACTCAATTCTAGGAGCGAACTCAACTCGAGGAGTGAACTCAACTTGAGGACTCATGTAGAATCGGCACGAGGAGTAGTTAGTCAACTCGTGGACTGGGGACTCAACTCGAGGAACGAACTCGAATCGAGGAGTGAACACAACTCCAGGTGTCACGTAGAGGCGGCACGAGGAGTAGTTAGTCGACTGGCAGACTCGGTACTCATCTCGAGGAGCGAACTCAACTCGAGGAGTCATGTAGAGTCGGCACGAGGAGTAGTTATTCGATTCATGGACTCGGGAATCAACTAGAGGAGTGATGTAGATTCGGCACGAGGAGTAGTAAGTCGACTCGTGGAATCGGGACTCAACTCGAGGAGCGAACTCTACTCGAGGAGTGAACTCAACTCGAGTGGTGAACTCAACTCGAGGAGTCATGTAGAGTCGACACGAGGAGTAGTTAGTCGACTCCTGGACTCGGGACTCAACTCGAGGAGCGAACTCAACTCGAGGAGTGAACTCAACTCGAGGAGTCATGTAGAGTCGGAACGAGGAGTAGTTAGTCGACTCATGGACTCGGTACTCAACTCGAGGAGCGAACTCAACTTGAGGAGTGAACTCAACTCGAGGAGTCATGTAGAGTCAGCACGAGGAGTAGTTGGTCAACTCGTGGACTCGGGACTCATCTCGAGGAGTCATGTATAGTCGACTCGCGAACTCGGTACTTAACTTGAGAAACGAACTCAACTGGAGTGGTGAACTCAACTCGAGGAGTCATGTAGAGTCGGCACGAGGAGTAGTTGGTTGACTCGCGAACTCGGTACTTAACTCGAGGAGCGAGCTCAACTCGAGGAGTGAACTCAACTCGAGGAGTCATGTAGAGTCGGCACGAGGAGTAGTTAGTTGACTCATGGGATCGGGACTCAACTCGAGGAGCGAACTCAACTCGAGGAGTGAACTCAACTCGAGGAGTCATGTAGAGTCGGCACGAGGAGTAGGTAGTCGACTCATGGACTCGGTACTCAACTCGAGGAGCGAACTCAACTCGAGGAGTGAACTCAACTCGAGGAGTCATGTAGACTCGGCACGAGGAGTAGTTAGTCAACTCATGGACTCGGGACTCAACTCGAGGAGCGAACTCAACTCGAGTAGTCATGTACAGTCGACACGAGGTGTAGTTAATCCACTCGTGGACTCGGGACTCAACTCGAGGATCGAACTCAACTCTAGGAGTGAACTCAACTCGAGGAGTCATGTAGAATCGGCACGAGGAGTAGTTAGTCAACTCGTGGACTCGGGACTCAACTCGAGGAACGAACTCGAATTGAGGAGTGAACACAACTCCAGGTGTCACGTAGAGTCGGCACGAGGAGTAGTTAGTCGACTCGCGGACTCGGTACTCATCTCGAGGAGCGAACTCAACTCGAGGAGTCATGTAGAGTCGGCACGAGGAGTAGTTATTCGACTCATGGACTCGGGAATCAACTCGAGGAGTGAACTCAACTCGAGGAGTCATGTAGAGTCGGCACGAGGAGTAGGTAGTCGACTCATGGACTCGGTACTCAACTCGAGGAGCGAACTCAACCCAAGGAGTGAACTCAACTCGAGGAGTCATGTAGACTCGGCACGAGGAGTAGTTAGTCAACTCATGGACTCGGGACTCAACTCGAGGAGCGAACTCAACTCGAGTAGTCATGTACAGTCGACACGAGGTGTAGTTAATCCACTCGTGGACTCGGGACTCAACTCGAGGATCGAACTCAACTCTAGGAGTAAACTCAACTCGAGGAGTCATGTAGAATCGGCACGAGGAGTAGTTAGTCAACTCGTGGACTCGGGACTCAACTCGAGGAACGAACTCGAATTGAGGAGTGAACACAACTCCAGGTGTCACGTAGAGTCGGCACGAGGAGTAGTTAGTCGACTCGCGGACTCGGTACTCATCTCGAGGAGCGAACTCAACTCGAGGAGTCATGTAGAGTCGGCACGAGGAGTAGTTATTCGACTCATGGACTCGGGAATCAACTCGAGGAGTGAACTCAACTCGAGGAGTCATGTAGAGTCGGCACGAGGAGTAGGTAGTCGACTCATGGACTCGGTACTCAACTCGAGGAGCGAACTCAACTCGAGGAGTGAACTCAACTCGAGGAGTCATGTAGACTCGGCACGAGGAGTAGTTAGTCAACTCATGGACTCGTGACTCAACTCGAGGAGCGAACTCAACTCGAGTAGTCATGTACAGTCGACACGAGGTGTAGTTAATCCACTCGTGGACTCGGGACTCAACTCGAGGATTGAACTCAACTCTAGGAGTGAACTCAACTCGAGGAGTCATGTAGAATCGGCACGAGGAGTAGTTAGTCAACTCGTGGACTCGGGACTCAACTCGAGGAACGAACTCGAATTGAGGAGTGAACACAACTCCAGGTGTCACGTAGAGTCGGCACGAGGAGTAGTTAGTCGACTCGCGGACTCGGTACTCATCTCGAGGAGCGAACTCAACTCGAGGAGTCATGTAGAGTCGGCACGAGGAGTAGTTATTCGACTCATGGACTCGGGAATCAACTCGAGGAGTGAACTCAACTCGAGGAGTCATGTAGAGTCGGCACGAGGAGTAGGTAGTCGACTCATGGACTCGGTACTCAATTCTAGGAGCGAACTCAACTCGAGGAGTGAACTCAACTTGAGGACTCATGTAGAATCGGCACGAGGAGTAGTTAGTCAACTCGTGGACTGGGGACTCAACTCGAGGAACGAACTCGAATCGAGGAGTGAACACAACTCCAGGTGTCACGTAGAGTCGGCACGAGGAGTAGTTAGTCGACTGGCAGACTCGGTACTCATCTCGAGGAGCGAACTCAACTCGAGGAGTCATGTAGAATCGGCACGAGGAGTAGTTAGTCAACTCGTGGACTCGGGACTCAACTCGAGGAACGAACTCGAATTGAGGAGTGAACACAACTCCAGGTGTCACGTAGAGTCGGCACGAGGAGTAGTTAGTCGACTCGCGGACTCGGTACTCATCTTGAGGAGCGAACTCAACTCGAGGAGTCATGTAGAGTCGGCACGAGGAGTAGTTATTCGACTCATGGACTCGGGAATCAACTCGAGGAGTGAACTCAACTCGAGGAGTCATGTAGAGTCGGCACGAGGAGTAGGTAGTCGACTCATGGACTCGGTACTCAATTCTAGGAGCGAACTCAACTAGAGGAGTAAACTCAACTTGAGGACTCATGTAGAATCGGCACGAGGAGTAGTTAGTCAACTCGTGGACTGGGGACTCAACTCGAGGAACGAACTCGAATCGAGGAGTGAACACAACTCCAGGTGTCACGTAGAGTTGGCACGAGGAGTAGTTAGTCGACTGGCAGACTCGGTACTCATCTCGAGGAGCGAACTCAACTCGAGGAGTCATGTAGAGTCGGCACGAGGAGTAGTTATTCGATTCATGGACTCGGGAATCAACTAGAGGAGTGATGTAGATTCGGCACGAGGAGTAGTAAGTCGACTCGTGGAATCGGGACTCAACTCGAGGAGCGAACTCTACTCGAGGAGTGAACTCAACTCGAGTGGTGAACTCAACTCGAGGAGTCATGTAGAGTCGACACGAGGAGTAGTTAGTCGACTCCTGGACTCGGGACTCAACTCGAGGACCGAACTCAACTCGAGGAGTGAACTCAACTCGAGGAGTCATGTAGAGTCGGAACGAGGAGTAGTTAGTCGACTCATGGACTCGGTACTCAACTCGAGGAGCGAACTCAACTTGAGGAGTGAACTCAACTCGAGGAGTCATGTAGAGTCAGCACGAGGAGTAGTTGGTCAACTCGTGGACTCGGGACTCATCTCGAGGAGTCATGTAGAGTCGACTCGCGAACTCGGTACTTAACTTGAGAAACGAACTCAACTGGAGTGGTGAACTCAACTCGAGGAGTCATGTAGAGTCGGCACGAGGAGTAGTTGGTTGACTCGCGAACTCGGTACTTAACTCGAGGAGCGAGCTCAACTCGAGGAGTGAACTCAACTCGAGGAGCGAACTCAACTCGAGGAGTCATGTAGAGTCGACACGAGGAGTAGTTATTAGATTCATGGACTCGGGAATCAACTAGAGGAGTGATGTAGATTCGGCACGAGGAGTAGTAAGTCGACTCGTGGAATCGGGACTCAACTCGAGGAGCGAACTCTACTCGAGGAGTGAACTCAACTCGAGTGGTGAACTCAACTCGAGGAGTCATGTAGAGTCGACACGAGGAGTAGTTAGTCGACTCCTGGACTCGGGACTCAACTCGAGGAGCGAACTCAACTCGAGGAGTGAACTCAACTCGAGGAGTCATGTAGAGTCGGCACGAGGAGTAGGTAGTCGACTCATGGACTCGGTACTCAACTCGAGGAGCGAACTCAACTCGAGGAGTGAACTCAACTCGAGGAGTCATGTAGACTCGGCACGAGGAGTAGTTCGTCAACCCATGGACTCGGGACTCAACTCGAGGAGCGAATTCAACTCGAGTAGTCATGTACAGTCGACACGAGGTGTAGTTAATCCACTCGTGGACTCGGGACTCAACTCGAGGATCGAACTCAACTCTAGGAGTGAACTCAACTCGAGGAGTCATGTAGAATCGGCACGAGGAGTAGTTAGTCAACTCGTGGACTCGGGACTCAACTCGAGGAACGAACTCGAATTGAGGAGTGAACACAACTCCAGGTGTCACGTAGAGTCGGCACGAGGAGTAGTTAGTCGACTCGCGGACTCGGTACTCATCTCGAGGAGCGAACTCAACTCGAGGAGTCATGTAGAGTCGGCACGAGGAGTAGTTATTCGACTCATGGACTCGGGAATCAACTCGAGGAGTGATCTCAACTCGAGGAGTCATGTAGAATCGGCACGAAGAGTAGTTAGTCAACTCGTGGACTCGGGACTCAACTCGAGGAACGAACTCGAATTGAGGAGTGAACACAACTCCAGGTGTCACGTAGAGTCGGCACGAGGAGTAGTTAGTCGACTCGCGGACTCGGTACTCATCTCGAGGAGCGAACTCAACTCGAGGAGTCATGTAGAGTCGGCACGAGGAGTAGTTATTCGACTCATGGACTCGGGACTCAACTCGAGGATCGAACTCAACTCTAGGAGTGAACTCAACTCGAGGAGTCATGTAGAATCGGCACGAGGAGTAGTTAGTCAACTCGTGGACTCGGGACTCAACTCGAGGAACGAACTCGAATTGAGGAGTGAACACAACTCCAGGTGTCACGTAGAGTCGGAACGAGGAGTAGTTAGTCGACTCGCGGACTCGGTACTCATCTCGAGGAGCGAACTCAACTCGAGGAGTCATGTAGAGTCGGCACGAGGAGTAGTTATTCGACTCATGGACTCGGGAATCAACTCGAGGAGTGAACTCAACTCGAGGAGTCATGTAGAGTCGGCACGAGGAGTAGGTAGTCGACTCATGGACTCGGTACTCAATTCTAGGAGCGAACTCAACTCGAGGAGTGAACTCAACTTGAGGACTCATGTAGAATCGGCACGAGGAGTAGTTAGTCAACTCGTGGACTGGGGACTCAACTCGAGGAACGAACTCGAATCGAGGAGTGAACACAACTCCAGGTGTCACGTAGAGGCGGCACGAGGAGTAGTTAGTCGACTGGCAGACTCGGTACTCATCTCGAGGAGCGAACTCAACTCGAGGAGTCATGTAGAGTCGGCACGAGGAGTAGTTATTCGATTCATGGACTCGGGAATCAACTAGAGGAGTGATGTAGATTCGGCACGAGGAGTAGTAAGTCGACTCGTGGAATCGGGACTCAACTCGAGGAGCGAACTCTACTCGAGGAGTGAACTCAACTCGAGTGGTGAACTCAACTCGAGGAGTCATGTAGAGTCGACACGAGGAGTAGTTAGTCGACTCCTGGACTCGGGACTCAACTCGAGGAGCGAACTCAACTCGAGGAGTGAACTCAACTCGAGGAGTCATGTAGAGTCGGAACGAGGAGTAGTTAGTCGACTCATGGACTCGGTACTCAACTCGAGGAGCGAACTCAACTTGAGGAGTGAACTCAACTCGAGGAGTCATGTAGAGTCAGCACGAGGAGTAGTTGGTCAACTCGTGGACTCGGGACTCATCTCGAGGAGTCATGTAGAGTCGACTCGCGAACTCGGTACTTAACTTAAGAAACGAACTCAACTGGAGTGGTGAACTCAACTCGAGGAGTCATGTAGAGTCGGCACGAGGAGTAGTTGGTTGACTCGTGAACTCGGTACTTAACTCGAGGAGCGAGCTCAACTCGAGGAGTGAACTCAACTCGAGGAGTCATGTAGAGTCGGCACGAGGAGTAGTTAGTTGACTCATGGGATCGGGACTCAACTCGAGGAGCGAACTCAACTCGAGGAGTGAACTCAACTCGAGGAGTCATGTAGAGTCGGCACGAGGAGTAGGTAGTCGACTCATGGACTCGGTACTCAACTCGAGGAGCGAACTCAACTCGAGGAGTGAACTCAACTCGAGGAGTCATGTAGACTCGGCACGAGGAGTAGTTAGTCAACTCATGGACTCGGGACTCAACTCGAGGAGCGAACTCAACTCGAGTAGTCATGTACAGTCGACACGAGGTGTAGTTAATCCACTCGTGGACTCGGGACTCAACTCGAGGATCGAACTCAACTCTAGGAGTGAACTCAACTCGAGGAGTTATGTAGAATCGGCACGAGGAGTAGTTAGTCAACTTGTGGTCTCGGGACTCAACTCGAGGAACGAACTCGAATTGAGGAGTTAACACAACTCCAGGTGTCACGTAGAGTCGGCACGAGGAGTAGTTAGTCGACTCGCGGACTCGGTACTCATCTCGAGGAGCGAACTCAACTCGAGGAGTCATGTAGAGTCGGCACGAGGAGTAGTTATTCGACTCATGGACTCGGGAATCAACTCGAGGAGTGAACTCAACTCGAGGAGTCATGTAGAGTCGGCACGAGGAGTAGGTAATCGACTCATGGACTCGGTACTCAATTCTAGGAGCGAACTCAACTCGAGGAGTGAACTCAACTCGAGGAGTCATGTAGAATCGGTACGAGGAGTAGTTAGTCAACTCGTGGACTCGGGAATCAACTCGAGGAACGAACTCGAATCGAGGAGTGAACACAACTCTAGGTGTCACGTAGAGTCGGCACGAGGAGTAGTTAGTCGACTGGCGGACTCGGTACTCATCTCGAGGAGCGAACTCAACTCGAGGAGTCATGCAGAGTCGGCACGGGGAGTAGTTATTCGATTCATGGACTCGGGAATCAACTAGAGGAGTGATGTAGATTCGGCACGAGGAGTAGTAAGTCGACTCGTGGAATCGGGACTCAACTCGAGGAGCGAACTCTACTCGAGGAGTGAACTCAACTCGAGTGGTGAACTCAACTCGAGGAGTCATGTAGAGTCGGCACGAGGAGTAGTTAGTCGACTCGCGGACTCGGTACTCATCTCGAGGAGCGAACTCAACTCGAGGAGTCATGTAGAGTCGGCACGAGGAGTAGTTATTCGACTCATGGACTCGGGAATCAACTCAAGGAGTGAACTCAACTCGAAGAGTCGTGTAGAGTCGGCACGAGGAGTAGTTAGTCGACTCATGGACTCGGTACTCAACTCGAGGAGCGAACTCAACTCGAGGAGTGAACTCAACTCGAGGAGTCATGTAGAGTCGGCACGAGGAGTTGTTAGTCAACTCATGGACTCGGGACTCAACTCGACGAGCGAACTCAACTCGATTAGTCATGTACAGTCGGCACGAGGTGTAGTTAGTCGACTCGTGGACTCGGGACTCAGCTCGAGGAGCGAACTCAACTCTAGGAGTGAACTCAACTCGAGGAGTCATGTAGAATCGGCACGAGGAGTAGTTAGTCAACTCGTGGACTCGGGACTCAACTCGAGGAACGAACTCGAATTGAGGAGTGAACACAACTCCAGGTGTCACGTAGAGTCGGAACGAGGAGTAGTTAGTCGACTCGTGGACTCGGTACTCATCTCGAGGAGCGAACTCAACTCGAGGAGTCATGTAGAGTCGGCACGAGGAGTAGTTATTCGACTCATGGACTCGGGAATCAACTCGAGGAGTGAACTCAACTCGAGGAGTCATGTAGAGTCGGCACGAGGAGTAGGTAGTCGACTCATGGACTCGGTACTCAATTCTAGGAGCGAACTCAACTCGAGGAGTGAACTCAACTTGAGGACTCATGTAGAATCGGCACGAGGAGTAGTTAGTCAACTCGTGGACTGGGGACTCAACTCGAGGAACGAACTCGAATCGAGGAGTGAACACAACTCCAGGTGTCACGTAGAGTCGGCACGAGGAGTAGTTAGTCGACTGGCAGACTCGGTACTCATCTCGAGGAGCGAACTCAACTCGAGGAGTCATGTAGAGTCGGCACGAGGAGTAGTTATTCGATTCATGGACTCGGGAATCAACTAGAGGAGTGATGTAGATTCGGCACGAGGAGTAGTAAGTCGACTCGTGGAATCGGGACTCAACTCGAGGAGCGAACTCTGCTCGAGGAGTGAACTCAACTCGAGTGGTGAACTCAACTCGAGGAGTCATGTAGAGTCGACACGAGGAGTAGTTAGTCGACTCCTGGACTCGGGACTCAACTCGAGGAGCGAACTCAACTCGATGAGTGAACTCAACTCGAGGAGTCATGTAGAGTCGGAACGAGGAGTAGTTAGTCGACTCATGGACTCGGTACTCAACTCGAGGAGCGAACTCAACTTGAGGAGTGAACTCAACTCGAGGAGTCATGTAGAGTCAGCACGAGGAGTAGTTGGTCAACTCGTGGACTCGGGACTCATCTCGAGGAGTCATGTAGAGTCGACTCGCGAACTCGGTACTTAACTTGAGAAACGAACTCAACTGGAGTGGTGAACTCAACTCGAGGAGTCATGTAGAGTCGGCACGAGGAGTAGTTGGTTGACTCGCGAACTCGGTACTTAACTCGAGGAGCGAGCTCAACTCGAGGAGTGAACTCAACTCGAGGAGTCATGTAGACTCGGCACGAGGAGTAGTTAGTCAACTCATGGACTCGGGACTCAACTCGAGGAGCGCACTCAACTCGAGTAGTCATGTACAGTCGACACGAGGTGTAGTTAATCCACTCGTGGACTCGGGACTCAACTCGAGGATCGAACTCAACTCTAGGAGTGAACTCAACTCGAGGAGTTATGTAGAATCGGCACGAGGAGTAGTTAGTCAACTCGTGGACTCGGGACTCAACTCGAGGAACGAACTCGAATTGAGGAGTGAACACAACTCCAGGTGTCACGTAGAGTCGGCACGAGGAGTAGTTAGTCGACTCGCGGACTCGGTACTCATCTCGAGGAGCGAACTCAACTCGAGGAGTCATGTAGAGTCGGCACGAGGAGTAGTTATTCGACTCATGGACTCGGGAATCAACTCGAGGAGTGAACTCAACTCGAGGAGTCATGTAGAGTCGGCACGAGGAGTAGGTAGTCGACTCATGGACTCGGTACTCAATTCTAGGAGCGAACTCAACTCGAGGAGTGAACTCAACTCGAGGAGTCATGTAGAATCGGTACGAGGAGTAATTAGTCAACTCGTGGACTCGGGAATCAACTCGAGGAACGAACTCGAATCGAGGAGTGAACACAACTCTAGGTGTCACGTAGAGTCGGCACGAGGAGTAGTTAGTCGACTGGCGGACTCGGTACTCATCTCTAGGAGCGAACTCAACTCGAGGAGTCATGCAGAGTCGGCACGAGGAGTAGTTATTCGATTCATGGACTCGGGAATCAACTAGAGGAGTGATGTAGATTCGGCACGAGGAGTAGTAAGTCGACTCGTGGAATCGGGACTCAACTCGAGGAGCGAACTCTACTCGAGGAGTGAACTCAACTCGAGTGGTGAACTCAACTCGAGGAGTCATGTAGAGTCGACACGAGGAGTAGTTAGTCGACTCCTGGACTCGGGACTCAACTCGAGGAGCGAACTCAACTCGAGGAGTGAACTCAACTCGAGGAGTCATGTAGAGTCGGCACGAGGAGTAGTTAGTCGACTCATGGACTCGGTACTCAACTCGAGGAGCGAACTCAACTTGAGGAGTGATCTCAACTCGAGGAGTCATGTAGAGTCAGCACGAGGAGTAGTTGGTCAACTCGTGGACTCGGGACTCATCTCGAGGAGCGAACTCAACTCGAGGAGTCATGTAGAGTCGACACGAGGAGTAGTTAGTCGACTCGTGGACTCGGGGCTCAACTCGAGGAGCGACCTCAACTCTAGGAGTGAACTCAACTCGAGGAGTCATGTTGACTCGGCACGAGGAGTACGTAGTCGACTCGTGGACACGGTACTCGACTCGAGGAGTGAATTCAACTTGAGGAGTGAACTCAACTCGAGGAGTCATGCAGAGTCGGCACGAGGAGTAGTTAGTCGACTCGCAAACTCGGTACTTAACTCGAGGAGCGAACTCAACTCGAGGAGTGAACTGAACTCGAGGAGTCATGTAGAGTATGCACGAGGAGTAGTTAGTCGACTCATGGACTCGAGACTCAACTCGAGGAGTCATGTAGAGTCGGCACGAGGAGTAGTTAGTCGACTCATGGACTCAGGACTCAACTCGAGGAGAGAACTCAACTCGAGGAGTGAACTCAACTCGAGGAGTGAACTCAACTCGAGGAGTCTTGAAGAGTCGGCATGAGGAGTAGTTAGTCGACTCATGGACTCGGTACTCAACTCGAGGAGCGAACTCAACTCGAGGAGTGAACTCAACTCGAGGAGTCATGTAGAGTCGGCACGAGGAGTTGTTAGTCAACTCATGGACTCGGGACTCAACTCGACGAGCAAACTCAACTCGATTAGTCATGTACAGCCGGCACGAGGTGTAGTTAGTCGACTCGTGGACTCGGGACTCAGCTCGAGGAGCGAACTCAACTCTAGGAGTGAACTCAACTCGAGGAGTCATGTAGAATCGGCACGAGGAGTAGTTAGTCAACTCGTGGACTCGGGACTCAACTCGAGGAACGAACTCGAATTGAGGAGTGAACACAACTCCAGGTGTCACGTAGAGTCGGAACGAGGAGTAGTTAGTCGACTCGCGGACTCGGTACTCATCTCGAGGAGCGAACTCAACTCGAGGAGTCATGTAGAGTCGGCACGAGGAGTAGTTATTCGACTCATGGACTCGGGAATCAACTCGAGGAGTGAACTCAACTCGAGGAGTCATGTAGAGTCGGCACGAGGAGTAGGTAGTCGACTCATGGACTCGGTACTCAATTCTAGGAGCGAACTCAACTCGAGGAGTGAACTCAACTTGAGGACTCATGTAGAATCGGCACGAGGAGTAGTTAGTCAACTCGTGGACTGGGGACTCAACTCGAGGAACGAACTCGAATCGAGGAGTGAACACAACTCCAGGTGTCACGTAGAGTCGGCACGAGGAGTAGTTAGTCGACTGGCAGACTCGGTACTCATCTCGAGGAGCGAACTCAACTCGAGGAGTCATGTAGAGTCGGCACGAGGAGTAGTTATTCGATTCATGGACTCGGGAATCAACTAGAGGAGTGATGTAGATTCGGCACGAGGAGTAGTAAGTCGACTCGTGGAATCGGGACTCAACTCGAGGAGCGAACTCTGCTCGAGGAGTGAACTCAACTCGAGTGGTGAACTCAACTCGAGGAGTCATGTAGAGTCGACACGAGGAGTAGTTAGTCGACTCCTGGACTCGGGACTCAACTCGAGGAGCGAACTCAACTCGATGAGTGAACTCAACTCGAGGAGTCATGTAGAGTCGGAACGAGGAGTAGTTAGTCGATTCATGGACTCGGTACTCAACTCGAGGAGCGAACTCAACTTGAGGAGTGAACTCAACTCGAGGAGTCATGTAGAGTCAGCACGAGGAGTAGTTGGTCAACTCGTGGACTCGGGACTCATCTCGAGGAGTCATGTAGAGTCGACTCGCGAACTCGGTACTTAACTTGAGAAACGAACTCAACTGGAGTGGTGAACTCAACTCGAGGAGTCATGTAGAGTCGGCACGAGGAGTAGTTGGTTGACTCGCGAACTCGGTACTTAACTCGAGGAGCGAGCTCAACTCGAGGAGTGAACTCAACTCGAGGAGTCATGTAGAGTCGGCACGAGGAGTAGTTAGTTGACTCATGGGATCGGGACTCAACTCGAGGAGCGAACTCAACTCGAGGAGTGAACTCAACTCGAGGAGTCATGTAGAGTCGGCACGAGGAGTAGGTAGTCGACTCATGGACTCGGTACTCAACTCGAGGAGCGAACTCAACTCGAGGAGTGAACTCAACTCGAGGAGTCATGTAGACTCGGCACGAGGAGTAGTTAGTCAACTCATGGACTCGGGACTCAACTCGAGGAGCGCACTCAACTCGAGTAGTCATGTACAGTCGACACGAGGTGTAGTTAATCCACTCGTGGACTCGGGACTCAACTCGAGGATCGAACTCAACTCTAGGAGTGAACTCAACTCGAGGAGTTATGTAGAATCGGCACGAGGAGTAGTTAGTCAACTCGTGGACTCGGGACTCAACTCGAGGAACGAACTCGAATTGAGGAGTGAACACAACTCCAGGTGTCACGTAGAGTCGGCACGAGGAGTAGTTAGTCGACTCGCGGACTCGGTACTCATCTCGAGGAGCGAACTCAACTCGAGGAGTCATGTAGAGTCGGCACGAGGAGTAGTTATTCGACTCATGGACTCGGGAATCAACTCGAGGAGTGAACTCAACTCGAGGAGTCATGTAGAGTCGGCACGAGGAGTAGGTAGTCGACTCATGGACTCGGTACTCAATTCTAGGAGCGAACTCAACTCGAGGAGTGAACTCAACTCGAGGAGTCATGTAGAATCGGTACGAGGAGTAATTAGTCAACTCGTGGACTCGGGAATCAACTCGAGGAACGAACTCGAATCGAGGAGTGAACACAACTCTAGGTGTCACGTAGAGTCGGCACGAGGAGAAGTTAGTCGACTGGCGGACTCGGTACTCATCTCTAGGAGCGAACTCAACTCGAGGAGTCATGCAGAGTCGGCACGAGGAGTAGTTATTCGATTCATGGACTCGGGAATCAACTAGAGGAGTGATGTAGATTCGGCACGAGGAGTAGTAAGTCGACTCGTGGAATCGGGACTCAACTCGAGGAGCGAACTCTACTCGAGGAGTGAACTCAACTCGAGTGGTGAACTCAACTCGAGGAGTCATGTAGAGTCGACACGAGGAGTAGTTAGTCGACTCCTGGACTCGGGACTCAACTCGAGGAGCGAACTCAACTCGAGGAGTGAACTCAACTCGAGGAGTCATGTAGAGTCGGCACGAGGAGTAGTTAGTCGACTCATGGACTCGGTACTCAACTCGAGGAGCGAACTCAACTTGAGGAGTGATCTCAACTCGAGGAGTCATGTAGAGTCAGCACGAGGAGTAGTTGGTCAACTCGTGGACTCGGGACTCATCTCGAGGAGCGAACTCAACTCGAGGAGTCATGTAGAGTCGACACGAGGAGTAGTTAGTCGACTCCTGGACTCGGGGCTCAACTCGAGGAGCGACCTCAACTCTAGGAGTGAACTCAACTCGAGGAGTCATGTTGACTCGGCACGAGGAGTACGTAGTCGACTCGTGGACACGGTACTCGACTCGAGGAGTGAATTCAACTTGAGGAGTGAACTCAACTCGAGGAGTCATGCAGAGTCGGCACGAGGAGTAGTTAGTCGACTCGCAAACTCGGTACTTAACTCGAGGAGCGAACTCAACTCGAGGAGTGAACTGAACTCGAGGAGTCATGTAGAGTATGCACGAGGAGTAGTTAGTCGACTCATGGACTCGAGACTCAACTCGAGGAGTCATGTAGAGTCGGCACGAGGAGTAGTTAGTCGACTCATGGACTCAGGACTCAACTCGAGGAGCGAACTCAACTCGAGGAGTGAACTCAACTCGAGGAGTCATGTAGAGTCGGCACGAGGAGTTGTTAGTCAACTCATGGACTCGGGACTCAACTCGACGAGCAAACTCAACTCGATTAGTCATGTACAGTCGGCACGAGGTGTAGTTAGTCGACTCGTGGACTCGGGACTCAGCTCGAGGAGCGAACTCAACTCTAGGAGTGAACTCAACTCGAGGAGTCATGTAGAATCGGCACGAGGAGTAGTTAGTCGACTAGTGGACTCGAGACTTAACTCGAGGAGCGAACTCAACTCCAAGAGTGAAGTCAACTCGAGGAGTCATATAGAGTCGGCACAAGCAGTAGGTAGTCAACTCGTGGACTCAACTCGAGGAGTCACGTAGAGTCGGCACGAGGAGTAGTTAGTCAACTCGCGGACTCGGTACTCAACTCGAGGAGCGAACTCAACTCGAGGAGTCATGTAGAGTCACCAAGAGGAGTAGTTATTCGACTCATGGACTTGGGAATAAACTCGAGGAGCGAACTCAACTCGTTGAGTGAACCCAGCTCGAGGAGCGAACTCAACTCGAGGAGTGATGTAGATTCGGCACGAGTAGTAGTTAGTCGACTCGTGGAATCGGGACTCAACTCGAGGAACGAACTCAACTCGAGTAGTGAACTCAACCCGAGGAGTCATGTAGAGTCGGCACGAAGAGTAGTTAGTCGACTCGTAGACACGGTACTCGACTCGAGGAGTGAATTCAACTCGAGGAGTGAACTCAACTCGAGGAGTCATGTAGAGTCGGCACGAGGAGTAGTTAGTCGACTCATGGACTCGGGACTCAACTCGAGGAGCGAACTCAACTCGAGTAGTCATGTACAGTGGACACGAGGTGTAGTTAATCCACTCGTGGACTCGGGACTCAACTCGAGGATCGAACTCAACTCTAGGAGTGAACTCAACTCGAGGAGTCATGTAGAATCGGCACGAGGAGTAGTTAGTCAACTCGTGGACTCGGGACTCAACTCGAGGAACGAACTCAAATTGAGGAGTGAACACAACTCCAGGTGTCACGTAGAGTCGGCACGAGGAGTAGTTATTCGACTCATGGACTCGGGAATCAACTCGAGGAGTGAACTCAACTCGAGGAGTCATGTAGAGTCGGCACGAGGAGTAGGTAGTCGACTCATGGACTCGGTACTCAATTCTAGGAGCGAACTCAACTCGAGGAGTGAACTCAACTCGAGGAGTCATGTAGAATCGGTACGAGGAGTAGTTAGTCAACTCGTGGACTCGGGAATCAACTCGAGGAACGAACTCGAATCGAGGAGTGAACACAACTCTAGGTGTCACGTAGAGTCGGCACGAGGAGTAGTTAGTCGACTGGCGGACTCGGTACTCATCTCGAGGAGCGAACTCAACTCGAGGAGTCATGCAGAGTCGGCACGAGGAGTAGTTATTCGATTCATGGACTCGGGAATCAACTAGAGGAGTGATGTAGATTCGGCACGAGGAGTAGTAAGTTGACTCGTGGAATCGGGACTCAACTCGAGGAGCGAACTCTACTCGAGGAGTGAACTCAACTCGAGTGGTGAACTCAACTCGAGGAGTCATGTAGAGTCGACACGAGGAGTAGTTAGTCGACTCCTGGACTCGGGACTCAACTCGAGGAGCGAACTCAACTCGAGGAGTGAACTCAACTCGAGGAGTCATGTAGAGTCGGCACGAGGAGTAGTTGGTTGACTCGCGAACTCGGTACTTAACTCGAGGAGCGAGCTCAACTCGAGGAGTGAACTCAACTCGAGGAGTCATGTAGAGTCGGCACGAGGAGTAGTTAGTTGACTCATGGGATCGGGACTCAACTCGAGGAGCGAACTCAACTCGAGGAGTGAACTCAACTCGAGGAGTCATGTAGAGTCGGCACGAGGAGTAGGTAGTCGACTCATGGACTCGGTACTCAACTCGAGGAGCGAACTCAACTCGAGGAGTGAACTCAACTCGAGGAGTCATGTAGACTCGGCACGAGGAGTAGTTAGTCAACTCATGGACTCGGGACTCAACTCGAGGAGCGCACTCAACTCGAGTAGTCATGTACAGTCGACACGAGGTGTAGTTAATCCACTCGTGGACTCGGGACTCAACTCGAGGATCGAACTCAACTCTAGGAGTGAACTCAACTCGAGGAGTTATGTAGAATCGGCACGAGGAGTAGTTAGTCAACTCGTGGACTCGGGACTCAACTCGAGGAACGAACTCGAATTGAGGAGTGAACACAACTCTAGGTGTCACGTAGAGTCGGCACGAGGAGTAGTTAGTCGACTCGCGGACTCGGTACTCATCTCGAGGAGCGAACTCAACTCGAGGAGTCATGTAGAGTCGGCACGAGGAGTAGTTATTCGACTCATGGACTCGGGAATCAACTCGAGGAGTGAACTCAACTCGAGGAGTCATGTAGAGTCGGCACGAGGAGTAGGTAGTCGACTCATGGACTCGGTAGTCAATTCTAGGAGCGAACTCAACTCGAGGAGTGAACTCAACTCGAGGAGTCATGTAGAATCGGTACGAGGAGTAATTAGTCAACTCGTGGACTCGGGAATCAACTCGAGGAACGAACTCGAATCGAGGAGTGAACACAACTCTAGGTGTCACGTAGAGTCGGCACGAGGAGTAGTTAGTCGACTCGCGGACTCGGTACTCATCTCGAGGAGCGAACTCAACTCGAGGAGTCATGTAGAGTCGGCACGAGGAGTAGTTATTCGACTCATGGACTCGGGAATCAACTCGAGGAGTGAACTCAACTCGAGGAGTCATGTAGAGTCGGCACGAGGAGTAGGTAGTCGACTCATGGACTCGGTACTCAATTCTAGGAGCGAACTCAACTCGAGGAGTGAACTCAACTCGAGGAGTCATGTAGAATCGGTACGAGGAGTAATTAGTCAACTCGTGGACTCGGGAATCAACTCGAGGAACGAACTCGAATCGAGGAGTGAACACAACTCTAGGTGTCACGTAGAGTCGGCACGAGGAGTAGTTAGTCGACTGGCGGACTCGGTACTCATCTCGAGGAGCGAACTCAACTCGAGGAGTCATGCAGAGTCGGCACGAGGAGTAGTTAGTCGACTCATGGACTCAGGACTCAACTCGAGGAGAGAACTCAACTCGAGGAGTGAACTCAACTCGAGGAGTGAACTCAACTCGAGGAGTCTTGAAGAGTCGGCATGAGGAGTAGTTAGTCGACTCATGGACTCGGTACTCAACTCGAGGAGCGAACTCAACTCGAGGAGTGAACTCAACTCGAGGAGTCATGTAGAGTCGGCACGAGGAGTTGTTAGTCAACTCATGGACTCGGGACTCAACTCGACGAGCAAACTCAACTCGATTAGTCATGTACAGTCGGCACGAGGTGTAGTTAGTCGACTCGTGGACTCGGGACTCAGCTCGAGGAGCGAACTCAACTCTAGGAGTGAACTCAACTCGAGGAGTCATGTAGAATCGGCACGAGGAGTAGTTAGTCGACTAGTGGACTCGAGACTTAACTCGAGGAGCGAACTCAACTCCAGGAGTGAAGTCAACTCGAGGAGTCATATAGAGTCGGCACAAGCAGTAGGTAGTCAACTCGTGGACTCAACTCGAGGAGTCACGTAGAGTCGGCACGAGGAGTAGTTAGTCAACTCGCGGACTCGGTACTCAACTCGAGGAGCGAACTCAACTCGAGGAGTCATGTAGAGTCACCAAGAGGAGTAGTTATTCGACTCATGGACTTGGGAATCAACTCGAGGAGCGAACTCAACTCGTTGAGTGAACCCAGCTCGAGGAGCGAACTCAACTCGAGGAGTGATGTAGATTCGGCACGAGTAGTAGTTAGTCGACTCGTGGAATCGGGACTCAACTCGAGGAACGAACTCAACTCGAGTAGTGAACTCAACCCGAGGAGTCATGTAGAGTCGGCACGAAGAGTAGTTAGTCGACTCGTAGACACGGTACTCGACTCGAGGAGTGAATTCAACTCGAGGAGTGAACTCAACTCGAGGAGTCATGTAGAGTCGGCACGAGGAGTAGTTAGTCGACTCATGGACTCGGGACTCAACTCGAGGAGCGAACTCAACTCGAGTAGTCATGTACAGTGGACACGAGGTGTAGTTAATCCACTCGTGGACTCGGGACTCAACTCGAGAATCGAACTCAACTCTAGGAGTGAACTCAACTCGAGGAGTCATGTAGAATCGGCACGAGGAGTAGTTAGTCAACTCATGGACTCGGGACTCAACTCGAGGAGCGCACTCAACTCGAGTAGTCATGTACAGTCGACACGAGGTGTAGTTAATCCACTCGTGGACTCGGGACTCAACTCGAGGATCGAACTCAACTCTAGGAGTGAACTCAACTCGAGGAGTTATGTAGAATCGGCACGAGGAGTAGTTAGTCAACTCGTGGACTCGGGACTCAACTCGAGGAACGAACTCGAATTGAGGAGTGAACACAACTCTAGGTGTCACGTAGAGTCGGCACGAGGAGTAGTTAGTCGACTCGCGGACTCGGTACTCATCTCGAGGAGCGAACTCAACTCGAGGAGTCATGTAGAGTCGGCACGAGGAGTAGTTATTCGACTCATGGACTCGGGAATCAACTCGAGGAGTGAACTCAACTCGAGGAGTCATGTAGAGTCGGCACGAGGAGTAGGTAGTCGACTCATGGACTCGGTAGTCAATTCTAGGAGCGAACTCAACTCGAGGAGTGAACTCAACTCGAGGAGTCATGTAGAATCGGTACGAGGAGTAATTAGTCAACTCGTGGACTCGGGAATCAACTCGAGGAACGAACTCGAATCGAGGAGTGAACACAACTCTAGGTGTCACGTAGAGTCGGCACGAGGAGTAGTTAGTCGACTGGCGGACTCGGTACTCATCTCGAGGAGCGAACTCAACTCGAGGAGTCATGCAGAGTCGGCACGAGGAGTAGTTATTCGATTCATGGACTCGGGAATCAACTAGAGTAGTGATGTAGATTCGGCACGAGGAGTAGTAAGTCGACTCGTGGAATCGGGACTCAACTCGAGGAGCGAACTCTACTCGAGGAGTGAACTCAACTCGAGTGGTGAACTCAACTCGAGGAGTCATGTAGAGTCGACACGAGGAGTAGTTAGTCGACTCCTGGACTCGGGACTCAACTCGAGGAGCGAACTCAACTCGAGGAGTGAACTCAACTCGAGGAGTCATGTAGAGTCGGCACGAGGAGTAGTTAGTCGACTCATGGACTCGGTACTCAACTCGAGGAGCGAACTCAACTTGAGGAGTGATCTCAACTCGAGGAGTCATGTAGAGTCAGCACGAGGAGTAGTTGGTCAACTCGTGGACTCGGGACTCATCTCGAGGAGCGAACTCAACTCGAGGAGTCATGTAGAGTCGACACGAGGAGTAGTTAGTCGACTCGTGGACTCGGGGCTCAACTCGAGGAGCGACCTCAACTCTAGGAGTGAACTCAACTCGAGGAGTCATGTTGACTCGGCACGAGGAGTACGTAGTCGACTCGTGGACACGGTACTCGACTCGAGGAGTGAATTCAACTTGAGGAGTGAACTCAACTCGAGGAGTCATGCAGAGTCGGCACGAGGAGTAGTTAGTCGACTCGCGAACTCGGTACTTAACTCGAGGAGCGAACTCAACTCGAGGAGTGAACTGAACTCGAGGAGTCATGTAGAGTATGCACGAGGAGTAGTTAGTCGACTCATGGACTCGAGACTCAACTCGAGGAGTCATGTAGAGTCGGCACGAGGAGTAGTTAGTCGACTCATGGACTCAGGACTCAACTCGAGGAGAGAACTCAACTCGAGGAGTGAACTCAACTCGAGGAGTGAACTCAACTCGAGGAGTCTTGAAGAGTCGGCATGAGGAGTAGTTAGTCGACTCATGGACTCGGTACTCAACTCGAGGAGCGAACTCAACTCGAGGAGTGAACTCAACTCGAGGAGTCATGTAGAGTCGGCACGAGGAGTTGTTAGTCAACTCATGGACTCGGGACTCAACTCGACGAGCAAACTCAACTCGATTAGTCATGTACAGTCGGCACGAGGTGTAGTTAGTCGACTCGTGGACTCGGGACTCAGCTCGAGGAGCGAACTCAACTCTAGGAGTGAACTCAACTCGAGGAGTCATGTAGAATCGGCACGAGGAGTAGTTAGTCGACTAGTGGACTCGAGACTTAACTCGAGGAGCGAACTCAACTCCAGGAGTGAAGTCAACTCGAGGAGTCATATAGAGTCGGCACAAGCAGTAGGTAGTCAACTCGTGGACTCAACTCGAGGAGTCACGTAGAGTCGGCACGAGGAGTAGTTAGTCAACTCGCGGACTCGGTACTCAACTCGAGGAGCGAACTCAACTCGAGGAGTCATGTAGAGTCACCAAGAGGAGTAGTTATTCGACTCATGGACTTGGGAATCAACTCGAGGAGCGAACTCAACTCGTTGAGTGAACCCAGCTCGAGGAGCGAACTCAACTCGAGGAGTGATGTAGATTCGGCACGAGTAGTAGTTAGTCGACTCGTGGAATCGGGACTCAACTCGAGGAACGAACTCAACTCGAGTAGTGAACTCAACCCGAGGAGTCATGTAGAGTCGGCACGAAGAGTAGTTAGTCGACTCGTAGACACGGTACTCGACTCGAGGAGTGAATTCAACTCGAGGAGTGAACTCAACTCGAGGAGTCATGTAGAGTCGGCACGAGGAGTAGTTAGTCGACTCATGGACTCGGGACTCAACTCGAGGAGCGAACTCAACTCGAGTAGTCATGTACAGTGGACACGAGGTGTAGTTAATCCACTCGTGGACTCGGGACTCAACTCGAGAATCGAACTCAACTCTAGGAGTGAACTCAACTCGAGGAGTCATGTAGAATCGGCACGAGGAGTAGTTAGTCAACTCGTGGACTCGGGACTCAACTCGAGGAACGAACTCGAATTGAGGAGTGAACACAACTCCAGGTGTCACGTAGAGTCGGCACGAGGAGTAGTTATTCGACTCATGGACTCGGGAATCAACTCGAGGAGTGAACTCAACTCGAGGAGTCATGTAGAGTCGGCACGAGGAGTAGGTAGTCGACTCATGGACTCGGTACTCAATTCTAGGAGCGAACTCAACTCGAGGAGTGAACTCAACTCGAGGAGTCATGTAGAATCGGTACGAGGAGTAGTTAGTCAACTCGTGGACTCGGGAATCAACTCGAGGAACGAACTCGAATCGAGGAGTGAACACAACTCTAGGTGTCACGTAGAGTCGGCACGAGGAGTAGTTAGTCGACTGGCGGACTCGGTACTCATCTCGAGGAGCGAACTCAACTCGAGGAGTCATGCAGAGTCGGCACGAGGAGTAGTTATTCGATTCATGGACTCGGGAATCAACTAGAGGAGTGATGTAGATTCGGCACGAGGAGTAGTAAGTCGACTCGTGGAATCGGGACTCAACTCGAGGAGCGAACTCTACTCGAGGAGTGAACTCAACTCGAGTGGTGAACTCAACTCGAGGAGTCATGTAGAGTCGACACGAGGAGTAGTTAGTCGACTCCTGGACTCGGGACTCAACTCGAGGAGCGAACTCAACTCGAGGAGTGAACTCAACTCGAGGAGTCATGTAGAGTCGGCACGAGGAGTAGTTGGTTGACTCGCGAACTCGGTACTTAACTCGAGGAGCGAGCTCAACTCGAGGAGTGAACTCAACTCGAGGAGTCATGTAGAGTCGGCACGAGGAGTAGTTAGTTGACTCATGGGATCGGGACTCAACTCGAGGAGCGAACTCAACTCGAGGAGTGAACTCAACTCGAGGAGTCATGTAGAGTCGGCACGAGGAGTAGGTAGTCGACTCATGGACTCGGTACTCAACTCGAGGAGCGAACTCAACTCGAGGAGTGAACTCAACTCGAGGAGTCATGTAGACTCGGCACGAGGAGTAGTTAGTCAACTCATGGACTCGGGACTCAACTCGAGGAGCGCACTCAACTCGAGTAGTCATGTACAGTCGACACGAGGTGTAGTTAATCCACTCGTGGACTCGGGACTCAACTCGAGGATCGAACTCAACTCTAGGAGTGAACTCAACTCGAGGAGTTATGTAGAATCGGCACGAGGAGTAGTTAGTCAACTCGTGGACTCGGGACTCAACTCGAGGAACGAACTCGAATTGAGGAGTGAACACAACTCTAGGTGTCACGTAGAGTCGGCACGAGGAGTAGTTAGTCGACTCGCGGACTCGGTACTCATCTCGAGGAGCGAACTCAACTCGAGGAGTCATGTAGAGTCGGCACGAGGAGTAGTTATTCGACTCATGGACTCGGGAATCAACTCGAGGAGTGAACTCAACTCGAGGAGTCATGTAGAGTCGGCACGAGGAGTAGGTAGTCGACTCATGGACTCGGTAGTCAATTCTAGGAGCGAACTCAACTCGAGGAGTGAACTCAACTCGAGGAGTCATGTAGAATCGGTACGAGGAGTAATTAGTCAACTCGTGGACTCGGGAATCAACTCGAGGAACGAACTCGAATCGAGGAGTGAACACAACTCTAGGTGTCACGTAGAGTCGGCACGAGGAGTAGTTAGTCGACTGGCGGACTCGGTACTCATCTCGAGGAGCGAACTCAACTCGAGGAGTCATGCAGAGTCGGCACGAGGAGTAGTTATTCGATTCATGGACTCGGGAATCAACTATAGGAGTGATGTAGATTCGGCACGAGGAGTAGTAAGTCGACTCGTGGAATCGGGACTCAACTCGAGGAGCGAACTCTACTCGAGGAGTGAACTCAACTCGAGTGGTGAACTCAACTCGAGGAGTCATGTAGAGTCGACACGAGGAGTAGTTAGTCGACTCCTGGACTCGGGACTCAACTCGAGGAGCGAACTCAACTCGAGGAGTGAACTCAACTCGAGGAGTCATGTAGAGTCGGCACGAGGAGTAGTTAGTCGACTCATGGACTCGGTACTCAACTCGAGGAGCGAACTCAACTTGAGGAGTGATCTCAACTCGAGGAGTCATGTAGAGTCAGCACGAGGAGTAGTTGGTCAACTCGTGGACTCGGGACTCATCTCGAGGAGCGAACTCAACTCGAGGAGTCATGTAGAGTCGACACGAGGAGTAGTTAGTCGACTCGTGGACTCGGGGCTCAACTCGAGGAGCGACCTCAACTCTAGGAGTGAACTCAACTCGAGGAGTCATGTTGACTCGGCACGAGGAGTACGTAGTCGACTCGTGGACACGGTACTCGACTCGAGGAGTGAATTCAACTCGAGGAGTGAACTCAACTCGAGGAGTCATGCAGAGTCGGCACGAGGAGTAGTTAGTCGACTCGCGAACTCGGTACTTAACTCGAGGAGCGAACTCAACTCGAGGAGTGAACTGAACTCGAGGAGTCATGTAGAGTATGCACGAGGAGTAGTTAGTCGACTCATGGACTCGAGACTCAACTCGAGGAGTCATGTAGAGTCGGCACGAGGAGTAGTTAGTCGACTCATGGACTCAGGACTCAACTCGAGGAGAGAACTCAACTCGAGGAGTGAACTCAACTCGAGGAGTCTTGAAGAGTCGGCATGAGGAGTAGTTAGTCGACTCATGGACTCGGTAGTCAACTCGAGGAGCGAACTCAACTCGAGGAGTGAACTCAACTCAAGGAGTCATGTAGAGTCGGCACGAGGAGTTGTTAGTCAACTCATGGACTCGGGACTCAACTCGACGAGCAAACTCAACTCGATTAGTCATGTACAGTCGGCACGAGGTGTAGTTAGTCGACTCGTGGACTCGGGACTCAGCTCGAGGAGCGAACTCAACTCTAGGAGTGAACTCAACTCGAGGAGTCATGTAGAATCGGCACGAGGAGTAGTTAGTCGATTAGTGGACTCGGGACTTAACTCGAGGAGCGAACTCAACTCGAGGAGTCATATAGAGTCGGCACAAGCAGTAGGTAGTCAACTCGTGGACTCAACTCGAGGAGTCACGTAGAGTCGGCACGAGGAGTAGTTAGTCAACTCGCGGACTCGGTACTCAACTCGAGGAGCGAACTCAACTCGAGGAGTCATGTAGAGTCACCAAGAGGAGTAGTTATTCGACTCATGGACTTGGGAATCAACTCGAGGAGCGAACTCAACTCGTTGAGTGAACCCATCTCGAGGAGCGAACTCAACTCGAGGAGTGATGTAGATTCGGCACGAGTAGTAGTTAGTCGACTCGTGGAATCGGGACTCAACTCGAGGAACGAACTCAACTCGAGTAGTGAACTCAACCCGAGGAGTCATGTAGAGTCGGCACGAAGAGTAGTTAGTCGACTCGTAGACACGGTACTCGACTCGAGGAGTGAATTCAACTCGAGGAGTGAACTCAACTCGAGGAGTCATGTAGAGTCGGCACGAGGAGTAGTTAGTCGACTCATGGACTCGGGACTCAACTCGAGGAGCGAACTCAACTCGAGTAGTCATGTACAGTGGACACGAGGTGTAGTTAATCCACTCGTGGACTCGGGACTCAACTCGAGGATCGAACTCAACTCTAGGAGTGAACTCAACTCGAGGAGTCATGTAGAATCGGCACGAGGAGTAGTTAGTCAACTCGTGGACTCGGGACTCAACTCGAGGAACGAACTCGAATTGAGGAGTGAACACAACTCCAGGTGTCACGTAGAGTCGGCACGAGGAGTAGTTATTCGACTCATGGACTCGGGAATCAACTCGAGGAGTGAACTCAACTCGAGGAGTCATGTAGAGTCGGCACGAGGAGTAGGTAGTCGACTCATGGACTCGGTACTCAATTCTAGGAGCGAACTCAACTCGAGGAGTGAACTCAACTCGAGGAGTCATGTAGAATCGGTACGAGGAGTAGTTAGTCAACTCGTGGACTCGGGAATCAACTCGAGGAACGAACTCGAATCGAGGAGTGAACACAACTCTAGGTGTCACGTAGAGTCGGCACGAGGAGTAGTTAGTCGACTTGCGGACTCGGTACTCATCTCGAGGAGCGAACTCAAATCGAGGAGTCATGCAGAGTCGGCACGAGGAGTAGTTATTCGATTCATGGACTCGGGAATCAACTAGAGGAGTGATGTAGATTCGGCACGAGGAGTAGTAAGTCGACTCGTGGAATCGGGACTCAACTCGAGGAGCGAACTCTACTCGAGGAGTGAACTCAACTCGAGTGGTGAACTCAACTCGAGGAGTCATGTAGAGTCGACACGAGGAGTAGTTAGTCGACTCCTGGACTCGGGACTCAACTCGAGGAGCGAACTCAACTCGAGGAGTGAACTCAACTCGAGGAGTCATGTAGAGTCGGCACGAGGAGTAGTTGGTTGACTCGCGAACTCGGTACTTAACTCGAGGAGCGAGCTCAACTCGAGGAGTGAACTCAACTCGAGGAGTCATGTAGAGTCGGCACGAGGAGTAGTTAGTTGACTCATGGGATCGGGACTCAACTCGAGGAGCGAACTCAACTCGAGGAGTGAACTCAACTCGAGGAGTCATGTAGAGTCGGCACGAGGAGTAGGTAGTCGACTCATGGACTCGGTACTCAACTCGAGGAGCGAACTCAACTCGAGGAGTGAACTCAACTCGAGGAGTCATGTAGACTCGGCACGAGGAGTAGTTAGTCAACTCATGGACTCGGGACTCAACTCGAGGAGCGCACTCAACTCGAGTAGTCATGTACAGTCGACACGAGGTGTAGTTAATCCACTCGTGGACTCGGGACTCAACTCGAGGATCGAACTCAACTCTAGGAGTGAACTCAACTCGAGGAGTTATGTAGAATCGGCACGAGGAGTAGTTAGTCAACTCGTGGACTCGGGACTCAACTCGAGGAACGAACTCGAATTGAGGAGTGAACACAACTCTAGGTGTCACGTAGAGTCGGCACGAGGAGTAGTTAGTCGACTCGCGGACTCGGTACTCATCTCGAGGAGCGAACTCAACTCGAGGAGTCATGTAGAGTCGGCACGAGGAGTAGTTATTCGACTCATGGACTCGAGAATCAACTCGAGGAGTGAACTCAACTCGAGGAGTCATGTAGAGTCGGCACGAGGAGTAGGTAGTCGACTCATGGACTCGGTAGTCAATTCTAGGAGCGAACTCAACTCGAGGAGTGATGTAGATTCGGCACGAGTAGTAGTTAGTCGACTCGTGGAATCGGGACTCAACTCGAGGAACGAACTCAACTCGAGTAGTGAACTCAACCCGAGGAGTCATGTAGAGTCGGCACGAAGAGTAGTTAGTCGACTCGTAGACACGGTACTCGACTCGAGGAGTGAATTCAACTCGAGGAGTGAACTCAACTCGAGGAGTCATGTAGAGTCGGCACGAGGAGTAGTTAGTCGACTCATGGACTCGGGACTCAACTCGAGGAGCGAACTCAACTCGAGTAGTCATGTACAGTGGACACGAGGTGTAGTTAATCCACTCGTGGACTCGGGACTCAACTCGAGAATCGAACTCAACTCTAGGAGTGAACTCAACTCGAGGAGTCATGTAGAATCGGCACGAGGAGTAGTTAGTCAACTCGTGGACTCGGGACTCAACTCGAGGAACGAACTCGAATTGAGGAGTGAACACAACTCCAGGTGTCACGTAGAGTCGGCACGAGGAGTAGTTATTCGACTCATGGACTCGGGAATCAACTCGAGGAGTGAACTCAACTCGAGGAGTCATGTAGAGTCGGCACGAGGAGTAGGTAGTCGACTCATGGACTCGGTACTCAATTCTAGGAGCGAACTCAACTCGAGGAGTGAACTCAACTCGAGGAGTCATGTAGAATCGGTACGAGGAGTAGTTAGTCAACTCGTGGACTCGGGAATCAACTCGAGGAACGAACTCGAATCGAGGAGTGAACACAACTCTAGGTGTCACGTAGAGTCGGCACGAGGAGTAGTTAGTCGACTGGCGGACTCGGTACTCATCTCGAGGAGCGAACTCAACTCGAGGAGTCATGCAGAGTCGGCACGAGGAGTAGTTATTCGATTCATGGACTCGGGAATCAACTAGAGGAGTGATGTAGATTCGGCACGAGGAGTAGTAAGTCGACTCGTGGAATCGGGACTCAACTCGAGGAGCGAACTCTACTCGAGGAGTGAACTCAACTCGAGTGGTGAACTCAACTCGAGGAGTCATGTAGAGTCGACACGAGGAGTAGTTAGTCGACTCCTGGACTCGGGACTCAACTCGAGGAGCGAACTCAACTCGAGGAGTGAACTCAACTCGAGGAGTCATGTAGAGTCGGCACGAGGAGTAGTTGGTTGACTCGCGAACTCGGTACTTAACTCGAGGAGCGAGCTCAACTCGAGGAGTGAACTCAACTCGAGGAGTCATGTAGAGTCGGCACGAGGAGTAGTTAGTTGACTCATGGGATCGGGACTCAACTCGAGGAGCGAACTCAACTCGAGGAGTGAACTCAACTCGAGGAGTCATGTAGAGTCGGCACGAGGAGTAGGTAGTCGACTCATGGACTCGGTACTCAACTCGAGGAGCGAACTCAACTCGAGGAGTGAACTCAACTCGAGGAGTCATGTAGACTCGGCACGAGGAGTAGTTAGTCAACTCATGGACTCGGGACTCAACTCGAGGAGCGCACTCAACTCGAGTAGTCATGTACAGTCGACACGAGGTGTAGTTAATCCACTCGTGGACTCGGGACTCAACTCGAGGATCGAACTCAACTCTAGGAGTGAACTCAACTCGAGGAGTTATGTAGAATCGGCACGAGGAGTAGTTAGTCAACTCGTGGACTCGGGACTCAACTCGAGGAACGAACTCGAATTGAGGAGTGAACACAACTCTAGGTGTCACGTAGAGTCGGCACGAGGAGTAGTTAGTCGACTCGCGGACTCGGTACTCATCTCGAGGAGCGAACTCAACTCGAGGAGTCATGTAGAGTCGGCACGAGGAGTAGTTATTCGACTCATGGACTCGGGAATCAACTCGAGGAGTGAACTCAACTCGAGGAGTCATGTAGAGTCGGCACGAGGAGTAGGTAGTCGACTCATGGACTCGGTAGTCAATTCTAGGAGCGAACTCAACTCGAGGAGTGAACTCAACTCGAGGAGTCATGTAGAATCGGTACGAGGAGTAATTAGTCAACTCGTGGACTCGGGAATCAACTCGAGGAACGAACTCGAATCGAGGAGTGAACACAACTCTAGGTGTCACGTAGAGTCGGCACGAGGAGTAGTTAGTCGACTGGCGGACTCGGTACTCATCTCGAGGAGCGAACTCAACTCGAGGAGTCATGCAGAGTCGGCACGAGGAGTAGTTATTCGATTCATGGACTCGGGAATCAACTAGAGGAGTGATGTAGATTCGGCACGAGGAGTACTAAGTCGACTCGTGGAATCGGGACTCAACTCGAGGAGCGAACTCTACTCGAGGAGTGAACTCAACTCGAGTGGTGAACTCAACTCGAGGAGTCATGTAGAGTCGACACGAGGAGTAGTTAGTCGACTCCTGGACTCGGGACTCAACTCGAGGAGCGAACTCAACTCGAGGAGTGAACTCAACTCGAGGAGTCATGTAGAGTCGGCACGAGGAGTAGTTAGTCGACTCATGGACTCGGTACTCAACTCGAGGAGCGAACTCAACTTGAGGAGTGATCTCAACTCGAGGAGTCATGTAGAGTCAGCACGAGGAGTAGTTGGTCAACTCGTGGACTCGGGACTCATCTCGAGGAGCGAACTCAACTCGAGGAGTCATGTAGAGTCGACACGAGGAGTAGTTAGTCGACTCGTGGACTCGGGGCTCAACTCGAGGAGCGACCTCAACTCTAGGAGTGAACTCAACTCGAGGAGTCATGTTGACTCGGCACGAGGAGTACGTAGTCGACTCGTGGACACGGTACTCGACTCGAGGAGTGAATTCAACTCGAGGAGTGAACTCAACTCGAGGAGTCATGCAGAGTCGGCACGAGGAGTAGTTAGTCGACTCGCGAACTCGGTACTTAACTCGAGGAGCGAACTCAACTCGAGGAGTGAACTGAACTCGAGGAGTCATGTAGAGTATGCACGAGGAGTAGTTAGTCGACTCATGGACTCGAGACTCAACTCGAGGAGTCATGTAGAGTCGGCACGAGGAGTAGTTAGTCGACTCATGGACTCAGGACTCAACTCGAGGAGAGAACTCAACTCGAGGAGTGAACTCAACTCGAGGAGTCTTGAAGAGTCGGCATGAGGAGTAGTTAGTCGACTCATGGACTCGGTACTCAACTCGAGGAGCGAACTCAACTCGAGGAGTGAACTCAACTCAAGGAGTCATGTAGAGTCGGCACGAGGAGTTGTTAGTCAACTCATGGACTCGGGACTCAACTCGACGAGCAAACTCAACTCGATTAGTCATGTACAGTCGGCACGAGGTGTAGTTAGTCGACTCGTGGACTCGGGACTCAGCTCGAGGAGCGAACTCAACTCTAGGAGTGAACTCAACTCGAGGAGTCATGTAGAATCGGCACGAGGAGTAGTTAGTCGACTAGTGGACTCGGGACTTAACTCGAGGAGCGAACTCAACTCGAGGAGTCATATAGAGTCGGCACAAGCAGTAGGTAGTCAACTCGTGGACTCAACTCGAGGAGTCACGTAGAGTCGGCACGAGGAGTAGTTAGTCAACTCGCGGACTCGGTACTCAACTCGAGGAGTGAACTCAACTCGAGGAGTCATGTAGAGTCACCAAGAGGAGTAGTTATTCGACTCATGGACTTGGGAATCAACTCGAGGAGCGAACTCAACTCGTTGAGTGAACCCATCTCGAGGAGCGAACTCAACTCGAGGAGTGATGTAGATTCGGCACGAGTAGTAGTTAGTCGACTCGTGGAATCGGGACTCAACTCGAGGAACGAACTCAACTCGAGTAGTGAACTCAACCCGAGGAGTCATGTAGAGTCGGCACGAAGAGTAGTTAGTCGACTCGTAGACACGGTACTCGACTCGAGGAGTGAATTCAACTCGAGGAGTGAACTCAACTCGAGGAGTCATGTAGAGTCGGCACGAGGAGTAGTTAGTCGACTCATGGACTCGGGACTCAACTCGAGGAGCGAACTCAACTCGAGTAGTCATGTACAGTGGACACGAGGTGTAGTTAATCCACTCGTGGACTCGGGACTCAACTCGAGGATCGAACTCAACTCTAGGAGTGAACTCAACTCGAGGAGTCATGTAGAATCGGCACGAGGAGTAGTTAGTCAACTCGTGGACTCGGGACTCAACTCGAGGAACGAACTCGAATTGAGGAGTGAACACAACTCCAGGTGTCACGTAGAGTCGGCACGAGGAGTAGTTATTCGACTCATGGACTCGGGAATCAACTCGAGGAGTGAACTCAACTCGAGGAGTCATGTAGAGTCGGCACGAGGAGTAGGTAGTCGACTCATGGACTCGGTACTCAATTCTAGGAGCGAACTCAACTCGAGGAGTGAACTCAACTCGAGGAGTCATGTAGAATCGGTACGAGGAGTAGTTAGTCAACTCGTGGACTCGGGAATCAACTCGAGGAACGAACTCGAATCGAGGAGTGAACACAACTCTAGGTGTCACGTAGAGTCGGCACGAGGAGTAGTTAGTCGACTTGCGGACTCGGTACTCATCTCGAGGAGCGAACTCAAATCGAGGAGTCATGCAGAGTCGGCACGAGGAGTAGTTATTCGATTCATGGACTCGGGAATCAACTAGAGGAGTGATGTAGATTCGGCACGAGGAGTAGTAAGTCGACTCGTGGAATCGGGACTCAACTCGAGGAGCGAACTCTACTCGAGGAGTGAACTCAACTCGAGTGGTGAACTCAACTCGAGGAGTCATGTAGAGTCGACACGAGGAGTAGTTAGTCGACTCCTGGACTCGGGACTCAACTCGAGGAGCGAACTCAACTCGAGGAGTGAACTCAACTCGAGGAGTCATGTAGAGTCGGCACGAGGAGTAGTTGGTTGACTCGCGAACTCGGTACTTAACTCGAGGAGCGAGCTCAACTCGAGGAGTGAACTCAACTCGAGGAGTCATGTAGAGTCGGCACGAGGAGTAGTTAGTTGACTCATGGGATCGGGACTCAACTCGAGGAGCGAACTCAACTCGAGGAGTGAACTCAACTCGAGGAGTCATGTAGAGTCGGCACGAGGAGTAGGTAGTCGACTCATGGACTCGGTACTCAACTCGAGGAGCGAACTCAACTCGAGGAGTGAACTCAACTCGAGGAGTCATGTAGACTCGGCACGAGGAGTAGTTAGTCAACTCATGGACTCGGGACTCAACTCGAGGAGCGCACTCAACTCGAGTAGTCATGTACAGTCGACACGAGGTGTAGTTAATCCACTCGTGGACTCGGGACTCAACTCGAGGATCGAACTCAACTCTAGGAGTGAACTCAACTCGAGGAGTTATGTAGAATCGGCACGAGGAGTAGTTAGTCAACTCGTGGACTCGGGACTCAACTCGAGGAACGAACTCGAATTGAGGAGTGAACACAACTCTAGGTGTCACGTAGAGTCGGCACGAGGAGTAGTTAGTCGACTCGCGGACTCGGTACTCATCTCGAGGAGCGAACTCAACTCGAGGAGTCATGTAGAGTCGGCACGAGGAGTAGTTATTCGACTCATGGACTCGAGAATCAACTCGAGGAGTGAACTCAACTCGAGGAGTCATGTAGAGTCGGCACGAGGAGTAGGTAGTCGACTCATGGACTCGGTAGTCAATTCTAGGAGCGAACTCAACTCGAGGAGTGATGTAGATTCGGCACGAGTAGTAGTTAGTCGACTCGTGGAATCGGGACTCAACTCGAGGAACGAACTCAACTCGAGTAGTGAACTCAACCCGAGGAGTCATGTAGAGTCGGCACGAAGAGTAGTTAGTCGACTCGTAGACACGGTACTCGACTCGAGGAGTGAATTCAACTCGAGGAGTGAACTCAACTCGAGGAGTCATGTAGAGTCGGCACGAGGAGTAGTTAGTCGACTCATGGACTCGGGACTCAACTCGAGGAGCGAACTCAACTCGAGTAGTCATGTACAGTGGACACGAGGTGTAGTTAATCCACTCGTGGACTCGGGACTCAACTCGAGAATCGAACTCAACTCTAGGAGTGAACTCAACTCGAGGAGTCATGTAGAATCGGCACGAGGAGTAGTTAGTCAACTCGTGGACTCGGGACTCAACTCGAGGAACGAACTCGAATTGAGGAGTGAACACAACTCCAGGTGTCACGTAGAGTCGGCACGAGGAGTAGTTATTCGACTCATGGACTCGGGAATCAACTCGAGGAGTGAACTCAACTCGAGGAGTCATGTAGAGTCGGCACGAGGAGTAGGTAGTCGACTCATGGACTCGGTACTCAATTCTAGGAGCGAACTCAACTCGAGGAGTGAACTCAACTCGAGGAGTCATGTAGAATCGGTACGAGGAGTAGTTAGTCAACTCGTGGACTCGGGAATCAACTCGAGGAACGAACTCGAATCGAGGAGTGAACACAACTCTAGGTGTCACGTAGAGTCGGCACGAGGAGTAGTTAGTCGACTGGCGGACTCGGTACTCATCTCGAGGAGCGAACTCAACTCGAGGAGTCATGCAGAGTCGGCACGAGGAGTAGTTATTCGATTCATGGACTCGGGAATCAACTAGAGGAGTGATGTAGATTCGGCACGAGGAGTAGTAAGTCGACTCGTGGAATCGGGACTCAACTCGAGGAGCGAACTCTACTCGAGGAGTGAACTCAACTCGAGTGGTGAACTCAACTCGAGGAGTCATGTAGAGTCGACACGAGGAGTAGTTAGTCGACTCCTGGACTCGGGACTCAACTCGAGGAGCGAACTCAACTCGAGGAGTGAACTCAACTCGAGGAGTCATGTAGAGTCGGCACGAGGAGTAGTTGGTTGACTCGCGAACTCGGTACTTAACTCGAGGAGCGAGCTCAACTCGAGGAGTGAACTCAACTCGAGGAGTCATGTAGAGTCGGCACGAGGAGTAGTTAGTTGACTCATGGGATCGGGACTCAACTCGAGGAGCGAACTCAACTCGAGGAGTGAACTCAACTCGAGGAGTCATGTAGAGTCGGCACGAGGAGTAGGTAGTCGACTCATGGACTCGGTACTCAACTCGAGGAGCGAACTCAACTCGAGGAGTGAACTCAACTCGAGGAGTCATGTAGACTCGGCACGAGGAGTAGTTAGTCAACTCATGGACTCGGGACTCAACTCGAGGAGCGCACTCAACTCGAGTAGTCATGTACAGTCGACACGAGGTGTAGTTAATCCACTCGTGGACTCGGGACTCAACTCGAGGATCGAACTCAACTCTAGGAGTGAACTCAACTCGAGGAGTTATGTAGAATCGGCACGAGGAGTAGTTAGTCAACTCGTGGACTCGGGACTCAACTCGAGGAACGAACTCGAATTGAGGAGTGAACACAACTCTAGGTGTCACGTAGAGTCGGCACGAGGAGTAGTTAGTCGACTCGCGGACTCGGTACTCATCTCGAGGAGCGAACTCAACTCGAGGAGTCATGTAGAGTCGGCACGAGGAGTAGTTATTCGACTCATGGACTCGGGAATCAACTCGAGGAGTGAACTCAACTCGAGGAGTCATGTAGAGTCGGCACGAGGAGTAGGTAGTCGACTCATGGACTCGGTAGTCAATTCTAGGAGCGAACTCAACTCGAGGAGTGAACTCAACTCGAGGAGTCATGTAGAATCGGTACGAGGAGTAATTAGTCAACTCGTGGACTCGGGAATCAACTCGAGGAACGAACTCGAATCGAGGAGTGAACACAACTCTAGGTGTCACGTAGAGTCGGCACGAGGAGTAGTTAGTCGACTGGCGGACTCGGTACTCATCTCGAGGAGCGAACTCAACTCGAGGAGTCATGCAGAGTCGGCACGAGGAGTAGTTATTCGATTCATGGACTCGGGAATCAACTAGAGGAGTGATGTAGATTCGGCACGAGGAGTAGTAAGTCGACTCGTGGAATCGGGACTCAACTCGAGGAGCGAACTCTACTCGAGGAGTGAACTCAACTCGAGTGGTGAACTCAACTCGAGGAGTCATGTAGAGTCGACACGAGGAGTAGTTAGTCGACTCCTGGACTCGGGACTCAACTCGAGGAGCGAACTCAACTCGAGGAGTGAACTCAACTCGAGGAGTCATGTAGAGTCGGCACGAGGAGTAGTTAGTCGACTCATGGACTCGGTACTCAACTCGAGGAGCGAACTCAACTTGAGGAGTGATCTCAACTCGAGGAGTCATGTAGAGTCAGCACGAGGAGTAGTTGGTCAACTCGTGGACTCGGGACTCATCTCGAGGAGCGAACTCAACTCGAGGAGTCATGTAGAGTCGACACGAGGAGTAGTTAGTCGACTCGTGGACTCGGGGCTCAACTCGAGGAGCGACCTCAACTCTAGGAGTGAACTCAACTCGAGGAGTCATGTTGACTCGGCACGAGGAGTACGTAGTCGACTCGTGGACACGGTACTCGACTCGAGGAGTGAATTCAACTCGAGGAGTGAACTCAACTCGAGGAGTCATGCAGAGTCGGCACGAGGAGTAGTTAGTCGACTCGCGAACTCGGTACTTAACTCGAGGAGCGAACTCAACTCGAGGAGTGAACTGAACTCGAGGAGTCATGTAGAGTATGCACGAGGAGTAGTTAGTCGACTCATGGACTCGAGACTCAACTCGAGGAGTCATGTAGAGTCGGCACGAGGAGTAGTTAGTCGACTCATGGACTCAGGACTCAACTCGAGGAGAGAACTCAACTCGAGGAGTGAACTCAACTCGAGGAGTCTTGAAGAGTCGGCATGAGGAGTAGTTAGTCGACTCATGGACTCGGTACTCAACTCGAGGAGCGAACTCAACTCGAGGAGTGAACTCAACTCGAGGAGTCATGTAGAGTCGGCACGAGGAGTTGTTAGTCAACTCATGGACTCGGGACTCAACTCGACGAGCAAACTCAACTCGATTAGTCATGTACAGTCGGCACGAGGTGTAGTTAGTCGACTCGTGGACTCGGGACTCAGCTCGAGGAGCGAACTCAACTCTAGGAGTGAACTCAACTCGAGGAGTCATGTAGAATCGGCACGAGGAGTAGTTAGTCGACTAGTGGACTCGGGACTTAACTCGAGGAGCGAACTCAACTCCAGGAGTGAAGTCAACTCGAGGAGTCATATAGAGTCGGCACAAGCAGTAGGTAGTCAACTCGTGGACTCAACTCGAGGAGTCACGTAGAGTCGGCACGAGGAGTAGTTAGTCAACTCGCGGACTCGGTACTCAACTCGAGGAGCGAACTCAACTCGAGGAGTCATGTAGAGTCACCAAGAGGAGTAGTTATTCGACTCATGGACTTGGGAATCAACTCGAGGAGCGAACTCAACTCGTTGAGTGAACCCAGCTCGAGGAGCGAACTCAACTCGAGGAGTGATGTAGATTCGGCACGAGTAGTAGTTAGTCGACTCGTGGAATCGGGACTCAACTCGAGGAACGAACTCAACTCGAGTAGTGAACTCAACCCGAGGAGTCATGTAGAGTCGGCACGAAGAGTAGTTAGTCGACTCGTAGACACGGTACTCGACTCGAGGAGTGAATTCAACTCGAGGAGTGAACTCAACTCGAGGAGTCATGTAGAGTCGGCACGAGGAGTAGTTAGTCGACTCATGGACTCGGGACTCAACTCGAGGAGCGAACTCAACTCGAGTAGTCATGTACAGTGGACACGAGGTGTAGTTAATCCACTCGTGGACTCGGGACTCAACTCGAGGATCGAACTCAACTCTAGGAGTGAACTCAACTCGAGGAGTCATGTAGAATCAGCACGAGGAGTAGTTAGTCAACTCGTGGACTCGGGACTCAACTCGAGGAACGAACTCGAATTGAGGAGTGAACACAACTCCAGGTGTCACGTAGAGTCGGCACGAGGAGTAGTTATTCGACTCATGGACTCGGGAATCAACTCGAGGAGTGAACTCAACTCGAGGAGTCATGTAGAGTCGGCACGAGGAGTAGGTAGTCGACTCATGAACTCGGTACTCAATTCTAGGAGCGAACTCAACTCGAGGAGTGAACTCAACTCGAGGAGTCATGTAGAATCGGTACGAGGAGTAGTTAGTCAACTCGTGGACTCGGGAATCAACTCGAGGAACGAACTCGATCGAGGAGTGAACACAACTCTAGGTGTCACGTAGAGTCGGCACGAGGAGTAGTTAATCGACTGGCGGACTCGGTACTCATCTCGAGGAGCGAACTCAACTCGAGGAGTCATGCAGAGTCGGCACGAGGAGTAGTTATTCGATTCATGGACTCGGGAATCAACTAGAGGAGTGATGTAGATTCGGCACGAGGAGTAGTAAGTCGACTCGTGGAATCGGGACTCAACTCGAGGAGCGAACTCTACTCGAGGAGTGAACTCAACTCGAGTGGTGAACTCAACTCGAGGAGTCATGTAGAGTCGACACGAGGAGTAGTTAGTCGACTCCTGGACTCGGGACTCAACTCGAGGAGCGAACTCAACTCGAGGAGTGAACTCAACTCGAGGAGTCATGTAGAGTCGGCACGAGGAGTAGTTGGTTGACTCGCGAACTCGGTACTTAACTCGAGGAGCGAGCTCAACTCGAGGAGTGAACTCAACTCGAGGAGTCATGTAGAGTCGGCACGAGGAGTAGTTAGTTGACTCATGGGATCGGGACTCAACTCGAGGAGCGAACTCAACTCGAGGAGTGAACTCAACTCCAGGAGTCATGTAGAGTCGGCACGAGGAGTAGGTAGTCGACTCATGGACTCGGTACTCAACTCGAGGAGCGAACTCAACTCGAGGAGTGAACTCAACTCGAGGAGTCATGTAGACTCGGCACGAGGAGTAGTTAGTCAACTCATGGACTCGGGAATCAACTCGAGGAGCGAACTCAACTCGAGTAGTCATGTACAGTCGACACGAAGTGTAGTTAATCCACTCGTGGACTCGGGACTCAACTCGAGGATCGAACTCAACTCTAGGAGTGAACTCAACTCGAGGAGTTATGTAGAATCGGCACGAGGAGTAGTTAGTCAACTCGTGGACTCGGGACTCAACTCGAGGAACGAACTCGAATTGAGGAGTGAACACAACTCCAGGTGTCACGTAGAGTCGGCACGAGGAGTAGTTAGTCGACTCGCGGACTCGGTACTCATCTCGAGGAGCGAACTCAACTCGAGGAGTCATGTAGAGTCGGCACGAGGAGTAGTTATTCGACTCATGGACTCGGGAATCAACTCGAAGAGCGAACTCAACTCGAGGAGTCATGTAGAGTCGGCACGAGGAGTAGGTAGTCGACTCATGGACTCGGTACTCAATTCTAGGAGCGAACTCAACTCGAGGAGTGAACTCAACTCGAGGAGTCATGTAGAATCGGCACGAGGAGTAGTTAGTCAACTCGTGGACTCGGGACTCAACTCGAGGAACGAACTCGAATCGAGGAGTGAACACAACTCCAGGTGTCACGTAGAGTCGGCACGAGGAGTAGTTAGTCGACTGGCAGACTCGGTACTCATCTCGAGGAGCGAACTCAACTCGAGGAGTCATGTAGAGTCGGCACGAGGAGTAGTTATTCGACTCATGGACTCGGGAATCAACTCGAGGAGTGAACTCAACTCGAGGAGTCATGTAGAGTCGGCACGAGGAGTAGGTAGTCGACTCATGGACTCGGTACTCAATTCTAGGAGCGAACTCAACTCGAGGAGTGAACTCAACTCGAGGAGTCATGTAGAATCGGCACGAGGAGTAGTTAGTCAACTCGTGGACTCGGGACTCAACTCGAGGAACGAACTCGAATCGAGGAGTGAACACAACTCCAGGTGTCACGTAGAGTCGGCACGAGGAGTAGTTAGTCGACTGGCAGACTCGGTACTCATCTCGAGGAGCGAACTCAACTCGAGGAGTCATGTAGAGTCGGCACGAGGAGTAGTTATTCGATTCATGGACTCGGGAATCAACTAGAGGAGTGATGTAGATTCGGCACGAGGAGTAGTTATTCGATTCATGGACTCGGGACTCAACTCGAGGAGCGAACTCTACTCGAGGAGTGAACTCAACTCGAGTGGTGAACTCAACTCGAGGAGTCATGTAGAGTCGACACGAGGAGTAGTTAGTCGACTCCTGGACTCGGGACTCAACTCGAGGAGCGAACTCAACTCGAGGAGTGAACTCAACTCGAGGAGTCATGTAGAGTCGGCACGAGGAGTAGTTAGTCGACTCATGGACTCGGTACTCAACTAGAGGAGCGAACTCAACTTGAGGAGTGATCTCAACTCGAGGAGTCATGTAGAGTCAGCACGAGGAGTAGTTGGTCAACTCTTGGACTCGGGACTCATCTCGAGGAGCGAACTCAACTCGAGGAGTCATGTAGAGTCGACACGAGGAGTAGTTAGTCGACTCGTGGACTCGGGGCTCAACTCGAGGAGCGACCTCAACTCTACGAGTGAACTCAACTCGAGGAGTCATGTTGACTCGGCACGAGGAGTACGTAGTCGACTCGTGGACACGGTACTCGACTCGAGGAGTGAATTCAACTCGAGGAGTGAACTCAACTCGAGGAGTCATGCAGAGTCGGCACGAGGAGTAGTTAGTCGACTCGCGAACTCGGTACTTAACTCGAGGAGCGAACTCAACTCGAGGAGTGAACTGAACTCGAGGAGTCATGTAGAGTATGCACGAGGAGTAGTTAGTCGACTCATGGACTCGAGACTCAACTCGAGGAGTCATGTAGAGTCGGCACGAGGAGTAGTTAGTCGACTCATGGACTCAGGACTCAACTCGAGGAGAGAACTCAACTCGAGGAGTGAACTCAACTCGAGGAGTCTTGAAGAGTTGGCATGAGGAGTAGTTAGTCGACTCATGGACTCGGTACTCAACTCGAGGAGCGAACTCAACTCGAGGAGTGAACTCAACTCGAGGAGTCATGTAGAGTCGGCACGAGGAGTTGTTAGTCAACTCATGGACTCGGGACTCAACTCGACGAGCAAACTCAACTCGATTAGTCATGTACAGTCGGCACGAGGTGTAGTTAGTCGACTCGTGGACTCGGGACTCAGCTCGAGGAGCGAACTCAACTCTAGGAGTGAACTCAACTCGAGGAGTCATGTAGAATCGGCACGAGGAGTAGTTAGTCGACTAGTGGACTCGGGACTTAACTCGAGGAGCGAACTCAACTCCAGGAGTGAAGTCAACTCGAGGAGTCATATAGAGTCGGTACAAGCAGTAGGTAGTCAACTCGTGGACTCAACTCGAGGAGTCACGTAGAGTCGGCACGAGGAGTAGTTAGTCAACTCGCGGACTCGGTACTCAACTCGAGGAGCGAACTCAACTCGAGGAGTCATGTAGAGTCACCAAGAGGAGTAGTTATTCGACTCATGGACTTGGGAATCAACTCGAGGAGCGAACTCAACTCGTTGAGTGAACCCAGCTCGAGGAGCGAACTCAACTCGAGGAGTGATGTAGATTCGGCACGAGTAGTAGTTAGTCGACTCGTGGAATCGGGACTCAACTCGAGGAACGAACTCAACTCGAGTAGTGAACTCAACCCGAGGAGTCATGTAGAGTCGGCACGAAGAGTAGTTAGTCGACTCGTAGACACGGTACTCGACTCGAGGAGTGAATTCAACTCGAGGAGTGAACTCAACTCGAGGAGTCATGTAGAGTCGGCACGAGGAGTAGTTAGTCGACTCATGGACTCGGGACTCAACTCGAGGAGCGAACTCAACTCGAGTAGTCATGTACAGTGGACACGAGGTGTAGTTAATCCACTCGTGGACTCGGGACTCAACTCGAGGATCGAACTCAACTCTAGGAGTGAACTCAACTCGAGGAGTCATGTAGAATCGGCACGAGGAGTAGTTAGTCAACTCGTGGACTCGGGACTCAACTCGAGGAACGAACTCGAATTGAGGAGTGAACACAACTCCAGGTGTCACGTAGAGTCGGCACGAGGAGTAGTTATTCGACTCATGGACTCGGGAATCAACTCGAGGAGTGAACTCAACTCGAGGAGTCATGTAGAGTCGGCACGAGGAGTAGGTAGTCGACTCATGGACTCGGTACTCAATTCTAGGAGCGAACTCAACTCGAGGAGTGAACTCAACTCGAGGAGTCATGTAGAATCGGTACGAGGAGTAGTTAGTCAACTCGTGGACTCGGGAATCAACTCGAGGAACGAACTCGAATCGAGGAGTGAACACAACTCTAGGTGTCACGTAGAGTCGGCACGAGGAGTAGTTAATCGACTGGCGGACTCGGTACTCATCTCGAGGAGCGAACTCAACTCGAGGAGTCATGCAGAGTCGGCACGAGGAGTAGTTATTCGATTCATGGACTCGGGAATCAACTAGAGGAGTGATGTAGATTCGGCACGAGGAGTAGTAAGTCGACTCGTGGAATCGGGACTCAACTCGAGGAGCGAACTCTACTCGAGGAGTGAACTCAACTCGAGTGGTGAACTCAACTCGAGGAGTCATGTAGAGTCGACACGAGGAGTAGTTAGTCGACTCCTGGACTCGGGACTCAACTCGAGGAGCGAACTCAACTCGAGGAGTGAACTCAACTCGAGGAGTCATGTAGAGTCGGCACGAGGAGTAGTTGGTTGACTCGCGAACTCGGTACTTAACTCGAGGAGCGAGCTCAACTCGAGGAGTGAACTCAACTCGAGGAGTCATGTAGAGTCGGCACGAGGAGTAGTTAGTTGACTCATGGGATCGGGACTCAACTCGAGGAGCGAACTCAACTCGAGGAGTGAACTCAACTCCAGGAGTCATGTAGAGTCGGCACGAGGAGTAGGTAGTCGACTCATGGACTCGGTACTCAACTCGAGGAGCGAACTCAACTCGAGGAGTGAACTCAACTCGAGGAGTCATGTAGACTCGGCACGAGGAGTAGTTAGTCAACTCATGGACTCGGGACTCAACTCGAGGAGCGAACTCAACTCGAGTAGTCATGTACAGTCGACACGAAGTGTAGTTAATCCACTCGTGGACTCGGGACTCAACTCGAGGATCGAACTCAACTCTAGGAGTGAACTCAACTCGAGGAGTTATGTAGAATCGGCACGAGGAGTAGTTAGTCAACTCGTGGACTCGGGACTCAACTCGAGGAACGAACTCGAATTGAGGAGTGAACACAACTCCAGGTGTCACGTAGAGTCGGCACGAGGAGTAGTTAGTCGACTCGCGGACTCGGTACTCATCTCGAGGAGCGAACTCAACTCGAGGAGTCATGTAGAGTCTGCACGAGGAGTAGTTATTCGACTCATGGACTCGGGAATCAACTCGAAGAGCGAACTCAACTCGAGGAGTCATGTAGAGTCGGCACGAGGAGTAGGTAGTCGACTCATGGACTCGGTACTCAATTCTAGGAGCGAACTCAACTCGAGGAGTGAACTCAACTCGAGGAGTCATGTAGAATCGGCACGAGGAGTAGTTAGTCAACTCGTGGACTCGGGACTCAACTCGAGGAACGAACTCGAATCGAGGAGTGAACACAACTCCAGGTGTCACGTAGAGTCGGCACGAGGAGTAGTTAGTCGACTGGCAGACTCGGTACTCATCTCGAGGAGCGAACTCAACTCGAGGAGTCATGTAGAGTCGGCACGAGGAGTAGTTATTCGATTCATGGACTCGGGAATCAACTAGAGGAGTGATGTAGATTCGGCACGAGGAGTAGTAAGTCGACTCATGGACTCGGGACTCAACTCGAAGAGCGAACTCAACTCGAGGAGTGAACTCAACTCGAGGAGTCATGTAGAGTCGGCACGAGGAGTAGGTAGTCGACTCACGGACTCGGTACTCAACTCGAGGAGCGAACTTAACTCGAGGAGTGAACTCAACTCGAGGAGTCATGTAGACTCGGCACGAGGAGTAGTTAGTCAACTCATGGACTCGGGACTCAACTCGAGGAGCGAACTCAACTCGAGGAGTCATGTAGAGTCGGCACGAGGAGTAGTTATTCGACTCATGGACTCGGGAATCAACTCGAGGAGTGAACTCAACTCGAGGAGTCATGTAGAGTCGGCACGAGGAGTAGGTAGTCGACTCATGGACTCGGTACTCAATTCTAGGAGCGAACTCAACTCGAGGAGTGAACTCAACTCGAGGAGTCATGTAGAATCGGCACGAGGAGTAGTTAGTCAACTCGTGGACTCGGGACTCAACTCGAGGAACGAACTCGAATCGAGGAGTGAACACAACTCCAGGTGTCACGTAGAGTCGGCACGAGGAGTAGTTAGTCGACTGGCAGACTCGGTACTCATCTCGAGGAGCGAACTCAACTCGAGGAGTCATGTAGAGTCGGCACGAGGAGTAGTTATTCGACTCATGGACTCGGGAATCAACTCGAGGAGTGAACTCAACTCGAGGAGTCATGTAGAGTCGGCACGAGGAGTAGGTAGTCGACTCATGGACTCGGTACTCAATTCTAGGAGCGAACTCAACTCGAGGAGTGAACTCAACTCGAGGAGTCATGTAGAATCGGCACGAGGAGTAGTTAGTCAACTCGTGGACTCGGGACTCAACTCGAGGAACGAACTCGAATCGAGGAGTGAACACAACTCCAGGTGTCACGTAGAGTCGGCACGAGGAGTAGTTAGTCGATTGGCAGACTCGGTACTCATCTCGAGGAGCGAACTCAACTCGAGGAGTCATGTAGAGTCGGCACGAGGAGTAGTTATTCGATTCATGGACTCGGGAATCAACTAGAGGAGTGATGTAGATTCGGCACGAGGAGTAGTAAGTCGACTCGTGGAATCGGGACTCAACTCGAGGAGCGAACTCTACTCGAGGAGTGAACTCAACTCGAGTGGTGAACTCAACTCGAGGAGTCATGTAGAGTCGACACGAGGAGTAGTTAGTCGACTCCTGGACTCGGGACTCAACTCGAGGAGCGAACTCAACTCGAGGAGTGAACTCAACTCGAGGAGTCATGTAGAGTCGGCACGAGTAGTAGTTAGTCGACTCATGGACTCGGTACTCAACTCGAGGAGCGAACTCAACTTGAGGAGTGAACTCAACTCGAGGAGTCATGTAGAGTCAGCACGAGGAGTAGTTGGTCAACTCGTGGACTCGGGACTCATCTCGAGGAGTCATGTAGAGTCGACTCGCGAACTCGGTACTTAACTTGAGAAACGAACTCAACTGGAGTGGTGAACTCAACTCGAGGAGTCATGTAGAGTCGGCACGAGGAGTAGTTGGTTGACTCGCGAACTCGGTACTTAACTCGAGGAGCGAGCTCAACTCGAGGAGTGAACTCAACTCGAGGAGTCATGTAGAGTCGGCACGAGGAGTAGGTAGTCGACTCATGGACTCGGTACTCAATTCTAGAAGCGAACTCAACTCGAGGAGTGAACTCAACTCGAGGAGTCATGTAGAATCGGCACGAGGAGTAGTTAGTCAACTCGTGGACTCGGGACTCAACTCGAGGAACGAACTCGAATCGAGGAGTGAACACAACTCCAGGTGTCACGTAGAGTCGGCACGAGGAGTAGTTAGTCGACTGGCAGACTCGGTACTCATCTCGAGGAGCGAACTCAACTCGAGGAGTCATGTAGAGTCAGCACGAGGAGTAGTTATTCGATTCATGGACTCGGGAATCAACTAGAGGAGTGATGTAGATTCGGCACGAGGAGTAGTATGTCGACTCGTGAAATCGGGACTCAACTCGAGGAGCGAACTCTACTCGAGGAGTGAACTCAACTCGAGTGGTGAACTCAACTCGAGGAGTCATGTTGAGTCGACACGAGGAGTAGTTAGTCGACTCCTGGACTCGGGACTCAACTCGAGGAGCGAACTCAACTCGAGGAGTGAACTCAACTCGAGGAGTCATGTAGAGTCGGCACGAGTAGTAGTTAGTCGACTCATAGACTCGGTACTCAACTCGAGGAGCGAACTCAATTTGAGGAGTGAACTCAACTCGAGGAGTCATGTAGAGTCAGCACGAGGAGTAGTTGGTCAACTCGTGGACTCGGGACTTAACTCGAGGAGCGAGCTCAACTCGAGGAGTGAACTCAACTCGAGGAGTCATGTAGAGTTGGCACGAGGAGTAGTTAGTTGACTCATGGACTCGGGACTCAACTCGAAGAGCGAACTCAACTCGAGGAGTGAACTCAACTCGAGGAGTCATGTAGAGTCGGCACGAGGAGTAGGTAGTCGACTCACGGACTCGGTACTCAACTCGAGGAGCGAACTCAACTCGAGGAGTGAACTCAACTCGAGGAGTCATGTAGACTCGGCACGAGGAGTAGTTAGTCAACTCATGGACTCGGGACTCAACTCGAGGAGCGAACTCAACTCGAGTAGTCATGTACAGTCGACACGAGGTGTAGTTAATCCACTCGTGGACTCGGGACTCAACTCGAGGATCGAACTCAACTCTAGGAGTGAACTCAACTCGAGGAGTCATGTAGAATCGGCACGAGGAGTAGTTAGTCAACTCGTGGACTTGGGACTCAACTCGAGGAACGAATTCGAATTGAGGAGTGAACACAACTCCAGGTGTCACGTAGAGTCGGCACGAGGAGTAGTTAGTCGACTCACGGACTCGGTACTCATCTCGAGGAGCGAACTCAACTCGAGGAGTCATGTAGAGTCGGCACGAGGAGTAGTTATTCGACTCATGGACTCGGGAATCAACTCGAGGAGTGAACTCAACTCGAGGAGTCATGTAGAGTCAGCACGAGGAGTAGGTAGTCGACTCATGGACTCGGTACTCAATTCTAGGAGCGAACTCAACTCGAGGAGTCATGTAGAATCGGCACGAGGAGTAGTTAGTCAACTCGTGGACTCGGGATTCAACTCGAGGAACGAACTCGAATCGAGGAGTGAACACAACTCCAGGTGTCACGTAGAGTCGGCACGAGGAGTAGTTAGTCGACTGACGGACTCGGGAATAAACTAGAGGAGTGATGTAGATTCGGCACGAGGAGTAGTAAGTCGACTCGTGGAATCGGGACTCAACTCGAGGAGCGAACTCTACTCGAGGAGTGAACTCAACTCGAGTGGTGAACTCAACTCGAGGAGTCATGTAGAGTCGACACGAGGAGTAGTTAGTCGACTCCTGGACTCGGGACTCAACTCGAGGAGCGAACTCAACTCGAGGAGTGAACTCAACTCGAGGAGTCATGTAGAGTCGGCACGAGGAGTAGTTAGTTGACTCATGGACTCGGTACTCAACTCGAGGAGCGAACTCAACTTGAGGAGTGAACTCAACTCGAGGAGTCATGTAGAGTCAGCACGAGGAGTAGTTGGTCAACTCGTGGACTCGGGACTCATCTCGAGGAGCGAACTCAACTCGAGGAGTCATGTAGAGTCGACACGAGGAGTAGTTAGTCGACTCGTGGACTCGGGGCTCAACTCGAGGAGCGACCTCAACTCTAGGAGTGAACTCAACTCGAGGAGTCATGTTGACTCGGCACGAGGAGTACGTAGTCGACTCGTGGACACGGTACTCGACTCGAGGAGTGAATTCAACTCGAGGAGTGAACTCAACTCGAGGAGTCATGCAGAGTCGGCACGAGGAGTAGTTAGTCGACTCGCGAACTCGGTACTTAACTCGAGGAGCGAACTCAACTCGAAGAGTGAACTGAACTCGAGGAGTCATGTAGAGTATGCACGAGGAGTAGTTAGTCGACTCATGGACTCGAGACTCAACTCGAGGAGTCATGTAGAGTCGGCACGAGTAGTAGTTAGTCGACTCATGGACTCAGGACTCAACTCGAGGAGAGAAGTCAACTCGAGGAGTGAACTCAACTCGAGGAGTCTTGAAGAGTCGGCATTAGGAGTAGTTAGTCGACTCATGGACTCGGTACTCAACTCGAGGAGCGAACTAAACTCGAGGAGTGAACTCAACTCAAGGAGTCATGTAGAGTCGGCATGAGGAGTTGTTAGTCAACTCATGGACTCGGGACTCAACTCGACGAGCAAACTCAGCTCGAGGAGCGAACTCAACTCTAGGAGTGAACTCAACTCGAGTTGTCATGTAGAATCGGCACGAGGAGTAGTTAGTCGACTAGTGGACTCGGGACTTAACTCGAGGAGCGAACTCAACTCCAGGAGTGAACTCAACTCGAGGAGTCATATAGAGTCGGCACAAGCAGTAGGTAGTCAACTCGTGGACTCAACTCGAGGAGTCACGTAGAGTCGGCACGAGGAGTAGTTAGTCAACTCGCGGACTCGGTACTCAACTCGAGGAGCGAACTCAACTCGAGGAGTCATGTAGAGTCACCACGAGGAGTAGTTATTCGACTCATGGACTTGGGAATCAACTCGAGGAGCGAACTCAACTCGTTGAGTGAACCCAGCTCGAGGAGCGACTCAACTCGAGGAGTGATGTAGATTCGTCACGAGGAGTAGTTAGTCGACTCGTGGAATCGGGACTCAACTCGAGGAGCGAACTCAACTCGAGGAGTGAACTCAACCCGAGGAGTCATGTAGAGTCGGCACGAAGAGTAGTTAGTCGACTCGTAGACACGGTACTCGACTCGAGGAGTGAATTCAACTCGAGGAGTGAACTCAACTCGAGGAGTCATGTAGAGTCGGCACGAGGAGTAGTTAGTCGACTCATGGACTCGGGACTCAACTCAAGGAGCGAACTCAACTCGAGGAGTGAACTCAACTCGAGGAGTCATGTAGAGTCGGCACGAGGAGTAGGTAGTCGACTCATGGACTCGGTACTCAACTCAAGGAGCGACCTCAACTCGAGGAGTGAACTCTACTCGAGGAGTCATGTAGAGGCGGCATGAGGAGTAGTTAGTTAACTCATGGACTCGGGACTCAACTCGAGGAGGAAACTCAACTCGAGTAGTCATGTACAGTCGGCACGAGGTGTAGTTTATCGACTCGTAGACTCGTGACTCAACTCGAGGAGCGAACTCAACTCTAGGAGTGAACTCAACTCGAGGAGTCATGTAGAATCGGCACGAGGAGTAGTTAGTCAACTCGTGGACTCGGTACTCAACTCGAGGAGCGAACTCGAATCGAGGAGTGAACTCGAATCGAGGTGTCACGTAGAGTCTGCACGAGGAGTAGTTAGTCGACTCGCGGGCTCGGTACTCATCTCGAGGAGCGAACTCAACTCGAGGAGTCATGTAGAGTCGGCACGAGGAGTAGTTATTCGACTCATGGACTCGGGAATCAACTCGAGGAGTGATGTAGATTCGGCACGAGGAGTAGTAAGTCGACTCGTGGAATCGGGACTCAACTCGAGGAGCGAGCTCTACTCGAGGAGTGATGTAGATTCGGCACGAGGAGTAGTAAGTCGACTCGTGGAATCGGGACTCAACTCGAGGAGCGAACTCTACTCGAGGAGTGAACTCAACTCGAGTGGTGAACTCAACTCGAGGAGTCATATAGAGTCGGCACGAAGAGTAGTTAGTTGACTCGTGGACACGGTACACGACTCGAGGAGTGAATTCAACTCGAGGAGTGAATTCAACTCGAGGAGTCATGTAGAGTCGACACGAGGAGTAGTTAGTCGACTCGCGAACTCGGTAGTTAACTCGAGGAGCGAACTCAACTCGAGGAGTGAACTCAACTTGAGGAGTCATGTAGAGTCGACACGAGGAGTAGTTAGTCGACTCATGGACTCGGGACTCAACTCGAGGAGCGAACTCAACTCGAGGAGTGAACTCAACTCGAGGAGTCATGTAGAGTCGGCACGAGGAGTAGTTAGTCGACTCATGGACTCGGTACTCAACTCGAGGAGCGAACTCAACTTGAGGAGTGAACTCAACTCGAGGAGTCATGTAGAGTCAGCACGAGGAGTAGTTGGTCAACTCGTGGACTCGGGACTCAACTCGAGGAGCGACCTCAACTCTAGGAGTGAACTCAACTCGAGGAGTCATGTTGACTCGGCATGAGGAGTACGTAGTCGACTCGTGGACACGGTACTCGACTCGAGGAGTGAATTCAACTCGAGGAGTGAACTCAACTCGAGGAGTCATGCAGAGTCGGCACGAGGAGTAGTTAGTCGACTCGCGAACTCGGTACTTAACTCGAGGAGCGAACTCAACTCGAGGAGTGAACTGAATTCGAGGAGTCATGTAGAGTATGCACGAGGAGTAGTTAGTCGACTCATGGACTCGAGACTCAACTCGAGGAGTCATGTAGAGTCGGCACGAGGAGTAGTTAGTCGACTCATGGACTCAGGACTCAACTCGAGGAGAGAACTCAACTCGAGGACTGAACTCAACTCGAGGAGTCTTGAAGAGTCGGCATGAGGAGTAGTTAGTCGACTCATGGACTCGGTACTCAACTCGAGGAGCGAACTCAACTCGAGGAGTGAACTCAACTCGAGGAGTCATGTAGAGTCGGCACGAGGAGTTGTTAGTCAACTCATGGACTCGGGACTCAACTCGACGAGCGAACTCAACTCGATTAGTCATGTACAATCGGCACGAGGTGTAGTTAGTCAACTCGTGGACTCGGGACTCAGCTCGAGGAGCGAACTCAACTCTAGGAGTGAACTCAACACGAGGAGTCACGTAGAATCGGCACGAGGAGTAGTTAGTCGACTAGTGGACTCGGGACTTAACTCGAGGAGCAAACTCAACTCCAGGAGTGAACTCAACTCGAGGAGTCATATAGAGTCGGCACAAGCAGTAGGTAGTCAACTCGTGGACTCGGGACTCAACTCGAGGAGTGAACTCAACTCGAGGAGTCACGTAGAGTCGGCACGAGGAGTAGTTAGTCAACTCGCGGACTCGGTACTCAACTCGAGGAGCGAACTCAACTCGAGGAGTCATGTAGAGTCACCACGAGGAGTAGTTATTCGACTCATGGACTTAGAATTAACTCGAGGAGCGAACTCAACTCGTTGAGTGAACTTAGCTCGAGGAGCGAACTCAACTCGAGGAGTGATGTAGATTCGGCACGAGGAGTAGTTAGTCGACTCGTGGAATCGGGACTCAACTCGAGGAGCGAACTCAACTCGAGGAGTGAACTCAACCCGAGGAGTCATGTAGAGTCGGCACGAAGAGTAGTTAGTCGACTCGTAGACACGGTACTCGACTCGAGGAGTGAATTCAACTCGAGGAGTGAACTCAACTCGAGGAGTCATGTAGAGTCGGCACGAGGAGTAGTTAGTCGACTCATGGACTCGGTACTCAACTCAAGGAGCGACCTCAACTCGAGGAGTGAACTCTACTCGAGGAGTGAATTCAACTCGAGGAGTCATGTAGAGTCGGCACGAGGAGTAGGTAGTCGACTCATGGACTCGGTACTCAACTCAAGGAGCGACCTCAACTCGAGGAGTGAACTCTACTCGAGGAGTCATGTAGAGGCGGCATGAGGAGTAGTTAGTCGAGGAGGAAACTCAACTCGAGTAGTCATGTACAGTCGGCACGAGGTGTAGTTAATCGACTCGTAGACTCGGGACTCAACTCGAGGAGCGAATTCAACTCTACGAGTGAACGCAACTCGAGGAGTCATGTAGAATCGGCACAAGGAGTAGTTAGTCGACTAGTGGACTCGGGACTTAACTCGAGGAGCGAACTCAACTCGAGGAGTCATGTAGAGTCGGCACAAGGAGTAGTTAGTCAACTCGTGGACTCGGGACTCAACTCGAGGAGCGAACTCGAATCGAGGTGTCACGTAGAGTCGGCACGAGGAGTAGTTAGTCGACTCGCGGGCTCGGTACTCATCTCGAGGAGTCATGTAGAGTCGGCACGAGGAGTAGTTATTCGACTCACGGACTCGGGAATCAACTCGAGGAGTGATGTAGATTCGGCACGAGGAGTAGTAAGTCGACTCGTGGAATCGGGACTCAACTCGAGGAGCGAACTCTACTCGAGGAGTGAACTCAACTCGAGTGGTGAACTCAACTCGAGGAGTCATGTAGAGTTGGCACGAAGAGTAGTTAGTTGATTCGTGGACACGGTACACGACTCGAGGAGTGAATTCAACTCGAGCAGTCATGTAGAGTCGACACGAGGAGTAGTTAGTCGACTCGGTAACTCGGTAGTTAACTCGAGGAACGAACTCAACTCGAGGAGTGAACTCAACTTGAGGAGTCATGTAGAGTCGACACGAGGAGTAGTTAATCGACTCATGGACTCGAGACTCAACTCGAGGAGCGAACTCAACTCGAGGAGTGAACTCAACTCGAGGAGTCATGTAGAGTCGGCACGAGGAGTAGTTAGTCGACTCATGGACTCGTTACTCAACTCGAGGAGCGAACTCAATTTGAGGAGTGAACTCAACTCGAGGAGTCATGTAGAGTCAGCACGAGGAGTAGTTGGTCAACTCGTGGACTCGGGACTCATCTCGAGGAGCGAACTCAACTCGAGGAGTCATGTAGAGTCGGCACGAGGAGTAGTTAGTCGACTCGTGGACTCGGGACTCAACTCGAGGAGCGACCTCAACTCTAGGAGTGAACTCAACTCGAGGAGTCATGTTGACTCGGCATGAGGAGTACGTAGTCGACTCGTGGACACGGTACTCGACTCGAGGAGTGAATTCCACTCGAGGAGTGAACTCAACTCGAGGAGTCATGCAGAGTCGGCACGAGGAGTAGTTAGTCGACTCGCGAACTCGGTACTTAACTCGAGGAGCGAACTCAACTCGAGGAGTGAACTGAACTCGAGGAGTCATGTACAGTCGGCACGAGGAGTAGTTAGTCGACTCATGGACTCGAGACTCAACTCGAGGAGTCATGTAGAGTCGGCACGAGGAGTAGTTAGTCGACTCATGGACTTAGGACTCAACTCGAGGAGAGAACTCAACTCGAGGAGTGAACTCAACTCGAGGAGTCTTGAAGAGTCGGCATGAGGAGTAGTTAGTCGACTCATGGACTCGGTACTCAACTCGAGGAGCGAACTCAACTCGAGGAGTGAACTCAACTCGAGGAGTGAACTCAACTCGAGGAGTGAACTCAACTCGAGGAGTGAACTCAACTCGAGGAGTCATGTTGACTCGGCACGAGGAGTACGTAGTCGACTCCTGGACACGGTACTCGACTCGAGGAGTGAATTCAACTCGAGGAGTGAACTCAACTCGAGGAGTCATGCAGAGTCGGCACGAGGAGTAGTTAGTCGACTCGCGAACTCGGTACTTAACTCGAGGAGCGAACTCAACTCGAGGAGTGAACTGAACTCGAGGAGTCATGTAGAGTATGCACGAGGAGTAGTTAGTCGACTCATGGACTCGAGACTCAACTCGAGGAGTCATGTAGAGTCGGCACGAGTAGTAGTTAGTCGACTCATGGACTCAGGACTCAACTCGAGGAGAGAAGTCAACTCGAGGAGTGAACTCAACTCGAGGAGTCTTGAAGAGTCGGCATTAGGAGTAGTTAGTCGACTCATGGACTCGGTACTCAACTCGAGGAGCGAACTAAACTCGAGGAGTGAACTCAACTCAAGGAGTCATGTAGAGTCGGCATGAGGAGTTGTTAGTCAACTCATGGACTCGGGACTCAACTCGACGAGCAAACTCAGCTCGAGGAGCGAACTCAACTCTAGGAGTGAACTCAACTCGAGTTGTCATGTAGAATCGGCACGAGGAGTAGTTAGTCGACTAGTGGACTCGGGACTTAACTCGAGGAGCGAACTCAACTCCAGGAGTGAACTCAACTCGAGGAGTCATATAGAGTCGGCACAAGCAGTAGGTAGTCAACTCGTGGACTCAACTCGAGGAGTCACGTAGAGTCGGCACGAGGAGTAGTTATTCGACTCATGGACTTGGGAATCAACTCGAGGAGCGAACTCAACTCGTTGAGTGAACCCAGCTCGAGGAGCGACTCAACTCGAGGAGTGATGTAGATTCGTCACGAGGAGTAGTTAGTCGACTCGTGGAATCGGGACTCAACTCGAGGAGCGAACTCAACTCGAGGAGTGAACTCAACCCGAGGAGTCATGTAGAGTCGGCACGAAGAGTAGTTAGTCGACTCGTAGACACGGTACTCGACTCGAGGAGTGAATTCAACTCGAGGAGTGAACTCAACTCGAGGAGTCATGTAGAGTCGGCACGAGGAGTAGTTAGTCGACTCATGGACTCGGGACTCAACTCAAGGAGCGAACTCAACTCGAGGAGTGAACTCAACTCGAGGAGTCATGTAGAGTCGGCACGAGGAGTAGGTAGTCGACTCATGGACTCGGTACTCAACTCAAGGAGCGACCTCAACTCGAGGAGTCATGTAGAGGCGGCATGAGGAGTAGTTAGTTAACTCATGGACTCGGGACTCAACTCGATGAGGAAACTCAACTCGAGTAGTCATGTACAGTCGGCACGAGGTGTAGTTTATCGACTCGTAGACTCGTGACTCAACTCGAGGAGCGAACTCAACTCTAGGAGTGAACTCAACTCGAGGAGTCATGTAGAATCGGCACGAGGAGTAGTTAGTCGACAAGTGGACTCGGGACTTAACTCGAGGAGCGAACTCAACTCGAGGAGTCATGTAGAGTCGGCACAAGGAGTAGTTAGTCAACTCGTGGACTCGGTACTCAACTCGAGGAGCGAACTCGAATCGAGGAGTGAACTCGAATCGAGGTGTCACGTAGAGTCTGCACGAGGAGTAGTTAGTCGACTCGCGGGCTCGGTACTCATCTCGAGGAGCGAACTCAACTCGAGGAGTCATGTAGAGTCGGCACGAGGAGTAGTTATTCGACTCATGGACTCGGGAATCAACTCGAGGAGTGATGTAGATTCGGCACGAGGAGTAGTAAGTCGACTCGTGGAATCGGGACTCAACTCGAGGAGCGAGCTCTACTCGAGGAGTGATGTAGATTCGGCACGAGGAGTAGTAAGTCGACTCGTGGAATCGGGACTCAACTCGAGGAGCGAACTCTACTCGAGGAGTGAACTCAACTCGAGTGGTGAACTCAACTCGAGGAGTCATATAGAGTCGGCACGAAGAGTAGTTAGTTGACTCGTGGACACGGTACACGACTCGAGGAGTGAATTCAACTCGAGGAGTGAATTCAACTCGAGGAGTCATGTAGAGTCGACACGAGGAGTAGTTAGTCGACTCGCGAACTCGGTAGTTAACTCGAGGAGCGAACTCAACTCGAGGAGTGAACTCAACTTGAGGAGTCATGTAGAGTCGACACGAGGAGTAGTTAGTCGACTCATGGACTCGGGACTCAACTCGAGGAGCGAACTCAACTCGAGGAGTGAACTCAACTCGAGGAGTCATGTAGAGTCGGCACGAGGAGTAGTTAGTCGACTCATGGACTCGGTACTCAACTCGAGGAGCGAACTCAACTTGAGGAGTGAACTCAACTCGAGGAGTCATGTAGAGTCAGCACGAGGAGTAGTTGGTCAACTCGTGGACTCGGGACTCAACTCGAGGAGCGACCTCAACTCTAGGAGTGAACTCAACTCGAGGAGTCATGTTGACTCGGCATGAGGAGTACGTAGTCGACTCGTGGACACGGTACTCGACTCGAGGAGTGAATTCAACTCGAGGAGTGAACTCAACTCGAGGAGTCATGCAGAGTCGGCACGAGGAGTAGTTAGTCGACTCGCGAACTCGGTACTTAACTCGAGGAGCGAACTCAACTCGAGGAGTGAACTGAATTCGAGGAGTCATGTAGAGTATGCACGAGGAGTAGTTAGTCGACTCATGGACTCGAGACTCAACTCGAGGAGTCATGTAGAGTCGGCACGAGGAGTAGTTAGTCGACTCATGGACTCAGGACTCAACTCGAGGAGAGAACTCAACTCGAGGAGTGAACTCAACTCGAGGAGTCTTGAAGAGTCGGCATGAGGAGTAGTTAGTCGACTCATGGACTCGGTACTCAACTCGAGGAGCGAACTCAACTCGAGGAGTGAACTCAACTCGAGGAGTCATGTAGAGTCGGCACGAGGAGTTGTTAGTCAACTCATGGACTCGGGACTCAACTCGACGAGCGAACTCAACTCGATTAGTCATGTACAATCGGCACGAGGTGTAGTTAGTCAACTCGTGGACTCGGGACTCAGCTCGAGGAGCGAACTCAACTCTAGGAGTGAACTCAACACGAGGAGTCACGTAGAATCGGCACGAGGAGTAGTTAGTCGACTAGTGGACTCGGGACTTAACTCGAGGAGCAAACTCAACTCCAGGAGTGAACTCAACTCGAGGAGTCATATAGAGTCGGCACAAGCAGTAGGTAGTCAACTCGTGGACTCGGGACTCAACTCGAGGAGTGAACTCAACTCGAGGAGTCACGTAGAGTCGGCACGAGGAGTAGTTAGTCAACTCGCGGACTCGGTACTCAACTCGAGGAGCGAACTCAACTCGAGGAGTCATGTAGAGTCACCACGAGGAGTAGTTATTCGACTCATGGACTTAGAATTAACTCGAGGAGCGAACTCAACTCGTTGAGTGAACTTAGCTCGAGGAGCGAACTCAACTCGAGGAGTGATGTAGATTCGGCACGAGGAGTAGTTAGTCGACTCGTGGAATCGGGACTCAACTCGAGGAGCGAACTCAACTCGAGGAGTGAACTCAACCCGAGGAGTCATGTAGAGTCGGCACGAAGAGTAGTTAGTCGACTCGTAGACACGGTACTCGACTCGAGGAGTGAATTCAACTCGAGGAGTGAACTCAACTCGAGGAGTCATGTAGAGTCGGCACGAGGAGTAGTTAGTCGACTCATGGACTCGGTACTCAACTCAAGGAGCGACCTCAACTCGAGGAGTGAACTCTACTCGAGGAGTGAATTCAACTCGAGGAGTCATGTAGAGTCGGCACGAGGAGTAGGTAGTCGACTCATGGACTCGGTACTCAACTCAAGGAGCGACCTCAACTCGAGGAGTGAACTCTACTCGAGGAGTCATGTAGAGGCGGCATGAGGAGTAGTTAGTCGAGGAGGAAACTCAACTCGAGTAGTCATGTACAGTCGGCACGAGGTGTAGTTAATCGACTCGTAGACTCGGGACTCAACTCGAGGAGCGAATTCAACTCTACGAGTGAACGCAACTCGAGGAGTCATGTAGAATCGGCACAAGGAGTAGTTAGTCGACTAGTGGACTCGGGACTTAACTCGAGGAGCGAACTCAACTCGAGGAGTCATGTAGAGTCGGCACAAGGAGTAGTTAGTCAACTCGTGGACTCGGGACTCAACTAGAGGAGCGAACTCGAATCGAGGTGTCACGTAGAGTCGGCACGAGGAGTAGTTAGTCGACTCGCGGGCTCGGTACTCATCTCGAGGAGTCATGTAGAGTCGGCACGAGGAGTAGTTATTCGACTCACGGACTCGGGAATCAACTCGAGGAGTGATGTAGATTCGGCACGAGGAGTAGTAAGTCGACTCGTGGAATCGGGACTCAACTCGAGGAGCGAACTCTACTCGAGGAGTGAACTCAACTCGAGTGGTGAACTCAACTCGAGGAGTCATGTAGAGTTGGCACGAAGAGTAGTTAGTTGATTCGTGGACACGGTACACGACTCGAGGAGTGAATTCAACTCGAGCAGTCATGTAGAGTCGACACGAGGAGTAGTTAGTCGACTCGGTAACTCGGTAGTTAACTCGAGGAGCGAACTCAACTCGAGGAGTGAACTCAACTTGAGGAGTCATGTAGAGTCGACACGAGGAGTAGTTAATCGACTCATGGACTCGAGACTCAACTCGAGGAGCGAACTCAACTCGAGGAGTGAACTCAACTCGAGGAGTCATGTAGATTCGGCACGAGGAGTAGTTAGTCGACTCATGGACTCGTTACTCAACTCGAGGAGCGAACTCAACTTGAGGAGTGAACTCAACTCGAGGAGTCATGTAGAGTCAGCACGAGGAGTAGTTGGTCAACTCGTGGACTCGGGACTCATCTCGAGGAGCGAACTCAACTCGAGGAGTCATGTAGAGTCGGCACGAGGAGTAGTTAGTCGACTCGTGGACTCGGGACTCAACTCGAGGAGCGACCTCAACTCTAGGAGTGAACTCAACTCGAGGAGTCATGTTGACTCGGCATGAGGAGTACGTAGTCGACTCGTGGACACGGTACTCGACTCGAGGAGTGAATTCCACTCGAGGAGTGAACTCAACTCGAGGAGTCATGCAGAGTCGGCACGAGGAGTAGTTAGTCGACTCGCGAACTCGGTACTTAACTCGAGGAGCGAACTCAACTCGAGGAGTGAACTGAACTCGAGGAGTCATGTACAGTCGGCACGAGGAGTAGTTAGTCGACTCATGGACTCGAGACTCAACTCGAGGAGTCATGTAGAGTCGGCACGAGGAGTAGTTAGTCGACTCATGGACTTAGGACTCAACTCGAGGAGAGAACTCAACTCGAGGAGTGAACTCAACTCGAGGAGTCTTGAAGAGTCGGCATGAGGAGTAGTTAGTCGACTCATGGACTCGGTACTCAACTCGAGGAGCGAACTCAACTCGAGGAGTGAACTCAACTCGAGGAGTCATGTAGAGTCGGCACGAGGAGTTGTTAGTCAACTCATGGACTCGGGACTCAACTCGACGAGGGAACTCAACTCGATTAGTCATGTACAGTCGGCACGAGGTGTAGTTAGTCGACTCGTGGACTCGGGACTCAGCGCGAGGAGCGAATTCAACTCTAGGAGTGAACTCAACTCGAGGAGTCATGTAGAATCGGCACGAGGAGTAGTTAGTCGACTAGTGGACTCGGGATTTAACTCGAGGAGCGAACTCAGCTCCAGGAGTGAACTCAACTCGAGGAGTCATATAGAGTCGGCACAAGCTACTGGTAGTCAACTCGTGGACTCGGGACTCAACTCGAGTTGTCACGTAGAGTCGGCACAAGGAGTAGTTAGTCAACTCGCGGACTCGGTACTCAACTCGACGAGCGAAATCAACTCGAGGAGTCATGTAGAGTCACCACGAGGAGTAGTTATTCGACTCATGGACTTAGAATTAACTCGAGGAGCGAACTCAACTCGTTGAGTGAACTTAGCTCGAGGAGCGAACTCAACTCGAGGACTGATGTAGATTCGGCACGAGGAGTAGTTAGTCGACTCGTGGAATCGGGACTCAACTCGAGGAGCGAACTCAACTCGAGGAGTGAACTCAACCCGAGGAGTCATGTAGAGTCGGCACGAAGAGTAGTTAGTCGACTCGTAGACATGGTACTCGACTCGAGGAGTGAATTCAACTCGAGGAGTGAACTCAACTCGAGGAGTCATGTAGAGTCGGCACGAGGAGTAGTTAGTCGACTCATGGACTCGGGACTCAACTCAAGGAGCGAACTCAACTCGAGGAGTGAACTCAACTCGAGGAGTCATGTAGAGTCGGCACGAGGAGTAGGTAGTCGACTCATGGACTCGGTACTCAACTCAAGGAGTGACCTCAACTCGAGGAGTGAACTCAACTCGAGGAGTCATGTAGAGGCGGCATGAGGAGTAGTTAGTCAACTCATGGACTCGGGACTCAACTCGAGGAGGAAACTCAACTCGAGTAGTCATGTACAGTCGGCACGAGGTGTAGTTAATCGACTCGTAGACTCGGGACTCAACTCGAGGAGCGAACTCAACTCTAGGAGTGAACTCAACTCGAGGAGTCATGTAGAATCGGCACGAGGAGTAGTTAGTCGACTAGTGGACTCGGAACTTAACTTGAGGAGCGAACTCAACTCGAGGAGTGAACTCAACTCATGGACTCGGGACTCAACTCGACGAGCGAACTCAACTCGATTAGTCATGTACAGTCGGCACGAGGTGTAGTTAGTCGACTCGTGGACTCGGGACTTAACTCGAGGAGCGAACTCAGCTCCAGGAGTGAACTCAACTCGAGGAGTCATATAGAGTCGGCACAAGCTACTGCTAGTCAACTCGTGGACTCGGGACTCAACTCGAGGAGTGAACTCAACTCGAGGAGTCACGTAGAGTCGACACGAGGAGTAGTTAGTCAACTTGCGGACTCGGTACTCAACTCGAGGAGCGAACTCAACTCGAGGAGTCATGTAGAGTCACCACGAGGAGTAGTTATTCGACTCATGGACTTAGAATTAACTCGAGGAGCAAACTCAACTCGTTGAGTGAACTTAGCTCGAGGAGCGAATTCAACTCGAGGAGTGATGTAGATTCGGCACGAGGAGTAGTTAGTCGACTCGTGGAATCGGGATTCAACTCGAGGAGCGAACTCAACTCGAGGAGTGAACTCAACTCGAGGAGTCATGTAGAGTCGGCACGAAAAGTAGTTACTCGACTCGTAGACACGGTACTCGACTCGAGGAGTGAATTCAACTCGAGGAGTGAACTCAACTCAAGGAGTCATGTAGAGTCGGCACGAGGAGTAGTTAGTCGACTCGCGAACTCGGTACTTAACTCGAGGAGCGAACTCAACTCGAGGAGTGAACTCAACTCGAGTGGTGAACTCAACTGGAGGAGTCATGTAGAGTCTGCACGAGGAGAAGTTAGTCGACTCGTGGACACGGTACTCGACTCGAGGAGTGAATTCAACTCTAGGAGTGAACTCAACTCGAGGAGTCATGTAGAGTTGGCACGAGGAGTAGTTAGTTGACTCGCGAACTCGGTACTTAACTCGAGGAGCGAACTCAACTCGAGGAGTCATGTAGAGTCGGCACGAGGAGTAGTTAGTCGACTCACGGACTCGGGACTCAACTCAAGGAGTGAACTCAACTCGTGGAGTGAACTCAACTCGAGGAGTCATGTAGAGTCGGCACCAGGACTCGGTACTCAACTCAAGGAGCGACCTCAGCTCGAGGAGTGAACTCTACTCGAGGAGTCATGTAGAGTCGGCATGAGGAGTAGTTAGTAAACTCATGGACTCGGGACTCAATTCGAGGAGGAAACTCAACTCGAGTAGTCATGTACAGTCGGCACGAGGTGTAGTTAATCGACTCGTAGACTCGGGACTCAACTCGAGGAGCGAACTCAACTCTAGGAGTGAACTCAACTCGAGGAGTCATGTAGAATCGGCACGAGGAGTAGTTAGTCGACTAGTGGACTCGGGACTTAACTCGAGGAGCGAACTCAACTCGAGGAGTCATGTAGAGTCGGCACAAGGAGTAGTTAGTCAACTCGTGGACTCGGGACTCAACTCGAGGAGCGAACTCGAATCGAGGTGTCACGTAGAGTCGGCACGAGGAGTAGTTAGTCGACTCGCGGGCTCGGTACTAATCTCGAGGAGCGAACTCAACTCGAGGAGTCATGTAGAGTCGGCACGAGGAGTAGTTATTCGACTCATGGACTCGGGAATCAACTCGAGGAGTGATGTAGATTCGGCACGAGGAGTAGTAAGTCGACTCGTGGAATCGGGACTCAACTCGAGGAGCGAACTCTACTCGAGGAGTGAACTCAACTCGAGTGGTGAACTCAACTCGAGGAGTCATGTAGAGTCGGCACGAAGAGTAGTTAGTTGACTCGTGGACACGGTACACGACTCGAGGAGTGAATTCAACTCGAGGAGTGAATTCAACTCGAGGAGTCATGTAGAGTCGACACGAGGAGTAGTTAGTCGACTCCCGAACTCGGTACTTAACTCGAGGAGCGAACTCAACTCGAGGAGTGAACTCAACTCGAGGAGACATGTAGAGTCGGCACGAGGAGTAGTTAGTCGACTCATGGACTCGGTACTCAACTCGAGGAGCGAACTCAACTTGAGGAGTGAACTCAACTCGAGGAGTCATGTAGAGTCAGCACGAGGAGTAGTTGGTCATCTCGTGGACTCGGGACTCATCTCGAGGAGCGAACTCAACTCGGGAGTCATGTAGAGTCGGCACGAGGAGTAGTTAGTCGACTCGTGGACTCGGGACTCAACTCGAGGAGCGACCTCAACTCTAGGAGTGAACTCAACTCGAGGAGTCATGTTGACTCGGCACGAGGAGTACGTAGTCGACTCGTGGACACGGTACTCGACTCGAGGAGTGAATTCAACTCGAGGAGTGAACTAAACTCGAGGAGTCATGCAGAGTCGGCACGAGGAGTAGTTAGTCGACTCGCGAACTCGGTACTTAACTCGAGGAGCGAACTCAACTCGAGGAGTGAACTGAACTCGAGGAGTCATGTAGAGTATGCACGAGGAGTAGTTAGTCGACTCATGGACTCGAGACTCAACTCGAGGAGTCATGTAGAGTCGGCACGAGGAGTAGTTAGTCGACTCATGGACTCAGGACTCAACTCGAGGAGAGAACTCAACTCGAGGAGTGAACTCAACTCGAGGAGTCTTGAAGAGTCGGCATGAGGAGTAGTTAGTCGACTCATGGACTCGGTACTCAACTCGAGGAGCGAACTCAACTCGAGGAGTGAACTCAACTCGAGGAGTCATGTAGAGTCGACACGAGGAGTTGTTAGTCAACTCATGGACTCGGGACTCAACTCGACGAGCGAACTCAACTCGATTAGTCATGTACAGTCGGCACGAGGTGTAGTTAGTCGACTCGTGGACTCGGGACTCAGCGCGAGGAGTCATGTAGAGTCGGCACGAGGAGTAGTTAGTCGACTCATGGACTCAGGACTCAACTCGAGGAGAGAACTCAACTCGAGGAGTGAACTCAACTCGAGGAGTCTTGAAGAGTCGGCACGAGGAGTAGTTAGTCGACTCATGGACTCGGTACTCAACTCGAGGAGCAAACTCAACTCGAGGAGTGAACTCAACTAGAGGAGTCATGCGGAGTCGGCACGAGGAGTTGTTAGTCAACTCATGGACTCGTGACTCAACTCGACGAGCGAACTCAACTCGATTAGTCATGTAAAGTCGGCACGAGGTGTAGTTAGTCGACTCGTGGACTCGGGACTCAGCTCGAGGAGCGAACTCAACTCTAGGAGAGAACTCAACTCGAGGAGTCATATAGAATCGGCACGAGGAGTAGTTAGTCGACTAGTGGACTCGGGAATTAACTCGAGCAGCGAACTCAACTACAGGAGTGAACTCAACTCGAGGAGTCATATAGAGTCGACACAAGCAGTAGGTAGTCATCTCGTGGACTCGGGACTCAACTCGAGGAGTGAACTCAACTCGAGGAGTCACGTAGAGTCGGCACGAGGAGTAGTTAGTCAACTCGCGGACTCGGTACTCAACTCGAGGAGCGAACTCAACTCGAGGAGTCATGTAGAGTCACCACGAGGAGTAGTTATTCGACTCATGGACTTGGGAATCAACTCGAGGAGCGAACTCAACTCGAGGACTGATGTAGATTCGGCACGAGGAGTAGTTAGTCGACTCGTGGAATCGGGACTCAACTCGAGGAGCGAACTCAACCCGAGGAGTGAACTCAACTCGAGGAGTCATGTAGAGTCGGCACGAAGAGTAGTTAGTCGACTCGTAGACACGGTACTCGACTCGAGGAGTGAATTCAAGTCGAGGAGTGAACTCAAGTCGAGGAGTCATGTAGACTCGGCACGAGGAGTAGTTAGTCGACTTGCGAACTCGGTACTTAACTCGAGGAGCGAACTCAACTCGAGGAGTGAACTCAACTCGAGTGGTGAACTCAACTCGAGGAGTCAAGTAGAGTCTGCACGAGGAGTAGTTAGTCGACTCGTGGACACGGTACTCGACTCGAGGAGTGAATTCAACTCTAGGAGTGAACTCAACTCGAGGAGTCATGTAGAGTTGGCACGAGGAGTAGTTAGTTGACTCGCGAACTCGGTACTTAACTCGAGGAGCGAACTCAACTCGAGGAATCATATAGAGTCGGCACGAGGAGTAGTTAGTCGACTCATGGACTCGGGACTCAACTCAAGGAGCGAACTCAACTCGAGGAGTGAACTCAACTCGAGGAGTCATGTAGAGTCGGCACCAGGAGTAGGTAGTCGACTCATGGACTCGGTACTCAACTCAAGGAGCGACCTCAGCTCGAGGAGTGAACTCTACTCGAGGAGTCATGTAGAGTCGGCATGAGGAGTAGTTAGTCAACTCATCGACTCTGGACTCAACTCGAGGAGGAAACTCAACTCGAGTAGTCATCTACAGTCGGCACGAGGTGTAGTTAATCGACTCGTAGACTCGGGAATCAACTCGAGGAGCGAACTCAACTCTAGGAGTGAACTCAACTCGAGGAGTCATGTAGAATCGGCACGAGGAGTAGTTAGTCGACTAGTGGACTCGGGACTTAACTCGAGGAGCGAACTCAACTCGAGGAGTCATGTAGAGTCGGCACCAGGAGTAGTTAGTCAACTCGTGGACTCGGGACTCAACTCGAGGAGCGAACTCGAATCGAGGTGTCACGTAGAGTCGGCACGAGGAGTAGTTAGTCGACTCGCGGGCTCGGTACTCATCTCGAGGAGCGAACTCAACTCGAGGAGTCATGTAGAGTCGGTACGAGGAGTAGTTATTCGACTCATGGACTCGGGAATCAACTCGAGGAGTGATGTAGATTCGGCACGAGGAGTAGTAAGTCGACTCGTGGAATTGGGACTCAACTCGAGGAGCGAACTCTACTCGAGGAGTGAACTCAACTCGAGTGGTGAACTTAACTCGAGGAGTCATGTAGAGTCGGCACGAAGAGTAGTTAGTTGACTCGTGGACACGGTACACGACTCGAGGAGTGAATTCAACTCGAGGAGTGAATTCAACTGGAGGAGTCATGTAGAGTCGACACGAGGAGTAGTTAGTCGACTCGCGAACTCGGTACTTAACTCGAGGAGCGAACTCAACTCGAGGAGTGAACTCAACTCGAGGAGTCATGTAGAGTCGGCACGAAGAGTAGTTAGTCGACTCATGGACTCGAGACTCAACTCTAAGAGCGAACTCAACTCGAGGAGTGAACTCAACTCGAGGAGTCATGTAGAGTCGGCACGAGGAGTAGTTAGTCGACTCATGGACTCGATACTCAACTTGAGGAGCGAACTCAACTTGAGGAGTGAACTCAACTCGAGGAGTCATGTAGAGTCAGCACGAGGAGTAGTTGGTCAACTCGTGGACTCGGGACTCATCTCGAGGAGCGAACTCAACTCGAGGAGTCATGTAGAGTCGGCACGAGGAGTAGTTAGTCGACTCGTGGACTCGGGACTCAACTCGAGGAGCGACCTCAACTCTAGGAGTGAACTCAACTCGAGGAGTCATGTTGACTCGGCACGAGGAGTACGTAGTCGACTCGTGGACACGGTACTCGACTCGAGGAGTGAACCCAAGTCGAGGAGTCATGCAGAGTCGGCACGAGGAGTTGTTAGTCAACTCATGGACTCGGGACTCAACTCGAGGAGAGAACTCAACTCGAGGAGTGAACTCAACTCGAGGAGTCTTGAAGAGTCGGCACGAGGAGTAGTTAGTCGACTCATGGACTCGGTACTCAGCTCGAGGAGCGAACTCAACTCGACGAGCGAACTCAACTCGATTAGTCATGTACAGTCGGCACGAGGTGTAGTTAGTCGACTCGTGGACTCGGGACTCAGCTCGAGGAGCGAACTCAACTCTAGGAGTGAACTCAACTCGAGGAGTCATGTAGAATCGGCACGAGGAGTAGTTAGTCGACTAGTGGACTCGGGACTTAACTCGAGGAGCGAACTCAACCCTAGGAGTGAACTCAACTCGAGGAGTCATATAGAGTCAGCACAAGCAGTAGGTAGTCAACTCGTGGACTCGGGACTCAACTCGAGGAGTCACGTAGAGTCGGCACGAGGAGTAGTTAGTCAACTCGCGGACTCAGTACTCAACTCGAGGAGCGAACTCAACTCGAGGAGCGAACTCAACTCGAGGAGTCATGTACAGTCACCACGAGGAGTAGTTATTCGACTCATGGACTTGGGAATCAACTCGAGGAGCGAACTCAACTAGTTGAGTGAACTCAGCTCGAGGAGCGAACTCAACTCGAGGAGTGATGTAGATTCGGCACGAGGAGTAGTTAGTCGACTCGTGGAATCGGGACTCAACTCGAGGAGCGAACTCAAGTCGAGGAGTGAACTCAACTCGAGGAGCGAACTCAACTCGAGGAGTCATGTAGAGTCGGCACGAAGAGTAGTTAGTCGACTCCTAGACACGGTACTCGACTCGAGGAGTGAACTCAACTCGAGGAGTCATGTAGAGTCGGCAAGAGGAGTGGTTAGTCGACTCGCGAACTCGGTACTTAACTCGAGGAGCGAACTCAACTCGAGGAGTGAACTCAACTCGAGTGGTGAACTCAACTCGAGGAGTCATGTAGAGTCTGCACGAGGAGTAGGTAGTCGACTCGTGGACACGGTACTCGACTCGAGGAGTGAATTCAACTCGAGGAGTGAACTCAACTCGAGGAGTCATGTAGAGTTGGCACGAGGAGTAGTTAGTGGACTCGCGAACTCGGTACTTAACTCAAGGAGCGAACTCAACTCGAGGAGTCATGTAGAGTCGGCACGAGGAGTAGTTAGTCGACTCATGGACTCGGGACTCAATTCAAGGAGCGAACTCAATTCTAGGAGTGAACTCAACTCGAGGAGTCATGTAGAGTCGGCACGAGGAGTAGGTAGTCGACTCATGGACTCGGTACTCAACTCAAGGAGCGACCTCAACTCGAGGAGTGAACTCTACTCGAGGAGTCATGTAGAATCGACATGAGGAGTAGTTAGTCAACTCATGGACTCGGGACTCAACTCGAGGAGGAAACTCAACTCGAGTAGTCATGTACAGTCGGCACGAGGTGTAGTTAATCGACTTGTAGACTCGGGACTCAACTCGAGGAGCGAACTCAACTCTAGGAGTGAACTCACCTCGAGGAGTCATGTAGAATCGTCACGAGGAGTAGTTAGTCGACTAGTGGACTCGGGACTTAACTCGAGGAGCGAACTCAACTCGAGGAGTCATGTAGAGTCGGCACAAGGAGTAGTTAGTCAACTCGTGGACTCGGGACTCAACTCGTGGAGCGAACTCGAATCGAGGTGTCACGTAGAGTCGGCACAAGGAGTAGTTAGTAGACTCGCGGGCTCGGTACTCATCTCGAGGAGCGAACTCAACTCGAGGAGTCATGTAGAGTCGGCACGAGGAGTAGTTATTCGACTCATGGACTCGGGAATCAACTCGAGGAGTCATGTTGACTCAGCACGAGGAGTACGTAGTCGACTCGTGGACACGGTACTAAACTCGAGGAGTGAATTCAACTCGAGGAGTAAACTCAACTCGAGGAGTCATGCAGAGTCGGCACAAGGAGTAGTTAGTCGACTCGCGAACTCGGTACTTAACTCGAGGAGCGAACTCAACTCGAGGAGTGAACTGAACTCAAGGAGTCATGTAGAGTATGCACGAGGACTAGTTAGTCGACTCATGGACTCGAGACTCAACTCGAGGAGTCATGTAGAGTCGGCACGAGGAAAAGTTAGTCGACTCATGGACTCAGGACTCAACTCGAGGAGAGAAGTCAACTCGAGGAGTGAACTCAACTCGAGGAGTCTTGAAGAGTCGGCATGAGGAGTAGTTAGTCGACTCATGGACTCGGTACTCAACTCGAGGAGCGAACTCAACTCGAGGAGTGAACTCAACTCGAGGAGTCATGTAGAGTCGGCACGAGGAGTTGTTAGTCAACTCATGGACTCGGGACTCAACTCGACGAGCAAACTCAACTCGATTAGTCATGTACAGTCGGCACGAGGTGTAGTTAGTCGACTCGTGGACTCGGGACTCAGCTCGAGGAGCGAACTCAACTCTAGGAGTGAACTCAACTCGAGTTGTCATGTAGAATCGGCACGAGGAGTAGTTAGTCGACTAGTGGACTCGGGACTTAACTCGAGGAGCGAACTCAACTCCAGGAGTGAACTCAACTCGAGGAGTCATATAGAGTCGGCACAAGCAGTAGGTAGTCAACTCGTGGACTCAACTCGAGGAGTCACGTAGAGTCGGCACGAGGAGTAGTTAGTCAACTCGCGGACTCGGTACTCAACTCGAGGAGCGAACTCAACTCGAGGAGTCATGTAGAGTCACCACGAGGAGTAGTTATTCGACTCATGGACTTGGGAATCAACTCGAGGAGCGAACTCAACTCGTTGAGTGAACCCAGCTCGAGGAGCGACTCAACTCGAGGAGTGATGTAGATTCGGCACGAGGAGTAGTTAGTCGACTCGTGGAATCGGGACTCAACTCGAGGAGCGAACTCAACTCGAGGAGTGAACTCAACCCGAGGAGTCATGTAGAGTCGGCACGAAGAGTAGTTCGTCGACTCGTAGACACGGTACTCGACTCGAGGAGTGAATTCAACTCAAGGAGTGAACTCAACTCGAGGAGTCATGTAGAGTCGGCACGAGGAGTAGTTAGTCGACTCATGGACTCGGGACTCAACTCAAGGAGCGAACTCAACTCGAGGAGTGAACTCAACTCGAGGAGTCATGTAGAGTCGGCACGAGGAGTAGGTAGTCGACTCATGGACTCGGTACTCAACTCAAGGAGCGACCTCAACTCGAGGAGTGAACTCTACTCGAGGAGTCATATAGAGGCGGCATGAGGAGTAGTTAGTCAACTCATGGACTCGGGACTCAACTCGAGGAGGAAACTCAACTCGAGTAGTCATGTACAGTCGGCACGAGGTGTAGTTTATCGACTCGTAGACTCGGGACTCAACTCGAGGAGCGAACTCAACTCTAGGAGTGAACTCAACTCGAGGAGTCATGTAGAATCGGCATGAGGAGTAGTTAGTCGACTAGTGGACTCGGGACTTAACTCGAGGAGCGAACTCAACTCGAGGAGTCAAGTAGAGTCGGCACAAGGAGTAGTTAGTCAACTCGTGGACTCGGGACTCAACTCGAGGAGCGAACTCGAATCGAGGAGTGAACTCGAATCGAGGTGTCACGTAGAGTCTGCACGAGGAGTAGTTAGTCGACTCGCGGGCTCGGTACTCATCTCGAGGAGCGAACTCAACTCGAGGAGTCATGTAGAGTCGGCACGAGGAGTAGTTATTCGACTCATGGACTCGGGAATCAACTCAAGGAGTGATGTAGATTCGGCACGAGGAGTAGTAAGTCGACTCGTGGAATCGGGACTCAACTCGAGGAGCGAGCTCAACTCGAGGAGTGATGTAGATTCAGCACGAGGAGTAGTAAGTCGACTTGTGGAATCGGGACTCAACTCGAGGAGCGAACTCTACTCGAGGAGTGAACTCAACTCGAGTGGTGAACTCAACTCGAGGAGTCATATAGAGTCGGCACGAAGAGTAGTTAGTTGACTCGTGGACACGGTGCACGACTCGAGGAGTGAATTCAACTCGAGGAGTGAATTCAACACGAGGAGTCATGTAGAGTCGACACGAGGAGTAGTTAGTCGACTCGCGAACTTGGTAGTTAACTCGAGGAGCGAACTCAACTCGAGGAGTGAACTCAACTTGAGGAGTCATGTAGAGTCGACACGAGGAGTAGTTAGTCGACTCATGGACTCGGGACTCAACTCGAGGAGCGAACTCAACTCGAGGAGTGAACTCAACTCGAGGAGTCATGTAGAGTCGGCACGAGGAGTAGTTAGTCGACTCATGGACTCGGTACTCAACTCGAGGAGCGAACTCAACTTGAGGAGTGAACTCAACTCGAGGAGTCATGTAGAGTCAGCACGAGGAGTAGTTGGTCAACTCGTGGACTCGGGACTCATCTCGAGGAGCGAACTCAACTCGAGGAGTCATGTAGAGTCGGCACGAGGAGTAGTTAGTCGACTCGTGGACTCGGGACTCAACTCGAGGAGCGACCTCAACTCTAGGAGTGAACTCAACTCGAGGAGTCATGTTGACTCGGCATGAGGAGTACGTAGTCGACTCGTGGACACGGTACTCGACTCGAGGAGTGAATACAACTCGAGGAGTGAACTCAACTCGAGGAGTCATGCAGAGTCGGCACGAGGAGTAGTTAGTCGACTCTCGAACTCGGTACTGAACTCGAGGAGCGAACTCAACTCGAGGAGTGAACTGAATTCGAGGAGTCATGTAGAGTATGCACGAGGAGTAGTTAGTCGACTCATGGACTCGAGACTCAACTCGAGGAGTCATGTAGAGTCGGCACGAGGAGTAGTTAGTCGACTCATGGACTCAGGACTCAACTCGAGGAAAGAACTCAACTCGAGGAGTGAACTCAACTCGAGCAGTATTGAAGAGTCGGCATGAGGAGTAGTTAGTCGACTCATGGACTCGGTACTCAACTCGAGGAGCGAACTCAACTCGAGGAGTGAACTCAACTTGAGGAGTCATGTAGAGTCGGCACGAGGAGTTGTTAGTCAACTCATGGACTCGGGACTCAACTCGACGAGCGAACTCAACTCGATTAGTCATGTACAATCGGCACGAGGTGTAGTTAGTCAACTCGTGGACTCGGGACTCATCTCGAGGAGCGAACTCAACTCTAGGAGTGAACTCAACACGAGGAGTCATGTAGAATCGGCACGAGGAGTAGTTAGTCGACTAGTGGACTCGGGACTTAACTCGAGGAGAAAACTCAACTCCAGGAGTGAACTCAACTCGAGGAGTCATATAGAGTCGGCACAAGCAGTAGGTAGTCAACTCGTGGACTTGGGACTCAACTCGAGGAGTGAACTCAACTCGAGGAGTCACGTAGAGTCGGCACGAGGAGTAGTTAGTCAACTCGCGGACTCGGTACTCAACTCGAGGAGCGAACTCAACTCGAGGAGTCATGTAGAGTCACCACGAGGAGTAGTTATTCGACTCATGGACTAAGAATTAACTCGAGGAGCGAACTCAACTCGTTGAGTGAACTTAGCTCGAGGAGCGAACTCAACTCGAGGAGTGATGTAGATTCGGCACGAGGAGTAGTTAGTCGACTCGTGGAATCGGGACTCAACTCGAGGAGCGAACTCAACTCGAGGAGTGAACTCAACCCGAGGAGTCATGTAGAGTCGGCACGAAGAGTAGTTAGTCGACTCGTAGACACGGTACTCGACTCGAGGAGTGAATTCAACTCGAGGAGTGAACTCAACTCGAGGAGTCATGTAGAGTCGGCACGAGGAGTAGTTAGTCGACTCATGGACTCGGGACTCAACTCAAGGAGCGAACTCAACTCGAGGAGTGAATTCAACTCGAGGAGTCATGTAGAGTCGGCACGAGGAGTAGGTAGTCGACTCATGGACTCGGTACTCAACTCAAGGAGCGACCTCAACTCGAGGAGTGAACTCTACTCGAGGAGTCATGTAGAGGCGGCATGAGGAGTAGTTAGTCAACTCATGGACTCGGTACTCAACTCAAGGAGCGACCTCAACTCGAGGAGTGAACTCAACTCGAGGAGTCATGTAGAGTCGACACGAGGAGTAGTTAGTCGACTCATGGACTCGGGACTCAACTCGAGGAGCGAACTCAACTCGAGGAGTGAACTCAACTCGAGGAGTCATGTAGAGTCAGCACGAGGAGTAGTTAGTCGACTCATGGACTCGGTACTCAACTCGAGGAGCGAACTCAACTTGAGGAGTGAACTCAACTCGAGGAGTCATGTAGAGTCAGCACGAGGAGTAGTTGGTCAACTCGTGGACTCGGGACTCATCTCGAGGAGCGAACTCAACTCGAGTAGTCATGTACAGTCGGCACGAGGTGTAGTTAATCGACTCGTAGACTCGAGACTCAACTCGAGGAGCGAATTCAACTCTAGGAGTGAACGCAACTCGAGGAGTCATGTAGAATCGGCACAAGGAGTAGTTAGTCGACTAGTGGACTCGGGACTTAACTCGAGGAGCGAACTCAACTCGAGGAGTCATGTAGAGTCGGCACAAGGAGTAGTTAGTCAACTCGTGGACTCGGGACTCAACTCGAGGAGCGAACTCGAATCGAGGAGTGAACTCGAATCGAGGTGTCACGTAGAGTCGGCACGAGGAGTAGTTAGTCGACTCGCGGGCTCGGTACTCATCTCGAGGAGCGAACTCAACTCGAGGAGTCATGTAGAGTCGGCACGAGGAGTAGTTATTCGACTCACGGACTCGGGAATCAACTCGAGGAGTGATGTAGATTCGGCACGAGGAGTAGTAAGTCGACTCGTGGAATCGGGACTCAACTCGAGGAGCGAACTCTACTCGAGGAGTGAACTCAACTCGAGTGGTGAACTCAACTCGAGGAGTCATGTAGAGTCGGCACGAAGAGTAGTTAGTTGATTCGTGGACACGGTACACGACTCGAGGAGTGAATTCAACTCGAGGAGTCATGTAGAGTCGACACGAGGAGTAGTTAGTCGACTCGGTAACTCGGTAGTTAACTCGAGGAGCGAACTCAACTCGAGGAGTGAACTCAACTTGAGGAGTCATGTAGAGTCGACACGAGGAGTAGTTAGTCGACTCATGGACTCGGGACTCAACTCGAGGAGCGAACTCAACTCGAGGAGTGAACTCAACTCGAGGAGTCATGTAGAGTCGGCACGAGGAGTAGTTAGTCGACTCATGGACTCGGTACTCAACTCGAGGAGCGAACTCAACTTGAGGAGTGAACTCAACTCGAGGAGTCATGTAGAGTCAGCACGAGGAGTAGTTGGTCAACTCGTGGACTCGGGACTCATCTCGAGGAGCGAACTCAACTCGAGGAGTCATGTAGAGTCGGCACGAGGAGTAGTTAGTCGACTCGTGGACTCGGGACTCAACTCGAGGAGCGACCTCAACTCTAGGAGTGAACTCAACTCGAGGAGTCATGTTGACTCGGCATGAGGAGTACGTAGTCGACTCGTGGACACGGTACTCGACTCGAGGATTGAATTCAACTCGAGGAGTGAACTCAACTCGAGGAGTCATGCAGAGTCGGCACGAGGAATAGTTAGTCGACTCGCGAACTCGGTACTTAACTCGAGGAGCGAACTGAACTCGAGGAGTGAACTGAACTCGAGGAGTCATGTACAGTCGGCACGAGGAGTAGTTAGTCGACTCATGGACTGGAGACTCAACTCGAGGAGTCATGTAGAGTCGGCACGAGGAGTAGTTAGTCGACTCATGGACTTAGGACTCAACTCGAGGAGAGAACTCAACTCGAGGAGTGAACTCAAGTCGAGGAGTCTTGAAGAGTCGGCATGAGGAGTAGTTAGTCGACTCATGGACTCGGTACTCAACTCGAGGAGCGAACTCAACTCGAGGAGTGAACTCAACTCGAGGAGTCATGTAGAGTCGGCACGAGGAGTTGTTAGTCAACTCATGGACTCGGGACTCAACTCGACGAGCGAACTCAACTCGATTAGTCATGTACAGTCGGCACGAGGTGTAGTTAGTCGACTCGTGGACTCGGGACTCAGTGCGAGGAGCGAACTCAACTCTAGGAGTGAACTCAACTCGAGGAGTCATGTAGAATCGGCACGAGGAGTAGTTAGTCGACTAGTGGACTCGGGATTTAACTCGAGGAGCGAACTCAGCTCCAGGAGTGAACTCAACTCGAGGAGTCATATAGAGTCGGCACAAGCTACTGGTAGTCAACTCGTGGACTCGTGACTCAACTCGAGGAGTGAACTCAACTCGAGTTGTCACGTAGAGTCGGCACGAGGAGTAGTTAGTCAACTCGCGGACTCGGTACTCAACTCGACGAGCGAAATCAACTCGAGGAGTCATGTAGAGTCACCACGAGGAGTAGTTATTCGACTCATGGACTTAGAATTAACTCGAGGAGCGAACTCAACTCGTTGAGTGAACTTAGCTCGAGGAGCGAACTCAACTCGAGGAGCGAACTCAACTCGAGGAGTCATGTAGAGTCACCACGAGGAGTAGTTATTCGACTCATGGACTTGGGAATCAACTCGAGGAGCGAACTCAACTCAAGGACTGATGTAGATTCGGCACGAGGAGTAGTTAGTCGACTCGTGGAATCGGGACTCAACTCGAGGAGCGAACTCAACTCGAGGAGTGAACTCAACTCGAGGAGTCATGTAGAGTCGGCACGAAGAGTAGTTAGTCGACTCGTAGACACGGTACTCGACTCGAGGAGTGAATTCAACTCGAGGAGTGAACTCAACTCGAGGAGTCATGTAGACTCGGCACGAGGAGTAGTTAGTCGACTTGCGAACTCGGTACTTAACTCGAGGAGCGAACTCAACTCGAGGAGTGAACTCAACTCGAGTGGTGAACTCAACTCGAGGAGTCATGTAGAGTCTGCACGAGGAGTAGTTAGTCGACTCGTGGACACGGTACTCGACTCGAGGAGTGAATTCAACTCTAGGAGTGAACTCAACTCGAGGAGTCATGTAGAGTTGGCACGAGGAGTAGTTAGTTGACTCGCGAACTCGGTACTTAACTCGAGGAGCGAACTCAACTCGAGGAGTCATATAGAGTCGGCACGAGGAGTAGTTAGTCGACTCATGGACTCGGTACTCAACTCGAGGAGCGAACTCAACTTGAGGAGTGAACTCAACTCGAGGAGGCATGTAGAGTCAGCACGAGGAGTAGTTGGTCAACTCGTGGACTCGGGACTCATCTCGAGGAGCGAACTCAACTCGAGGAGTCATGTAGAGTCGGCACGAGGAGTAGTTAGTCGACTCGTGGACTCGGGACTCAACTCGAGGAGCGACCTCAACTCTAGGAGTGAACTCAACTCGAGGAGTCATGTTGACTCGGCATGAGGAGTACGTAGTCGACTCGTGGACACGGTACTCGACTCGAGGAGTGAATTCAACTCGAGGAGTGAACTCAACTCGAGGAGTCATGCAGAGTCGGCACGAGGAGTAGTTAGTCGACTCGCGAACTCGGTACTGAACTCGAGGAGCGAACTCAACTCGAGGAGTGAACTGAATTCGAGGAGTCATGTAGAGTATGCACGAGGAGTAGTTAGTCGACTCATGGACTCGAGACTCAACTCGAGGAGTCATGTAGAGTCGGCACGAGGAGTAATTAGTCGACTCATGGACTCAGGACTCAACTCGAGGAGAGAACTCAACTCGAGGAGTGAACTCAACTCGAGGAGTCTTGAAGAGTCGGCATGAGGAGTAGTTAGTCGACTCATGGACTCGGTACTCAACTCGAGGAGCGAACTCAACTCGAGGAGTGAACTCAACTTGAGGAGTCATGTAGAGTCGGCACGAGGAGTTGTTAGTCAACTCATGGACTCGGGACTCAACTCGACGAGCGAACTCAACTCGATTAGTCATGTACAATCGGCACGAGGTGTAGTTAGTCAACTCGTGGACTCGGGACTCAGCTCGAGGAGCGAACTCAACTCTAGGAGTGAACTCAACACGAGGAGTCATGTAGAATCGGCACGAGGAGTAGTTAGTCGACTAGTGGACTCGGGACTTAACTCGAGGAGCAAACTCAACTCCAGGAGTGAACTCAACTCGAGGAGTCATATAGAGTCGGCACAAGCAGTAGGTAGTCAACTCGTGGACTTGGGACTCAACTCGAGGAGTCACGTAGAGTCGGCACGAGGAGTAGTTAGTCAACTCGCGGACTCGGTACTCAACTCGAGGAGCGAACTCAACTCGAGGAGTCATGTAGAGTCACCACGAGGAGTAGTTATTCGACTCATGGACTTAGAATTAACTCGAGGAGCGAACTCAACTCGTTGAGTGAACTTAGCTCGAGGAGCGAACTCAACTCGAGGAGTGATGTAGATTCGGCACGAGGAGTAGTTAGTCGACTCGTGGAATCGGGACTCAACTCGAGGAGCGAACTCAACTCGAGGAGTGAACTCAACCCGAGGAGTCATGTAGAGTCGGCACGAAGAGTAGTTAGTCGACTCGTAGACACGGTACTCGACTCGAGGAGTGAATTCAACTCGAGGAGTGAACTCAACTCGAGGAGTCATGTAGAGTCGGCACGAGGAGTAGTTAGTCGACTCATGGACTCGGGACTCAACTCAAGGAGCGAACTCAACTCGAGGAGTGAATTCAACTCGAGGAGTCATGTAGAGTCGGCACGAGGAGTAGGTAGTCGACTCATGGACTCGGTACTCAACTCAAGGAGCGACCTCAACTCGAGGAGTGAACTCTACTCGAGGAGTCATGTAGAGGCGGCATGAGGAGTAGTTAGTCAACTCATGGACTCGGTACTCAACTCAAGGAGCGACCTCAACTCGAGGAGTGAACTCAACTCGAGGAGTCATGTAGAGTCGACACGAGGAGTAGTTAGTCGACTCATGGACTCGGGACTCAACTCGAGGAACGAACTCAACTCGAGGAGTGAACTCAACTCGAGGAGTCATGTAGAGTCGGCACGAGGAGTAGTTAGTCGACTCGCGAACTCGGTACTTAACTCGAGGAGCGAACTCAACTCGAGGAGTGAACTCAACTCGAGTGGTGAACTCAACTGGAGGAGTCATGTAGAGTCTGCACGAGGAGAAGTTAGTCGACTCGTAGACACGGTACTCGACTCGAGGAGTGAATTCAACTCGAGGAGTGAACTCAACTCGAGGAGTCATGTAGAGTCGGCACGAGGAGTAGTTAGTCGACTCGTGGAATCGGGACTCAACTCGAGGAGCGAACTCAACTCGAGGAGTGAACTCAACCCGAGGAGTCATGTAGAGTCGGCACGAAGAGTAGTTAGTCGACTCGTAGACATGGTACTCGACTCGAGGAGTGAATTCAACTCGAGGAGTGAACTCAACTCGAGGAGTCATGTAGAGTCGGCACGAGGAGTAGTTAGTCGACTCATGGACTCGGGACTCAACTCAAGGAGCGAACTCAACTCGAGGAGTGAACTCAACTCGAGGAGTCATGTAGAGTCGGCACGAGGAGTAGGTAGTCGACTCATGGACTCGGTACTCAACTCAAGGAGCGACCTCAACTCGAGGAGTGAACTCAACTCGAGGAGTCATGTAGAGGCGGCATGAGGAGTAGTTAGTCAACTCATGGACTCGGGACTCAACTCGAGGAGGAAACTCAACTCGAGTACTCATGTACAGTCGGCACGAGGTGTAGTTAATCGACTCGTAGACTCGGGACTCAACTCGAGGAGCGAACTCAACTCTAGGAGTGAACTCAACTCGAGGAGTCATGTAGAATCGGCACGAGGAGTAGTTAGTCGACTAGTGGACTCGGAACTTAACTCGAGGAGCGAACTCAACTCGAGGAGTGAACTCAACTCATGGACTCGGGACTCAACTCGACGAGCGAACTCAACTCGATTAGTCATGTACAGTCGGCACGAGGTGTAGTTAGTCGACTCGTGGACTCGGGACTTAACTCGAGGAGCGAACTCAGCTCCAGGAGTGAACTCAACTCGAGGAGTCATATAGAGTCGGCACAAGCTACTGGTAGTCAACTCGTGGACTCGGGACTCAACTCGAGGAGTGAACTCAACTCGAGGAGTCACGTAGAGTCGACACGAGGAGTAGTTAGTCAACTTGCGGACTCGGTACTCAACTCGAGGAGCGAACTCAACTCGAGGAGTCATGTAGAGTCACCACGAGGAGTAGTTATTCGACTCATGGACTTAGAATTAACTCGAGGAGCGAACTCAACTCGTTGAGTGAACTTAGCTCGAGGAGCGAACTCAACTCGAGGAGTGATGTAGATTCGGCACGAGGAGTAGTTAGTCGACTCGTGGAATCGGGACTCAACTCGAGGAGCGAACTCAACTCGAGGAGTGAACTCAACTCGAGGAGTCATGTAGAGTCGGCACGAAAAGTAGTTACTCGACTCGTAGACACGGTACTCGACTCGAGGAGTGAATTCAACTCGAGGAGTGAACTCAACTCGAGGAGTCATGTAGAGTCGGCACGAGGAGTAGTTAGTCGACTCGCGAACTCGGTACTTAACTCGAGGAGCGAACTCAACTCGAGGAGTGAACTCAACTCGAGTGGTGAACTCAACTGGAGGAGTCATGTAGAGTCTGCACGAGGAGAAGTTAGTCGACTCGTGGACACGGTACTCGACTCGAGGAGTGAATTCAACTCTAGGAGTGAACTCAACTCGAGGAGTCATGTAGAGTCGGCACGAGGAGTAGTTAGTCTACTCATGGACTCGGGACTCAACTCAAGGAGCGAACTCAACTCGAGGAGTGAACTCAACTCGAGGAGTCATGTAGAGTCGGCACCAGGAGTAGGTAGTCGACTCATGGACTCGGTACTCAACTCAAGGAGCGACCTCAGCTCGAGGAGTGAACTCTACTCGAGGAGTCATGTAGAGTCGGCATGAGGAGTAGTTAGTAAACTCATGGACTCGGGACTCAACTCGAGGAGCGAACTCAACTCGAGGAGCGAACTCAACTCTAGGAGTGAACTCAACTCTAGGAGTGAACTCAACTCTAGGAGTGAACTCAACTCGAGGAGCGAACTCGAGGAGCGAACTCAACTCTAGGAGTGAACTCAACTCTAGGAGTGAACTCAACTCTAGGAGTGAACTCAACTCTAGGAGTCATGTAGAATCGGCACGAGGAGTAGTTAGTCGACTAGTTGACTCGGAACTTAACTCGAGGAGCGAACTCAACTCGAGGAGTGAACTCAACTCATGGACTCGGGACTCAACTCGACGAGCGAACTCAACTCGAGTAGTCATGTACAGTCGGCACGAGGTGTAGTTAATCGACTCGTAGACTCGGGACTCAACTCGAGGAGCGAACTCAACTCTAGGAATGAACTCAACTCGAGGAGTCATGTAGAATCGGCACGAGGAGTAGTTAGTCGACTAGCGGACTCGGGACTTAACTCGAGGAGCGAACTCAACTCGAGGAGTCATGTAGAGTCGGCACAAGGAGTAGTTAGTCAACTCGTGGACTCGGGACTCAACTCGAGGAGCGAACTCGAATCGAGGTGTCACGTAGAGTCGGCACGAGGAGTAGTTAGTCGACTCGCGGGCTCGGTACTCATCTCGAGGAGCGAACTCAACTCGAGGAGTCATGTAGAGTCGGCACGAGGAGTAGTTATTCGACTCATGGACTCGGGAATCAACTCGAGGAGTGATGTAGATTCGGCACGAGGAGTAGTAAGTCGACTCGTGGAATCGGGACTCAACTCGAGGACCGAACTCTACTCGAGGAGTGAACTCAACTCGAGTGGTGAACTCAACTCGAGGAGTCATGTAGAGTCGGCACGAAGAGTAGTTAGTTGACTCGTGGACACGGTACACGACTCGAGGAGTGAATTCAACTCGAGGAGTGAATTTAACTCGAGGAGTCATGTAGAGTCGACACGAGGAGTAGTTAGTCGACTCCCGAACTCGGTACTTAACTCGAGGAGCGAACTCAACTCGAGGAGTGAACTCAACTCGAGGAGTCATGTAGAGTCGGCACGAGGAGTAGTTAGTCGACTCATGGACTTGGTACTCAACTCGAGGAGCGAACTCAACTTGAGGAGTGAGCTCAACTCGAGGAGTCATGTAGAGTCAGCACGAGGAGTAGTTGGTCATCTCGTGGACTCGGGACTCATCTCGAGGAGCGAACTCAACTCGGGAGTCATGTAGAGTCGGCACGAGGAGTAGTTAGTCAACTCGTGGACTCGGGACTCAACTCGAGGAGTCATGTTGACTCGGCACGAGGAGTACGTAGTCGACTCGTGGACACGGTACTCGACTCGAGGAGTGAATTTAACTCGAGGAGTGAACTAAACTCGAGGAGTCATGCAGAGTCGGCACGAGGAGTAGTTAGTCGACTCGCGAACTCGGTACTTAACTCGAGGAGCGAACTCAACTCGAGGAGTGAACTGAACTCGAGGAGTCATGTAGAGTATGCACGAGGAGTAGTTAGTCGACTCATGGACTCGAGACTCAACTCGAGGAGTCATGTAGAGTCGGCACGAGGAGTAGTTAGTCGACTCATGGACTTAGGACTCAACTCGAGGAGAGAACTCAACTCGAGGAGTGAACTCAAGTCGAGGAGTCTTGAAGAGTCGGCATGAGGAGTAGTTAGTCGACTCATGGACTCGGTACTCAACTCGAGGAGCGAACTCAACTCGAGGAGTGAACTCAACTCGAGGAGTCATGTAGAGTCGGCACGAGGAGTTGTTAGTCAACTCATGGACTCGGGACTCAACTCGACGAGCGAACTCAACTCGATTAGTCATGTACAGTCGGCACGAGGTGTAGTTAGTCGACTCGTGGACTCGGGACTCAGCGCGAGGAGTCATGTAGAGTCGGCACGAGGAGTAGTTAGTCGACTCATGGACTCAGGACTCAACTCGAGGAGAGAACTCAACTCGAGGAGTGAACTCAACTCGAGGAGTCTTGAAGAGTCGGCACGAGGAGTAGTTAGTCGACACATGGACTCGGTACTCAACTCGAGGAGCAAACTCAACTCGAGGAGTGAACTCAACTCGAGGAGTCATGCGGAGTCGGCACGAGGAGTTGTTAGTCAACTCATGGACTCGTGACTCAACTCGACGAGCGAACTCAACTCGATTAGTCATGTAAAGTCGGCACGAGGTGTATTTAGTCGACTCGTGGACTCGGGACTCAGCTCGAGGAGCGAACTCAACTCTAGGAGTGAACTCAACTCGAGGAGTCATATAGAATCGGCACGAGGAGTAGTTAGTCGACTAGTGGACTCGGTACTCAACTCGAGGAGTGAACTCAACTCGAGGAGTCACATAGAGTCGGCACGAGGAGTAGTTAGTCAACTCGCGGACTCGGTACTCAACTCGAGGAGCGAACTCAACTCGAGGAGTCATGTAGAGTCACCACGAGGAGTAGTTATTCGACTCATGGACTTGGGAATCAACTCGAGGAGCGAACTCAACTCGAGGACTGATGTAGATTCGGCACGAGGAGTAGTTAGTCGACTCGTGGAATCGGGACTCAACTCGAGGAGCGAACTCAACTCGAGGAGTGAACTCAACTCGAGGAGTCATGTAGAGTCGGCACGAAGAGTAGTTAGTCGACTCGTAGACACGGTACTCGACTCGAGGAGTGAATTCAACTCGAGGAGTGAACTCAACTCGAGGAGTCATGTAGACTCGGCACGAGGAGTAGTTAGTCGACTTGCGAACTCGGTACTTAACTCGAGGAGCGAACTCAACTCGAGGAGTGAACTCAACTCGAGTGGTGAACTCAACTCGAGGAGTCATGTAGAGTCTGCACGAGGAGTAGTTAGTCGACTCGTGGACACGGTACTCGACTCGAGGAGTGAATTCAACTCTAGGAGTGAACTCAACTCGAGGAGTCATGTAGAGTTGGCACGAGGAGTAGTTAGTTGACTCGCGAACTCGGTACTTAACTCGAGGAGCGAACTCAACTAGAGGAGTCATATAGAGTCGGCACGAGGAGTAGTTAGTCGACTCATGGACTCGGGACTCAACTCAAGGAGCGAACTCAACTCGAGGAGTGAACTCAACTCGAGGAGTCATGTAGAGTCGGCACCAGGAGTAGGTAGTCGACTCATGGACTCGGTACTCAACTCAAGGAGCGACATCAGCTCGAGGAGTGAATTCTACTCGAGGAGTCATGTAGAGTCGGCATGAGGAGTAGTTAGTCAACTCATGGACTCTGGACTCAACTCGAGGAGGAAACTCAACTCGAGTAGTCATCTACAGTCGGCACGAGGTGTAGTTAATCGACTCGTAGACTCGGGACTCAACTCGAGGAGCAAACTCAACTCTAGGAGTGAACTCAACTCGAGGAGTCATGTAGAATCGGCACGAGGAGTAGTTAGTCGACTAGTGGACTCGGGCCTTAACTCGAGGAGCGAACTCAACTCGAGGAGTCATGTAGAGTCGGCACCAGGAGTAGTTAGTCAACTCGTGGACTCGGGACTCAACTCGAGGAGCGAACTGGAATCGAGGTGTCACGTAGAGTCGGCACGAGGAGTAGTTAGTCGACTCGCGGGCTCGGTACTCATCTCGAGGAGCGAACTCAACTCGAGGAGTCATGTAGAGGTACGAGGAGTAGTTTTTCGACTCATGGACTCGGGAATCAACTCGAGGAGTGATGTAGATTCGGCACGAGGAGTAGTAAGTCGACTCGTGGAATTGGGACTCAACTCGAGGAGCGAACTCTACTCGAGGAGTGAACTCAACTCGAGTGGTGAACTCAACTCGAGGAGTCATGTAGAGTCGGCACGAAGAGTAGTTAGTTGACTCGTGGACACGGTACACGACTCGAGGAGTGAATTCAACTCGAGGAGTGAATTCAACTGGAGGAGTCATGTAGAGTCGACACGAGGAGTAGTTAGTCGACTCGCGAACTCGGTACTTAACTCGAGGAGCGAACTCAACTCGAGGAGTGAACTCAACTCGAGGAGTCATGTAGAGTCGGCACGAGGAGTAGTTAGTCGACTCATGGACTCGGGACTCAACTCCAAGAGCGAACTCAACTCGAGGAGTGAACTCGGCCCAAATATCATGTAGAGTCGGCACGAGGAGTAGTTAGTCGACTCATGGACTCGGTACTCAACTTGAGGAGCGAACTCAACTTGAGGAGTGAACTCAACTCGAGGAGGCATGTAGAGTCAGCACGAGGAGTAGTTGGTCAACTCGTGGACTCGGGACTCATCTCGAGGAGCGAACTCAACTCGAGGAGTCATGTAGAGTCGGCACGAGGAGTAGTTAGTCGACTCGTGGACTCGGGACTCAACTCGAGGAGCGACCTCAACTCTAGGAGTGAACTCAACTCGAGGAGTCATGTTGACTCGGCACGAGGAGTACGTAGTCGACTCGTGGACACGGTACTCGACTCGAGGAGTGAATTCAACTCGAGGAGTCATGCAGAGTCGGCACGAGGAGTAGTTAGTCGACTCGCGAACTCGGTACTTAACTCGAGGTGCGAACTCAACTCGAGGAGTGAACTGAACTCGAGGAGTCATGTAGAGTATGCACGAGGAGTAGTTAGTCGACTCATGGACTCGAGACTCAACTCGAGGAGTCATGTATAGTCGGCACGAGGAGTAGTTAGTCGACTCATGGACTCAGGACTCAACTCGAGGAGAGAACTCAACTCGAGGAGTGAACTCAACTCGAGGAGTCTTGAAGAGTCGGCACGAGGAGTAGTTAGTCGACTCATGGACTCGGTACTCAGCGCGAGGAGCGAACTCAACTCAAGGAGTGAACTCAACTCGAGGAGTCATGTAGAGTCGGCACGAGGAGTTGTTAGTCAACTCATGGACTCGGGACTCAACTCGAGGAGAGAACTCAACTCGAGGAGTGAACTCAACTCGAGGAGTCTTGAAGAGTCGGCACGAGGAGTAGTTAGTCGACTCATGGACTCGGTACTCAGCTCGAGGAGCGAACTCAACTCGACGAGCGAACTCAACTCGATTAGTCATGTACAGTCGGCACGAGGTGTAGTTAGTCGACTCGTGGACTCGGGACTCCGCTCGAGCAGCGAACTCAACTCTAGGAGTGAACTCAACTCGAGGAGTCATGTAGAATCGGCACGAGGAGTAGTTAGTCGACTAGTGGACTCGGGACTTAACTCGAGGAGCGAACTCAACTCTAGGAGTGAACTCAACTCAAGGAGTCATAGAGTCAGCACAAGCAGTAGGTAGTCAACTCGTGGACTCGGGACTCAACTCGAGGAGTGAACTAAACTCGAGGAGTCACGTAGAGTCGGCACGAGGAGTAGTTAGTCAACTCGCGGACTCGGTACTCAACTCGAGGAGCGAACTCAACTCGAGGAGTCATGTACAGTCACCACGAGGAGTAGTTATTCGACTCATGGACTTGGGAATCAACTCGAGGAGCGAACTCAACTAGTTGAGTGAACTCAGCTCGAGGAGCGAACTCAACTCGAGGAGTGATGTAGATTCGGCACGAGGAGTAGTTAGTCGACTCGTGGAATCGGGACTCAACTCGAGGAGCGAGCTCAATTCGAGGAGTGAACTCAAGTCGAGGAGCGAACTCAACTCGAGGAGTCATGTAGAGTCGGCACGAAGAGTAGTTAGTCGACTCCTAGACACGGTACTCGACTCGAGGAGTGAATTCAACTCGAGGAGTGAACTCAACTCGAGGAGTCATGTAGAGTCGGCAAGAGGAGTAGTTAGTCGACTCGCGAACTCGGTACTTAACTCGAGGAGCGAACTCAACTCGAGGAGTGAACTCAACTCGAGTGGTGAACTCAACTCGAGGAGTCATGTAGAGTCTGCACGAGGAGTAGGTAGTCGACTCGTGGACACGGTACTCGACTCGAGGAGTGAATTCAACTCGAGGAGTGAACTCAACTCGAGGAGTCATGTAGAGTTTGCACGAGGAGTAGTTAGTCGACTCATGGACTCGGGACTCAACGCAAGGAGCGAACTCAATTCTAGGAGTGAACTCAACTCGAGGAGTCATGTAGAGTCGGCACGAGGAGTAGGTAGTCGACTCATGGACTCGGTACTCAACTCAAGGAGCGACCTCAACTCGAGAAGTGAACTCTACTCGAGGAGTCATGTAGAATCGACATGAGGAGTAGTTAGTCAACTCATGGACTCGGGACTCAACTCGAGGAGGAAACTCAACTCGAGTAGTCATGTACAGTCGGCACGAGGTGTAGTTAATCGACTCGTAGACTCGGGACTCAACTCGAGGAGCGAACTCAACTCTAGGAGTGAACTCACCTCGAGGAGTCATGTAGAATCGGCACGAGGAGTAGTTAGTCGACTAGTGGACTCGGGACTTAACTCGAGGAGCGAACTCAACTCGAGGAGTCATGTAGAGTCGGCACAAGGAGTAGTTAGTCAACTCGTGGACTCGGGACTCAACTCGTGGAGCGAACTCGAATCGAGGAGTGAACTCGAATCGAGGTGTCACGTAGAGTCGGCACAAGGAGTAGTTAGTCGACTCGCGGGCTCGGTACTCATCTCGAGGAGCGAACTCAACTCGAGGAGTCATGTAGAGTCGGCACGAGGAGTAGTTATTCGACTCATGGACTCGGGAATCAACTCGAGAAGTCATGTTGACTCAGCACGAGGAGTACGTAGTCGACTCGTGGACACGGTACTAGACTCGAGGAGTGAATTCAACTCGAGGAGTGAACTCAACTCGAGGAGTCATGCAGAGTCGGCACAAGGAGTAGTTAGTCGACTCGCGAACTCGGTACTTAACTCGAGGAGCGAACTCAACTCGAGGAGTGAACTGAACTCAAGGAGTCATGTAGAGTATGCACGAGGAGTAGTTAGTCGACTCATGGACTCGAGACTCAACTCGAGGAGTCATGTAGAGTCGGCACGAGGAATAGTTAGTCGACTCATGGACTCAGGACTCAACTCGAGGAGAGAACTCAACGCGAGGAGTGAACTCAACTCGAGGAGTCTTGAAGAGTCTGCACGAGGAGTAGTTAGTTGACTCATGGACTCGGTACTCAATTCGAGGAGCGAACTCAACTCGAGGAGTGAACTCAACTCGAGGAGTCATGTAGAGTCGGCACGAGGAGTTGTTAGTCAACTCATGAACTCGGGACTCAACTCGACGAGCGAACTCAACTCGATTAGTCATGTACAGTCGGCACGAGGTGTAGTTAGTCGACTCGTGGACTCGGGACTCAGCTCGAGGAGCGAACTCAACTCTAGGAGTGAACTCAACTCGAGGAGTCATGTAGAATCGGCACGAGGAGTTGTTAGTCGACTAGTGGACTCGGGACTTAACTCGAGGAGCAAACTCAACTCCAGGAGTGAACTCAACTCGAGGAGTCATATAGAGTCGGCACAAGCAGTAGGTAGTCAACTCGTGGACTCGGGACTCAACTCGAGGAGTCACGTAGAGTCGGCACGAGTAGTAGTTATTCGACTCATGGACTTGGGAATCAACTCGAGGAGCGAACTCAACTCGAGGAGTGATGTAGATTCGGCACGAGGAGTAGTTAGTCGACTCGTGCAATCGGGACTCAACTCGAGGAGCGAACTCAACTCGAGGAGTGAACTCAACTCGAGGAGTCATGTAGAGTCGGCACGAAGAGTAGTTAGTCGACTCGTAGACACGGTACTCGACTCGAGGAGTGAACTCAACTCGAGGAGTCATGTAGAGTCGGCACGAGGAGTAGTTAGTCGACTCGCGAACTCAATACTTAACTCGAGGAGCGAACTCAACTCGAGGAGTGAACTCAACTCGAGTGGTGAACTCAACTCGAGGAGTCATGTAGAGTCTGCACGAGGAGTAGTTAGTCGACTCGTGGACATGGTACTCGACTCGAGGAGTGAATTCAACTCGAGGAGTGAACTCAACTCGAGGAGTCATGTAGAGTTGGCACGAGGAGTAGTTAGTTGACTCGCGAAGTCGGTACTTAACTCGAGGAGCGAACTCAACTCGAGGAGTCATGTAGAGTCGGCACGAGGAGTAGTTAGTCGACTCATGGACTCGGAACTCAACTCAAGGAGCGAACTCAACTCGAGGAGTCATGTAGAGTCGGCACGAGGAGTAGGTAGTCGACTCATGGACTCGGTACTCAACTCAAGGAGCGACCTCAACTCGAGGAGTGAACTCTACTCGAGGAGTCATGTAGAGTCGGCATGAGGAGTAGTTAGTCAACTCATGGACTCAGGACTCAACTCGAGGAGGAAACTCAACTCGAGTAATCATGTACAGTCGGCACGAGGTGTAGTTAATCGACTCGTAGACTCGGGATTCAACTCGAGGAGCGAACTCAACTCTAGGAGTGAACTCAACTCGAGGAGTCATGTAGAATTGATACGAACCTCAGCCGACTAAGCTCCGAGACCCGATACCCCAATAGCACAGCGACGGATCGTCTACGTTTTAGGAACGAAGGTGGATCGAATGACGCCACGGACGGATGCGAATGGCCGTCTGATGAGTCGGGCTCGAACTCCTACACGCACCGCTTTGTAAGAGACTCGAATAGTTCTAAACGAACCAAAGAGAGAATGAAATCCTCACAGGAAGTGTTTAACTCGAAATTCAAATTGTGTGTTTTTCCATTCAGCCTAAAGGCTTAATTTATATAGTTTACATAGGTCAAATTCGTAGCTCCATGGGCCCCATAACCTAATCAGCCCATTTAGCCTTATTTAAGCAATAATAAACATAAAAACAAAGGAACAGCCCAATACAAACCATACGGGTTTTTAAATAACATGTCTTGGCCCAAATATCATAAACTGAAAATAGAAAAATAGTAATAGTCCGACTAATTCAATTCAGCCCAAATAACGTTCTTCATTGGTGTTTCTTGGCTTCCTTGAATTCTCTCCTTTGCGAGCTCGTCCCCTTCCTCATCTTGGAGCTTGATGATCAGATTGTTAAGCTCCTCCTTGAATCTCCTCGCTCGAGCTCTCGTCACGGGTACTTCCGGCACTTGGTATTTTGCTTGCGGCTCCTTTTGGGGCATCTCCTCATCAAGAATCGGCACGAGGAGTAGTTAGTCGACTAGTGGACTCGGGACTTAACTCGAGGAGCAAACTCAACTCGAGGAGTCATGTAGAGTCGGCACAAGGAGTAGTTAGTCAACTCGTGGACTCGGGACTCAACTCGAGGAGCGAACTCGAATCGAGGAGTGAACTCGAATCGAGGTGTCACGTAGAGTCGGCACGAGGAGTAGTTAGTCGACTCGCGGGCTCGGTACTCATCTCGAGGAGCGAACTCAACTCGAGGAGTCTTGTAGAGTCGGCACGAGGAGTAGTTATTCGACTCATGGACTCGGGAATCAACTCGAGGAGCGAACTCAACTGGAGGAGTGAACTCAGCTCGAGGAGCGAACTCAACTCAAGGAGTGATGTAGATTCGGCACGAGGAGTACAAAGTCGACTTGTGGAATCGGGACTCAACTCAAGGAGCGAACTCAACTCGAGGAGTGAACTCAACTCGAGTGGTGAACTCAACTCGAGGAGTCATGTAGAGTCGGCACGAAGAATAGTAAGTTGACTCGTGGACACGGTACTCGACTCGAGGAGTGAATTCAACTCGAGGAGTGAACTCAACTCGTGGAGTCATGTAGAGTCGACACGAGGAGTAGTTAGTCGACTCGCGAACTCGGTACTTAACTCGAGGAGCGAACTCAACTCGAGGAGTGAACTCAACTCGAGGAGTCATGTAGAGTCGGCAGGAGGAGTAGTTAGTCGACTCATGGACTCGGGACTCAACTCGCGGAGCGAACTCAACTCGAGGAGTGAACTCAACTCGAGGAGTGAACTCAACTCGAGGAGTCATGTAGAGTCGGCACGAGGAGTAGTTAGTCGACTCATGGACTCGGTACTCAACTCGAGGAGCGAACTCAACTTGAGGAGTGAACTCAACTCGAGGAGTCATGTAGAGTCAGCACGAGGAATAGTTAGTCAATTCGTGGACTCGGGACTCATCTCGAGGAGCGAACTCAACTCGAGGAGTCATGTAGAGTCGGCACCAGGAGTAGTTAGTCGACTCATGGACTCGGGACTCAACTCGAGGAGCAAACTCAACTCTAGGAGTGAACTCAACTCGAGGAGTCATGTAGAGTCGGCACGAGGAGTAGGTAGTCGACTCGTGGACACGGTACTCGACTCGAGGAGTGAATTCAACTCGAGGAGTGAACTCAACTCGAGGAGTCATGCAGAGTCAGCACGAGGAGTAGTTAGTCGACTCGCGAACTCAGTACTTAACTCGAGGAGCGAACTCAACTCGAGGAGTGAACTCAACTCGAGGAGTCTTGTAGAGTTGGCACGAGGAGTAGTTAGTCGACTCATGGACTCGGGACTCAACTCGAGGAGTCATGTAGAGTCGGCACGAGGAGTAGTTAGTCGACTCATGGACTCAGGACTCAACTCGAGGAGCGAACTCAACTCGAGGAGTGAACTGAACTCGAGGAGTCTTGAAGAGTCGGCACGAGGAGTAGGTAGTCGACTCATGGACTCGGTACTCAACTCGAGGAGCGAACTCAACTCGAGGAGTGAACTCAACTCGAGGAGTCATGTAGAGTCGGCACGAGGAGTAGTTAGTCAACTCATGGATTCTGGACTCAACTCGACGAGCGAACTCAACTCGATTAGTCATGTACAGTCGGCACGAGGTGTAGTTAGTCGACTCGTGGACTCGAGACTCAGCTCGAGGAGCGAACTAAACACTAGGAGTGAACTCAACTCGAGGAGTCATGTAGAATCGGCACGATGAGTAGTTAGTCGACTAGTGGACTCGGGACTTAACTCGAGGAGCGAACTCAACTCGAGGAGTGAACTCAACTCGAGGAGTCATATAGAGTCGGCACAAGGAGTAGGTAGTCAACTCGTGGACTCGGCACTCAACTCGAGGAGTGAACTCAACTCGAGGACTCACGTAGAGTCGGCACGAGGAGTAGTTAGTCAACTCGCGGACTCTGTACTCAACTCGAGGACTGAACTCAACTCGAGGAGTCATGTAGAGTCAGCACGAGGAGTAGTTATTCGACTCATGGACTCGGGAATCAACTCGAGGAGTGAACTCAACTCGAGGAGTGAACTCAACTCGAGGAGTGAACTCAGCTCGAGGAGTGAACTCAACTCGAGGAGTGATGTAGATTCGGCACGAGGAGTAGTTAGTCGACTCGTGGAATCGGGACTTAACTCGCGGAGCGAACTCAACTCGAGGAGTGAACTCAACTTGAGTGGTGAACTCAACTCGAGGAGTCATGTAGAATCGGCAAGAAGAGCAGTTAGTCGACTCGTGGACACGGTACTCGACTCGAGGAGTGAATTCAATGCGAGGAGTGAACTCAACTCGAGGAGTCATGTAGAGTAGGCACGAGGAGTAGCTAGTTGACTCGCGAACTCGGTACTTAACTCGAGGAACGAACTCAACTCGAGTGGTGAACTCAACTCGAGGAGTCATGTAGAGTCGGCACGAGGAGTAGTTAGTCGACTCGTTGACACGGTACTCGACTCGAGGAGTGAATTCAACTCGAGGAGTGAACTCAACTCGAGGAGTCATGTAGAGTCAGCAGGAGGAGTAGTTAGTTGACTCGCGAACTTGGTACTTAACTCGAGGAGCGAACTCAACTCGAGGAGTGAACTTAACTCGAGGAGTCATGTAGAGTCGGCACGAGTAGTTAGTCGACTCATGGACTCAACTCAAGGAGCGAACTCAACTCGTGGAGTGAACTCAACTCGAGGAGTCATGTAGAGTCGGCACGAGGAGTAGGTAGTCGACTCATGGACTCCGTACTCAACTCAAGGAGCGAACTCGACTCGAGGAGTGAACTCTACTCGAGGAGTCATGTAGAGTCGGCACGAGGAGTAGTTAGTCAACTCATGGACTCGGGACTCAACTGGAGGAGGAAACTCTACTCGAGGAGTCATGTAGAGTCGGCACGAGGTGTAGTTAATCGACTCGTGGACTCGGGACTCAACTCGAGGAGCGAACTCAACTTGAGGAGTGAACTAAACTCGAGGAGTCATATAGAATCGGCACGAGGAGTAGTTAGTCAACTGGTGGACTCGGGACTTAACTCGAGGAGCGAACTCCACTCGAGGAGTCATGTAGAGTCGGCACGAGGAGTAGTTAGTCGACTCGTGGACTCGGGACTCAACTCGAGGAGCAAACTCTACTCTAGGAGTGAACTCAACTCGAGGAGTCATATAGAGTCGGCACGAGGAGTAGGTAGTCGACTCGTGGACACGGTACTCGACTCGAGGAGTGAATTCAACTCGAGGAGTGAACTCAACTCGAGGAGTCATGCAGAGTCGGCACGTGGAGTAGTTAGTCGACTCGCGAACTCAGTACTTAATTCGAGGAGCGAACTCAACTCGAGGAGTGAACTCAACTCGAGGAGTCTTGTAGAGTTGGCACGAGGAGTAGTTAGTCGACTCATGGACTCGGGACTCAACTCGAGGAGTCATGTAGAGTCGGCATGAGGAGTAGTTAGTCGATTCATGGACTCGGGACTCAACTCGAGGAGTCATGTAGAGTCGGCACGAGGAGTAGTTAGTCTACTCATGGACTCAGGACTCAACTCGAGGAGCGAACTCAACTCGAGGAGTGAACTCAACTCGAGGAGTCTTGAAGAGTCGGCACGAGGAGTAGTTATTCAACTCATGGATTCTGGACTCAACTCGACGAGCGAACTCAACTCGATTAGTCATGGACAGTCGGCACGAGGTGTAGTTAGTCGACTCGTGGACTCGAGACTCAGCTCGAGGAGCGAACTAAACACTAGGAGTGAACTCAACTCGAGGAGTCATGTAGAATCGGCACGAGGAGTAGTTAGTCGACTAGTGGACTCGGGACTTAACTCGAGGAGCGAACTCAACTCGAGGAGTGAACTCAACTCGAGGAGTCATATAGAGTCGGCACAAGGAGTAGGTAGTCAACTCGTGGACTCACGTACAGTCAGCACGAGGAGTAGTTAGTCAACTCGCGGACTCGGTACTCAACTCGAGGACTGAACTCAACTCGAGGAGTCATGTAGAGTCAGCACGAGGAGTAGTTATTCGACTCATGGACTCGGGAATCAACTCGAGGAGTGAACTCAACTCGAGGAGTGAACTCAGCTCGAGGAGTGAACTCAACTCGAGGAGTGATGTAGATTCGGCACGAGGAGTAGTTAGTCGACTCGTGGAATCGGGACTTAACTCGCGGAGCGAACTCAACTCGAGGAGTGAACTCAACTTGAGTGGTGAACTCAACTCGAGGAGTCATGTAGAATCGGCACGAAGAGTAGTTAATCGACTCGTGGACACGGTACTCGACTCGAGGAGTGAATTCAACGCGAGGAGTGAACTCAACTCGAGGAGTCATGTAGAGTAGGCACGAGGAGTAGCTAGTCGACTCGCGAACTAGGTATTTAACTCGAGGAACGAACTCAACTCGAGGAGTCATGTAGAGTCGGCACGAGGAGTTGTTAGTCGACTCGTGGACACGGTACTCGACTCGAGGAGTGAATTCAACTCGAGGAGTGAATTCAACTCGAGGAGTCATGTAGAGTCAGCAGGAGAAGTAGTTAGTTGACTCGCGAACTCGGCACTTAACTCGAGGAGCGAACTCAACTCGAGGAGTGAACTCAACTCGAGGAGTCATGTAGAGTCGGCACGAGGAGTAGTTAGTCGACTCATGGACTCAACTCAAGGAGCGAACTCAACTCAAGGAGCGAACTCAACTCAAGGAGCGAACTCAACTCGAGGAGTGAACTCTACTCGAGGAGTCATGTAGAGTCGGCACGAGGAGTAGTTAGTCAACTCATGGACTCGGGACTCAACTGGAGGAGGAAACTCAACTCGAGGAGTCATGTACAGTCGGCACGAGGTGTAGTTAATCGACTCGTGGAATCGGGACTCAACTCGAGGAGAGAACTCAACTCTAGGAGTGAACTAAACTCGAGGAGTCATATAGAATCGGCACGAGGAGTAGTTAGTCAACTAGTGGACTCGGGACTTAACTCGAGGAGCGAACTCCACTCGAGGAGTCATGTAGAGTCGGCACGAGGACTAGTTAGTCGACTCATGGACTCGGGACTCAACTCAAGGAGCGAACTCAACTCGAGGAGTGAACTCAACTCGAGGAGTCATGTAGAGTCAGCACGAGGAGTAGGTAGTTGACTCATGGACTCGGTACTCAACTCATGGAGCGAACTCAACTCGAGGACTGAACTCTACTCGAGGAGTCATGTAGAGTCGGCATGAGGAGTAGTTAGTTAACTCATGGACTCGGGACTCAACTCGAGGAGGAAACTCAACTCGAGTAGTCATGTACAGTCGGCACGAGGTGTAGTTAATCGACTCGTAGACTCGGGACTTAACTCGAGGAGCGAACTCAACTCTAGGAGTGAACTCAACTCGAGGAGTCATGTAGAATCGGCACGAGGAGTAGTTAGTCGACTAGTGGACTCGGGACTTAACTCGAGGAGCGAACTCAACTCGAGGAGTCATGTAGACTCGGCACAAGGAGTAGTTAGTCAACTCGTGGACTCGGGACTCAACTCGAGGAGCGAACTCGAATCGAGGACTGAACTCGAATCGAGGTGTCACGTAGAGTCGGCACGTGGAGTAGTTAGTCGACTCGCGGGCTCGGTACTCATCTCGAGGAGCGAACTCAACTCGAGGAGTCATGTAGAGTCGGCACGAGGAGTAGTTACTCGACTCATGGACTCGGGAATCAACTCGAGGAGCGAACTCAACTCGAGAAGTCATGTAGATTCGGCACGAGGAGTACAAAGTCGACTTGTGGAATCGGGACTCAACTCAAGGAGCGAACTCAACTCGAGGAGTGAACTCAACTCGAGTGGTGAACTCAACTCGAGGAGTCATGTAGAGTGGGCACGAAGAGTCGGCAGGAGGAGTAGTTAGTCGACTCATGGACTCGAGACTCAACTCGCGGAGCGAACTCAACTCGAGGAGTGAACTCAACTCGAGGAGTCATGTAGAGTCGGCACGAGGAGTAGTTAGTCGACTCGCGAATTCAGTACTTAACTCGAGGAGCGAACTCAACTCGAGGAGTGAATTCCACTCGAGGAGTCTTGTAGAGTTGGCACGAGGAGTAGTTAGTCGACTCATGGACTCAGGACTCAACTCGAGGAGTCATGTAGAGTCGGCACGAGGAGTAGTTAGTCAACTCATGGACTCGGGACTCAACTCGAGGAGTCATGTAGAGTCGCCACGAGGAGTAGTTAGTCGACTCATGGACTCAGGACTCAACTCGAGGAGCGAACTCAACTCGAGGAGTGAACTCAACTCGAGGAGTTTTGAAGAGTCGACACGAGGTGTAGTTAGTCGACTCATGGACTCGGTACTCAACTCGAGGAGCGAACTCAACTCGAGGAGTGAACTCAACTCGAGGAGTCATGTAGAGTCGGCACGAGGAGTAGTTAGTCAACTCATGGATTCTGGACTCAACTCGACGAGCGAACTCAACTCGATTAGTCATGTACATTCGGCACGAGGTGTAGTTAGTCGACTCGTGGACTCGAGACTCAGCTCGAGGAGCGAACTAAACTCTAGGAGTGAACTAAACTCGAGGAGTCATGTAGAATCGGCACGAGGAGTAGTTAGTCGACTAGTGGACTCGGGACTTAACTTGAGGAGCGAACTCAACTCGAGGAGTGAACTCAACTCGAGGAGTCATATAGAGTCGGCACAAGGAGTAGGTAGTCAACTCGTGGACTCGGGACTCACCTCGAGGAGTGAACTCAACTCTAGGACTCACGTAGAGTCGGCACGAGGAGTAGTTAGTCAACTCGCGGACTCGGTACTCAACTCGAGGAGTCATGTAGAGTCAGCACGAGGAGTAGTTATTCGACTCATATACTCGGGAATCAACTCGAGGAGCGAACTCAACTCGAGGAGTGAACTCAGCTCGAGGAGTGAACTCAACTCGAGGAGTGATGTAGATTCGGCACGAGGAGTAGTTAGTCGACTCGTGGAATCGGGACTTAACTCGCGGAGCGAACTCAACTCGAGGAGTGAACTCAACTTGAGTGGTGAACTCAACTCGAGGAGTCATGTAGAATCGGCACGAAGAGTAGTTAGTCGACTCGTGGACACGGTACTCGACTCGAGGATTGAATTCAACGCGACGAGTGAACTCAACTCGAGGAGTCATGTAGAGTAGGCACGAGGAGTAGCTAGTCGACTCGCGAACTCTGTACGTAACTCGAGGAACGAACTCAACTCGAGTGGTGAACTCAACTCGAGGAGTCATGTAGAGTCGGCACGAGGAGTAGGTAGTCGACTCATGGACTCCGTACTCAACTTGAGGAGCGAACTCAACTCGAGGAGTGAACTCAACTCGAGGAGTCATGTAGAGTCAGCACGAGGAGTAGGTAGTCGACTCATGGACTCGGTACTCAACTCAAGGAGCGAACTCAACTCGAGGAGTGAACTCTACTCGAGGAGTCATGTAGAGTCGGCATGAGGAATAGTTAGTCAACTCATGGACTCAACTCGAGGAGGAAACTCAACTCGAGTAGTCATGTACAGTCGGCACGAGGTGTAGTTAATCGACTCGTAGACTCGGGACTCAACTCGAGGAGCGAACTCAACTCTAGGAGTGAACTCAACTCGAGGAGTCATGTAGAATCGGCACGAGGAGTAGTTAGTCGACTAGTGGACTCGGGACTTAACTCGAGGAGCGAACTCAACTCGAGGAGTCATGTAGAGTCGGCACAAGGAGTAGTTAGTCAACTCGTGGACTCGGGACTCAACCCGAGGAGCGAACTCGAATCAAGGAGTGAACTCGAATCGAGGTGTCACGTGGAGTCGGCACGAGGAGTAGTTAGTCGACTCGCGGGCTCGGTACTCATCTCGAGGAGCGAACTCAACTCGAGGAGTCATGTAGAGTCGGCACGAGGAGTAGTTACTCAACTCATGGACTCGGGAATCAACTCGAGGAGCCAACTCAACTGGAGGAGTGAACTCAGCTCGAGGAGCGAACTCAACTAAAGGAGTGATGTAGATTCGGCACGAGGAGTACAAAGTCGACTTGTGGAATCGGGACTCAACTCAAGGAGCGAACTCAACTCGAGGAGTGAACTCAACTCGAGTGGTGAACTCAACTCGAGGAGTCATGTAGAGTCGGCACAAAGAGTAGTTAGTCGACTCGCGAACTCGGTACTTAACTCGAGGAGCGAACTCAACTCGAGGAGTGAACTCAATTCGAGGAGTCATGTAGAGTCGGCAGGAGGAGTAGTTAGTCGACTCATGGACTCAAGACTCAACTCGCGGAGCGAACTCAACTCGAGGAGTGAACTCAACTCGAGGAGTCATGTAGAGTCGGCACGAGGAGTAGTTAGTCGACTCATGGACTCGGTACTCAACTCGAGGAGCGAACTCAACTTGAGGAGTGAAATCAACTCGAGGAGTCATGTAGAGTCAGCACGAGGAGTAGTTAGTCAACTCGTGGACTCGGGACTCATCTCGAGGAGCGACCTCAACTAGAGGACTCATGTAGAGTCGGCACCAGGAGTAGTTAGTCGACTCGTGGACTCGAGACTCAACTCGAGGAGCAAACTCAACTCTAGGAGTGAACTCAACTCGAGGAGTCATGTAGAGTCGGCACGAGGAGTAGGTAGTCGACTCGTGGACACGGTACTCGACTCGAGGAGTGAATTCAACTCGAGGAGTGAACTCAACTCGAGGAGTCATGCAGAGTCGGCACGAGGAGTAGTTAGTCGACTCGCGAATTCAGTACTTAACTCGAGGAGCGAACTCAACTCGAGGAGTCTTGTAGAGTTGGCACGAGGAGTAGTTAGTCGACTCATGGACTCGGGACTCAACTCGAGGAGTCATGTAGAGTCGACACGAGGAGTAGTTAGTCGATTCATGGACTCGGGACTCAACTCGAGGAGTCATGTAGAGTCGGCACAAGGAGTAGTTAGTCGACTCATGGACTCAGGACTCAACTCGAGGAGCGAACTCAACTCGAGGAGTGAACTCAACTCGAGGAGTCTTGAAGAGTCGGCACGAGGAGTAGTTAGTCGACTCATGGACTCGGTACTCAACTCGAGGAGCGAACTCAACTCGAGAAGTGAACTCAACTCGAGGAGTCATGTAGAGTCGGCACGAGGAGTAGTTAGTCAACTCATGGATTCTAGACTCAACTCGATTAGTCATGTACAGTCGGCACGAGGTGTAGTTAGTCGACTCGTGGACTCGAGACTCAGCTCGAGGAGCGAACTAAACTCTAGGAGTGAACTCAACTCGAGGAGTCATGTAGAATCGGCACGAGGAGTAGTTAGTCGACTAGTGGACTCGGGACTTAACTTGAGGAGCGAACTCAACTCGAGGAGTGAACTCAACTCGAGGAGTCATATAGAGTCGGCACAAGGAGTAGGTAGTCAACTCGTGGACTCGGGACTCAACTCGAGGAGTGAACTCAACTCTAGGACTCACGTAGAGTCGGCACGAGGAGTAGTTAGTCAACTCGCGGACTCGGTACTCAACTCGAGGAGTCATGTAGAGTCAGCACGAGGAGTAGTTATTCGACTCATGGACTCGGGAATCAACTCGAGGAGCGAACTCAACTCGAGGAGTGAACTCAGCTCGAGGAGTGAACTCAACTCGAGGAGTGATGTAGATTCGGCACGAGGAGTAGTTAGTCGACTTGTGGAATCGGGACTTAACTCGCGGAGCGAACTCAACTCGAGGAGTGAACTCAACTTGAGTGGTGAACTCAACTCGAGGAGTCATGTAGAATCGGCACGAAGAGTAGTTAGTCGACTCGTGGACACGGTACTCGACTCGAGGATTGAATTCAACGCGACGAGTGAACTCAACTCGAGGAGTCATGTAGAGTAGGCACGAGGAGTAGCTAGTCGACTCGCGAACTCTGTACGTAACTCGAGGAACGAACTCAACTCGAGTGGTGAACTCAACTCGAGGAGTCATGTAGAGTCGGCACGAGGAGTAGGTAGTCGACTCATGGACTCCGTACTCAACTTGAGGAGCGAACTCAACTCGAGGAGTGAACTCAACTCGAGGAGTCATGTAGAGTCAGCACGAGGAGTAGGTAGTCGACTCATGGACTCGGTACTCAACTCAAGGAGCGAACTCAACTCGAGGAGTGAACTCTACTCGAGGAGTCATGTAGAGTCGGCATGAGGAATAGTTAGTCAACTCATGGACTCAACTCGAGGAGGAAACTCAACTCGAGTAGTCATGTACAGTCGGCACGAGGTGTAGTTAATCGACTCGTAGACTCGGGACTCAACTCGAGGAGCGAACTCAACTCTAGGAGTGAACTCAACTCGAGGAGTCATGTAGAATCGGCACGAGGAGTAGTTAGTCGACTAGTGGACTCGGGACTTAACTCGAGGAGCGAACTCAACTCGAGGAGTCATGTAGAGTCGGCACAAGGAGTAGTTAGTCAACTCGTGGACTCGGGACTCAACCCGAGGAGCGAACTCGAATCAAGGAGTGAACTCGAATTGATTACCCCTCGTCCAGGTAATCCATTCTTGGCCAGGTTTCCCGTGGACGCTGGCTAGACCAGATACGCCCAGCGGATGCAAGCCTTGAACCCATTTGTAACTCGTTGTCTATCGGCTCACGAGCTGGACGGCGAGCGCGATGCCACATTTGTGTGGCCAGGTTTCCCGCGGACTCTGGCTAGACCAGATACGCCCAGCGGACGCAAGCCTTGAACCCATTTGTAACTCGTTGCCTATCGGCTCACGAGCTGGGCGGCGAGCGCGATGCCACATTTGTGTCGCCAGGTTTCCCGCGGACGCTGGCTAGACCAGATACGCCCAGCGGACGCAAGCCTTGAACCCATTTGTAACTCGTTGCCTATCGGCTTACGAGCTGGGCGGCGAGCGCGATGCCACATTTGTGTGGCCAGGTTTCCCGTGGACGCTGGCTAGACCAGATACGCCCAGCGGACGCAAGCGTTGAACCCATTTGTAACTCGTTGCCTATCGGCTCACGAGCTGGGCGGCGAGCGCGATGCCACATTTGTGTGGCCAGGTTTCCCGTGGACGCTGGCTAGACCAGATACGCCCAGCGGACGCAAGCCTTGAACCCATTTGTAACTCGTTGCCTATCGGCTCACGAGCTGGGCGGCGAGCGCGACGCCACATTTGTGTGGCCAGGTTTCCCGCGGACGCTGGCTAGACCAAATACGCCCAGCGGACGCAAGCCTTGAACCCATTTGTAACTCGTTGCCTATCAGCTCACGAGCAGGGCGGCGAGCGCAATGCCACATTTGTGTGGCCAGGTTTCCCGTGGACGCTGGCTAGACCAGATACGCCCAGCGGACGCAAGCCTTGAACCCATTTGTAACTCGTTGCCTATCGGCTCACGAGCTGGGCGGCGAGCGCGACGGCACATTTGTGTGGCCAGGTTTCCCGCGGACGCTGGCTAGACCAGATACGCCCAGCGGACGCAAGCCTTGAACCCATTTGTAACTCGTTGCCTATCGGCTCACGAGCTGGGAGGCGAGCGCGATGCCACATTTGTGTGGCCAGGTTTCCCGTGGACGCTGGCTAGACCAGATACGCCCAGCGGACGCAAGCCTTGAACCCATTTGTAACTCGTTCCCTGTCGGCTTACGAGCTGGGCAGCGAGCGCAATGCCACATTTGTGTGGCCAGGTTTCCCGTGGACGCTGGCTAGACCAGATACGCCCAGCGGACGCAAGCCTTGAACCTATTTGTAACTCGTTGCCTATCGGCTCACGAGCTGGGCGGCGAGCGCAATGCCACATTTGTGTGGCCAGGTTTCACGTGGACGCTGGCTAGACCAGATACGCCCAGCGGACGCAAGCCTTGAACCCATTTGTAACTCGTTGCCTATCGGCTCACGAGCTGAACGGCGAGCGCGACGCCACATTTGTGTGGCCAGGTTTCCCGCGGACGCTGGCTAGACCAGATACGCCCAGCGGACGCAAGCCTTGAACCCATTTGTAACTCGTTGCCTATCGGCTCACGAGCAGGGCGGCGAGCGCGATGCCACATTTGTGTGGCCAGGTTTCCCGTGGACGCTGGCTAGACCAGATACGCCCAGCGGACGCAAGCCTTGAACCCATTTGTAACTCGTTGCCTATCGGCTCACGAGCTGGGCGGCGAGCGCGATGCCACATTTGTGTGGCCAGGTTTCCCGTGGACGCTGGCTAGACCAGATACGCCCAGCGGACGCAAACCTTGAGCCCATTTGTAACTTGTTGCCTATCGTCTCACGAGCTGGGCGGCGAGCGCGACGCCACATTTGTGTGGCCAGGTTTCCCGCGGACGCTGGCTAGACCAAATACGCCCAGCGGACACAAGCCTTGAACCCATTTGTAACTCGTTGCCTATCAGCTCACGAGCAGGGCGGCGAGCGCAATGCCACATTTGTGTGGCCAGGTTTCCCGTGGACGCTGGCTGGACCAGATACGCCCAGCGGACGCAAGCGTTGAACCCATTTGTAACTCGTTGCCTATCGGCTCACGAGCTGGGCGGCGAGCGCGACGGCACATTTGTGTGGCCAGGTTTCCCGCGGACGCTGGCTAGACCAGATACGCCCAGCGGACGCAAGCCTTGAACCCATTTGTAACTCGTTGCCTATCGGCTCACGAGCTGGGCGGCGAGCGCGATGCCACATTTGTGTGGCCAGGTTTCCCGTGGACGCTGGCTAGACCAGATACGCCCAGCGGACGCAAGCCTTGAACCCATTTGTAACTCGTTGCCTGTCGGCTTACGAGCTGGGCGGCGAGCGCGACGGCACATTTGTGTGGCCAGGTTTCCCGTGGACGCTGGCTAGACCAGATACGCCCAGCGGACGCAAGCCTTGAACCCATTTGTAACTCGTTGCCTATCGGCTCACGAGCTGGGAGGCGAGCGCGATGCCACATTTGTGTGGCCAGGTTTCCCGTGGACGCTGGCTAGACCACATACGCCCAGCGGACGCAAGTCTTGAACCCATTTGTAACTCGTTGCCTATCGGCAACCGAGCTGGGCGGCGAGTGTGACGCCACATTTGTGTGGCCAGGTTTCCCGCGGACGCTGGCTAGACCAGATACACCCAGCGGACGCAAGCCTTGAACCCATTTGTAACTCGTTGCCTATCGTCTCACGAGCTGGGCGGCGAGCGCGATGCCACATTTGTGTGGCAAGGTTTCCCATGGACGCTGGCTAGACCAGATACGCCCAGCGGACGCAAGCCTTGAACCCATTTGTAACTCGTTGCCTGTCGGCTTACGAGCTGGGCGGCGAGCGCGATGCCACATTTGTGTGGCCAGGTTTCCCGTGGACGCTGGCTAGACCAGATACGCCCAGCGTACGCAAGCCTTGCACCCATTTGTAACTCGTTGCCTATCGTCTCACGAGATGGGCGGCGAGCGCGATGCCACATTTGTGTGGCCAGGTTTCCCGTGGACGCTGGCTAGACCAGATACGCCCAGCGGACGCAAGCCTTGAACCCATTTGTAACTCGTTGCCTATCGGCTCACGAGCTGGACGACGAGCGCGATGCCACATTTGTGTGGCCAGGTTTCCCGCGGACTCTGGCTAGACCAGATACGCCCAGCGGACGCAAGCCTTGAACCCATTTGTAACTCGTTGCCTATCGGCTCACGAGCTGGGCGGCGAGCGCGATGCCACATTTGTGTCACCAGGTTTCCCGTGGACGCTGGCTAGACCAGATACGCCCAGCGGACGCAAGCCTTGAACCCATTTGTAACTCGTTGCCTATCGGCTTACGAGCTGGGCGGCGAGCGCGATGCCACATTTGTGTGGCCAGGTTTCCCGTGGACGCTTGCTAGACCAGATACGCCCAGCGGACGCAAGCGTTGAACCCATTTGTAACTCGTTGCCTATCGGCTCACGAGCTGGGCGGCGAGCGCGATGCCACATTTGTGTGGCCAGGTTTCCCGTGGACGCTGGCTAGACCAGATACGCCCAGCGGACGCAAGCCTTGAACCCATTTGTAACTCGTTGCCTATCGGCTCACGAGCTGGGCGGCGAGCGCGACGCCACATTTGTGTGGCCAGGTTTCCCGCGGACGCTGGCTAGACCAAATACGCCCAGCGGACGCAAGCCTTGAACCCATTTGTAACTCGTTGCCTATCAGCTCACGAGCAGGGCGGCGAGCGCAATGCCACATTTGTGTGGCCAGGTTTCCCGTGGACGCTGGCTAGACCAGATACGCCCAGCGGACGCAAGCCTTGAACCCATTTGTAACTCGTTGCCTATCGGCTCACGAGCTGGGCGGCGAGCGCGACGGCACATTTGTGTGGCCAGGTTTCCCGCGGACGCTGGCTAGACCAGATACGCCCAGCGGACGCAAGCCTTGAACCCATTTGTAACTCGTTGCCTATCGGCTCACGAGCTGGGAGGCGAGCGCGATGCCACATTTGTGTGGCCAGGTTTCCCGTTGACGCTGGCTAGACCAGATACGCCCAGCGGACGCAAGCCTTGAACCCATTTGTAACTCGTTCCCTGTCGGCTTACGAGCTGGGCAGCGAGCGCAATGCCACATTTGTGTGGCCAGGTTTCCCGTGGACGCTGGCTAGACCAGATACGCCCAGCGGACGCAAGCCTTGAACCCATTTGTAACTCGTTGCCTATCGGCTCACGAGCTGGGCGGCGAGCGCAATGCCACATTTGTGTGGCCAGGTTTCACGTGGACGCTGGCTAGACCAGATACGCCCAGCGGACGCAAGCCTTGAACCCATTTGTAACTCGTTGCCTATCGGCTCACGAGCTGAACGGCGAGCGCGACGCCACATTTGTGTGGCCAGGTTTCCCGCGGACGCTGGCTAGACCAGATACGCCCAGCGGACGCAAGCCTTGAACCCATTTGTAACTCGTTGCCTATCGGCTCACGAGCAGGGCGGCGAGCGCGATGCCACATTTGTGTGGCCAGGTTTCCCGTGGACGCTGGCTACACCAGATACGCCCAGCGGACGCAAGCCTTGAACCCATTTGTAACTCGTTGCCTATCGGCTCACGAGCTGGGCGGCGAGCGCGATGCCACATTTGTGTGGCCAGGTTTCCCGTGGACGCTGGCTAGACCAGATACGCCCAGCGGACGCAAGCCTTGAGCCCATTTGTAACTTGTTGCCTATCGTCTCACGAGCTGGGCGGCGAGCGCGACGCCACATTTGTGTGGCCAGGTTTCCCGCGGACGCTGGCTAGACCAAATACGCCCAGCGGACGCAAGCCTTGAACCCATTTGTAACTCGTTGCCTATCAGCTCACGAGCAGGGCGGCGAGCGCAATGCCACATTTGTGTGGCCAGGTTTCCCGTGGACGCTGGCTGGACCAGATACGCCCAGCGGACGCAAGCGTTGAACCCATTTGTAACTCGTTGCCTATCGGCTCACGAGCTGGGCGGCGAGCGCGACGGCACATTTGTGTGGCCAGGTTTCCCGCGGACGCTGGCTAGACCAGATACGCCCAGCGGACGCAAGCCTTGAACCCATTTGTAACTCGTTGCCTATCGGCTCACGAGCTGGGAGGCGAGCGCGATGCCACATTTGTGTGGCCAGGTTTCCCGTGGACGCTGGCTAGACCACATACGCCCAGCGGACGCAAGTCTTGAACCCATTTGTAACTCGTTGCCTATCGGCAACCGAGCTGGGCGGCGAGTGCGACGCCACATTTGTGTGGCCAGGTTTCCCGCGGACGCTGGCTAGACCAGATACACCCAGCGGACGCAAGCCTTGAACCCATTTGTAACTCGTTGCCTATCGTCTCACGAGCTGGGCGGCGAGCGCGATGCCACATTTGTGTGGCAAGGTTTCCCATGGACGCTGGCTAGACCAGATACGCCCAGCGGACGCAAGCCTTGAACCCATTTGTAACTCGTTGCCTGTCGGCTTACGAGCTGGGCGGCGAGCGCGACGCCACATTTGTGTGGCCAGGTTTCCCGTGGACGCTGGCTAGACCAGATACGCCCAGCGTACGCAAGCCTTGAACCCATTTGTAACTCGTTGCCTATCGTCTCACGAGCTGGGCGGCGAGCGCGATGCCACATTTGTGTGGCAAGGTTTCCCATGGACGCTGGCTAGACCAGATACGCCCAGCGGACGCAAGCCTTGAACCCATTTGTAACTCGTTGCCTGTCGGCTTACGAGCTGGGCGGCGAGCGCGATGCCACATTTGTGTGGCCAGGTTTCCCGTGGACGCTGGCTAGACCAGATACGCCCAGCGTACGCAAGCCTTGAATCCATTTGTAACTCGTTGCCTATCGTCTCACGAGCTGGGCGGCGAGCGCGATGCCACATTTGTGTGGCCAGGTTTCCCGTGGACGCTGGCTAGACCAGATACGCCCAGCGGACGCAAGCCTTGAACCCATTTGTAACTCGTTGCCTATCGGCTCACGAGCTGGACGGCGAGCGCGATGCCACATTTGTGTGGCCAGGTTTCCCGCGGACTCTGGCTAGACCAGATACGCCCAGCGGACGCAAGCCTTGAACCCATTTGTAACTCGTTGCCTATCGGCTCACGAGCTGGGCGGCGAGCGCGATGCCAAATTTGTGTGGCCAGGTTTCCCGTGGACACTGGCTAGACCAGATACGCCCAGCGGACGCAAGCCTTGAACCCATTTGTAACTCGTTGCCTATCGGCTCACGAGCTGGGCGGCGAGCGCGATGCCACATTTGTGTGGCCAGGTTTCCCGTGGACGCTGGCTAGACCAGATACGCCCAGCGGACGCAAGCCTTGAACCCATTTGTAACTCGTTGCCTATCGGCTCACGAGTTGGGCGGCGAGCGCGACGCCACATTTGTGTGGCCAGGTTTCCCGCGGACGCTGGGTAGACCAAATACGCCCAGCGGACGCAAGCCTTGAACCCATTTGTAACTCGTTGCCTATCAGCTCACGAGCAGGGCGGCGAGCGCAATGCCACATTTGTGTGGCCAGGTTTCCCGAGGACGCTGGCTAGACCAGATACGCCCAGCGGACGCAAGCCTTTAACCCATTTGTAACTCGTTGGCTATCGGCTCACGAGCTGGGCGGCGAGCGCGACGGTACATTTGTGTGGCCAGGTTTCCCGCGGACGCTGGCTAGAACAGATACTCCCAGCGGACGCAAGCCTTGAACCCATTTGTAACTCGTTGCCTATCGTCTCACGAGCTGGGCGGCGAGCGCGATGCCACATTTGTGTGGCCAGGTTTCCCGTGGACGCTGGCTAGACCAGATACGCCCAGCGGACGCATGCCTTGAACCCATTTGTAACTCGTTGCCTATCGGCTCACGAGCTGGACGGCGAGCGCGATGCCACATTTGTGTGGCCAGGTTTCCCGCGGACTCTGGCTAGACCAGATACGCCCAGCGGACGGAAGCCTTGAACCCATTTGTAACTCGTTGCCTATCGGCTCACGAGCTGGGCGGCGAGCGCGATGCCAAATTTGTGTGGCCAGGTTTCCCGTGGACGCTGGCTAGACCAGATACGCCCAGCGGACGCAAGCCTTGAACACATTTGTAACTCGTTGCCTATTGGCTCACGAGCTGAGCGGCGAGCGCGATGCCACATTTGTGTGGCCAGGTTTCCTGTGGACGCTGGCTAGACCAGATACGCCCAGCGGACGCAAGCCTTGAACCCATTTGTAACTCGTTGCCTATCGGCTCACGAGCTGGGAGGCGAGCGCGATGCCACATTTGTGTGGCCAGGTTTCCCGTTGACGCTGGCTAGACCAGATACGCCCAGCGGACGCAAGCCTTGAACCCATTTGTAACTCGTTCCCTGTCGGCTTACGAGCTGGGCAGCGAGCGCAATGCCACATTTGTGTGGCCAGGTTTCCTGTGGACGCTGGCTAGACCAGATACGCCCAGCGGACGCAAGCCTTGAACCCATTTGTAACTCGTTGCCTATCGGCTCACGAGCTGGGCGGCGAGCGCAATGCCACATTTGTGTGGCCAGGTTTCACGTGGACGCTGGCTAGACCAGATACGCCCAGCGGACGCAAGCCTTGAACCCATTTGTAACTCGTTGCCTATCGGCTCACGAGCTGAACGGCGAGCGCGACGCCACATTTGTGTGGCCAGGTTTCCCGCGGACGCTGGCTAGACCAGATACGCCCAGCGGACGCAAGCCTTGAACCCATTTGTAACTCGTTGCCTATCAGCTCACGAGCAGGGCGGCGAGCGCGATGCCACATTTGTGTGGCCAGGTTTCCCGTGGACGCTGGCTACACCAGATACGCCCAGCGGACGCAAGCCTTGAACCCATTTGTAACTCGTTGCCTATCGGCTCACGAGCTGGGCGGCGAGCGCGATGCCACATTTGTGTGGCCAGGTTTCCCGTGGACGCTGGCTAGACCAGATACGCCCAGCGGACGCAAGCCTTGAGCCCATTTGTAACTTGTTGCCTATCGTCTCACGAGCTGGGCGGCGAGCGCGACGCCACATTTGTGTGGCCAGGTTTCCCGCGGACGCTGGCTAGACCAAATACGCCCAGCGGACGCAAGCCTTGAACCCATTTGTAACTCGTTGCCTATCAGCTCACGAGCAGGGCGGCGAGCGCAATGCCACATTTGTGTGGCCAGGTTTCCCGTGGACGCTGGCTGGACCAGATACGCCCAGCGGACGCAAGCGTTGAACCCATTTGTAACTCGTTGCCTATCGGCTCACGAGCTGGGCGGCGAGCGCGACGGCACATTTGTGTGGCCAGGTTTCCCGCGGACGCTGGCTAGACCAGATACGCCCAGCGGACGCAAGCCTTGAACCCATTTGTAACTCGTTGCCTATCGGCTCACGAGCTGGGAGGCGAGCGCGATGCCACATTTGTGTGGCCAGGTTTCCCGTGGACGCTGGCTAGACCACATACGCCCAGCGGACGCAAGTCTTGAACCCATTTGTAACTCGTTGCCTATCGGCAACCGAGCTGGGCGGCGAGTGCGACGCCACATTTGTGTGGCCAGGTTTCCCGCGGACGCTGGCTAGACCAGATACACCCAGCGGACGCAAGCCTTGAACCCATTTGTAACTCGTTGCCTATCGTCTCACGAGCTGGGCGGCGAGCGCGATGCCACATTTGTGTGGCAAGGTTTCCCATGGACGCTGGCTAGACCAGATACGCCCAGCGGACGCAAGCCTTGAACCCATTTGTAACTCGTTGCCTGTCGGCTTACGAGCTGGGCGGCGAGCGCGACGCCACATTTGTGTGGCCAGGTTTCCCGTGGACGCTGGCTAGACCAGATACGCCCAGCGTACGCAAGCCTTGAACCCATTTGTAACTCGTTGCCTATCGTCTCACGAGCTGGGCGGCGAGCGCGATGCCACATTTGTGTGGCAAGGTTTCCCATGGACGCTGGCTAGACCAGATACGCCCAGCGGACGCAAGCCTTGAACCCATTTGTAACTCGTTGCCTGTCGGCTTACGAGCTGGGCGGCGAGCGCGATGCCACATTTGTGTGGCCAGGTTTCCCGTGGACGCTGGCTAGACCAGATACGCCCAGCGTAAGCAAGCCTTGAACCCATTTGTAACTCGTTGCCTATCGTCTCACGAGCTGGGCGGCGAGCGCGATGCCACATTTGTGTGGCCAGGTTTCCCGTGGACGCTGGCTAGACCAGATACGCCCAGCGGACGCAAGCCTTGAACCCATTTGTAACTCGTTGCCTATCGGCTCACGAGCTGGACGGCGAGCGCGATGCCACATTTGTGTGGCCAGGTTTCCCGCGGACTCTGGCTAGACCAGATACGCCCAGCGGACGCAAGCCTTGAACCCATTTGTAACTCGTTGCCTATCGGCTCACGAGCTGGGCGGCGAGCGCGATGCCAAATTTGTGTGGCCAGGTTTCCCGTGGACGCTGGCTAGACCAGATACGCACAGCGGACGCAAGCCTTGAACCCATTTGTAACTCGTTGCCTATCGGCTCACGAGCTGGGCGGCGAGCGCGATGCCACATTTGTGTGGCCAGGTTTCCCGTGGACGCTGGCTAGACCAGATACGCCCAGCGGACGCAAGCCTTGAACCCATTTGTAACTCGTTCCCTGTCGGCTCACGAGCTGGGCGGCGAGCGCGACGGCACATTTGTGTGGCCAGGTTTCCCGCGGACGCTGGGTAGACCAAATACGCCCAGCGGACGCAAGCCTTGAACCCATTTGTAACTCGTTGCCTATCGGCTCACGAGCAGGGAGGCGAGCGCAATGCCACATTTGTGTGGCCAGGTTTCCCGAGGACGCTGGCTAGACCAGATACGCCCAGCGGACGCAAGCCTTGAGCCCATTTGTAACTCGTTGGCTATCGTCTCACGAGCTGGGCGGCGAGCGCGACGGCACATTTGTGTGGCCAGGTTTCCCGCGGACGCTGGCTAGACCAAATACGCCCAGCGGACGCAAGCCTTGAACCCATTTGTAACTCGTTGCCTATCAGCTCACGAGCAGGGCGGCGAGCGCGATGCCACATTTGTGTGGCCAGGTTTCCCGTGGACGCTGGCTGGACCAGATACGCCCAGCGGACGCAAGCGTTGAACCCATTTGTAACTCGTTGCCTATCGGCTCACGAGCTGGGCGGCGAGCGCGACGGCACATTTGTGTGGCCAGGTTTCCCGCGGACGCTGGCTAGACCAGATACGCCCAGCGGACGCAAGCCTTGAACCCATTTGTAACTCGTTGCCTATCGGCTCACGAGCTGGGCGGCGAGCGCGATGCCAAATTTGTGTGGCCAGGTTTCCCGTGGACGCTGGCTAGACCAGATACGCCCAGCGGACGCAAGCCTTGAACACATTTGTAACTCGTTGCCTATTGGCTCACGAGCTGAGCGGCGAGCGCGATGCCACATTTGTGTGGCCAGGTTTCCCGTGGACGCTGGCTAGACCAGATACGCCCAGCGGACGCAAGCCTTGAACCCATTTGTAACTCGTTGCCTATCGGCTCACGAGCTGGGCGGCGAGCGCGACGCCACATTTGTGTGGCCAGGTTTCCCGCGGACGCTGGCTAGACCAAATACGCCCAGCGGACGCAAGCCTTGAACCCATTTGTAACTCGTTGCCTATCGGCTCATGAGCAGGGCGGCGAGCGCAATGCCACATTTGTGTGGCCAGGTTTCCCGTGGACGCTGGCTAGACCAGATACGCACAGCGGACGCAAGCCTTGAACCCATTTGTAACTCGTTGCCTATCGGCTCACGAGCTGGGAGGCGAGCGCGATGCCACATTTGTGTGGCCAGGTTTCCCGTGGACGCTGGCTAGACCAGATACGCCCAGCGGACGCAAGCCTTGAACCCATTTGTAACTCGTTCCCTGTCGGCTCACGAGCTGGGCGGCGAGCGCGACGGCACATTTGTGTGGCCAGGTTTCCCGCGGACGCTGGCTAGACCAGATACGCCCAGCGGACGCAAGCCTTGAACCCATTTGTAACTCGTTGCCTATCGGCTCACGAGCTGGGAGGCGAGCGCGATGCCACATTTGTGTGGCCAGGTTTCCCGTGGACGCTGGCTAGACCAGATACGCCCAGCGGACGCAAGCCTTGAGCCCATTTGTAACTTGTTGCCTATCGTCTCACGAGCTGGGCGGCGAGCGCGACGCCACATTTGTGTGGCCAGGTTTCCCGCGGACGCTGGCTAGACCAAATACGCCCAGCAGACGCAAGCCTTGAATCCATTTGTAACTCGTTGCCTATCAGCTCACGAGCAGGGCGGCGAGCGCAATGCCACATTTGTGTGGCCAGGTTTCCCATGGACGCTGGCTGGACCAGATACGCCCAGCGGACGCAAGCGTTGAACCCATTTGTAACTCGTTGCCTATCGGCTCACGAGCTGGGCGGCGAGCGCGACGGCACATTTGTGTGGCCAGGTTTCCCGCGGACGCTGGCTAGACCAGATACGCCCAGCGGACGCAAGCCTTGAACCCATTTGTAACTCGTTGCCTATCGGCTCACGAGCTGGGCGGCGAGCGCGATGCCACATTTGTGTGGTCAGGTTTCCCGTGGACGCTGGCTAGACCAGATACGCCCAGCGGACGCAAGCCTTGAACCCATTTGTAACTCGTTGCCTGTCGGCTTACGAGCTGGGCGGCGAGCGCGACGGCACATTTGTGTGGCCAGTTTCCCGTGGACGCTGGCTAGACCAGATACGCCCAGCGGACGCAAGCCTTGAACCCATTTGTAACTCGTTGCCTATCGGCTCACGAGCTGGGAGGCGAGCGCGATGCCACATTTGTGTGGCCAGGTTTCCCGTGGACGCTGGCTAGACCAGATACGCCCAGCGGACGCAAGCCTTGAGCCCATTTGTAACTTGTTGCCTATCGTCTCACGAGCTGGGCGGCGAGCGCGACGCCACATTTGTGTGGCCAGGTTTCCCGCGGACGCTGGCTAGACCAAATACGCCCAGCGGACGCAAGCCTTGAACCCATTTGTAACTCGTTGCCTATCAGCTCACGAGCAGGGCGGCGAGCGCAATGCCACATTTGTGTGGCCAGGTTTCCCGTGGACGCTGGCTGGACCAGATACGCCCAGCGGACGCAAGCGTTGAACCCATTTGTAACTCGTTGCCTATCGGCTCACGAGCTGGGCGGCGAGCGCGACGGCACATTTGTGTGGCCAGGTTTCCCGCGGACGCTGGCTAGACCAGATACGCCCAGCGGACGCAAGCCTTGAACCCATTTGTAACTCGTTGCCTATCGGCTCACGAGCTGGGCGGCGAGCGCGATGCCACATTTGTGTGGCCAGGTTTCCCGTGGACGCTGGCTAGACCAGATACGCCCAGCGGACGCAAGCCTTGAACCCATTTGTAACTCGTTGCCTATCGGCTCACGAGCTGGGCGGCGAGCGCGACGCCACATTTGTGTGGCCAGGTTTCCCGCGGACGCTGGCTAGACCAGATACGCACAGCGGACGCAAGCCTTGAACCCATTTGTAACTCGTTGCCTATCGGCTCACGAGCAGGGCGGTGAGCGTGATGCCACATTTGTGTGGCCAGGTTTCCCGTGGACGCTGGCTAGACCAGATACGCCCAGCGGACGCAAGCCTTGAACCCATTTGTAACTCGTTGCCTATCGGCTTACGAGCTGGGCGGCGAGCGCGATGCCACATTTGTGTGGCCAGGTTTCCCGTGGACGCTGGCTAGACCAGATACGCCCAGCGGACGCAAGCCTTGAACCCATTTGTAACTCGTTGCCTATCGGCTTACGAGCTGGGCGGCGAGCGCGATGCCACATTTGTGTGGCCAGGTTTCCCGTGGACGCTGGCTAGACCAGATACGCCCAGCGGACGCAAGCCTTGAACTCATTTGTAACTCGTTGCCTATCGGCTCACGAGCTGGGCGGCGAGCGCGATGCCACATTTGTGTGGCCAGGTTTCCCGTGGACGCTGGCTAGACCAGATACGCCCAGCGGACGCAAGCCTTGAACCCATTTGTAACTCGTTGCCTATCGGCTCACGAGCTGGGCGGCGAGCGCGACGCCACATTTGTGTGGCCAGGTTTCCCGCGGACGCTGGCTAGACCAAATACGCCCAGCGGACGCAAGCCTTGAACCCATTTGTAACTCGTTGCCTGTCGGCTCACGAGCAGGGCGGCGAGCGCGATGCCACATTTGTGTGGCCAGGTTTCCCGTGGACGCTGGCTAGACCAGATACGCCCAGCGGACGCAAGCCTTAAACCCATTTGTAACTCGTTACCTATCGGCTCACGAGCTGGGCGGCGAGCGCGACGGCACATTTGTGTGGCCAGGTTTCCCGCGGACGCTGGCTAGACCAGATACGCCCAGCGGACGCAAGCCTTGAACCCATTTGTAACTCGTTGCCTATCGGCTCACGAGCAGGGCGGTGAGCGTGATGCCACATTTGTGTGGCCAGGTTTCCCGTGGACGCTGGCTAGACCAGATACGCCCAGCGGACGCAAGCCTTGAACCCATTTGTAACTCGTTGCCTATCGGCTTACGAGCTGGGCGGCGAGCGCGATGCCACATTTGTGTGGCCAGGTTTCCCGTGGACGCTGGCTAGACCAGATACGCCCAGCGGACGCAAGCCTTGAACCCATTTGTAACTCGTTGCCTATCGGCTTACGAGCTGGGCGGCGAGCGCGATGCCACATTTGTGTGGCCAGGTTTCCCGTGGACGCTGGCTAGACCAGATACGCCCAGCGGACGCAAGCCTTGAACCCATTTGTAACTCGTTGCCTATCGGCTCACGAGCTGGGCGGCGAGCGCGATGCCACATTTGTGTGGCCAGGTTTCCCGTGGACGCTGGCTAGACCAGATACGCCCAGCGGACGCAAGCCTTGAACCCATTTGTAACTCGTTGGCTATCGGCTCACGAGCTGGGCGGCGAGCGCGACAGTACATTTGTTTGGCCAGGTTTCCCGCGGACGCTGGCTAGAACAGATACTCCCAGCGGACGCAAGCCTTGAACCCATATGTAACTCGTTGCCTATCGGCTCACGAGCTGGGCGGCGAGCGCGACGGCACATTTGTGTGGCCAGGTTTCCCGTGGACGCTGGCTGGACCAGATACGCCCAGCGGACGCAAGCGTTGAACCCATTTGTAACTCGTTGCCTATCGGCTCACGAGCTGGGCGGCGAGCGCGACGGCACATTTGTGTGGCCAGGTTTCCCGCGGACGCTGGCTAGACCAGATACGCCCAGCGGACGCAAGCCTTGAACCCATTTGTAACTCGTTGCCTATCGGCTCACGAGCTGGGCGGCGAGCGCAATGCCACATTTGTGTGGCCAGGTTTCCCGCGGACGCTGGCTAGACCAAATACGCCCAGCGGACGCAAGCCTTGAACCCATTTGTAACTCGTTGCCTATCAGCTCACGAGCAGGGCGGCGAGCGCAATGCCACATTTGTGTGGCCAGGTTTCCCGTGGACGCTGGCTGGACCAGATACGCCCAGCGGACGCAAGCGTTGAACCCAGTTGTAACTCGTTGCCTATCGGCTCACGAGCTGGGCGGCGAGCGCGACGGCACATTTGTGTGGCCAGGTTTCCCGCGGACGCTGGCTAGACCAGATACGCCCAGCGGACGCAAGCCTTGAACCCATTTGTAACTCGTTGCCTATCGGCTCACGAGCTGGGCGGCGAGCGCGATGCCACATTTGTGTGGCCAGGTTTCCCGTGGACGCTGGCTAGACCAGATACGCCCAGCGGACGCAAGCCTTGAACCCATTTGTAACTCGTTGCCTGTCGGCTTACGAGCTGGGCGGCGAGCGCGACGGCACATTTGTGTGGCCAGTTTCCCGTGGACGCTGGCTAGACCAGATACGCCCAGCGGACGCAAGCCTTGAACCCATTTGTAACTCGTTGCCTATCGGCTCACGAGCTGGGAGGCGAGCGCGATGCCACATTTGTGTGGCCAGGTTTCCCGTGGACGCTGGCTAGACCACATACGCCCAGCGGACGCAAGTCTTGAACCCATTTGTAACTCGTTGCCTATCGGCAACCGAGCTGGGCGGCCAGTGCGACGCCACATTTGTGTGGCCAGGTTTCCCGCGGACGCTGGCTAGACCAGATACACCCAGCGGACGCAAGCCTTGAACCCATTTGTAACTCGTTGCCTATCGTCTCACGAGCTGGGCGGCGAGCGCGATGCCACATTTGTGTGGCAAGGTTTCCCATGGACGCTGGCTAGACCAGATACGCCCAGCGGACGCAAGCCTTGAACCCATTTGTAACTCGTTGCCTGTCGGCTTACGAGCTGGGCGGCGAGCGCGATGCCACATTTGTGTGGCCAGGTTTCCCGTGGACGCTGGCTAGACCAGATACGCCCAGCGTACGCAAGCCTTGAATCCATTTGTAACTCGTTGCCTATCGTCTCACGAGCTGGGTGGCGAGCGCGATGCCACATTTGTGTGGCCAGGTTTCCCGTGGATGCTGGCTAGACCAGATACGCCCAGCGGACGCAAGCCTTGAACCCATTTGTAACTCGTTGCCTATCGGCTCACGAGCTGGACGGCGAGCGCGATGCCACATTTGTGTGGCCAGGTTTCCCGTGGACGCTGGCTAGACCAGATACGCCCAGCGGACGCATGCCTTGAACCCATTTGTAACTCGTTGCCTATCGGCTCACGAGCTGGACGGCGAGCGCGATGCCACATTTGTGTGGCCAGGTTTCCCGCGGACTCTGGCTAGACCAGATACGCCCAGCGGACGGAAGCCTTGAACCCATTTGTAACTCGTTGCCTATCGGCTCACGAGCTGGGCGGCGAGCGCGATGCCAAATTTGTGTGGCCAGGTTTCCCGTGGACGCTGGCTAGACCAGATACGCCCAGCGGACGCAAGCCTTGAACACATTTGTAACTCGTTGCCTATCGGCTCACGAGCTGGGCGGCGAGCGCGATGCCACATTTGTGTGGCCAGGTTTCCCGTGGACGCTGGCTAGACCAGATACGCCCAGCGGACGCAAGCCTTGAACCCATTTGTAACTCGTTGCCTATCGGCTCACGAGCTGGGCGGCGAGCGCGACGCCACATTTGTGTGGCCAGGTTTCCCGCGGACGCTGGCTAGACCAAATACGCCCAGCGGACGCAAGCCTTGAACCCATTTGTAACTCGTTGCCTATCGGCTCATGAGCAGGGCGGCGAGCGCAATGCCACATTTGTGTGGCCAGGTTTCCCGTGGACGCTGGCTAGACCAGATACGCCCAGCGGACGCAAGCCTTAAACCCATTTGTAACTCGTTGCCTATCGGCTCACGAGCTGGGAGGCGAGCGCGATGCCACATTTGTGTGGCCAGGTTTCCCGTGGACGCTGGCTAGACCAGATACGCCCAGCGGACGCAAGCCTTGAACCCATTTGTAACTCGTTCCCTGTCGGCTCACGAGCAGGGCGGCGAGCGCGATGCCACATTCGTGTGGCCAGGTTTCCCGTGGACGCTGGCTAGACCAAATACGCCCAGCGGACGCAAGCCTTGAACCCATTTGTAACTCGTTGCCTATCGGCTCACGAGCTGGGCGGCGAGCGCGATGCCACATTTGTGTGGCCAGGTTTCCCGTGGACGCTGGCTAGACCAGATACGCCCAGCGGACGCAAGCCTTGAACCCATTTGTAACTCGTTGCCTATCGGCTCACGAGCTGGGCGGCGAGCGCGACGCCACATTTGTGTGGCCAGGTTTCCCGCGGACGCTGGCTAGACCAGATACGCACAGCGGACGCAAGCCTTGAACCCATTTGTAACTCGTTGCCTATCGGCTCACGAGCAGGGCGGTGAGCGTGATGCCACATTTGTGTGGCCAGGTTTCCCGTGGACGCTGGCTAGACCAGATACGCCCAGCGGACGCAAGCCTTGAACCCATTTGTAACTCGTTGCCTATCGGCTTACGAGCTGGGCGGCGAGCGCGATGCCACATTTGTGTGGCCAGGTTTCCCGTGGACGCTGGCTAGACCAGATACGCCCAGCGGACGCAAGCCTTGAACCCATTTGTAACTCGTTGCCTATCGGCTTACGAGCTGGGCGGCGAGCGCGATGCCACATTTGTGTGGCCAGGTTTCCCGTGGACGCTGGCTAGACCAGATACGCCCAGCGGACGCAAGCCTTGAACTCATTTGTAACTCGTTGCCTATCGGCTCACGAGCTGGGCGGCGAGCGCGATGCCACATTTGTGTGGCCAGGTTTCCCGTGGACGCTGGCTAGACCAGATACGCCCAGCGGACGCAAGCCTTGAACCCATTTGTAACTCGTTGCCTATCGGCTCACGAGCTGGGCGGCGAGCGCGACGCCACATTTGTGTGGCCAGGTTTCCCGCGGACGCTGGCTAGACCAAATACGCCCAGCGGACGCAAGCCTTGAACCCATTTGTAACTCGTTGCCTGTCGGCTCACGAGCAGGGCGGCGAGCGCGATGCCACATTTGTGTGGCCAGGTTTCCCGTGGACGCTGGCTAGACAAGATACGCCCAGCGGACGCAAGCCTTGAACCCATTTGTAACTCGTTGCCTATCGGCTCACGAGCTGGGCGGCGAGCGCGATGCCACATTTGTGTGGCAAGGTTTCCCATGGACGCTGGCTAGACCAGATACGCCCAGCGGACGCAAGCCTTGAACCCATTTGTAACTCGTTGCCTGTCGGCTTACGAGCTGGGCGGCGAGCGCGACGCCACATTTGTGTGGCCAGGTTTCCCGTGGACGCTGGCTAGACCAGATACGCCCAGCGTACGCAAGCCTTGAACCCATTTGTAACTCGTTGCCTATCGTCTCACGAGCTGGGCGGCGAGCGCGATGCCACATTTGTGTGGCAAGGTTTCCCATGGACGCTGGCTAGACCAGATACGCCCAGCGGACGCAAGCCTTGAACCCATTTGTAACTCGTTGCCTGTCGGCTTACGAGCTGGGCGGCGAGCGCGATGCCACATTTGTGTGGCCAGGTTTCCCGTGGACGCTGGCTAGACCAGATACGCCCAGCGTACGCAAGCCTTGAACCCATTTGTAACTCGTTGCCTATCGTCTCACGAGCTGGGCGGCGAGCGCGATGCCACATTTGTGTGGCCAGGTTTCCCGTGGACGCTGGCTAGACCAGATACGCCCAGCGGACGCAAGCCTTGAACCCATTTGTAACTCGTTGCCTATCGGCTCACGAGCTGGACGGCGAGCGCGATGCCACATTTGTGTGGCCAGGTTTCCCGCGGACTCTGGCTAGACCAGATACGCCCAGCGGACGCAAGCCTTGAACCCATTTGTAACTCGTTGCCTATCGGCTCACGAGCTGGGCGGCGAGCGCGATGCCAAATTTGTGTGGCCAGGTTTCCCGTGGACACTGGCTAGACCAGATACGCCCAGCGGACGCAAGCCTTGAACCCATTTGTAACTCGTTGCCTATCGGCTCACGAGCTGGGCGGCGAGCGCGATGCCACATTTGTGTGGCCAGGTTTCCCGTGGACGCTGGCTAGACCAGATACGCCCAGCGGACGCAAGCCTTGAACCCATTTGTAACTCGTTGCCTATCGGCTCACGAGTTGGGCGGCGAGCGCGACGCCACATTTGTGTGGCCAGGTTTCCCGCGGACGCTGGGTAGACCAAATACGCCCAGCGGACGGAAGCCTTGAACCCATTTGTAACTCGTTGCCTATCAGCTCACGAGCAGGGCGGCGAGCGCAATGCCACATTTGTGTGGCCAGGTTTCCCGTGGACGCTGGCTAGACCAGATACGCCCAGCGGACGCAAGCCTTGAACCCATTTGTAACTCGTTGGCTATCGGCTCACGAGCTGGGCGGCAAGCGCGACGGTACATTTGTGTGGCCAGGTTTCCCGCGGACGCTGGCTAGAACAGATACTCCCAGCGGACGCAAGCCTTGAACCCATTTGTAACTCGTTGCCTATCGTCTCACGAGCTGGGCGGCGAGCGCGATGCCACATTTGTGTGGCCAGGTTTCCCGTGGACGCTGGCTAGACCAGATACGCCCAGCGGACGCATGCCTTGAACACATTTGTAACTCGTTGCCTATTGGCTCACGAGCTGGACGGCGAGCGCGATGCCACATTTGTGTGGCCAGGTTTCCCGCGGACTCTGGCTAGACCAGATACGCCCAGCGGACGGAAGCCTTGAACCCATTTGTAACTCGTTGCCTATCGGCTCACGAGCTGGGCGGCGAGCGCGATGCCAAATTTGTGTGGCCAGGTTTCCCGTGGACGCTGGCTAGACCAGATACGCCCAGCGGACGCAAGCCTTGAACACATTTGTAACTCGTTGCCTATCGGCTCACGAGCTGGGCGGCGAGCGCGATGCCACATTTGTGTGGCCAGGTTTCCCGTGGACGCTGGCTAGACCAGATACGCCCAGCGGACGCAAGCCTTGAACCCATTTGTAACTCGTTGCCTATCGGCTCACGAGCTGGGCGGCGAGCGCGACGCCACATTTGTGTGGCCAGGTTTCCCGCGGACGCTGGCTAGACCAAATACGCCCAGCGGACGCAAGCCTTGAACCCATTTGTAACTCGTTGCCTATCGGCTCATGAGCAGGGCGGCGAGCGCAATGCCACATTTGTGTGGCCAGGTTTCCCGTGGACGCTGGCTAGACCAGATACGCCCAGCGGACGCAAGCCTTAAACCCATTTGTAACTCGTTGCCTATCGGCTCACGAGCTGGGAGGCGAGCGCGATGCCACATTTGTGTGGCCAGGTTTCCCGTGGACGCTGGCTAGACCAGATACGCCCAGCGGACGCAAGCCTTGAACCCATTTGTAACTCGTTCCCTGTCGGCTCACGAGCAGGGCGGCGAGCGCGATGCCACATTAGTGTGGCCAGGTTTCCCGTGGACGCTGGCTAGACCAAATACGCCCAGCGGACGCAAGCCTTGAACCCATTTGTAACTCGTTGCCTATCGGCTCACGAGCTGGGCGGCGAGCGCGATGCCACATTTGTGTGGCCAGGTTTCCCGTGGACGCTGGCTAGACCAGATACGCCCAGCGGACGCAAGCCTTGAACCCATTTGTAACTCGTTGCCTATCGGCTCACGAGCTGGGCGGCGAGCGCGACGCCACATTTGTGTGGCCAGGTTTCCCGCGGACGCTGGCTAGACCAGATACGCACAGCGGACGCAAGCCTTGAACCCATTTGTAACTCGTTGCCTATCGGCTCACGAGCAGGGCGGTGAGCGTGATGCCACATTTGTGTGGCCAGGTTTCCCGTGGACGCTGGCTAGACCAGATACGCCCAGCGGACGCAAGCCTTGAACCCATTTGTAACTCGTTGCCTATCGGCTTACGAGCTGGGCGGCGAGCGCGATGCCACATTTGTGTGGCCAGGTTTCCCGTGGACGCTGGCTAGACCAGATACGCCCAGCGGACGCAAGCCTTGAACCCATTTGTAACTCGTTGCCTATCGGCTTACGAGCTGGGCGGCGAGCGCGATGCCACATTTGTGTGGCCAGGTTTCCCGTGGACGCTGGCTAGACCAGATACGCCCAGCGGACGCAAGCCTTGAACTCATTTGTAACTCGTTGCCTATCGGCTCACGAGCTGGGCGGCGAGCGCGATGCCACATTTGTGTGGCCAGGTTTCCCGTGGACGCTGGCTAGACCAGATACGCCCAGCGGACGCAAGCCTTGAACCCATTTGTAACTCGTTGCCTATCGGCTCACGAGCTGGGCGGCGAGCGCGACGCCACATTTGTGTGGCCAGGTTTCCCGCGGACGCTGGCTAGACCAAATACGCCCAGCGGACGCAAGCCTTGAACCCATTTGTAACTCGTTGCCTGTCGGCTCACGAGCAGGGCGGCGAGCGCGATGCCACATTTGTGTGGCCAGGTTTCCCGTGGACGCTGGCTAGACCAGATACGCCCAGCGGACGCAAGCCTTAAACCCATTTGTAACTCGTTACCTATCGGCTCACGAGCTGGGCGGCGAGCGCGACGGCACATTTGTGTGGCCAGGTTTCCCGCGGACGCTGGCTAGACCAGATACGCCCAGCGGACGCAAGCCTTGAACCCATTTGTAACTCGTTGCCTATCGGCTCACGAGCAGGGCGGTGAGCGTGATGCCACATTTGTGTGGCCAGGTTTCCCGTGGACGCTGGCTAGACCAGATACGCCCAGCGGACGCAAGCCTTGAACCCATTTGTAACTCGTTGCCTATCGGCTTACGAGCTGGGCGGCGAGCGCGATGCCACATTTGTGTGGCCAGGTTTCCCGTGGACGCTGGCTAGACCAGATACGCCCAGCGGACGCAAGCCTTGAACCCATTTGTAACTCGTTGCCTATCGGCTTACGAGCTGGGCGGCGAGCGCGATGCCACATTTGTGTGGCCAGGTTTCCCGTGGACGCTGGCTAGACCAGATACGCCCAGCGGACGCAAGCCTTGAACCCATTTGTAACTCGTTGCCTATCGGCTCACGAGCTGGGCGGCGAGCGCGATGCCACATTTGTGTGGCCAGGTTTCCCGTGGACGCTGGCTAGACAAGATACGCCCAGCGGACGCAAGCCTTGAACCCATTTGTAACTCGTTGCCTATCGGCTCACGAGCTGGGCGGCGAGCGCGACGCCACATTTGTGTGGCCAGGTTTCCCGCGGACGCTGGCTAGACCAAATACGCCCAGCGGACGCAAGCCTTGAACCCATTTGTAACTCGTTGCCTGTCGGCTCACGAGCAGGGCGGCGAGCGCGATGCCACATTTGTGTGGCCAGGTTTCCCGTGGACGCTGGCTAGACCAGATACGCCCAGCGGACGCAAGCCTTAAACCCATTTGTAACTCGTTTCCTATCGGCTCACGAGCTGGGCGGCGAGCGCGACGGCACATTTGTGTGGCCAGGTTTCCCGCGGACGCTGGCTAGACCAGATACCCCCAGCAGACGCAAGCCTTAAACCCATTTGTAACTCGTTGCCTGTCGGCTTACGAGCTGGGCGGCGAGCGCGATGCCACATTTGTGTGGCCAGGTTTCCCGTGGACGCTGGCTAGACCAGATACGCCCAGCGTACGCAAGCCTTGAACCCATTTGTAACTCGTTGCCTATCGTCTCACGAGCTGGGCGGCGAGCGCGATGCCACATTTGTGTGGCCAGGTTTCCCGTGGACGCTGGCTAGACCAGATACGCCCAGCGGACGCAAGCCTTGAACCCATTTGTAACTCGTTGCCTATCGGCTCACGAGCTGGACGGCGAGCGCGATGCCACATTTGTGTGGCCAGGTTTCCCGCGGACTCTGGCTAGACCAGATACGCCCAACGGACGCAAGCCTTGAACCCATTTGTAACTCGTTGCCTATCGGCTCACGAGCTGGGCGGCGAGCGCGATGCCAAATTTGTGTGGCCAGGTTTCCCGTGGACACTGGCTAGACCAGATACGCCCAGCGGACGCAAGCCTTGAACCCATTTGTAACTCGTTGCCTATCGGCTCACGAGCTGGGCGGCGAGCGCGATGCCACATTTGTGTGGCCAGGTTTCCCGTGGACGCTGGCTAGACCAGATACGCCCAGCGGACGCAAGCCTTGAACCCATTTGTAACTCGTTGCCTATCGGCTCACGAGTTGGGCGGCGAGCGCGACGCCACATTTGTGTGGCCAGGTTTCCCGCGGACGCTGGGTAGACAAAATACGCCCAGCGGACGCAAGCCTTGAACCCATTTGTAACTCGTTGCCTATCAGCTCACGAGCAGGGCGGCGAGCGCAATGCCACATTTGTGTGGCCAGGTTTCCCGTGGACGCTGGCTAGACCAGATACGCCCAGCGGACGCAAGCCTTGAACCCATTTGTAACTCGTTGGCTATCGGCTCACGAGCTGGGCGGCGAGCGCGACGGTACATTTGTGTGGCCAGGTTTCCCGCGGACGCTGGCTAGAACAGATACTCCCAGCGGACGCAAGCCTTGAACCCATTTGTAACTCGTTGCCTATCGTCTCACGAGCTGGGCGGCGAGCGCGATGCCACATTTGTGTGGCCAGGTTTCCCGTGGACGCTGGCTAGACCAGATACGCCCAGCGGACGCATGCCTTGAACCCATTTGTAACTCGTTGCCTATCGGCTCACGAGCTGGACGGCGAGCGCGATGCCACATTTGTGTGGCCAGGTTTCCCGCGGACTCTGGCTAGACCAGATACGCCCAGCGGACGGAAGCCTTGAACCCATTTGTAACTCGTTGCCTATCGGCTCACGAGCTGGGCGGCGAGCGCGATGCCAAATTTGTGTGGCCAGGTTTCCCGTGGACGCTGGCTAGACCAGATACGCCCAGCGGACGCAAGCCTTGAACACATTTGTAACTCGTTGCCTATTGGCTCACGAGCTGAGCGGCGAGCGCGATGCCACATTTGTGTGGCCAGGTTTCCCGTGGACGCTGGCTAGACCAGATACGCCCAGCGGACGCAAGCCTTGAACCCATTTGTAACTCGTTGCCTATCGGCTCACGAGCTGGGCGGCGAGCGCGACGCCACATTTGTGTGGCCAGGTTTCCCGCGGACGCTGGCTAGACCAAATACGCCCAGCGGACGCAAGCCTTGAACCCATTTGTAACTCGTTGCCTATCGGCTCATGAGCAGGGCGGCGAGCGCAATGCCACATTTGTGTGGCCAGGTTTCCCGTGGACGCTGGCTAGACCAGATACGCCCAGCGGACGCAAGCCTTGAACCCATTTGTAACTCGTTGCCTATCGGCTCACGAGCTGGGAGGCGAGCGCGATGCCACATTTGTGTGGCCAGGTTTCCCGTGGACGCTGGCTAGACCAGATACGCCCAGCGGACGCAAGCCTTGAACCCATTTGTAACTCGTTCCCTGTCGGCTCACGAGCTGGGCGGCGAGCGCGACGGCACATTTGTGTGGCCAGGTTTCCCGCGGACGCTGGCTAGACCAGATACGCCCAGCGGACGCAAGCCTTGAACCCATTTGTAACTCGTTGCCTATCGGCTCACGAGCTGGGAGGCGAGCGCGATGCCACATTTGTGTGGCCAGGTTTCCCGTGGACGCTGGCTAGACCAGATACGCCCAGCGGACGCAAGCCTTGAGCCCATTTGTAACTTGTTGCCTATCGTCTCACGAGCTGGGCGGCGAGCGCGACGCCACATTTGTGTGGCCAGGTTTCCCGCGGACGCTGGCTAGACCAAATACGCCCAGCGGACGCAAGCCTTGAACCCATTTGTAACTCGTTGCCTATCAGCTCACGAGCAGGGCGGCGAGCGCAATGCCACATTTGTGTGGCCAGGTTTCCCGTGGACGCTGGCTGGACCAGATACGCCCAGCGGACGCAAGCGTTGAACCCATTTGTAACTCGTTGCCTATCGGCTCACGAGCTGGGCGGCGAGCGCGACGGCACATTTGTGTGGCCAGGTTTCCCGCGGACGCTGGCTAGACCAGATACGCCCAGCGGACGCAAGCCTTGAACCCATTTGTAACTCGTTGCCTATCGGCTCACGAGCTGGGCGGCGAGCGCGATGCCACATTTGTGTGGCCAGGTTTCCCGTGGACGCTGGCTAGACCAGATACGCCCAGCGGACGCAAGCCTTGAACCCATTTGTAACTCGTTGCCTGTCGGCTTACGAGCTGGGCGGCGAGCGCGACGGCACATTTGTGTGGCCAGTTTCCCGTGGACGCTGGCTAGACCAGATACGCCCAGCGGACGCAAGCCTTGAACCCATTTGTAACTCGTTGCCTATCGGCTCACGAGCTGGGAGGCGAGCGCGATGCCACATTTGTGTGGCCAGGTTTCCCGTGGACGCTGGCTAGACCACATACGCCCAGCGGACGCAAGTCTTGAACCCATTTGTAACTCGTTGCCTATCGGCAACCGAGCTGGGCGGCGAGTGCGACGCCACATTTGTGTGGCCAGGTTTCCCGCGGACGCTGGCTAGACCAGATACACCCAGCGGACGCAAGCCTTGAACCCATTTGTAACTCGTTGCCTATCGTCTCACGAGCTGGGCGGCGAGCGCGATGCCACATTTGTGTGGCAAGGTTTCCCATGGACGCTGGCTAGACCAGATACGCCCAGCGGACGCAAGCCTTGAACCCATTTGTAATTCGTTGGCTATCGGCTCACGAGCTGGGCGGCGAGCGCGATGCCAAATTTGTGTGCCCAGGTTTCCCGTGGACGCTGGCTAGACCAGATACGCCCAGCGGACGCAAGTCTTGAACCCATTTGTAACTCGTTGCCTATCGGCTCACGAGCTGGGCGGCGAGCGCGATGCCACATTTGTGTGGCCAGGTTTCCCGTGGACGCTGGCTAGACCAGATACGCCCAGCGGACGCAAGCCTTGAACCCATTTGTAACTCGTTGCCTATCGGCTCACGAGCTGGGCGGCGAGCGCGACGCCACATTATTGTGGCCAGGTTTCCCGCGGACGCTGGGTAGACCAAATACGCCCAGCGGACGCAAGCCTTAAACCCATTTGTAACTCGTTTCCTATCGGCTCACGAGCTGGGCGGCGAGCGCGACGGCACATTTGTGTGGCCAGGTTTCCCGCGGACGCTGGCTAGACCAGATACCCCCAGCAGACGCAAGCCTTAAACCCATTTGTAACTCGTTGCCTGTCGGCTTACGAGCTGGGCGGCGAGCGCGATGCCACATTTGTGTGGCCAGGTTTCCCGTGGACGCTGGCTAGACCAGATACGCCCAGCGTACGCAAGCCTTGAACCCATTTGTAACTCGTTGCCTATCGTCTCACGAGCTGGGCGGCGAGCGCGATGCCACATTTGTGTGGCCAGGTTTCCCGTGGACGCTGGCTAGACCAGATACGCCCAGCGGACGCAAGCCTTGAACCCATTTGTAACTCGTTGCCTATCGGCTCACGAGCTGGACGGCGAGCGCGATGCCACATTTGTGTGGCCAGGTTTCCCGCGGACTCTGGCTAGACCAGATACGCCCAACGGACGCAAGCCTTGAACCCATTTGTAACTCGTTGCCTATCGGCTCACGAGCTGGGCGGCGAGCGCGATGCCAAATTTGTGTGGCCAGGTTTCCCGTGGACACTGGCTAGACCAGATACGCCCAGCGGACGCAAGCCTTGAACCCATTTGTAACTCGTTGCCTATCGGCTCACGAGCTGGGCGGCGAGCGCGATGCCACATTTGTGTGGCCAGGTTTCCCGTGGACGCTGGCTAGACCAGATACGCCCAGCGGACGCAAGCCTTGAACCCATTTGTAACTCGTTGCCTATCGGCTCACGAGTTGGGCGGCGAGCGCGACGCCACATTTGTGTGGCCAGGTTTCCCGCGGACGCTGGGTAGACAAAATACGCCCAGCGGACGCAAGCCTTGAACCCATTTGTAACTCGTTGCCTATCAGCTCACGAGCAGGGCGGCGAGCGCAATGCCACATTTGTGTGGCCAGGTTTCCCGTGGACGCTGGCTAGACCAGATACGCCCAGCGGACGCAAGCCTTGAACCCATTTGTAACTCGTTGGCTATCGGCTCACGAGCTGGGCGGCGAGCGCGACGGTACATTTGTGTGGCCAGGTTTCCCGCGGACGCTGGCTAGAACAGATACTCCCAGCGGACGCAAGCCTTGAACCCATTTGTAACTCGTTGCCTATCGTCTCACGAGCTGGGCGGCGAGCGCGATGCCACATTTGTGTGGCCAGGTTTCCCGTGGACGCTGGCTAGACCAGATACGCCCAGCGGACGCATGCCTTGAACCCATTTGTAACTCGTTGCCTATCGGCTCACGAGCTGGACGGCGAGCGCGATGCCACATTTGTGTGGCCAGGTTTCCCGCGGACTCTGGCTAGACCAGATACGCCCAGCGGACGGAAGCCTTGAACCCATTTGTAACTCGTTGCCTATCGGCTCACGAGCTGGGCGGCGAGCGCGATGCCAAATTTGTGTGGCCAGGTTTCCCGTGGACGCTGGCTAGACCAGATACGCCCAGCGGACGCAAGCCTTGAACACATTTGTAACTCGTTGCCTATTGGCTCACGAGCTGAGCGGCGAGCGCGATGCCACATTTGTGTGGCCAGGTTTCCCGTGGACGCTGGCTAGACCAGATACGCCCAGCGGACGCAAGCCTTGAACCCATTTGTAACTCGTTGCCTATCGGCTCACGAGCTGGGCGGCGAGCGCGACGCCACATTTGTGTGGCCAGGTTTCCCGCGGACGCTGGCTAGACCAAATACGCCCAGCGGACGCAAGCCTTGAACCCATTTGTAACTCGTTGCCTATCGGCTCATGAGCAGGGCGGCGAGCGCAATGCCACATTTGTGTGGCCAGGTTTCCCGTGGACGCTGGCTAGACCAGATACGCCCAGCGGACGCAAGCCTTGAACCCATTTGTAACTCGTTGCCTATCGGCTCACGAGCTGGGAGGCGAGCGCGATGCCACATTTGTGTGGCCAGGTTTCCCGTGGACGCTGGCTAGACCAGATACGCCCAGCGGACGCAAGCCTTGAACCCATTTGTAACTCGTTCCCTGTCGGCTCACGAGCTGGGCGGCGAGCGCGACGGCACATTTGTGTGGCCAGGTTTCCCGCGGACGCTGGCTAGACCAGATACGCCCAGCGGACGCAAGCCTTGAACCCATTTGTAACTCGTTGCCTATCGGCTCACGAGCTGGGAGGCGAGCGCGATGCCACATTTGTGTGGCCAGGTTTCCCGTGGACGCTGGCTAGACCAGATACGCCCAGCGGACGCAAGCCTTGAGCCCATTTGTAACTTGTTGCCTATCGTCTCACGAGCTGGGCGGCGAGCGCGACGCCACATTTGTGTGGCCAGGTTTCCCGCGGACGCTGGCTAGACCAAATACGCCCAGCGGACGCAAGCCTTGAACCCATTTGTAACTCGTTGCCTATCAGCTCACGAGCAGGGCGGCGAGCGCAATGCCACATTTGTGTGGCCAGGTTTCCCGTGGACGCTGGCTGGACCAGATACGCCCAGCGGACGCAAGCGTTGAACCCATTTGTAACTCGTTGCCTATCGGCTCACGAGCTGGGCGGCGAGCGCGACGGCACATTTGTGTGGCCAGGTTTCCCGCGGACGCTGGCTAGACCAGATACGCCCAGCGGACGCAAGCCTTGAACCCATTTGTAACTCGTTGCCTATCGGCTCACGAGCTGGGCGGCGAGCGCGATGCCACATTTGTGTGGCCAGGTTTCCCGTGGACGCTGGCTAGACCAGATACGCCCAGCGGACGCAAGCCTTGAACCCATTTGTAACTCGTTGCCTGTCGGCTTACGAGCTGGGCGGCGAGCGCGACGGCACATTTGTGTGGCCAGTTTCCCGTGGACGCTGGCTAGACCAGATACGCCCAGCGGACGCAAGCCTTGAACCCATTTGTAACTCGTTGCCTATCGGCTCACGAGCTGGGAGGCGAGCGCGATGCCACATTTGTGTGGCCAGGTTTCCCGTGGACGCTGGCTAGACCACATACGCCCAGCGGACGCAAGTCTTGAACCCATTTGTAACTCGTTGCCTATCGGCAACCGAGCTGGGCGGCGAGTGCGACGCCACATTTGTGTGGCCAGGTTTCCCGCGGACGCTGGCTAGACCAGATACACCCAGCGGACGCAAGCCTTGAACCCATTTGTAACTCGTTGCCTATCGTCTCACGAGCTGGGCGGCGAGCGCGATGCCACATTTGTGTGGCAAGGTTTCCCATGGACGCTGGCTAGACCAGATACGCCCAGCGGACGCAAGCCTTGAACCCATTTGTAATTCGTTGGCTATCGGCTCACGAGCTGGGCGGCGAGCGCGATGCCAAATTTGTGTGCCCAGGTTTCCCGTGGACGCTGGCTAGACCAGATACGCCCAGCGGACGCAAGTCTTGAACCCATTTGTAACTCGTTGCCTATCGGCTCACGAGCTGGGCGGCGAGCGCGATGCCACATTTGTGTGGCCAGGTTTCCCGTGGACGCTGGCTAGACCAGATACGCCCAGCGGACGCAAGCCTTGAACCCATTTGTAACTCGTTGCCTATCGGCTCACGAGCTGGGCGGCGAGCGCGACGCCACATTATTGTGGCCAGGTTTCCCGCGGACGCTGGGTAGACCAAATACGCCCAGCGGACGCAAGCCTTGAACCCATTTGTAACTCGTTGCCTATCAGCGCACGAGCAGGGCGGCGAGCGCAATGCCACATTTGTGTGGCCAGGTTTCCCGTGGACGCTGGCTAGACCAAATACGCCCAGCGGACGCAAGCCGTGAACCCATTTGTAACTCGTTGGCTATCGGCTCACGAGCTGGGCGGCGAGCGCGACAGTACATTTGTTTGGCCAGGTTTCCCGCGGACGCTGGCTAGAACAGATACTCCCAGCGGACGCAAGCCTTGAACCCATATGTAACTCGTTGCCTATCGTCTCACGAGCTGGGCGGCGAGCGCGATGCCACATTTGTGTGGCCAGGTGTCCCGTGGACGCTGGCTAGACCAGATACGCCCAGCGGACGCATGCCTTGAACCCATTTGTAACTCGTTGCCTATCGGCTCACGAGCTGGACGGCGAGCGCGATGCCACATTTGTGTGGCCAGGTTTCCCGCGGACTCTGGCTAGACCAGATACGCCCAGCGGACGGAAGCCTTGAACCCATTTGTAACTCGTTGCCTATCGGCTCACGAGCTGGGCGGCGAGCGCGATGCCAAATTTGTGTGGCCAGGTTTCCCGTGGACGCTGGCTAGACCAGATACGCCCAGCGGACGCAAGCCTTGAACGCATTTGTAACTCGTTGCCTATCGGCTCACGAGCTGGGCGGCGAGCGCGATGCCACATTTGTGTGGCCAGGTTTCCCGTGGACGCTGGCTAGACCAGATACGCCCAGCGGACGCAAGCCTTGAACCCATTTGTAACTCGTTGCCTATCGGCTCACGAGCTGGGCGGCGAGCGCGACGCCACATTTGTGTGGCCAGGTTTCCCGCGGACGCTGGCTAGACCAAATACGCCCAGCGGACGCAAGCCTTGAACCCATTTGTAACTCGTTGCCTATCGGCTCATGAGCAGGGCGGCGAGCGCAATGCCACATTTGTGTGGCCAGGTTTCCCGTGGACGCTGGCTAGACCAGATACGCCCAGCGGACGCAAGCCTTAAACCCATTTGTAACTCGTTGCCTATCGGCTCACGAGCTGGGAGGCGAGCGCGATGCCACATTTGTGTGGCCAGGTTTCCCGTTGACGCTGGCTAGACCAGATACGCCCAGCGGACGCAAGCCTTGAACCCATTTGTAACTCGTTCCCGGTCGGCTCACGAGCAGGGCGGCGAGCGCGATGCCACATTCGTGTGGCCAGGTTTCCCGTGGACGCTGGCTAGACCAAATACGCCCAGCGGACGCAAGCCTTGAACCCATTTGTAACTCGTTGCCTATCGGCTCACGAGCTGGGCGGCGAGCGCGATGCCACATTTGTGTGGCCAGGTTTCCCGTGGACGCTGGCTAGACCAGATACGCCCAGCGGACGCAAGCCTTGAACCCATTTGTAACTCGTTGCCTATCGGCTCACGAGCTGGGCGGCGAGCGCGACGCCACATTTGTGTGGCCAGGTTTCCCGCGGACGCTGGCTAGACCAGATACGCACATCGGACGCAAGCCTTGAACCCATTTGTAACTCGTTGCCTATCGGCTCACGAGCAGGGCGGTGAGCGTGATGCCACATTTGTGTGGCCAGGTTTCCCGTGGACGCTGGCTAGACCAGATACGCCCAGCGGACGCAAGCCTTGAACCCATTTGTAACTCGTTGCCTATCGGCTTACGAGCTGGGCGGCGAGCGCGATGCCACATTTGTGTGGCCAGGTTTCCCGTGGACGCTGGCTAGACCAGATACGCCCAGCGGACGCAAGCCTTGAACCCATTTGTAACTCGTTGCCTATCGGCTTACGAGCTGGGCGGCGAGCGCGATGCCACATTTGTGTGGCCAGGTTTCCCGTGGACGCTGGCTAGACCAGATACGCCCAGCGGACGCAAGCCTTGAACTCATTTGTAACTCGTTGCCTATCGGCTCACGAGCTGGGCGGCGAGCGCGATGCCACATTTGTGTGGCCAGGTTTCCCGTGGACGCTGGCTAGACCAGATACGCCCAGCGGACGCAAGCCTTGAACCCATTTGTAACTCGTTGCCTATCGGCTCACGAGCTGGGCGGCGAGCGCGACGCCACATTTGTGTGGCCAGGTTTCCCGCGGACGCTGGCTAGACCAAATACGCCCAGCGGACGCAAGCCTTGAACCCATTTGTAACTCGTTGCCTGTCGGCTCACGAGCAGGGCGGCGAGCGCGATGCCACATTTGTGTGGCCAGGTTTCCCGTGGACGCTGGCTAGACCAGATACGCCCAGCGGACGCAAGCCTTAAACCCATTTGTAACTCGTTACCTATCGGCTCACGAGCTGGGCGGCGAGCGCGACGGCACATTTGTGTGGCCAGGTTTCCCGCGGACGCTGGCTAGACCAGATACGCCCAGCGGACGCAAGCCTTGAACCCATTTGTAACTCGTTGCCTATCGGCTCACGAGCAGGGCGGTGAGCGTGATGCCACATTTGTGTGGCCAGGTTTCCCGTGGACGCTGGCTAGACCAGATACGCCCAGCGGACGCAAGCCTTGAACCCATTTGTAACTCGTTGCCTATCGGCTTACGAGCTGGGCGGCGAGCGCGATGCCACATTTGTGTGGCCAGGTTTCCCGTGGACGCTGGCTAGACCAGATACGCCCAGCGGACGCAAGCCTTGAACCCATTTGTAACTCGTTGCCTATCGGCTTACGAGCTGGGCGGCGAGCGCGATGCCACATTTGTGTGGCCAGGTTTCCCGTGGACGCTGGCTAGACCAGATACGCCCAGCGGACGCAAGCCTTGAACCTATTTGTAACTCGTTGCCTATCGGCTCACGAGCTGGGCGGCGAGCGCGATGCCACATTTGTGTGGCCAGGTTTCCCGTGGACGCTGGCTAGACAAGATACGCCCAGCGGACGCAAGCGTTGAACCCATTTGTAACTCGTTGCCTATCGGCTCACGAGCTGGGCGGCGAGCGCGACGGCACATTTGTGTGGCCAGGTTTCCCGCGGACGCTGGCTAGACCAAATACGCCCAGCGGACGCAAGCCTTGAACCCATTTGTAACTCGTTGCCTGTCGGCTCACGAGCAGGGCGGCGAGCGCGATGCCACATTTGTGTGGCCAGGTTTCCCGTGGACGCTGGCTAGACCAGATACGCCCAGCGGACGCAAGCCTTAAACCCATTTGTAACTCGTTTCCTATCGGCTCACGAGCTGGGCGGCGAGCGCGACGGCACATTTGTGTGGCCAGGTTTCCCGCGGACGCTGGCTAGACCAGATACGCCCAACAGACGCAAGCCTTGAACCCATTTGTAACTCGTTGCCTATCGGCTCACGAGCTGGGAGGCGAGCGCGATGCCACATTTGTGTGGCCAGGTTTCCCGTGGACGCTGGCTAGACCAGATACGCCCAGCGGACGCAAGCCTTGAACCCATTTGTAACTCGTTCCCTGTCGGCTTACGAGCTGGGCGGCGAGCGCGATGCCACATTTGTGTGGCCAGGTTTCCCGTGGACGCTGGCTAGACCAGATACGCCCAGCGGACGCAAGCCTTGAACCCATTTGTAACTCGTTGCCTATCGGCTCACGAGCTGGGCGGCGAGCGCGATGCCACATTTGTGTGGCCAGGTTTCCCGTGGACGCTGGCTAGACCAGATACGCCCAGCGGACGCAAGCCTTGAACCCATTTGTAACTCGTTGCCTATCGGCTCACGAGCTGGGCGACGAGCGCGACGCCACATTTGTGTGGCCAGGTTTTCCGCGGACGCTGGCTAGACCAGATACGCCCAGCGGACGCAAGCCTTGAACCCATTTGTGTGGCCAGGTTTCCCGTGGACGCTGGCTAGACCAGATACGCCCAGCGGACGCAAGCCTTGAACCCATTTGTAACTCGTTGCCTGTCGGCTTACGAGCTGGGCGGCGAGCGCGACGGCACATTTGTGTGGCCAGTTTCCCGTGGACGCTGGCTAGACCAGATACGCCCAGCGGACGCAAGCCTTGAACCCATTTGTAACTCGTTGCCTATCGGCTCACGAGCTGGGAGGCGAGCGCGATGCCACATTTGTGTGGCCAGGTTTCCCGTGGACGCTGGCTAGACCACATACGCCCAGCGGACGCAAGTCTTGAACCCATTTGTAACTCGTTGCCTATCGGCAACCGAGCTGGGCGGCGAGTGCGACGCCACATTTGTGTGGCCAGGTTTCCCGCGGACGCTGGCTAGACCAGATACACCCAGCGGACGCAAGCCTTGAACCCATTTGTAACTCGTTGCCTATCGTCTCACGAGCTGGGCGGCGAGCGCGATGCCACATTTGTGTGGCAAGGTTTCCCATGGACGCTGGCTAGACCAGATACGCCCAGCGGACGCAAGCCTTGAACCCATTTGTAATTCGTTGGCTATCGGCTCACGAGCTGGGCGGCGAGCGCGATGCCAAATTTGTGTGCCCAGGTTTCCCGTGGACGCTGGCTAGACCAGATACGCCCAGCGGACGCAAGTCTTGAACCCATTTGTAACTCGTTGCCTATCGGCTCACGAGCTGGGCGGCGAGCGCGATGCCACATTTGTGTGGCCAGGTTTCCCGTGGACGCTGGCTAGACCAGATACGCCCAGCGGACGCAAGCCTTGAACCCATTTGTAACTCGTTGCCTATCGGCTCACGAGCTGGGCGGCGAGCGCGACGCCACATTATTGTGGCCAGGTTTCCCGCGGACGCTGGGTAGACCAAATACGCCCAGCGGACGCAAGCCTTGAACCCATTTGTAACTCGTTGCCTATCAGCGCACGAGCAGGGCGGCGAGCGCAATGCCACATTTGTGTGGCCAGGTTTCCCGTGGACGCTGGCTAGACCAAATACGCCCAGCGGACGCAAGCCGTGAACCCATTTGTAACTCGTTGGCTATCGGCTCACGAGCTGGGCGGCGAGCGCGACAGTACATTTGTTTGGCCAGGTTTCCCGCGGACGCTGGCTAGAACAGATACTCCCAGCGGACGCAAGCCTTGAACCCATATGTAACTCGTTGCCTATCGTCTCACGAGCTGGGCGGCGAGCGCGATGCCACATTTGTGTGGCCAGGTGTCCCGTGGACGCTGGCTAGACCAGATACGCCCAGCGGACGCATGCCTTGAACCCATTTGTAACTCGTTGCCTATCGGCTCACGAGCTGGACGGCGAGCGCGATGCCACATTTGTGTGGCCAGGTTTCCCGCGGACTCTGGCTAGACCAGATACGCCCAGCGGACGGAAGCCTTGAACCCATTTGTAACTCGTTGCCTATCGGCTCACGAGCTGGGCGGCGAGCGCGATGCCAAATTTGTGTGGCCAGGTTTCCCGTGGACGCTGGCTAGACCAGATACGCCCAGCGGACGCAAGCCTTGAACGCATTTGTAACTCGTTGCCTATCGGCTCACGAGCTGGGCGGCGAGCGCGATGCCACATTTGTGTGGCCAGGTTTCCCGTGGACGCTGGCTAGACCAGATACGCCCAGCGGACGCAAGCCTTGAACCCATTTGTAACTCGTTGCCTATCGGCTCACGAGCTGGGCGGCGAGCGCGACGCCACATTTGTGTGGCCAGGTTTCCCGCGGACGCTGGCTAGACCAAATACGCCCAGCGGACGCAAGCCTTGAACCCATTTGTAACTCGTTGCCTATCGGCTCATGAGCAGGGCGGCGAGCGCAATGCCACATTTGTGTGGCCAGGTTTCCCGTGGACGCTGGCTAGACCAGATACGCCCAGCGGACGCAAGCCTTAAACCCATTTGTAACTCGTTGCCTATCGGCTCACGAGCTGGGAGGCGAGCGCGATGCCACATTTGTGTGGCCAGGTTTCCCGTTGACGCTGGCTAGACCAGATACGCCCAGCGGACGCAAGCCTTGAACCCATTTGTAACTCGTTCCCGGTCGGCTCACGAGCAGGGCGGCGAGCGCGATGCCACATTCGTGTGGCCAGGTTTCCCGTGGACGCTGGCTAGACCAAATACGCCCAGCGGACGCAAGCCTTGAACCCATTTGTAACTCGTTGCCTATCGGCTCACGAGCTGGGCGGCGAGCGCGATGCCACATTTGTGTGGCCAGGTTTCCCGTGGACGCTGGCTAGACCAGATACGCCCAGCGGACGCAAGCCTTGAACCCATTTGTAACTCGTTGCCTATCGGCTCACGAGCTGGGCGGCGAGCGCGACGCCACATTTGTGTGGCCAGGTTTCCCGCGGACGCTGGCTAGACCAGATACGCACATCGGACGCAAGCCTTGAACCCATTTGTAACTCGTTGCCTATCGGCTCACGAGCAGGGCGGTGAGCGTGATGCCACATTTGTGTGGCCAGGTTTCCCGTGGACGCTGGCTAGACCAGATACGCCCAGCGGACGCAAGCCTTGAACCCATTTGTAACTCGTTGCCTATCGGCTTACGAGCTGGGCGGCGAGCGCGATGCCACATTTGTGTGGCCAGGTTTCCCGTGGACGCTGGCTAGACCAGATACGCCCAGCGGACGCAAGCCTTGAACCCATTTGTAACTCGTTGCCTATCGGCTTACGAGCTGGGCGGCGAGCGCGATGCCACATTTGTGTGGCCAGGTTTCCCGTGGACGCTGGCTAGACCAGATACGCCCAGCGGACGCAAGCCTTGAACTCATTTGTAACTCGTTGCCTATCGGCTCACGAGCTGGGCGGCGAGCGCGATGCCACATTTGTGTGGCCAGGTTTCCCGTGGACGCTGGCTAGACCAGATACGCCCAGCGGACGCAAGCCTTGAACCCATTTGTAACTCGTTGCCTATCGGCTCACGAGCTGGGCGGCGAGCGCGACGCCACATTTGTGTGGCCAGGTTTCCCGCGGACGCTGGCTAGACCAAATACGCCCAGCGGACGCAAGCCTTGAACCCATTTGTAACTCGTTGCCTGTCGGCTCACGAGCAGGGCGGCGAGCGCGATGCCACATTTGTGTGGCCAGGTTTCCCGTGGACGCTGGCTAGACCAGATACGCCCAGCGGACGCAAGCCTTAAACCCATTTGTAACTCGTTACCTATCGGCTCACGAGCTGGGCGGCGAGCGCGACGGCACATTTGTGTGGCCAGGTTTCCCGCGGACGCTGGCTAGACCAGATACGCCCAGCGGACGCAAGCCTTGAACCCATTTGTAACTCGTTGCCTATCGGCTCACGAGCAGGGCGGTGAGCGTGATGCCACATTTGTGTGGCCAGGTTTCCCGTGGACGCTGGCTAGACCAGATACGCCCAGCGGACGCAAGCCTTGAACCCATTTGTAACTCGTTGCCTATCGGCTTACGAGCTGGGCGGCGAGCGCGATGCCACATTTGTGTGGCCAGGTTTCCCGTGGACGCTGGCTAGACCAGATACGCCCAGCGGACGCAAGCCTTGAACCCATTTGTAACTCGTTGCCTATCGGCTTACGAGCTGGGCGGCGAGCGCGATGCCACATTTGTGTGGCCAGGTTTCCCGTGGACGCTGGCTAGACCAGATACGCCCAGCGGACGCAAGCCTTGAACCCATTTGTAACTCGTTGCCTATCGGCTCACGAGCTGGGCGGCGAGCGCGATGCCACATTTGTGTGGCCAGGTTTCCCGTGGACGCTGGCTAGACAAGATACGCCCAGCGGACGCAAGCGTTGAACCCATTTGTAACTCGTTGCCTATCGGCTCACGAGCTGGGCGGCGAGCGCGACGGCACATTTGTGTGGCCAGGTTTCCCGCGGACGCTGGCTAGACCAAATACGCCCAGCGGACGCAAGCCTTGAACCCATTTGTAACTCGTTGCCTGTCGGCTCACGAGCAGGGCGGCGAGCGCGATGCCACATTTGTGTGGCCAGGTTTCCCGTGGACGCTGGCTAGACCAGATACGCCCAGCGGACGCAAGCCTTAAACCCATTTGTAACTCGTTTCCTATCGGCTCACGAGCTGGGCGGCGAGCGCGACGGCACATTTGTGTGGCCAGGTTTCCCGCGGACGCTGGCTAGACCAGATACGCCCAACAGACGCAAGCCTTGAACCCATTTGTAACTCGTTGCCTATCGGCTCACGAGCTGGGAGGCGAGCGCGATGCCACATTTGTGTGGCCAGGTTTCCCGTGGACGCTGGCTAGACCAGATACGCCCAGCGGACGCAAGCCTTGAACCCATTTGTAACTCGTTCCCTGTCGGCTTACGAGCTGGGCGGCGAGCGCGATGCCACATTTGTGTGGCCAGGTTTCCCGTGGACGCTGGCTAGACCAGATACGCCCAGCGGACGCAAGCCTTGAACCCATTTGTAACTCGTTGCCTATCGGCTCACGAGCTGGGCGGCGAGCGCGATGCCACATTTGTGTGGCCAGGTTTCCCGTGGACGCTGGCTAGACCAGATACGCCCTGCGGACGCAAGCCTTGAACCCATTTGTAACTCGTTGCCTATCGGCTCACGAGCTGGGCGACGAGCGCGACGCCACATTTGTGTGGCCAGGTTTTCCGCGGACGCTGGCTAGACCAGATACGCCCAGCGGACGCAAGCCTTGAACCCATTTGTGTGGCCAGGTTTCCCGTGGACGCTGGCTAGACCAGATACGCCCAGCGGACGCAAGCCTTGAACCCATTTGTAACTCGTTGCCTGTCGGCTCACGAGCTGGGCGGCGAGCGCGATGCCACATTTGTGTGGCCAGGTTTCCCGTGGACGCTGGCTAGACCAGATACGCCCAGCGGACGCAAGCCTCGAACCCATTTGTAACTCGTTGCCTATCGGCTCACGAGCTGGGCGGCGAGCGCGACGCCACATTTGTGTGGCCAGGTTTCCCGCGGACGCTGGCTAGACCAGATGCGCCCAACGGACGCAAGCCTTGAACCCACTTGTAACTCGTTGCCTATCGGCTCACGAGCTGGGCGGCGAGCGCGATGCCACATTTGTGTCGCCAGGTTTCCCGTGGATGCTGGCTAGACCAGATACGCCCAGCGGACGCAAGCCTTGAACCCATTTGTAACTCGTTGCCTATCGGCTTACGAGCTGGGCGGCGAGCGCGATGCCACATTTGTGTGGCCAGGTTTCCCGTGGACGCTGGCTAGACCAGATACGCCAAGCGGACGCAAGCCTTGAACCCATTTGTAACTCGTTGCCTATCGGCTCACGAGCTGGGCGGCGAGCGCGACGCCACATTTGTGTGGCCAGGTTTCCCGCGGAGGCTGGCTAGACCAGATATGCCCAGCGGACGCAAGCCTTGAACCCATTTGTAACTCGTTGCCTATCGGCTCACGAGCAGGGCGGTGAGCGCGATGCCATATTTGTGTGGCCAGGTTTCCCATGGACGGTGGCTAGACCAGATACGCCCAGCGGACGCAAGCCTTGAACCCATTTGTAACTCGTTGCCTATCGGCTTACGAGCTGGGCGGCGAGCGCGATGTCACATTTGTGTGGCCAGGTTTCCCGTGGACGCTGGCTAGACCAGATACGCCCAGCGGACGCAAGCCTTGGACCCATTTGTAACTCGTTGCCTATCGGCTTACGAGCTGGGCGGCGAGCGCGATGCCACATTTGTGTGGCCAGGTTTCCCTTGGACGCTAGCTAGACCAGATACGCCCAGCGGACGCAAGCCTTGAACCCATTTGTAACTCGTTGCCTATCGGCTCACGAGCTGGGCGGCGAGCGCGATGCCACATTTGTGTGGCCAGGTTTCCCGTGGACGCTGGCTAGACCAGATACGCCCAGCGGACGCAAGCCTTGAACCCATTTGTAACTCGTTGCCTATCGGCTCACGAGCTGGGCGGCGAGCGCGATGCCACATTTGTGTGGCCAGGTTTCCCGTGGACGCTGGCTAGACCAGATACGCCCAGCGGACGCAAGCCTTGAACCCATTTGTAACTCGTTGCCTATCGGCTCACGAGCTGGGCGGCGAGCGCGACGCCACATTTGTGTGGCCAGGTTTTCCGCGGACGCTGGCTAGACCAGATACGCCCAGCGGACGCAAGCCTTGAACCCATTTGTGTGGCCAGGTTTCCCGTGGACGCTGGCTAGACCAGATACGCCCAGCGGACGCAAGCCTTGAACCCATTTGTAACTCGTTGCCTGTCGGCTCACGAGCTGGGCGGCGAGCGCGATGCCACATTTGTGTGGCCAGGTTTCCCGTGGACGCTGGCTAGACCAGATACGCCCAGCGGACGCAAGCCTTGAACCCATTTGTAACTCGTTGCCTATCGGCTCACGAGCTGGGCGGCGAGCGCGACGCCACATTTGTGTGGCCAGGTTTCCCGCGGACGCTGGCTAGACCAGATACGCCCAGCGGACGCAAGCCTTGAACCCACTTGTAACTCGTTGCCTATCGGCTCACGAGCTAGGCGGCGAGCGCGATGCCACATTTGTGTCGCCAGGTTTCCCGTGGATGCTGGCTAGACCAGATACGCCCAGCGGACGCAAGCCTTGAACCCATTTGTAACTCGTTGCCTATCGGTTTACGAGCTGGGCGGCGAGCGCGATGCCACATTTGTGTGGCCAGGTTTCCCGTGGACGCTGGCTAGACTAGATACGCCAAGAGGACGCAAGCCTTGAACCCATTTGTAACTCGTTGCCTATCGGCTTACGAGCTGGGCGGCGAGCGCGATGCCACATTTGTGTGGCCAGGTTTCCCGTGGACGCTGGCTAGACCAGATACGCCCAGCGGACGCAAGCCTTGAACCCATTTGTAACTCGTTGCCTATCGGCTCACGAGCTGGGCGGCGAGCGCGATGCCACATTTGTGTGGCGAGGTTTCCCGTGGACGCTGGCTAGACCAGATACGCCCAGCGGACGCAAGCCTTGAACCCATTTGTAACTCGTTGCCTATCGGCTCACGAGCTGGGCGGCGAGCGCGATGCCACATTTGTGTGGCCAGGTTTCCCGTGGACGCTGGCTAGACCAGATACGCCCAGCGGACGCAAGCCTTGAACCCATTTGTAACTCGTTGCCTATCGGCTCACGAGCTGGGCGGCGAGCGCGACGCCACATTTGTGTGGCCAGGTTTCCCGCGGACGCTGGCTAGACCAGATACGCCCAGCGGACGCAAGCCTTGAACCCATTTGTAACTCGTTGCCTATCGGCTCACGAGCAGGGCGGCGAGCGCGATTCCACATTTGTGTGGCCAGGTTTCCCGTGGACGCTGGCTAGACCAGATACGCCCAGCGGACGCAAGCCTTGAACCCATTTGTAACTCGTTGCCTGTCGGCTTACGAGCTGGGCGGCGAGCGCGATGCCACATTTGTGTGGCCAGGTTTCCCGTGGACGCTGGCTAGACCAGATACGCCCAGCGTACGCAAGCCTTGAACCCATTTGTAACTCGTTGCCTATCGTCTCACGAGCTGGGCGGCGAGCGCGATGCCACATTTGTGTGGCCAGGTTTCCCGTGGACGCTGGCTAGACCAGATACGCCCAGCGGACGCAAGCCTTGAACCCATTTGTAACTCGTTGCCTATCGGCTCACGAGCTGGACGGCGAGCGCGATGCCACATTTGTGTGGCCAGGTTTCCCGCGGACTCTGGCTAGACCAGATACGCCCAGCGGACGCAAGCCTTGAACCCATTTGTAACTCGTTGCCTATCGGCTCACGAGCTGGGCGGCGAGCGCGATGCCACATTTCTGTCGCCAGGTTTCCCGTGGATGCTGGCTAGACCAGATACGCCCAGCGGACGCAAGCCTTGAACCCATTTGTAACTCGTTGCCTATCGGCTTACGAGCTGGGCGGCGAGCGCGATGCCACATTTGTGTGGCCAGGTTTCCCGTGGACGCTGGCTAGACCAGATACGCCCAGCGGACGCAAGCCTTGAACCCATTTGTAACTCGTTGCCTATCGGCTCACGAGCTGGGCGGCGAGCGCGACGCCACATTTGTGTGGCCAGGTTTCCCGCGGACGCTGGCTAGACCAAATACGCCCAGCGGACGCAAGCCTTGAACCCATTTGTAACTCGTTGCCTATCGGCTCATGAGCAGGGCGGCGAGCGCAATGCCACATTTGTGTGGCCAGGTTTCCCGTGGACGCTGGCTAGACCAGATACGCCCAGCGGACGCAAGCCTTAAACCCATTTGTAACTCGTTGCCTATCGGCTCACGAGCTGGGAGGCGAGCGCGATGCCACATTTGTGTGGCCAGGTTTCCCGTGGACGCTGGCTAGACCAGATACGCCCAGCGGACGCAAGCCTTGAACCCATTTGTAACTCGTTCCCTGTCGGCTCACGAGCAGGGCGGCGAGCGCGATGCCACATTCGTGTGGCCAGGTTTCCCGTGGACGCTGGCTAGACCAAATACGCCCAGCGGACGCAAGCCTTGAACCCATTTGTAACTCGTTGCCTATCGGCTCACGAGCTGGGCGGCGAGCGCGATGCCACATTTGTGTGGCCAGGTTTCCCGTGGACGCTGGCTAGACCAGATACGCCCAGCGGACGCAAGCCTTGAACCCATTTGTAACTCGTTGCCTATCGGCTCACGAGCTGGGCGGCGAGCGCGACGCCACATTTGTGTGGCCAGGTTTCCCGCGGACGCTGGCTAGACCAGATACGCACAGCGGACGCAAGCCTTGAACCCATTTGTAACTCGTTGCCTATCGGCTCACGAGCAGGGCGGTGAGCGTGATGCCACATTTGTGTGGCCAGGTTTCCCGTGGACGCTGGCTAGACCAGATACGCCCAGCGGACGCAAGCCTTGAACCCATTTGTAACTCGTTGCCTATCGGCTTACGAGCTGGGCGGCGAGCGCGATGCCACATTTGTGTGGCCAGGTTTCCCGTGGACGCTGGCTAGACCAGATACGCCCAGCGGACGCAAGCCTTGAACCCATTTGTAACTCGTTGCCTATCGGCTTACGAGCTGGGCGGCGAGCGCGATGCCACATTTGTGTGGCCAGGTTTCCCTTGGACGCTGGCTAGACCAGATACGCCCAGCGGACGCAAGCCTAGAACTCATTTGTAACTCGTTGCCTATCGGCTCACGAGCTGGGCGGCGAGCGCGATGCCACATTTGTGTGGCCAGGTTTCCCGTGGACGCTGGCTAGACCAGATACGCCCAGCGGACGCAAGCCTTGAACCCATTTGTAACTCGTTGCCTATCGGCTCACGAGCTGGGCGGCGAGCGCGACGCCACATTTGTGTGGCCAGGTTTCTCGCGGACGCTGGCTAGACCAAATACGCCCAGCGGACGCAAGCCTTGAACCCATTTGTAACTCGTTGCCTGTCGGCTCACGAGCAGGGCGGCGAGCGCGATGCCACATTTGTGTGGCCAGGTTTCCCGTGGACGCTGGCTAGACCAGATACGCCCAGCGGACGCAAGCCTTAAACCCATTTGTAACTCGTTACCTATCGGCTCACGAGCTGGGCGGCGAGCGCGACGGCACATTTGTGTGGCCAGGTTTCCCGCGGACGCTGGCTAGACTAGATACGCCCAGCGGACGCAAGCCTTGAACCCATTTGTAACTCGTTGCCTATCGGCTCACGAGCAGGGCGGTGAGCGTGATGCCACATTTGTGTGGCCAGGTTTCCCGTGGACGCTGGCTAGACCAGATACGCCCAGCGGACGCAAGCCTTGAACCCATTTGTAACTCGTTGCCTATCGGCTTACGAGCTGGGCGGCGAGCGCGATGCCACATTTGTGTGGCCAGGTTTCCCGTGGACGCTGGCTAGACCAGATACGCCCAGCGGACGCAAGCCTTGAACCCATTTGTAACTCGTTGCCTATCGGCTCACGAGCTGGGCGGCGAGCGCGATGCCACATTTGTGTGGCCAGGTTTCCCGTGGACGCTGGCTAGACCAGATACGCCCAGCGGACGCAAGCCTTGAACCCATTTGTAACTCGTTGCCTATCGGCTCACGAGCTGGGCGGCGAGCGCGACGCCACATTTGTGTGGCCAGGTTTCCCGCGGACGCTGGCTAGACCAAATACGCCCAGCGGACGCAAGCCTTGAACCCATTTGTAACTCGTTGCCTATCGGCTCATGAGCAGGGCGGCGAGCGCAATGCCACATTTGTGTGGCCAGGTTTCCCGTGGACGCTGGCTAGACCAGATACGCCCAGCGGACGCAAGCCTTAAACCCATTTGTAACTCGTTGCCTATCGGCTCACGAGCTGGGAGGCGAGCGCGATGCCTCATTTGTGTGGCCAGGTTTCCCGTGGACGCTGGCTAGACCAGATACGCCCAGCGGACGCAAGCCTTGAACCCATTTGTAACTCGTTCCCTGTCGGCTCACGAGCAGGGCGGCGAGCGCGATGCCACATTCGTGTGGCCAGGTTTCCCGTGGACGCTGGCTAGACCAAATACGCCCAGCGGACGCAAGCCTTGAACCCATTTGTAACTCGTTGCCTATCGGCTCACGAGCTGGGCGGCGAGCGCGATGCCTCATTTGTGTGGCCAGGTTTCCCGTGGACGCTGGCTAGACCAGATACGCCCAGCGGACGCAAGCCTTGAACCCATTTGTAACTCGTTGCCTATCGGCTTACGAGCTGGGCGGCGAGCGCGATGCCACATTTGTGTGGCCAGGTTTCCCGTGGACGCTGGCTAGACCAGATACGCCCAGCGGACGCAAGCCTAGAACTCATTTGTAACTCGTTGCCTATCGGCTCACGAGCTGGGCGGCGAGCGCGATGCCACATTTGTGTGGCCAGGTTTCCCGTGGACGCTGGCTAGACCAGATACGCCCAGCGGACGCAAGCCTTGAACCCATTTGTAACTCGTTGCCTATCGGCTCACGAGCTGGGCGGCGAGCGCGACGCCACATTTGTGTGGCCAGGTTTCCCGCGGACGCTGGCTAGACCAAATACGCCCAGCGGACGCAAGCCTTGAACCCATTTGTAACTCGTTGCCTGTCGGCTCACGAGCAGGGCGGCGAGCGCGATGCCACATTTGTGTGGCCAGGTTTCCCGTGGACGCTGGCTAGACCAGATACGCCCAGCGGACGCAAGCCTTAAACCCATTTGTAACTCGTTACCTATCGGCTCACGAGCTGGGCGGCGAGCGCGACGGCACATTTGTGTGGCCAGGTTTCCCGCGGACGCTGGCTAGACCAGATACGCCCACCGGACGCAAGCCTTGAACCCATTTGTAACTCGTTGCCTATCGGCTCACGAGCAGGGCGGTGAGCGTGATGCCACATTTGTGTGGCCAGGTTTCCCGTGGACGCTGGCTAGACCAGATACGCCCAGCGGACGCAAGCCTTGAACCCATTTGTAACTCGTTGCCTATCGGCTTACGAGCTGGGCGGCGAGCGCGATGCCACATTTGTGTGGCCAGGTTTCCCGTGGACGCTGGCTAGACCAGATACGCCCAGCGGACGCAAGCCTTGAACCCATTTGTAACTCGTTGCCTATCGGCTTACGAGCTGGGCGGCGAGCGCGATGCCACATTTGTGTGGCCAGGTTTCCCGTGGACGCTGGCTAGACCAGATACGCCCAGCGGACGCAAGCCTTGAACCCATTTGTAACTCGTTGCCTATCGGCTCACGAGCTGGGCGGCGAGCGCGATGCCACATTTGTGTGGCCAGGTTTCCCGTGGACGCTGGCTAGACCAGATACGCCCAGCGGACGCAAGCCTTGAACCCATTTGTAACTCGTTGCCTATCGGCTCACGAGCTGGGCGGCGAGCGCGACGCCACATTTGTGTGGCCAGGTTTCCCGCGGACGCTGGCTAGACCAAATACGCCCAGCGGACGCAAGCCTTGAACCCATTTGTAACTCGTTGCCTGTCGGCTCACGAGCAGGGCGGCGAGCGCGATGCCACATTTGTGTGGCCAGGTTTCCCGTGGACGCTGGCTAGACCAGATACGCCCAGCGGACGCAAGCCTTAAACCCATTTGTAACTCGTTTCCTATCGGCTCACGAGCTGGGCGGCGAGCGCGACGGCACATTTGTGTGGCCAGGTTTTCCGCGGACGCTGGCTAGACCAGATACGCCCAGCGGACGCAAGCCTTGAACCCATTTGTGTGGCCAGGTTTCCCGTGGACGCTGGCTAGACCAGATACGCCCAGCGGACGCAAGCCTTGAACCCATTTGTAACTCGTTGCCTGTCGGCTCACGAGCTGGGCGGCGAGCGCGATGCCACATTTGTGTGGCCAGGTTTCCCGTGGACGCTGGCTAGACCAGATACGCCCAGCGGACGCAAGCCTTGAACCCATTTGTAACTCGTTGCCTATCGGCTCACGAGCTGGGCGGCGAGCGCGACGCCACATTTGTGTGGCCAGGTTTCCCGCGGACGCTGGCTAGACCAGATACGCCCAGCGGACGCAAGCCTTGAACCCACTTGTAACTCGTTGCCTATCGGCTCACGAGCTGGGCGGCGAGCGCGATGCCACATTTGTGTCGCCAGGTTTCCCGTGGATGCTGGGTAGACCAGATACGCCCAGCGGACGCAAGCCTTGAACCCATTTGTAACTCGTTGCCTATCGGCTTACGAGCTGGGCGGCGAGCGCGATGCCACATTTGTGTGGCCAGGTTTCCCATGGACGCTGGCTAGACCAGATACGCCAAGCGGACGCAAGCCTTGAACCCATTTGTAACTCGTTGCCTATCGGCTCACGAGCTGGGCGGCGAGCGCGACGCCACATTTGTGTGGCCAGGTTTCCCGCGGACGCTGGCTAGACCAGATATGCCCAGCGGACGCAAGCCTTGAACCCATTTGTAACTCGTTGCCTATCGGCTCACGAGCAGGGCGGTGAGCGCGATGCCATATTTGTGTGGCCAGGTTTCCCGTGGACGCTGGCTAGACCAGATACGCCCAGCGGACGCAAGCCTTGAACCCATTTGTAACTCGTTGCCTATCGGCTTACGAGCTGGGCGGCGAGCGCGATGTCACATTTGTGTGGCCAGGTTTCCCGTGGACGCTGGCTAGACCAGATACGCCCAGCGGACGCAAGCCTTGGACCCATTTGTAACTCGTTGCCTATCGGCTTACGAGCTGGGCGGCGAGCGCGATGCCACATTTGTGTGGCCAGGTTTCCCGTGGACGCTGGCTAGACCAGATAGGCCCAGCGGACGCAAGCCTTGAACCCATTTGTAACTCGTTGCCTATCGGCTTACGAGCTGGGCGGCGAGCGCGATGCCACATTTGTGTGGCCAGGTTTCCCGTGGACGCTGGCTAGACCAGATACGCCCAGCGGACGCAAGCCTTGAACCCATTTGTAACTCGTTGCCTATCGGCTTACGAGCTGGGCGGCGAGCGCGATGCCACATTTGTGTGGCCAGGTTTCCCGTGGACGCTGGCTAGACCAGATACGCCCAGCGGACGCAAGCCTTGAACCCATTTGTAACTCGTTGCCTATCGGCTCACGAGCTGGGCGGCGAGCGCGATGCCACATTTGTGTGGCCAGGTTTCCCGTGGACGCTGGCTAGACCAGATACGCCCAGCGGACGCAAGCCTTGAACCCATTTGTAACTCGTTGCCTATCGGCTCACGAGCTGGGCGGCGAGCGCGACGCCACATTTGTGTGGCCAGGTTTCCCGCGGACGCTGGCTAGACCAAATACGCCCAGCGGACGCAAGCCTTGAACCCATTTGTAACTCGTTGCCTGTCGGCTCACGAGCAGGGCGGCGAGCGCGATGCCACATTTGTGTGGCCAGGTTTCCCGTGGACGCTGGCTAGACCAGATACGCCCAGCGGACGCAAGCCTTAAACCCATTTGTAACTCGTTTCCTATCGGCTCACGAGCTGGGCGGCGAGCGCGACGGCACATTTGTGTGGCCAGGTTTTCCGCGGACGCTGGCTAGACCAGATACGCCCAGCGGACGCAAGCCTTGAACCCATTTGTGTGGCCAGGTTTCCCGTGGACGCTGGCTAGACCAGATACGCCCAGCGGACGCAAGCCTTGAACCCATTTGTAACTCGTTGCCTGTCGGCTCACGAGCTGGGCGGCGAGCGCGATGCCACATTTGTGTGGCCAGGTTTCCCGTGGACGCTGGCTAGACCAGATACGCCCAGCGGACGCAAGCCTTGAACCCATTTGTAACTCGTTGCCTATCGGCTCACGAGCTGGGCGGCGAGCGCGACGCCACATTTGTGTGGCCAGGTTTCCCGCGGACGCTGGCTAGACCAAATACGCCCAGCGGACGCAAGCCTTGAACCCATTTGTAACTCGTTGCCTGTCGGCTCACGAGCAGGGCGGCGAGCGCGATGCCACATTTGTGTGGCCAGGTTTCCCGTGGACGCTGGCTAGACCAGATACGCCCAGCGGACGCAAGCCTTAAACCCATTTGTAACTCGTTACCTATCGGCTCACGAGCTGGGCGGCGAGCGCGACGGCACATTTGTGTGGCCAGGTTTCCCGCGGACGCTGGCTAGACTAGATACGCCCAGCGGACGCAAGCCTTGAACCCATTTGTAACTCGTTGCCTATCGGCTCACGAGCAGGGCGGTGAGCGTGATGCCACATTTGTGTGGCCAGGTTTCCCGTGGACGCTGGCTAGACCAGATACGCCCAGCGGACGCAAGCCTTGAACCCATTTGTAACTCGTTGCCTATCGGCTTACGAGCTGGGCGGCGAGCGCGATGCCACATTTGTGTGGCCAGGTTTCCCGTGGACGCTGGCTAGACCAGATACGCCCAGCGGACGCAAGCCTTGAACCCATTTGTAACTCGTTGCCTATCGGCTCACGAGCTGGGCGGCGAGCGCGATGCCACATTTGTGTGGCCAGGTTTCCCGTGGACGCTGGCTAGACCAGATACGCCCAGCGGACGCAAGCCTTGAACCCATTTGTAACTCGTTGCCTATCGGCTCACGAGCTGGGCGGCGAGCGCGACGCCACATTTGTGTGGCCAGGTTTCCCGCGGACGCTGGCTAGACCAAATACGCCCAGCGGACGCAAGCCTTGAACCCATTTGTAACTCGTTGCCTATCGGCTCATGAGCAGGGCGGCGAGCGCAATGCCACATTTGTGTGGCCAGGTTTCCCGTGGACGCTGGCTAGACCAGATACGCCCAGCGGACGCAAGCCTTAAACCCATTTGTAACTCGTTGCCTATCGGCTCACGAGCTGGGAGGCGAGCGCGATGCCTCATTTGTGTGGCCAGGTTTCCCGTGGACGCTGGCTAGACCAGATACGCCCAGCGGACGCAAGCCTTGAACCCATTTGTAACTCGTTCCCTGTCGGCTCACGAGCAGGGCGGCGAGCGCGATGCCACATTCGTGTGGCCAGGTTTCCCGTGGACGCTGGCTAGACCAAATACGCCCAGCGGACGCAAGCCTTGAACCCATTTGTAACTCGTTGCCTATCGGCTCACGAGCTGGGCGGCGAGCGCGATGCCTCATTTGTGTGGCCAGGTTTCCCGTGGACGCTGGCTAGACCAGATACGCCCAGCGGACGCAAGCCTTGAACCCATTTGTAACTCGTTGCCTATCGGCTTACGAGCTGGGCGGCGAGCGCGATGCCACATTTGTGTGGCCAGGTTTCCCGTGGACGCTGGCTAGACCAGATACGCCCAGCGGACGCAAGCCTAGAACTCATTTGTAACTCGTTGCCTATCGGCTCACGAGCTGGGCGGCGAGCGCGATGCCACATTTGTGTGGCCAGGTTTCCCGTGGACGCTGGCTAGACCAGATACGCCCAGCGGACGCAAGCCTTGAACCCATTTGTAACTCGTTGCCTATCGGCTCACGAGCTGGGCGGCGAGCGCGACGCCACATTTGTGTGGCCAGGTTTCCCGCGGACGCTGGCTAGACCAAATACGCCCAGCGGACGCAAGCCTTGAACCCATTTGTAACTCGTTGCCTGTCGGCTCACGAGCAGGGCGGCGAGCGCGATGCCACATTTGTGTGGCCAGGTTTCCCGTGGACGCTGGCTAGACCAGATACGCCCAGCGGACGCAAGCCTTAAACCCATTTGTAACTCGTTACCTATCGGCTCACGAGCTGGGCGGCGAGCGCGACGGCACATTTGTGTGGCCAGGTTTCCCGCGGACGCTGGCTAGACCAGATACGCCCACCGGACGCAAGCCTTGAACCCATTTGTAACTCGTTGCCTATCGGCTCACGAGCAGGGCGGTGAGCGTGATGCCACATTTGTGTGGCCAGGTTTCCCGTGGACGCTGGCTAGACCAGATACGCCCAGCGGACGCAAGCCTTGAACCCATTTGTAACTCGTTGCCTATCGGCTTACGAGCTGGGCGGCGAGCGCGATGCCACATTTGTGTGGCCAGGTTTCCCGTGGACGCTGGCTAGACCAGATACGCCCAGCGGACGCAAGCCTTGAACCCATTTGTAACTCGTTGCCTATCGGCTTACGAGCTGGGCGGCGAGCGCGATGCCACATTTGTGTGGCCAGGTTTCCCGTGGACGCTGGCTAGACCAGATACGCCCAGCGGACGCAAGCCTTGAACCCATTTGTAACTCGTTGCCTATCGGCTCACGAGCTGGGCGGCGAGCGCGATGCCACATTTGTGTGGCCAGGTTTCCCGTGGACGCTGGCTAGACCAGATACGCCCAGCGGACGCAAGCCTTGAACCCATTTGTAACTCGTTGCCTATCGGCTCACGAGCTGGGCGGCGAGCGCGACGCCACATTTGTGTGGCCAGGTTTCCCGCGGACGCTGGCTAGACCAAATACGCCCAGCGGACGCAAGCCTTGAACCCATTTGTAACTCGTTGCCTGTCGGCTCACGAGCAGGGCGGCGAGCGCGATGCCACATTTGTGTGGCCAGGTTTCCCGTGGACGCTGGCTAGACCAGATACGCCCAGCGGACGCAAGCCTTAAACCCATTTGTAACTCGTTTCCTATCGGCTCACGAGCTGGGCGGCGAGCGCGACGGCACATTTGTGTGGCCAGGTTTTCCGCGGACGCTGGCTAGACCAGATACGCCCAGCGGACGCAAGCCTTGAACCCATTTGTGTGGCCAGGTTTCCCGTGGACGCTGGCTAGACCAGATACGCCCAGCGGACGCAAGCCTTGAACCCATTTGTAACTCGTTGCCTGTCGGCTCACGAGCTGGGCGGCGAGCGCGATGCCACATTTGTGTGGCCAGGTTTCCCGTGGACGCTGGCTAGACCAGATACGCCCAGCGGACGCAAGCCTTGAACCCATTTGTAACTCGTTGCCTATCGGCTCACGAGCTGGGCGGCGAGCGCGACGCCACATTTGTGTGGCCAGGTTTCCCGCGGACGCTGGCTAGACCAGATACGCCCAGCGGACGCAAGCCTTGAACCCACTTGTAACTCGTTGCCTATCGGCTCACGAGCTGGGCGGCGAGCGCGATGCCACATTTGTGTCGCCAGGTTTCCCGTGGATGCTGGGTAGACCAGATACGCCCAGCGGACGCAAGCCTTGAACCCATTTGTAACTCGTTGCCTATCGGCTTACGAGCTGGGCGGCGAGCGCGATGCCACATTTGTGTGGCCAGGTTTCCCATGGACGCTGGCTAGACCAGATACGCCAAGCGGACGCAAGCCTTGAACCCATTTGTAACTCGTTGCCTATCGGCTCACGAGCTGGGCGGCGAGCGCGACGCCACATTTGTGTGGCCAGGTTTCCCGCGGACGCTGGCTAGACCAGATATGCCCAGCGGACGCAAGCCTTGAACCCATTTGTAACTCGTTGCCTATCGGCTCACGAGCAGGGCGGTGAGCGCGATGCCATATTTGTGTGGCCAGGTTTCCCGTGGACGCTGGCTAGACCAGATACGCCCAGCGGACGCAAGCCTTGAACCCATTTGTAACTCGTTGCCTATCGGCTTACGAGCTGGGCGGCGAGCGCGATGTCACATTTGTGTGGCCAGGTTTCCCGTGGACGCTGGCTAGACCAGATACGCCCAGCGGACGCAAGCCTTGGACCCATTTGTAACTCGTTGCCTATCGGCTTACGAGCTGGGCGGCGAGCGCGATGCCACATTTGTGTGGCCAGGTTTCCCGTGGACGCTGGCTAGACCAGATAGGCCCAGCGGACGCAAGCCTTGAACCCATTTGTAACTCGTTGCCTATCGGCTTACGAGCTGGGCGGCGAGCGCGATGCCACATTTGTGTGGCCAGGTTTCCCGTGGACGCTGGCTAGACCAGATACGCCCAGCGGACGCAAGCCTTGAACCCATTTGTAACTCGTTGCCTATCGGCTTACGAGCTGGGCGGCGAGCGCGATGCCACATTTGTGTGGCCAGGTTTCCCGTGGACGCTGGCTAGACCAGATACGCCCAGCGGACGCAAGCCTTGAACCCATTTGTAACTCGTTGCCTATCGGCTCACGAGCTGGGCGGCGAGCGCGATGCCACATTTGTGTGGCCAGGTTTCCCGTGGACGCTGGCTAGACCAGATACGCCCAGCGGACGCAAGCCTTGAACCCATTTGTAACTCGTTGCCTATCGGCTCACGAGCTGGGCGGCGAGCGCGACGCCACATTTGTGTGGCCAGGTTTCCCGCGGACGCTGGCTAGACCAAATACGCCCAGCGGACGCAAGCCTTGAACCCATTTGTAACTCGTTGCCTGTCGGCTCACGAGCAGGGCGGCGAGCGCGATGCCACATTTGTGTGGCCAGGTTTCCCGTGGACGCTGGCTAGACCAGATACGCCCAGCGGACGCAAGCCTTAAACCCATTTGTAACTCGTTTCCTATCGGCTCACGAGCTGGGCGGCGAGCGCGACGGCACATTTGTGTGGCCAGGTTTTCCGCGGACGCTGGCTAGACCAGATACGCCCAGCGGACGCAAGCCTTGAACCCATTTGTGTGGCCAGGTTTCCCGTGGACGCTGGCTAGACCAGATACGCCCAGCGGACGCAAGCCTTGAACCCATTTGTAACTCGTTGCCTGTCGGCTCACGAGCTGGGCGGCGAGCGCGATGCCACATTTGTGTGGCCAGGTTTCCCGTGGACGCTGGCTAGACCAGATACGCCCAGCGGACGCAAGCCTTGAACCCATTTGTAACTCGTTGCCTATCGGCTCACGAGCTGGGCGGCGAGCGCGACGCCACATTTGTGTGGCCAGGTTTCCCGCGGACGCTGGCTAGACCAGATACGCCCAGCGGACGCAAGCCTTGAACCCACTTGTAACTCGTTGCCTATCGGCTCACGAGCTGGGCGGCGAGCGCGATGCCACATTTGTGTCGCCAGGTTTCCCGTGGATGCTGGGTAGACCAGATACGCCCAGCGGACGCAAGCCTTGAACCCATTTGTAACTCGTTGCCTATCGGCTTACGAGCTGGGCGGCGAGCGCGATGCCACATTTGTGTGGCCAGGTTTCCCATGGACGCTGGCTAGACCAGATACGCCAAGCGGACGCAAGCCTTGAACCCATTTGTAACTCGTTGCCTATCGGCTCACGAGCTGGGCGGCGAGCGCGACGCCACATTTGTGTGGCCAGGTTTCCCGCGGACGCTGGCTAGACCAGATATGCCCAGCGGACGCAAGCCTTGAACCCATTTGTAACTCGTTGCCTATCGGCTCACGAGCAGGGCGGTGAGCGCGATGCCATATTTGTGTGGCCAGGTTTCCCGTGGACGCTGGCTAGACCAGATACGCCCAGCGGACGCAAGCCTTGAACCCATTTGTAACTCGTTGCCTATCGGCTTACGAGCTGGGCGGCGAGCGCGATGTCACATTTGTGTGGCCAGGTTTCCCGTGGACGCTGGCTAGACCAGATACGCCCAGCGGACGCAAGCCTTGGACCCATTTGTAACTCGTTGCCTATCGGCTTACGAGCTGGGCGGCGAGCGCGATGCCACATTTGTGTGGCCAGGTTTCCCGTGGACGCTGGCTAGACCAGATAGGCCCAGCGGACGCAAGCCTTGAACCCATTTGTAACTCGTTGCCTATCGGCTCACGAGCTGGGCGGCGAGCGCGATGCCACATTTGTGTGGCCAGGTTTCCCGTGGACGCTGGCTAGACCAGATACGCCCAGCGGACGCAAGCCTTGAACCCATTTGTAACTCGTTGCCTATCAGCTCACGAGCTGGGCGGCGAGCGCGACGCCACATTTGTGTGGCCAGGTTTCCCGCGGACGCTGGCTAGACCAGATACGCCCAGCGGACGCAAGCCTTGAACCCACTTGTAACTCGTTGCCTATCGGCTCACGAGCTAGGCGGCGAGCGCGATGCCACATTTGTGTCGCCAGGTTTCCCGTGGATGCTGGCTAGACCAGATACGCCCAGCGGACGCAAGCCTTGAACCCATTTATAACTCGTTGCCTATCGGCTTACGAGCTGGGCGGCGAGCGCGATGCCACATTTGTGTGGCCAGGTTTCCCGTGGACGCTTGCTAGACCAGATACGCCAAGAGGACGCAAGCCTTGAACCCATTTGTAACTCGTTGCCTATCGGCTTACGAGCTGGGCGGCGAACGCGATGCCACATTTGTGTGGCCAGGTTTCCCATGGACGCTGGCTAGACCAGATACGCCCAGCGGACGCAAGCCTTGAACCCATTTGTAACTCGTTGCCTATCGGCTCACGAGCTGGGCGGCGAGCGCGATGCCACATTTGTGTGGCCAGGTTTCCCGTGGACGCTGGCTAGACCAGATACGCCCAGCGGACGCAAGCCTTGAACCCATTTGTAACTCGTTGCCTATCGGCTCACGAGCTGGGCGGCGAGCGCGATGCCACATTTGTGTGGCCAGGTTTCCCGTGGACGCTGGCTAGACCAGATACGCCCAGCGGACGCAAGCCTTGAACCCATTTGTAACTCGTTGCCTATCGGCTCACGAGCTGGGCGGCGAGCGCGACGCCACATTTGTGTGGCCAGGTTTCCCGCGGACGCTGGCTAGACCAGATGCGCCCAGCGGACGCAAGCCTTGAACCCATTTGTAACTCGTTGCCTATCGGCTCACGAGCAGGGCGGCGAGCGCGATTCCACATTTGTGTGGCCAGGTTTCCCGTGGACGCTGGCTAGACCAGATACGCCCAGCGGACGCAAGCCTTGAACCCATTTGTAACTCGTTGCCTGTCGGCTTACGAGCTGGGCGGCGAGCGCGATGCCACATTTGTGTGGCCAGGTTTCCCGTGGACGCTGGCTAGACCAGATACGCCCAGCGTACGCAAGCCTTGAACCCATTTGTAACTCGTTGCCTATCGTCTCACGAGCTGGGCGGCGAGCGTGATGCCACATTTGTGTGGCCAGGTTTCCCGTGGACGCTGGCTAGACCAGATACGCCCAGCGGACGCAAGCCTTGAACCCATTTGTAACTCGTTGCCTATCGGCTCACGAGCTGGACGGCGAGCGCGATGCCACATTTGTGTGGCCAGGTTTCCCGCGGACTCTGGCTAGACCAGATACGCCCAGCGGACGCAAGCCTTGAACCCATTTGTAACTCGTTGCCTATCGGCTCACGAGCTGGGCGGCGAGCGCGATGCCACATTTCTGTCGCCAGGTTTCCCGTGGATGCTGGCTAGACCAGATACGCCCAGCGGACGCAAGCCTTGAACCCATTTGTAACTCGTTGCCTATCGGCTTACGAGCTGGGCGGCGAGCGCGATGCCACATTTGTGTGGCCAGGTTTCCCGTGGACGCTGGCTAGACCAGATACGCCCAGCGGACGCAAGCCTTGAACCCATTTGTAACTCGTTGCCTATCGGCTCACGAGCTGGGCGGCGAGCGCGACGCCACATTTGTGTGGCCAGGTTTCCCGCGGACGCTGGCTAGACCAGATACGCCCAGCGGACGCAAGCCTTGAACCCATTTGTAACTCGTTGCCTATCGGCTCACGAGCAGGGCGGTGAGCGCGATGCCACATTTGTGTGGCCAGGTTTCCCGTGGACGCTGGCTAGACCAGATACGCCCAGCGGACGCAAGCCTTGAACCCATTTGTAACTCGTTGCCTATCGGCTTACGAGCTGGGCGGCGAGCGCGATGTCACATTTGTGTGGCCAGGTTTCCCGTGGACGCTGGCTAGACCAGATACGCCCAGCGGACGCAAGCCTTGAACCCATTTGTAACTCGTTGCCTATCGGCTTACGAGCTGGACGGCGAGCGCGATGCCACATTTGTGTGGCCAGGTTTCCCGTGGACGCTGGCTAGACCAGATACGCCCAGCGGACGCAAGCCTTGAACCCATTTGTAACTCGTTGCCTATCGGCTCACGAGCTGGGCGGCGAGCGCGACGCCACATTTGTGTGGCCAGGTTTCCCGCGGACGCTGGCTAGACCAGATACGCCCAGCGGACGCAAGCCTTGAACCCACTTGCAACTCGTTGCCTATCGGCTCACGAGCTGGGCGGCGAGCGCGATGCCACATTTGTGTCGCCAGGTTTCCCGTGGATGCTGGCTAGACCAGATACGCCCAGCGGACGCAAGCCTTGAACCCATTTGTAACTCGTTGCCTATCGGCTCACGAGCTGGGCGGCGAGCGCGACGCCACATTTGTGTGGCCAGGTTTCCCGCGGACGCTGGCTAGACCAGATACGCCCAGCGGACGCAAGCCTTGAACCCACTTGTAACTCGTTGCCTATCGGCTCACGAGCTGGGCGGCGAGCGCGATGCCACATTTGTGTCGCCAGGTTTCCCGTGGATGCTGGCTAGACCAGATACGCCCAGCGGACGCAAGCCTTGAACCCATTTGTAACTCGTTGCCTATCGGCTTACGAGCTGGGCGGCGAGCGCGATGCCACATTTGTGTGGCCAGGTTTCCCGTGGACGCTGGCTAGACCAGATACGCCAAGCGGACGCAAGCCTTGAACCCATTTGTAACTCGTTGAATATCGGCTTACGAGCTGGGCGGCGAGCGCGATGCCACATTTGTGTGGCCAGGTTTCCCGTGGACGCTGGCTAGACCAGATACGCCCAGCGGACGCAAGCCTTGAACCCATTTGTAACTCGTTGCCTATCGGCTCACGAGCTGGGCGGCGAGCGCGATGCCACATTTGTGTGGCCAGGTTTCCCGTGGACGCTGGCTAGACCAGATACGCCCAGCGGACGCAAGCCTTGAACCCATTTGTAACTCGTTGCCTATCGGCTCACGAGCTGGGCGGCGAGCGCGATGCCACATTTGTGTGGCCAGGTTTCCCGTGGACGCTGGCTAGACCAGATACGCCCAGCGGACGCAAGCCTTGAACCCATTTGTAACTCGTTGCCTATCGGCTCACGAGCTGGGCGGCGAGCGCGACGCCACATTTGTGTGGCCAGGTTTCCCGCGGACGCTGGCTAGACCAGATACGCCCAGCGGACGCAAGCCTTGAACCCATTTGTAACTCGTTGCCTATCGGCTCACGAGCAGGGCGGCGAGCGCGATTCCACATTTGTGTGGCCAGGTTTCCCGTGGACACTGGCTAGACCAGATACGCCCAGCGGACGCAAGCCTTGAACCCATTTGTAACTCGTTGCCTGTCGGCTTACGAGCTGGGCGGCGAGCGCGATGCCACATTTGTGTGGCCAGGTTTCCCGTGGACGCTGGCTAGACCAGATACGCCCAGCGTACGCAAGCCTTGAACCCATTTGTAACTCGTTGCCTATCGTCTCACGAGCTGGGCGGCGAGCGCGATGCCACATTTGTGTGGCCAGGTTTCCCGTGGACGCTGGCTAGACCAGATACGCCCAGCGGACGCAAGCCTTGAACCCATTTGTAACTCGTTGCCTATCGGCTCACGAGCTGGACGGCGAGCGCGATGCCACATTTGTGTGGCCAGGTTTCCCGCGGACTCTGGCTAGACCAGATACGCCCAGCGGACGCAAGCCTTGAACCCATTTGTAACTCGTTGCCTATCGGCTCACGAGCTGGGCGGCGAGCGCGATGCCACATTTCTGTCGCCAGGTTTCCCGTGGATGCTGGCTAGACCAGATACGCCCAGCGGACGCAAGCCTTGAACCCATTTGTAACTCGTTGCCTATCGGCTTACGAGCTGGGCGGCGAGCGCGATGCCACATTTGTGTGGCCAGGTTTCCCGTGGACGCTGGCTAGACCAGATACGCCCAGCGGACGCAAGCCTTGAACCCATTTGTAACTCGTTGCCTATCGGCTCACGAGCTGGGCGGCGAGCGCGACGCCACATTTGTGTGGCCAGGTTTCCCGCGGACGCTGGCTAGACCAGATACGCCCAGCGGACGCAAGCCTTGAACCCATTTGTAACTCGTTGCCTATCGGCTCACGAGCAGGGCGGTGAGCGCGATGCCACATTTGTGTGGCCAGGTTTCCCGTGGACGCTGGCTAGACCAGATACGCCCAGCGGACGCAAGCCTTGAACCCATTTGTAACTCGTTGCCTATCGGCTTACGAGCTGGGCGGCGAGCGCGATGTCACATTTGTGTGGCCAGGTTTCCCGTGGACGCTGGCTAGACCAGATACGCCCAGCGAACGCAAGCCTTGAACCCATTTGTAACTCGTTGCCTATCGGCTTACGAGCTGGACGGCGAGCGCGATGCCACATTTGTGTGGCCAGGTTTCCCGTGGACGCTGGCTAGACCAGATACGCCCAGCGAACGCAAGCCTTGAACCCATTTGTAACTCGTTGCCTATCGGCTCACGAGCTGGGCGGCGAGCGCGACGCCACATTTGTGTGGCCAGGTTTCCCGCGGACGCTGGCTAGACCAGATACGCCCAGCGGACGCAAGCCTTGAACCCACTTGTAACTCGTTGCCTATCGGCTCACGAGCTGGGCGGCGAGCGCGATGCCACATTTGTGTCGCCAGGTTTCCCGTGGATGCTGGCTAGACCAGATACGCCCAGCGGACGCAAGCCTTGAACCCATTTGTAACTCGTTGCCTATCGGCTCACGAGCTGGGCGGCGAGCGCGACGCCACATTTGTGTGGCCAGGTTTCCCGCGGACGCTGGCTAGACCAGATACGCCCAGCGGACGCAAGCCTTGAACCCACTTGTAACTCGTTGCCTATCGGCTCACGAGCTGGGCGGCGAGCGCGATGCCACATTTGTGTCGCCAGGTTTCCCGTGGATGCTGGCTAGACCAGATACGCCCAGCGGACGCAAGCCTTGAACCCATTTGTAACTCGTTGCCTATCGGCTTACGAGCTGGGCGGCGAGCGCGATGCCACATTTGTGTGGCCAGGTTTCCCGTGGACGCTGGCTAGACCAGATACGCCAAGCGGACGCAAGCCTTGAACCCATTTGTAACTCGTTGAATATCGGCTTACGAGCTGGGCGGCGAGCGCGATGCCACATTTGTGTGGCCAGGTTTCCCGTGGACGCTGGCTAGACCAGATACGCCCAGCGGACGCAAGCCTTGAACCCATTTGTAACTCGTTGCCTATCGGCTCACGAGCTGGGCGGCGAGCGCGATGCCACATTTGTGTGGCCAGGTTTCCCGTGGACGCTGGCTAGACCAGATACGCCCAGCGGACGCAAGCCTTGAACCCATTTGTAACTCGTTGCCTATCGGCTCACGAGCTGGGCGGCGAGCGCGATGCCACATTTGTGTGGCCAGGTTTCCCGTGGACGCTGGCTAGACCAGATACGCCCAGCGGACGCAAGCCTTGAACCCATTTGTAACTCGTTGCCTATCGGCTCACGAGCTGGGCGGCGAGCGCGACGCCACATTTGTGTGGCCAGGTTTCCCGCGGACGCTGGCTAGACCAGATACGCCCAGCGGACGCAAGCCTTGAACCCATTTGTAACTCGTTGCCTATCGGCTCACGAGCAGGGCGGCGAGCGCGATTCCACATTTGTGTGGCCAGGTTTCCCGTGGACGCTGGCTAGACCAGATACGCCCAGCGGACGCAAGCCTTGAACCCATTTGTAACTCGTTGCCTGTCGGCTTACGAGCTGGGCGGCGAGCGCGATGCCACATTTGTGTGGCCAGGTTTCCCGTGGACGCTGGCTAGACCAGATACGCCCAGCGTACGCAAGCCTTGAACCCATTTGTAACTCGTTGCCTATCGTCTCACGAGCTGGGCGGCGAGCGCGATGCCACATTTGTGTGGCCAGGTTTCCCGTGGACGCTGGCTAGACCAGATACGCCCAGCGGACGCAAGCCTTGAACCCATTTGTAACTCGTTGCCTATCGGCTCACGAGCTGGACGGCGAGCGCGATGCCACATTTGTGTGGCCAGGTTTCCCGCGGACTCTGGCTAGACCAGATACGCCCAGCGGACGCAAGCCTTGAACCCATTTGTAACTCGTTGCCTATCGGCTCACGAGCTGGGCGGCGAGCGCGATGCCACATTTGTGTCGCCAGGTTTCCCGTGGATGCTGGCTAGACCAGATACGCCCAGCGGACGCAAGCCTTGAACCCATTTGTAACTCGTTGCCTATCGGCTCACGAGCTGGGCGGCGAGCGCGACGCCACATTTGTGTGGCCAGGTTTCCCGCGGACGCTGGCTAGACCAGATACGCCCAGCGGACGCAAGCCTTGAACCCACTTGTAACTCGTTGCCTATCGGCTCACGAGCTGGGCGGCGAGCGCGATGCCACATTTGTGTCGCCAGGTTTCCCGTGGATGCTGGCTAGACCAGATACGCCCAGCGGACGCAAGCCTTGAACCCATTTGTAACTCGTTGCCTATCGGCTTACGAGCTGGGCGGCGAGCGCGATGCCACATTTGTGTGGCCAGGTTTCCCGTGGACGCTGGCTAGACCAGATACGCCAAGCGGACGCAAGCCTTGAACCCATTTGTAACTCGTTGAATATCGGCTTACGAGCTGGGCGGCGAGCGCGATGCCACATTTGTGTGGCCAGGTTTCCCGTGGACGCTGGCTAGACCAGATACGCCCAGCGGACGCAAGCCTTGAACCCATTTGTAACTCGTTGCCTATCGGCTCACGAGCTGGGCGGCGAGCGCGATGCCACATTTGTGTGGCCAGGTTTCCCGTGGACGCTGGCTAGACCAGATACGCCCAGCGGACGCAAGCCTTGAACCCATTTGTAACTCGTTGCCTATCGGCTCACGAGCTGGGCGGCGAGCGCGATGCCACATTTGTGTGGCCAGGTTTCCCGTGGACGCTGGCTAGACCAGATACGCCCAGCGGACGCAAGCCTTGAACCCATTTGTAACTCGTTGCCTATCGGCTCACGAGCTGGGCGGCGAGCGCGACGCCACATTTGTGTGGCCAGGTTTCCCGCGGACGCTGGCTAGACCAGATACGCCCAGCGGACGCAAGCCTTGAACCCATTTGTAACTCGTTGCCTATCGGCTCACGAGCAGGGCGGCGAGCGCGATTCCACATTTGTGTGGCCAGGTTTCCCGTGGACGCTGGCTAGACCAGATACGCCCAGCGGACGCAAGCCTTGAACCCATTTGTAACTCGTTGCCTATCGGCTCACGAGCTGGGCGGCGAGCGCGATGCCACATTTGTGTGGCCAGGTTTCCCGTGGACGCTGGCTAGACCAGATACGCCCAGCGGACGCAAGCCTTGAACCCATTTGTAACTCGTTGCCTATCGGCTCACGAGCTGGGCGGCGAGCGCGACGCCACATTTGTGTGGCCAGGTTTCCCGCGGACGCTGGCTAGACCAGATACGCCCAGCGGACGCAAGCCTTGAACCCATTTGTAACTCGTTGCCTATCGGCTCACGAGCAGGGCGGCGAGCGCGATTCCACATTTGTGTGGCCAGGTTTCCCGTGGACGCTGGCTAGACCAGATACGCCCAGCGGACGCAAGCCTTGAACCCATTTGTAACTCGTTGCCTGTCGGCTTACGAGCTGGGCGGCGAGCGCGATGCCACATTTGTGTGGCCAGGTTTCCCGTGGACGCTGGCTAGACCAGATACGCCCAGCGTACGCAAGCCTTGAACCCATTTGTAACTCGTTGCCTATCATCTCACGAGCTGGGCGGCGAGCGCGATGCCACATTTGTGTGGCCAGGTTTCCCGTGGACGCTGGCTAGACCAGATACGCCCAGCGGACGCAAGCCTTGAACCCATTTGTAACTCGTTGCCTATCGGCTCACGAGCTGGACGGCGAGCGCGATGCCACATTTGTGTGGCCAGGTTTCCCGCGGACTCTGGCTAGACCAGATACGCCCAGCGGACGCAAGCCTTGAACCCATTTGTAACTCGTTGCCTATCGGCTCACGAGCTGGGCGGCGAGCGCGATGCCACATTTGTGTCGCCAGGTTTCCCGTGGATGCTGGCTAGACCAGATACGCCCAGCGGACGCAAGCCTTGAACCCATTTGTAACTCGTTGCCTATCGGCTCACGAGCTGGGCGGCGAGCGCGACGCCACATTTGTGTGGCCAGGTTTCCCGCGGACGCTGGCTAGACCAGATACGCCCAGCGGACGCAAGCCTTGAACCCACTTGTAACTCGTTGCCTATCGGCTCACGAGCTGGGCGGCGAGCGCGATGCCACATTTGTGTCGCCAGGTTTCCCGTGGATGCTGGCTAGACCAGATACGCCCAGCGGACGCAAGCCTTGAACCCATTTGTAACTCGTTGCCTATCGGCTTACGAGCTGGGCGGCGAGCGCGATGCCACATTTGTGTGGCCAGGTTTCCCGTGGACGCTGGCTAGACCAGATACGCCAAGCGGACGCAAGCCTTGAACCCATTTGTAACTCGTTGAATATCGGCTTACGAGCTGGGCGGCGAGCGCGATGCCACATTTGTGTGGCCAGGTTTCCCGTGGACGCTGGCTAGACCAGATACGCCCAGCGGACGCAAGCCTTGAACCCATTTGTAACTCGTTGCCTATCGGCTCACGAGCTGGGCGGCGAGCGCGATGCCACATTTGTGTGGCCAGGTTTCCCGTGGACGCTGGCTAGACCAGATACGCCCAGCGGACGCAAGCCTTGAACCCATTTGTAACTCGTTGCCTATCGGCTCACGAGCTGGGCGGCGAGCGCGATGCCACATTTGTGTGGCCAGGTTTCCCGTGGACGCTGGCTAGACCAGATACGCCCAGCGGACGCAAGCCTTGAACCCATTTGTAACTCGTTGCCTATCGGCTCACGAGCTGGGCGGCGAGCGCGACGCCACATTTGTGTGGCCAGGTTTCCCGCGGACGCTGGCTAGACCAGATACGCCCAGCGGACGCAAGCCTTGAACCCATTTGTAACTCGTTGCCTATCGGCTCACGAGCAGGGCGGCGAGCGCGATTCCACATTTGTGTGGCCAGGTTTCCCGTGGACGCTGGCTAGACCAGATACGCCCAGCGGACGCAAGCCTTGAACCCATTTGTAACTCGTTGCCTGTCGGCTTACGAGCTGGGCGGCGAGCGCGATGCCACATTTGTGTGGCCAGGTTTCCCGTGGACGCTGGCTAGACCAGATACGCCCAGCGTACGCAAGCCTTGAACCCATTTGTAACTCGTTGCCTATCGTCTCACGAGCTGGGCGGCGAGCGCGATGCCACATTTGTGTGGCCAGGTTTCCCGTGGACGCTGGCTAGACCAGATACGCCCAGCGGACGCAAGCCTTGAACCCATTTGTAACTCGTTGCCTATCGGCTCACGAGCTGGACGGCGAGCGCGATGCCACATTTGTGTGGCCAGGTTTCCCGCGGACTCTGGCTAGACCAGATACGCCCAGCGGACGCAAGCCTTGAACCCATTTGTAACTCGTTGCCTATCGGCTCACGAGCTGGGCGGCGAGCGCGATGCCACATTTCTGTCGCCAGGTTTCCCGTGGATGCTGGCTAGACCAGATACGCCCAGCGGACGCAAGCCTTGAACCCATTTGTAACTCGTTGCCTATCGGCTTACGAGCTGGGCGGCGAGCGCGATGCCACATTTGTGTGGCCAGGTTTCCCGTGGACGCTGGCTAGACCAGATACGCCCAGCGGACGCAAGCCTTGAACCCATTTGTAACTCGTTGCCTATCGGCTTACGAGCTGGGCGGCGAGCGCGATGTCACATTTGTGTGGCCAGGTTTCCCGTGGACGCTGGCTAGACCAGATATGCCCAGCGGACGCAAGCCTTGAACCCATTTGTAACTCGTTGCCTATCAGCTTACGAGCTGGGCGGCGAGCGCGATGCCACATTTGTGTGGCCAGGTTTCCCGTGGACGCTGGCTAGACCAGATACGCCCAGCGGACGCAAGCCTTGAACCCATTTGTAACTCGTTGCCTATCGGCTCACGAGCTGGGCGGCGAGCGCGACGCCACATTTGTGTGGCCAGGTTTCCCGCGGACGCTGGCTAGACCAGATACGCCCAGCGGACGCAAGCCTTGAACCCATTTGTAACTCGTTGCCTATCGGCTCACGAGCAGGGCGGTGAGCGCGATGCCACATTTGTGTGGCCAGGTTTCCCGTGGACGCTGGCTAGACCAGATACGCCCAGCGGACGCAAGCCTTGAACCCATTTGTAACTCGTTGCCTATCGGCTTACGAGCTGGGCGGCGAGCGCGATGTCACATTTGTGTGGCCAGGTTTCCCGTGGACGCTGGCTAGACCAGATACGCCCAGCGGACGCAAGCCTTGAACCCATTTGTAACTCGTTGCCTATCGGCTTACGAGCTGGACGGCGAGCGCGATGCCACATTTGTGTGGCCAGGTTTCCCGTGGACGCTGGCTAGACCAGATACGCCCAGCGGACGCAAGCCTTGAACCCATTTGTAACTCGTTGCCTATCGGCTCACGCGCTGGGCGGCGAGCGCGATGCCACATTTGTGTGGCCAGGTTTCCCGCGGACGCTGGCTAGACCAGATACGCCCAGCGGACGCAAGCCTTGAACCCACTTGTAACTCGTTGCCTATCGGCTCACGAGCTGGGCGGCGAGCGCGATGCCACATTTGTGTCGCCAGGTTTCCCGTGGATGCTGGCTAGACCAGATACGCCCAGCGGACGCAAGCCTTGAACCCATTTGTAACTCGTTGCCTATCGGCTTACGAGCTGGGCGGCGAGCGCGATGCCACATTTGTGTGGCCAGGTTTCCCGTGGACGCTGGCTAGACCAGATACGCCCAGCGGACGCAAGCCTTGAACCCATTTGTAACTCGTTGCCTATCGGCTCACGAGCTGGGCGGCGAGCGCGACGCCACATTTGTGTGGCCAGGTTTCCCGCGGACGCTGGCTAGACCAGATATGCCCAGCGGACGCAAGGCTTGAACCCATTTGTAACTCGTTGCCTATCGGCTCACGAGCAGGGCGGTGAGCGCGATGCCATATTTGTGTGGCCAGGTTTCCCGTGGACGCTGGCTAGACCAGATACGCCCAGCGGACGCAAGCCTTGAACCCATTTGTAACTCGTTGCCTATCGGCTTACGAGCTGGGCGGCGAGCGCGATGTCACATTTGTGTGGCCAGGTTTCCCGTGGACGCTGGCTAGACCAGATACGCCCAGCGGACGCAAGCCTTGAACCCATTTGTAACTCGTTGCCTATCGGCTTACGAGCTGGGCGGCGAGCGCGATGCCACATTTGTGTGGCCAGGTTTCCCGTGGACGCTGGCTAGACCAGATACGCCCAGCGGACGCAAGCCTTGAACCCATTTGTAACTCGTTGCCTATCGGCTCACGAGCTGGGCGGCGAGCGCGATGCCACATTTCTGTGGCCAGGTTTCCCGTGGACGCTGGCTAGACCAGATACGCCCAGCGGACGCAAGCCTTGAACCCATTTGTAACTCGTTGCCTATCGGCTCACGAGCTGGGCGGCGAGCGCGATGCCACATTTGTGTGGCCAGGTTTCCCGTGGACGCTGGCTAGACCAGATACGCCCAGCGGACGCAAGCCTTAAACCCATTTGTAACTCGTTGCCTATCGGCTCACGAGCTGGGCGGCGAGCGCGACGCCACATTTGTGTGGCCAGGTTTCCCGCGGACGCTGGCTAGACCAGATACGTCCAGCGGACGCAAGCCTTGAACCCATTTGTAACTCGTTGCCTATCGGCTCACGAGCAGGGCGGCGAGCGCGATTCCACATTTGTGTGGCCAGGTTTCCCGTGGACGCTGGCTAGACCAGATACGCCCAGCGGACGCAAGCCTTGAACCCATTTGTAACTTGTTGCCTGTCGGCTTACGAGCTGGGCGGCGAGCGCGATGCCACATTTGTGTGGCCAGGTTTCCCGTGGACGCTGGCTAGACCAGATACGCCCAGCGTACGCAAGCCTTGAACCCATTTGTAACTCGTTGCCTATCGTCTCACGAGCTGGGCGGCGAGCGCGATGCCACATTTGTGTGGCCAGGTTTCCCGTGGACGCTGGCTAGACCAGATACGCCCAGCGGACGCAAGCCTTGAACCCATTTGTAACTCGTTGCCTATCGGCTCACGAGCTGGACGGCGAGCGCGATGCCACATTTGTGTGGCCAGGTTTCCCGCGGACTCTGGCTAGACCAGATACGCCCAGCGGACGCAAGCCTTGAACCCATTTGTAACTCGTTGCCTATCGGCTCACGAGCTGGGCGGCGAGCGCGATGCCACATTTGTGTCGCCAGGTTTCCCGTGGATGCTGGCTAGACCAGATACGCCCAGCGGACGCAAGCCTTGAACCCATTTGTAACTCGTTGCCTATCGGCTTACGAGCTGGGCGGCGAGCGCGATGCCACATTTGTGTGGCCAGGTTTCCCGTAGACGCTGGCTAGACCAGATACGCCCAGCGGACGCAAGCCTTGAACCCATTTGTAACTCGTTGCCTATCGGCTCACGAGCTGGGCGGCGAGCGCGACGCCACATTTGTGTGGCCAGGTTTCCCGCGGACGCTGGCTAGACCAGATACGCCCAGCGGACGCAAGCCTTGAACCCATTTGTAACTCGTTGCCTATCGGCTCACGAGCAGGGCGGTGAGCGCGATGCCACATTTGTGTGGCCAGGTTTCCCGTGGACGCTGGCTAGACCAGATACGCCCAGCGGACGCAAGCCTTGAACCCATTTGTAACTCGTTGCCTATCGGCTCACGAGCTGGACGGCGAGCGCGATGCCACATTTGTGTGGCCAGGTTTCCCGCGGACTCTGGCTAGACCAGATACGCCCAGCGGACGCAAGCCTTGAACCCATTTGTAACTCGTTGCCTATCGGCTCACGAGCTGGGCGGCGAGCGCGATGCCACATTTGTGTCGCCAGGTTTCCCGTGGATGCTGGCTAGACCAGATACGCCCAGCGGACGCAAGCCTTGAACCCATTTGTAACTCGTTGCCTATCGGCTTACGAGCTAGGCGGCGAGCGCGATGCCACATTTGTGTGGCCAGGTTTCCCGTGGACGCTGGCTAGACCAGATACGCCCAGCGGACGCAAGCCTTGAACCCATTTGTAAATCGTTGCCTATCGGCTCACGAGCTGGGCGGCGAGCGCGACGCCACATTTGTGTGGCCAGGTTTCCCGCGGACGCTGGCTAGACCAGATACGCCCAGCGGACGCAAGCCTTGAACCCATTTGTAACTCGTTGCCTATCGGCTCACGAGCAGGGCGGTGAGCGCGATGCCACATTTGTGTGGCCAGGTTTCCCGTGGACGCTGGCTAGACCAGATACGCCCAGCGGACGCAAGCCTTGAACCCATTTGTAACTCGTTGCCTATCGGCTTACGAGCTGGGCGGCGAGCGCGATGTCACATTTGTGTGGCCAGGTTTCCCGTGGACGCTGGCTAGACCAGATACGCCCAGCGGACGCAAGCCTTGAACCCATTTGTAACTCGTTGCCTATCGGCTTACGAGCTGGACGGCGAGCGCGATGCCACATTTGTGTGGCCAGGTTTCCCGTGGACGCTGGCTAGACCAGATACGCCCAGCGGACGCAAGCCTTGAACCCTTTTGTAACTCGTTGCCTATCGGCTCACGAGCTGGGCGGCGAGCGCGATGCCACATTTGTGTGGCCAGGTTTCCCGTGGACGCTGGCTAGACCAGATACGCCCAGCGGACGCAAGCCTTGAACCCATTTGTAACTCGTTGCCTATCGGCTCACGAGCTGGGCGGCGAGCGCGACGCCACATTTGTGTGGCCAGGTTTCCCGCGGACGCTGGCTAGACCAAATACGCCCAGCGGACGCAAGCCTTGAACCCATTTGTAACTCGTTGCCTATCGGCTCACGAGCTGGGCGGCGAGCGCGATGCCACATTTGTGTGGCCAGGTTTCCCGTGGACGCTGGCTAGACCAGATACGCCCAGCGGACGCAAGCCTTGAACCCATTTGTAACTCGTTGCCTATCGGCTCACGAGCTGGGCGGCGAGCGCGACGACACATATGTGTGGCCAGGTTTCCCGCGGACGCTGGCTAGACCAGATACGCCCAGCGGACGCAAGCCTTGAACCCATTTGTAACTCGTTGCCTATCGGCTCACGAGCTGGGAGGCGAGCGCGATGCCACATTTGTGTGGCCAGGTTTCCCGTGGACGCTGGCTAGACCAGATACGCCCAGCGGACGCAAGCCTTGAACCCATTTGTAACTCGTTCCCTGTCGGCTTACGAGCTGGGCGGTGAGCGCGATGCCACATTTGTGTGGCCAGGTTTCCCGTGGACGCTGGCTAGACCAGATACGCCCAGCGGACGCAAGCCTTGAACCCATTTGTAACTCGTTGCCTATCGGCTCACGAGCTGGGCGGCGAGCGCGATGCCACATTTGTGTGGCCAGGTTTCCCGTGGACGCTGGCTAGACCAGATACGCCCAGCGGACGCAAGCCTTGAACCCATTTGTAACTCGTTGCCTATCGGCTCACGAGCTGGGCGGCGAGCGCGACGCCACATTTGTGTGGCCAGGTTTCCCGCGGACGCTGGCTAGACCAAATACGCCCAGCGGACGCAAGCCTTGAACCCATTTGTAACTCGTTTCCTATCAGCTCACGAGCAGGGCGGCGAGCGCAATGCCACATTTGTGTGGCCAGGTTTCCCGTAAACGCTGGCTAGACCAGATACGCCCAGCGGACGCAAGCCTTGAACCCATTTGTAACTCGTTGCCTATCGGCTTACGAGCTAGGCGGCGAGCGCGATGCCACATTTGTGTGGCCAGGTTTCCCGTGGACGCTGGCTAGACCAGATACGCCCAGCGGACGCAAGCCTTGAACCCATTTGTAAATCGTTGCCTATCGGCTCACGAGCTGGGCGGCGAGCGCGACGCCACATTTGTGTGGCCAGGTTTCCCGCGGACGCTGGCTAGACCAGATACGCCCAGCGGACGCAAGCCTTGAACCCATTTGTAACTCGTTGCCTATCGGCTCACGAGCAGGGCGGTGAGCGCGATGCCACATTTGTGTGGCCAGGTTTCCCGTGGACGCTGGCTAGACCAGATACGCCCAGCGGACGCAAGCCTTGAACCCATTTGTAACTCGTTGCCTATCGGCTTACGAGCTGGGCGGCGAGCGCGATGTCACATTTGTGTGGCCAGGTTTCCCGTGGACGCTGGCTAGACCAGATACGCCCAGCGGACGCAAGCCTTGAACCCATTTGTAACTCGTTGCCTATCGGCTTACGAGCTGGACGGCGAGCGCGATGCCACATTTGTGTGGCCAGGTTTCCCGTGGACGCTGGCTAGACCAGATACGCCCAGCGGACGCAAGCCTTGAACCCTTTTGTAACTCGTTGCCTATCGGCTCACGAGCTGGGCGGCGAGCGCGATGCCACATTTGTGTGGCCAGGTTTCCCGTGGACGCTGGCTAGACCAGATACGCCCAGCGGACGCAAGCCTTGAACCCATTTGTAACTCGTTGCCTATCGGCTCACGAGCTGGGCGGCGAGCGCGACGCCACATTTGTGTGGCCAGGTTTCCCGCGGACGCTGGCTAGACCAAATACGCCCAGCGGACGCAAGCCTTGAACCCATTTGTAACTCGTTGCCTATCGGCTCACGAGCTGGGCGGCGAGCGCGATGCCACATTTGTGTGGCCAGGTTTCCCGTGGACGCTGGCTAGACCAGATACGCCCAGCGGACGCAAGCCTTGAACCCATTTGTAACTCGTTGCCTATCGGCTCACGAGCTGGGCGGCGAGCGCGACGACACATTTGTGTGGCCAGGTTTCCCGCGGACGCTGGCTAGACCAGATACGCCCAGCGGACGCAAGCCTTGAACCCATTTGTAACTCGTTGCCTATCGGCTCACGAGCTGGGAGGCGAGCGCGATGCCACATTTGTGTGGCCAGGTTTCCCGTGGACGCTGGCTAGACCAGATACGCCCAGCGGACGCAAGCCTTGAACCCATTTGTAACTCGTTCCCTGTCGGCTTACGAGCTGGGCGGTGAGCGCGATGCCACATTTGTGTGGCCAGGTTTCCCGTGGACGCTGGCTAGACCAGATACGCCCAGCGGACGCAAGCCTTGAACCCATTTGTAACTCGTTGCCTATCGGCTCACGAGCTGGGCGGCGAGCGCGATGCCACATTTGTGTGGCCAGGTTTCCCGTGGACGCTGGCTAGACCAGATACGCCCAGCGGACGCAAGCCTTGAACCCATTTGTAACTCGTTGCCTATCGGCTCACGAGCTGGGCGGCGAGCGCGACGCCACATTTGTGTGGCCAGGTTTCCCGCGGACGCTGGCTAGACCAAATACGCCCAGCGGACGCAAGCCTTGAACCCATTTGTAACTCGTTGCCTATCAGCTCACGAGCAGGGCGGCGAGCGCAATGCCACATTTGTGTGGCCAGGTTTCCCGTAAACGCTGGCTAGACCAGATACGCCCAGCGGACGCAAGCCTTGAACCCATTTGTAATTCGTTGCCTATCGGCTCACGAGCTGGGCGGCGAGCGCGACGCCACATTTGTGTGGCCAGGTTTCCCGCGGACGCTGGCTAGACCAGATACGCCCAGCGGACGCAAGCCTTGAACCCATTTGTGTGGCCAGGTTTCCCGTGGACGCTGGCTAGACCAGATACGCCCAGCGGACGCAAGCCTTGAACCCATTTGTAACTCGTTGCCTGTCGGCTCACGAGCTGGGCGGCGAGCGCGATGCCACATTTGTGTGGCCAGGTTTCCCGTGGACGCTGGCTAGACCAGATACGCCCAGTGGACGCAAGCCTTGAACCCATTTGTAACTCGTTGCCTATCGGCTCACGAGCTGGGCGGCGAGCGCGATGCCACATTTGTGTGGCCAGGTTTCCCGTGGACGCTGGCTAGACCAGATACGCCCAGCGGACGCAAGCCTTGAACCCATTTGTAACTCGTTGCCTATCGGCTCACGAGCTGGGCGGCGAGCGCGACGCCACATTTGTGTGGCCAGGTTTCCCGCGGACGCTGGCTAGACCAAATACGCCCAGCGGACGCAAGCCTTGAACCCATTTGTAACTCGTTTCCTATCAGCTCACGAGCAGGGCGGCGAGCGCAATGCCACATTCGTGTGGCCAGGTTTCCCGTAAACGCTGGCTAGACCAGATACGCCCAGCGGACGCAAGCCTTGAACCCATTTGTAACTCGTTGCCTATCGGCTCACGAGCTGGGCGGCGAGCGCGACGCCACATTTGTGTGGCCAGGTTTCCCGCGGACGCTGGCTAGACCAGATACGCCCAGCGGACGCAAGCCTTGAACCCATTTGTGTGGCCAGGTTTCCCGTGGACGCTGGCTAGACCAGATACGCCCAGCGGTCGCAAGCCTTGAACCCATTTGTAACTCGTTGCCTGTCGGCTCACGAGCTGGGCGGCGAGCGCGATGCCACATTTGTGTGGCCAGGTTTCCCGTGGACGCTGGCTAGACCAGATACGCCCAGTGGACGCAAGCCTTGAACCCATTTGTAACTCGTTGCCTATCGGCTCACGAGCTGGGCGGCGAGCGCGACGCCACATTTGTGTGGCCAGGTTTCCCGCAGACGCTGGCTAGACCAGATACGCCCAGCGGCCGCAAGCCTTGAACCCATTTGTAACTCGTTGCCTATCAGCTCACGAGCTGGACGGCGAGCGCGATGCCACATTTGTGTGGCCAGGTTTCCCGTGGACGCTGGCTAGACCAGATACGCCCAGCGGACGCAAGCCTTGAACCCATTTGTAACTCGTTGCCTATCGGCTCACGAGCTGGGCGGCGAGCGCGACGGCACATTTGTGTGGCCAGGTTTCCCGCGGACGCTGGCTAGACCAGATACGCCCAGCGGACGCAAGCCTTGAACCCACTTGTAACTCGTTGCCTATCGGCTCACGAGCTGGGCGGCGAGCGCGATGCCACATTTGTGTCGCCAGGTTTCCCGTGGATGCTGGCTAGACCAGATACGCCCAGCGGACGCAAGCCTTGAACCCATTTGTAACTCGTTGCCTATCGGCTTACGAGCTGAGCGGCGAGCGCGATGCCACATTTGTGTGGCCAGGTTTCCCGTGGACGCTGGCTAGACCAGATACGCCCAGCGGACGCAAGCCTTGAACCCATTTGTAACTCGTTGCCTATCGGCTCACGAGCTGGGCGGCGAGCGCGACGCCACATTTGTGTGGCCAGGTTTCCCGCGGACGCTGGCTAGACCAGATACGCCCAGCGGACGCAAGCCTTGAACCCATTTGTAACTCGTTGCCTATCGGCTCACGAGCAGGGCGGTGAGCGCGATGCCACATTTGTGTGGCCAGGTTTCCCGTGGACGCTGGCTAGACCAGATACGCCCAGCGGACGCAAGCCTTGAACCCATATGTAACTCGTTGCCTATCGGCTTACGAGCTGGGCGGCGAGCGCGATGTCACATTTGTGTGGCCAGGTTTCCCGTGGACGCTGGCTAGACCAGATACGCCCAGCAGACGCAAGCCTTGAACCCATTTGTAACTCGTTGCCTATCGGCTTACGAGCTGGGCGGCGAGCGCGATGCCACATTTGTGTGGCCAGGTTTCCCGTGGACGCTGGCTAGACCAGATACGCCCAGCGGACGCAAGCCTTGAACCCATTTGTAACTCGTTGCCTATCGGCTCACGAGCTGGGCGGCGAGCGCGATGCCACATTTGTGTGGCCAGGTTTCCCGTGGACGCTGGCTAGACCAGATACGCCCAGCGGACGCAAGCCTTGAACCCATTTGTAACTCGTTACCTATCGGCTCACGAGTTGGGCGGCGAGCGCGACGCCATATTTGTGTGGCCAGGTTTCCCGCGGACGCTGGCTAGACCAAATACGCCCAGCGGACGCAAGGCTTGAACCCATTTGTAACTTGTTGCCTATCAGCTCACGAGCAGGGCGGCGAGCGCAATGCCACATTTGTGTGGCCAGGTTTCCCGTGGACGCTGGCTAGACCAGATACGCCCAGCGGACGCAAGCCTTGAACCCATTTGTAACTCGTTGCCTATCGGCTCACGAGCTGGGCGGCGAGCGCGACGACACATTTGTGTGGCCAGGTTTCCCGCGGACGCTGGCTAGACCAGATACGCCCAGCGGACGCAAGCCTTGAACCCACTTGTAACTCGTTGCCTATCGGCTCACGAGCAGAGCGGTGAGCTCGATGCCACATTTGTGTGGCCAGGTTTCTCGCGGACGCTGGCTAGACCAAATACGCCCAGCGGACGCAAGCCTTGAACCCACTTGTAACTCGTTGCCTATCGGCTCACGAGCAGGGCGGCGAGCGCGACGCCACATTTGTTTGGCCAGGTTTCCCGTGGACGCTGGCTAGACCAGATACGCCCAGCGGACGCAAGCCTTGAACCCATTTGTAACTCGTTGCCTATCGGCTCACGAGCTGGGCGGCGAGCGCGATGCCACATTTGTGTGGCCAGGTTTCCCGTGGACGCTGGCTAGACCAGATACGCCCAGCGGACGCAAGCCTTGAACCCATTTGTAACTCGTTGCCTATCGGCTCACGAGCTGGGCGGCGAGCGCGACGCCACATTTGTGTGGCCAGGTTTCCCGCGGACGCTGGCTAGACCAAATACGCCCAGCGGACGCAAGCCTTGAACCCATTTGTAACTCGTTGCCTATCAGCTCACGAGCAGGGCGGCGAGCGCAATGCCACATTTGTGTGGCCAGGTTTCCCGTAAACGCTGGCTAGACCAGATACGCCCAGCGGACGCAAGCCTTGAACCCATTTGTAACTCGTTGCCTATCGGCTTACGAGCTGGGCGGCGAGCGCGATGTCACATTTGTGTGGCCAGGTTTCCCGTGGACGCTGGCTAGACCAGATACGCCCAGCGGACGCAAGCCTTGAACCCATTTGTAACTCGTTGCCTATCGGCTTACGAGCTGGACGGCGAGCGCGATGCCACATTTGTGTGGCCAGGTTTCCCGTGGACGCTGGCTAGACCAGATACGCCCAGCGGACGCAAGCCTTGAACCCATTTGTAACTCGTTGCCTATCGGCTCACGAGCTGGGCGGCGAGCGCGACGGCACATTTGTGTGGCCAGGTTTCCCGCGGACGCTGGCTAGACCAGATACGCCCAGCAGACGCAAGCCTTGAACCCATTTGTAACTCGTTCCCTGTCGGCTTACGAGCTGGGCGGTGAGCGCGATGCCACATTTGTGTGGCCAGGTTTCCCGTGGACGCTGGCTAGACCAAATACGCCCAGCGGACGCAAGCCTTGAACCAATTTGTAACTCGTTGCCTATCGGCTCACGAGCTGGGCGGCGAGCGCGATGCCACATTTGTGTGGCCAGGTTTCCCGTGGACGCTGGCTAGACCAGATACGCCCAGCGGACGCAAGCCTTGAACCCATTTGTAACTCGTTGCCTATCGGCTCACGAGCTGGGCGGCGAGCGCGACGCCACATTTGTGTGGCCAGGTTTCCCGCGGACGCTGGCTAGACCAAATACGCCCAGCGGACGCAAGCCTTGAACCCATTTGTAACTCGTTGCCTATCAGCTCACGAGCAGGGCGGCGAGCGCAATGCCACATTTGTGTGGCCAGGTTTCCCGTAAACGCTGGCTAGACCAGATACGCCCAGCGGACGCAAGCCTTGAACCCATTTGTAACTCGTTGCCTATCGGCTCACGAGCTGGGCGGCGAGCGCGACGCCACATTTGTGTGGCCAGGTTTCCCGCGGACGCTGGCTAGACCAGATACGCCCAGCGGACGCAAGCCTTGAACCCATTTGTGTGGCCAGGTTTCCCGTGGACGCTGGCTAGACCAGATACGCCCAGCGGACGCAAGCCTTGAACCCATTTGTAACTCGTTGCCTGTCGGCTCACGAGCTGGGCGGCGAGCGCGATGCCACATTTGTGTGGCCAGGTTTCCCGTGGACGCTGGCTAGACCAGATACGCCCAGCGGACGCAAGCCTTGAACCCATTTGTAACTCGTTGCCTATCGGCTCACGAGCTGGGCGGCGAGCGCGACGGCACATTTGTGTGGCCAGGTTTCCCGCGGACGCTGGCTAGACCAGATACGCCCAGCAGACGCAAGCCTTGAACCCATTTGTAACTCGTTCCCTGTCGGCTTACGAGCTGGGCGGTGAGCGCGATGCCACATTTGTGTGGCCAGGTTTCCCGTGGACGCTGGCTAGACCAAATACGCCCAGCGGACGCAAGCCTTGAACCAATTTGTAACTCGTTGCCTATCGGCTCACGAGCTGGGCGGCGAGCGCGATGCCACATTTGTGTGGCCAGGTTTCCCGTGGACGCTGGCTAGACCAGATACGCCCAGCGGACGCAAGCCTTGAACCCATTTGTAACTCGTTGCCTATCGGCTCACGAGCTGGGCGGCGAGCGCGACGCCACATTTGTGTGGCCAGGTTTCCCGCGGACGCTGGCTAGACCAAATACGCCCAGCGGACGCAAGCCTTGAACCCATTTGTAACTCGTTGCCTATCAGCTCACGAGCAGGGCGGCGAGCGCAATGCCACATTTGTGTGGCCAGGTTTCCCGTAAACGCTGGCTAGACCAGATACGCCCAGCGGACGCAAGCCTTGAACCCATTTGTAACTCGTTGCCTATCGGCTCACGAGCTGGGCGGCGAGCGCGACGCCACATTTGTGTGGCCAGGTTTCCCGCGGACGCTGGCTAGACCAGATACGCCCAGCGGACGCAAGCCTTGAACCCATTTGTGTGGCCAGGTTTCCCGTGGACGCTGGCTAGACCAGATACGCCCAGCGGACGCAAGCCTTGAACCCATTTGTAACTCGTTGCCTGTCGGCTCACGAGCTGGGCGGCGAGCGCGATGCCACATTTGTGTGGCCAGGTTTCCCGTGGACGCTGGCTAGACCAGATACGCCCAGCGGACGCAAGCCTTGAACCCATTTGTAACTCGTTGCCTATCGGCTCACGAGCTGGGCGGCGAGCGCGATGCCACATTTGTGTGGCCAGGTTTCCCGTGGACGCTGGCTAGACCAGATACGCCCAGCGGACGCAAGCCTTGAACCCATTTGTAACTCGTTACCTATCGGCTCACGAGTTGGGCGGCGAGCGCGACGCCATATTTGTGTGGCCAGGTTTCCCGCGGACGCTGGCTAGACCAAATACGCCCAGCGGACGCAAGGCTTGAACCCATTTGTAACTTGTTGCCTATCAGCTCACGAGCAGGGCGGCGAGCGCAATGCCACATTTGTGTGGCCAGGTTTCCCGTGGACGCTGGCTAGACCAGATACGCCCAGCGGACGCAAGCCTTGAACCCATTTGTAACTCGTTGCCTATCGGCTCACGAGCTGGGCGGCGAGCGCGACGACACATTTGTGTGGCCAGGTTTCCCGCGGACGCTGGCTAGACCAGATACGCCCAGCGGACGCAAGCCTTGAACCCACTTGTAACTCGTTGCCTATCGGCTCACGAGCAGGGCGGTGAGCTCGATGCCACATTTGTGTGGCCAGGTTTCTCGCGGACGCTGGCTAGACCAAATACGCCCAGCGGACGCAAGCCTTGAACCCACTTGTAACTCGTTGCCTATCGGCTCACGAGCAGGGCGGCGAGCGCGACGCCACATTTGTTTGGCCAGGTTTCCCGTGGACGCTGGCTAGACCAGATACGCCCAGCGGACGCAAGCCTTGAACCCATTTGTAACTCGTTGCCTATCGGCTCACGAGCTGGGCGGCGAGCGCGATGCCACATTTGTGTGGCCAGGTTTCCCGTGGACGCTGGCTAGACCAGATACGCCCAGCGGACGCAAGCCTTGAACCCATTTGTAACTCGTTGCCTATCGGCTCACGAGCTGGGCGGCGAGCGCGACGCCACATTTGTGTGGCCAGGTTTCCCGCGGACGCTGGCTAGACCAAATACGCCCAGCGGACGCAAGCCTTGAACCCATTTGTAACTCGTTGCCTATCAGCTCACGAGCAGGGCGGCGAGCGCAATGCCACATTTGTGTGGCCAGGTTTCCCGTAAACGCTGGCTAGACCAGATACGCCCAGCGGACGCAAGCCTTGAACCCATTTGTAACTCGTTGCCTATCGGCTTACGAGCTGGGCGGCGAGCGCGATGTCACATTTGTGTGGCCAGGTTTCCTGTGGACGCTGGCTAGACCAGATACGCCCAGCGGACGCAAGCCTTGAACCCATTTGTAACTCGTTGCCTATCGGCTTACGAGCTGGACGGCGAGCGCGATGCCACATTTGTGTGGCCAGGTTTCCCGTGGACGCTGGCTAGACCAGATACGCCCAGCGGACGCAAGCCTTGAACCCATTTGTAACTCGTTGCCTATCGGCTCACGAGCTGGGCGGCGAGCGCGACGGCACATTTGTGTGGCCAGGTTTCCCGCGGACGCTGGCTAGACCAGATACGCCCAGCAGACGCAAGCCTTGAACCCATTTGTAACTCGTTCCCTGTCGGCTTACGAGCTGGGCGGTGAGCGCGATGCCACATTTGTGTGGCCAGGTTTCCCGTGGACGCTGGCTAGACCAAATACGCCCAGCGGACGCAAGCCTTGAACCAATTTGTAACTCGTTGCCTATCGGCTCACGAGCTGGGCGGCGAGCGCGATGCCACATTTGTGTGGCCAGGTTTCCCGTGGACGCTGGCTAGACCAGATACGCCCAGCGGACGCAAGCCTTGAACCCATTTGTAACTCGTTGCCTATCGGCTCACGAGCTGGGCGGCGAGCGCGACGCCACATTTGTGTGGCCAGGTTTCCCGCGGACGCTGGCTAGACCAAATACGCCCAGCGGACGCAAGCCTTGAACCCATTTGTAACTCGTTGCCTATCAGCTCACGAGCAGGGCGGCGAGCGCAATGCCACATTTGTGTGGCCAGGTTTCCCGTAAACGCTGGCTAGACCAGATACGCCCAGCGGACGCAAGCCTTGAACCCATTTGTAACTCGTTGCCTATCGGCTCACGAGCTGGGCGGCGAGCGCGACGCCACATTTGTGTGGCCAGGTTTCCCGCGGACGCTGGCTAGACCAGATACGCCCAGCGGACGCAAGCCTTGAACCCATTTGTGTGGCCAGGTTTCCCGTGGACGCTGGCTAGACCAGATACGCCCAGCGGACGCAAGCCTTGAACCCATTTGTAACTCGTTGCCTGTCGGCTCACGAGCTGGGCGGCGAGCGCGATGCCACATTTGTGTGGCCAGGTTTCCCGTGGACGCTGGCTAGACCAGATACGCCCAGTGGACGCAAGCCTTGAACCCATTTGTAACTCGTTGCCTATCGGCTCACGAGCTGGGCGGCGAGCGCGATGCCACATTTGTGTGGCCAGGTTTCCCGCAGACGCTGGCTAGACCAGATACGCCCAGCGGCCGCAAGCCTTGAACCCATTTGTAACTCGTTGCCTATCAGCTCACGAGCTGGACGGCGAGCGCGATGCCACATTTGTGTGGCCAGGTTTCCCGTGGACGCTGGCTAGACCAGATACGCCCAGCGGACGCAAGCCTTGAACCAATTTGTAACTCGTTGCCTATCGGCTCACGAGCTGGGCGGCGAGCGCGATGCCACATTTGTGTGGCCAGGTTTCCCGTGGACGCTGGCTAGACCAGATACGCCCAGCGGACGCAAGCCTTGAACCCATTTGTAACTCGTTGCCTATCGGCTCACGAGCTGGGCGGCGAGCGCGACGCCACATTTGTGTGGCCAGGTTTCCCGCGGACGCTGGCTAGACCAAATACGCCCAGCGGACGCAAGCCTTGAACCCATTTGTAACTCGTTGCCTATCAGCTCACGAGCAGGGCGGCGAGCGCAATGCCACATTTGTGTGGCCAGGTTTCCCGTAAACGCTGGCTAGACCAGATACGCCCAGCGGACGCAAGCCTTGAACCCATTTGTAACTCGTTGCCTATCGGCTCACGAGCTGGGCGGCGAGCGCGACGCCACATTTGTGTGGCCAGGTTTCCCGCGGACGCTGGCTAGACCAGATACGCCCAGCGGACGCAAGCCTTGAACCCATTTGTGTGGCCAGGTTTCCCGTGGACGCTGGCTAGACCAGATACGCCCAGCGGACGCAAGCCTTGAACCCATTTGTAACTCGTTGCCTGTCGGCTCACGAGCTGGGCGGCGAGCGCGATGCCACATTTGTGTGGCCAGGTTTCCCGTGGACGCTGGCTAGACCAGATACGCCCAGTGGACGCAAGCCTTGAACCCATTTGTAACTCGTTGCCTATCGGCTCACGAGCTGGGCGGCGAGCGCGACGCCACATTTGTGTGGCCAGGTTTCCCGCAGACGCTGGCTAGACCAGATACGCCCAGCGGCCGCAAGCCTTGAACCCATTTGTAACTCGTTGCCTATTAGCTCACGAGCTGGACGGCGAGCGCGATGCCACATTTGTGTGGCCAGGTTTCCCGTGGACGCTGGCTAGACCAGATACGCCCAGCGGACGCAAGCCTTGAACCCATTTGTAACTCGTTGCCTATCGGCTCACGAGCTGGGCGGCGAGCGCGACGGCACATTTGTGTGGCCAGGTTTCCCGCGGACGCTGGCTAGACCAGATACGCCCAGCGGACGCAAGCCTTGAACCCACTTGTAACTCGTTGCCTATCGGCTCACGAGCTGGGCGGCGAGCGCGATGCCACATTTGTGTCGCCAGGTTTCCCGTGGATGCTGGCTAGACCAGATACGCCCAGCGGACGCAAGCCTTGAACCCATTTGTAACTCGTTGCCTATCGGCTTACGAGCTGAGCGGCGAGCGCGATGCCACATTTGTGTGGCCAGGTTTCCCGTGGACGCTGGCTAGACCAGATACGCCCAGCGGACGCAAGCCTTGAACCCATTTGTAACTCGTTGCCTATCGGCTCACGAGCTGGGCGGCGAGCGCGACGCCACATTTGTGTGGCCAGGTTTCCCGCGGACGCTGGCTAGACCAGATACGCCCAGCGGACGCAAGCCTTGAACCCATTTGTAACTCGTTGCCTATCGGCTCACGAGCAGGGCGGTGAGCGCAATGCCACATTTGTGTGGCCAGGTTTCCCGTGGACGCTGGCTAGACCAGATACGCCCAGCGGACGCAAGCCTTGAACCCATATGTAACTCGTTGCCTATCGGCTTACGAGCTGGGCGGCGAGCGCGATGTCACATTTGTGTGGCCAGGTTTCCCGTGGACGCTGGCTAGACCAGATACGCCCAGCGGACGCAAGCCTTGAACCCATTTGTAACTCGTTGCCTATCGGCTTACGAGCTGGGCGGCGAGCGCGATGCCACATTTGTGTGGCCAGGTTTCCCGTGGACGCTGGCTAGACCAGATACGCCCAGCGGACGCAAGCCTTGAACCCATTTGTAACTCGTTGCCTATCGGCTCACGAGCTGGGCGGCGAGCGCGATGCCACATTTGTGTGGCCAGGTTTCCCGTGGACGCTGGCTAGACCAGATACGCCCAGCGGACGCAAGCCTTGAACCCATTTGTAACTCGTTACCTATCGGCTCACGAGTTGGGCGGCGAGCGCGACGCCATATTTGTGTGGCCAGGTTTCCCGCGGACGCTGGCTAGACCAAATACGCCCAGCGGACGCAAGGCTTGAACCCATTTGTAACTCGTTGCCTATCAGCTCACGAGCAGGGCGGCGAGCGCAATGCCACATTTGTGTGGCCAGGTTTCCCGTGGACGCTGGCTAGACCAGATACGCCCAGCGGACGCAAGCCTTGAACCCATTTGTAACTCGTTGCCTATCGGCTCACGAGCTGGGCGGCGAGCGCGACGACACATTTGTGTGGCCAGGTTTCCCGCGGACGCTGGCTAGACCAGATACGCCCAGCGGACGCAAGCCTTGAACCCACTTGTAACTCGTTGCCTATCGGCTCACGAGCAGGGCGGTGAGCTCGATGCCACATTTGTGTGGCCAGGTTTCTCGCGGACGCTGGCTAGACCAAATACGCCCAGCGGACGCAAGCCTTGAACCCACTTGTAACTCGTTGCCTATCGGCTCACGAGCAGGGCGGCGAGCGCGACGCCACATTTGTTTGGCCAGGTTTCCCGTGGACGCTGGCTAGACCAGATACGCCCAGCGGACGCAAGCCTTGAACCCATTTGTAACTCGTTGCCTATCAGCTCACGAGCTGGGCGGCGAGCGCGACGGCACATTTGTGTGGCCAGGTTTCCCGCGGACGCTGGCTAGACCAGATACGCCCAGCAGACGCAAGCCTTGAACCCATTTGTAACTCGTTCCCTGTCGGCTTACGAGCTGGGCGGTGAGCGCGATGCCACATTTGTGTGGCCAGGTTTCCCGTGGACGCTGGCTAGACCAAATACGCCCAGCGGACGCAAGCCTTGAACCAATTTGTAACTCGTTGCCTATCGGCTCACGAGCTGGGCGGCGAGCGCGATGCCACATTTGTGTGGCCAGGTTTCCCGTGGACGCTGGCTAGACCAGATACGCCCAGCGGACGCAAGCCTTGAACCCATTTGTAACTCGTTGCCTATCGGCTCACGAGCTGGGCGGCGAGCGTGACGCCACATTTGTGTGGCCAGGTTTCCCGCGGACGCTGGCTAGACCAGATACGCCCAGCGGACGCAAGCCTTGAACCCATTTGTAACTCGTTGCCTATCGGCTCACGAGCAGGGCGGTGAGCGTGATGCCACATTTGTGTGGCCAGGTTTCCCGTGGACGCTGGCTAGACCAGATACGCCCAGCGGACGCAAGCCTTGAACCCATTTGTAACTCGTTGCCTATCGGCTTACGAGCTGGGCGGCGAGCGCGATGCCACATTTGTGTGGCCAGGTTTCCCGTGGACGCTGGCTAGACCAGATACGCCCAGCGGACGCAAGCCTTGAACCCATTTGTAACTCGTTGCCTATCGGCTTACGAGCTGGGCGGCGAGCGCGATGCCACATTTGTGTGGCCAGGTTTCCCGTGGACGCTGGCTAGACCAGATACGCCCAGCGGACGCAAGCCTTGAACCCATTTGTAACTCGTTGCCTATCGGCTCACGAGCTGGGCGGCGAGCGCGATGCCACATTTGTGTGGCCAGGTTTCCCGTGGACGCTGGCTAGACCAGATACGCCCAGCGGACGCAAGCCTTGAACCCATTTGTAACTCGTTGCCTATCGGCTCACGAGCTGGGCGGCGAGCGCGACGCCATATTTGTGTGGCCAGGTTTCCCGCGGACGCTGGCTAGACCAAATACGCCCAGCGGACGCAAGCCTTGAACCCATTTGTAACTCGTTGCCTATCAGCTCACGAGCAGGGCGGCGAGCGCAATGCCACATTTGTGTGGCCAGGTTTCCCGTGGACGCTGGCTAGACCAGATACGCCCAGCGGACGCAAGCCTTGAACCCATTTGTAACTCGTTGCCTATCGGCTCACGAGCTGGGCGGCGAGCGCGACGACACATTTGTGTGGCCAGGTTTCCCGCGGACGCTGGCTAGACCAGATACGCCCAGCGGACGCAAGCCTTGAACCCACTTGTAACTCGTTGCCTATCGGCTCACGAGCAGGGCGGTGAGCGCGATGCCACATTTGTGTGGCCAGGTTTCTCGCGGACGCTGGCTAGACCAAATACGCCCAGCGGACGCAAGCCTTGAACCCACTTGTAACTCGTTGCCTATCGGCTCACGAGCAGGGCGGCGAGCGCGACGCCACATTTGTGTGGCCAGGTTTCCCGTGGACGCTGGCTAGACCAGATACGCCCAGCGGACGCAAGCCTTGAACCCATTTGTAACTCGTTGCCTATCAGCTCACGAGCTGGGCGGCGAGCGCGACGGCACATTTGTGTGGCCAGGTTTCCCGCGGACGCTGGCTAGACCAGATACGCCCAGCAGACGCAAGCCTTGAACCCATTTGTAACTCGTTCCCTGTCGGCTTACGAGCTGGGCGGTGAGCGCGATGCCACATTTGTGTGGCCAGGTTTCCCGTGGACGCTGGCTAGACCAAATACGCCCAGCGGACGCAAGCCTTGAACCCATTTGTAACTCGTTGCCTATCGGCTCACGAGCTGGGCGGCGAGCGCGATGCCACATTTGTGTGGCCAGGTTTCCCGTGGACGCTGGCTAGACCAGATACGCCCAGCGGACGCAAGCCTTGAACCCATTTGTAACTCGTTGCCTATCGGCTCACGAGCTGGGCGGCGAGCGCGACGGCACATTTGTGTGGCCAGGTTTCCCGCGGACGCTGGCTAGACCAGATACGCCCAGCGGACGCAAGCCTTGAACCCATTTGTAACTCGTTGCCTATCGGCTCACGAGCTGGGCGGCGAGCGCGACGCCACATTTGTGTGGCCAGGTTTCCCGCGGACGCTGGCTAGACCAGATACGCCCAGCGGACGCAAGCCTTGAACCCATTTGTAACTCGTTGCCTATCGGCTCACGAGCAGGGCGGCGAGCGCGATTCCACATTTGTGTGGCCAGGTTTCCCGTGGACGCTGGCTAGACCAGATACGCCCAGCGGACGCAAGCCTTGAACCCATTTGTAACTCGTTGCCTGTCGGCTTACGAGCTGGGCGGCGAGCGCGATGCCACATTTATGTGGCCAGGTTTCCCGTGGACGCTGGCTAGACCAGATACGCCCAGCGGACGCAAGCCTTGAACCCACTTGTAACTCGTTGCCTATCGGCTCACGAGCAGGGCGGCGAGCGCGACGCCACATTTGTGTGGCCAGGTTTCCCGTGGACGCTGGCTAGACCAGATACGCCCAGCGGACGCAAGCCTTGAACCCATTTGTAACTCGTTGCCTATCAGCTCACGAGCTGGGCGGCGAGCGCGACGGCACATTTGTGTGGCCAGGTTTCCCGCGGACGCTGGCTAGACCAGATACGCCCAGCAGACGCAAGCCTTGAACCCATTTGTAACTCGTTCCCTGTCGGCTTACGAGCTGGGCGGTGAGCGCGATGCCACATTTGTGTGGCCAGGTTTCCCGTGGACGCTGGCTAGACCAAATACGCCCAGCGGACGCAAGCCTTGAACCCATTTGTAACTCGTTGCCTATCGGCTCACGAGCTGGGCGGCGAGCGCGATGCCACATTTGTGTGGCCAGGTTTCCCGTGGACGCTGGCTAGACCAGATACGCCCAGCGGACGCAAGCCTTGAACCCATTTGTAACTCGTTGCCTATCGGCTCACGAGCTGGGCGGCGAGCGCGACGCCACATTTGTGTGGCCAGGTTTCCCGCGGACGCTGGCTAGACCAGATACGCCCAGCGGACGCAAGCCTTGAACCCATTTGTAACTCGTTGCCTATCGGCTCACGAGCAGGGCGGTGAGCGTGATGCCACATTTGTGTGGCCAGGTTTCCCGTGGACGCTGGCTAGACCAGATACGCCCAGCGGACGCAAGCCTTGAACCCATTTGTAACTCGTTGCCTATCACCTTACGAGCTGGGCGGCGAGCGCGATGCCACATTTGTGTGGCCAGGTTTCCCGTGGACGCTGGCTAGACCAGATACGCCCAGCGGACGCAAGCCTTGAACCCATTTGTAACTCGTTGCCTATCGGCTTACGAGCTGGGCGGCGAGCGCGATGCCACATTTGTGTGGCCAGGTTTCCCGTGGACGCTGGCTAGACCAGATACGCCCAGCGGACGCAAGCCTTGAACCCATTTGTAACTCGTTCCCTGTCGGCTTACGAGCTGGGCGGTGAGCGCGATGCCACATTTGTGTGGCCAGGTTTCCCGTGGACGCTGGCTAGACCAAATACGCCCAGCGGACGCAAGCCTTGAACCCATTTGTAACTCGTTGCCTATCGGCTCACGAGCTGGGCGGCGAGCGCGATGCCACATTTGTGTGGCCAGGTTTCCCGTGGACGCTGGCTAGACCAGATACGCCCAGCGGACGCAAGCCTTGAACCCATTTGTAACTCGTTGCCTATCGGCTCACGAGCTGGGCGGCGAGCGCGACGCCACATTTGTGTGGCCAGGTTTCCCGCGGACGCTGGCTAGACCAGATACGCCCAGCGGACGCAAGCCTTGAACCCATTTGTAACTCGTTGCCTATCGGCTCACGAGCAGGGCGGTGAGAGTGATGCCACATTTGTGTGGCCAGGTTTCCCGTAGACGCTGGCTAGACCAGATACGCCCAGCGGACGCAAGCCTTGAACCCATTTGTAACTCGTTGCCTATCGGCTTACGAGCTGGGCGGCGAGCGCGATGCCACATTTGTGTGGCCAGGTTTCCCGTGGACGCTGGCTAGACCAGATACGCCCAGCGGACGCAAGCCTTGAACCCATTTGTAACTCGTTGCCTATCGGCTTACGAGCTGGGCGGCGAGCGCGATGCCACATTTGTGTGGCCAGGTTTCCCGTGGACGCTGGCTAGACCAGATACGCCCAGCGGACGCAAGCCTTGAACCCATTTGTAACTCGTTCCCTATCGGCTCACGAGCTGGGCGGCGAGCGCGATGCCACATTTGTGTGGCCAGGTTTCCCATGGACGCTGGCTAGACCAGATACGCCCAGCGGACGCAAGCCTTGAACCCATTTGTAACTCGTTGCCTATCGGCTCACGAGCTGGGCGGCGAGCGCGACGCCACATTTGTGTGGCCAGGTTTCCCGCGGACGCTGGCTAGACCAAATACGCCCAGCGGACGCAAGCCTTGAACCTATTTGTAACTCGTTGCCTGTCGGGTCACGAGCAGGGCGGCGAGCGCGATGCCACATTTGTGTGGCCAGGTTTCCCGTGGACGCTGGCTAGACCAGATACGCCCAGCGGACGCAAGCCTTAAACCCATTTGTAACTCGTTGCCTATCGGCTCACGAGCTGGGCGGCGAGCGCGACGGCACATTTGTGTGGCCAGGTTTCCCGCGGACGCTGGCTAGACCAGATACGCCCAGCAGACGCAAGCCTTGAACCCATTTGTAACTCGTTGCCTATCGGCTCACGAGCTGGGCGGCGAGCGCGACACCACATTTGTGTGGCCAGGTTTCCCGCGGACGCTGGCTAGACCAGATACGCCCAGCGGACGCAAGCCTTGAACCCATTTGTAACTCGTTGCCTATCGGCTCACGAGCAGGGCGGCGAGCGCGATTCCACATTTGTGTGGCCAGGTTTCCCGTGGACGCTGGCTAGACCAGATACGCCCAGCGGACGCAAGCCTTGAACCCATTTGTAACTCGTTGCCTGTCGGCTTACGAGCTGGACGGCGAGCGCGATGCCACATTTATGTGGCCAGGTTTCCCGTGGACGCTGGCTAGACCAGATACGCCCAGCGGACGAAAGCCTTGAACCCATTTGTAACTCGTTGCCTATCGGCTCACGAGCTGGGCGGCGAGCGCGACGCCACATTTGTGTGGCCAGGTTTCCCGCGGACGCTGGCTAGACCAGATACGCCCAGCGGACGCAAGCCTTGAACCCATTTGTAACTCGTTGCCTATCGGCTCACGAGCAGGGCGGCGAGCGCGATTCCACATTTGTGTGGCCAGGTTTCCCGTGGACGCTGGCTAGAACAGATACGCCCAGCGGACGCAAGCCTTGAACCCATTTGTAACTCGTTGCCTGTCGGCTTACGAGCTGGGCGGCGAGCGCGATGCCACATTTGTGTGGCCAGGTTTCCCGTGGACGCTGGCTAGACCAGATACGCCCAGCGTACGCAAGCCTTGAACCCATTTGTAACTCGTTGCCTATCGTCTCACGAGCTGGGCGGCGAGCGCGATGCCACATTTGTGTGGCCAGGTTTCCCGTGGACGCTGGCTAGACCAGATACGCCCAGCGGACGCAAGCCTTGAACCCATTTGTAACTCGTTGCCTATCGGCTCACGAGCTGGACGGCGAGCGCGATGCCACATTTGTGTGGCCAGGTTTCCCGCGGACTCTGGCTAGACCAGATACGCCCAGCGGACGCAAGCCTTGAACCCATTTGTAACTCGTTGCCTATCGGCTCACGAGCTGGGCGGCGAGCGCGATGCCACATTTGTGTCGCCAGGTTTCCCGTGGATGCTGGCTAGACCAGATACGCCCAGCGGACGCAAGCCTTGAACCCATTTGTAACTCGTTGCCTATCGGCTTACGAGCTGGGCGGCGAGCGCGATGCCACATTTGTGTGGCCAGGTTTCCCGTGGACGCTGGCTAGACCAGATACGCCCAGCGGACGCAAGCCTTGAACCCATTTGTAACTCGTTGCCTATCCGCTCACGAGCTGGGCGGCGAGCGCGACGCCACATTTGTGTGGCCAGGTTTCCCGCGGACGCTGGCTAGACCAGATACGCCCAGCGGACGCAAGCCTTGAACCCATTTGTAACTCGTTGCCTATCGGCTCACGAGCAGGGCGGTGAGCGCGATGCCACATTTGTGTGGCCAGGTTTCCCGTGGACGCTGGCTAGACCAGAAACGCCCAGCGGACGCAAGCCTTGAACCCATTTGTAACTCGTTGCCTATCGGCTTACGAGCTGGGCGGCGAGCGCGATGTCACATTTGTGTGGCCAGGTTTCCCGTGGACGCTGGCTAGACCAGATACGCCTAGCGGACGCAAGCCTTGAACCCATTTGTAACTCGTTGCCTATCGGCTTACGAGCTGGGCGGCGAGCGCGATGCCACATTTGTGTGGCCAGGTTTCCCGTGGACGCTGGCTAGACCAGATACGCCAAGCGGACGCAAGCCTTGAACCCTTTTCTAACTCGTTGCCTATCGGCTCACGAGCTGGGCGGCGAGCGCGATGCCACATTTGTGTGGCCAGGTTTCCCGTGGACGCTGGCTAGACCAGATACGCCCAGCGGACGCAAGCCTTGAACCCATTTGTAACTCGTTGCCTATCGGCTCACGAGCTGGGCGGCGAGCGCGACGCCACATTTGTGTGGCCAGGTTTCCCGCGGACGCTGACTAGACCAAATACGCCCAGCGGACGCAGCCTTGAACCCATTTGTAACTCGTTGCCTATCAGCTCACGAGCAGGGCGGCGAGCGCAATGCCACATTTGTGTGGCCAGGTTTCCCGCGGACGCTGGCTAGACCAGATACGCCCAGCGGACGCAAGCCTTGAACCCATTTGTAACTCGTTGCCTATCGGCTCACGAGCTGGGCGGCGAGCGCGACGACACATTTGTGTGGCCAGGTTTCCCGCGGACGCTGGCTAGACCAGATACGCCCAGCGGACGCAAGCCTTGAACCCATTTGTAACTCGTTGCCTATCGGCTCACGAGCTGGGAGGCGAGCGCGATGCCACATTTGTGTGGCCAGGTTTCCTGTGGACGCTGGCTAGACCAGATACGCCCAGCGGACGCAAGCCTTGAACCCATTTGTAACTCGTTCCCTGTCGGCTTACGAGCTGGGCGGCGAGCGCGATGCCACATTTGTGTGGCCAGGTTTCCCGTGGACGCTGGCTAGACCAGATACGCCCAGCGGACGCAAGCCTTGAACCCATTTGTAACTCGTTGCCTATCGGCTCACGAGCTGGGCGGCGAGCGCGATGCCACATTTGTGTGGCCAGGTTTCCCGTGGACGCTGGCTAGACCAGATACGCCCAGCGGACGCAAGCCTTGAACCCATTTGTAACTCGTTGCCTATCGGCTCACGAGCTGGGCGGCGAGCGCGACGCCACATTTGTGTGGCCAGGTTTCCCGCGGACGCTAGCTAGACCAAATACGCCCAGCGGACGCAAGCCTTGAACCCATTTGTAACTCGTTGCCTATCAGCTCACGAGCAGGGCGGCGAGCGCAATGCCACATTTGTGTGGCCAGGTTTCCCGTAAACGCTGGCTAGACCAGATACGCCCAGCGGACGCAAGCCTTGAACCCATTTGTAACTCGTTGCCTATCGGCTCACGAGCTGGGCGGCGAGCGCGACGGCACATTTGTGTGGCCAGGTTTCCCGCGGACGCTGGCTAGACCAGATACGCCCAGCGGACGCAAGCTTTGAACCCATTTGTAACTCGTTGCCTATCGGCTCACGAGCTGGGAGGCGAGCGCGATGCCACATTTGTGTGGCCAAGTTTCCCGTGGACGCTGGCTAGACCAGATACGCCCAGCGGACGCAAGCCTTGAACCCATTTGTAACTCGTTCCCTGTCGGCTTACGAGCTGGGCGGCGAGCGCGATGCCACATTTGTGTGGCCAGGTTTCCCGTGGACGCTGGCTAGACCAGATACGCCCAGCGGACGCAAGCCTTGAACCCATTTGTAACTCGTTGCCTATCGTCTCACGAGCTGGGCGGCGAGCGCGATGCCACATTTGTGTGGCCAGGTTTCCCGTGGACGCTGGCTAGACCAGATACGCCCAGCGGACGCAAGCCTTGAACCCATTTGTAACTTGTTGCCTATCGGCTCACGAGCTGGACGGCGAGCGCGATGCCACATTTGTGTGGCCAGGTTTCTCGCGGACTTTGGCTAGACCAGATACGCCCAGCGGACGCAAGCCTTGAACCCATTTGTAACTCGTTGCCTATCGGCTCACGAGCTGGGCGGCGAGCGCGATGCCACATTTGTGTCGCCAGGTTTCCCGTGGATGCTGGCTAGACCAGATACGCCCAGCGGACGCAAGCCTTGAACCCATTTGTAACTCGTTGCCTATCGGCTTACGAGCTGGGCGGCGAGCGCGATGCCACATTTGTGTGGCCAGGTTTCCCGTGGACGCTGGCTAGACCCGATACGCCCAGCGGACGCAAGCCTTGAACCCATTTGTAACTCGTTGCCTATAGGCTCACAAGCTGGGCGGCAAGCGCGATGCCACATTTGTGTGGCCAGGTTTCCCGTGGACGCTGGCTAGACCAGATACGCCCAGCGGACGCAAGCCTTGAACCCATTTGTAACTCGTTGCCTATCGGCTCACGAGCTGGGCGGCGAGCGCGACGCCACATTTGTGTGGCCAGGTTTCCCGCGGACGCTGGGTAGACCAAATACGCCCAGCGGACGCAAGCCTTGAACCCATTTGTAACTCGTTGCCTATCAGCTCACGAGCAGGGCGGCGAGCGCAATGCCACATTTGTGTGGCCAGGTTTCCCGTGGACGCTGGCTAGACCAGATACGCCCAGCGGACGCAAGCCTTGAACCCATTTGTAACTCGTTGCCTATCGGCTCACGAGCTGGGCGGCGAGCGCGACGCCACATTTGTGTGGCCAGGTTTCCCGCGGACGCTGGCTAGACCAGATACGCCCAGCGGACGCAAGCCTTAAACCCATTTGTAACTCGTTGCCTATCGGCTCACGAGCTGGGCGGCGAGCGCGACGGCACATTTGTGTGGCCAGGTTTCCCGCGGACGCTGGCTAGACCAGATACGCCCAGCAGACGCAAGCCTTGAACCCATTTGTAACTCGTTGCCTATCGGCTCACGAGCTGGGCGGCCAGCGCGACACCACATTTGTGTGGCCAGGTTTCCCGCGGACGCTGGCTAGACCAGATACGCCCAGCGGACGCAAGCCTTGAACCCATTTGTAACTCGTTGCCTATCGGCTCACGAGCAGGGCGGCGAGCGCGATTCCACATTTGTGTGGCCAGGTTTCCCATGGACGCTGGCTAGACCAGATACGCCCAGCGGACGCAAGCCTTGAACCCATTTGTAACTCGTTGCCTGTCGGCTTACGAGCTGGACGGCGAGCGCGATGCCACATTTATGTGGCCAGGTTTCCCGTGGACGCTGGCTAGACCAGATACGCCCAGCGGACGAAAGCCTTGAACCCATTTGTAACTCGTTGCCTATCGGCTCACGAGCTGGGCGGCGAGCGCGACGCCACATTTGTGTGGCCAGGTTTCCCGCGGACGCTGGCTAGACCAGATACGCCCAGCGGACGCAAGCCTTGAACCCATTTGTAACTCGTTGCCTATCGGCTCACGAGCAGGGCGGCGAGCGCGATTCCACATTTGTGTGGCCAGGTTTCCCGTGGACGCTGGCTAGAACAGATACGCCCAGCGGACGCAAGCCTTGAACCCATTTGTAACTCGTTGCCTGTCGGCTTACGAGCTGGGCGGCGAGCGCGATGCCACATTTGTGTGGCCAGGTTTCCCGTGGACGCTGGCTAGACCAGATACGCCCAGCGTACGCAAGCCTTGAACCCATTTGTAACTCGTTGCCTATCGTCTCACGAGCTGGGCGGCGAGCGCGATGCCACATTTGTGTGGCCAGGTTTCCCGTGGACGCTGGCTAGACCAGATACGCCCAGCGGACGCAAGCCTTGAACCCATTTGTAACTCGTTGCCTATCGGCTCACGAGCTGGACGGCGAGCGCGATGCCACATTTGTGTGGCCAGGTTTCCCGCGGACTCTGGCTAGACCAGATACGCCCAGCGGACGCAAGCCTTGAACCCATTTGTAACTCGTTGCCTATCGGCTCACGAGCTGGGCGGCGAGCGCGATGCCACATTTGTGTCGCCAGGTTTCCCGTGGATGCTGGCTAGACCAGATACGCCCAGCGGACGCAAGCCTTGAACCCATTTGTAACTCGTTGCCTATCGGCTTACGAGCTGGGCGGCGAGCGCGATGCCACATTTGTGTGGCCAGGTTTCCCGTGGACGCTGGCTAGACCAGATACGCCCAGCGGACGCAAGCCTTGAACCCATTTGTAACTCGTTGCCTATCGGCTCACGAGCTGGGCGGCGAGCGCGACGCCACATTTGTGTGGCCAGGTTTCCCGCGGACGCTGGCTAGACCAGATACGCCCAGCGGACGCAAGCCTTGAACCCATTTGTAACTCGTTGCCTATCGGCTCACGAGCAGGGCGGTGAGCGCGATGCCACATTTGTGTGGCCAGGTTTCCCGTGGACGCTGGCTAGACCAGAAACGCCCAGCGGACGCAAGCCTTGAACCCATTTGTAACTCGTTGCCTATCGGCTTACGAGCTGGGCGGCGAGCGCGATGTCACATTTGTGTGGCCAGGTTTCCCGTGGACGCTGGCTAGACCAGATACGCCTAGCGGACGCAAGCCTTGAACCCATTTGTAACTCGTTGCCTATCGGCTTACGAGCTGGGCGGCGAGCGCGATGCCACATTTGTGTGGCCAGGTTTCCCGTGGACGCTGGCTAGACCAGATACGCCCAGCGGACGCAAGCCTTGAACCCTTTTCTAACTCGTTGCCTATCGGCTCACGAGCTGGGCGGCGAGCGCGATGCCACATTTGTGTGGCCAGGTTTCCCGTGGACGCTGGCTAGACCAGATACGCCCAGCGGACGCAAGCCTTGAACCCATTTGTAACTCGTTGCCTATCGGCTCACGAGCTGGGCGGCGAGCGCGACGCCACATTTGTGTGGCCAGGTTTCCCGCGGACGCTGGCTAGACCAAATACGCCCAGCGGACGCAGCCTTGAACCCATTTGTAACTCGTTGCCTATCAGCTCACGAGCAGGGCGGCGAGCGCAATGCCACATTTGTGTGGCCAGGTTTCCCGCGGACGCTGGCTAGACCAGATACGCCCAGCGGACGCAAGCCTTGAACCCATTTGTAACTCGTTGCCTATCGGCTCACGAGCTGGGCGGCGAGCGCGACGACACATTTGTGTGGCCAGGTTTCCCGCGGACGCTGGCTAGACCAGATACGCCCAGCGGACGCAAGCCTTGAACCCATTTGTAACTCGTTGCCTATCGGCTCACGAGCTGGGAGGCGAGCGCGATGCCACATTTGTGTGGCCAGGTTTCCTGTGGACGCTGGCTAGACCAGATACGCCCAGCGGACGCAAGCCTTGAACCCATTTGTAACTCGTTCCCTGTCGGCTTACGAGCTGGGCGGCGAGCGCGATGCCACATTTGTGTGGCCAGGTTTCCCGTGGACGCTGGCTAGACCAGATACGCCCAGCGGACGCAAGCCTTGAACCCATTTGTAACTCGTTGCCTATCGGCTCACGAGCTGGGCGGCGAGCGCGATGCCACATTTGTGTGGCCAGGTTTCCCGTGGACGCTGGCTAGACCAGATACGCCCAGCGGACGCAAGCCTTGAACCCATTTGTAACTCGTTGCCTATCGGCTCACGAGCTGGGCGGCGAGCGCGACGCCACATTTGTGTGGCCAGGTTTCCCGCGGACGCTAGCTAGACCAAATACGCCCAGCGGACGCAAGCCTTGAACCCATTTGTAACTCGTTGCCTATCAGCTCACGAGCAGGGCGGCGAGCGCAATGCCACATTTGTGTGGCCAGGTTTCCCGTAAACGCTGGCTAGACCAGATACGCCCAGCGGACGCAAGCCTTGAACCCATTTGTAACTCGTTGCCTATCGGCTCACGAGCTGGGCGGCGAGCGCGACGGCACATTTGTGTGGCCAGGTTTCCCGCGGACGCTGGCTAGACCAGATACGCCCAGCGGACGCAAGCTTTGAACCCATTTGTAACTCGTTGCCTATCGGCTCACGAGCTGGGAGGCGAGCGCGATGCCACATTTGTGTGGCCAAGTTTCCCGTGGACGCTGGCTAGACCAGATACGCCCAGCGGACGCAAGCCTTGAACCCATTTGTAACTCGTTCCCTGTCGGCTTACGAGCTGGGCGGCGAGCGCGATGCCACATTTGTGTGGCCAGGTTTCCCGTGGACGCTGGCTAGACCAGATACGCCCAGCGGACGCAAGCCTTGAACCCATTTGTAACTCGTTGCCTATCGTCTCACGAGCTGGGCGGCGAGCGCGATGCCACATTTGTGTGGCCAGGTTTCCCGTGGACGCTGGCTAGACCAGATACGCCCAGCGGACGCAAGCCTTGAACCCATTTGTAACTTGTTGCCTATCGGCTCACGAGCTGGACGGCGAGCGCGATGCCACATTTGTGTGGCCAGGTTTCTCGCGGACTTTGGCTAGACCAGATACGCCCAGCGGACGCAAGCCTTGAACCCATTTGTAACTCGTTGCCTATCGGCTCACGAGCTGGGCGGCGAGCGCGATGCCACATTTGTGTCGCCAGGTTTCCCGTGGATGCTGGCTAGACCAGATACGCCCAGCGGACGCAAGCCTTGAACCCATTTGTAACTCGTTGCCTATCGGCTTACGAGCTGGGCGGCGAGCGCGATGCCACATTTGTGTGGCCAGGTTTCCCGTGGACGCTGGCTAGACCCGATACGCCCAGCGGACGCAAGCCTTGAACCCATTTGTAACTCGTTGCCTATAGGCTCACAAGCTGGGCGGCAAGCGCGATGCCACATTTGTGTGGCCAGGTTTCCCGTGGACGCTGGCTAGACCAGATACGCCCAGCGGACGCAAGCCTTGAACCCATTTGTAACTCGTTGCCTATCGGCTCACGAGCTGGGCGGCGAGCGCGACGCCACATTTGTGTGGCCAGGTTTCCCGCGGACGCTGGGTAGACCAAATACGCCCAGCGGACGCAAGCCTTGAACCCATTTGTAACTCGTTGCCTATCAGCTCACGAGCAGGGCGGCGAGCGCAATGCCACATTTGTGTGGCCAGGTTTCCCGTGGACGCTGGCTAGACCAGATACGCCCAGCGGACGCAAGCCTTGAACCCATTTGTAACTCGTTGCCTATCGGCTCACGAGCTGGGCGGCGAGCGCGACGCCACATTTGTGTTACCAGGTTTCCCGCGGACGCTGGCTAGACCAGATACGCCCAGCGGACGCAAGCCTTAAACCCATTTGTAACTCGTTGCCTATCGGCTCACGAGCTGGGCGGCGAGCGCGATGCCACATTTGTGTGGCCAGGTTTCCCGTGGACGCTGGCTAGACCAGATACGCCCAGCGGACGCAAGCCTTGAACCCATTTGTAACTCGTTGCCTATCGGCTCACGAGCTGGGCGGCGAGCGCGACGCCACATTTGTGTGGCCAGGTTTCCCGCGGACGCTGGCTAGACCAGATACGCCCAGCGGACGCAAGCCTTGAACCCATTTGTAACTCGTTGCCTATCGGCTCACGAGCTGGGCGGCGAGCGCGACGCCACATTTGTGTGGCCAGGTTTCCCGCGGACGCTGGCTAGACCAGATACGCCCAGCGGACGCAAGCCTTGAACCCATTTGTAACTCGTTGCCTATCGGCTCACGAGCAGGGCGGCGAGCGCGATGCCACATTTGTGTGGCCAGGTTTCCCGTGGACGCTGGCTAGACCAGATACGCCCAGCGGACGCAAGCCTTGAACCCATTTGTAACTCGTTGCCTATCGGTTCACGAGCTGGGCGGCGAGCGCGACGGCACATTTGTGTGGCCAGGTTTCCCGCGGACGCTGGCTAGACCAGATACGCCCAGCGGACGCAAGCCTTGAACCCATTTGTAACTCGTTGCCTATCGGCTCACGAGCTGGGAGGCGAGCGCGATGCCACATTTGTGTGGCCAGGTTTCCCGTGGACGCTGGCTAGACCAGATACGCCCAGCGGACGCAAGCCTTGAACCCATTTGTAACTCGTTGCCTATCGGCTCACGAGCTGGGCGGCGAGCGCGATGCCACATTTGTGTGGCCAGGTTTCCCGTGGACGCTGGCTAGACCAGATACGCCCAGCGGACGCAAGCCTTGAACCCATTTGTAACTCGTTGCCTATCGGCTCACGAGCTGGGCGGCGAGCGCGATGCCACATTTGTGTGGCCAGGTTTCCCATGGACGCTGGCTAGACCAGATACGCCCAGCGGACGCAAGCCTTGAACCCATTTGTAACTCGTTGCCTATCGGCTCACGAGCTGGGCGGCGAGCGCGACGCCACATTTGTGTGGCCAGGTTTCCCGCGGACGCTGGCTAGACCAGATACGCCCAGCGGACGCAAGCCTTGAACCCATTTGTAACTCGTTGCGTATCGGCTCACGAGCAGGGCGGTGAGCGCGATGCCACATTTGTGTGGCCAGGTTTCCCGTGGACGCTGGCTAGACCAGATACGCCCAGCGGACGCAAGCCTTGAACCCATTTGTAACTCGTTCCCTGTCGGCTTACGAGTTGGGCGGCGAGCACGATGCCACATTTGTGTGGCCAGGTTTCCCGTTGACGCTGGCTAGACCAGATACGCCCAGCGGACGCAAGCCTTGAACCCATTTGTAACTCGTTGCCTATCGGCTTACGAGCTGGGCGGCGAGCGCGATGCCACATTTGTGTGGCCAGGTTTCCCGTGGACGCTGGCTAGACCAGATACGCCCAGCGGACGCAAGCCTTGAACCCATTTGTAACTCGTTGCCTATCGGCTCACGAGCTGGGCGGCGAGCGCGATGCCACATTTGTGTGGCCAGGTTTCCCGTGGACGCTGGCTAGACCAGATACGCCCAGCGGACGCAAGCCTTGAACCCATTTGTAACTCGTTGCCTATCGGCTCACGAGCTGGGCGGCGAGCGCGACGGCACATTTGTGTGGCCAGGTTTCCCGCGGACGCTGGCTAGACCAGATACGCCCAGCGGACGCAAGCCTTGAACCCATTTGTAACTCGTTGCCTATCGGCTCACGAGCAGGGCGGTGAGCGCGATGCCACATTTGTGTGGCCAGGTTTCCCGTGGACGCTGGCTAGACCAGATACGCCCAGCGGACGCAAGCCTTGAACCCATTTGTAACTCGTTGCCTATCGGCTTACGAGCTGGGCGGCGAGCGCGATGCCACATTTGTGTGGCCAGGTTTCCCGTGGACGCTGGCTAGACCAGATACGCCCAGCGGACGCAAGCCTTGAACCCATTTGTAACTCGTTGCCTATCGGCTCACGAGCTGGGCGGCGAGCGCGACGCCACATTTGTGTGGCCAGGTTTCCCGCGGACGCTGGCTAGACCAAATACGCCCAGCGGACGCAAGCCTTGAACCCATTTGTAACTCGTTGCCTATCAGCTCACGAGCAGGGCGGCGAGTGCAATGCCACATTTGTGTGGCCAGGTTTCCCGTGGACGCTGGCTAGACCAGTTACGCACAGCGGACGCAAGCCTTGAACCCATTTGTAACTCGTTCCCTATCGGCTCACGAGCTGGGCGGCGAGCGCGACGGCACATTTGTGTGGCCAGGTTTCCCGCGGATGCTGGCTAGACCAGATACGCCCAGCGGACGCAAGCCTTGAACCCATTTGTAACTCGTTGCCTATCGGCTCACGAGCTGGGAGGCGAGCGCGATGCCACATTTGTGTGGCCAGGTTTCCCGTGGACGCTGGCTAGACCAGATACGCCCAGCGGACGCAAGCCTTGAACCCATTTGTAACTCGTTCCCTGTCGGCTTACGAGCTGGGCGGCGAGCGCGATGCCACATTTGTGTGGCCAGGTTTCCCGTGGACGCTGGCTAGACCAGATACGCCCAGCGGACGCAAGCCTTGAACCCATTTGTAACTCGTTGCCTATCGGCTTACGAAATGGGCGGCGAGCGCGATGCCACATTTGTGTGGCCAGGTTTCCCGTGGACGCTGGCTAGACCAGATACGCCCAGCGGACGCAAGCCTTGAACCCATTTGTAACTCGTTGCCTATCGGCTCACGAGCTGGGCGGCGAGCGCGATGCCACATTTGTGTGGCCAGGTTTCCCGTGGACGCTGGCTAGACCAGATACGCCCAGCGGACGCAAGCCTTGAACCCATTTGTAACTCGTTGCCTATCGGCTCACGAGCTGGGCGGCGAGGGCGACGCCACATTTGTGTGGCCAGGTTTCCCGCGGACGCTGGCTAGACCAAATACGCCCAGCGGACGCAAGCCTTGAACCCATTTGTAACTCGTTGCCTATCAGCTCACGAGCAGGGCGGCGAGTGCAATGCCACATTTGTGTGGCCAGGTTTCCCGTGGACGCTGGCTAGACCAGATACGCCCAGCGGACGCAAGCCTTGAACCCATTTGTAACTCGTTGCCTATCGGCTCACGAGCTGGGCGGCGAGCGCGACGGCACATTTGTGTGGCCAGGTTTCCCGCGGATGCTGGCTAGACCAGATACGCCCAGCGGACGCAAGCCTTGAACCCATTTGTAACTCGTTGCCTATCGGCTCACGAGCTGGGAGGCGAGCGCGATGCCACATTTGTGTGGCCAGGTTTCCCGTGGACGCTGGCTAGACCAGATACGCCCAGCGGACGCAAGCCTTGAACCCATTTGTAACTCGTTCCCTGTCGGCTTACGAGCTGGGCGGCGAGCAGGATGCCACATTTGTGTGGCCAGGTTTCCCGTGGACGCTGGCTAGACCAGATACGCCCAGCGGACGGAAGCCTTGAACCCATTTGTAACTCGTTGCCTATCGGCTTACGAGCTGGGCGGCGAGCGCGATGCCACATTTGTGTGGCCAGGTTTCCCGTGGACGCTGGCTAGACCAGATACGCCCAGCGGACGCAAGCCTTGAACCCATTTGTAACTCGTTGCCTATCGGCTCACGAGCTGGGCGGCGAGCGCGACGCCACATTTGTGTGGCCAGGTTTTCCGTGGACGCTGGCTAGACCAGATACGCCCAGCGGACGCAAGCCTTGAACCCATTTGTAACTCGTTCCCTGTCGGCTTACGAGCTGGGCGGCGAGCACGATGCCACATTTGTGTGGCCAAGTTTCCCGTGGACGCTGGCTAGACCAGATACGCCCAGCGGACGCAAGCCTTGAACCCATTTGTAACTCGTTGCCTTTCGGCTTACGAGCTGGGCGGCGAGCGCGACGCCGCATTTGTGTGGCCAGGTTTCCCGCGGACGCTGGCTAGACCAAATACGCCCAGCGGACGCAAGCCTTGAACCCATTTGTAACTCGTTGCCTATCAGCTCACGAGCAGGGCGGCGAGCGCGACGCCACATTTGTGTGGCCAGGTTTCCCGTGGACGCTGGCTAGACCAGATACGCCCAGCGGACGCAAGCCTTGAACCCATTTGTAACTCGTTGCCTATCAGCTCACGAGCTGGGCGGCGAGCGCGACGGCACATTTGTGTGGCCAGGTTTCCCGCGGACGCTGGCTAGACCAGATACGCCCAGCGGACGCTAGCCTTGAACCCATTTGTAACTCGTTCCCTGTCGGCTCACGAGCTGGGCGGCGAGCACGATGCCACATTTGCGTGGCCAGGTTTCCCGTGGACGCTGGCTAAACCAGATACGCCCAGCGGACGCAAGCCTTGAACCCATTTGTAACTCGTTGCCTATCGGCTCACGAGCTGGGCGGCGAGCGCGATGCCACATTTGTGTGGCCAGGTTTCCCGTGGACGCTGGCTAGACCAGATACGCCCAGCGGACGCCAGCCTTGAACCCATTTGTAACTCGTTGCCTATCGGCTCACGAGCTGGGCGGCGAGCGCGACGGCACATTTGTGTGGCCAGGTTTCCCGCGGACGCTGGCTAGACCAGATACGCCCAGCGGACGCAAGCCTTGAACCCATTTGTAACTCGTTGCCTATCGGCTCACGAGCAGGGCGATGAGCGCGATGCCACATTTGTGTGGCCAGGTTTCCCGTGGACGCTGGCTAGACCAGATACGCCCAGCGGACGCAAGCCTTGAACCCATTTGTAACTCGTTGCCTATCGGCTTACGAGCTGGGCGGAGAGCGCGATGCCACATTTGTGTGGCCAGGTTTCCCGTGGACGCTAGCTAGACCAGATACTCCCAGCGGACGCAAGCCTTGAACCCATTTGTAACTCGTTGCCTATCGGCTCACGAGCTGGGCGGCGAGCGCGATGCCACATTTGTGTGGCCAGGTTTCCCGTGGACGCTGGCTAGACCAGATACGCCCAGCGGACGCAAGCCTTGAACCCATTTGTAACTCGTTGCCTATCGGCTCACGAGCTGGGCGGCGAGCACGACGCCACATTCGTGTGGCCAGGTTTCCCGCGGACGCTGGCTAGACCAGATACGCCCAGCGGACGCAAGCCTTGAACCCATTTGTAACTCGTTGCCTATCGGCTCACGAGCTGGGCGGCGAGCGCGACGCCACATTTGTGTGGCCAGGTTTCCCGCGGACGCTGGCTAGACCAAATACGCCCAGCGGACGCAAGCCTTGAACCCATTTGTAACTCGTTGCCTATCAGCTCACGAGCAGGGCGGCGAGTGCAATGCCACATTTGTGTGGCCAGGTTTCCCGTGGACGCTGGCTAGACCAGTTACGCACAGCGGACGCAAGCCTTGAACCCATTTGTAACTCGTTGCCTATCGGCTCACGAGCTGGGCGGCGAGCGCGACGGCACATTTGTGTGGCCAGGTTTCCCGCGGATGCTGGCTAGACCAGATACGCCCAGCGGACGCAAGCCTTGAACCCATTTGTAACTCGTTGCCTATCGGCTCACGAGCTGGGAGGCGAGCGCGATGCCACATTTGTGTGGCCAGGTTTCCCGTGGACGCTGGCTAGACCAGATACGCCCAGCGGACGCAAGCCTTGAACCCATTTGTAACTCGTTCCCTGTCGGCTTACGAGTTGGGCGGCGAGCACGATGCCACATTTGTGTGGCCAGGTTTCCCGTTGACGCTGGCTAGACCAGATACGCCCAGCGGACGCAAGCCTTGAACCCATTTGTAACTCGTTGCCTATCGGCTTACGAGCTGGGCGGCGAGCGCGATGCCACATTTGTGTGGCCAGGTTTCCCGTGGACGCTGGCTAGACCAGATACGCCCAGCGGACGCAAGCCTTGAACCCATTTGTAACTCGTTGCCTATCGGCTCACGAGCTGGGCGGCGAGCGCGATGCCACATTTGTGTGGCCAGGTTTCCCGTGGACGCTGGCTAGACCAGATACGCCCAGCGGACGCAAGCCTTGAACCCATTTGTAACTCGTTGCCTATCGGCTCACGAGCTGGGCGGCGAGCGCGACGGCACATTTGTGTGGCCAGGTTTCCCGCGGACGCTGGCTAGACCAGATACGCCCAGCGGACGCAAGCCTTGAACCCATTTGTAACTCGTTGCCTATCGGCTCACGAGCAGGGCGGTGAGCGCGATGCCACATTTGTGTGGCCAGGTTTCCCGTGGACGCTGGCTAGACCAGATACGCCCAGCGGACGCAAGCCTTGAACCCATTTGTAACTCGTTGCCTATCGGCTTACGAGCTGGGCGGGGAGCGCGATGCCACATTTGTGTGGCCAGGTTTCCCGTGGACGCTGGCTAGACCAGATACGCCCAGCGGACGCAAGCCTTGAACCCATTTGTAACTCGTTGCCTATCGGCTCACGAGCTGGGCGGCGAGCGCGACGCCACATTTGTGTGGCCAGGTTTCCCGCGGACGCTGGCTAGACCAAATACGCCCAGCGGACGCAAGCCTTGAACCCATTTGTAACTCGTTGCCTATCAGCTCACGAGCAGGGCGGCGAGTGCAATGCCACATTTGTGTGGCCAGGTTTCCCGTGGACGCTGGCTAGACCAGTTACGCACAGCGGACGCAAGCCTTGAACCCATTTGTAACTCGTTGCCTATCGGCTCACGAGCTGGGCGGCGAGCGCGACGGCACATTTGTGTGGCCAGGTTTCCCGCGGATGCTGGCTAGACCAGATACGCCCAGCGGACGCAAGCCTTGAACCCATTTGTAACTCGTTGCCTATCGGCTCACGAGCTGGGAGGCGAGCGCGATGCCACATTTGTGTGGCCAGGTTTCCCCTGGACGCTGGCTAGACCAGATACGCCCAGCGGACGCAAGCCTTGAACCCATTTGTAACTCGTTCCCTGTCGGCTTACGAGTTGGGCGGCGAGCACGATGCCACATTTGTGTGGCCAGGTTTCCCGTCGACGCTGGCTAGACCAGATACGTCCAGCGGACGCAAGCCTTGAACCCATTTGTAACTCGTTGCCTATCGGCTTACGAGCTGGGCGGCGAGCGCGATGCCACATTTGTGTGGCCAGGTTTCCCGTGGACGCTGGCTAGACCAGATACGCCCAGCGGACGCAAGCCTTGAACCCATTTGTAACTCGTTGCCTATCGGCTCACGAGCTGGGCGGCGAGCGCGATGCCACATTTGTGTGGCCAGGTTTCCCGTGGACGCTGGCTAGACCAGATACGCCCAGCGGACGCAAGCCTTGAACCCATTTGTAACTCGTTGCCTATCGGCTCACGAGCTGGGCGGCGAGCGCGACGGCACATTTGTGTGGCCAGGTTTCCCGCGGACGCAGGCTAGACCAGATACGCCCAGCGGACGCAAGCCTTGAACCCATTTGTAACTCGTTGCCTATCGGCTCACGAGCAGGGCGGCGAGTGCAATGCCACATTTGTGTGGCCAGGTTTCCCGTGGACGCTGGCTAGACCAGTTACGCACAGCGGACGCAAGCCTTGAACCCATTTGTAACTCGTTGCCTATCGGCTCACGAGCTGGGCGGCGAGCGCGACGGCACATTTGTGTGGCCAGGTTTCCCGCGGATGCTGGCTAGACCAGATACGCCCAGCGGACGCAAGCCTTGAACCCATTTGTAACTCGTTGCCTATCGGCTCACGAGCTGGGAGGCGAGCGCGATGCCACATTTGTGTGGCCAGGTTTCCCCTGGACGCTGGCTAGACCAGATACGCCCAGCGGACGCAAGCCTTGAACCCATTTGTAACTCGTTCCCTGTCGGCTTACGAGTTGGGCGGCGAGCACGATGCCACATTTGTGTGGCCAGGTTTCCCGTCGACGCTGGCTAGACCAGATACGTCCAGCGGACGCAAGCCTTGAACCCATTTGTAACTCGTTGCCTATCGGCTTACGAGCTGGGCGGCGAGCGCGATGCCACATTTGTGTGGCCAGGTTTCCCGTGGACGCTGGCTAGACCAGATACGCCCAGCGGACGCAAGCCTTGAACCCATTTGTAACTCGTTGCCTATCGGCTCACGAGCTGGGCGGCGAGCGCGACGCCACATTTGTGTGGCCAGGTTTCCCGCGGACGCTGGCTAGACCAAATACGCCCAGCGGACGCAAGCCTTGAACCCATTTGTAACTCGTTGCCTATCAGCTCACGAGCAGGGCGGCGAGTGCAATGCCACATTTGTGTGGCCAGGTTTCCCGTGGACGCTGGCTAGACCAGTTACGCACAGCGGACGCAAGCCTTGAACCCATTTGTAACTCGTTGCCTATCGGCTCACGAGCTGGGCGGCGAGCGCGACGGCACATTTGTGTGGCCAGGTTTCCCGCGGATGCTGGCTAGACCAGATACGCCCAGCGGACGCAAGCCTTGAACCCATTTGTAACTCGTTGCCTATCGGCTCACGAGCTGGGAGGCGAGCGCGATGCCACATTTGTGTGGCCAGGTTTCCCGTGGACGCTGGCTAGACCAGATACGCCCAGCGGACGCAAGCCTTGAACCCATTTGTAACTCGTTCCCTGTCGGCTTACGAGTTGGGCGGCGAGCACGATGCCACATTTGTGTGGCCAGGTTTCCCGTTGACGCTGGCTAGACCAGATACGCCCAGCGGACGCAAGCCTTGAACCCATTTGTAACTCGTTGCCTATCGGCTTACGAGCTGGGCGGCGAGCGCGATGCCACATTTGTGTGGCCAGGTTTCCCGTGGACGCTGGCTAGACCAGATACGCCCAGCGGACGCAAGCCTTGAACCCATTTGTAACTCGTTGCCTATCGGCTCACGAGCTGGGCGGCGAGCGCGATGCCACATTTGTGTGGCCAGGTTTCCCGTGGACGCTGGCTAGACCAGATACGCCCAGCGGACGCAAGCCTTGAACCCATTTGTAACTCGTTGCCTATCGGCTCACGAGCTGGGCGGCGAGCGCGACGGCACATTTGTGTGGCCAGGTTTCCCGCGGACGCTGGCTAGACCAGATACGCCCAGCGGACGCAAGCCTTGAACCCATTTGTAACTCGTTGCCTATCGGCTCACGAGCAGGGCGGTGAGCGCGATGCCACATTTGTGTGGCCAGGTTTCCCGTGGACGCTGGCTAGACCAGATACGCCCAGCGGACGCAAGCCTTGAACCCATTTGTAACTCGTTGCCTATCGGCTTACGAGCTGGGCGGGGAGCGCGATGCCACATTTGTGTGGCCAGGTTTCCCGTGGACGCTGGCTAGACCAGATACGCCCAGCGGACGCAAGCCTTGAACCCATTTGTAACTCGTTGCCTATCGGCTCACGAGCTGGGCGGCGAGCGCGACGCCACATTTGTGTGGCCAGGTTTCCCGCGGACGCTGGCTAGACCAAATACGCCCAGCGGACGCAAGCCTTGAACCCATTTGTAACTCGTTGCCTATCGGCTCACGAGCTGGGCGGCGAGCGCGACGCCACATTTGTGTGGCCAGGTTTCCCGCGGACGCTGGCTAGACCAAATACGCCCAGCGGACGCAAGCCTTGAACCCATTTGTAACTCGTTGCCTATCGGCTCACGAGCTGGGCGGCGAGCGCGACGGCACATTTGTGTGGCCAGGTTTCCCGCGGATGCTGGCTAGACCAGATACGCCCAGCGGACGCAAGCCTTGAACCCATTTGTAACTCGTTGCCTATCGGCTCACGAGCTGGGAGGCGAGCGCGATGCCACATTTGTGTGGCCAGGTTTCCCCTGGACGCTGGCTAGACCAGATACGCCCAGCGGACGCAAGCCTTGAACCCATTTGTAACTCGTTCCCTGTCGGCTTACGAGTTGGGCGGCGAGCACGATGCCACATTTGTGTGGCCAGGTTTCCCGTCGACGCTGGCTAGACCAGATACGTCCAGCGGACGCAAGCCTTGAACCCATTTGTAACTCGTTGCCTATCGGCTTACGAGCTGGGCGGCGAGCGCGATGCCACATTTGTGTGGCCAGGTTTCCCGTGGACGCTGGCTAGACCAGATACGCCCAGCGGACGCAAGCCTTGAACCCATTTGTAACTCGTTGCCTATCGGCTCACGAGCTGGGCGGCGAGCGCGATGCCACATTTGTGTGGCCAGGTTTCCCGTGGACGCTGGCTAGACCAGATACGCCCAGCGGACGCAAGCCTTGAACCCATTTGTAACTCGTTGCCTATCGGCTCACGAGCTGGGCGGCGAGCGCGACGGCACATTTGTGTGGCCAGGTTTCCCGCGGACGCAGGCTAGACCAGATACGCCCAGCGGACGCAAGCCTTGAACCCATTTGTAACTCGTTGCCTATCGGCTCACGAGCAGGGCGGTGAGCGCGATGCCACATTTGTGTGGCCAGGTTTCCCGTGGACGCTGGCTAGACCAGATACGCCCAGCGGACGCAAGCCTTGAACCCATTTGTAACTCGTTGCCTATCGGCTTACGAGCTGGGCGGCGAGCGCGATGCCACATTTGTGTGGCCAGGTTTCCCGTGGACGCTGGCTAGACCAGATACGCCCAGCGGACGCAAGCCTTGAACCCATTTGTAACTCGTTGCCTATCGGCTTACGAGCTGGGCGGCGAGCGCGATGCCACATTTGTGTGGCCAGGTTTCCCGTGGACGCTGGCTAGACCAGATACGCCCAGCGGACGCAAGCCTTGAACCCATTTGTAACTCGTTGCCTATCGGCTCACGAGCTGGGCGGCGAGCGCGATGCCACATTTGTGTGGCCAGGTTTCCCGTGGACGCTGGCTAGACCAGATACGCCCAGCGGACGCAAGCCTTGAACCCATTTGTAACTCGTTGCCTATCGGCTCACGAGCTGGGCGGCGAGCGCGACGCCACATTTGTGTGGCCAGGTTTCCCGCGGACGCTGGCTAGACCAAATACGCCCAGCGGACGCAAGCCTTGAACCCATTTGTAACTCGTTGCCTATCAGCTCACGAGCAGGGCGGCGAGTGCAATGCCACATTTGTGTGGCCAGGTTTCCCGTGGACGCTGGCTAGACCAGATACGCCCAGCGGACGCAAGCCTTGAACCCATTTGTAACTCGTTGCCTATCGGCTCACGAGCTGGGCGGCGAGCGCGACGGCACATTTGTGTGGCCAGGTTTCCCGCGGATGCTGGCTAGACCAGATACGCCCAGCGGACGCAAGCCTTGAACCCATTTGTAACTCGTTGCCTATCGGCTCACGAGCTGGGAGGCGAGCGCGATGCCACATTTGTGTGGCCAGGTTTCCCGTGGACGCTGGCTGGACCAGATACGCCCAGCGGACGCAAGCCTTGAACCCATTTGTAACTCGTTCCCTGTCGGCTTACGAGCTGGGCGGCGAGCAGGATGCCACATTTGTGTGGCCAGGTTTCCCGTGGACGCTGGCTAGACCAGATACGCCCAGCGGACGCAAGCCTTGAACCCATTTGTAACTCGTTGCCTATCGGCTTACGAGCTGGGCGGCGAGCGCGATGCCACATTTGTGTTGCCAGGTTTCCCGTGGACGCTGGCTAGACCAGTTACGCACAGCGGACGCAAGCCTTGAACCCATTTGTAACTCGTTGCCTATCGGCTCACGAGCTGGGCGGCGAGCGCGACGGCACATTTGTGTGGCCAGGTTTCCCGCGGATGCTGGCTAGACCAGATACGCCCAGCGGACGCAAGCCTTGAACCCATTTGTAACTCGTTGCCTATCGGCTCACGAGCTGGGAGGCGAGCGCGATGCCACATTTGTGTGGCCAGGTTTCCCGTGGACGCTGGCTAGACCAGATACGCCCAGCGGACGCAAGCCTTGAACCCATTTGTAACTCGTTCCCTGTCGGCTTACGAGTTGGGCGGCGAGCACGATGCCACATTTGTGTGGCCAGGTTTCCCGTTGATGCTGGCTAGACCAGATACGCCCAGCGGACGCAAGCCTTGAACCCATTTGTAACTCGTTGCCTATCGGCTTACGAGCTGGGCGGCGAGCGCGATGCCACATTTGTGTGGCCAGGTTTCCCGTGGACGCTGGCTAGACCAGATACGCCCAGCGGACGCAAGCCTTGAACCCATTTGTAACTCGTTGCCTATCGGCTCACGAGCTGGGCGGCGAGCGCGATGCCACATTTGTGTGGCCAGGTTTCCCGTGGACGCTGGCTAGACCAGATACGCCCAGCGGACGCAAGCCTTGAACCCATTTGTAACTCGTTGCCTATCGGCTCACGAGCTGGGCGGCGAGCGCGACGGCACATTTGTGTGGCCAGGTTTCCCGCGGACGCTGGCTAGACCAGATACGCCCAGCGGACGCAAGCCTTGAACCCATTTGTAACTCGTTCCCTGTCGGCTCACGAGCTGGGCGGCGAGCGCGATGCCACATTTGTGTGGCCAGGTTTCCCGTGGACGCTGGCTAGACCAGATACGCCCAGCGGACGCAAGCCTTGAACCCATTTGTAACTCGTTGCCTATCGGCTCACGAGCTGGGCGGCGAGCGCGATGCCACATTTGTGTGGCCAGGTTTCCCGTGGACGCTGGCTAGACCAGATACGCCCAGCGGACGCAAGCCTTGAACCCATTTGTAACTCGTTGCCTATCGGCTCACGAGCTGGGCGGCGAGCGCGACGGCACATTTGTGTGGCCAGGTTTCCCGCGGACGCTGGCTAGACCAGATACGCCCAGCGGACGCAAGCCTTGAACCCATTTGTAACTCGTTGCCTATCGGCTCACGAGCAGGGCGGTGAGCGCGATGCCACATTTGTGTGGCCAGGTTTCCCGTGGACGCTGGCTAGACCAGATACGCCCAGCGGACGCAAGCCTTGAACCCATTTGTAACTCGTTGCCTATCGGCTTACGAGCTGGGCGGCGAGCGCGATGCCACATTTGTGTGGCCAGGTTTCCCGTGGACGCTGGCTAGACCAGATACGCCCAGCGGACGCAAGCCTTGAACCCATTTGTAACTCGTTGCCTATCGGCTTACGAGCTGGGCGGCGAGCGCGATGCCACATTTGTGTGGCCAGGTTTCCCGTGGACGCTGGCTAGACCAGATACGCCCAGCGGACGCAAGCCTTGAACCCATTTGTAACTCGTTGCCTATCGGCTCACGAGCTGGGCGGCGAGCGCGATGCCACATTTGTGTGGCCAGGTTTCCCGTGGACGCTGGCTAGACCAGATACGCCCAGCGGACGCAAGCCTTGAACCCATTTGTAACTCGTTGCCTATCGGCTCACGAGCTGGGCGGCGAGCGCGACGGCACATTTGTGTGGCCAGGTTTCCCGCGGACGCTGGCTAGACCAGATACGCCCAGCGGACGCAAGCCTTGAACCCATTTGTAACTCGTTCCCTGTCGGCTCACGAGCTGGGCGGCGAGCGCGATGCCACATTTGTGTGGCCAGGTTTCCCGTGGACGCTGGCTAGACCAGATACGCCCAGCGGACGCAAGCCTTGAACCCATTTGTAACTCGTTGCCTATCGGCTCACGAGCTGGGCGGCGAGCGCGATGCCACATTTGTGTGGCCAGGTTTCCCGTGGACGCTGGCTAGACCAGATACGCCCAGCGGACGCAAGCCTTGAACCCATTTGTAACTCGTTGCCTATCGGCTCACGAGCTGGGCGGCGAGCGCGACGGCACATTTGTGTGGCCAGGTTTCCCGCGGACGCTGGCTAGACCAGATACGCCCAGCGGACGCAAGCCTTGAACCCATTTGTAACTCGTTGCCTATCGGCTCACGAGCAGGGCGGTGAGCGCGATGCCACATTTGTGTGGCCAGGTTTCCCGTGGACGCTGGCTAGACCAGATACGCCCAGCGGACGCAAGCCTTGAACCCATTTGTAACTCGTTGCCTATCGGCTTACGAGCTGGGCGGCGAGCGCGATGCCACATTTGTGTGGCCAGGTTTCCCGTGGACGCTGGCTAGACCAGATACGCCCAGCGGACGCAAGCCTTGAACCCATTTGTAACTCGTTGCCTATCGGCTTACGAGCTGGGCGGCGAGCGCGATGCCACATTTGTGTGGCCAGGTTTCCCGTGGACGCTGGCTAGACCAGATACGCCCAGCGGACGCAAGCCTTGAACCCATTTGTAACTCGTTGCCTATCGGCTCACGAGCTGGGCGGCGAGCGCGACGGCACATTTGTGTGGCCAGGTTTCCCGCGGACGCTGGCTAGACCAGATACGCCCAGCGGACGCAAGCCTTGAACCCATTTGTAACTCGTTGCCTATCGGCTCACGAGCTGGGAGGCGAACGCGATGCCACATTTGTGTGGCCAGGTTTCCCGCGGACGCTGGCTAGACCAGATACGCCCAGCGGACGCAAGCCTTGAACCCATTTGTAACTCGTTCCCTGTCGGCTCACGAGCTATGCGGCGAGGGCGATGCCACATTTGTGTGGACAGGTTTCCCGTGGACGCTGGCTAGACCAGATACGCCCAGCGGACGCAAGCCTTGAACCCATTTGTAACTCGTTGCCTATCGGCTCACGAGCTGGGCGGCGAGCGCGATGCCACATTTGTGTGGCCAGGTTTCCCGTGGACGCTGGCTAGACCAGATACGCCCAGCGGACGCAAGCCTTGAACCCATTTGTAACTCGTTGCCTATCGGCTCACGAGCTGGGCGGCGAGCGCGACGGCACATTTGTGTGGCCAAGTTTCCCGCGGACGCTGGCTAGACCAGATACGCCCAGCGGACGCAAGCCTTGAACCCATTTGTAACTCGTTGCCTATCGGCTCACGAGCAGGGCGGTGAGCGCGATGCCACATTTGTGTGGCCAGGTTTCCCGTGGACGCTGGCTAGACCAGATACGCCCAGCGGACGCAAGCCTTGAACCCATTTGTAACTCGTTGCCTATCGGCTTACGAGCTGGGCGGCGAGCGCGATGCCACATTTGTGTGGCCAGGTTTCCCGTGGACGCTGGCTAGACCAGATACGCCCAGCGGACGCAAGCCTTGAACCCATTTGTAACTCGTTGCCTATCGGCTTACGAGCTGGGCGGCGAGCGCGATGCCACATTTGTGTGGCCAGGTTTCCCGTGGACGCTGGCTAGACCAGATTCGCCCAGCGGACGCAAGCCTTGAACCCATTTGTAACTCGTTGCCTATCGGCTCACGAGCTGGGCGGCGAGCGCGATGCCACATTTGTGTGGCCAGGTTTCCCGTGGACGCTGGCTAGACCAGATACGCCCAGCGGACGCAAGCCTTGAACCCATTTGTAACTCGTTGCCTATCGGCTCACAAGCTGGGCGGCGAGCGCGACGCCACATTTGTGTGGCCAGGTTTCCCGCGGACGCTGGCTAGACCACATACGCCCAGCGGACGCAAGCCTTGAACCCATTTGTAACTCGTTGCCTATCAGCTCACGAGCAGGGCGGCGAGTGCAATGCCACATTTGTGTGGCCAGGTTTCCCGTGGACGCTGGCTAGACCAGATACGCCCAGCGGACGCAAGCCTTGAACCCATTTGTAACTCGTTGCCTATCGGCTCACGAGCTGGGCGGCGAGCGCGACGGCACATTTGTGTGGCCAGGTTTCCCGCGGATGCTGGCTAGACCAGATACGCCAAGCGGACGCAAGCCTTGAACCCATTTGTAACTCGTTGCCTATCGGCTCACGAGCAGGGCGGCGAGCGCGACGCCACATTTGTGTGGCCAGGTTTCCCGTGGACGCTGGCTAGACCAGATACGCCCAGCGGATGCAAGCCTTGAACCCATTTGTAACTCGTTGCCTATCAGCTTACGAGCTGGGCGGCGAGCGCGACGGCACATTTGTGTGGCCAGGTTTCCCGCGGACGTTGGCTAGACCAGATACGCCCAGCGGACGCAAGCCTTGAACCCATTTGTAACTCGTTGCCTATCGGCTCACGAGCTGGGAGGCGAGCGCGATGCCACATTTGTGTGGCCAGGTTTCCCGCGGACGCTGGCTAGACCAGATACGCCCAGCGGGCGCAAGCCTTGAACCCATTTGTAACTCGTTCCCTGTCGGCTCACGAGCTGGGCGGCGAGCGCGATGCCACATTTGTGTGGCCAGGTTTCCCGTGGACGCTGGCTAGACCAGATACGCCCAGCGGACGCAAGCCTTGAACCCATTTGTAACTCGTTGCCTATCGGCTCACGAGCTGGGCGCCGAGTGCGATGCCACATTTGTGTGGCCAGGTTTCCCGTGGACGCTGGCTAGACCAGATACGCCCAGCGGACGCAAGCCTTGAACCCATTTGTAACTCGTTGCCTATCGGCTTACGAGCTGGGCGGCGAGCGCGACGCCACATTTGTGTGGCCAGGTTTCCCGCGGACGCTGGCTAGACCAAATACGCCCAGCGGACGCAAGCCTTGAACCCATTTGTAACTCGTTGCCTATCAGCTCACGAGCAGGGCGGCGAGCGCGACGCCACATTTGTGTGGCCAGGTTTCCCGTGAACGCTGGCTAGACCAGATACGCCCAGCGGACGCAAGCCTTGAACCCATTTGTAACTCGTTGCCTATCAGCTCACAAGCTGGGCGGCGAGCGCGACGGCACATTTGTGTGGCCAGGTTTCCCGCGGACGTTGGCTAGACCAGATACGCCCAGCGGACGCAAGCCTTGAACCCATTTGTAACTCGTTGCCTATCGGCTCACGAGCTGGGCGGCGAGCGCGATGCCACATTTGTGTGGCCAGGTTTCCCGTGGACGCTGGCTAGACCAGATACGCCCAGCGGACGCAAGCCTTGAACCCATTTGTAACTCGTTGCCTATCGGCTCACGAGCTGGGCGGCGAGCGCGACGGCACATTTGTGTGGCCAGGTTTCCCGCGGACGCTGGCTAGACCAGATACGCCCAGCGGATGCAAGCCTTGAACCCATTTGTAACTCGTTGCCTATCGGCTCACGAGCAGGGCGGTGAGCGCGATGCCACATTTGTGTGGCCAGGTTTCCCGTGGACGCTGGCTAGACCAGATACGCCCAGCGGACGCAAGCCTTGAACCCATTTGTAACTCGTTGCCTATCGGCTTACGAGCTGGGCGGCGAGCGCGATGCCACATTTGTGTGGCCAGGTTTCCCGTGGACGCTGGCTAGACCAGATACGCCCAGCGGACGCAAGCCTTGAACCCATTTGTAACTCGTTGCCTATCGGCTTACGAGCTGGGCGGCGAGCGCGATGCCACATTTGTGTGGCCAGGTTTCCCGTGGACGCTGGCTAGACCAGATACGCCCAGCGGACGCAAGCCTTGAACCCATTTGTAACTCCTTGCCTATCGGCTCACGAGCTGGGCGGCGAGCGCGATGCCACATTTGTGTGGCCAGGTTTCCCGTGGACGCTGGCTAGACCAGATACGCCCAGCGGACGCAAGCCTTGAACCCATTTGTAACTCGTTGCCTATCGGCTCACGAGCTGGGCGGCGAGCGCGACGCCACATTTGTGTGGCCAGGTTTCCCGCGGACGCTGGCTAGACCAAATACGCCCAGCGGACGCAAGCCTTGAACCCATTTGTAACTCGTTGCCTATCAGCTCACGAGCAGGGCGGCGAGTGCAATGCCACATTTGTGTGGCCAGGTTTCCCGTGGACGCTGGCTAGACCAGATACGCCCAGCGGACGCAAGCCTTGAACCCATTTGTAACTCGTTGCCTATCGGCTCACGAGCTGGGCGGCGAGCGCGACGGCACATTTGTGTGGCCAGGTTTCCCGCGGATGCTGGCTAGACCAGATACGCCCAGCGGACGCAAGCCTTGAACCCATTTGTAACTCGTTGCCTATCGGCTCACGAGCTGGGAGGCGAGCGCGATGCCACATTTGTGTGGCCAGGTTTCCCGTGGACGCTGGCTAGACCAGATACGCCCAGCGGACGCAAGCCTTGAACCCATTTGTAACTCGTTCCCTGTCGGCTTACGAGCTGGGCGGCGAGCACGATGCCACATTTGTGTGGCCAGGTTTCCCGTGGACGCTGGCTAGACCAGATACGCCCAGCGGACGCAAGCCTTGAACCCATTTGTAACTCGTTGCCTATCGGCTTACGAGCTGGGCGGCGAGCGCGATGCCACATTTGTGTGGCCAGGTTTCCCGTGGACGCTGGCTAGACCAGATACGCCCAGCGGACGCAAGCCTTGAACCCATTTGTAACTCGTTCCCTGTCGGCTTACGAGCTGGGCGGCGAGCACGATGCCACATTTGTGTGGCCAGGTTTCCCGTGGACGCTGGCTAGACCAGATACGCCCAGCGGACGCAAGCCTTGAACCCATTTGTAACTCGTTGCCTATCGGCTTACGAGCTGGGCGGCGAGCGCGATGCCACATTTGTGTGGCCAGGTTTCCCGTGGACGCTGGCTAGACCAGATACGCCCAGCGGACGCAAGCCTTGAACCCATTTGTAACTCGTTGCCTATCGGCTTACGAGCTGGGCGGCGAGCGCGATGCCACATTTGTGTGGCCAGGTTTCCCGTGGACGCTGGCTAGACCAGATACGCCCAGCGGACGCAAGCCTTGAACCCATTTGTAACTCGTTGCCTATCGGCTCACGAGCTGGGCGGCGAGCGCGATGCCACATTTGTGTGGCCAGGTTTCCCGTGGACGCTGGCTAGACCAGATACGCCCAGCGGACGCAAGCCTTGAACCCATTTGTAACTCGTTCCCTGTCGGCTCACGAGCTGGGCGGCGAGCGCGATGCCACATTTGTGTGGCCAGGTTTCCCGTGGACGCTGGCTAGACCAGATACGCCCAGCGGACGCAAGCCTTGAACCCATTTGTAACTCGTTGCCTATCGGCTTACGAGCTGGGCGGCGAGCGCGATGCCACATTTGTGTGGCCAGGTTTCCCGTGGACGCTGGCTAGACCAGATACGCCCAGCGGACGCAAGCCTTGAACCCATTTGTAACTCGTTGCCTATCGGCTTACGAGCTGGGCGGCGAGCGCGATGCCACATTTGTGTGGCCAGGTTTCCCGTGGACGCTGGCTAGACCAGATTCGCCCAGCGGACGCAAGCCTTGAACCCATTTGTAACTCGTTGCCTATCGGCTCACGAGCTGGGCGGCGAGCGCGATGCCACATTTGTGTGGCCAGGTTTCCCGTGGACGCTGGCTAGACCAGATACGCCCAGCGGACGCAAGCCTTGAACCCATTTGTAACTCGTTCCCTGTCGGCTTACGAGCTGGGCGGCGAGCACGATGCCACATTTGTGTGGCCAGGTTTCCCGTGGACGCTGGCTAGACCAGATACGCCCAGCGGACGCAAGCCTTGAACCCATTTGTAACTCGTTGCCTATCGGCTTACGAGCTGGGCGGCGAGCGCGATGCCACATTTGTGTGGCCAGGTTTCCCGTGGACGCTGGCTAGACCAGATACGCCCAGCGGACGCAAGCCTTGAACCCATTTGTAACTCGTTGCCTATCGGCTTACGAGCTGGGCGGCGAGCGCGATGCCACATTTGTGTGGCCAGGTTTCCCGTGGACGCTGGCTAGACCAGATACGCCCAGCGGACGCAAGCCTTGAACCCATTTGTAACTCGTTGCCTATCGGCTCACGAGCTGGGCGGCGAGCGCGATGCCACATTTGTGTGGCCAGGTTTCCCGTGGACGCTGGCTAGACCAGATACGCCCAGCGGACGCAAGCCTTGAACCCATTTGTAACTCGTTCCCTGTCGGCTCACGAGCTGGGCGGCGAGCGCGATGCCACATTTGTGTGGCCAGGTTTCCCGTGGACGCTGGCTAGACCAGATACGCCCAGCGGACGCAAGCCTTGAACCCATTTGTAACTCGTTGCCTATCGGCTTACGAGCTGGGCGGCGAGCGCGATGCCACATTTGTGTGGCCAGGTTTCCCGTGGACGCTGGCTAGACCAGATACGCCCAGCGGACGCAAGCCTTGAACCCATTTGTAACTCGTTGCCTATCGGCTTACGAGCTGGGCGGCGAGCGCGATGCCACATTTGTGTGGCCAGGTTTCCCGTGGACGCTGGCTAGACCAGATTCGCCCAGCGGACGCAAGCCTTGAACCCATTTGTAACTCGTTGCCTATCGGCTCACGAGCTGGGCGGCGAGCGCGATGCCACATTTGTGTGGCCAGGTTTCCCGTGGACGCTGGCTAGACCAGATACGCCCAGCGGACGCAAGCCTTGAACCCATTTGTAACTCGTTGCCTATCGGCTCACAAGCTGGGCGGCGAGCGCGACGCCACATTTGTGTGGCCAGGTTTCCCGCGGACGCTGGCTAGACCACATACGCCCAGCGGACGCAAGCCTTGAACCCATTTGTAACTCGTTGCCTATCAGCTCACGAGCAGGGCGGCGAGTGCAATGCCACATTTGTGTGGCCAGGTTTCCCGTGGACGCTGGCTAGACCAGATACGCCCAGCGGACGCAAGCCTTGAACCCATTTGTAACTCGTTGGCTATCGGCTCACGAGCTGGGCGGCGAGCGCGACGGCACATTTGTGTGGCCAGGTTTCCCGCGGATGCTGGCTAGACCAGATACGCCAAGCGGACGCAAGCCTTGAACCCATTTGTAACTCGTTGCCTATCGGCTCACGAGCAGGGCGGCGAGCGCGACGCCACATTTGTGTGGCCAGGTTTCCCGTGGACGCTGGCTAGACCAGATACGCCCAGCGGATGCAAGCCTTGAACCCATTTGTAACTCGTTGCCTATCAGCTTACGAGCTGGGCGGCGAGCGCGACGGCACATTTGTGTGGCCAGGTTTCCCGCGGACGTTGGCTAGACCAGATACGCCCAGCGGACGCAAGCCTTGAACCCATTTGTAACTCGTTGCCTATCGGCTCACGAGCTGGGAGGCGAGCGCGATGCCACATTTGTGTGGCCAGGTTTCCCGCGGACGCTGGCTAGACCAGATACGCCCAGCGGACGCAAGCCTTGAACCCATTTGTAACTCGTTCCCTGTCGGCTCACGAGCTGGGCGGCGAGCGCGATGCCACATTTGTGTGGCCAGGTTTCCCGTGGACGCTGGCTAGACCAGATACGCCCAGCGGACGCAAGCCTTGAACCCATTTGTAACTCGTTGCCTATCGGCTCACGAGCTGGGCGGCGAGTGCGATGCCACATTTGTGTGGCCAGGTTTCCCGTGGACGCTGGCTAGACCAGATACGCCCAGCGGACGCAAGCCTTGAACCCATTTGTAACTCGTTGCCTATCGGCTTACGAGCTGGGCGGCGAGCGCGACGCCACATTTGTGTGGCCAGGTTTCCCGCGGACGCTGGCTAGACCAAATACGCCCAGCGGACGCAAGCCTTGAACCCATTTGTAACTCGTTGCCTATCAGCTCACGAGCAGGGCGGCGAGCGCGACGCCACATTTGTGTGGCCAGGTTTCCCGTGAACGCTGGCTAGACCAGATACGCCCAGCGGACGCAAGCCTTGAACCCATTTGTAACTCGTTGCCTATCAGCTCACAAGCTGGGCGGCGAGCGCGACGGCACATTTGTGTGGCCAGGTTTCCCGCGGACGTTGGCTAGACCAGATACGCCCAGCGGACGCAAGCCTTGAACCCATTTGTAACTCGTTGCCTATCGGCTCACGAGCTGGGCGGCGAGCGCGATGCCACATTTGTGTGGCCAGGTTTCCCGTGGACGCTGGCTAGACCAGATACGCCCAGCGGACGCAAGCCTTGAACCCATTTGTAACTCGTTGCCTATCGGCTCACGAGCTGGGCGGCGAGCGCGACGGCACATTTGTGTGGCCAGGTTTCCCGCGGACGCTGGCTAGACCAGATACGCCCAGCGGATGCAAGCCTTGAACCCATTTGTAACTCGTTGCCTATCGGCTCACGAGCAGGGCGGTGAGCGCGATGCCACATTTGTGTGGCCAGGTTTCCCGTGGACGCTGGCTAGACCAGATACGCCCAGCGGACGCAAGCCTTGAACCCATTTGTAACTCGTTGCCTATCGGCTTACGAGCTGGGCGGCGAGCGCGATGCCACATTTGTGTGGCCAGGTTTCCCGTGGACGCTGGCTAGACCAGATACGCCCAGCGGACGCAAGCCTTGAACCCATTTGTAACTCGTTGCCTATCGGCTTACGAGCTGGGCGGCGAGCGCGATGCCACATTTGTGTGGCCAGGTTTCCCGTGGACGCTGGCTAGACCAGATACGCCCAGCGGACGCAAGCCTTGAACCCATTTGTAACTCGTTGCCTATCGGCTCACGAGCTGGGCGGCGAGCGCGATGCCACATTTGTGTGGCCAGGTTTCCCGTGGACGCTGGCTAGACCAGATACGCCCAGCGGACGCAAGCCTTGAACCCATTTGTAACTCGTTGCCTATCGGCTCACGAGCTGGGCGGCGAGCGCGACGCCACATTTGTGTGGCCAGGTTTCCCGCGGACGCTGGCTAGACCAAATACGCCCAGCGGACGCAAGCCTTGAACCCATTTGTAACTCGTTGCCTATCAGCTCACGAGCAGGGCGGCGAGTGCAATGCCACATTTGTGTGGCCAGGTTTCCCGTGGACGCTGGCTAGACCAGATACGCCCAGCGGACGCAAGCCTTGAACCCATTTGTAACTCGTTGCCTATCGGCTCACGAGCTGGGCGGCGAGCGCGACGGCACATTTGTGTGGCCAGGTTTCCCGCGGATGCTGGCTAGACCAGATACGCCCAGCGGACGCAAGCCTTGAACCCATTTGTAACTCGTTGCCTATCGGCTCAGGAGCTGGGAGGCGAGCGCGATGCCACATTTGTGTGGCCAGGTTTCCCGTGGACGCTGGCTAGACCAGATACGCCCAGCGGACGCAAGCCTTGAACCCATTTGTAACTCGTTCCCTGTCGGCTTACGAGCTGGGCGGCGAGCACGATGCCACATTTGTGTGGCCAGGTTTCCCGTGGACGCTGGCTAGACCAGATACGCCCAGCGGACGCAAGCCTTGAACCCATTTGTAACTCGTTGCCTATCGGCTTACGAGCTGGGCGGCGAGCGCGATGCCACATTTGTGTGGCCAGGTTTCCCGTGGACGCTGGCTAGACCAGATACGCCCAGCGGACGCAAGCCTTGAACCCATTTGTAACTCGTTCCCTGTCGGCTTACGAGCTGGGCGGCGAGCACGATGCCACATTTGTGTGGCCAGGTTTCCCGTGGACGCTGGCTAGACCAGATACGCCCAGCGGACGCAAGCCTTGAACCCATTTGTAACTCGTTGCCTATCGGCTTACGAGCTGGGCGGCGAGCGCGATGCCACATTTGTGTGGCCAGGTTTCCCGTGGACGCTGGCTAGACCAGATACGCCCAGCGGACGCAAGCCTTGAACCCATTTGTAACTCGTTGCCTATCGGCTTACGAGCTGGGCGGCGAGCGCGATGCCACATTTGTGTGGCCAGGTTTCCCGTGGACGCTGGCTAGACCAGATACGCCCAGCGGACGCAAGCCTTGAACCCATTTGTAACTCGTTGCCTATCGGCTCACGAGCTGGGCGGCGAGCGCGATGCCACATTTGTGTGGCCAGGTTTCCCGTGGACGCTGGCTAGACCAGATATGCCCAGCGGACGCAAGCCTTGAACCCATTTGTAACTCGTTCCCTGTCGGCTCACGAGCTGGGCGGCGAGCGCGATGCCACATTTGTGTGGCCAGGTTTCCCGTGGACGCTGGCTAGACCAGATACGCCCAGCGGACGCAAGCCTTGAACCCATTTGTAACTCGTTGCCTATCGGCTTACGAGCTGGGCGGCGAGCGCGATGCCACATTTGTGTGGCCAGGTTTCCCGTGGACGCTGGCTAGACCAGATACGCCCAGCGGACGCAAGCCTTGAACCCATTTGTAACTCGTTGCCTATCGGCTCACGAGCTGGGCGGCGAGCGCGATGCCACATTTGTGTGGCCAGGTTTCCCATGGACGCTGGCTAGACCAGATACGCCCAGCGGACGCAAGCCTTGAACCCATTTGTAACTCGTTGCCTATCGGCTCACGAGCTGGGCGGCGAGCGCGACGCCACATTTGTGTGGCCAGGTTTCCCGCGGACGCTGGCTAGACCAAATACGCCCAGCGGACGCAAGCCTTGAACCCATTTGTAACTCGTTGCCTATCAGCTCACGAGCAGGGCGGCGAGCGCAATGCCACATTTGTGTGGCCAGGTTTCCCGTGGACGCTGGCTAGACCAGATACGCCCAGCGGACGCAAGCCTTGAACCCATTTGTAACTCGTTGCCTATCAGCTCACGAGCAGGGCGGCGAGCGCAATGCCACATTTGTGTGGCCAGGTTTCCCGTGGACGCTGGCTAGACCAGATACGCCCAGCGGACGCAAGCCTTGAACCCATTTGTAACTCGTTGCCTATCGGCTCACGAGCTGGGCGGCGAGCGCGATGCCACATTTGTGTGGCCAGGTTTCCCGTGGACGCTGGCTAGACCAGATACGCCCAGCGGACGCAAGCCTTGAACGCATTTGTAACTCGTTGCCTATCGGCTCACGAGCTGGGCGGCGAGCGCGACGCCACATTTGTGTGGCCAGGTTTCACGCGGACGCTGGCTAGACCAGATACGCCCAGCGGACGCAAGCCTTGAACCCATTTGTAACTCGTTGCCTATCGGCTCACGAGCAGGGCGGCGAGCGCGATGCCACATTTGTGTGGCCAGGTTTCCCGTGGACGCTGGCTAGACCAGATACGCCCAGCGGACGCAAGCCTTGAACCCATTTGTAACTCGTTGCCTATCGGCTTACGAGCTGGGCGGCGAGCGCGATGCCACATTTGTGTGGCCAGGTTTCCCGTGGACGCTGGCTAGACCAGATACGCCCAGCGGACGCAAGCCTTGAACCCATTTGTAACTCGTTGCCTATCGGCTCACGAGCTGGGCGGCGAGCGCGATGCCACATTTGTGTGGCCAGGTTTCCCATGGACGCTGGCTAGACCAGATACGCCCAGCGGACGCAAGCCTTGAACCCATTTGTAACTCGTTGCCTATCGGCTCACGAGCTGGGCGGCGAGCGCGACGCCACATTTGTGTGGCCAGGTTTCCCGTGGACGCTGGCTAGACCAGATACGCCCAGCGGACGCAAGCCTTGAACCCATTTGTAACTCGCTGCCTATCGGCTCACGAGCTGGGCGGCGAGCGCGACGGCACATTTGTGTGGCCAGGTTTCCCGCGGACGCTGGCTAGACCAGATACGCCCAGCGGACGCAAGCCTTGAACCCATTTGTAACTCGTTGCCTATCGGCTCACGAGCTGGGAGGCGAGCGCGATGCCATATTTGTGTGGCCAGGTTTCCCGTGGACGCTGGCTAGACCAGATACGCCCAGCGGACGCAAGCCTTGAACCCATTTGTAACTCGTTGCCTATCGGCTTACGAGCTGGGCGGCGAGCGCGATGCCACATTTGTGTGGCCAGGTTTCCCGTGGACGCTGGCTAGACCAGATACGCCCAGCGGACGCAAGCCTTGAACCCATTTGTAACTCGTTGCCTATCGGCTCACGAGCTGGGAGGCGAGCGCGATGCCACATTTGTGTGGCCAGGTTTCCCGTGGACGCTGGCTAGACCAGATACGCCCAGCGGACGTAAGCCTTGAACCCATTTGTAACTCGTTCCCTGTCGGCTTACGAGCTGGGCGGCGAGCGCGATGCCACATTTGTGTGGCCAGGTTTCCCGTGGACGCTGGCTAGACCAGATACGCCCAGCGGACGCAAGCCTTGAACCCATTTGTAACTCGTTGCCTATCGGCTCACGAGCTGGGCGGCGAGCGCGACGGCACATTTGTGTGGCCAGGTTTCCCGCGGATGCTGGCTAGACCAGATACGCCCAGCGGACGCAAGCCTTGAACCCATTTGTAACTCGTTGCCTATCGGCTCAGGAGCTGGGAGGCGAGCGCGATGCCACATTTGTGTGGCCAGGTTTCCCGTGGACGCTGGCTAGACCAGATACGCCCAGCGGACGCAAGCCTTGAACCCATTTGTAACTCGTTCCCTGTCGGCTTACGAGCTGGGCGGCGAGCACGATGCCACATTTGTGTGGCCAGGTTTCCCGTGGACGCTGGCTAGACCAGATACGCCCAGCGGACGCAAGCCTTGAACCCATTTGTAACTCGTTGCCTATCGGCTTACGAGCTGGGCGGCGAGCGCGATGCCACATTTGTGTGGCCAGGTTTCCCGTGGACGCTGGCTAGACCAGATACGCCCAGCGGACGCAAGCCTTGAACCCATTTGTAACTCGTTCCCTGTCGGCTTACGAGCTGGGCGGCGAGCACGATGCCACATTTGTGTGGCCAGGTTTCCCGTGGACGCTGGCTAGACCAGATACGCCCAGCGGACGCAAGCCTTGAACCCATTTGTAACTCGTTGCCTATCGGCTTACGAGCTGGGCGGCGAGCGCGATGCCACATTTGTGTGGCCAGGTTTCCCGTGGACGCTGGCTAGACCAGATACGCCCAGCGGACGCAAGCCTTGAACCCATTTGTAACTCGTTGCCTATCGGCTTACGAGCTGGGCGGCGAGCGCGATGCCACATTTGTGTGGCCAGGTTTCCCGTGGACGCTGGCTAGACCAGATACGCCCAGCGGACGCAAGCCTTGAACCCATTTGTAACTCGTTGCCTATCGGCTCACGAGCTGGGCGGCGAGCGCGATGCCACATTTGTGTGGCCAGGTTTCCCGTGGACGCTGGCTAGACCAGATACGCCCAGCGGACGCAAGCCTTGAACCCATTTGTAACTCGTTCCCTGTCGGCTCACGAGCTGGGCGGCGAGCGCGATGCCACATTTGTGTGGCCAGGTTTCCCGTGGACGCTGGCTAGACCAGATACGCCCAGCGGACGCAAGCCTTGAACCCATTTGTAACTCGTTGCCTATCGGCTTACGAGCTGGGCGGCGAGCGCGATGCCACATTTGTGTGGCCAGGTTTCCCGTGGACGCTGGCTAGACCAGATACGCCCAGCGGACGCAAGCCTTGAACCCATTTGTAACTCGTTGCCTATCGGCTCACGAGCTGGGCGGCGAGCGCGATGCCACATTTGTGTGGCCAGGTTTCCCATGGACGCTGGCTAGACCAGATACGCCCAGCGGACGCAAGCCTTGAACCCATTTGTAACTCGTTGCCTATCGGCTCACGAGCTGGGCGGCGAGCGCGACGCCACATTTGTGTGGCCAGGTTTCCCGCGGACGCTGGCTAGACCAAATACGCCCAGCGGACGCAAGCCTTGAACCCATTTGTAACTCGTTGCCTATCAGCTCACGAGCAGGGCGGCGAGCGCAATGCCACATTTGTGTGGCCAGGTTTCCCGTGGACGCTGGCTAGACCAGATACGCCCAGCGGACGCAAGCCTTGAACCCATTTGTAACTCGTTGCCTATCAGCTCACGAGCAGGGCGGCGAGCGCAATGCCACATTTGTGTGGCCAGGTTTCCCGTGGACGCTGGCTAGACCAGATACGCCCAGCGGACGCAAGCCTTGAACCCATTTGTAACTCGTTGCCTATCGGCTCACGAGCTGGGCGGCGAGCGCGATGCCACATTTGTGTGGCCAGGTTTCCCGTGGACGCTGGCTAGACCAGATACGCCCAGCGGACGCAAGCCTTGAACGCATTTGTAACTCGTTGCCTATCGGCTCACGAGCTGGGCGGCGAGCGCGACGCCACATTTGTGTGGCCAGGTTTCACGCGGACGCTGGCTAGACCAGATACGCCCAGCGGACGCAAGCCTTGAACCCATTTGTAACTCGTTGCCTATCGGCTCACGAGCAGGGCGGCGAGCGCGATGCCACATTTGTGTGGCCAGGTTTCCCGTGGACGCTGGCTAGACCAGATACGCCCAGCGGACGCAAGCCTTGAACCCATTTGTAACTCGTTGCCTATCGGCTTACGAGCTGGGCGGCGAGCGCGATGCCACATTTGTGTGGCCAGGTTTCCCGTGGACGCTGGCTAGACCAGATACGCCCAGCGGACGCAAGCCTTGAACCCATTTGTAACTCGTTGCCTATCGGCTCACGAGCTGGGCGGCGAGCGCGATGCCACATTTGTGTGGCCAGGTTTCCCATGGACGCTGGCTAGACCAGATACGCCCAGCGGACGCAAGCCTTGAACCCATTTGTAACTCGTTGCCTATCGGCTCACGAGCTGGGCGGCGAGCGCGACGCCACATTTGTGTGGCCAGGTTTCCCGTGGACGCTGGCTAGACCAGATACGCCCAGCGGACGCAAGCCTTGAACCCATTTGTAACTCGCTGCCTATCGGCTCACGAGCTGGGCGGCGAGCGCGACGGCACATTTGTGTGGCCAGGTTTCCCGCGGACGCTGGCTAGACCAGATACGCCCAGCGGACGCAAGCCTTGAACCCATTTGTAACTCGTTGCCTATCGGCTCACGAGCTGGGAGGCGAGCGCGATGCCATATTTGTGTGGCCAGGTTTCCCGTGGACGCTGGCTAGACCAGATACGCCCAGCGGACGCAAGCCTTGAACCCATTTGTAACTCGTTGCCTATCGGCTTACGAGCTGGGCGGCGAGCGCGATGCCACATTTGTGTGGCCAGGTTTCCCGTGGACGCTGGCTAGACCAGATACGCCCAGCGGACGCAAGCCTTGAACCCATTTGTAACTCGTTGCCTATCGGCTCACGAGCTGGGAGGCGAGCGCGATGCCACATTTGTGTGGCCAGGTTTCCCGTGGACGCTGGCTAGACCAGATACGCCCAGCGGACGCAAGCCTTGAACCCATTTGTAACTCGTTCCCTGTCGGCTTACGAGCTGGGCGGCGAGCGCGATGCCACATTTGTGTGGCCAGGTTTCCCGTGGACGCTGGCTAGACCAGATACGCCCAGCGGACGCAAGCCTTGAACCCATTTGTAACTCGTTGCCTATCGGCTCACGAGCTGGGCGGCGAGCGCGATGCCACATTTGTGTGGCCAGGTTTCCCGTGGACGCTGGCTAGACCAGATACGCCCAGCGGACGCAAGCCTTGAACGCATTTGTAACTCGTTGCCTATCGGCTCACGAGCTGGGCGGCGAGCGCGACGCCACATTTGTGTGGCCAGGTTTCACGCGGACGCTGGCTAGACCAGATACGCCCAGCGGACGCAAGCCTTGAACCCATTTGTAACTCGTTGCCTATCGGCTCACGAGCAGGGCGGCGAGCGCGATGCCACATTTGTGTGGCCAGGTTTCCCGTGGACGCTGGCTAGACCAGATACGCCCAGCGGACGCAAGCCTTGAACCCATTTGTAACTCGTTGCCTATCGGCTTACGAGCTGGGCGGCGAGCGCGATGCCACATTTGTGTGGCCAGGTTTCCCGTGGACGCTGGCTAGACCAGATACGCCCAGCGGACGCAAGCCTTGAACCCATTTGTAACTCGTTGCCTATCGGCTCACGAGCTGGGCAGCGAACGCGATGCCACATTTGTGTGGCAAGGTTTCCCGTGGACGCTGGCTAGACAAGATACGCCCAGCGGACGCAAGCCTTGAACCCATTTGTAACTCGTTGCCTATCGACTCACGAGCTGGGCGGCGAGCACGGACTCTAGACTCAACTCGAGGACTCATGTAGAGCCTGCACGAGGAGTAGTTAGTTGACTTGTCGACTCGAGACTCAACTCGAGGGCTCATGTAGAGCCTGCACGAGGAGTGGTTAGTTGGCCTGTGGGCTCGGGGCTCGACTCGAGGGCTCATGTAGAGCCTGCACGAGGAGTTTCGTGGAGAGTCGGCGCGAGGAGTATCGGTCGACTCGTGGACTCGGAGCTCGACTCGAGGAATGAACTCATCCCGAGGAGAAATGTAGGGTCGGTACGAGGAGTAGCTTGTCGACTCGTGGACCTGGTACTCGACTCGAGGAATGAACTCAACTCGAGGAGGCATGTAGTGTCGACACGAGGAGTAGCTAGTCGACTCGTGGACTCGGTACTCGACTCGACGAGTGAACTCAACTCGAGGAGGCATGTAGAGTCGGCACGAGGGGTAGCTTGTCGACTCGTGGACTCGGTACTCGACTCGAGGAGTGAACTCAACTCGAGAAGAAATGTAGGGTCGGCACGAGGTGTAGCTTGTCGACTCGCGGACCCGGTACTCGACTCGAGGAGTGAACTCAACTCGAGGAAAAATGTAGGGTCGGCACGAGGTGTAGCTTGTCGACTCATGGACCCGGTACTCGACTCGAGGAATGAACTCAACTCGAGGAGGCATGTAGAGTCGGCACGAGGAGTAGCTTGTCGACTCGTGGACCCGAACTCGACTCGAGGAGTGAACTCAACTCGAGGAGAAATGTAGGGTCGGCAAGAGGTGTAGCTTGTCGACTCGTGGACCCGGTACTCGACTCGAGGAGTGAACTCAACTCGAGGAGAGATGTAGGGTCGGCACGAGGTGTAGCTTGTCGACTCGTGGACCCGAACTCGACTCGAGGAGTGAACTCAACTCGAGGAGAAATGTAGGGTCGACACGAGGTGCAGCTTGTCGACTCGTGGACCCGGTACTCGACTCGAGGGGTGAACTCAACTCGAGGAGAAATGTAGGGTCGGCACGAGGTGTAGCTTGTCGACTCGTGGACCCGGTACTCGACTCGAGGAATGGACTCAACTCGAGGAGGCATGTAGGGTCGGCACGAGGTGTAGCTTGTCGACTCGTGGACCCGAACTCGACTCGAGGACTCACGTAGAGCCTGCACGAGGAGGCATGTAGAGTCGGCACGAGGAGGTCGAGGTCGGTCTCGTGGTTGACGTCGTCGACGTCGTTGGAGTCGAGGAGGTCGGCGATGAGCGCGCCGGTGACGCCGGGGTGGTCTAGGAGCTCGGCGAGCCTTCGAGCCGTGTCCTCTCGGACTGCGGCCTCAGGATCATTCGTCGGGTCTCGGGGCTGGCTCTCATTATCATGAGGTTGCCCTTCGAGACCGCGTGCAGAGCTTTGGGGGCCGTGCCTCGAGCTAGTCGCTCGGGCGCCCACGGAGGTGGGAGGCACATGACTCATCTCTCGAGAGTCGTAGGTGTAGTGATAGAGGAATGGAAGGGAGAGCGTCGAGGTCCCCTCCTTCTAGCGCCAAAATATTGTCGCTGATTTTCGGACAACGATTTAGGAGCCCAGAGTGGTTAGACCCAAGGCCGGACCAAGTGGTCTCACTCCGGCTCGAGCGTGTCGGACTTGGTATCCCAAGTCGTCCCGTAGCTGTGGGTGAAGCTCACCTCGTCTCGATACCTGAAAAGCAAGAAAGAGATTGTGAACTACAAAGGGGAAACAGGGGGGGTGCCCCTGTTTACCTCTCCGACGCTCAAGATTAGTGGGATTGAGGTGGAGTATAGAGGTTTTAAGGGTGGTGAGAGGCCAAAGATGAGCGAAACGAGCGAAGTACGAGTTCGGCAGCGTTTCGGGACTCAAAAATGGATTACCTTTGGGAGAGGGCAGACCTCTCTATTTATAGGCGGCCAAGGGGTGTTTGGGGGGCCCCTTGGCCGAGTGAGCACCTTTGGGTCGGCCATTGGCCGAGGCAAGCCTTAGGGCCGGCCAATGGCCGATCCTAGCCTTGGGTCGGCCAATGGCCGAGGCAAGCCTTGGGCCGGCCAATGGCCGAGGCAAGCCTTGAGCCGGCCAATGGCCGAGGCAAGCCTTAGGGCCGGCCATTGGCCGAGGCAAGCCTTAGGGCCGGCCAATGGCCGAGGCAAGCCTTAGGGCCGGCTAATGGCCGAGGCAAGCACTGGGCCGGTCATTGGCCGAGGCAAGCCTTAGGGCCGGCCAATGGCCGAGGCAAGCTTTGAGCCGGCCAATGGCCGAGGCAAGCCTTGGGCCGGCCAATGGCCGAGGCAAGGCTTGGGCCGGCCATTGGCCGAGGCAAGCCTTAGGGCCGGCCAATGGCCGAGGCAAGCCCTAGGGCCGGCCAATGGCCGAGGCAAACCTTAGAGACGGCCAATGGCCGAGGCAAGCCTTGAGCCGGCCAGTGGCCGAGTGAGCCATTGACTCGGCCAATGGCCGAGTGAGCCATTGGCTCGGCCAATGGCCGAGCAATGCATTTGACTTGGCCCTTGGTTTGGGCCGGCCCCTGGTTGGGTCATGGCTTCGCCGTTCAAGACCACGCACCGGCCACGCGGGTCGAAGAATTGCCTCTGTCTTCGTCGGCCCTCGACGGGCCGACAACACAAAATATAGAGAAGACGAGAGTGGCTTGACTCGAGGAGCGAAGCTCGACTCGAGGAGAATGACTCAAGGCTCGACTCGAGGAGCGAAGCTCGACTTGAGGAGACTGAGTCACGGCTCGACTCGAGGAGCGAAGCTCGACTCGAGGAGACTGACTCAAGGCTCAACTCGAGGAGCGAAGCTCGACTCGGGGAGCCGACTCAAGTGTCAACTCGAGGGGCTAGGCTCGACTCAAGGAGTCAAGAGTTTGGGCGAGGGCTTGAAGACTTGCCGCTCTTCAGGACCTCCGGCCTAACCATCGGCCCTTTGAGTGACGTGCCTTCTTGGCGTCTCGGGTTTTCCGAAAACGACCGACAACACCCAACATACCCAAATAAAGAGAGAATATTTTGTGCATGAATGTATGAAGATAATTGCCAAAAGAAAAAGAGGAAACAAATTTCCCCTAAGGAGAAACCAAGGTGGGCGCCCAAAAGAGTCAAGAGAGAAGCAAATAAAAGAGGAAACAAATCCAAGGACTTGCTTGGCAAGTCTTGGCCGTGTGACTCTTTGAAGGAAAAGGGAAATTGGCTCATGAATATGTGATATTCTATAGAAGAGGAAACTACCTTATTGAAGGTGAGACCTCTCCTATAAATAGGAGCCTCATTCCACACTTTTCATTCATCCAAGTTTTAGAGATTTGAGAGCTTCTCTCTCTAGAACTATGGCCGCCCCTCTCCTCTCTCTCTCTAGTCAATTTCGTTTTGTTGTTTTGGCACCTAGGTCCTCATTTGACCTAGAGTTTAGCTCTGCGACTTCAAGACTCGTTCTTAAGTCGTAGTGTTTAAAAGTGCCCACTCACTGATTCCTTTTATTTCGAGTGATTTAGTGATAGAAACTTTCGTGGTTGCTCGAGGTGCCGAGGAAAGAAAGAGAGGCGTGCTCCGAGGGGAGACGAGCGTTGCAAACTTTCTAAAAGCTTCTCAAAGTTCAAGCTTCAAGAAAGGTTAGTAAACTTCTTATCTCATAATAGTTTTTATTTATATGTACTTGCTCTTTGTCTAGGTTAGTAAAAACACCGTTTTTACTTGAAAAGAAAATTTTCAAAATTCTGCCGCTTACCGAAGCGTTAATTATTTTCTTAAACCCTAGATCGATTCCAACACCGACAACTTCCGCCGGCGTGCCTTGAACGTCCAATTCAGACTTTGATACGTCGAGACGAGGCTTGTCACGTGCGCCCCCGCCAACCAAGTTGTTCACGAGGCGAGGCACAGTTTCCCCGAATATAGGGAGATCGGCGCCCCCATCTGTGTTGCGCCCAGCAGGTGCACACTCCTCCCGGGGCTGAGGAATGGGCGCAGTCGCGCCCAGCTCGCCCTCTTCGAGCCACTGCTCCACTCCACTTGGATTCTCCTCCACGTGCAAAGGAACTTTCCCTAATCCCGCGAAGAGGTCATCCTCTACATGCTTAGAGTCCTGAAACAAGAGAGAGAAATCAATCTCGGGATCCTCAGTTGAGATGGGGGAATGAATATCCATAATGCAAGAGTGTAGAAGAGAGATAAAGTGTAGAGAAAGAGAGAAAAAATAAAGTGGAAGAATGAGAGGAGGGAGCCTCTATTTATAGAACTCTATGGGGAGGTAGGAGTCCAAATCCTACTCCCACAAGAGGAAAAACAAGAAAAATCGCCCAAAAAGTCGAATTTCCCTGTGCAGGGCACGCTGCAAGGATCGAGCGTGGCGCGGTCCAGAGCGCGCACCGCGCGGTCACCCAAAAAAAAAATTCGGAGGAAACGTGGGTAACAGTGAGACTTTTGAGATGAAGTTTCCTCAAACAGCCAACCTACATGACTTAAAGTTCATCACCAGGAACATCCCGAGCGACGAACTTGGGGAGCTAATGTTGTCGGACGATTTCGGAAAACCCGGAACGCCAAGAAGCACGCCGCGCAAGGGGCCGATGGTCAGGCCGGAGGTCCTGAAGAGTGGCAAGCGTGCATTCACGAGTCATCGGCAAGCTCTTGCGCCGAGACTCTCGATCCTTCGAGTCGAGCTTCGCTCCTCGAGTCGGGTCGTTCTCCTCAACTCGAGCTTCGCTCCTTGAGTCGAGTCGTTCTCCTCGAGTCGAGTCGTGTTCCTCGGACGGAAACGCAGGATATTTTTCTCGAGTCGAGCCTCGGGTCGGTCTCCTCAAGTCGAGGATCGCTCCTCGGATCGAGCCTTGGTCGCGCTCCTCTAATCAAACCCTGCTCGTCGAATAGATATTTTCGTATTGCACGCGCAATATTCGAAGCCCAAGCGGGCCAAACAAGCCCCATAGAACAAAGGCCGCGAAGGCCAGCGAAAAAGCAGCCAGGCGCGCCCTCGCCCAGGGCATCTCGCGCGCCGCGCGCCGCGCGAAGGCTGTGCGCCTCCACTTGATGTCGCGCGCGCCCCTAGTCCCACATGGAAGATGGAGGACCCTCCTAAGGCCCTCAAACACCTATAAATACGTCCTCTCACTGAGGGGGAAATCATCCAATAATTTCCTATAGATACGCTCGAATTCTTGCTCTTCTCAGCTTCTCTTGATGCCATCTTTGGCCTGAAGCATTTCTACATTTCTCTCTCGTTCTCACAAGTTCTGAAGCGCTCTCGTAGACTCCCGGACGTCGCTCCCTCTGATCGAAGTCCCCCTAGTGCCCAGGCACGCTCCTAGGGTTCTCCACTGAGAATCCCTTACGCGTCTAACACGCTAGACGCGCCCGCGACCTCCGAAGTTCTGAGACTTCGCCGAGGACTCCTCCGCGCTCTGTCTCCTTCATCGAGTACGCCTTGTTGGAATTGATCTAGGGTTTAAGAAAAGGTTTAACGCTTCGGTAAGCAGTGGAATTTTAAAAAATTTCTTTTGATAAGTAAAACATTTTTACTAACCTAGAACAAGAGCAAGTACACGTAAATAAAACTATTATGAGCATAAAAGATTACTAACCTTTTTAGAATCTTGAACGTTGAGAAGCTTTTGGAAAAGGTTGCAACGTTTGTCTCCCTCGCAGCACGTCTCTCTTTCTTTCCTTGCCAACTCGAGCAACCACGAAAGTTTCTATCACTAAATCACTCGAGAGAAAAAGGAATTAGTGTGTGGGCACTTTTAAACACTACGACTTAAGAACAAGTCTTGATGTCGAAGAGCTAAAACACTAGGTCAAATTAGGACCTAGGTGCCAAAACCAAAAACGAAATTGAATAGAGAGAGAGATAGAGGAGTCGGCCAAGCTAGAGCGAGAAGCTCTCAAATCTCTAAAACTTGGATTAATGAAATGTGGAGAATAAGGCTCCTATTTATATGAGAGGTCTCACCTTCAATAAGGTAGTTTCCTCTTCTCTAGAATATCACATATTCATGAGCAAATATTGCGTTATTCCCTCATGAGTCACACACGGCCAAGGCAGGCTTCTAGAAGGCTTGGATTTCTTTCCTTTTTTGTTCCTTGCCTTGCCTTTGACTCTCTTGGCCGAAATTCCCTTATGCATGCATGGGAAATTTGTTTCCTCTTTTTCTTTTGGCAAGTATCTTGATACATTTATGCACAAAATATTCTCTCTTTTCCCTTGGGTAGTAGGCGCCCAACATCATCTAGAAAAGGCTTCTATAAGCTTTTCCATTTGTTCATGACAACATGAAAAAGGCCCACTAATAATTTTCAATAAAATTCTTATGAAATGAAATTAATCCACAAGCCCCAATGAACACATCATGGCCAAGTGATCTAGGCCATCATATGACCATGTCAAAAAATTTATTGACATTCATTTCATGCTATTTCCAAAAAGACAAATTTACCCTTTTGACAATTTTCGTAAAACTTGTCTCGTTCTTGTTTTGACTTAGCTTCTAGTTTAACTACTCCTACTCGATATGATTTGTGACAATGACCTCATGGATCCAAATGAACAAAGCTTGAGCTAAACATTTCGACTCAAAAGTTCACAAACCTTTTCCAAGTTTAGCTTAATGCCAACAGACTCCACTAAAGAGTTGACACTGAAAATCTCTCGGTTCAAATGAATTTATTTTATACTCAAGAATTCAACCAAACTATGATGAGGGGATCCACTGAATATTATCTATGTTTACCCTTCATGAATATAATCAGCTAGTCGGGATTTACAAAAATTACCATTTTACCCTTCTAGCTGTTATTTCCTCAACTCCTTTGTCGCTTGTGAATAAGTTAGAAATAATGTATTGACAAGGAGCACAAGTCACATTGTTTCATCCAAAAGAGTCAGGACTCAATTTGGACACTGGCCAGTTCATTTATTCACACTCCAAGGAACAAAGCATGAGGTGATATACATTGCATTTCAGCAATCTTGTACATGAATTCCATATCTATGAGAACTTCACAAAGTTACTCATGACATCTTCATAACTTAGTACTTCACCATTAGGTCCTGTTCAGAATCACATAGTGAGTCCGAACTCTTACTTTCTCAAATGAGAATACGTAAGCTATGAAATGACATGTCTCATTTCAGGATTAAGGTAAGCATGATGCAATTCATACGTAGTGACTTCGTGACATAAGAGGTTAAATGGTTTGTTTTTATCTTGTCTCTAGAAGCGCACTGGTCAATTCAGTACCTTCGGAAGATACCTAGAAGAACTATAGAGTCTCCAACTCTCAATGCCCCATAACCAGACATCATAGATTCTCCTAACAATCGTACTGAGGTCAATAGTCCTTTGACCCTTAGATTGCGAATATATCGTTTTAAGCAAACTACGAAGAGTTTGTTCATGCAAATCTACATTTGTCTCTTCGTAAGTTGTTAAGTTTGGTAATGGACTAAAGACTAATGTTTTATCATAAAGCTTTAAACAAACAAGGAGGAATGAATGAACGTTTCAATCTTTTTATTCATGAATAAGCAATTACAAGCCAGAATCTTTGTGAGACTTTATTACATCAAATGTATAAAATAAAGACTACAACTCTTCTTGTGGGCACCATTGACAACACGCCTCTCTCCCAGGCTCCGCGCCTCACACTTCGTCTCACACGCCCTGAACTATGTTCTGACGTGATCCAACACACGGGTACGTAGGCATCCTATACCACAAAGGCACAGTCACTCCTCCTCCTCACCCCTTCCCTTCTTTGAGAGGTGGGTTGATCGGAGAAAGCCTAGCTCGAAACTTTCGAGTCCACACTTTTGGCCTGGGTGCGATCACTTGGTCCGGCCTTGGATCGAAGCGCCCGAGGTATATAATCGTTGTTCATTTTCGTGCGACAACAAAGAGTGAACTTCAACTCACTCGAACACTTGAAAGTTAAAGATTACACATCTTTTTATTTTCGGCTTGTCTACGAAGAGACCTCCCACTCAAATTTTCAAGAGCATATAGATTTTGAACATATGTGATATAGATATAGTTTTGAAAACATTTTGAAAACTTATTTGATTTGGATGACAAAGTATTTTCAAGTTTGAAAACGAAAACGGTGTTTCAAAATTCAAACTAGTTTTGTAAAAATTCAATTTCAATTAAACTTTTAAAATCAAAACATTTTAATCTTTCACATTATGTTTATAATCCGCGCTGAGTTCTATAACTCATGGTAGTGGGGCTGAAAATCCGGATTTCTAAAAAACTGGACTTTCGGAACAACCGCGCACCTTAGAGTAAAATCGCCATAACTAGCAGCTTCTCCTAGATCCTTCATATCGAATTGCTTTGCTAACCAGACTTTAACCTCTAATAACTTACCCACATCATTACCTATGAGTAATATATCGTCGACATACAGTACCAAAAACACAACTTTGTCTTCGTTTTTAACTTGTAAACACATGGCTCATCTATCGACTGCTCAAAGCCTAAGCTCTTCACAGTTTCATCGAATCTAATATTCCATGACTTAGATGCTTGCTTTTGTTGGAATTGATCTAGGGTAAAAAAAAAATTTAACGCTTCGAGCAAGCGGCAGAATTTAAAAATTTTCTTTAAAACAAGTAAAACGATTTTACTAACCTAGACAAAGAGCAAGTACATATAAATTAAAATTATAAACGACCAATATAAATTTACTAACCTTTTAGAAGCTTGAACGTTGAGAAGCCTTCAGAAGGTTGAAACGTTCGTCTCTCCTCGCAGCACGTCTCTCTTCTTTCCTCGGCAACTCGAGCAACCACGACAATTTCTATCACTAAAATCACTCGACGTAAAATTACTAGGTCAAATGTGGACATAGGTGCCAAAACAAAAACGAAAGAAAACTTAGAGAGAGAGGGAAGGGGCGGCCAAGCTAGAGAGAGAAGCTCTCAGTCTCTAAAACTTGAGATGATTGAAATAAGAAGAATAAGGCCTTTATTTATATGGGAGGGATTACCTTCAATAAGGTAGTTTCGTCTTCTATAGAATATCACATATTCATGATAAAATATTCCTTATTTCCCTTTCTCATTTGGGCGGCGAAGAGGGGCTTCTAGAAGCCTTGGATTTGTTTCCTCTTTTGTTCTCTCCCTGCCTTGGCCGAAAATCCCTTCTCCTCATAGCCGAAATTTGTTTCCTCTTTTTATTTTGGCAAGTATCTTCATACATTAATGCACAAAATAATCTCTCTTTTCTTCCTTTGGGTTGGGCAGCCAAGAGCATCTAGAAGGGGCTTCTAGATGTTTCTTCATTTGTTCATGACAACATAACAAAGGCCCATTAAGAATTTTCAAGTAAAATTCTACGAAATGAAATTAATCCACAAGGCCCAATGAACTCATAATGGCCGACTGACTTAAGCAATCATATGAGCATGTCAAAAAAAAATTATTGACATTAATTTCATCCTATGTCCAAAAAGACAAAATTACCCTTTTGACAATTTTCGTAAAACTTGTCTCGTTCTTGTTCTGACTTAGCTTTTAGTTTAACTATTCCTACTCGATATGATTTGTGACAGTGACTCATGGATCCAAATGAACAAAGCTTGAGCTAAAATTCTTGGACTCAAAGGTTCACAAACCTTTTCCAAGTTTAGCTTAATGTCAACTGACTCCACTAAAGAGTTGACACTGAGAATCTCTCGGTTCAAATGAATTTATTTTCTATTCAAGAATTAAACTAATTGTGATGAGTGTATCCACTGAATATTATCTATGTTTACCCTTCATGAATATCATCAGCTAGTCGGGATTTAAAAAATTACATTTTACCCTTCTAGCTATTATTTCCTCAACTCCTGTTGTCGCTTGTGAATAAGTTAGAAACAATGTATTGCAGAGGAGCCATTGTCTCATCCAAAAGAGTCAAGACTCAATTTGGACACTGGCCAGTTCATTTATTCACATTCCAAGGAACAAAGCATGAGGTGATATACAATGCATGAGGTCCTATTAGTACTTCACCAATAGGTCATGTTCAGAATCACATAGTGAGTCCGAACTCAGACTTTCTCAAATGAGAATACGTCAGCTATGAAATGGCATGTCTCATTTCAGGATTGAGCTATGCATGTTGCAATTCATACGTAGTGACTTCGAGACATAAGAGGTTAAATGATTTGTTCTTATCTTGTCTCTAGAAGTGCACTGGTCAATTCAGTACCTTCGGAGGATATCTAAAAGAACTATAGAGTTTCCAACTCTCAATGCCCCATAACCAGACATCATAGATTCTCCTAACAATCGTATTGAAGTCAATAGTCCTTTGACCCTTAGATTGCGAATATATCGTTTTAAGCAAACTACGAAGAGTTTGTTCATGTAAATCTACATTTGTCTCTTCATAAGTTGCTAAGTTTGTTTATGGACAGACTAAGGTTTTATCATAAAGCTTCAAACAGACAAGGAAGAATGAATGAACGTTTCAACTTTTATTAATAAATAAGCAATTACAAGCAAGAGTCTTCGTGATACTATATTACATCAAATGTACATAAATAGATACTACTACTCTTCGTGTGGGCACCATGGACAACAGCTTTAATCCATAAATGGACTTAAGCAACTCACAAACCTTGGTCTCTTGACCTTCTTCCACGAAACCATCTGGTTGAGCCATATAAATGCGGTCGTAAAGATTGCCATTCAGGAAGGCAGTCTTGACATTCATTTATCATATCTCATAATCGAGAGCTGCAACTATGGATAGAAGTATTCGGATGGATTTAAGCATCGCAACTGGCGAGACGATTTCGTCATAGTCAAACCCTTCCATTTGGGTATAACCCTTAGGCACTAGCCGTGCTTTGAACGTCTCGACGTTCCCATCCGGACCCCTTTTCTTCTTGTATATCCACTTACACCCTACGGGTTTAATCCCTTCAGGAAGGTCTACAAGTTTCTAGACTTTGTTGACATACATCGAGTGCATCTCAACTTTCATGGCGTCAAGCCAAAGGTTCGATTCAGAACAAGCCATCGCTTGGCTATAGGAAACAGGATTATCCATGTCATAGACGGCTACAAGACTGTCTCCATAAGACATGTACCTGTCAGGCTTTTGAGAAGCCCTCCCACTACATCGAAGTACTACTTGACGAGGTACTGATGAGTTAGGTTGTGTTTCAGTTGGGGTAAGAACAATTCTTACATATGAGGTAGAAGCTTCCTCAGCCAACATTTTTTCATGCACAATTTTGCTTCTAGGTTTTACATCTTTCATAAAGTCCTCCTCAAGGAAACTAGCATTCGTGCTAACGAAAGTCTTATCATCCTCGGGACTATAGAAAGTGAAACCTTTGGTTTCCCTTGAATATTGGTTTCCCTTGAATAACCAACGAACAAACACAATTCTGACCTACTAGCCAACTTGCTAGTCTTTTGCCTCAGCACGTGTGCAGGGAAACCCCAAATTTTGATGCGTCCAAGATTTACTTAACGGCTAGTCCATCATTCATAAGTAGTACCAAGAAACATTTTAGACAGAACTTGGTTCAGAACGTAAGCGGCTGTTTCAAGGGCATATCCCCAAAAGGAAAGAGGGAGTGATGAGTAACTCATCATTGATCTAACCATTTCCATAAGAGTTTAGTTTCTTCTCTCTGACACTCTATTTTGTTGAGGTGTGGCAGGTGTGGTAAGCTGAGAAGTGATACCTTCTTCTTTAAGAAAGTCATCGAACTCTCCAGACATATACTCACCTCCTCGATCAGATCGAAGGATTTTGATCTGTTCGCTAGTTTGCTTTTCCACTAAAGCCCGAAAGACCTTAAATATGTTAAAGGTTTCACATTTTTGTTTGAGCAAATAGACAAAACCGAATCTTGAGTAATCACCAGTGAAGGTAACGAAGTATTCGTATCCTCCACGTGTCGGTTGACTGGGTGGACCGTATATATCAGAATGTACAAGCTCCAGCAACTCAGTGCTCTTTGACCCTTAGCGGTGAAAGGTCGCTTACTCATTTATCATTCTATACAAGATTCACAAGTAGGTAGTGAACCTATTGCAGAGGCTTGGAGTGAATCGTCCCTCACAAGTCTCTTAATCCTGTCTAGACTGATATGACCAAGACTTAAGTGCCAGAGATATGTTGATTTTATTAGATCAGAGGAATCACAAAGTTTGAGTGGGATGGATGTAGAAAAGAGCAGCATCAGTGACAATATAATTATCATGAAACGAAATACGAATTCCATTCTTAATGAACTTTAAACAATAATCTTGCTCACGAAGACGAGCAACATATATTAAGTTCTTCCCAAAGGACGGAATGAAATAAAAACTATTCAAGTTTAAAGTGTGGTCTTCAATAGACAGCATCACAGATCCCACAGCATTCGCAGACACTAAGCTCCCAGCACCCTATTTGAAACTAAAGTATGGTTAATAGCAGCGGAGTCAAGAATCCACGTTGATACATTATCAGCTACTAAGCATGCTTCGGTAATTAGTACAATACTATGTTCCTTTGCTTTGAGGTAGGCAGGACCGTTCTTCTTCTCGGCCTTGTGAGGTTTCTTCTTAGATCCAGAGGCAGAGGCTTTGTGCTAAGTAGCATATGCCTCTCCTTGGTTCCTCTTTCTCTTAGTGTGACGTTCAACAGTGTGAAGCTCCTTCATTAACTCGGTAACAATGTACTCTAGCTTGTTCAGGGAGTAGTTCAGCTTGAAAGTATCAAAAGATTCGGAGAGAGTTTCCAAGATCGTATCTGTTTTGGTCTCCTCGTCAATTTCAGATCCTACGATTTCCATCTTATTTAGGTAACTAATGATCAGCATCATATGGTCCCTAATAGGAGTCCAAGCCTTCATGCGACAGTTCATAAACTGTCTGACTGCATGTTGTCTGGCCTGACACCCTTGGACGGGCCAACAACATTAGCCCCCCCCCCCCCCCAACAACATTAGCACCCCGAGATTCCGGTCGAGTGTGGGTCGGGTGGAAACTCAATAGTAGCGCCGATGCGCAGACTTGGGACGAACACTCTCGAGTTTGTGAGTGCACCATAGAGAGGCTTTAGTGCAATTGATTAGCGTAATTGATTAACACGATTTTGTCGATGCGCGTCTTATTTTCTCGATTTACTAATGAAGGCGTAATCGAATCGCACGTCTTGTTAATGCACGTCTTATTTTCTCGATTTACCAATGAAGGCGTAATCGATTTGCACGTCTTGTTGATGCGCGTCTTATTTTCTCGATTTACCAATGAGGGCGTAATCGATTTGCACGTCTTGTTGATGCGCGTCTTATTTTCTCGATTTACCAATGAGGGCGTAATCGATTTGCACATCTTGTTACTGCGCGTCTTATTTTCTCGATTTACCAATGAAGGCGTAATCGATTCGCACGTCTTATCGATGCGCGTCTTATTTTTTCGATTTACAAACGAAGGCGTAATCGATTTGCTCGTCTTGTTAATGCGTGTCTTATTTTCTAGATTTACCAATGAGGGCGTAATCGATTTGCACGTCTTGTTACTGTTATCGGCCCGACCTAGATCGCGGCCGAACGAAGGCGAAGCGACGTCCAACGCGTCTAGGCAGCTTGCCCCGGCCATTGGCCGGCTATAGGGCCAGCCCCAGCCAATGGCCAGCACAAACAGCCTCGGCCAATGGCCGAGCCAAGCCACCCCCGGCCATTGGCCGGCCCTAGGGCCAGCCTCGGCCAATGGCCGGCCCAAATAGCCTCGGCCATTGGCCGGCCCAAAGGCCAGCCTCGGTCAATGGCTGAGCCGAGCTACTCCCGGCCATTGGCCGGCCCTAGGGCCAGCCGCGGCCAATGGCGGGCCCAAATAGCCTCGGCCATTGGCTGGCCCAATGGCCGAGCCAAGCTACCCCCTGCCATTGGCCGGCCCTAGGGCCAGCCTCGGCCAATGGCCGGCCCAAATGGCCTCGGCCATTGGCCGGCCCAAAGGCCAGCCTCGGCAAATGGCCGAGCCGAGCTACCCCCGGCCATTGGCCGGCCCTAGGGCCAGCCTCGGCCGATGGCCGACCCAAATAGCCTCGGCCATTGGCCGGCCCAAGGGCCAGCCTCGGCCAATGGCCGAGCCAAGCTACCTCCGGCCAAGGGATTGCCCAAAACGCCCCTTTGGTCGCCTATAAATACCAAGGTCCCTCCCTTGGTCCAGGTAATCCGAATTTGAGTACTGAAACGCTGTCGAACTCGTACCTCGCTTGTTTCTCTCAAGTCTCGACGTCTAAACACCTAAACCCTCTATATCCACCTCAATCCTACTACTGTTCAGCGTCGGAGAGGTAAACAGAGGCAACCCCTCTGTTTCCCCTTTGTAGTTCACACCTCTCTGCTTGCTTTTCAGGTGCTTGGACGAGATAGACACTACCGACAGCTAAGCGACGACTTGGGATACCAAGTCCGACACGCTCGAGTCAAGGCGAGACCACTTGGTCTAGCCTTGGGTCTAACCGCCTTTGACTCCTAAATAGTTGTCTGAAAAACAGCGACAACAGTTACTGCGCGTCTTATTTTCTCAATTTACAAATGAAGGCGTAATCGATTCGCACGTCTTATCGATACGCGTCTTATTTTCTCGATTTACCAATGAGGGCATAATCGATTTGCACGTCTTGTTAATGCGTGTCTTATTTTGTCGATTTATCAATGAGGGTGTAATCGATTTGCATGTCTTGTTACTGCGCGTCTTATTTTTTCGATTTACTAATGAAGGCGTAATCGATTCGCACGTCTTATCGATGCGCGTCTTATTTTCTAAATTTACCAATGAAGGCGTAATCGATTTGCACGTCTTGTGTTTCCCATGGAGGCTGGCAGACCCGGTTACTTCCCGTATGGACGCATGCCTTGAACCTAGCGTCGTCGATTGCCTCTTGTCTTATGACTCTCTGTTTCGGGCGGCGAGCGCGACCAGACCACCTTATGAGCATGGCACCCTTGGGTGCGCGTGTCATGTGACAGGTGGGGTTACGTGTAGACTTGATCCCCCGGCGAGTGTGGCACCTTAGTGCGCTGGTCACGTTTTCGGGTTGAGTCTTTTGGGTCGAGTCTTGTGTCCTTGTGAGCATGGCCCCACGGTGAGCATGTCACTTTTGGGGACTCAATTGGCCCATTCTTCCTCTCATGAGAGCGTCGTGGAGCAAATTTTGGTACGCCGTTAGGGGCGGCTTGAGTACGTCATTAGGGACGGTGGTCATGTTACTTTTAAGAGAGCATGTGAATTTATCATCGGGAGATGTGAGTCTATCATTGATTGGTGACTCGAGAAGTTGTGCATGTTTGATAGGAGGACTTGTAAGTCGACTCAAGGGCTTGTGAATCAACTCAAGGAATAAACTCAACTCGGGGAGCCATGCGTATTGAACACGAGGACTTGTGGATCAACTCGTGAGTTTGGGACGAAACTCGAGGAGTGAACTCAACTCGAGGAGTCATGCATATTCGACACGTGGACTTTTAGGTTGACTCGTGGAGTTTGGACTCTTCTTGATGAGTAAACTCAGCTGGAGGAGTTACGCGTAAAATTGACGCGAGGACTTGTCAGTCAACTCGCGACTCAAAAGTTGACTCGAGGAGTGAACTCAACTCGAGGAGTTACGTGCGAAGTCAACACGAGGACTTGTCAGCCAATTCGTGGACTCGGGACTCAACTCAAGGAGCGAACTCAACTTGAAGAGTTACGTGTAGATTCGACACGAGGACTTGTCAGCCAATTCGTGGACTAGGGACTCGACGAGTTACATGTAGAGTCGACACGAGGAATGGTCAGCCAATTCGTGGACTCGGGGCTTGACTCGAGGAGTGAACTCAACTCGAGGAGTTACGTGTAGAGTCAACATGAGGACTGGTCAGCCAATTCGCGGACTCGGGACTCGAATCGAGGAGCGAACTCGACTCGAGGAGTTACATGTAGAGTCGACACAATGACTGGTCTGGTCAGCCAATTCATGGACTTGGGAGTCAACTCGAGGAGTGAACTCAACTCGAGGAGTTATGCATAAAGTCGACACGAGGACTTTTCAGTCGTCTCGCGAATTGAAACTCGACTCGAGGAGTTACGCGTAGAGTCAACACGAGGACCTGTCAGTCGACTCGCGACTCAAAACTCGACTCGAGGAGTTACGTGCAAAGTCAACACGAGGACTTGTCAGCCAATTCGTGGACTCGGGACTCGACTCGAGGAGCGAACTCAACTTGAAGAGTTACGTGTAGATTCGACACGAGGACTTATTAGCCAATTCTTGGAATTGGGACTCGACTCGAGGAGCGAACTCAACTCGAGGAGTTACATGTAGAGTCGACATGAGGAATGGTCAGCCAATTCGTGGACTCGGGGCTTGACTCGAGGAGTGAACTCAACTCGAGGAGTTACGTGTAGAGTCGACAGGAGGACTAGTCAGCCAATTCGCGGACTCGGGACTCGAATCGAGGAGCGAACTCGACTCGAGGAGTTACATATAGAGTCAACACAAGGACTGGTCAGCCAATTCATGGACTTGGGAGTCAAATCAAGGAGTGAACTCAACTCGAGGAGTTATGCATAAAGTCGACACGAGGACTTTTCAGTCATCTCGCGAATTGAAACTCGACTCGAGGAGTTACGCGTAGAGTCAACACGAGGACATGTCAGTCGACTCGCGACTCAAAACTCGACTCGAGGAGTGAACTCAAATCGAGGAGTTACGTGCAAAGTCAACACGAGGACTTCTCAGCCAATTCGTGGACTCGGGACTCGACTCGAGGAGCGAACTCAACTTGAAGAGTTATGTGTAGATTCGACACGAGGAATTGTCAGCCAATTCATGGACTTGGGACTCGACTCGAGGAGCGAACTTAACTCGAGGAGTTACATGTAGAGTCGACACGAGGAATGGTCAGCCAATTCGTGGACTCGGGGCTTGACTCGAGGAGTGAACTCAACTCGAGGAGTTACGTGTAGAGTCGACATGAGGACTGGTCAGCCAATTCGCGGACTCGGGACTCGAATCGAGGAGCGAACTCGACTCGAGGAGTTACATGTAGAGTCGACACAAGGACTGGTCAGCCAATTCATGGACTCGGGTGTCAACTCGAGGAGTGAACTCAACTCGAGGAGTTATGCATAAAGTCGACACGAGGAATTTTTAGTCGTCTTGCGAATTGAAACTCGACTCAAGGAGTTACGCGTAGAGTCAACACGAGGTCCTGTCAGTCGACTCGCGACTCAAAACTCGACTCGAGGAGTGAACTCAACTCGAGGAGTTACGTGCAAACTCAACACGAGGACTTGTCAGCCAATTCGTGGACTCGGGACTCGACTCAAGGAGCGAACTCAACCTGAAGAGTTACGTGTAGATTCGACACGAGGACTTGTCAGCCAATTCGTGGACTTGGGACTCGACTCGAGGAGCGAACTCAACTCGAGGAGTTACATGTAGAGTCGACACGAGGAATGGTCAGCCAATTCGTGGACTCGGGGCTTGACTCGAGGAGTGAACTCAACTCGAGGAGTTACGTGTAGAGTCGACATGAGGACTGGTCAGCCAATTCGCGGACTCGGGACTCGAATCGAGGAGTTACGCGTAGAGTCAACACGAGGACCTGTCAGTCGACTCGCGACTCAAAACTCCACTCGAGGAGTGAACTCAACTCGAGGAGTTACGTGCAAAGTCAACACGAGGACTTGTCAGCCAATTCGTGGACTCCGGACTCGACTCGAGGAGCGAACTCAACTTGAAGAGTTACGTGTAGATTCGACACGAGGACTTGTCAGCCAATTCGTGGACTTGGGACTCGACTCGAGGAGCGAACTCAACTCGAGGAGTTACATGTAGAGTCGACACGAGGAATGGTCAGCCAATTCGTGGACTCGGGGCTTGACTCGAGGAGTGAACTCAACTCGAGGAGTTACGTGTAGAGTCGACATGAGGATTGGTCAGCCAATTCGCGGACTCGGGACTCGAATCGATAAGCGAACTTGACCCGAGGAGTTACATGTAGAGTCGACATAAGGACTGGTCAGCCAATTCATGGATTCGGGAGTCAACTCGAGGAGTGAACTCAACTCGAGGAGTGAACTCAACTCGAGGAGTTACATGTAGAGTCGACTCAATGACTGGTCAGCCAATTCATGGACTTGGGAGTCAACTCGAGGAGTGAACTTAACTCGAGGAGTTATGCATAAAGTCGACACGAGGACTTTTCAGTCGTCTCGCGAATTGAAACTCGACTCGAGGAGTTACGCGTAGATTCAACACAAGGACCTGTCAGTCGACTCGCGACTCAAAACTCGACTCGAGGAGTTACGTGCAAAGTCAACATGAGGACTTGTCAGCCAATTCGTGGACTCGGGACTCGACTCGAGGAGCGAACTCAACTTGAAGAGTTACGTGTAGATTCGACACGAGGACTTGTTAGCCAATTCTTGGAGTTGGGACTCGACTCGAGGAGCGAACTCAACTCGAGGAGTTACATGTAGAGTCAACATGAGGAATGGTCAGCCAATTCGTGGACTCTGGACTCGACTCGAGGAGCGAACTCAACTTGAAGAGTTACGTTTAGATTCGACACGAGGACTTGTCAGCCAATTCGTGGAGTTGGGACTCGACTCGAGGAGCGAACTCAACTCGGGGAGTTACATGTAGAGTCGACACGAGGAATGGTCAGCCAATTATTGGACTCGGGGCTTGACTCGAGGAGTGAACTCAACTCGAGGAGTTACGTGTAGAGTGGACATGAGGATTGGTCAGCCAATTCGCGGACTCGGGACTCGAATCGATAAGCGAACTTGACCCGAGGAGTTACATGTAGAGTCGACATAAGGACTGGTCAGCCAATTCATGGACTCGGGAGTCAACTCGAGGAGTGAACTCAACTCGAAGAGTTATGCATAAACTCGACACGAGGACTTTTCAGTCGTCTCGCGAATTGAAACTCGACTCGAGGAGTTATGTGTAGTCGACATGAGGACTAGTTAGTCGGCTCGTGGATTGAGAGTCCACTCGAGGAGTGAACTCAACTCGAGGGATTATGCATAGAGTTGGCACGAGGACTAGTTAATCGGTTCGTGGATCGGGACTCCACTCGAGGAGTGAACTCAACTCGAGGAGTTATGCATAGAGTCGACACGAGGACTAGTTAATCGGCTCATGGATCGGGACTCCACTCGAGGAGTGAACTCAACTCGAGGGATTATGCGTAGAGATGACACGAGGACTAGTTAATCGGCTCTTGGATTGGGACTCCACTCGAGGAGTGAACTCAACTCGAGGAGTTATGCATAGAGTCGACACGAGGACTAGTTAATCGGCTCGTGGATCGGGACTCCACTCGAGGAGTGAACTCAACTCGAGGGATTATATGTAGAGTTGACGAGAGGACTAGTTAATCGGCTCTTGGATCGGGACTCCACTCGAGGAGTGAACTCAACTCGAGGAGTTATGCATAGAATCGACACGAGGACTAGTTAATCGGCTCGTGGATCGGGACTCCACTCGAGCAGTGAACTCAAATCGAGGGATTATTCATAGAGTCGACACAAGGACTAGTTAGTCGGCTCGTGGATCGGGACTCCACTCGAGGATTGAACTCAACTTGGGGAGTTATGCGTAGAATCGACACGAGGACTAGTTAGTCGGCTTGTGGATCGGGACTCCACTCGAGGAGTGAACTCAACTCAAAGAGTTATGCGTAGAATCAACACGAGGACTAGTTAGTCGGCTCGTGAATCGGGACTCCAGTCGAGGAATGAACTTAACTCGAGGAGTTACGCGTAAAGTCGAGACGAGGACTAGTTAGTCAACTCGTGTTTCGAGATTTCTCTTCGGGACCTCCGGCCTAACCATCGGCCCCTTGAAAATCCGTTCTACTTTTGTTTTTTATTTTTGAGGTTTTCATTGAGTATTGTTCCCAATTAGCCCCTCAAGATTCCTGTGTTTGCGAGACGAAGACCAGGAAACTCTCATGTAGGAGATGTACAATAGTATGTCAAAATGGGTAGAACAAGTTTTCATTGTAATAAGAAGGTTGTTACAGCTTGCCTTGGCGCTTGGCCTTTTTATGAAAAAGAAAATAACATGTTTGAAATAAAACGATCACAGAGTCGAGTAAGTTTAGGCGTGAATTTAATGGCGAAAGCTGTGTCGGTCGTGGCCGCAAATGGTGGGAGCTTTTTCTTTAGTCGATGAACCGCGCTCAGCGCCTCATTGATTTTATGCTCCAAGGTTTCTCAGCTATTGCCTGTCGTGGGGGTTGCTATAGCGGTGATGACATTTTCTTCCCTTTGACGAGTCGGGTGCTCAGCCGGGGATGTGACCTTGCTAGCGAGTGCGACGAACTCTTTGAGATTCCCACCTCAAATAAGGGAATCAATTTGATTCCTAAGCTGGTAGCATTCGATCGTCACGTGTCCGTGGTCTTGGTGATATTCGCATTGTTTGCTCTTGTCCTGCATTGCGGGGTCCCTCTTCATTGGAGGCGGAGATCCCAGCTTCTCTTTGTGTAAGCTCAGGATCCAATCGGGTGTCGTGTTGAGAGGGACGAAGGGTTGCTTCGGGGTCGGAGAAGGATGGTCATTAAGGACCTGACCATTTCTCTGCCTTTTCCTTTGCGACTCGGAACCGAAGGCCGGTGCCACGAGTGTGGCCACATGCTTCTTGTTGGATGCTCGATTAACAACGTTGGGTGGTTGGTGTCCCGAGAAGACTTCTCTTGCGATCTCACGTCGGGTGTTGAGTTTTACTCTCAAGTCACTCCCATGGGATTCCCTTCGGGAATTGAGGTGGTCTCTCAAGTCTCTGTTGGTCGTTCCTATCATCCTTAGCAAGGGTATGCCATTCAAACGACGTCCTCGACGAACGCCGCGACCATCTACGTCATCTTCTTTCCAAGGGTTTTGGGCGCAAATGCTGATCTTGGAACGTCCCTTTCGGGACCTTGAGATTGAGCGTCCTTGGGTATTACTCGATCTTTGATGCATTAACACGGTCACTTGAGGGTGTCCCCTCGAGGGTGCATGTACACGTTCACACGATGATTGACGTCTTGATGCGGTTGCCTGAGGGTGTTTCCTTGAAGGCGTGTGTGCACGTTCACTTTCATGAATAGCATGGTTGAGGTTGGTGTCGTCATGGTTGATGTCATTCTCGATGTCGTAGCCAAGGAGGTCGGCGATGAGTGCACCACTCACCCCTGGCCGCTCGAGGAGTTCAGAGAGTCTCCGGGTCGTGTCTTCACGGAGTGCGCCATTGGCGTCGTCGGCCGGATCGTGGATGGCTGGTTCGAGGGGCAGGCTCTCGTTGTCGTGAAGCCCTTGATCCCCAATCTGGCGTGCTAAGCTTCCCAAGGCGTATCTTGAGCTACTCGCTCGGTGCCGGAGGTGACGGGCAATTGACTCATCTATCGAGACTTTTGCCATCGAAGTTAGAAGAAGAGTAGTAGAGGGAATGTGTTGCCAAGGTCGGGAGATCCCCTCCTTCTAGCGCCAAAATTTTGTAGCTCATTTTCGGACAACAATTTAGGAGCCTCAAGCGGTTAGACCCAAGGCCAGATCGAGTGGTCTCGCTTTGGCTCGAGCGTGTCGGACTTTGTATCCCAAGTCGGCCCTTAGCTGTCAATGTCCCTTGAGTTCGTCCAAACACCTGAAACGGAAGAAAAAACACGTGAACTACAAAGGGGAAACAAATGGGGTGCCTTTGTTTAACTCTCAGACGCTCAACATTAGGAGGATTGAGGTGGAATATAGAGGGTTTAGTGTTTAGAGGGCCCAAGCTTGAGAGAAACGAGTGAAGTATGAGTCCAGCAGCGTTCCAATACTCAAATTCCGATTGCCTGGGTCAAGGGAGGGACCCTTGTATTTATAGGCGACCAAGGGGTGGTTTGAAGAACCCTTGTCTGAGTGGAGGTTTAGTGAGGTGAGCCTCGGCCTCCCGAGCGATGGCCAAGTGGAGCGTCTTCGGCCTCCTAAGTGCCGGCCGAGTGAGGGGCACTCAGCCTCCTGAGCGCCGGGCAAGTGACGGATCAGTCGGCCTCCCGAGTGTCGGCCGAGCGAGGGATCACTCGGCTTCCCGAGTGCCGGCCGAGTGAGGGGCACTCGGCCTCCTGAGCGCCGGCCGAGTGAGGGATCACTCAGCCTCCCGAGTGTCGGCCAGCGAGGGATCACTCCGCCTCCCGAGCGCCGGTCGAGTGAGGGGCGCTCGGCCTCCCGAGTGTCGGCTGAGTGAGGGATCACTCGGCCTCCCGATTGCCGGCCGAGTGAAGGGCACTCGGCCTCCTGAGCGTCGGCCGAGTATGGGGGACTCGGCCTCCTCAGCGGCAGCCAAACGTTGGCGGACTGCTGGCCGAGCATAGCGCCCTCGGCTTCTCGGGAGCCGGCCGAGCGAGGGGCACTCGACCTCCCGAGCGCTGGCCGAGTGTTAGCCGGGTGCTGGCCGAGTGGAGCGTCCTCGGCCTCCCGGGCGCCGGCCCAGTGCTGGCCGAGTGGAGTGGCCCCGGGCCTCTCGGCCATGGCCCGATCCTTGGCCGGACGAGGCTTTTTGGCCTTTTCGAATATGGTCCGGTCGTCGGCCGGACGAGGTTCCTCCGGGCTTCCTCGGACGTGGTCATCCCAGGATGGGCCGACAACAATGTCAATACACCAATTTTGACTAGCCACCTTTTAAATTGGTTTGATCACTCACATCCTTTCGCAGAGCCTCAAGAGAGGGTTACTAGGGATTTAGTCTAAGTGTGCAACCAACCACTTAGTCCAAAACGTCAACTTTGAAAAAACAATCCCCCAAGAGGAGGCCTTGTCTTCATCGTTTCACTCTCGGATGTAGCTCATTGAGCAATGATCGAAGCAAAAACGCGATATAGTACTTTCATTGAAGAGAGAGCCACAATAGTGACTCTTAGTCTCACGTTTATTTGCATCTTTCATTAGTGTTGGGGATCGTTGGTTACAAACAACAAGTATAACCCTCCCACTTAGTATAACCCTCCCACTTAGTTTTTAAGTTCGGAAACAAATTTCCTAGTTATAGAGCGATAGAGTGTACTTATAGAAAGGAATCCTAGATCTTCATGTTTAAGGAAAAGCAGTGTTAGTGCATAAAAGCACAAGATACATACTCGGACATTTTCCTATTTTCTATTCGAGAAAGTGAGAGAAGTGTGAACTTCAACTCACTCGAACACTTGAAAGTTTAAGATTACACATCTTTTATTTTTCGGCTTGTTTATGAGGAGACCTCCCACTCAAAATTTCAAGAGCTCATAGATTTTGAACATATGTGATATAGATATAGTTTTGAAAACATTTTGAAAACTTATTTGATTTGGATGACAAAATATTTTCAAGTTTGAAAGCGAAAACGGTTTTTCAAAATTCAAACTAGTTTTGTAAAAAATCAATTTCAATTAAATTTTCAAAAATAAAAACATTTTAATCTTTCACATTATGTTTATTATCTTATAAAAAAATTCTGCTGAAGGAAATTTTCTCATTAGAGTTCTATAACTCATGGAGTGGGGTTGAAAATCCGAAATTTTAAAAAACTAGACTTTCGGAACAGCCACGCACCTCGGAGTAAAAGCACCATAACTGGCAGATCCGACATCCTTTTGACCTAAAACCAATTGCATTGGAAGTCAACCAGACCTTTACTTTGGTTTAAGAATCATTGAATTTAGAATTCTGAGCAGAGAGTTATGTTACTTTTACTGCAGGTTTTTCTTGAGCTCGAAGAAAACTGGAAATAATTAAAATTCGGACTTGAGTGAAAAAAAGAATCGAGTGTAACGGAACGTTTTAGGGAGTTATTAAAGCTTTTATATGTGTTTTATTAACATGGTAATAACATGGTATAAACATAAAACGAAACGAGTAAATAAACGAATCTAGCCAAGACAATATAACTAGTCACAAAATTACCCGAAATTTCTCAAACTTTAAAAACACGTTTTTCATTATAATAAAATAAAAACTTTTAGAACTGATTCTAAAGCGTTTTAATAACATCCCAAAGTCATAGAAAATCAACATGATTTTTAATTTAAAGGCAAGAGCAATAAATTAAAAAAAATCTAAGAAAACAATTCTAACTTGTCAAAAAACGAGTAATATTTCGGAAACGATTTTCAAGCTCATAATTTTAATCACATGTACATGCATATCTTTGACTATAGCTCTGATACCATTTGTTCAAATTGATCTAGTGTTAAGAAAAGATTTAACGCTTCGAGCAAGCGACGGAAAATAAAAATTTTCTTTTAAACAAGTAAAACAATTTTACTAACCTAGACAAAGAGCAAGCACATGTTCATATTTAAATTAAAATAATTAAAGAGCATTACTCGTTTGCTAACCTTTATGAAGCTTGAACGTTGAGAAGCCTTAGGAAGGTTGAAACGTTCATCTCATCACGCAGCTCGTCTTTCCTCGTTCTTCGGGAACTCGAGTAACCACGAAAGTTTCTATCACATGAATCACTCGAGAAAAGAAGGAATTAGTGTGTGGGCACTTCTAAACACGATGACTCAAGAACAAGTCTAAGAGTCGAAGAGCTAAAACACTAGGTCAAATGTGGACCTAGGTGCCAAAACAAAAACGAAAAGAACTACAGAGAGAGAGGGAGAGGAGGCGGCCAAGCTAGAGAGAGAATCTCTCAATCTCTAAATTGTGTAGGATGAGAAACAATGAGAATGAGAGCCCTATTTATAGGAGAGGGATTACCTTCATAAATGTAGTTTCCGCTTCTCTAGAATATCACATATTCATGAGCAAATTTTTGCCTTCTCTTTCTCTATTTTGGACGTCCAACTCCATTCTAGAAGGACTTGGATTTGTTTCCTCTTTTGCTTCTTTTCTAGCCTTGGCCAAAGTCCTCTTTCCTTTGTAGAGGAAATTTGTTTCCTCTTTTTCTTGTGGCAAGTATCGTCATACATTAATGTACAAAATAAACTTTCTCTTTTTCTCAATGTTGGACGAAATTAAGGGCTTCCAGAATGAGCTTCTAGACGTTAAGAAAAGCCCATTAACAATTTTCAAGTAAAATTCCATGAAATTAAATTAATCCTCAAGGCCCAATTAACTTTAACTTGGCCGAGTGGTTTAAATAATTTTTCATCATATGAAAATGTCAAAAAAAATTAATTGACATTCATTTCGTCCTATGTCCAAAAAGACAAAATTACTCTTTAGACAATTTTCGTAAAACTTGTCTCGTTCTTGTTTTGGGTTAGCTTCAAGTTTAACTAATCCTACTCGATATGATTTGTGACAGTGACCTCATGGATCCAAATGACCAAAGCTTGAGCTAACATACTTGGAGTCAAAAGTTCACAAACCTTTTCCAAGTTTAGCTTAATGTCAACTGACTCCACTAAAGAGTTGACACTGAAAATCTCTCGGTTCAAATGAATTTATTTTCTACTCAAGAATTCAACCTAATTGTAATAAGTGGATCCACTGAATATTATATATGTTTACCCTTCATGAATATCATCAACTAGTCGGGATTTAGAAAATTACCATTTTACCCTTCTAGCTGTTATTTGCTCAACTCCTTTGTCGCTAGTGAATAAGTTAGAAGCAATGTATTGACGAGGAGCTAACAAATCACATTGATTCATCCAAAAGAGTCATGACTCAATTAGGACACTGGCCAGTTCATTTATTCACATTCCAGGGAACAAAGCCTGAGGTGATATTGTATTGCATTTCAGCAATCTTGTACATGAATTCCATATCTATGAGATCTTCACAAAGTTTTTCATGGCATCTTCATACCTCATCTATAAGAACTATTCTTACCCCAACTGAAACATAACCTAACTCATCACAACCTCGTCAAGTAGTACTTCGACGTAGTAGGAGGGCTTCTCAAAAGCCTGACAGGTACATGTCTTATGGAGACACTCTCGTAGCTGTTTGTGACATGGATGATCCTGTTTCCTATAACCAAGCGATGGCTTGTTCTGAATCAAACCTTTGGCTTGACGCCATGAAAGTTGAAATGCACTCGATGTATGTAAACAAATTCTGGAAATTTGTAGACCTTCTAAAGGGATTAAACCCGTAAGGTGTAAGTGGATATACAAGAAGATAAGGGGTCCGAATGGGAACGTCAAGACGTTCAAAGCACGACTAGTGGCTAAGGGTTATACCAAAAAAGAAGGGACTGACTATAAAGAAACATTCTCGCTAGTCGCGATGCTCAAATCCATCCGCATATTTCTATCCATAGCTGCAGCTCTCGATTATGAGATCTGGCAAATGGATGTCAAAACTGCCTTCCTGAATGGCAATCTTGACGACCGCATTTATATGGTTCAACCAGACGGTTTCATGGAAAAATGTCAACAGACCAAGGTTTGTGAGTTGCTTAAGTCCATTTATGGATTGAAGCAAGCATCTAGGTCATGGAATATTAGATTCGATGAAACTGTGAAGAGCCTCGGTTTTGAGCAGTCAATAGATGAGCCATGTGTTTACAAGTTAATACACGAAGGCAAACTTGTGTTTCTAGTACTATATATCAATTATATATTACTCATAGGTAAAGATGTGGGTAAGTTATCTGAGGTTAAGGTCTGGCTAGCAAAGCAATTCGATATGAGGGATCTAGGAGAAGCCGCGTACATTCTGGGGATCCAAATCTTTCGAGATTGGAAGAACCGGACTTTGTCTCTCTCTCAAGCATCTTATATTGATAAGGTGATGGATCGCTTCTCGATCCAAGACTCCAAGAAGGGCCAAACACCCTTTAAGCATGGAGTCTCACTCTCTAAGGACCAGTCTCCCAAGACTGCACAAGAGATTGAAGACATGAGAAAATTTCCTTACGCCTCAGCCGTAGAAAGTCTCATGTATGCTATGCTTTGCAATAGACCAGATATCTACTTCGCAGTTTGCGTAGTTAGCCGTTTTCAATCCAACCCAGGACCGGAGCACTGGATTGTTGTTAAGCATGTTCTTAAGTATCTTCGAAGAAGTAGGAACTTGATGCTTACATATTCAGGTACCGACCTGACTATGACGGGATATATTGTCTCCGATTTTGAAGCGGATAAGGATTCCAGGAAATCCACTTCGAGAACTGTGCTCATCCTTAATGGTGGAGCTGTTTTGTGGTGGAGTATTAAGCAATCTTGCATTGCTGACTCCACAATAGATGCAGAATATATGGTTTCTTGTGAAGAATCCAAGGAGGCTGTATGGCTTAAAAAATTCCTTAAGTATTTGGAAGTCGTTCCAAACGTCGACGAGCCCATGACCCTTTATTGTGATAATAGTGGGGTCTCGCTAACTCAAAGGAACCTCGTACATTCTGACCTGATCCCACACACAGGTACATTGGCAGCCGACACACAAGGCACGGTCACTCCTCAACCCTACCCTCTTCCGAGAGGTGGGTTGGTCGGAGAAAACCTCACTCGAGACTTTCGAGTTCACACTTTTGGCCCGGGTGCGATCACTTGGTCCGGCCTTGGATCGAACTGCCCGAGGTATTCAATCGTTGTTCATTTTCGTGCGATAACATTTTGGCGCTAGACGGAGGGCTTCCCGACCTATTCAGCCCAAAATCCCTTCTGTTCATCTTCTTCTTTTCTTCTGCAAACTCAACTTGCTCGAACTTGAGAAAAGATGAGTAGTCAGCCACCCGTACATTCTGAGGGCGTGAACAACCCCGATAACGTCACTGGGACCAAAAAATACTTCTTGCGCTCCCGAGCGCATGGTGACGAAGAGTCGCTCCACGAAGAGAGCTCGACCCGCTCACCATCTCCATCTCCAGAAAGCAGGGACGACCGCATCATGGAGTTGGAGGAGAATATCCGCCAACTAAAGGCAAAAAACGCGAGGTACCACAGCCAACTGGCTACGAAGCAGCCCGCGCATAACGCGGTGATCCCCGATGGAGATCCCGAAAACCTCAATGAGGAAAATCGCGACCGCGACCCAGATTATGAGGGTGCTGATAATTCGGAGGAACTCCCCGCTGTGAATGAAGCCAGTCCTTTGGATCCTTCACCCAAGACGGGAAATGCACCTGTGGCTTCCCAAGCAGGGAGCTCCCGACGTTCGGCCCATGACCGACTTGGTCAAAGGGAGAATGTTGCGGAAAGTCAGGGCACGCGAAGAGCGCGCCGTCTTAGACGAATCGTGCGCATCCGTGCAGCAAGCCCGGATCTTAGGGACCATCTTACTGCCCAACGCAACAAGCGTGGCGATGACCTAAGAGAGCGACAAAGCTCTCGGCCAAACATCCCCATGGCAGCCCCAACTAACGGGAACCGCCGCACGGGTCAAGGGTCTAATGAAAGGCGGCAGGCAACTCCTCCCGAACATGGAGTTACTCCAACTACCGGTCTCGATGTGATCACTATGATCCACAATCTTTGAAATGAAGTACGATATCTCCGAGAACATGGAATAGGTGGAAGTGCCTATGGGGTAGTTGAGGAGAATTCCTCACCTTTCACGGCTCAGATATTGGCCGAGGTATGTACGGGAAATTTCAAACTCCCGAACCTCGCTCCCTATGATGGAAAAGCGGATCCCGCTTACCACATCCAGCATTATGAAACTTGGATGACGATGCAGGGTGTCGCTCCCGGTGCCATGTGCCAAGCTTTTAGTCTTACCCTCGCCGGACCCGGCTTCGAGTGGTTCAAGAACTTAAGGCTGGGAAGCATTCGATCGTTCAAAGACCTGAAGGACATGTTCCTAGCACGCTTCGCTATATCTATGGTCCAAAAGAAGACCGAGATGTACCTGTGGTCAATCAGGCAAGAGAATGGCGAATCTCTTAGACGATACCTCGCCCGATTCACTGAAGAATCGAATAAGGTCGACCGCTTTGACGACAAAGACGCAATCACTGCCATCATTGAAGGCTTGCGCACAAGTGAATTCCTTAAGTCCATCGTCGGCCGTGTCCCTTCTACCATGGCCGAGTTAATGACTCGAGCTAAGACCTTCATGGGAGTCGAAGATTACCTCGATGGCCGCAAGGGCAATAATCAAAGCCCTCACCCACGAGACGAGCCTAGCGACGAGCGAGGCAACTCCCGTAAAAGACGAAACAGAGGGGGTCATGTTGTCAATAGTGCCCACAAGAAGAGTTGTAGTCTTTATTTTGAACATTTGATGTAATAAAGTCTCATGAAGACTCTTGCTTGTAATTGCCTATTCATTCTTTAATAAAGTTGAAACGTTCATTCAATCTTCCTTGTCTGAAGCTTTATGATAAAACCATAGTCTTTTAGTCCATAAACAAACTTAACAACTTACGAAGAGACAAATGTAGATTTGCATGAACAAACTCTTCGTAGTTTGCTTAAAACGATATATTCGCAATCTTAGGGTCAAAGGACTATTCACCTCAGTATGATTGTTAGAAGAATCTATGATGTCTGGTTATGAGGCATTGAGAGTTAGGAACTCTATAGTTCTTCTGGGTATCTTCCGAAGGTACTGAATTGACCAGTGCACTTCTAGAGACAAGATAAGAACAAACCATTTAACCTCTTATGTCTCGAAGTCACTATGTATGAATTGCATCATGCTTACCTTAATCCTGAAATGAGACATGCCATTTCACACCTTAGTATTCTCATTTGAGAAAGTCAAAGTTCGGACTCACTATGTGATTCCGAACAAGGCCTATTGGTGAAGTACTAAGTTGTGAGTCTGTCATGAGTAACTTTGTGAAGTTCTCATAGATATGGAATTCATGTACAAGATTGCTGAAATGCAATGTATGTCACCTCATGCTTTGTTCCTTGGAGTGTGAATAAATGAACTGGCCAGTGTCCAAATTGAGTCTTGACTCTTTTGGATGAAACAATGTGACTTGTTAGCTCCTCGTCAATACATTGTTTCTAACTTATTCACAAGCGACAAATGAGTTGAGGAAATAACAGCTAGAAGGGTAAAATGGTAATTTAGTAAATCCCGACTAGCTGATGACATTCATGAAGGGTAAACATAGATAATATTCAGTGGATCCGCTCATCATAATTAGGTCGAATTCTTGAGTAGAAAATAAATTCATTTGAACCGAGAGATTTTCAGTGTCAGCTCTTTAGTGGAGTCAGTTGGCATTAAGCTAAACTTGGAAAAGGTTTGTGAACTTTTGAGTCCGAGTGTTTAGCTAAAGCTTTGTTCATTTGGGTCCATGAGGTCACTGTCACGAATCACATCGATAGGAATAGTTAAACTGGAAGCTAAGCCAAAACAAGAACGAAAATAGTTAAAAGGGTATTTTTGTCTTTTGAGACAAAGGATGAAATGAATGTCAATAAATTTTTTGACAAGGTCATTTTGTGACATGTTTCACTCGGCCATGACTTGATCATTGGGCCTTGTGAATTAATTTCATTTCATAAGAATTTTATTGAAAATTCTTATTGGGCCTTTTTCATGTTGTCATGAACAAATGGAAAAGCTTCTAGAAGTCTTTTCTAGAAGGCCTTGGGCGCCCAACATACCCAACCAAGAGAGAATATTTTGTGCATAAATGTATCAAGATATTTGCCAAAAGAAAAAGAGGAAACAAATTTGCATGAGGATGCTTTAGGGTAATCGGCCAAGTGAGAGACAAGGCAAGGCCTTGAACAAAATTGGAAACAAATCAAGGCTTCTAGAAGCCTTGTTTGGCCGAGTTTCTCAAGTGGGAAAGAGGCAATATTTGCTCATGAATATGTGATATTCTATAGAAGAGGAAACTACCTTGTTGAAGGTAAAGCCTCTCCTATAAATAGGAGCCTCATTTCCTCACAATTCATTCATCCAAGTTTAAGAGATTTGAGAGACTCTCTCTCTAGAACTTGGCCGAAGTCCTCTTCTCTCTCTCTCTAGTTTATTTTCGGTTTTCTCTTGTCTTGGCACCTAGGTCCTCACTCGACCTAGTCTTTAGCTCTGCGACTTTGAGACTCGTTCTTAAGTCGTAGTGTTTAAAAGTGCCCACTCACTGATTCCTTCTTTTCGAGTAATTTAGTGATAGAAACTTTCGTGGTTGCTCGAGTTGCCGAGGAAAGAAAGAGAGACGTGCTGCGAGGGGAGACGAGCGTTGCAACTTTCCAAAAGCTTCTACAAGGTTCAAGCTTCAAGAAAGGTTAGTAACTTTAATAGCTCATATTAGTTTTTATTTACATGTACATGCTCTTGTCTATGTTAGTAAAAACTAGTTTTACTTAAAAAGAAAATTTTTAAAATTCCGCCGCTTAACAAAGCGTTAAACTTTTTCTCAAACCCTAGATCGATTCCAACAAATGGTATCAGAGCTATGGTCAAAGGAATGCATGTGCATGTTTTTAAATTATGAGCTTGAAAATCGTTTTCGAAAGTTTACTAATTTTGTGACAAGTTAGAATTGTTATCTTAGATTTTTTTTTAATTTATTGCTCATGTCTTTAAATTAAAAAGCATGTTGATTTTCTATGAGTTTGGGATGATGTTAAAACACATTAGAATCAGTTCTAAAAGTTTTAATTTTTTATATTGAAAAACGTGTTTTAAAGGTTTGAGATTTTTCGAGTAAATTTTGTGACTAGTTTTATTTTCTTGCTAGTTTCGTTTATTTACTTGAATCGTTTTATGCATGTTGTTATTTCTTTTATTCTATGTTATTACCCTGCTAATAAAACACAAATAAAAGCTTTAAACAACTTCATAAAACGTTCCGTTACACTCGATTCTTTTTCGCACCTAAAAGGACAAAGCTTTAATTTATTTCTTTTTCTTTGAGCTGGAATGTAAACCCGCATTAAAAGCGGCATAACTCTCTGCTCAGAAATCGAAATTTAATGATTCTTGAATCAAATTAAAGCTCTGTCTGTCCTCTGTCCAATGCTACCGGTTTCGGCTCAAAAGGACATCGGAGCCGCCAGTTATGGCGATTTTACTCCGAGGTGCGCGGCTGTCTGAAACTCCAGTTTTTTAGAAATCCGGATTTTCAAACCCCACTACCATGAGTTATAGAACTCTAATGAGAAAATTTTCTTGAGCAAAAATGTTTTTCATATGATTATAAACATGATGTGTAAAGATTAAAAGTTTTGATTTTTGAAAGATTAATTGAAATTGTTTTTTTTTTACAAAACTAGTTTGAATTTTGAAAAACTGTTTTCACTTTCAAACTTGAAAATATTTTGTCATCCAAATCAAATAAGTTTTCAAAATGTTTTCAAAACTATATCTATATCACATATGTTCAAAATCTATATGCTCTTGAAAATTTGAGTGGGAGGTCTCCTTGTAGACAAGCCGAAAAATAAAAAGATGTGTAATCTCAAACTTTCAAGTGTTCGAGTGAGTTGAAGTTCACACTTCCCTCACGCACTTTCCCGAAATAGAAAATAGGAAAAGATCGAGTATGTCCCTTGTGCCTTTATGCACTAATACTGCTCTGAACATGTCGATCTAGGATTCTCTTCTAGTTGTCCGCTCTGTCGCTCTCTAACTAGGAAATCTGTTTCCGAACTTAAAAGAGTCGATGAACCAACTCCAAAAACTAAGTGGGAGGGTTATATTCGTTGTTTGTAACTCGCGATCCCCAACACTAGTGAAAGATGCAATAACGTGGGACTAAGAGCCGCTCTTGCGACCCTCACTTAAATGTGAGTACTCCAAGGCGTTATTGCTTCGATCATTGCTCAATGAGCTACGTCCGAGAGTGATGCAATGATGGCAAGGCCTCCCCTTGGGGGATTGTTTTTCAAAGCTGATCTTTTAGACTAAGTGGTTGGTTGCACACTTAGGCTCAATCCCTAGTATCCTTCCTTAAGGCTCTGCGAAAGGATGTGAGTGATCAAACCAATTTACAAGGTGGCTAGTCAAAATAGATGTATTGACATCTTGGCTTAGCATTAATGATGTGTCATTTACTTATAAATGGAGATTTTTTGCGGCCTTCTCTTGAGGGAGTAAATTATCGTTTGGTTTATAACACCTTTGGGTTTTACAAAAGTCTTAATGAAACTTAAATCCTAAACCAAAGACTAATCATAAACTTGTTTCAACTTTTATAGGCAATATGTCTCTCAACCCTCTCTCTACAATTCTTTCCTCGAATAAACTCGAAGGCGACAATTACGTCGACTGGAAACGTAACCTCGACATAGTCCTTACTGTCGACAAGCACAAATGGGTTCTCACCACCCCCTGTCCTCAAACGAATGATGATTCGACGCAAGAGGAGAAAGACGTCCTGGCGGCTGGCTTCGATCCGATGAGATTGCGAGATGCTATATTTTGGCATCGATGAACAATGTGTTGCAACAACAACATCGTGATTATGAAACTGCCACCGATATGCTCTACAATCTCCATGAGATGTTTGGAGGGCAAGGACGTCAAGCTAGGCAACAAGCGGTCCGACAATTCATGAACTGTCGTATGAAGGCTGGAACTCCCGTTAGAGATCATATGATGCTGATCATTAGCTATCTCAACGAGATGGAGATTCTTGGATCTGAGATTGATGGGGAAACTAAAATAGATATGATCTTGGAAACTCTCCCCGAAACCTTTGATACCTTCAAGTTGAATTATTCCATGAACAAGCTGGAGTACACTGTTACCGAGCTCATGAAGGAACTTCAAACCGCTGAGGCACTCACTAAGAAAAAGAGGGCTCAAGGAGAAGTACATGCTACTGCCTCCACCTCTGGATCTAAGAAGAGACCTCGCAATGCCGAGAAGAAGAACCAACCTAAGGTTCACACGAAGAAGAAGGCGCCAAAGGCTCCAAAGGTGGACAAGTCTAACGACAAGTGCCACCACTGCAACGAGCCTGGTCATTGGCGTAGGAACTGTCCCGCCTACCTCAAAACCAAAGCTAAAGGTATTGTACTTGTTACTGAAGCCTGTTTAGTAGCTGATAATGTATCATCGTGGATTATTGACTCCGTTGCTACTAACCATATTTGCTGCTCCTTGACTGGTTTTAGGAAAAGCAAAAGCTTAGAGGATGGCGACTTCTGCTTCAAGTGGGGTGATGAGAGCGTGGTGTCTGCGAAGGCTGTGGGATCCGTGACGCTATCTTTTGAAGATCGAACTTTAAATTTGAATAATGTTTATTATGTTCCTTCCTTTGGGAAAAACCTAGTATCTGTTGCTCAACTTTTCGAGCAAGATTATTATTTAAAGTTCATAAAGAATGGAATTCGTATTTCTTTTTCTAATTCTTTTGTCACTAATGCATGTATGAAGAATGGTCTTTTTTACATCTATCCCACTCAACCTTCTCTCTTAGACACCGAAATAGATAACGATCTAATTAGGGAGCCAAAGAGGATCAAACTTTCTGAATCCTCCGATCTAACAAAATCAACATACCTCTGGCACTTAAGACTTGGTCATATCAGTCTAGATAGGATTAAGAGACTTGTGAGGGATGGTCCACTCCAAGCCTCTGCAATAGGTTCACTGCCTACTTGTGAATCCTGCATAGAAGGAAAAATGACTAAGCGACCTTTCTCCGATAAGGGTCGAAGAGCCACTGAGTTGCTGGAACTAATACATTCTGATGTATGTGGTCCGCTCAACCAACAGGCACGTGGAGGATACGAATACTTCGTTACCTTCACTGATGACTACTCAAGATATGGGTTTGTCTATTTGCTTAAACACAAATCCGAGACCTTTAACGTATTTAAGGTCTTTAGGGCTTTAGTGGAAAAGCAAACTGGCAAAGTGATCAAAACCCTTCGATCTGATCGAGGTGGTGAGTATATGTCTGGAGAGTTCGATGACTTTCTTAAGGAAGAAGGTATCGCTTCTCAGCTTACCGCACCTGGCACACCTCAACAAAACGGAGTGTCAGAGAGAAGAAACCGAACTCTTATGGAGATGGTTAGATCGATGATGAGTTACTCATCACTCCCGCTTTCCTTTTGGGGATATGCCCTCGAAACAGCCGCCTACATTCTGAACCAAGTTCCGTCCAAAACGGTTCCTGGTACTCCTTATGAACGATGGACTGGCCGTAAAGTGAATCTTGGCCGCATCCGAATTTGGGGTTGCCCTGCACACGTGCTGAGGCAAAAGACTAGCAAGTTGGCTAGTAGGTCAGAATTGTGCCTGTTTGTAGGATATCCGAAGGAAACCAAAGGTTTTACTTTCTATAGTCCCGAGGACGATAAGACTTTCGTTAGCACGAATGCTCGTTTCCTTGAGGAGGACTTTATGAAGGATGCGAAACCTAGAAGCAAAATTGTGCTTGAAGAAAAGTTGGGTGAGGAAGCTTCTACCTCGTCTGTAAGAACTGTTCTTACCCCAACTGAAACACAACCTAACTCATCAGAATCTCGTCAAGTAGTACTTCGACGTAGTGGGAGGGCTACTCAAAAGCCTGACAGGTACATGTCTTATGGAGACTCTCTTGTAGCCGTCTCCGACATGGATGATCCTGTTTCCTATAGCCAAGCAATGGCTTGTTCTGAATCAAACCTTTGGCTTGACGCCATGAAAGTTGAGATGCACTCGATGTATGTCAACAAAGTCTGGAAACTTGTAGACCTTCCTGAAGGGATTAAACCCGTAGGGTGTAAGTGGATATACAAGAAGAAAAGGGGTCCTGATGGGAACGTTGAGACGTTCAAAGCACGACTTGTGGCGAAGGGTTATACCCAACAAGAAGGGATTGACTATGAAGAAACCTTCTCGCCAGTCGCGATGCTTAAATCCATCCGCATACTCCTATCCATAGCTGCAGCTCTCGACTATGAGATCTGGCAAATGGATGTCAAGACAGCCTTTCTGAATGGCAATCTTGACGAGCGCATTTACATGGCTCAACCAGACGGTTTCGTGGATAAAGGTCAAGAGACCAAGGTTTGTGAGTTGCTTAAATCCATTTATGGACTAAAGCAAGCATCTAGGTCATGGAATATTAGATTCGATGAAACTGTAAAGAGCTTCGGCTTTGAACAGTCAATAGATGAGCCTTGTGTTTACAAGTTAATACACGAAGGCAAAGTTGTGTTTCTGGTACTATATGTCGATGATATACTACTCATTGGTAATGACGTGGGTAAGTTATCTGAGGTTAAGGTCTGGCTAGCAAAGCAATTCGATATGAAGGATCTAGGAGAAGCCGCGTACATTCTGGGGATCCAAATCTTTCGAGATAGGAAAAACCGGACCCTGTCGCTCTCTCAAGCATCTTATATTGATAAGGTGATGGATCGCTTCTCGATGCAAGACTGCAAGAGGGGTCAAACACCCTTTAGGCATGGAGTTTCACTCTCTAAGGACCAGTCTCCCAAGACTGCACAAGAGATTGAAGACATGAGGAAAATTCCTTACGCCTCTGCCGTAGGAAGCCTTATGTATGCTATGCTTTGCACTAGACCTGACATCTGTTTCGCCGTTGGCGTAGTTAGCCGTTTCCAATCCAACCCTGGACCCGAGCACTGGATTGCTGTTAAGCATGTTCTTAAGTATCTTCGAAGAACTAGGAACTTGATGCTTACATACTCAGGTACTGACCTGACTATGACGGGATATACCGACTCCGATTTTCAAGCGGATAAGGATTCCAGGAAATCCACTTCGGGATCTGTGTTCATCCTTAATGGTGGAGCTGTCGTGTGGAGAAGTATTAAGCAATCATGCATTGCTGACTCCACAATGGAGGCAGAATATGTGGCTGCTTGTGAAGCATCCAAAGAGGCTGTATGGCTTTAAAAATTCCTTAAGTATTTGGAAGTTGTTCCAAACGTCGACGAGCCCATGACCCTTTATTGTGATAATAGTGGGGCTGTCGCTAACTCAAAGGAACCTAGAAGCCATAAGCGCTCTAAGCATATTGAGAGGAAATACCATTTGATTCGAGAGATCGTGCAGCGCGGAGACGTGGAAGTGAAGAAGATCTCAACGGTGGACAACCTCGCAGATCCATTCACCAAGGCCCTAGCGAACAAGGTCTTCGACCAACATCGTGAGGGATTAGGCATGAAGGACTACACACACCTTCTTTGAGTCAAGTGGGAGTTTGTTGTCAATGGTGCCCACAAGAAGAGTTGTAGTCTTTATTTTGAACATTTGATGTAATAAAGTCTCATGAAGACTCTTGCTTGTAATTGCCTATTCATTCTTTAATAAAGTTGAAACGTTCATTCAATCTTCCTTGTCTGAAGCTTTATGATAAAACCATAGTCTTTTAGTCCATAAACAAACTTAACAACTTACGAAGAGACAAATGTAGATTTGCATGAACAAACTCTTCGTAGTTTGCTTAAAACGATATATTCGCAATCTTAGGGTCAAAGGACTATTGACCTCAGTATGATTGTTAGAAGAATCTATGATGTCTGGTTATGAGGCATTGAGAGTTAGGAACTCTATAGTTCTTCTGGGTATCTTCCGAAGGTACTGAATTGACCAGTGCACTTCTAGAGACAAGATAAGAACAAACCATTTAACCTCTTATGTCTCGAAGTCACTATGTATGAATTGCATCATGCTTACCTTAATCCTGAAATGAGACATGCCATTTCACACCTTAGTATTCTCATTTGAGAAAGTCAAAGTTCGGACTCACTATGTGATTCCGAACAAGGCCTATTGGTGAAGTACTAAGTTGTGAGTCTGTCATGAGTAACTTTGTGAAGTTCTCATAGATATGGAATTCATGTACAAGATTGCTGAAATGCAATGTATGTCACCTCATGCTTTGTTCCTTGGAGTGTGAATAAATGAACTGGCCAGTGTCCAAATTGAGTCTTGACTCTTTTGGATGAAACAATGTGACTTGTTAGCTCCTCGTCAATACATTGTTTCTAACTTATTCACAAGCGACAAAGGAGTTGAGGAAATAACAGCTAGAAGGGTAAAATGGTAATTTAGTAAATCCCGACTAGCTGATGACATTCATGAAGGGTAAACATAGATAATATTCAGTGGATCCGTTCATCATAATTAGGTCGAATTCTTGAGTAGAAAATAAATTCATTTGAACCGAGAGATTTTCAGTGTCAGCTCTTTAGTGGAGTCAGTTGGCATTAAGCTAAACTTGGAAAAGGTTTGTGAACTTTTGAGTCCGAGTGTTTAGCTAAAGCTTTGTTCATTTGGGTCCATGAGGTCACTGTCATGAATCACATCGATAGGAATAGTTAAACTGGAAGCTAAGCCAAAACAAGAACGAAAATAGTTAAAAGGGTATTTTTGTCTTTTGAGACAAAGGATGAAATGAATGTCAATAAATTTTTTGACAAGGTCATTTTGTGACATGTTTCACTCGGCCATGACTTGATCATTGGGCCTTGTGAATTAATTTCATTTCATAAGAATTTTATTGAAAATTCTTATTGGGCCTTTTTCATGTTGTCATGAACAAATGGAAAAGCTTCTAGAAGTCTTTTCTAGAAGGCCTTGGGCGCCCAACATACCCAACCAAGAGAGAATATTTTGTGCATAAATGTATCAAGATACTTGCCAAAAGAAAAAGAGGAAACAAATTTGCATGAGGATGCTTTAGGGTAATCGGCCAAGTGAGAGACAAGGCAAGGCCTTGAACAAAATTGGAAACAAATCAAGGCTTCTAGAAGCCTTGTTTGGCCGAGTTTCTCAAGTGGGAAAGAGGCAATATTTGCTCATGAATATGTGATATTCTATAGAAGAGGAAACTACCTTGTTGAAGGTAAAGCCTCTCCTATAAATAGGAGCCTCATTTCCTCACAATTCATTCATCCAAGTTTAAGAGATTTGAGAGACTCTCTCTCTAGAACTTGGCCGAAGTCCTCTTCTCTCTCTCTCTAGTTTATTTTCGGTTTTCTCTTGTCTTGGCACCTAGGTCCTCACTCGACCTAGTCTTTAGCTCTGCGACTTCGAGACTCGTTCTTAAGTCGTAGTGTTTAAAAGTGCCCACTCACTGATTCCTTCTTTTCGAGTGATTTAGTGATAGAAACTTTCGTGGTTGCTCGAGTTGCCGAGGAAAGAAAGAGAGACGTGCTGCGAGGGGAGACGAGCGTTGCAACTTTCCAAAAGCTTCTACAAGGTTCAAGCTTCAAGAAAGGTTAGTAACTTTAATAGCTCATATTAGTTTTTATTTACATGTACATGCTCTTGTCTAGGTTAGTAAAAACTAGTTTTACTTAAAAAGAAAATTTTTAAAATTCCGCCGCTTAACGAAGCGTTAAACTTTATCTCAAACCCTAGATCGATTCCAACAGGTCAGACGTCTAATAGTCGACCTCCGATCCCCAAAAGCCACGACTTGCGGAAAACTTTAAGGGCTACTCGTCGTTCACGCCATTGAACACGACGCCGGAGCGAATCCTAGCTTTGGCACGTGACAAATTCACTCCCCCGGCTCCAATGACAAAAGATCCCACGACTCGCGATCGATCTAAGTATTATGAGTTCCATCAAGAATACAGTCACTTGACCTCTGAATGCTATAGTCTTAAAAGGCAGATCGATGCATTGATCCAACGGGGTGAGTTGAAAGAATTCGTGTTACGCATGATCAGCGTTGTGGGACCCACCACAAACAGACCACAGTCTGGCAAGGGAGAAGGAACAGCCGCTTCTGCCGATCGAACCACGGCTACTGCCGATGCCAATCCACAGCTCCACGTTGTAACCACCATACTGGGTGGCCCACAAGATGGAGATTCAGCCCGACAACGGAAAAAATTCCTAAGGGTCGTGGCTCAAGAAGGCGCTGCTATGCACGTCAACCTCACCTATGAAGAACCTCCGTCCGTGCCCCACGAGACGATGTACTTCACCAACGAAGAGGCCAAGCGAGTTGTGCATCCGCACAATGACGCGATACTGCTCAATGCCCAAGTAGCTAATAACTTGGTGAAAAGAGTTCTCATCGACAACGGCAGCGCTGCCGACATAGTTTTCAAATCCACCTTAGAGCGCATGAAGCTCGGGGGGCTACGCCTGACTCTGACCCAAACGCCCTTGTTCGGGTTCATTGGGGAGAGAGTTATGATCGAAGGCATCATCGATCTACCGGTCACCTTCGGAACTCCCGGAGACATTGAAGTTGTTCACATGGTCCCATTCCTAGTGGTTGATCAGGAGTCGCCATATAATGTCATCATTGGGCGACCCACACTGAACCAGCGCTCTAAACATATTGTGAGGAAATATCATTTGATTCGAGAGATGATGAAGCGCGGAGACGTGGAGGTGAAGAAGATCTCAGCGGTGGACAACCTGGCAGATCCATTCACAAAGGCCTTAGCGAACAAGGTCTTCGACCAGCATCGGGAGGGATTAGGCATGAAGGACTACTCACATCTTCTTTGACTCAAGTGGGAGTTTGTTGTCAATGGTGCATGTTGTCGCTGTTTTTTGGACAACTATTTAGGAGCCTAAAATGGTTAGACCCAAGGCCATACCAAGTGGTCACATTTCGGCTCGAGCGTGTCGGACTTGGTATCCCAAGTCGTCCCTTAGCTTTAGATGAAGCTCGCCTCGTCTAGATACCTGAAAAGCAGCAAAGTGTGCGTGAACTACAAACGGGAAACAGAGGGGTTGCCTCTGTTGTTGTCGGCCCGTTCCGGGTCGACAGCGCCCGCGGGCGCCCGCGGGGTCCCATGGCCGACCTCCGGCCTCATGAGCTAGGCCTCCAGCTCCGTGGCTGACCTCCGGCCTCATAAGCTTGGCCTCCAGCTCCATGGCCAACCTCCGGCCTCATGAGCTCGGGCTCCAGCTCCATGGCCGACCTCCGGCCTCATGAGTTCGGTCTCCAGCTCCATGGCCAACCTCCGGCCTTATGAGCTCGGCCTCCAGCTCCATGGCCGACCTCCGGCCTCATAAGCTCGGCCTCCTGCTCCATGGCCGACCTCCGGCCTCATGAGCTCGGCCTCCGGCTCCATGGCCGACCTCCGGACTCATGAGCTCGGCCTCCAGCTCCATGGCCGACCTCCGGCCTCATGAGCTCGGCCTCCAGCTCCATGGCCGACCTCCGGCCTCATGAGCCCGGCCTCCAGCTCCATGGCCGACCTCCGGCCTCATGAGCTCAGACTCCAGCTCCATGGCCGACCTCCGGCCTCCAGCTCCATGGCCGACCTCTTGCCTCATGAGCTCGGCCTCCAGCTCCACGGCCTTCCAGCAGTTCACTCGGCCAATGGCCGAGTGAACCTTTCAACCGGCCATGCAGTTCACTCGGCCATTGGCCGAGTGAACCTTCCAGCACTTCACTCGGCCAATGGCCGAGTGAACCTTTCAGCCGGCCATGCAGTTCACTCGGCCATTGGCCGAGTGAACCTTCCAGCAGTTCACTCGGCCAATGTCCGAGTGAACCTCAACCGGCCCCAAGCTTTTCACTCGGCCAATGGCCGAGTGGACCTCACCACCATGTTCACTCGGCCATAGGCCGACCCAACCATTCAGGGGGTCAATGGCCGACTCAAGCTTGCTCACTCGGCCAAGGGGTCTTCAAACCACCCCTTGGCCGCCTATAAATACAGGGGTCCGTCCCTTAACCCAGGTAATCCATTTTTGCGTCCTGAAACGCTGTCGAACTCATACTTCACTCATTTTGCTCATCTTTGGCCTCTCACCCTCTAAAACCTCTATACTCCACCTCAATCCCACTAATGTTGAGCGTCGGAGAGGTAAACAGAGGCACCCCCTCTGTTTCCCCTTCGTAGTTCACGTGTTCTCTCTTCCTTTTCAGGTGCTTGGACGAACTCAAGGGACATTCACAGCTAAAGGACGACTTGGGATACCAAGTCCGACACGCTCGAGCCGAAGTGAGACCACTTGGTCTGGCCTTGGGTCTAACCACTTTGGGCTCCTAAATGGTTGTCCGAAAATCAGCGACAACATTTTGGCGCTAGAAGGAGGGGATCTCTCGACCTTGGCGACGCATTCCCTCTACCACTCTTCTTCAAACTTCAACGGAAAAACTCTCGAGGGATGAGTCAATTGCCCGTCACCTCCGCGGCCGACCGAGCGACGAGCTCGAGGCACGACCTCCAAAGCTCCGCGCGCCGTCTCGAAGGGCAACCTCATGATAATGAAACCCAGCCCCGAGACCCGACGAATGACCCCGAGGCCGCAGTCCGAGAGGACACGGCTCGAAGGCTCGCCGAGCTCCTAGACCGCCCCAGCGTCACCGGCACGCTCATCGCCGACCTCCTCGACTCCAACAACGTCGGCGACGTCAACCACGACGTGAAAGACCCCGATTACGTGGGAAAGTCGAGAACCAACGAGACCGACCTCCACCACGCTTTTCACGAAAGGGGACGCACGCGCACGCTTCCAAGGGGACACCCTCGGGCGACCGCGTCTAGACGTCAACTTTCTAATGAGCACACGCACGCGCCCTCGGGCAACCACGCCAAGGCGTCAAGTGTCGAATAATACTCAGGGACGCTCGACCTCTAGGTCCCGAAAGGGACGCTCCAAGCTCACCATCCGCGTCCAAAACCCCCGGGGAGGTGACGACGTCAATGGCCATGGCGTCTATCGAGGACGTCACTCGAATGATGTCCCCTCGCCTAAAGTGATAGGGACGGCCACCGAAGACTTGAGAGATCGCCTCAATTCCCGAAGGGAATCTCGTGGGAGCGACTTGAGAGAAAAACTCAACGCCCAACGCGGGATCGGGAGAGAAGTCGTCTTGGGACATCAACCGCCCAATGTTGCCGACCGCGCATCCAACAAGAAATGCGCCACCACACTCATGGCACCGGCCACGGGTCTCGGCTCGCGTAGGAAGAGACGTAGAAATGGTCGGGTCCCTAATGACCATCCTTCTCCGGCCCCGAAGCAATCCTTCGTCCCACTCAACGCGACGCCTGACCGGATCCTGAGCTTACACAGGGAGAAGCTAGGCTCGCCGGCCCCGTTAAAGACGGACCCCGCGATGAGGGACAGAAGCAAGCAATGCGAATATCACCGAGATCACGGACACGTGACGACCGAATGCTACCAACTTAGGAAGCGAATTGATTCACTGATCCGAGGCGGGCATCTCAAAGAGTTCATCACACTTACTAGCAAGGTGACCCCGACCGAGCAACCAACTTGTCAAAAGGGAGAATCCTCTAGCACAAAGAAAAAGAGATGATGAGCACTGTCTAACACGCGCCTGGCACTCACGGCCACGACCGACAGAACTTTCGTCATTGAATTTACGCTTGAAGTTATTGTCATTTTATTTCAAACATGTAATTTTATTTTCCCTAAAAAGGCCAATTACCAAGGCAAGCTGTAAAACCCTCCTTACTGCAATAAAAGGTTATTCTACACATGTCAACACGCACTATTGTATACCTCCAACACGAGAGTTTCTTGGTCTTCGTCTCGCAAACGCAAGAAACTCGCGGGGCTAACAGGGATCAATACCCAATCAACTCAACAACTCAAAAACAAAAAACAAAATAATGATAAAAGTATAACGAAGTCTCAAGGGGCCGATGGTTAGGCCGGAGGTCCCAAAGAGAGACGGTATACACATTTCTCCTCGAGTTGAGTTCACTCCTCGAGTCGAATACCGAGTCCGCGAGTCGACAAGCTACTCCTCGTGTCGACTCTACATTTCTCCTCGAATTGAGTTCACTCTTCGAGACGAGTACCGAGTCCACGAGTCGTCAAGCTACTCCTCGTGCCGACTCTACATTCCTCCTCGAGTTGAGTTTACTCCTCGAGTCGAGTACCGAGTCCACGAGTCGACAAGCTACTCCTCATGCCGACTCCACACTTCTCCTCGAGTTGAGTTCACTCCTCGAGTCGAGTACCGAGTCCACGAGTCGACTAGCTTCTCCTCGTTCCGGCTCTACATTTCTCCTTGAGTTGAGTTCATTCCTCGAGTCGGGTACCGAGTCCACGAATCGACAAGCCACTCCTCGCGCCGACTCTACACTTCTCCTCGAGTTGAGTTCACTCCTCGAGTCGAGTACTGAGTCCACGAGTCGACTAGCTACTCCTCGTGCCGGCTCTACATTTCTCCTCGAGTTGAGTTCATTCCTCGAGTCGGGTACCGAGTCCACGAGTCGACGAGCCACTCCTCGCGCCAACTCTACGTTCCTCCTCAAGTTGAGTTCACACCTCGAGTCGAGTACCAAATAAGAATGGGCCACCTGAGTACCCAAACGCGAAACGCGCACCAGGGCGCCGCACTCACAAAGACACAAGGCTCGACCCAAGAGACCCAAGCCGGAAATGCGACCAGCGCACTAAGGTGCCACACTCGCCGGGGGATCAAGTCTACACCTAACCTTGCCTGTCACGTGACACACACGCCCAATGGTGCCATGTTCATGAGATAGTATGGCCACACAAATGTGGCACCGCGCTCGCCGCCCAGCTCGTGAGCCGAAAGGCAGTGAGTCACAAATGGGTTTCAAAGGCTTGCGTCCGCCAGACGTATTTGGTCTAGCCAGCGTCCACAGGAAACCCGGCCACACAAATGTGGCACCGCGCTCGCCGCCCAGCTCGTGAGCCGAAAGGCAGTGAGTCACAAATGGGTTTCAAAGGCTTGCGTCCGCCGGACGTATCTGGTCTAGCCAGGGTCCGCGGGAAACCCGGTCACACGAACGTGACACCGGGGCCCCCCGAGCCCCGAGTCGCGCAAATCGATTACGCCTTCACTGGTAAGTCGAGAAAATAAGACGCGCACCGACAAAACCGTGCGAATCGACTACAATAGTATGTCGAGAACATAAGACACACATAAATCCGTCCCTCGCGACGCAATAAAGCCGTCCCTCACGACGCAAAAAGGCCGTTCCTCGCGACGCACAGAGGCTTTCCCTCGCGATGCATTAAAAGCCCTTTTGCGGCACGCTCGTAAACCCGAGAGCATTCATCCCACGTCCGCACGCCGGTGTAAGCATTGAGTTTCCACTCGACCCACACTCGACCGCAAACTCGGGGGGCCAATGTTGTCGGCCCGTTCCGGGTCGACAGCGCCCGCGGGCGCCCGCGGGGTCCCATGGCCAACCTCCGGCCTCATGAGATCGGCCTCCAGCTCCGTGGCCGACCTCCGGCCTCATAAGCTCGGCCTCCAGCTCCCGGGCCGACCTCCGGCCTCATGAGCTCGGCCTCCAGCTCCATGGCCGACCTCCGGCCTCATGAGCTCGGCCTCCAGCTCCATGGCCGACCTCCGGCCTCATGAGCTCGGCCTCCAGCTCCATGGCCGACCTCCGGCCTCATGAGCTCGGCCTCCAGCTCCATGGCCGACCTCCGGCCTCATGAGCTCGGCCTCCAGCTCCATGGCCGACCTCCGGCCTCATGAGCTCGGCCTCCAGCTCCATGGCCGACCGCCGGCCTCATGAGCTCGGCCTCCAGCTACATGGCCGACCTCCGGCCTCATGAGCTCGGCCTCCAGATCCATGGCCTACCAGCAGTTCACTCGCCCAATGGCCGAGTGAACCTTTCAACCGGCCATGCAGTTCACTCGGCCATTGGCCGAGAGAACCTTATAGCAGTTCACTCGGCCAATGGCCGAGTGAACCTTTTAGCCGGCCATGCAGTTCACTCGGCCATTGGCGGAGTGAACCTTCCAGCAGTTCACTCGGCCAATGGCCGAGTGAACCTCAGCCGGCCCCAAGGTTTTCACTCGGCCAATGGCCGAGTGGACCTCACCACCATGTTCACTCGGCCACTGGCCGACCCAACCATTCAGGGGGTCAATGGCCAACTCAAGCTTGCTCACTCGGCCAAGGGGTCTTCAAACCACCCCTTGGCCGCCTATAAATACAGGGGTCCCTCCCTTAACCCACGTAATACATTTTTTAGTCCTGAAACGCTGTCGAACTCATACTTCACTTGTTTTGCTCATCTTTGGCCTCTCACCCTCTAAAACCTCTATACTCCACCTCAATCCCACTAATGTTGAGCGTCGGAGAGGTAAACAGAGGCACCCCCTCTGTTTCCCCTTTGTAGTTCACGTGTTCTCTCTTCCTTTTCAGGTGCTTGGACGAACTCAAGGGACATTCACAGCTAAGGGACGACTTGGGATACCAAGTCTGACACGCTCGAGCCGAAGTGAGACCACTTGGTCTGGCCTTGGGTCTAACCACTTTGGGCTCCTAAATGGTTGTCCAAAAATCAGTGACAACATCTGTTTACCTCTCCGACGCTCAACATTAGTAGGGTTGAGGTAAAATTGTAGAGGGTTTAGGTGTTTAGAGGCTGAGACTTGAGAGAAACGAGCGAGGTACGAGTTCGACAACGTTTCAGTACTCAAATTTGGATTACCTGGGTCAAGAGGGGAACCCTTGTATTTATAGGCGGCCAAAGGGTGTTTGGGGAACCCCTTGGCCGAGTGAACCTTTTTGGGTCGGCCATTGGCCGGCTGAAAGCTTGGGCCGGCTGAAAGCTTGGGCCGGCCAATGGCCGGCTGAACATTTGAAGATTTCACTCGGCCATTGGCCGAGTGAACCTGCCTGGCCGGCTGAAGGTTCAATCGGCCATTGGCCGAGTGAATAGCCTGGCTGGCTGAAGGTTTCACTCGGCCATTGGCCGAGTGAACAGTCTGGCCGGCTGAAGGTTTCACTCGGCCATTGTCCGAGTGAACCTGCCTGGCCGACTGAAGGTTCACTCGGTCATTGGCCGAGCGAACAGTTTGACCGGCTGAAGGTTTCACTCGGCCATTGGCTGAGTGAACCTGCCTGGCCGACTGAAGGTTCGCTCGGCCATTGGCCGAGTGAACAGCCTGGCCGGGTGAAGGTTTCACTCGGCCATTGGCTGAGTGAACCTGCCTGGCCGGCTGAAGGTTCACTCGGCCATTGGCCGAGTGAAGGTGCTGAACCCTTAGCCGGCCATTAGCCGGCTGACCCTTGGTTCGGCCATGGCCGGCCGAGCCTGACCCTTGGGCCGGCCATGGCCGACTGAGCCTTGGGCCGGCCATGGGTTGGATGAGCCTTGGGCTGGCCATGGGCGGCTGAGCCTTGGGCCGACCATGGGGTGGCTGAGCATTGGGCCGGCCAATGGCCGAGGCAAGGTTTTGCCGCCTCGCGCCGGTCGTGCGGGTCGAAGCGACTCCTTTGTCCTCGTCGGTCCGAGACGGGCCGATAACATTAGCCCCCCGAGCTTTCGGTCGAGCGTAGGTCGAGTGGAAACTCAGTACTTACGCTGACGTGCGGACGTGGGGCGACTGCGCTCGGGTTGTGAGCGCGCCGCAAAAAGGGCTTTTTGGTGCATCGCGAGGGACGGCTTTTATGCGTCGCGAGGGACAGCTTTCTTTTTACGTGTCTTATGTTCTCGACCTACTATCATAGTCGATTCGCATGGTTTTGTCGGTGCACGTCTTATTTTCTCGACTTACCAGTTAAGGCATAATCGATTTGCACGGTTTGGGCCTCGGGGAGCCTCGGTGTTGCGTTTGTGTGACCGGGTTTTCCGCGGACGTTGGCTAGACCAGTTACGTCTGGCGGGCGCAGGCCTTTGAGACCCATTTGGGACTTGCTGCCTATCGGCGTACGAGCTGGGCGGCGAGCGTGGTGCCACATTTGTGTGGCCAGGTTCTCCGTGGACGATGGCTAGACCAGGTACGTCCGGTGGACGCAGGCCTTTGAAACCAATTTGTGACTCGCTGCCTATCGGCGCACAAGCTGGGCGGCGAGCGTGGTGCCACATTTGTGTGGCCAAGTTCCCCGTGGACGCTGGCTTGACCAGGTACGTCCGGCGGACGCAGGCCTTTGAAACTCATTTGTGACTCGCTGCCTATCGGTGCACGAGCTGGGCGGCGAGCGCGGTGCCACGTTTGTGTGGCCAGGTTTCCCATGGACGTTGGCTAGACCAGGTACGTCCGGCGGACGCAAGCCTTTGACACCGATTTGTGACTCGCTGCCTATCGGCGCGCGAGCTAGGCGGCGAGCATGGTGCCACATTCGTGTGGCCAGGTTTCCCGTGGACGCTGGCTAGACCAGGTACGTCCGCCAGACGCAAGCCTTTGAAACCTATTTGTGACTCGCTGCCTATCGGTGCACGAGCTGGGCAGCGAGCGCGGTGCCACATTTGTGTGGCCAGGTTTCCCGTGGACGCTGGCTAGACCAGGTACGTCCGGCGGACGCAAGACTTTGACACCCATTTGTGACTCGCTGCCTATCGGCGCACGAGCTGGGCGGCGAGCGTGGTGCCACATTTGTGTGGCCATACTATCTTTATAAGCATGGCACCCTTGGGCGCGCGTGTCACGTGATAGGCGGGGTTAGGTGCAGATTTGATCCCCCGGCGAGTGTGGTAACTTAGTGCACTGGTCACGTTTTTTGGGTTGAGTCTTTGGGGTCGAGTCTTGTGCCCTTGCGAACACGGCGCCATGGCGTGCGCGTCACGTTTGGGGACTCAATTGGCCCATTTTTTCTCTCACAAGAGCGCCGTGGGGCGAATTTTGATTTGCCGTTAGGGGCGACTTGAGCACGTCGTTAGGGACGGCTTTTGTGTTGCTCGTATGAGAGCACGCAGATTTGTCATCGAGGCTTGTGAGTCTACCATTGTCTGGTGACTCAAGAGGTTATACATGTTTTGCACGAGGACTTCAGGTCGACTCGCGGGTCTGTGACTCAACTCGAGGAGTAAACTCAACTCGAGGAGCGAACTCGACTTGAGGAGTGAACTAAAGTCAAGGAGTTATGCGCGAAGTCGACACGAGGACTAGTTAGCCGACTCGTGGGCTCGTAGCTCAACTCGAGGACTTTTGTAGAGTCGACATGAGGAGTGGCCAGTCGACTCGTGGACTCAGGAACCTGACTCGAGGAGTGAACTCAACTCGAGAAGGCAATGTAGAGTCGGCACGAGGAGTAGTTAGTCGACTCGTGGACTCGGAACTCAACTCGAGGAGTCATGTGTAGAGTGTGTTTCTCTTTGGGACCTCCGGCCTAACCATCGGCCCCTTGAGACTTCGTTACACTTTTTTATTTTTTTTTTATTTTGAGAGTGAGTTTTAGTTTTATTGAGCATGGTTCCCCATTAGCCCACCGAGTTTCTTGCGTACTCGTAGAGGAGACTAGAAATTATAATGCAATAAGATAAAGGTTTCGATGTGAAAATGTAACATGATTACCACGTCAAAATAGTCAAAAATTACATTCCCAGGCCATTGGCCTTATTTGAAATCGTCTTAAAACCAAAAATAAAATGACAACAATCAGGCATAAAGAAAACGGGAATGGGCCTCTGTAGGTAGTCGCGGCTCGACCTTGTCTCCGAGCTGGAAGATGGTGCTCACCATCTTTCCCTTTCCTTTCCTGTCCACGCCTTGGATGTAGCACATCCTTGCCATCGATTGGTCTCCCAACATTACGGCAATTCCCTTATCAGTCAGGAACTTCATCATCAAGTGGTAGGTGGAGGTGTTGTCAATAGTGCCCACAAGAAGAGTTGTAATCTTTATATTGTACATTTGATGTAATAAAGTCTCATGAAGACTCTTGCTTGTAATTGCTTATTCATTAATAAAAAGTTGAAACGTTCATTCAATCTTCCTTGTTTGAAGCTTTATGATAAAACCTTAGTCTTTAGTCCATAAACAAACTAAACAACTTATGAAGAGACAAATGTAGATTTGCATGAACAAACTCATCATAGTTTGCTTAAAACGATATATTCGCAATCTAAGGGTCAAAGGACTATTGACCTCAGTATGATTGTTAGAAGAATCTATGATGTCTGGTTATGAGGCATTGAGAGTTGGAGACTCTATAGTTCTTCTAGGTATCTTCCGAAGGTACTGAATTGACCAGTGCACTTCTAGAGACAAGATAAGAACAAACCATTTAACCTCTTATGTCTCGAAGTCACTACGTATGAATTGCGTCGTGCTTACCTTAATCCTGAAATGAGACATGTCATTTCACACCTTAGTATTCTCATTTGAGAAAGTCAGAGTTCGGACTCACTATGTGATTCCAAACAAGGCCTATTGGTGAAGTACTAAGTTGTGAGTATGTCATGAGTAACTTTGTGAAGTTCTCATAGATATGGAATTCATGTACAAGATTGCTGAAATGCAATATATATCACCTCATGCTTTGTTCCTTGGAGTGTGAATAAATGAACTGGCCAGTGTCCAAATTGAGTCTTCACTCTTTTGGATGAAACAATGTGACTTGTTTCCTCCTCGTCAATACATTGTTTCTAACTTATTCACAAGCGACAAAGGAGTTGAGGAAATAACAGCTAGAACGGTAAAATGGTAATTTTGTAAATCCCGACTAGCTGATGATATTCATGAAGGGTAAACACTGATAATATTATGTGGATCCACTCATTATAATTAGGTTGAATTCTTGAGTAGAAAATAAATTCATTTGAACCGAGAGATTTTCATTGTCAACTCTTTAGTGGAGTCAGTTTACATTAAGCTAAACTTGGAAAAGGTTTGTGAACTTTTGAGTCCAAGTATTGTAGCTCAAGCTTTGTTCATTTGGATCCATGAGGTCACTGTCACGAATCACATCGATTATGAATAGTTAAACTGGAAGCTAAGTCAAAACAAGAACGAAAATTGTCAAAAGGGTAATTTTGTCTTTTGGACATAGGACGAAATGAATGTCAATAAATTTTTTTGACATTGTCATATGATGAAAAATGATTTAAACCACTCGGCCATATTGATGAATTTGGGCCTTGAGGATTAATTTCATTTCATAGAATTTTACTTGAAAATTCTTAATGGGCTTTTCTTATATTGTCATGAACAAATAAAGAAACATCTAGAAGCATGTTCTAGAAGGCCAATTTCGTGCATACCCTAGAGAGAAAGACGAATTTATTTTGTGCATTGATGTATGAAGATATTTGCCAAAAGAAAAAGAGGAAACAAATTTCCTATACAAGGAAAGAGGATTTCGGTCAAATGGGTCAAGGGAGAAGCAAGATAAAAGAGGAAACAAATCCAAGGACTTGCTCCTATAGGTTGCACGTCCAAGATAGAGAAAGGGAAGCCAATATTTGCTCATGAATATGCGATATTCTATAGAAGAGGAAACTACCTTGTTGAAGGTAATCCCTCCCCTATAAATAGAGGCTTCATTCTCATTGTTTTCGCATTCCAAAGTTTTAGAGATTGAGAGCTTCTCTCTCTAGACTTGGCCGATCCTCTCTCTCCCTCTCTCTTCAATTTCGTTTTATTGTTTTGGCACCTAGGTCCTCATTTGACCTAGAGTTTAGCTCTGCGACTTCAAGACTCGTTCTTAAGTCGTAGTGTTATAAAGTGCCCACTCACTGATTCCTTTTATTTCGAGTGATTTACTGACAGAAACTATCGTGGTTGCTCGAGTTGCCGAGGAAAGAAAGAGAGACGTGCTGCGAGGAGACGAGCGTTGCAACTTTCCAAAAGCTTCTCAAAGTTCAAGCTTCAAGAAAGGTTAGTAAACTTCTTAGCTCATAATAGTTTATATTTACATGTGCTTGCTCTTTGTCTAGGTTAGTAAAAACCGTTTTTACTTGAAAAGAAAATTTTTAAAAATTCCGTCGCTTTGCGAAGCGTTAAACTTTTTCTTAAACCCTAGATCAATTCCAACAGGAAGTAATTGCCTTCAACCGATTGAGGGTCGGGCGGCCGATGATGATATTGTACGCTGATGGCTGATCCATGGCAAGGAACGACACGATGTGGGTGACCTCGAGCCCCTCCGGTGTCCCGAAGGTGACCGGGAGGTCGATGGTTCCCTCTGTCATGACGCTCTCCCCGGAGAAGCCGAAGAATGGGGTCGAGATCGGGGTCGGTCTCATCCCGGATAGCTTCATCATGTCCAACGCCGACTTGAAGATTATATCGGCGGAGCTCCCATTGTTGATTAGGATTCTCCGGACGAGGTTGTTGGTGACCGGGGTCGAGACGACTATCGCGTCGTTGTGCGGGTGGAGAACTCGCACCGCCTCTGGGCCAGTGAAGAACATGGACTCGAATGGGGCCGGGGGAGGAGCCTCGTACGTGTGGTTGATGTGGTGCGCTATCTTCCCTTCGGAGACTTCTCGCACGTACTTCTTCCTTTGCGTGCTCGAGTCTCCGAACTCTGGGCCACCCATGATCGAGCCCACGACGTGTAACTGCGAACTCCCTGGTTCTTCGGTTGCTGCCTGGTCCGTAACTGTTACCGTGGCCAGACCTTTTCTTTCTTGCCGCGGGCGCTCCCCGCGAGCCGCGGCCGTTCCGATCATTCTAAGGACAAATTCATTTAACTTCCCATCTTGAATGAGGGCTTCGATCTGGCACTTGAGCTGGTAACCTTGCCTCGGTCCCGCTTCGCGGGATCCTTTGTGAGTGGAGCGGGGCTTCCGAGCTCGTCGCGGTGCAAAGCTAGGATCCGCTCTCGCGAAGTGTTCAGAGGGGTAAACGCCGAAAACTTTCGGAAGCTATTGACGTGCGAGGGTCTAGGCCCAGGGAGGGAGTGACCGTTAGGGGCCTGGCCTCCCTTGTTCCTCCTCTTTCGAGGGTCGGGACGATCTTCGTCTTGTTCGTCGCGGCGGCGACCGCTATGCCTCTCCGACTTTCAGTCGTCTCGGCCGTCGAGGTAGTCCTCGATTCCCATGTAGGTGCGGGCTCTCGACATTAGCTCTGCCATGTCCCGCGGGACCTTTCCAACAATAGACTTGAGGAAGTCGCTCGTGCGAGCTCCCTCGGTGATCGCCGTGATGGCGTCCTTGTCGTCGAACCCTTCGACCTTGTGAGACTCATCGGTGAAGCGTGCGAGGTATTGCCTCAGAGTCTCATCTCTCCCATGTCGGATAGACAAGATGTAGGTCTTCGACTTCTTTTGCGCCACGAGAGTGGCGAAACGAGCGAGGAAGGCCTCCCGAAGAGCCCGGAAGGACGAGATGCTCCCCGGTCTCATACTCCGGAACCATTCAAATCCCGACCCCGTGAGGGTCAGGCTAAAGCCTTGACACAGGGTGGCGTCCGACTATCCCTGCATCGTCATCCACGTCTCGTAATGTTGGATGTGGAAGTTCGGGTCCGTTCGCCCATCGTAAGGGGGAATGGACGGCAGTTTGAAATTCCCCACGCAGGGCTGCGCGAGGATTTGAGCGGCGAAGGGAGAGTACGACTCCTCGATCCCTCCGTGGGGCCTTTGCCTCCCCGATTCCCTTATTTCGATGATTTAGTTTTGGAGGCTCTGAATCATTGTCACCATGTCGAGCCCGTTCGCGGGGCTGACCCCCGGGACCGCGAGAGTCGCCTGTTGGCGCTCGTTAGACGCTTGGTCCCCTGCGTTGGCATGAGGTCGTCCGAGAGTTGTGGCGGGGAGCGCGTCCCTCCGAGAATGGAGCATTTGGCGGAGATCCTCCCCTCGAGAATTTCTCTGCGCCGTTAGGCGCTCTCTAAGGTCCACACTCGGCACTTGGCGGGGCGAGGTCCTCCTGGGCTGGATCGTCTGGCGAGCGCTACAGCTATCGGCCCCATCGTCCCCTAAGGTCGCTCTCTCCCCAGCGAGAGGCCGTGTACGGCCGCCTCTTGAAACCGAAGGGGCGAGTCCTCGGGAATGTGACCGTGCCCGTTGTCGCGCCGGGTGCGACAGTCCGACCAAGGAACCATTCATCCTCTCGGACCGTGAATGGGCGAGGCTAGGAGTGGCCTCATCGGTTCTTGACTCCACCACATAGTCGGGGTCGGAGTCGTCTCGGGCGGACCTATCCTCGACGTCGTAGCCGAGGAGGTTGGCGATGAGTGCGCCATCGACAACCTGGCAGATCCATTCACAAAGGCCCTAGCGAACAAGGTCTTCGACCAGCATCGGGAGGGATTAGGCATGAAGGACTACTCACATCTTCTTTGAGTCAAGTGGGAGTTTGTTGTCAATGGTGCATGTTGCCGCTGTTTTTTTGACAACTATTTAGGAGCCCAAAGTGGTTAGACCCAAGGCCAGACCAAGTGGTCTCACTTCGGCTCGAGCGTGTCGGACTTGGTGTTGTCGCACGAAAATGAACAACTATTTAAAACCTCGGGCGGTTCGATCCAAGGCCGGACCAAGTGATCGCACCCGGGCCAAGAGTGTGAACTCGATAGTCTCGAGCTAGGGTTCTCTCCGATCAACCCGCCTCTCGGGAGAGGTAGGGGGTGAGGAGGAGGAGTGACCGTGCCTTGGTTGTCGGCTGCCTACGTACCCGTGCGTGGGATCAGGTCAGAACGTAGTTCAAACGCGAAAGACGCTGTATGAGGCGCGGAGCCTTGATGGAGAAGCGTACTCGACGAAGGAGACGGGGCGCGAGGAGTCCTCGGCGGCGTCTCAGGACTTCGGAGATCACGTGCGCGAGAGAGAATGTGTGTTTTCTCTCCTTTGGAGACGTGGAAGACTCTAAGTCAAGAGTTCCTTGTTGTGGCGGAGATTCCGGACGCGTAGGCGATTCCTAGTCGGAAATGCCGGACGCGTAGGCGATTTCTTGTTAGAAATGGCGGACGCGTCTAGGGGGCTAGACGCGTAGGCGATTTTCAGTAGAAAACCGTTAGAGCACTCGTGGGCTCAAGATTAATCGCTCGATCAAGAGAGGCGGCACTCGGGAGTCCCCGGAAAGCGCTTCAGAATCTCCGAGAGCGAGAAATCGTGGAGAATCCGCTTCAGGCCAAGGATGGCATCTAGAGAAGCGGAGAGAAGTCTCAAGTTCCTTGAGAAAGAATGGGATGGGATTTCCCCTCAATGAGAGAGGGTATTTATAGGTGTTTGGGGGCCTTAGAAGGGTTCTTTTTCGTCCATGTGGGACTAGGAACGCATGTGGCATCAAGTGGAGGCACACGGCGCGCGCGGCGCACAAAGAGCAGCGCACAACGCGCGGCGCGCGGCGCAGGGGGCGCGGCGCGCGGGTCATCTGGCGCGGCGCGCGGGTGCGCGGCGCACAAAGAGCAGCGCACAACGCGCGGCGCGCGGCGCAGGAGGCGCGGCGCGCGGGTCATCTGGCGCGGCGCGCGGGTGCGCGGCGCATGGAGCGCCCGGCGCGGGCGCGTCTTGGCGCGGCGCGCGCCTGCCTGGCGCGGCGCGCTGTCTTGATGGCGCGGCGCGCTGCTTGCTGCGCGGCTGGCCGGCGCAGCTTGCTGTGCGCGCGGCGAATGGCTCGTCTTGCCGGACTCTTGCGGGCCTTCGAATACCATTCTTGCCACATGAAATATGAAGGTTTTCACTTGGCGAGAGTGACTCGATTCGAGGAGCGAGTCAAGGCTCGACTCGAGGAGTGAAGCTCGACTCGAGGAGACCGACTCGAGGCTCAACTCGAGGAACAACTCAAGGCACGCCTCGAGGAGCGAAGCTCGACTCGAGGAGATTGACTCGAGGCTCGACTCGAGGAGATTGACTCAAGGCTCGACTCGAGGAGCGAAGCTCGACTCGAGGAGTCAAGAGTTTAGGCGAGGGCTTGAAGACCTGCCGCTCTTCAGGACCTCCGGCCTGACCATCGGCCCTTTGAGCGACGTGCCTTCTTGGCGTCTCGGGTTTTCCGAAAACGACCGACAACATTAGCCCCCCAAGTTCGTCGCTCGGGAGGCGTCCCAGCGATGATCTTTTTGTTCTTCTAGTTGGGTGTTTGAGGAAAATAGACTTTCCAGAGCTTCACTGTTGCGAAGCCTTTGTGATTATAAAGAATACTCTCACAATTGCAAGTGCTCTTTCTCGCTTTTCCGTCTTTCTCGACACGAGTGTGTGATCGACACGTGGAGGAGGATCCAAGCGGATAAGAGACGTAGCTCGACGTGGACGAGGCAAACGCGCTTGCGTCCGTCGCTCTAGCCCCGGAGCAAATGGGATATGCATGCGCAAGTGGGGCGTGCTTTTGTGTAGAGGCGTGCCGGCGTGTCGCGGCTTATTGATCTTTTGGCAATGTTACGCCCGAGTTAACCTTCGATGGCGTTTTGTTTGATAATATCATCAATCCGGAGTTCATGGGACTCGACGGTGACTAGCAGGGTGACGATTGTGTAATCGTGACCTATTAGGGGAAGATCATGGCTTCCGTCTTGGCCAGCTTGGAAGGCGACTGCACTTTTGCATTTTGCAAAGGCGTGCTCATTCCGAGGTCTCGAAGACGGAGGTTGATGCTGCGGGCTGATGCTTCGAGAAGACGGAGTGGCACCTGGCGGAAGGCTCTGCCGCACCGGAGGGCTTCGGCTGCTCGGGGATAAACGCTAAAAGTTTGACCACGCATCAAGCATAAGTCGGCCTCACGGGGCATCCGCCATTCTCGCCTTGGTGACGCTTCTTCGTCTGCATTCGGAAGATCGGCCCTTATTCCCCAGGCGCGAGCGCGGGTCTCTATTTTGGCTGACCTGTTCTTCAGGTCGCTCCAGGTGTTTGTTCGAGGAGTGGTACTCGACTCGAGGAGACTGACTCAAGGCTCGATTCGAGGAGCGGAGCTCGACTCGAGGATACTGACTCAAGGCTCGACTCGAGGAGCGAAGCTCGACTTGAGGAGACTGAATCAAGTCTCAACTCAAGGAGCGAAGCTCAACTCGGGGAGCGACTCAAGTCTCAACTCGCAAGGCTAGGCTCGACTCGGGGAGCCGACTCAAGTCTCAACTCGAGGGGCTAGACTCGACTCAAGGAGACTGGCTGGTCATTAAGGAATATGACTCCACTTGAGGAGCGATGCTCGACTCGAGGAGTATAACTCGATTCGAGGAGCAAGACTCAACTCGGGGAGAATGACTTGATGAGTGATGCTCGACTCGAGAGGGATGACTCGAGGAGAGTGACTCGACTCGAGGAGCATGGCTCGATTCGAGGAGGGTGTTACTCGACTTGAGGAGGATGTCTTGACTCGAGGAGCCGTGCTCGACTCAAGGAGAATGATTTGACTCAAGGAGCGAGACTCGACTCAAGGAGCGTGACTCAACTCGAGGAGCGAGGCTTGACTCGAGGAGAATGACTCGACTCAAGGAGCGAAGCTCGACTTCGAGGAGAATAACTCGACTCAAGGAGCGAAGCTCGACTCGAGGAGGATGACTCGACTCGTGGAGCGAAGCTCAACTCGAGGAGAGTGACTTGTCTCGAGGAGCAAAGCTCTACTCGAAGAGACTCGACTCGAGGCGCGAAGTTTGACTCGAGGAGAATGATTCGATTTTAGGAGCAAGGCTCGACTCGAGGAGACTCGACTCGAAGAGCGAAGTTCAGCTCGAGGAGACTAACTCGACTCGAGAAGCGAAGCTCGACTCGAGGAGGATGACTCGACTTGAGGAGCGAAGCTCGACTCGAGGAGAATGACTTGACTCGAGGAGCGAAGCTCAACTCGAGGAGACTGACTCGACTCGAGAAGCGAAGCTCGACTCGAGGAGGATGACTCGACTCGAGGAGCGAAGCTCGACTCGAGGAGAATGACTTGACTCGAGGAGCGAAGCTCAACTCAAGGAGACTGACTCGATTTGAGAAGCAAGGCTCGACTCGAGGAGAATGACTCAACTCGAGGAGCGAGGTCTCAGCTAGTTCAGGCCGAGCGAGGTTCTTGCTCAGAGGCGGGTGTGATTGTGCTTAGTCGGCGGTGGTGAAGATGACATGAGTTACGCCTTGTATGGCTGTTCAGGTGCGTTCCGATTAGTCATCATACACAGCGCCTTGTGGTGACTCAGAGCGCGTCATTAGAGACAGCTGCGTGCGTTGTTTTAGGCATCATAGGCACGTCGTGACGGATGGCCTAGATGCGGCATGTAGGTTACTTAGGTGTGTCACGAGGGACGACTTGGTTGCGCCATGTGGGCGTCTTAAGTGCGCCATGTAGGCGTCTTAGGTGCGTCATGTAGGCGTCTTAAGTGCGCCATGTAGGCGTCTTATGTGCGCCATTACGCGTCTTACGTGCGCCATGTAGGCGTCCTAAGTGCGTCGCGAGGGACGGCTTTAGCCTGCATCTCGGGGATGTCTCTTGGGCGGGCCGCGGAGGCGTCTTTAGCCTGCATCTTTGGGATGTGTCTTGGGCGCGCCGCGGGGGCGTCTTTAGCCTGCATCTCGGGGATGTCTCTTGGGCGCGCCGAGGGGGCGTCTTTAGCCTGCATCTCGGGGATGTCTCTTGGACGCGCCGCGGGGGCGTCTTTAGCCTGCATCTCAGGGATGTCTCTTGGGCGCGCCGCGAGGGCGTCTTTAGCCTGCATCTCGGGGATGTCTCTTGGGCGCGCCACGGGGGCGTCTTTAGCCTGCATCTCGGGGATGTCTCTTGGGCGCGCCGCGGGGGCGTCATTAGCCTGCATCTCGGGGATGTCTCTTGGGCGCGCCGCGGGGGCGTCTTTAGCCTGCATCTCTGGGATGTCTCTTGGGCGCGCCGCGGGGGCGTCTTTAGCCTGCATCTCGGGGATGTCTCTTGGGCGCGCCGCGGGGGCGTCTTTAGCCTGCATCTCGGGGATGTCTCTTGGGCGCGCCGCGGGGGCGTCTTTAGCCTGCATCTCGGGGATGTCTCTTGGGCGCGCCGCGGGGGCGTCTTTAGCCTGCATCTCGGGGATGTCTCTTAGGCGCGCCGCGAGGGCGTCTTTAGCCTGCATCTCGGGGATGTCTCTTGGGCGCGCCGCGGGGGCGTCTTTAGCCTGCATCTCGGGGATGTCTCTTGGGCGCGCCACGAGGGCGTCTTTAGCCTGCATCTCGGGGATGTCTCTTGGGCGCGCCGCGGGGGCGTCTTTAGCCTGCATCTCGGGGATGTCTCTTGGGCTCGCCGCGGGGGCGTCTTTAGCCTGCATCTCGGGGATGTCTCTTGGGCGCGCCGCGGGGGCGTCTTTCGTGCACGCCTGTTCCCGTTTTGTGTTCGGGTGTTTTGTTTTGATGGAGCGTGCTTTCTTTTTGTGGAGCGTACTTTCTTGAGGATTTTGAGTGTACTTTCCATTGCCTATGGCACTAGCCCCCCGAGTTTTGGGTTTACAAGTGTAACCTTTGATGATTAAAAATCTTTGATAAAGTGGATTTTGAAAGAAAAACATCGAACTTTATTAATATTGCAAAAAATTTGAAATCCTAAAACGTTGGCTCGTAGGCCTTATTGAATGTTTAGAAAGCAAAGAAATAAAATGGGGGGATCGCTGGCTAGTGGTAGTACTCTCTTCCAGTGTTCCGCATTCCACAGGCGATAGATCGGTGTCTCGTCCATGTATGACCTGGTAGACCGTGTGGGGTCCCTGATGAGGACGCCGTTACCTTGCACTTGGGTGTCATGCAGGTGTCTTTATGGACTTCGCGGAGGACCTTGGTCGACTCGACGCTATCTCTGAGCTGAGAGATCGTGTTAACCGTCTTTTTAGCGGTCTTTCCATCGATTCCCTGGATGTAGCATATTCTGGCTTGGGATTGATCTCCAGCCATGATGCCGATTCCATCCTTGGTAGGGAACTTCACCAGTAGGTCGTATGTTGAAGTGATTGCCCTTAGCCAGTTCAACGTGGGTCGCCCAACGATTACGTTGTAGGGGGACTCTTGGTCGACCACTAGGAATGGGACCATGTGAACGACTTCAATGCTTCCGGGAGTTCCGAAGGTGACCGGTAGATCGATGATGCCTTCGGTCATGACTCTCTCCCCAGTGAACCCGAATAGAGGCGTTTGGGTCGGAGTTGGGCGTAGCCCCCCGAGCTTCATGTGCTCTAGGGTGGACTTGAAGATTATGTCGGCAGCACTACCGTTGTCGATGAGAACTCTTTTCACCAAGTTATTAGCTACTTGGGCTTTGAGCACAATTGCATCATTGTGCGGATGCACAACTCGCTTGGCCTCTTTGTTGGTGAAATGCATCGTCTCGTGAGGCACGGATGGAGGTTCTTCATACGTGAGGTTGACGTGCATAGCAGCGTCTTCTTGAGCCACGGCCTTTAGGAATTTTTTCCGTTGTCGGGCCGAATCTCCATCTTGTGGACCTCCCAATATGGTGGTCACAACGTGGAGTTGTGGATTGGCTTTGGCAGTAGCCGTGGTTCGGTCGGCAGAAACGGCTGTTCCTCCTCCCCTGCCAGACTGTGGTCTGTTCGAGGTGGGGCCCGCAGCGCTAATCATGCGTAACACGAACTCTTTTAGCTCACCCCGTTGGATCAATGCCTCGATCTGCCTTTTAAGACTATAGCATTCAGAGGTCAAGTGACCGTATTCCTGATGGAGCTCGCAATATTTAGATCTATCGCGAGTCGCGGGATCTTTGTTCATTGGAGCCGGGGGAGTGAACTTGTCACGCGCTAAAGCTAGGATTTGCTCCGGCGTTGTGTTCAACGGTGTGAACGACGAGTAGCCCTTGAAGTCTTCCGCAAGTCGCGGCTTCTGGGGCATCGGAGGTCGTCTATTAAAAGTCTGACCTCCTCTGTTTCGCCTTTTACGGGAGTTTCCTTGCTCGTTGCTAGGCTCGTCTCGGTGGTGAGGGCTTTGATCATTGCCCTTGCGACCATCGATGTAATCTTCGACTCCCATGAAGGTCTTGGCTCGAGTCATTAACTCGGCCATGGTAGAAGGGACACGGCCGACGATGGACTTAAGGAAGTCACTTGTGCGCAAGCCTTCAGTGATGGCGGTGATTGCGTCTTTGTCGTCAAAGCGGTCGACCTTATTCGATTCTTCAGTGAATCGGGCGAGGTATCGTCTAAGAGACTCGCCATCCTCTTGCCTGATTGACCACAGGTACATCTTGGTCTTCTTTTGGACCATAGACGTAGCGAACCGTGCTAGGAACATGTCCTTCAGGTCTTTGAACGAGCGGATGCTTCCCGGCCTTAAGTTCTTGAACCACTCGAAGCCGGGTCCGGCGAGGGTAAGACTAAAAGCTTGGCACATAGCGCCGGGAGTGACACCCTGCATCGTCATCCAGGTTTCATAGTGCTGGATGTGGTAAGCAGGATCTGCTTTTCCATTATATGGAGCGAGGTTCGGGAGTTTGAAATTTCCCGTACATACCTCGGCCAATATCTGAGCCGTGAAAGGCGAGGACTTCTCCTCAACGACCCCATAGGCACGTCCGCCTATTCCGTGTTCTCGGAGATCTCGTACTTCATTTCGAAGATTGTGGATCATTGTGATCACATCGAGACCGGTAGTCGGAGTAACTCCCTGTTCGGGAGGAGTCACCTGTCGTCTTTCATTTGACCCTTGACCCGTGCGGCGGTTCCCGTTAGTTGGGGCTGCTACGGGGACGTTTGGCCGAGAGCTTAGTCGCTCCCTTAGGTCATCGCCACGCTTGATGCGTTGGGCGGTGAGGTGATCCCTAAGATCTGGGCTGGTCGTATGGAGGCGCAGGCTTCGTCTGCGACGGCGCGCTCTCCGCGTGCCCTGACTCTCCGTAACATTCTCCCTTTGACCTAGTCGGTCGAAGGCCAAACGTCGGGAATTTCCCTCTTGAGAAGCAGCCGGCGCGTCGCCCGTCCGGGGTAGGGGATTCGAAGGACCGGCTTCAAACAGGCGGGGTGTTCCCGGTCCTTCGTGAGAGAAGTCTCGATATCCTCTAAATCGCAAGTACCCTCGTAATCAGGGTCGCGGTCGCGGCTTTCCTCGTTGAGGTTCTCAGGATCCCCGTTGGGGATTATCGTGTCACGCATAGGTTGCTTCGCAGCCAGTTGGCTGTGGTACCTTGCGTTCCTCGCCTTTAGTTGGTGGATACTCTCCTCTAACTCAATGATGCGGTTGTCCCTGCTATCAGGAGATGGAGATGGTGAGCGGGTCGAGCTCTCTTCGTGGAGCGACTCTTCGTCACCATGCGCTCGGGAGCGCAAGAAGTATTTCTTGGTCCCCGTGACATTTTCGGGGTTGTTCACGCCCTCAAAACGTACGGGTGGTTGGATACTCATCGTTTCTCAAGTTCGAGAAAGTTGAGTTTGCAGAAGAAAAGAAGAAGATGAACAGAAGGGATTTCGGGCTGAACAGGTCGGGAAGTGCCCTCCTTCTAGCGCCAAAATGTTGTCGCACGAAAATGAACAACTATTTAAAACCTCGGGCGGTTCGATCCAAGGCCGGACCAAGTGATCGCACCCGGGCCAAGAGTGTGAACTCGATAGTCTCGAGCTAGGGTTCTCTCCGATCAACCCGCCTCTCGGGAGAGGTAGGGGGTGAGGAGGAGGAGTGACCGTGCCTTGGTTGTCGGCTGCCTACGTACCCGTGCGTGGGATCAGGTCAGAACGTAGTTCAAACACGAAAGACGCTGTATGAGGCGCGGAGCCTTGATGGAGAAGCGTACTCGACGAAGGAGACGGGGCGCGAGGAGTCCTCGGCGGCGTCTCAGGACTTCGGAGATCACGTGCGCGAGAGAGAATGTGTGTTTTCTCTCCTTTGGAGACGTGGAAGACTCTAAGTCAAGAGTTCCTTGTTGTGGCGGAGATTACGGACGCGTAGGCGATTCCTAGTCGGAAATGCCGGACGCGTAGGCGATTTCTTGTTAGAAATGGCGGACGCGTCTAGGGGGCTAGACGCGTAGGCGATTTTCAGTAGAAAACCGTTAGAGCACTCGTGGGCTCAAGATTAATCGCTCGATCAAGAGAGGCGGCACTCGGGAGTCCCCGGAAAGCGCTTCAGAATCTCCGAGAGCGAGAAATCGTGGAGAATCCGCTTCAGGCCAAGGATGGCATCTAGAGAAGCGGAGAGAAGTCTCAAGTTCCTTGAGAAAGAATGGGATGGGATTTCCCCTCAATGAGAGAGGGTATTTATAGGTGTTTGGGGGCCTTAGAAGGGTTCTTTTTCGTCCATGTGGGACTAGGAACGCATGTGGCATCAAGTGGAGGCACACGGCGCGCGCGGCGCACAAAGAGCGGCGCACAACGCGCGGCGCGCGGCGCGCGGCGCAGGGGGCGCGGCGCGCGGGTCATCTGGCGCGGCGCGCGGGTGCGCGGCGCATGGAGCGCCCGGCGCGGGCGCGTCTTGGCGCGGCGCGCGCCTGCCTGGCGCGGCGCGCTGTCTTGATGGCGCGGCGCGCTGCTTGCTGCGCGGCTGGCCGGCGCAGCTTGCTGTGCGCGCGGCGAATGGCTCGTCTTGCCGGACTCTTGCGGGCCTTCGAATACCATTCTTGCCACATGAAATATGAAGGTTTTCACTTGGCGAGAGTGACTCGATTCGAGGAGCGAGTCAAGGCTCGACTCGAGGAGTGAAGCTCGACTCGAGGAGACCGACTCGAGGCTCAACTCGAGGAACAACTCAAGGCACGCCTCCAGGAGCGAAGCTCGACTCGAGGAGATTGACTCGAGGCTCGACTCGAGGAGATTGACTCAAGGCTCGACTCGAGGAGCGAAGCTCGACTCGAGGAGTCAAGAGTTTAGGCGAGGGCTTGAAGACCTGCCGCTCTTCAGGACCTCCGGCCTGACCATCGGCCCTTTGAGCGACGTGCCTTCTTGGCGTCTCGGGTTTTCCGAAAACGACCGACAACACTTGGTATCCCAAGTCGTCCCTTAGCTGTAGATGAAGCTCGCCTCGTCTAGATACCTGAAAAGCAGCAAAGAGTGCGTGAACTACAAAGGGGAAACAGAGGGGTTGCCTCTGTTTACCTCTCCGACGCTCAACATTAGTAGGGTTGAGGTAGATTGTAGAGGGTTTAGGTGTTTAAAGGCCGAGACTTTAGAGAAACGAGCGAGGTACGAGTTCGACATCGTTTCAGTACTCAAATTCGGATAACCTGGGTCAAGGGGGGAACCCTTGTATTTATAGGCGGCCAAAGGGTGTTTGGGGAACCCCTTGGCCGAGTGAACCTTTTTGGGTCGGCCATTGGCCGGCTGAAAGCTTGGGCCGGCCAATGGCCTGCTGAACATTTGAAGATTTCACTCGGCCATTGGCTGAGTGAACCTGCCTGGCCGGCTGAAGGTTCACTCGGCCATTGGCCGAGTGAACAGCCTGGCCGACTGAAGGTTCACTCGGCCATTGGCCGAGTGAACAGTCTGGCCGGCTGAAAGTTTCACTCGGCCATTGGCCGAGTGAACCTGCCTGGCCGACTGAAGTTTCACTCGGCCATTGGCCGAGTGAACAGCCTGGCCGGCTGAAGGTTTCACTCAGCCATTGGTCGAGTGAACCTGCCTGGCCGGCTGAAGGTTCACTCGGCCATTGGCCGAGTGAAGGTGCTGAACCATCAGGCGGCCATTGGCCGGCTGACCCTTGGGTCGGCTATCGCCGGCGGGGCCTGACCCTTGGGCCGGGTATTCACCGGCTGAGCCTTGGGCCGGCCATGGCCGGCTGAGCCTTGGGCCGGCCATGGGTTGGCTGAGCCTTGGGCCAGCCATGGGGTGGCCGAGCCTTGGGCCAGCCAATGGCCGAGGCAAGGTTTCGCCGCCTCGCGCCGGTCGTGCGGGTCGAAGCGACTCCTTTGTACTCGTCGGTCCGAGACAGGCCGATAACAGTGCCCACAAGAAGAGTAGTAGTGTCTATTTGTGTACATTTGATGTAATATAGTCTCACGAAGACTCTTGCTTGTAAATGCCAAATCATTAATAAAAGTTTAAACGTTCATTCATTCTTCCTTGTTTGTTTGAAGCTTTATGATAATCTATAGTCTTTAGTCCATAAACAAACCTAACAACATATTAAGAGACAAATGTAGATTTGCATGTACAAACTCTTCATGGTTTGCTTAAAACAATGTATTCGCAATCTAAGGATCAAAGGACTATTGATCTCAGTACGATTGTTAGGAGAATCTATGATGTCTCGTTAGGACATTCAGAGTTGGAGACTCTATAGTTCTTCTAGGTATCTTCCGAAGGGAGTGAATTGACCGGTGCACTTTTAGAGACAAGATAAGAACAAACCATTTAACCTCTTATGTCTCGAAGTCACTACGTATGAATTGCATCATTCTTACCTCAATCCTGAAATGAGGGGTTCCCCCCGGTTGTTGTTGAAGACCTTCTTTTTGAGCGGGGGACCCAAATCAATGTTCTTTAGTTCCCCCGTCGCATATTTTTCAGCCAAAACTTTGCGCATAGTTTCGTAATTTATTGTGGCGTGGCCATTGGTCTGATGGAAATCGCAGAACGCATTTGGGTCCCTGGTCATATTTTCGCTTAGGGTATTGAAAGCAAAACCCCGAGGGGCGTGCTAATTTCTGACCTGTGGCCCGGCCTCCTGGGGGTTGGGCCTTCGAAGGTTGCCCCAATGCTCACTGGACGCACCCATGTGTTTCCATGTGGTTTCTTCTCGGTTGTACGCTGTTTTGCTAAGGAGGCAAATCTTCCTCGAACATAGCGTAGTTTACGGCCTTGTGGATCGCATCTTCTAACGTAAGAGGGCAATTTACAGTCATCTGTAGTTTGAATCTCGATTCATGCCACAGACCGTTCCTCAAAGACGTTATGGCAGATTTGGGATCAACGTTAGAGATTTTTTAGAGAACGTCCTTTTAACGGACCATGTAGTCCTTCAAGGACTCGTTCTCCTTATGTTGATCAGTTATCGTGAGTTCGTCCTCTAAGGACATCAAATAATGTTTTAAGAATGCTGCTGATAGTTTGGCAAAACTATCGATAGAGTTGGGCTCAAGTTTGGAGAACCACTCTAAAGCAGCTCCAAACAATCTTTCAGCGAACAGTTGGCAATATCCTGCCTCTTGTTCTCTCTCTGTCAACATAGCCCGTCCCATTGTAATTCTAAAGGACAAGATGTAAGCTTTCAGGTTCGAGGTCCCATTGTACCGAGGAAGGCGAACCTTCCTGATATCTCCAATGAACACGTCGGTAATGTTGTCAATGGTGCCCACAAGAAGAGTTGTAGTCTTTATTTTGTACATTTGATGTAATAAAGTCTCATGAAGACTCTTGCTTGTAATTGCTTATTCATTAATAAAAAGTTGAAACGTTCATTCATTCCTCCTTGTCTGTTTGAAGCTTTATGATAAAACATTAGTCTTTAGTCCATAAACAAACCTAACAACTTACGAAGAGACAAATGTAGATTTGCATGAACAAACACTTCGTAGTTTGCTTAAAATGATATTCTCGCAATCTAAGCGTCAAAGGACTATTGACCTCAGTATGATTGTTAGAAGAATCTATGATGTCTGGTTATGAGGCATTGAGAGTTGGAGACTCTATAGTTCTTCTAGGTATCGTTCGAAGGTACTGAATTGACCAGTGCACTTCTAGAGACAAAATAAGAACAAACCATTTAACCTTTTATGTCTCGAAGTCACTACGTACGAATTGCATCGTGCTTATCTTAATCCTGAAATGAGACATGCCATTTCATAGCTTACGTATTCTCATTTGAGAAAGTCAGAGTTCGAACTCACTATGTGATTCTGAACAGGGCCTATTGGTGAGGTACTAAGTTGTGAGAATGTCATGAGTAACTTTGTGAAGTTCTCATAGATATGGAATTCATGTACAAGATTGCTGAAATGCAATGTATATCACCTCATGCTTTATTCCTTGGAATGTGAATCAATGAACTGGCCAGTGTCCAAATTGAGTCTTGACTCTTTTGGATGAAACAATATGACTTGTTAGCTCCTCGTCAATACATTGTTTGTAACTTATTCACAAGCGACAAAGGAGTTGAGGAAATAACAGCTAGAAGGGTAAACTGGTAATTTTGTAAATCCCGACTAGATGATGATATTCATGAAGGGTAAACACTGATAATATTCTTTGGATCCACTCATTACAATTAGGTTGAATTCTTGAGTAGAAAATAAATTCATTTGAACCGAGAGATTTTCAGTGTCAACTCTTTAGTGGAGTCAGTTGACATTAAGCTAAACTTGGAAAAGGTTTGTGAACTTTTGAGTCCAAGTATTTAGCTCAAGCTTTGTTCATTTGGATCCATGAGGTCACTGTCACAACAAGAACAAGACAAGTTTTACGAAAATTGTCAAAAGGGTATTTTTGTCTTTTGAGACATAGGATGAAATGAATGTCAATAAATTTGTTGACATGGTCATTTGATGACATGCATCACTCGGCCAATATTTGTATTATTAGGCCTTGTGGATTAATTTCATTTCATAAGAATTTTATTGAAAATTCTTAATGGGCCTTTTTCATGTTGTCATGAACAAATGGAAAAGCTTCGAGAAGCCTTTTCTAGATGATGTTGGGCGTCTACTACCCAAGGGAAAAGAGAGAATATTTTGTGCATAAATGTATCAAGATACTTGCCAAAAGAAAAAGAGGAAACAAATTTCCCATGCATGCATAAGGGAATTTCGGCTAAGAGAGTCAAAGGTAAGGCAAGGAACAAAAAAAGAAACAAATCCAAGCCTTCTAGAAGGCTGCCTTGGCCGTGTGACTCATGAGGGAATAAGGCAATATTTGCTCTTGAATATGTGATATTCTATAGAAGAGGAAACTACTTTATTGAAGGTGAGACCTCTCCTATAAATAGGAGCCTTATTCTCCTCATTTCATTAATCCAAGTTTTAGAGATTTGAGAGCTTCTCTCTCTAGCTTGGCCGACTCCTCTCTCTCTCTCTCTATTCAATTTCATTTTTGGTTTTCGCACCTAGGTCATCATTTGACCTAGTGTTTTAGCTCTTCGACTTCAAGACTTGTTCTTAAGTCGTAGTGTTTAAAAGTGCCCACACACTAATTCCTTTTTCTCTCGAGTGATTTAGTGATAGAAACTGTCGTGGTTACTCAAGTTGGCGAGGAAACAAAGAGAGACGTGCTGCGAGGGAGACGAACGTTGCAACTTTCCAAAAGCTTCTCAACGTTCAAGCTTCTAAAAAGGTTAGTAATCTTTAATGCTCATTGTTGTCACTGTTTTTCGGACAACCATTTAGGAGCCCAAAGTGGTTAGACCCAAGGCCAGACCAAGTGGTCTCACTTCGGCTCGAGCGTGTCGGACTCGGTATCTCGAGTTGTCCCTTAGCTGTGAATGTCCCTTGAGTTCGTCAGAGTACCTGAAAAGGAGTAAAGTACAAGAGAACTAGGAAGGGAAAATAGAGGGGGTGCCTCTGTTTACCTCTCCGACGCTCAACATTAGTAGGATTGAGGTGGATATAGAGGGTTTAAGTGTTTAGAGGCCAAAGATGAGTGAAACGAGTGAGTTATGAATTCGACAGCGTTTCGGGGCTCAAAATTGGATTACCTGGACCGGGGGGGAACCCCGGCATTTATAGGCGACCGAGGGGTATTTTGGGCATCCCCTTGGTCGAAGGCCGGCCCTGGGTCGGCCGTGGAGCCGGAGGCCGGCCCTGGGTCGGCTAAGGAGCCGAAGGCCGGCCCTGGGTCGGACATGGAGCCGGAGGCCGACCCTGGGTTGTCCATGGAGCCGAAGGCCGGCCCTGGGTCGGCCATGGAGCCGGAGGCCGGCCCTGGGTCGGCCATGGAGCCGGTGGCCGACCCTGGGTCGTCCATGGAGCCGGAGGCCGGCCCTGGGTCGGCCATGGAGCCGGAGGCCGACCCTGGGTCGTCCATGAAGCTGGAGGCCGGCTCTGGGTCGGCCATGGAGCCGAAGGCCAGCCCTGGGTTGGCCATGGAGCCGAAGGTCGGCCATGGAGTTGGAGGCCGAGCTCATGAGGCCGGAGGTCGAGCTCATGATGCCAAGTGGCGGTCGAGCTCACTTGGCCGAGGTCATGAGGCCGAGGTCGAGCTCATGATGCCGAGTGGAGGTTGAGCTCACTTGGCCGAGGTCATGAGGCCGAGGTCGAGCTCATGAGGCTGAGGTCGAGCTCATGAGGCCGAGGTCGAGCTCATAAGGCCGAGTGGAGGTCTAGCTCATGAGGCCGAGTGCAGGCCGAGCCCTGGTGGACCGATCTTTCGCCTCTCGGCCATGGGACCCCGCGGGCGCTGTCGACCCGGAACGGGCCGACAACATTAGCCCCCCGAGTTTGCGGTCGAGCGTGGGTCGAGTGGAAACTCGCCACTGTGCGTCGCGAGGGATTGCTTTATTGCATCGCGAGGGACGGCTTTTATGCGTGTCTTATGTTCTCGACATACTATCGTAGTCGATTCGCATGGTTTTGTCGGTGCGCGTCTTATTTTCTCGACATACCAGTGAAGGCGTAATCGATTTGCGTGACTCGGGCCTCGTGGGGCCCCGGTGTCACGTTCGTGTGACCGGGTTTCCCGCGGACGCTGGCTAGACCAGATACGTCCGACGGACGCAAGCCTTTGAAACCCATTTGTGACTCGCTGCCTTTCAGCTCTCGAGCTGGGCGGCGAGCGCGGTGCCACATTTGTGTGGCCGGGTTTCCCGTGGACGCTGGCTAGACCAGATACGTCCAGCGGACGCAAGCCTTTGAAACCCATTTGTGACTCACTGCCATTCGGCTCACGAGTTGGGCGGCGAGCGCGTTGCCACATTTGTGTGGCTGGGTTTCCCGTGGAGGCTGGCTAGACCAGATACGTCCGGCGGACGCAAGCCTTTGAAACCCATTCGTGACTCGCTGCCTTTCGGCTCACGAGCTGGGCGGCGAGCGCGGTGCCACATTTGTGTGGCCGAGTTTCCCGTGGACGCTGGCAAGACCAGATACGTCCGGCGGACGCAAGCCTTTGAAACCCATTTGTGACTCGCTGCCTTTCGGCTCACGAGTTGGGCGGTGAGCGCGGTGCCACATTTGTGTGGCCAGGTTTCCCGTGGACGCTGGCTAGACCAGATACGTCCAGCGGACACAAGCCTTTGAAACCCATCTATGACTCGCTACCTTTCGGCTCACGAGCTGGGCGGCGAGCGTGGTGCCACACTTGCGGGTTTCCCGTGGACGCTGGCTAGACCAGATACGTCCGGCGGACGCAAGCCTTTGAAACCCATTTGTAACTCGCTTCCTTTCGGCTCACGAGCTGGGCGGCGAGCGTGGTGCCACACTTGTGTGGCCGGGTTTCCCGTGGACGCTGGCTAGACCAGATACGTCCGGCAGATGCAATCCTTTGAAACCCATTTGTAGCTCGCTGCCTTTCGGCTCACGAGCTGGGCGGCGAGCGCGGTGCCACATTTGTGTGTCCAGGTTTCCCGTGGACGCTGGCTAGACAAGATACGTCCGGCGGACGCAAGCCTTTGAAACCCATTTGTGACTCGCTACCTTACGGCTCACGAGCTGGCGGCGAGCGCGGTGCCACATTTGTGTGGCCGGGTTTCCCGTGGACGCTGGCTAGACCAGATACATCCGGCGGACGCAAGCCTTTGTAACCCATTTGTAACTCGCTGCCTTTCGGCTCACGAGCTGGGCGGCGAGCACGGTGCCACATTTGTGTGTCCAGGTTTCCCGTGGACGCTGGCTAGACCAGATACGTCCGGCGGACGCAAGCCTTTGAAACGCATTTGTGACTCGCTACCTTACGACTCACGAGCTGGGCGGCGAGCGCGGTGACACATTTGTGTGGCCGAGTTTCCCGTGGACGCTGGCTAGACCAGATACGTCCGGTGGACGCAAGCCTTTGAAACCCATTTGTGACTCGCTGCCTTTCGGCTCACGAGCTGGGCGGCGCGCGCGGTGCCACATTTGTGTGGCCAGGTTTCCCGTAGACGCTGGCTAGACCAGATACGTCTGGCAGTCGCAAGCCTTTGAAACCCATTTGTGACTCAGTACCTTTCGGCTCACGAGCTGGGCGGCGTGCGCGGTGCCACATTTGTGTGGCCGGGTTTCCCGTGGACGCTGGCTAGACTTGATACGTCCGGCGGACGCAAGCCTTTGAAACCCATTTGTAACTCGCTGCCTTTCGGCTCACGAGCTGGGTGGTGAGTGTGGTGCCACACCTGTGTGGCCGGGTTTTCCGTGGACGCTGGCTAGACCAGATACGTTCGGCGGACGCAAGCCTTTGAAACCCATTTGTAACTCGCTGCCTTTCGGCTCACGAGCTGGGCGGCGAGCGTGGTGCCACACTTGTGTGGCCGGGTTTCCCGTGGACGCTGGCTAGACCAGATACGTCCTGCGGACGCAAGCCTTTGAAACCCATTTGTGACTCGCTGCCTTTCGGCTCACGAGCTGGGCGGCGAGCGCGGTGCCACATTTGTGTGGCCAGGTTTCCCGTGGACGCTGGCTAGACCAGATACGTCCGGCGGACGCAAGCCTTTGAAACGCATTTGTAACTCGCTGCCTTTCGGCTCACGAGCTGGGCGGCGAGCGTGGTGCCACACTTGTGTGGCCGGGTTTCCCGTGGACGCTGGCTAGACCAGATACGTCCTGCGGACGCAAGTCTTTGAAACCCATTTGTGACTCAATGCCTTTCGGCTCACGAGCTGGGCGGCGAGGGCGGAGCTACATTTGTGTGGCCAGGTTTCCCATGGACGCTGGCTAGACCAGATACGTCCAGCGGACGCAAGCCTTTGAAACCCATTTGTGACTCGCTGCCTTTCGGCTTACGAGCTGGGCGGCGAGCGTGGTGCCACATTTGTGTGGCCGGGTTTCCCGTGGACGCTGGCTAGACCAGATACGTCCGGCGGACGCAAGCCTTTGAAACCCATTTGTAACTCGCTGCCTTTCGGCTCACGAGCTGGGCGGCGAGCACGGTGCCACATTTGTGTGTCCAGGTTTCCCGTGGACGCTGGCTAGACCAGATACGTCCGGCGGACGCAAGCCTTTGAAACGCATTTGTGACTCGCTACCTTACGACTCACGAGCTGGGCGGCGAGCGCGGTGACACATTTGTGTGGCCGAGTTTCCCGTGGACGCTGGCTAGACCAGATACGTCCGGTGGACGCAAGCCTTTGAAACCCATTTGTGACTCGCTGCCTTTCGGCTCACGAGCTGGGCGGCGCGCGCGGTGCCACATTTGTGTGGCCAGGTTTCCCGTAGACGCTGGCTAGACCAGATACGTCTGGCAGTCGCAAGCCTTTGAAACCCATTTGTGACTCGCTACCTTTCGGCTCACGAGCTGGGCGGCGTGCGCGGTGCCACATTTGTGTGGCCGGGTTTCCCGTGGACGCTGGCTAGACTTGATACGTCCGGCGGACGCAAGACTTTGAAACCCATTTGTAACTCGCTGCCTTTCGGCTCACGAGCTGGGTGGTGAGTGTGGTGCCACACCTGTGTGGCCGGGTTTTCCGTGGACGCTGGCTAGACCAGATACGTTCGGCGGACGCAAGCCTTTGAAACCCATTTGTAACTCGCTGCCTTTCGGCTCACGAGCTGGGCGGCGAGCGTGGTGCCACACTTGTGTAGCCGGGTTTCCCGTGGACGCTGGCTAGACCAGATACGTCCTGCGGACGCAAGCCTTTGAAACCCATTTGTGACTCGCTGCCTTTCGGCTCACGAGCTGGGCGGCGAGCGCGGAGCCACATTTGTGTGGCCAGGTTTCCCGTGGACGCTGGCTAGACCAGATACGTCCGGCGGACGCAAGCCTTTGAAACGCATTTGTAACTCGCTGCCTTTCGGCTCACGAGCTGGGCGGCGAGCGTGGTGCCACACTTGTGTGGCCGGGTTTCCCGTGGACGCTGGCTAGACCAGATACGTCCTGCGGACGCAAGTCTTTGAAACCCATTTGTGACTCAATGCCTTTCGGCTCACGAGCTGGGCGGCGAGGGCGGAGCTACATTTGTGTGGCCAGGTTTCCCATGGACGCTGGCTAGACCAGATACGTCCAGCGGACGCAAGCCTTTGAAACCCATTTGTGACTCGTTGCCTTTCGGCTTACGAGCTGGGCGGCGAGCGTGGTGCCACAATTGTGTGGCCGGGTTTCCCGTGGACGCTGGCTAGACCAGATACGTCCGGCGGACGCAAGCCTTTGAAACCCATTTGTAACTCGCTGCCTTTTGGCTAACGAGATGGGCGGCGAGCGCGGTGCCACATTTGTGTGGCCGAGTTTCCCGTGGACGCTGGCTAGACCAGATACGTCCGGTGGACGTAAGCCTTTGAAACACATTTGTGACTCGCTGCCTTTCGGCTCACGAGCTGGGCGGCGAGCGCGGTGCCACATTTGTGTCTCCAGGTTTCCCGTGGACGCTTGCTAGACCAGATACGTCCGGCGGACGCAAGCCTTTGAAACCCATTTTTGACTCGCTACCTTTCGGCTCACGAGCTGGGCGGCGAGCGCGGTGCCACATTTGTGTGGCCGGGTTTCCCGTGGACGCTGGCTAGACCAGATACATCCGGCGGACGCAAGCCTTTGTAGCCCATTTGTAACTCGCTGCCTTTCGGCTCACGAGCTGGGCGGCGAGCGCGGTGCCACATTTGTGTGTCCAGGTTTCCCGTGGACGCTGGCTAGACCAGATACGTCCGGCGGACGCAAGCCTTTGAAACGCATTTGTGACTCGCTACCTTACGACTCACGAGCTGGGCGGCGAGCGCGGTGACACATTTGTGTGGCCGAGTTTCCCGTGGACGCTGGCTAGACCAGATACGTCCGGTGGACGCAAGCCTTTGAAACCCATTTGTGACTCGCTGCCTTTCCGCTCACGAGTTGAGCGGCGCGCGCGGTGCCACATTTGTGTGGCCAGGTTTCCCGTAGACGCTGGCTAGACCAGATACGTCTGGCAGTCGCAAGCCTTTGAAACCCATTTGTGACTCGCTACCTTTCGGCTCACGAGCTGGGCGGCGTGCGCGGTGCCACATTTGTGTGGCCGGGTTTCCCGTGGACGCTGGCTAGACTTGATACGTCCGGCGGACGCAAGCCTTTGAAACCCATTTGTAACTCGCTGCCTTTCGGCTCACGAGCTGGGTGGTGAGTGTGGTGCCACACCTGTGTGGCCGGGTTTTCCGTGGACGCTGGCTAGACCAGATACGTCCGGCGGACGCAAGCCTTTGAAACCCATTTGTAACTCGCTGCCTTTCGGCTCACGAGCTGGGCGGCGAGCGTGGTGCCACACTTGTGTGGCCGGGTTTCCCGTGGACGCTGGCTAGACCAGATACGTCCTGCGGACGCAAGCCTTTGAAACCCATTTGTGACTCGCTGCCTTTCGGCTCACGAGCTGGGCGGCGAGCGCGGAGCCACATTTGTGTGGCCGGGTTTCCCGTGGACGCTGGCTAGACCAGATACGTCCGGCGGACGCAAGCCTTTGAAACGCATTTGTAACTCGCTGCCTTTCGGCTCACGAGCTGGGCGGCGAGCGTGGTGCCACACTTGTGTGGCCGGGTTTCCCGTGGACGCTGGCTAGACCAGATACGTCCTGCGGACGCAAGTCTTTGAAACCAATTTGTGACTCAATGCCTTTCGGCTCACGAGCTGGGCGGCGAGGGCGGAGCTACATTTGTGTGGCCAGGTTTCCCATGGACGCTGGCTAGACCAGATACGTCCAGCGGACGCAAGCCTTTGAAACCCATTTGTGACTCGCTGCCTTTCGGCTTACGAGCTGGGCGGCGAGCGTGGTGCCACATTTTTGTGGCCGGGTTTCCCGTGGACGCTGGCTAGACCAGATACGTCCGGCGGACGCAAGCCTTTGAAACCCATTTGTAACTCGCTGCCTTTCGGCTAACGAGATGGGCGGCGAGCGCGGTGCCACATTTGTGTGGCCGAGTTTCCCGTGGACGCTGGCTAGACCAGATACGTCCGGTGGACGTAAGCCTTTGAAACACATTTGTGACTCGCTGCCTTTCGGCTCACGAGCTGGGCGGCGAGTGCGGTGCCACATTTGTGTCGCCAGGTTTCCCGTGGACGCTTGCTAGACCAGATACGTCAGGCGGACGCAAGCCTTTGAAACCCATTTTTGACTCGCTACCTATCGGCTCACGAGCTAGGCGGCGAGCGCGGTGCGACATTTGTGTGGCCGGGTTTCCCGTGGACGCTGGCTAGACTTGATACGTCCGGCGGACGCAAGCCTTTGAAACCCATTTGTAACTCGCTGCCTTTCGGCTCACGAGCTGGGCGGCGAGTGTGGTGCCACACCTGTGTGGCCGGGTTTTCCGTGGACGCTGGCTAGACCAGATACGTCTCGCGGAAGCAAGCCTTTGAAACCCATTTGTAACTCGCTGCCTTTCGGCTCACGAGCTGGGCGGCGAGCGCGGTGCCACATTTGTGTGTCCAGGTTTCCCGTGGACGCTGGCTAGACAAGATACGTCCGGCGGACGCAAGCCTTTGAAACCCATTTGTGACTTGCTACCTTACGGCTCACGAGCTGGGCGGCGAGCGCGGTGCCACATTTGTGTGGCCGGGTTTCCCGTGGACGCTGGCTAGACCAGATACATCCGGCGGACGCAAGCCTTTGTAACTCATTTGTAACTCGCTGCCTTTCGGCTCACGAGCTGGGCGGCGAGCGCGGTGCCACATTTGTGTGTCCAGGTTTCCCGTGGACGCTGGCTAGACCAGATACGTCCGGCGGACGCAAGCCTTTGAAACGCATTTGTGACTCGCTACCTTACGACTCACGAGCTGGGCGGCGAGCGCGGTGACACATTTGTGTGGCCGAGTTTCCCGTGGACGCTGGCTAGACCAGATACGTCCGGTGGACGCAAGCCTTTGAAACCCATTTGTGACTCGCTGCCTTTCGGCTCACGAGCTGGGCGGCGCGCGCGGTGCCACATTTGTGTGGCCAGGTTTCCCGTAGACGCTGGCTAGACCAGATTCGTCTGGCAGTCGCAAGCCTTTGAAACCCATTTGTGACTCGCTACCTTTCGGCTCACGAGCTGGGCGGCGTGCGCGGTGCCACATTTGTGTGGTCGGGTTTCCCGTGGACGCTGGCTAGACTTGACACGTCCGGCGGACGCAAGCCTTTGAAACCCATTTGTAACTCGCTGCGTTTCGGCTCACGAGCTGGGTGGTGAGTGTGGTGCCACACCTGTGTGGCCGGGTTTTCTGTGGACGCTGGCTAGACCAGATACGTCCGGCGGACGCAAGCCTTTGAAACCCATTTGTAACTCGCTGCCTTTCGGCTCACGAGCTGGGCGGCGAGCGTGGTGCCACACTTGTGTGGCCGGGTTTCCCGTGGACGCTGGCTAGACCAGATACGTCCTGCGGACGCAAGCCTTTGAAACCCATTTGTGACTCGCTGCCTTTCGGCTCACGAGCTGGGCGGCGAGCGCGGAGCCACATTTGTGTGGCCAGGTTTCCCGTGGACGCTGGCTAGACCAGATACGTCCGGCGGACGCAAGCCTTTGAAACGCATTTGTAACTCGCTGCCTTTCGGCTCACGAGCTGGGCGGCGAGCGTGGTGCCACACTTGTGTGGCCGGGTTTCCCGTGGACGCTGGCTAGACCAGATACGTCCTGCGGACGCAAGTCTTTGAAACCCATTTGTGACTCAATGCCTTTCGGCTCACGAGCTGGGCGGCGAGGGCGGAGCCACATTTGTGTGGCCAGGTTTCCCATGGACGCTGGCTAGACCAGATACGTCCAGCGGACGCAAGCCTTTGAAACCCATTTGTGACTCGCTGCCTTTCGGCTTACGAGCTGGGCGGCGAGCGTGGTGCCACATTTGTGTGGCCGGGTTTCCCGTGGACGCTGGCTAGACCAGATACGTCCGGCGGACGCAAGCCTTTGAAACCCATTTGTAACTCGCTGCCTTTCGGCTAACGAGATGGGCGGCGAGCGCGGTGCCATATTTGTGTGGCCGAGTTTCCCATGGACGCTGGCTAGACCAGATACGTCCGGTGGACGTAAGCCTTTGAAACACATTTGTGACTCGCTGCCTTACGGCTCACGAGCTGGGCGGCGAGCGCGGTGCCACATTTGTGTCGCCAGGTTTCCCGTGGACGCTTGCTAGACCAGATACGTCAGGCGGACGCAAGCCTTTGAAACCCATTTTTGACTCGCTACCTTTCGGCTCACGAGCTAGGCGGCGAGCGCGGTGCGACATTTGTCTGGCCGGGTTTCCCGTGGACGCTGGCTAGACTTGATACGTCCGGCGGACGCAAGCCTTTGAAACCCATTTGTAACTCCCTGCCTTTCGGCTCACGAGCTGGGTGGCGAGTGTGGTGCCACACCTGTGTGGCCGGGTTTTCCGTGGACGCTGGCTAGACCAGATACGTCTCGCGGAAGCAAGCCTTTGAAACCCATTTGTAACTCGCTGCGTTTCGGCTCACGAGCTGGGCGGCGAGCGTGGTGCCACACTTGTGTGGCCGGTTTTCCCGTGGACACTGGCTAGACCAGATACGTCCGGCGGACGCAAGCCTTTGAAAATCATTTGTAACTCGCTGCCTTTCGGCTCACGAGCTGGGCGCCGAGCGTGGTGCCACACTTGTGTGGCCGGGTTTCCCGTGGACGCTGGCTAGACCAGATACGTCATGCGGACGCAAGCCTTTGAAACCCATTTGTGACTCGCTGCCTTTTAGCTCACGAGCTGGGCGGCGAGCGCGGTGCCAGATTTGTGTGGCCAGGTTTCCCGTAGACGCTGGCTAGACCAGATACGTCCGGCAGACGCAAGCCTTTGAAACCCATTTGTGACTCGCTGCCTTACGGCTCACGAGCTGGGCGGCGAGCGCGGTGCCACATTTGTGTCGCCAGGTTTCCCGTGGACGCTTGCTAGACCAGATACGTCAGGCGGACGCAAGCCTTTTAAACCCATTTTTGACTCGCTACCTTTCGGCTCACGAGCTAGGCGGCGAGCGCGGTGCGACATTTGTCTGGACGGGTTTCCCGTGGACGCTGGCTAGACTTGATACGTCCGGCGGACGCAAGCCTTTGAAACCCATTTGTAACTCGCTGCCTTTCGGCTCACGAGCTGGGTGGCGAGTGTGGTGCCACACCTGTGTGGCCGGGTTTTCCGTGGACGCTGGCTAGACCAGATACGTCTCGCGGAAGCAAGCCTTTGAAACCCATTTGTAACTCGCTGCCTTTCGGCTCACGAGCTGGGCGGCGAGCGTGGTGCCACACTTGTGTGGCCGGGTTTCCCGTGGACACTGGCTAGACCAGATACGTCCGGCGGACGCAAGCCTTTGAAACCCATTTGTAACTCGCTGCCTTTCGGCTCACGAGCTGGGCGGCGAGCGTGGTGCCACACTTGTGTGGCCGGGTTTCCCGTGGACGCTGGCTAGACCAGATACGTCATGCGGACGCAAGTCTTTGAAACCCATTTGTGACTCGCTGCCTTTTAGCTCACGAGCTGGGCGGCGAGCGCGGTGCCAGATTTGTGTGGCCAGGTTTCCCGTAGACGTTGGCTAGACCAGATACGTCTGGCAGTCGCAAGCCTTTGAAACCCATTTGTGACTCGCTACCTTTCGGCTCACGAGCTGGGCGGCGTGCAAGCCTTTGAAACCCATTTGTGACTCGCTGCCTTTCGGCTTACAAGCTGGGCGGCGAGCGTGGTGCCACATTTGTGTGGCCGGGTTTCCCGTGGACACTGTCTAGACCAGATACGTCCGGCGGACGCAAGCCTTTGAAACCCATTTGTAACTCGCTGCCTTTCGGCTAACGAGATGGGCGGCGAGCGCGGTGCCATATTTGTGTGGCCGAGTTTCCCGTGGACGCTGGCTAGACCAGATACGTCCGGTGGACGTAAGCCTTTGAAACACATTTGTGACTCGCTGCCTTACGGCTCACGAGCTGGGCGGCGAGCGCGGTGCCGCATTTGTGTCGCCAGGTTTCCCGTGGACGCTTGCTAGACCAGATACGTCAGGCGGACGCAAGCCTTTGAAACCCATTTTTGACTCGCTACCTTTCGGCTCACGAGCTAGGCGGCGAGCGCGGTGCGACATTTGTCTGGCCGGGTTTCCCGTGGATGCTGGCTAGACTTGATACGTCCGGCGGACGCAAGCCTTTGAAACCCATTTGTAACTCGCTGCCTTTCGGCTCACGAGCTGGGTGGCGAGTGTGGTGCCACACCTGTGTGGCCGGGTTTTCCGTGGACGCTGGCTAGACCAGATACGTCTCGCGGAAGCAAGCCTTTGAAACCTATTTGTAACTCGCTGCCTTTCGGCTCACGAGCTGGGTGGCGAGTGTGGTGCCACACCTGTGTGGCCGGGTTTTCCGTGGACGCTGGCTAGACCAGATACGTCTCGCGGAAGCAAGCCTTTGAAACCCATTTGTAACTCGCTGCCTTTCGGCTCACGAGCTGGGCGGCGAGCGTGGTGCCACACTTGTGTGGCCGGGTTTCCCGTGGACACTGGCTAGACCAGATACGTCCGGCGGACGCAAGCCTTTGAAACCCATTTGTAACTCGCTGCCTTTCGGCTCACGAGCTGGGCGGCGAGCGTGGTGCCACACTTGTGTGGCCGGGTTTCCCGTGGACGCTGGCTAGACCAGATACGTCATGCGGACGCAAGCCTTTGAAACCCATTTGTGACTCGCTGCCTTTTAGCTCACGAGCTGGGCGGCGAGCGCGGTGCCAGATTTGTGTGGCCAGGTTTCCCGTAGACGCTGGCTAGACCAGATACGTCTGGCAGTCGCAAGCCTTTGAAACCCATTTGTGACTCGCTACCTTTCGGCTCACGAGTTGGGCGGCGTGCGCGGTGCCACATTTGTGTGGCCGGGTTTCCCGTGGACGCTGGCTAGACTTGACACGTCCGGCGGACGCAAGCCTTTGAAACCCATTAGTAACTCGCTGCGTTTCGGCTCACGAGCTGGGTGGTGAGTGTGGTGCCACACCTGTGTGGCCGGGTTTTCTGTGGACGCTGGCTAGACCAGATACGTCCGGCGGACGCAAGCCTTTGAAACCCATTTGTAACTCGCTGCCTTTCGGCTCACGAGCTGGGCGGCGAGCGTGGTGCCACACTTGTGTGGCCGGGTTTCCCGTGGACGCTGGCTAGACCAGATACGTCCTGCGGACGCAAGCCTTTGAAACCCATTTGTGACTCGCTGCCTTTCGGCTCACGAGCTGGGCGGCGAGCGCGGAGCCACATTTGTGTGGCCAGGTTTCCCGTGGACGCTGGCTAGACCAGATACGTCCGGCGGACGCAAGCCTTTGAAACGCATTTGTAACTCGCTGCCTTTCGGCTCACGAGCTGGGCGGCGAGCGTGGTGCCACACTTGTGTGGCCGGGTTTCCCGTGGACGCTGGCTAGACCAGATACGTCCTGCGGACGCAAGTCTTTGAAACCCATTTGTGACTCAATGCCTTTCGGCTCACGAGCTGGGCGGCGAGGGCGGAGCCACATTTGTGTGGCCAGGTTTCCCATGGACGCTGGCTAGACCAGATACGTCCAGCGGACGCAAGCCTTTGAAACCCATTTGTGACTCGCTGCCTTTCGGCTTACGAGCTGGGCGGCGAGCGTGGTGCCACATTTGTGTGGCCGGGTTTCCTGTGGACACTAGCTAGACCAGATACGTCCGGCGGACGCAAGCCTTTGAAACCCATTTGTAACTCGCTGCCTTTCGGCTAACGAGATGGGCGGCGAGCGCGGTGCCATATTTGTGTGGCCGAGTTTCCCGTGGACGCTGGCTAGACCAGATACGTCCGGTGGACGTAAGCCTTTGAAACACATTTGTGACTCGCTGCCTTACGGCTCACGAGCTGGGCGGCGAGCGCGGTGCCACATTTGTGTCGCCAGGTTTCCCGTGGACGCTTGCTAGACCAGATACGTCAGGCGGACGCAAGCCTTTGAAACCCATTTTTGACTCGCTACCTTTCGGCTCACGAGCTAGGCGGCGAGCGCGGTGCGACATTTGTGTGGCCGGGTTTCCCGTGGACGCTGGCTAGACTTGATACGTCCGGCGGACGCAAGCCTTTGAAACCCATTTGTAACTCGCTGCCTTTCGGCTCACGAGCTGGGTGGCGAGTTTGGTGCCACACCTGTGTGGCCGGGTTTTCCGTGGACGCTGGCTAGACCAGATACGTCTCGCGGAAGCAAGCCTTTGAAACCCATTTGTAACTCGCTGCCTTTCGGCTCACGAGCTGGGCGTCGAGCGTGGTGCCACACTTGTGTGGCTGGGTTTCCCGTGGACACTGGCTAGACCAGATACGTCCGGCGGACGCAAGCCTTTGAAACCCATTTGTAACTCGCTGCCTTTCGGCTCACGAGCTGGGCGGCGAGCGTGGTGCCACACTTGTGTGGCCGGGTTTCCCGTGGACGCTGGCTAGACCAGATACGTCATGCGGACGCAAGCCTTTGAAACCCATTTGTGACTCGCTGCCTTTTAGCTCACGAGCTGGGCGGCGAGCGCGGTGCCAGATTTGTGTGGCCAGGTTTCCCGTAGACGCTGGCTAGACCAGATACGTCTGGCAGTCGCAAGCCTTTGAAACCCATTTGTGACTCGCTACCTTTCGGCTCACGAGTTGGGCGGCGTGCGCGGTGCCACATTTGTGTGGCCGGGTTTCCCGTGGACGCTGGCTAGACTTGACACGTCCGGCGGACGCAAGCCTTTGAAACCCATTAGTAACTCGCTGCGTTTCGGCTCACGAGCTGGGTGGTGAGTGTGGTGCCACACCTGTGTGGCCGGGTTTTCTGTGGACGCTGGCTAGACCAGATACGTCCGGCGGACGCAAGCCTTTGAAACCCATTTGTAACTCGCTGCCTTTCGGCTCACGAGCTGGGCGGCGAGCGTGGTGCCACGCTTGTGTGGCCGGGTTTCCCGTGGACGCTGGCTAGACCAGATACGTCCTGCGGACGCAAGCCTTTGAAACCCATTTGTGACTCGCTGCCTTTCGGCTCACGAGCTGGGCGGCGAGCGCGGAGCCACATTTGTGTGGCCAGGTTTCCCGTGGACGCTGGCTAGACCAGATACGTCCGGCGGACGCAAGCCTTTGAAACGCATTTGTAACTCGCTGCCTTTCGGCTCACGAGCTGGGCGGCGAGCGTGGTGCCACACTTGTGTGGCCGGGTTTCCCGTGGACGCTGGCTAGACCAGATACGTCTTGCGGACGCAAGTCTTTGAAACCCATTTGTGACTCAATGCCTTTCGGCTCACGAGCTGGGCGGCGAGGGCGGAGCCACATTTGTGTGGCCAGGTTTCCCATGGACGCTGGCTAGACCAGATACGTCCAGCGGACGCAAGCCTTTGAAACCCATTTGTGACTCGCTGCCTTTCGGCTTACGAGCTGGGCGGCGAGCGTGGTGCCACATTTGTGTGGCCGGGTTTCCCGTGGACACTGGCTAGACCAGATACGTCCGGCGGACGCAAGCCTTTGAAACCCATTTGTAACTCGCTGCCTTTCGGCTAACGAGATGGGCGGCGAGCGCGGTGCCATATTTGTGTGGCCGAGTTTCCCGTGGACGCTGGCTAGACCAGATACGTCCGGTGGACGTAAGCCTTTGAAACACATTTGTGACTCGCTGCCTTACGGCTCACGAGCTGGGCGGCGAGCGCGGTGCCGCATTTGTGTCGCCAGGTTTCCCGTGGACGCTTGCTAGACCAGATACGTCAGGCGGACGCAAGCCTTTGAAACCCATTTTTGACTCGCTACCTTTCGGCTCACGAGCTAGGCGGCGAGCGCGGTGCGACATTTGTCTGGCCGGGTTTCCCGTGGACGCTGGCTAGACTTGATACGTCCGGCGGACGCAAACCTTTGAAACCCATTTGTAACTCGCTGCCTTTCGGCTCACGAGCTGGGTGGCGAGTGTGGTGCCACACCTGTGTGGCCGGGTTTTCCGTGGACGCTGGCTAGACCAGATACGTCTCGCGGAAGCAAGCCTTTGAAACCCATTTGTAACTCGCTGCCTTTCGGCTCACGAGCTGGGCGGCGAGCGTGGTGCCACACTTGTGTGGCCGGGTTTCCCGTGGACACTGGCTAGACCAGATACGTCCGGCGGACGCAAGCCTTTGAAACCCATTTGTAACTCGCTGCCTTTCGGCTCACGAGCTGGGCGGCGTGCGTGGTGCCACACTTGTGTGGCCGGGTTTCCCGTGGACGCTGGCTAGACCAGATACGTCATGCGGACGCAAGCCTTTGAAACCCATTTGTGACTCGCTGCCTTTTAGCTCACGAGCTGGGCGGCGAGCGCGGTGCCAGATTTGTGTGGCCAGGTTTCCCATAGACGCTGGCTAGACCAGATACGTCCGGCAGACGCAAGCCTTTGAAACCCATTTGTGACTCGCTGCCTTACGGCTCACGAGCTGGGCGGCGAGCGCGGTGCCACATTTGTGTCGCCAGGTTTCCCGTGGACGCTTGCTAGACCAGATACGTTAGGCGGACGCAAGCCTTTGAAACCCATTTTTGACTCGCTACCTTTCGGCTCACGAGCTAGGCGGCGAGCGCGGTGCGACATTTGTCTGGCCGGGTTTCCCGTGGACGCTGGCTAGACTTGATACGTCCGGCGGACGCAAGCCTTTGAAACCCATTTGTAACTCGCTGCCTTTCGGCTCACGAGCTGGGTGGCGAGTGTGGTGCCACACCTGTGTGGCCGGGTTTTCCGTGGACGCTGGCTAGACCAGATACGTCTCGCGGAAGCAAGCCTTTGAAACCCATTTGTAACTCGCTGCCTTTCGGCTCACGAGCTGGGCGGCGAGCGTGGTGCCACACTTGTGTGGCCGGGTTTCCCGTGGACACTGGCTAGACCAGATACGTCCGGCGGATGCAAGCCTTTGAAACCCATTTGTAACTCGCTGCCTTTCGGCTCATGAGCTGGGCGGCGAGCGTGGTGCCACACTTGTGTGGCCGGGTTTCCCGTGGACGCTGGCTAGACCAGATACGTCATGCGGACGCAAGCCTTTGAAACCCATTTGTGACTCGCTGCCTTTTAGCTCACGAGCTGGGCGGCGAGCGCGGTGCCAGATTTGTGTGGCCAGGTTTCCCGTAGACGCTGGCTAGACCAGATACGTCCGGCAGACGCAAGCCTTTGAAACCCATTTGTGACTCGCTGCCTTTTGGTTTACGAGCTGGGCGGCGAGCGCGATGCCACATTTGTGTGGCCGGGTTTCCCTTGGACGCTGGCTAGACCAAATACGTCCAGCGGACGCAAGCCTTTGTAACCCATTTGTAACTCGCTGCCTTTCGGCTCACGAGCTGGGCTGCGAGCGTGGTGCCACACTTGTGTGGCCGGGTTTCCCGTGGACGCTGGCTACCAGATACGTCCGGCGGACGCAAGCCTTTGAAACCCATTTGTAACTCGCTGCCTTTCGGCTCACGAGCTAGGCGGCGAGCGCGGTGCCATATTTGTGTGGCCGAGTTTCCCGTGGACGCTGGCTAGACCAGATACGTCCGGTGGACACAAGCCTTTGAAACACATTTGTGACTCGCTGCCTTTCGGCTCACGAGCTGGGCGGCGAGCGCGGTTCCACATTTGTGTGGCCAGTTTCCCGTGGACGCTTGCTAGACTAGATACGTCAGGCGGACGCAAGCCTTTGAAACCCATTTTTGACTCGCTACCTTTCGGCTCACGAGCTGGGCGGCGAGCGCGGTGCGACATTTGTGTGGCCGGGTTTCCCGTGGACGCTGGCTAGACTTGATACGTCCGGCGGACGCAAGCCTTTGAAACCCATTTGTGACTCGCTGCCTTTCGGCTCACGAGCTGGGCGGCGAGCGTGGTGCCACACTTGTGTGGCCGGGTTTCCCGTGGACACTGGCTAGACCAGATACGTCCGGCGGACGCAAGCCTTTGAAACCCATTTGTAACTCGCTGCCTTTCGGCTAACGAGATGGGCGGCGAGCGCGGTGCCATATTTGTGTGGCCGAGTTTCCCGTGGACGCTGGCTAGACCAGATACGTCCGGTGGACGTAAGCCTTTGAAACACATTTGTGACTCGCTGCCTTACGGCTCACGAGCTGGGCGGCGAGCGCGGTGCCGCATTTGTGTCGCCAGGTTTCCCGTGGACGCTTGCTAGACCAGATACGTCAGGCGGACGCAAGCCTTTGAAACCCATTTTTGACTCGCTACCTTTCGGCTCACGAGCTAGGCGGCGAGCGCGGTGCGACATTTGTCTGGCCGGGTTTCCCGTGGACGCTGGCTAGACTTGATACGTCCGGCGGACGCAAGCCTTTGAAACCCATTTGTAACTCGCTGCCTTTCGGCTCACGAGCTGGGTGGCGAGTGTGGTGCCACACCTGTGTGGCCGGGTTTTCCGTGGACGCTGGCTAGACCAGATACGTCTCGCGGAAGCAAGCCTTTGAAACCCATTTGTAACTCGCTGCCTTTCGGCTCACGAGCTGGGCGGCGAGCGTGGTGCCACACTTGTGTGGCCGGGTTTCCCGTGGACACTGGCTAGACCAGATACGTCCGGCGGACGCAAGCCTTTGAAACCCATTTGTAACTCGCTGCCTTTCGGCTCACGAGCTGGGCGGCGAGCGTGGTGCCACACTTGTGTGGCCGGGTTTCCCGTGGACGCTGGCTAGACCAGATACGTCATGCGGACGCAAGCCTTTGAAACCCATTTGTGACTCGCTGCCTTTTAGCTCACGAGCTGGGCGGCGAGCGCGGTGCCAGATTTGTGTGGCCAGGTTTCCCATAGACGCTGGCTAGACCAGATACGTCCGGCAGACGCAAGCCTTTGAAACCCATTTGTGACTCGCTGCCTTACGGCTCACGAGCTGGGCGGCGAGCGCGGTGCCACATTTGTGTCGCCAGGTTTCCCGTGGACGCTTGCTAGACCAGATACGTCAGGCGGACGCAAGCCTTTGAAACCCATTTTTGACTCGCTACCTTTCGGCTCACGAGCTAGGCGGCGAGCGCGGTGCGACATTTGTCTGGCCGGGTTTCCCGTGGACGCTGGCTAGACTTGATACGTCCGGCGGACGCAAGCCTTTGAAACCCATTTGTAACTCGCTGCCTTTCGGCTCACGAGCTGGGTGGCGAGTGTGGTGCCACACCTGTGTGGCCGGGTTTTCCGTGGACGCTGGCTAGACCAGATACGTCTCGCGGAAGCAAGCCTTTGAAACCCATTTGTAACTCGCTGCCTTTCGGCTCACGAGCTGGGCGGCGAGCGTGGTGCCACACTTGTGTGGCCGGGTTTCCCGTGGACACTGGCTAGACCAGATACGTCCGGCGGACGCAAGCCTTTGAAACCCATTTGTAACTCGCTGCCTTTCGGCTCACGAGCTGGGCGGCGAGCGTGGTGCCACACTTGTGTGGCCGGGTTTCCCGTGGACGCTGGCTAGACCAGATACGTCATGCGGACGCAAGCCTTTGAAACCCATTTGTGACTCGCTGCCTTTTAGCTCACGAGCTGGGCGGCGAGCGCGGTGCCAGATTTGTGTGGCCAGGTTTCCCGTAGACGCTGGCTAGACCAGATACGTCCGGCAGACGCAAGCCTTTGAAACCCATTTGTGACTCGCTGCCTTTTGGTTTACGAGCTGGGCGGCGAGCGCGATGCCACATTTGTGTGGCCGGGTTTCCCTTGGACGCTGGCTAGACCAAATACGTCCGGCGGACGCAAGCCTTTGTAACCCATTTGTAACTCGCTGCCTTTCGGCTCACGAGCTGGGCTGCGAGCGTGGTGCCACACTTGTGTGGCCGGGTTTCCCGTGGACGCTGGCTACCAGATACGTCCGGCGGACGCAAGCCTTTGAAATCCATTTGTAACTCGCTGCCTTTCGGCTCACGAGCTAGGCGGCGAGCGCGGTGCCATATTTGTGTGGCCGAGTTTCCCGTGGACGCTGGCTAGACCAGATACGTCCGGTGGACACAAGCCTTTGAAACACATTTGTGACTCGCTGCCTTTCGGCTCACGAGCTGGGCGGCGAGCGCGGTGCCACATTTGTGTGGCCAGTTTCCCGTGGACGCTTGCTAGACTAGATACGTCAGGCGGACCCAAGCCTTTGAAACCCATTTTTGACTCGCTACCTTTCGGCTCACGAGCTGGGCGGCGAGCGCGGTGCGACATTTGTGTGGCCGGGTTTCCCGTGGACGCTGGCTAGACTTGATACGTCCGGCGGACGCAAGCCTTTGAAACCCATTTGTAACTCGCTGCCTTTCGGCTCACGAGCTGGGCGGCGAGCGTGGTGCCACACTTGTGTGGCCGGGTTTCCCGTGGACACTGGCTAGACCAGATACGTCCGGCGGACGCAAGCCTTTGAAACCCATTTGTAACTCGCTGCCTTTCGGCTCACGAGCTGGGCGGCGAGCGTGGTGCCACACTTGTGTGGCCGGGTTTCCCGTGGACGCTGGCTAGACCAGATACGTCATGCAGACGCAAGCCTTTGAAACCCATTTGTGACTCGCTGCCTTTTAGCTCACGAGCTGGGCGGCGAGCGCGGTGCCAGATTTGTGTGGCCAGGTTTCCCGTAGACGCTGGCTAGACCAGATACGTCCGGCAGACGCAAGCCTTTGAAACCCATTTGTGACTCGCTGCCTTTTGGTTTACGAGCTGGGCGGCGAGCGCGATGCCACATTTGTGTGGCCGGGTTTCCCTTGGACGCTGGCTAGACCAGATACGTCCGGCGGACGCAAGCCTTTGTAACCCATTTGTAACTCGCTGCCTTTCGGCTCACGAGCTGGGCTGCGAGCGTGGTGCCACACTTGTGTGGCCGGGTTTCCCGTGGACGCTGGCTAGACCAGATACGTCCGGCGGACGCAAGCCTTTGAAACCCATTTGTAACTCGCTGCCTTTCGGCTCACGAGCTAGGCGGCGAGCGCGGTGCCATATTTGTGTGGCCGAGTTTCCCGTGGACGCTGGCTAGACCAGATACGTCCGGTGGACACAAGCCTTTGAAACACATTTGTGACTCGCTGCCTTTCGCCTCACGAGCTGGGCGGCGAGTGCGGTGCCACATTTGTGTGGACAGGTTTCCCGTGGACGCTGGCTAGACTTGATACGTCCGGCGGACGCAAGCCTTTGAAACCCATTTGTAACTCGCTGCCTTTCGGCTCACGAACTGGGTGGCGAGTGTGGTGCCACACCTGTGTGGCCGGGTTTTCCGTGGACGCTGGCTAGACCAGATATGTCTCGCGGAAGCAAGCCTTTGAAACCCATTTGTAACTCGCTGCCTTTCGGCTCACGAGCTGGGCGGCGAGCGTGGTGCCACACTTGTGTGGCCGGGTTTCCCGTGGACACTGGCTAGACCAGATACGTCCGGCGGACGCAAGCCTTTGAAACCCATTTGTAACTCGCTGCCTTTCGGCTCACGAGCTGGGCGGCGAGCGTGGTACCACACTTGTGTGGCCGGGTTTCCCGTGGACGCTGGCTAGACCAGATACGTCATGCGGACGCAAGCCTTTGAAACCCATTTGTGACTCGCTGCCTTTTAGCTCACGAGCTGGGCGGCGAGCGCGGTGCCAGATTTGTGTGGCCAGGTTTCCCGTAGACGCTGGCTAGACCAGATACGTCCGGCAGACGCAAGCCTTTGAAACCCATTTGTGACTCGCTGCCTTTTGGTTTACGAGCTGGGCGGCGAGCGCGATGCCACATTTGTGTGGCCGGGTTTCCCTTGGACGCTGGCTAGACCAGATACGTCCGGCGGACGCAAGCCTTTGTAACCCATTTGTAACTCGCTGCCTTTCGGCTCACGAGCTGGGCTGCGAGCGTGGTGCCACACTTGTGTGGCCGGGTTTCCCGTGGATGCTGGCTTGACCAGATACGTCCGGCGGACGCAAGCCTTTGAAACCCATTTGTAACTCGCTGCCTTTCGGCTCACGAGCTGGGCGGCGAGCGCGGTGCCACACTTGTGTGGCCGGGTTTTCCGTGGACGCTGGCTAAACCAGATACGTCCGGCGGACGCATTCCTTTGAAACCCATTTGTAACTCGCTGCCTTTCGGCTCACGAGCTGGGCGGCGAGCGTGGTGCCACACTTGTGTGGCCGGGTTTCCCGTGGATGCTGGCTAGACCAGATACGTCCGGCGGACGCAAGCCTTTGAAACCCATTTGTAACTCGCTGCCTTTCGGCTCACGAGCTAGGCGGCGAGCGCGGTGCCACACTTGTGTGGCCGGGTTTTCCGTGGACGCTGGCTAGACCAGATACGTCCGGCGGACGCAAGCCTTTGAAACGCATTTGTAACTCGCTGCCTTTCGGCTCACGAGCTGGGCGGCGAGCGTGGTGCCACACTTGTGTGGCCGGGTTTCCCGTGGATGCTGGCTAGACCAGATACGTCCGGCGGACGCAAGCCTTTGAAACCCATTTGTAACTCGCTGCCTTTCGGCTCACGAGCTGGGCGGCGAGCGCGGTGCCACACTTGTGTGGCCGGGTTTTCCGTGGACGCTGGCTAAACCAGATACGTCCGGCGGACGCATGCCTTTGAAACCCATTTGTAACTCGCTGCCTTTCGGCTCACGAGCTGGGCGGCGAGCGTGGTGCCACACTTGTGTGGCCGGGTTTCCCGTGGATGCTGGCTAGACCAGATACGTCCGACGGACGCTAGCCTTTGAAACGCATTTGTAACTCGCTGCCTTTCGGCTCACGAGCTGGGCGGCGAGCGTGGTGCCACACTTGTGTGGCCGGGTTTCCCGTGGACACTGGCTAGACCAGATACGTCCGGCGGACGCAAGCCTTTGAAACCCATTTGTAACTCGCTGCCTTTCGGCTCACGAGCTGGGCGGCGAGCGTGGTGCCACACTTGTGTCGCCGGGTTTTTCGTGGACGCTGGCTAGACCAGATACGTCCGGCGGACGCAAGCCTTTGAAACCCATTTGTAACTCGCTGCCTTTCGGCTCACGAGCTGGGCGGCGAGCGTGGTGCCACACTTGTGTGGCCGGGATTCCCGTGGACGCTGGCTAGACCAGATACGTCCGGTGGACGCAAGCCTTTGAAACCCATTTGTGACTCGCTGCCTTTCGGCTCACGAGCTGGGCGGCGCGCGCGGTGCCACATTTGTGTGGCCAGGTTTCCCGTGGACGCTGGCTAGACCAGATACGTCTGGCAGTCGCAAGCCTTTGAAACCCATTTGTAACTCGCTACCTTTCAGCTCACGAGCTGGGCGGCGTGCGCGGTGCCACATTTGTGTGGCCGGGTTTCCCGTGGACGCTGGCTTGACTTGATACGTCCGGCGGACGCAAGCCTTTGAAACCCATTTGTAACTCGCTGCCTTTCGGCTCACGAGCTGGGGCGGCGAGCGTGGTGCCACACTTGTGTGGCCGGGTTTCCCGTGGACGCTGGCTAGACCAGATACGTCCTGCGGACGCAAGTCTTTGAAACCCATTTGTGACTCAATGCCTTTCGGCTTACGAGCTGGGCGGCGAGCGCGGAGCCAGATTTGTGTGGCCAGGTTTCCCGTGGACGCTGGCTAGACCAGATACGTCCAGCGGACGCAAGCCTTTGAAACCCATTTGTGACTCACTGCCTTTCGGCTTACGAGCTGGGCGGCGAGCGTGGTGCCACATTTGTGTGGCCGGGTTTCCCGTGGACGCTGGCTAGACCAGATACGTCCGGCGGACGCAAGCCTTTGAAACCCATTTGTAACTCGTTGCCTTTCGGCTCACGAGATGGGCGGCGAGTGCGGTGCCATATTTGTGTGGCCGAGTTTCCCGTGGACGCTGGCTAGACCGAATACGTCCGGTGGACACAAGCCTTTGAAACACATTTGTGACTCGCTGCCTTTCGGTTTACGAGCTGGGCGGCGAGCATGGTGCCACACTTGTGTGGTCGGGTTTCCCGTGGACGCTGGCTAGACCAGATACGTCATGCGGACGCAAGCCTTTGAAACCCATTTGTGACTCGCTGCCTTTCGGTTTACGAGCTGGGCGGCGAGCGCGATGCCACATTTGTGTGGACGGGTTTCCCGTTGACGCTGGCTAGACCAGATACGTCCGGCGGACGCAAGCCTTTGTAACCCATTTGTAACTCGCTGCCTTTCGGCTCACGAGCTGGGCGGCGAGCGTGGTGCCACACTTGTGTGGCCGGGTTTCCCGTGGACACGGGCTAGACCAGATACGTCCGGCGGACGCAAGCCTTTGAAACCCATTTGTAACTCGCTGCCTTTCGGCTCACGAGCTAGGCGGCGAGCGCGGTGCCACACTTGTGTGGCCGGGTTTTCCGTGGACGCTGGGTAGACCAGATACGTCCGGCGGACGCAAGCCTTTGAAACCCATTTGTAACTCGCTGCCTTTCGGCTCACGAGCTGGGCGGCGAGCGTGGTGCCACACTTGTGTGGCCGGGTTTCCCGTGGACACTGGCTAGACCAGATACGTCCGGCGGACGCAAGCCTTTGAAACCCATTTGTAACTCGCTGCCTTTCGGCTCACGAGCTGGGCGGCGAGCATGGTGCCACACTTGTGTGGTCGGGTTTCCCGTGGACGCTGGCTAGACCAGATACGTCATGCGGACGCAAGCCTTTGAAACCCATTTGTGACTCGTTGCCTTTGAAACCCATTTGTAACTCGCTGCCTTTCGGCTCACGAGCTAGGCGGCGAGCGCGGTGCCACACTTGTGTGGCCGGGTTTTCCGTGGACGCTGGCTAGACCAGATACGTCCGGCGGACGCAAGCCTTTGAAACCCATTTGTAACTTGCTGCCTTTCGGCTCACGAGCTGGGCAGCGAGCGCGGTGCCACATTTGTGTGGCCAGGTTTCCCGTGGACGCTTGCTAGACCGAATACGTCAGGCGGACGCAAGCCTTTGAAACCCATTTTTGACTCGCTACCTTTCGGCTCACGAGCTGGGCGGCGAGCGCGGTGCGACATTTGTGTGGCCGGGTTTCCCGTGGACGCTGGCTAGACTTGATACGTCCGGCGGACGCAAGCCTTTCAAACCCATTTGTAACTCGATGCCTTTCGGCTCACGAGCTGGGTGGCGAGTGTGGTGCCACACCTGTGTGGCCGGGTTTTCCGTGGACGCTGGCTAGACCAGATACGTCTCGCGGAAGCAAGCTTTGAAACCCATTTGTAACTCGCTGCCTTTCGGCTCACGAGCTTGGCGGCGAGCGTGGTGCCACACTTGTGTGGCCGGGTTTCCCGTGGCCGCTGGCTAGACCAGATACGTCCGGCGGACGCATGCCTTTGAAACCCATTTGTAACTCGCTGCCTTTCGGCTCACGAGCTGGGCGGCGAGCGCGGTGCCACATTTGTGTTGCCATACCGTCTCATGAACATGGCACCATTGGGCGCGTGCGTCACGTGACAAGCAAGGTTAGGTGCAGACTTGATCCCCTGGCGAGTGTGGCACCTTAGTGCGCTGGTCGTATTTCCGGGTTGGGTCTCTTGGGTCGACCCTTGTGCTTTTGTGAGTGCGGCGCCCTGGTGTGCGTTTCACGTTTGGGTACTCAAGTGGCCCATTCATATTCGTTACTCGACTCGAAGAGTGAACTCGACCCGAGGAGATATGTAGAGTCGACACGAGGAGTAGCCAGTCGACTCGCGGATTCGGTACTTGACTCGAGGATTGGACTCAACTCGAGGCGACATCTAGAGTCGGCACGAGGAGTAGCTTGTCGACTCGTGGACTCGGTACTCGACTCGAGGAGTCAACTCAACTCGAGGAGAAACGTAGAGTCAGGACGAGGAGTAGCTTGTCTACTCGTGGACTCGGTACTTGACTCGAGGAGTGAACTCAACTCGAGGAGAAACGTAGAGTCGGCACGAGGAGTAGCTTGTCGACTCGTGGACTCGGTGCTCGACTCGAGGAGTGAACTCGACTCGAGGAGAAACGTAGAGTCAGCACGAGGAGTAGCTTGTCGACTCGTGGACTCAGTACTCGACTCGAGGAATGAACTCAACTCGAGGAGAAACGTAGAGTCGGCACGAGGAGTAGCTTGTCGACTCGTGGACTCGGTGCTCGACTCGAGGAGTGAACTCGACTCGAGGAGAAACGTAGAGTCAGCACAAGGAGTAGCTTGTCGACTCGTGGACTCGGTACTCGACTCGAGGAATGAACTCAACTCGAGGAGAAACGTAGAGTCGGCACGAGGAGTAGCTTGTCGACTCGTGGACTCGGTGCTCGACTCAAGGAGTGAACTCGACTCGAGGAGAAACGTAGAGTTGGCACGAGGAGTAGCTTGTCGACTCGTGGACTCGGTACTCGACTCGAGGAATGAACTCAACTCGAGGAGAGACGTAGAGTCGGCACGAGTAGTAGCTTGTCGACTCGTGGATTCGGTACTCGACTCGAGGAGTGAACTCGACCCGAGGAGATATGTAGAGTCGACACGAGGAGTAGCCAGTCGACTCGCGGATTCGGTACTTGACTCGAGGAGTGAACTCAACTCGAGGAGAAACGTAGAGTCGGCATGAGGAGTAGCTTGTCGACTCGTGGACTCGGTACTCGACTCGAGGAGTCAACTCAACTCGAGGAGAAACGTAGAGTCAGCACGAGGAGTAGCTTGTCTACTCGTGGACTCGGTACTTGACTCGAGGAGTGAACTCAACTCGAGGAGAAACGTAGAGTCGGCACGAGGAGTAGCTTGTCGACTCGTGGACTCGGTGCTCGACTCGAGGAGTGAACTCGACTCGAGGAGAAACGTAGAGTCAGCACGAGGAGTAGCTTGTCGACTCGTGGACTCGGTACTCGACTCGAGGAATGAACTCAACTCGAGGAGAAACGTAGAGTCGGCACAAGGAGTAGCTTGTCGACTCGTGGACTCGGTGCTCGACTCGAGGAGTGAACTCGACTCGAGGAGAAACGTAGAGTTGGCACGAGGAGTAGCTTGTCGACTCGTGGACTCGGTACTCGACTCGAGGAATGAACTCAACTCTAGGAGAGACGTAGAATCGGCACGAGGAGTAGCTTGTCGACTCGTGGATTCGGTACTCGACTCGAGGAGGGAACTTAACTCGAGGAGAAACGTAGAGTCGGCACGCGGAGTAGCTTGTCGACTCGTGGACTTGGTACTCCACTCGAGGAGTGAACTCAACTCGAGGAGAAACGTAGAGTCGGCATGAGGAGTAGCTTGTCGACTCGTGGACTCGGTGCTCGACTCGAGGAGTGAACTCAACTCGAGGAGAAACGTAGAGTCGGCACGCGGAGTAGCTTTTCGACTCGTGGACTTGGTACTTGACTCGAGGAGTGACCTCAACTCGAGGTGACATGTAGAGTCGGCACGAGGAGCAGTTCACTCGGCCATAGGGCAGTTCACTCGGCCAATGGCCGAGTGAACCTTCCAGCCGCCCAGGCAGTTCACTCGGCCATTGGCCGAGTGAACCATCCAGCAGTTCACTCGGCCAATGGCCGAGTGAACCTTCCAGCCGCCCAGGCAGTTCACTCGGCCATTGGCCGAGTGAACCTTCCAGCAGTTCACTCGGCCAATGGCCGAGTGAACCTTCCAGCCGCCCAGGCAGTTCACTCGGCCATTGGCCGAGTGAACCTTCCAGCAGTTCACTCGGCCAATGGCCGAGTGAACCTTCCAGCCGCCCAGGCAGTTCACTCGGCCATTGGCCGAGTGAACCTTCCAGCAGTTCACTCGGCCAATGGCCGAGTGAACCTTCCCGCTGCCCATGCAGTTCACTCGGCCATTGGTCGAGTGAACCTTCCAGCAGTTCACTCGGCCAATGGCCGAGTGAACCTCAGCCGGCCCAAGCCTTTCACTCGGCCAATGGCCGAGTGAACCTCACCACCATGTTCACTCGGCCATTGGCCGACCCAACCATTGAAGGGGTCAAATGGCCGACTCAAGCATGCTCACTCGGCCAAGGGGTCTTCAAACCATCTCTTGGCCGCCTATAAATACAAGGGTCCCTCCCTTGACCCAGGTAATCCATTTTTGAGTCCCGAAACGCTGCCGAACTCGTACTTCGCTCGTTTCGCTCATCTTTGGCCTCTCACCACCCCTAAAACCTCTATACTCCACCTCAATCCCACTAATGTTGAGCGTCGGAGAGGTAAACAGGGGCACCCCCCCTGTTTCCCCTTTGTAGTTCACAATCCCTTTCTTGCTTTTCAGGTATCGAGACGAGGTGAGCTTCACCCATAGCTAAGGGACGACTTGGGATACCAAGTCCGACACGCTCGAGCCGGAGTGAGACGACTTGGTCCGGCCTTGAGTCTAACCACTCTGGGCTCCTAAATCGTTGTCTGAAAATCAGCGACAACATTTTGGCGCTAGAAGGAGGGGATCTCTCGACCTTGGCGACACATCCCCTCTACCAGTCTTCTTCTCACTTCTACAACTCTCGAGAGATGAGTCATGGCCCCGCCACCGCCGTGGGCGCCCAAGCAACGAGCTCGAGGTGCGGCCTCCGAAGCCCCGTGCGTCGTCTTGGAGGGCAACCTCGTGATAACGAGAGCCAGCCCCGAGACCCGGCGAATGACCCCGAGGCCGCAGTCCGAGAGGACACTACTCGAAGGCTCACCAAACTCCTAGACCGCCCCGGCGTTACCGGTGCGCTCATCGCCGACCTCCTCGACTTCAACGACGTTGACGACATCAACCACGAGACCAACCTCGACCACGCTATTCACGAAAGTGGACACACGCACACGCTTCCAAGGGGACACCCTCGGGCGGCCGCGTCGAAACGTCAACTTTCTGATGAGCACCCGCACGCGCCCTCGAGGGGGCACCCTCGGGCGACCACGTCAAGACGACAAGTGTCGAAAGGTACACGGGGGCGCTCAACCTCTAAGCCCCGAGAGGGATGCTCCAAGCTATCCATCCGCCTCCAAAACCCCCAGGGAGATGACGACAACAATGGCCGTGTCGTCTATCGAGAACGTCACTCAAATGACGCACTCTCGCCTAAAGTGATAGGGACGGCCACCGGAGACTTGATAGATCACCTCAATTCCCAGAAGGAATCTCAAGAGAGCGACTTGAGGGAAAAGCTCAACGCCCAACACGAGATCGCGAGCAAGATCGTATTGGGGCGTCAACCACCTGACGCTGCTAACTACGCACCTAACAAGAAACGCGCCTCCACACTCGCCGCATCGGCCGTCGCTCCCGACTCGCGAAGGAAGAGGCGCAGAAAAGGTCGAGTCCCTAATGACCTTCCTTCTCCGACCCCGAAGCGATCCTTCATCCCGCTCAACACACCGCCCGACTGGATCCTGAGCTTACGCCGCGATGAGTTGGGAAGCCCCGCTCCACTCACAAAGGACCCCGCGAAGCGAGATCGAAGTAGGTTCTGCGAATACCACAAAGATCACGAGCACGTGACGATCGAATGCAACCAGCTTAAGAAGCGAATTGATTCCCTAATTCGAGGTGGGGACTTCAAGGAATTCGTCGCATCTGCTAGCAAGCCATGATTGTCGCGACTTCGACCTTTAAATTCATGCCCGAACCCGATCGGCTTCGTGATCACTTTTATTTCGAAAATGTAATTTCTTCTTTTTTCAAAGAAGGCCAAGTGCCATGACTACCTGTAACGACCCCCTTTATTGCAATAAAAAGTTATTCTACACATGACAACCTTTTTGTATACCTCCAACACAAGAGTTTCTTGGCCTTCGTCTCACAAACGCAAGAAACTCGGGGGGTAACAGGGATCAATGCTCAATCAAAAACAACTCAACAACAACTCAAAGAAAAAATATAATAATAAAGTCTCAAGGGGCCAATGGTTAGGCCGGAGGTCCCAAAGAAAGACATCTCACGTAACTCCTCAAGATGAGTTCATTCCTCGAGTCGAGTTTCGAATCCGCGAGTCGACCGATACTCCTCGCGCCGACTCTTCACGGAACTCCTCGCGCAGGCCCTGCATAAGCCCTCGAGCCGAGTTCGAGTCCACGAGTCGACTGATACTCCTCGTGCCGACTCTTCACACATCTCCTCGAGACGAGCTCATTCCTCGAGTCGAGCTCCAAGTCTGCGAGTCGACCGATACTCCTCGCGCCGACTCTTCACGGAACTCCTCGTGCAGGCCCTGCATAAGCCCTCGAGCCGAGTTCAAGTCCACGAGTCGACTGATACTCCTCGTGCCGACTCTTCACACATCTCCTCGAGACGAGCTCATTCCTCGAGTCGAGCTCCGAGTCCGCGAGTCGACCGATACTCCTCGCGCCGACTCTTCACGAAACTCTTCGTGCAGGCTCTACATAAGCCCTCGAGCCCAGTTCGAGTCCACGAGTCGACTGATACTCCTCGTGCCGACTCTTCACACATCTCCTCGAGACGAGCTCATTCCTCGAGTCGAGCTCCGAGTCCGCGAGTCAACAGATACTCCTCATGCCGACTCTTCACGAAACTCCTCGTGCAGGCTCCACGTGAGTCCTCGAGTCGAGTTCGAGTCCACGAGTTGACCGATACTCCTCGGTCCGACTTCACATGCCTCCCCGAGACGAGTTCATTCCTCGAGTTGAGTATCGAGCCCACAAGCCAACTAACCACTCCTCGTGCAGGCTCTACATGAGCCCTCGAGTTGAGTATCGAGCCCACAAGCCAACTAACCACTCCTCGTGCAGGCTCTACATGAGCCCTCGAGTTGTGTCCCGAGTCCACAAGTCAACTAACTACTCCTCGTGCAGGCTCTACGTGAGTCCTCGAGTTGAGTCCCGAGTCCGCGCTCGCCGCCCAGCTCGTGAGCCGAAAGGCAGCGAGTTACAAATGGGTTTCAAAGGCTTGCGTCCGCCAGGTCGTATCTGGTCTAGCTAGCGTCCACGGGAAACCTCGCCACGTAAATGTGGCACCGCGCTCGCCGCCCAGCTCGTGAGCCGAAAGGCAGCGAGTTACAAATGGGTTTCAAAGGCTTGCGTCCACCAGGACGTATCTGGTCTAGCCAGCGTCCACGGGAAACCTCACCACGCAAATGTGGCACCACGCTCGCCGCCCAGCTCGTGAGCCGAAAGGCAGCGAGTTACAAATGGGTTTCAAAGGCTTGCGTTTGCCAGGACGTATCTGGTCTAGCCAGCGTCCACGGGAAACCTCGCCACGCAAATGAGGCACCGCGCTCGCCGCCCAGCTCGTGAGCCGAAAGGCAGCGAGTTACAAATGGGTTTCAAAGGCTTGCGTCTGCCAGGACGTATCTGGTCTAGCCAGCGTCCACGGGAAACCTCGCCACGCAAATGTGGCACCGCGCTCGCCGCCCAGCTCGTGAGCCGAAAGGCAGTGAGTTACAAATGGGTTTCAAAGGCTTGCGTCCGCCAAGACGTATCTGGTCTAGCCAGCGTCCATGGGAAACTTCGCCACGCAAATGTGGCACCGCGCTCACCGCCCAACTCGTGAGCCGAAAGGCAGCGCGTTACAAATGGGTTTCAAAGGCTTGCGTCCGCCAGGACGTATCTGGTCTAGCCAGCGTCCACGAGAAACCTCGCCACGCAAATGTGGCACCGCGCTCGCCGCCCTGCTCGTGAGCCGAAAGGCAGCGAGTTACAAATGGGTTTCAAAGGCTTGCGTCCGCCAGGACGTATCTGGTCTAGCCAGCGTCCACGGGAAACCTCGCCACGCAAATGTGGCACCGCGCTCGCCGCCCAGCTCGTGAGCCGAAAGGCAGCGAGTTACAAATGGGTTTAAAAGGCTTGCGTCCGCCAGGACGTATCTGGTCTAGCCAGCGTCCATGGGAAACCTGGCCACACGAATGTGGCACCGCGCTCGCCGCCCAGCTCGTGAGCCGAAAGGCAGCGAGTTTCAAATGGGTTTCAAAGGGTTGCGTCCGCCGGGCGTACCTGGTCTAGCCAGCGTCCACAGGAAACCTCGCCACGCGAATGTGGCTTCGCGCTCGCCGCCCAGCTCGTGAGCCGAAGGGCAGCGAGTTTCAAATGGGTTTCAAGGGCTTCCGTCCGCCGGGAGTATCTGGTCTAGCCAGCGTCCGCGGGAAACCCGGTCACACAAATGTGGCACCAAGGCCCCCCGTGGCCCAGGCCGTGCGGACCGATCATGCCTTCATTTTTTAGGTCAAGAAAACAAGCCACACACGATCAACTCGGAACAAAAGCCGTCCCCCACGACGCACAAAAGCCGTCCCCCGTGACGCACATAAAGCCGTCCCCCGTGACGCACAAAAGCCGTCCCTTGCGACGCACAAAGGCCGTCCGCCGTGATGCACAAAATCCGTCCCTTGCGATGCACAAAGGCCGTCCCTCGTGACGCACAATAAGTCGTCCCTCGTGACGCACAAAGGCCGTCACTCGTGACGCGCAAAGGTCGTTCCCCGTGACGCGAACCCGAGAGCATTCATACCGCATCCGCGTAAAAGCGTAGATTTTGAGTTTCCACTCGACCTATGCTCGACCGGAAACTCGGGGGGCTAATGTTCTCGGCCCGTCTAGGGCCGACGAGGACAAAGGCATTTCTTCGACCCGCGTGGCTGGTGCGAGGTCTTGAACGGTGAATCCCTGACCCAACCAGGGGCCGGCCCAAACCAATGGCCAAGTCAAATGCCTTGCCCGGCCATTGGCCGAGTCAATGGCTCACTCGGCCATAGGGCAGTTCACTCGGCCAATGGCCGAGTGAACCTTCCAGCCGCCCAGGCAGTTCACTCGGCCATTGGCCGAGTGAACCATCCAGCAGTTCACTCGGCCAATGGCCGAGTGAACCTTCCAGCCGCCCAGGCAGTTCACTCGGCCATTGGCCGAGTGAACCTTCCAGCAGTTCACTCGGCCAATGGCCGAGTGAACCTTCCAGCCGCCCAGGCAGTTCACTCGGCCATTGGCCGAGTGAACCTTCCAGCAGTTCACTCGGCCAATGGCCGAGTGAACCTTCCAACTGCCCATGCAGTTCACTCGGCCATTGGCCGAGCGAACCTTCCAGCAGTTCACTCGGCCAATGGCCGAGTGAACCTCAGCCGGCCCAAGCCTTTCACTCGGCCAATGGCCGAGTGAACCGCACCACCATGTTCACTCGGCCATTGGCCGACCCAACCATTGAAGGGGTGAAATGGCCGACTCAAGCATGCTCACTCGGCCAAGGGGTCTTTAAACCACCTCTTGGCCGCCTATAAATACAAGGGTCCCTCCCTTGACCCAGGTAATCCATTTTTGAGTCCCGAAACGCTGCCGAACTCGTACTTTGCTCGTTTCGCTCATCTTTGGCCTCTCACCACCCCTAAAACCTCTATACTCCACCTCAATCCCACTAATGTTGAGCGTCGGAGAGGTAAACAAGGGCCACCCCCCTGTTTCCCCTTTGTAGTTCACAATCTCTTTCTTGCTTTTCAGGTATCGAGACGAGGTGAGCTTCACCCATAGCTAAGGGACGACTTGGGATACCAAGTCCGACACGCTCGAGCCGGAGTGAGACCACTTGGTCCGGCCTTGGGTCTAACCACTCTGGGCTCCTAAATCGTTGTCCGAAAATCAGCGACAACATCTTATATAAAATGACAATAAGTTCAAGCGCGAATTCAATGACGAAAGTTGTGTCGGTCGTGGCCGTGAATGCTAGGCGCGTGTTAGACAGTGCTCATCATCTCATTGTCTTTGTGCTAGAGGATTCTCCCTTTTGACAAGTCGGTTGCTCGGTTGAGGTCACCTCGCTAGTGAATGTGATGAACTCTTTGAGGTGCCCACCTCGGATCAGGGAATCAATTTGCTTCCTAAGCCGGTAGCATTCGATTGTCACGTGTCCGTGATCCCGGTGATATTCGCATTGCTTGATTTTGTCCCTCGTCGCGGGGTCCGTCTTCAATGGGGGCGGAGATCCTAGCTTCTCCCTGTGTAAGCTTAGGATTCGGCCGGGCGTCGTGTTGAGTGGGACGAAGGATTGCTTCGGGGCTGGAGAAGGATGGTCATTAGGGACTCGACCGTTTCTACGCCTCTTCCTTCGCGAGCCGAGACCGGTGGCTGGTGCCATGAGTGTGGCGGCGCGCTTCTTATTGGATGCGCGGTCAACAACGTTGGGTGGTTGATGTCCCAAGACGACTTCTCTCTCGATCCCGCGTTGGGCGTTGAGTTTCTCTCTCAAGTATCCACGGGATTCCCTTCGGGAATCGAGATGGTCTCTCAAGTCTCCGTCGGCCATGCCTATCACCCTCGGCAAGGATACGTCGTTCAAGTGACGCCCTCGACAGACGCCACAGCCATTGACGTCGTCATCCCCCCGGGGGTTTTGGACGCGGATGGTGAGCTTGGAGCGTCCCTTTCGGGACCTAGAGGTCGAGCGTCCCCGAGTATTACTCGACACTTCACGCCTTGACGCGGTCGCCCGATGGTGTCCCCTCGAGGGCGCGTGCGTGTGCTCATTAGAAAGTTGACGTCTAGACGCGGTCGCCCGAGGGTGTCCCCTTTGAAGTGTGCGCGTGCGTCCCCTTTTGTGAATAGCGTGGTGGAGGTTTGTCTCGTTGGTTCTTGACTTCGTCACGTAACCGGGGTCTTCCTCGTCATGGTCGACGTAGTTGTCGGGGTCGAGGAGGTCGGCGATGAGCGCGCCGGTGACGCCGGGGCGGTCTAGGAGCTCGGCCAGCCTTCGAGCCGTGTCCTCTCGGACTGCGGCCTCGGGGACATTCGTCGGGTCTCGATGCTGGCTCTCATTATCATGAGGATGCCCTTCGAGACGGTGCGCAGAGCTTTGGAGGTCGTGACTCGAGCTAGTCGCTCGGGTGCCCACGGAGGTGGCGGGGACACGACTCATCTCTTGAGAGTCGTAGAAGTAGCAGGAAAGAGGGATGGAAGGGAGAGCGCCGCCAAGGTCGGGAGGTCCCCTCCTTCTAGCGCCAAAATGTTGTCGCTGTTTTTCGGACAACCATTTAGGAGCCCAAAGTGGTTAGACCCAAGGCCAGACCAAGTGGTCTCACTTCGGCTCGAGCGTGTCGGACTCGGTATCCCGAGTCGTCCCTTAGCTGTGAATGTCCCTTGAGTTTGTCAGAGTACCTGAAAAGGAGTAAAGTACAGGAGAACTAGGAAGGGAAAACAGAGGGGGTGCCTCTGTTTACCTCTCCGACGCTCAACATTAGTAGGATTGAGGTGGATATAGAGGGTTTAAGTGTTTAGAGGCCAAAGATGAGTGAAACGAGTGAGTTATGAATTCGACAGCGTTTCGGGGCTCAAAATTGGATTACCTTGACCGGGGGGACCCCGGCATTTATAGGCGACCGAGGGGCATTTTGGGCATCCCCTTGGGTCGGCCGTGGAGCCGGAGGCCGGCTTTGGGTCGGCCATGGAGCCGAAGGCCAGCCCTGGGTCGGCCATGGAGCCGGAGGCCGACCCTGGGTCGTCCATGGAGCCGAATGCCGGCCAGGGAGTTGGAGGCCGAGCTCATGAGGCCGAAGGTCGAGCTCATGATGCCGAGTGGAGGTCGAGCTCACTTGGCCGAGGTCATGAGGCCGAGGTCGAGCTCATGATGCCGAGTGGAGGTCGAGCTCACTTGGCCGAGCTCATGAGGCCGAGGTCGAGCTCATGAGGCCGAGGTCGAGCTCATGAGGCCGAGTGGAGGTCGAGCTCATGAGGCCGAGCCCTGGTGGACCGATCTTTGGCCTCTCGGCCATGGGACCCCGCGGGCGCCCGCGGGAGCTGTCGACCCGGAACGGGCCGACAACACTCATATTAGTTTTTATTTACATGTGTTTGCTCTTTGTCTAGGTTAGTAAAAACGTTTTACTTATCAAAATAAATTTTTTAAAATTCCGCCGCTTACCGAAGCGTTAAACTTTTTCTTAAACCCTAGATCAATTCCGACAAATGGTATCAGAGCTATGGTCAAAGATATGCATGTACATGTATTTAAAATATGAGCTTGAAAATCGTTTTCGAAAGTTTACTAATTTTGTGACAAGTTAGAATTGTTTTCTTAGATTTTTTTTAATTTATTGCTCTTGCCTTTAAATTAAAAATCATGTTGATTTTCTATGAGTTTGGGATGTTATTAAAACACATTAGAATCAGTTCTAAAAGTTTTTAATTTTTTATATTAAAAAACGTGTTTTTAAATTTGAGAAAATTTCGAGTAAATTTTGTGACTAGTTTTCTTGTCTTACTAGTTTCCTTTGTTTACTTGAATCGTTTTATGCATGTTGTTATTTCTTTTATACCATGTTATTACCTTGCTACTAAAACACAAATAAAATTAACAACTTCCTAAAACTTTCCGTTACACTCGATTCTTTTTCGCGCCTAAAAAGAGCGAACTTTAATTATTTATTTTTCTTCGAGCTGGAGTAAAACCCGCAGTAAAAGTAGCATAACTCGAAATTTAATGATTCTTGAATCAAATTAAAGCTCTGTCTGTCCTCTTTCCAATGCCACCAGTTTTGGGTCAAAAAGGACATCGGAGCCATCAGTTATGACGATTTTACTCCGAGGTGTGCGGCTGTTCCGAAAGTCCAGTTTTTTTTTTTTAATCCGGATTTTCAGCCCCACTTCCATGAGTTATAGAACTCTAATGAGAAAATTTTCTTGAGTAAAAATGTTTTTCATAAGATTATAAACATGATGTGAAAGATTAAAATGTTTTGATTTTTTAAAGTTTAATTGAAATTGAATTTTTAATAAACCAGTTTGAATTTTGAAAAAACGTTTTCGTTTTCAAACTTGAAAATATTGTCATCCAAATCAAATAAGTTTTCAAAATGTTTTCAAAACTATATCTATATCACATATGTTCAAAATCTATATGCCCTTGAAAATTTGAGTGGGAGGCCTCCGTGTAGACAAGCCGCAAAATAAAAAGATGTGTAATCTCAAACTTTCAAGTGTTCGAGTGAGTTGAAGGTCATACTTCCCTCATGCACTTTCCTGAAATAGAAAATAGGAAAAGATCCGAGTATGTCCTGTTGTCGGTCGTTTTCGGAAAACCCGAGACTCCAAGAAGGCACGTCGTTCAAAGGGCCGATGGTCAGGCCGGAGGTCTTGAAGAGCGGCGAGCCTTCCATCACAAGTCAACCGGCGAGCCCTCGCGCAAAATCCTCAACTCCTTGAGACGAGCCTAGCCCCTCGACTTGAGACTTGAGTCGGCTCCTTGAGTCGAGACTCGCCCCTCGAATCGAGACTTGATTCAGTCTCCCTGAGTCGAGCCTTGAGTCCGTCACCTCGAGTCGAGCCTCGCCCCTCGAGTCGAGCCTTGAATCAGTCTCCTTGAGTCGAACCTCGCACCTCGCGTCGAGCCTTGAGTAGGTCTCCTCGAGTCGAGCCTCGACTCGGATTCTATCCGTCGAAAAAGTACATTCATGTCACAAACCCGGGATGCAAAGCCCAAGATGGCTTTACGGGCCAGTTAGAGCGACGGTCGTGAAAAACCCACGAAGGCGCAGCCCAGCGCGCGCCGCGCCCACCGCGCCGTGCGGCGCGCGCGTGGTGCGCCGCTGCTTCTTGTGCGCCTCCACTTGAAGAGGTGCGCGCCCCTAGTCCCACATGGACGACGAAGGACCTTCTTAAGGCCCTCGAACACTTGTATAAACCCCCTCTCCCTGAGGGGGAAGCAAACCAATCTTCTCCTATCGATACGCTCGAATTCTCTCTCTCCTCTGCTTCTTTTGATGCCATCTTTGGCCTGAAGCATTCCCACAAGTCTCTCTCGTTCTCAGAGGTTCTGAAGCACTCTCGGGGACTTCCCGGACGTCGCTCCCTCTGCTCGAACGCCCTCTAGTGCTCAAGCACGCTCCTAGGGTTCTCGACTAGAGTCCCCCTACGCGTCAAATATGCTAGACGCGAATGCGATCTCCGAAGTTTTGAGACGCCGCCGAGGACTCCTCCGCGTCCCGTCTCCTTCGTCGAGTACGCCTCTCCACCAAGGCTCCGTGCCTCACACTGCGTTACATATGCCTGAACTACGTTCTGACCTGATCCCACACACGGGTACGTAGGCAGCCGACACACAAGGCACAGTCACTCCTCCTCCTCACCCCTTCCCTCTTTCAAGAGGCGGGTTGATCGGAGAAAACCCTAGCTCGAGACTTTCGAGTTCACACTTTTGGACCGGGTGCGATCACTTGGTACGGCCTTGGATCGAACCGCCCGAGGTATATAGTAGTTGTTCATTTTCGTGCGACAACATTTTGGTGCTAGAAGGAGGGGACTTCCCGACCTGTTCAGCCCGAAATCCCTTCTATCCATCTTCTTCTTTTCTTCTGCAAACTCGATTTTCTCGGACTTGAGAAAAGATGAGTAATCAGCCACCCGTACGTTCTAAGGGCGTGAACAACCCCAATAACGTCACTGGGACCAAAAAATACTTCTTATGCTCCCGAGCGCATGGTGACGAAGAGTCGCTCCACGAAGAGAGCTCGACCCGCTCACCATCTCCATCTCCAGATAGCAGGGACAACCGCATCATGGAGTTGGAGGACAATATCCGCCAACTAAAGGCGAAGAACGCGAGGTACCACAGCCGACTGGCTGCAAAGCGACCTGCGCATGATACGGTGATCCCCAACGGGGATCCTGAGAACCTCAATGAGGAAAGCCGCGACCGCGACCCTGATTACGAGGGTACTGGCGATTCAGAGAATATCGAGACTTCTCTTACGAAGGACGGGGGACTCCCCACCGTGTTGGAGCTGGTCCATCTAATCCCATACCCCGGACAGGCGACGCGCTGGCAGCTTCTCAAGAGGGGAATTCCCGACGTTCAACCCTCAACCGACTAGGTCAAAGGGAGAATATTGCGGAAAGTCAGGACACGCAGAGAGCGCGCCGTCGCAGACGAAGCCTGCGCCTCTGTACGACCAGCCCTGATCTTAGGGACCACCTCACTGCTCAACGCATTGGGCGTGGCAATGATCTGAGAGAGCGACTAAGCTCTAGACCCAACATCCCAGCTGGCAGCCCCAACTAACGGGAACCGCCGTGCAAGGCAAGGGTCTAACGAAAGGCGACAGGTAACTCCTCCCGAACAGGGGGTTACTCCAATGACCGGTCTCGATGTGGTTACTATGATCCACAATCTTCGGAATGAGGTACGAGATCTCCGAGAATACGGAATAGGTGGAAGCACCTATGGACTCATTGAGGAGAATTCACCGCCTTTCACGGCTCAGATATTGGCCGAGGTTTGTACGGGGAATTTCAAACTTCCCAACCTCACTCCCTATAATGGAAAATCATATCCTCCTTACCACATCCAGCACTATGAAACCTGGATGACGATGCAGGGTGTCTCTCCTGGCGTCATGTCCCAAGCTTTTAGTTTGACCCTCGCCGGACCCAGTTTTGAGTGGTTCAAAAACTTAAGGCCAGGAAGCATCCACTCGTTCAAAGACCTTAAGGACATGTTCCTAGCACGGTTTGCTACATCTATAGTGTTGTCGGCCCGTCAACGACCGACAGGGGCAAAAGAGTCAAAACGCGCCACGATAGGCGAGACCGTCACAACGACTCCCGACCGGCCAGCCAAGGACCACACAACGACTCCCGGCCGGCCACGGCCCGACCAGTCGCCTCTCGGCCGGCGGCCGCCCGGCCAATGGCCGGCCCAGAGCCGGCGCCCGGCCGATGGCCGGCCCAAAGCTGGCCCTTGCCTCCATGGCCGACCCAGAGCCGGCCATTGCCTCCATGGCCGACCCAGAGCCGGCCATTGCCTCCATGGCCGACCCGGAGCCGGCCATTGCCTCCATGGCGGACCCGGAGCCGGCCATTGCCTCCATGGCCGACCCGGAGCCGGCCATTGCCTCCATGGCCGACCCGGAGCCGGCCATTGCCTACATGGCCGACCCAGAGCCAGCCATTGCCTCCAAGGCCGACCCAGAGCCGGCCATTGCCTCCACGGCCGACCCAGAGCCGACCATTGCCTCCACGGCCGACCCAGAGCCGGCCATTGCCTCCATTGCCGAACCAGAGCCGGCCATTGCCTCCATGGCTGACCCAGAGCCGGCCACTGCCTCCATGGCTGACCCAGAGCCGGCCATTGCCTCCATGGCCGGCCCAGAGCCGGCCATTGCCTCCATGGCCGACCCAGAGCCGGCCATTGCCTCCATGGCCGACCCTGAGCCGGCCCTCGGCCAAGGGGATGCCCAAAATGCTCCTTGGTCGTTTATAAATACAAGGGTCCCCCCCTTGACCCAGGTAATCCAGTTTTGAGTGTCGAAACGTTGTCGAACTCGTACTTCACTCGTTTCGCTCATCTTTGGCCTCTCACCACCTCTAAAACCTCTATATTCCACCTCAATCCTACTAATGTTGAGCGTCGGAGAGGTAAACAGAGGCACCCCCTCTGTTTTCCCTTCCTAGTTCACCCGTTCTTTCTTCCTTTTCAGGTACTTGGACGAACTCGAGGGATATTCACTGCTAAGGGATGACTTGGGATACCAAGTCCGACACGCTCGAGCCCGAACGCGACCACTTGGTCCGACCTTGGGTCGAACCGTTTGGGGCTCCTAAATCGTTGTCCGAAAAATGGCGACAACATTTTGGCGCTAGAAGGAGGGTACCTCCCGACCTTGGCGACGTTCTCCCTTGCATTCCTCCCCGCCACCTCCGTGAGCGCCCAAGCGACTAGCTCGAGGTACGGCCTCCGAAGCCCTACGCATCGTCTAGGAGGGCAACCTCGTGATAACGAGAGCCAGCCCCGAGACCCGGCGAATGACCCCGAGGCCGCAGTCCGAGGGGACACGGCTCAAAGGCTTGCCGAACTCTTAGACCGCCCCGGCGTCACCAGCGCGCTCATCGCCGACCTCCTCGACTCCAACAACGTCGACGACATCAACCACGACGAGAAAAACCCCGATTACGTGGCGAAGTCGAGAACCAATGAGACCAACCTCGACCACGCTGTTCACGAAAGTGAACGCGCACGCACGCCTTCGAGGGGACACCCTCAAGCGAAAGCACCAAAACATCAGTCAATGGTTGAACGCACACATGCGCCCTCGAGGCGACACCCTCGAGAGACCACGTCGAGGCGTCGAGGATCGCACAATACCCGATGACGCTCAATCTAAAGGTCCCGAAAGGGATGCTCCGAGCTCACCATTCGCGTCCAAGGTCCCCGGATGGACGACGACACCGAATGTCGTGGCGCCCGTCGAGGACGTCGCTCGAACGATATATCCTTGCCAAGGGTGATAGGGACGGCCAATGGAGACTTGAGAGAGAAATTCAACGCCCGGCGCCAGACCGCGAGAGAGGCTGCCTTGGGACACCAATCACCCAACACTGCTGATCGCGCATCCAACAAAAAGCGCGCCACCACACTCATGGCACTGGCCACCGGTCCCGGCTCGCGAAAGAAGAGGCGTAGAAATGGTCAAGTCCCTAATGACCATCCTTCTCCGGCCCCGAAGCAATCCTTCGTCCCTCTCAACGCAATGCCCGACAGGATCCTGAGCTTGCAGAGAGAGAAGCTGGGATCCCCGCCTCTGATGAAGAAGGACCCCGCAACGCAAGATAAGAGCAAACAGTGCGAATATCACCATGACCACGGGCACGCGACAACTGAATGCTACAAACTTAGGAAGCAAATTGATTCCCTGATTCGAGGTAGGGACCTCAAGGAATTCGTCGCATCTGCTAGCAAGCCATGACTATCACAGCTTCCGCCCTCAAACTCATGCCCGAACTCGCTCGACTTCGTGATCACTTTATTTCAAGAATGTAATTTTCTTTTTTCAAAAAACGCAAAGTGCCATGACAACCTGTAACGACCCCCTTTTTGCAATAAAGAGTTATTCTACACATGGCAACACACACTCCTCGAGTCGAATACCGAGTCCACGGGTCGACTAGCTACTCCTCGTGCCGACTCTACATGTCTGCTCGAGTTGAGTTAACTCCTCGAGTCGAACACCGAGTCCACGAGTCGACTAGCTACTCCTCGTGCCGACTCTACATGTCACCTCGAGTTGAGTTCACTCCTCGAGTCGAATATCGAGTTCACGGGTCGACTAGCTACTCCTCGTGCCGACTCTACATGTCACCTCGAGTTGAGTTCACTCCTCGAGTCGAATACCGAGTCCACGAGTCGACTAGCTACTCTTCGTGCCGACTCTACATGTCACCTCGAGTTGAGTTCACTCCTCGAGTTGAGTACCAAGTCGACGAGTCGACTAGCTACTCCTCGTGCCGACTCTACATGTCACCTCGAGTTGAGTTCACTCCTCGAGTCGAATACCGAGTCAACGAGTCGACAAGCTACTCCTCGTGCCCACTCTACATGTCCCCTCGACTAGTCACTCCTCGTGCCGACTCTACATTCCTCCTCGAGTCAAGTACCGAGTCCGCGAGCCGACTAACTACTTCTCGTGCCAACTCTACACCACTCCTCGAGGTGAGTACATTCCTCGAGTTGAGTTCACTCCTCGGGCCGAGTCTCGAATCCACGAGTCAACCGATAAGTCCTCGTGCCGACTCTACATGACTCCTCGAGCTGAGTTCACTCCTTGAGTTGAGTTCCGAGTCGACGAGTCGACTGACAAGACTTCGTGTCGACTTTTTCACGTGACTAGCCCTCGAGTCGACCTTACATTAACGCCTCGAGTTGAGTCTATTCCTGAAGTTGAGCCCTAAAACCTATGGATCGACTTGAAAGTCCTCGTGTCAACTCTACACACGACCAACCCTCGAGTCGACCTCACGCGTAGATCCTCGGGTCGGGTCTATTCCGCAAGTCTCAACCTGAAAGTCCTTATGTTAGACATGCACGACTTCTTGACTCATTAGTAACCGATAGACTCACAAGTCTCGATGACAAACCTGCGTGCTCTCATACGAGGAACACGAGAACCGTCCCAAACGACACGCTTATGTCGCCACCAATGACGCACCAAAAGTCACTCTACGACGCTCTCGTGAGAGGAAGAACGGGCCAATTGAGTCCCCAAATGTGACATGCGCGCCTTGGCGCCGCACTCACAAGGGCACAAGGCTCGACCCAAGGGACTCAACCCGAATACGCGACCAGTGCACTAAGCTGCCACACTCGCCGAGGGATCAAGTCTGCACCTAACCCCGCCTATCACATGACACGCGCACCTAAGGGTGCCACGCTCATAAGGTGGTATGGCCACACAAATGTGGCACCGCGCTCGCCGCCCAGCTCGTGCGCCGATAGGCAGCGAGTCACAAATGGGTTTCAAAGGCTTGAGTCCGCCGGACGTACCTGGTCTAACCAGAGTCCACGGGAAACCTGGCCACACAAATGTGGCACCACGCTCGCCGCCCAGCTCGTGCGCCGATAGGCAGCGAGTCACAAATGGGTTTCAAAGGCTTGCGTCCGCCGGACGTACCTGGTCTAGCCAGCGTCCACGGGAAACCTGGCCACACAAATGTGGCACCGCGCTCACCGCCCAACTCGTGCGCCGATAGGCAGCGAGTCACAAATGGGTTTCAAAGGCTTGCGTCCGCCGGATGTACCTGGTCTAGCCAGCGTCCACGGGAAACCTGGCCACAGAAATGTGGCACGGCGCTCGCCGCCCAGCTCGTGCGCCGATAGGCAACGATTCAGAAATGGGTTTCAAAGGCTTGCGTCCGCCGGACATACCTGGTCTAGCCAGCGTCCACGGAAAACCTGGCCACACAAATGTGGCACCGCGCTCGCCGCCCAGCTCGTGCGCCGATAGGCAGCGAGTCACAAATGGGTTTCAAAGGCCTGCGTACGCCGGACGTAACTGGTCTACCCAGGGTCCACGGAAAACACGGTCACACAAATGTGACACCGAGGCCCCCCGAGGCCCAAGCCGTGCAAATCGATCACGCCTTCATTTATAGGTCGAAAAAATAAGCCACGCACAATAAAGTCGTGCTATTCGATCACGCCTTCATTGGTAGGTTGAGAAAATAAGCCACGCACGATAAAGTCGTGCTAATAGATCACGCCTTCATTAGTAGGCGAGAAAATAATCCACGCACAATAAAGTCGTGCTAATTGATCACGCCTTCATTGGTAAGTCGAGAACGTAAGCCACGCACCGACAAGACGGGCGAATCAATTACGGTAATATATTAAGAACATAAGACACGTAACGCAAAGCCGTCCCACGCGATGCAATAAAGCCGTCCCACACGACACACCAAAGCCGTCCCTCACGACGCACAAAAGCTGTCCCTCGCGACGCACCAACGCCATCCCTCGCGATGCATTAAACGCCCTTCTACGGTGCGACCACAAACTCAATTGTGGTCGTCTGGAGTCCACATGTCGACGTGATTCTTGAGTTACCACTCGACCTACGCTCGACCTGAAACTCGGGGGGGTAATGTTGTCGGCCCGTCAACGACCAACAGGGGCAAAAGAGTCAAAACGCGCCACGATAGGCGGGACCGTCACAACGACTCCCGACCGGCCAGCCAAGAACCACACAACAACTCTCGGCCGGCCACGGCCCGACCGGTCGACTCCCGGCCAGCGGCCGCCCGACCAGTGGCCGGCCCATGGCCGGCGTCCGGCCAAAGGCTGGCCCAGAGCCGGCGCCTGGCCAATGGCCGGCCCAGAGCCGGCCCTTGCCTCCATGGCCAACCCAGAGCCGGGCATTGCCTCCATGGCCGACCCAGAGTCGGCCATTGCCTCCATGGCAAACCCAGAGCCGGCCATTGCCTCCATGGCCGACCCTGAGCCGGCCATTGCGTCCATGGCCGACCCAGAGCCGGCCATTGCCTCCATGGCCGACCCAGAGCCGGCCATTGCCTCCATGGCCGACCCAGATCCGGCCATTGCCTCCATGGCTGACCCATAGTCGGCCATTGCCTCCATGGCCGACCCAGAGCCGGCCATTGCCTCCAAGGCCGACCCAGAGCCGGCCATTGCCTCCACGGCCGACCCAGAGCCGGCCATTGCCTCCACGGCCGACCCAGAGCCGGCCATTGCCTCCATGGCCGACCCAGAGCCGGCCATTGCCTCCATGGTCGACCCAGAGCCGGCCCTCGGCCAAGTGGATGCTAAAAATGCCCCTTGGTCGCTTATAAATACAAGGGTCCCCCCTTGACCCAGGTAATCCATTTTTGAGTCCCGAAACGCTGTCGAACTCGTACTTCACTCGTTGCGCTCATCTTTGGCCTCTCACCACCTCTGAAACCTCTATACTCCACCTCAATCCTACTAATGTTGAGCGTCGGAGAGGTAAACAGAGGCACCCTCTCTGTTTTCCCTTCCTAGTTCACCCGTTCTTTCTTCCTTTTCAGGTACTTGGACGAACTCGAGGGATATTCATAGCTAAGGGACGACTTGGGATACCAAGTCTGACACGCTCGATCCCGAACGCGACCACTTGGTCCGGCCTTGGGTCGAACCGTTTGGGGCTCCTAAATTGTTGTCCGAAAAATGGCGACAACATATGGTCCAAAAGAAGACCAGGATGTACCTATGGTCAATCAGGCAAGCGAGTGGCGAATCTCTTAAACGATACCTCGCCCAATTCACTGAAGAGTCAAACAAGGTCGACCGCTTTGACGACGGTGACGCAATTTCCACTATCATAGAAGGCTTGCTCACAAGTGACTTCCTCAAGTCAGTCGTCGGCCGTGTCCCTTCTACCATGGCCGAGTTGATGACTCGGGCTAAGACCTTCATGGGAGATGAAGATTACCTCGACGGCCGCAAGAGCAACAATCAAAGTTCTCGTCGTCGAGAAGAACCTAGCCACGAGCAAGGGGAACCTCGTAAAAGACAAAACAAGGGAAATCAGGTTTCCAATAACCAACCCCCTGTACCCCAGAAGCCGCGACTTGCGGAAAAATTCTAAGGGTACTCATCGTTCACGCCGTTGAACACGGTGCGGAACGGATCCTGGCTCTGGAACGTGACAAGTTCACACCCCCGGCTCCAATGAAAAAGGATCCCGCAACTCGCGATCAAACTAGATATTGTGAGTTCCATCGGCAATACGGTCATTTGACCTCGGAATGCTACAACCTTAAAAGGCAAATCGAGGCTTTGATCCAACGGGGTGAGCTGAAAGAGTTCGTGTTACGCATGATTAACGCTGCGGGCCCCACCACGAACAGACCACAGTCTGGTCAAGGAGGAGGAACAGCCGCTTCTGCCGACCGAACCGCGGCTACTGCCAGTGCCAATCCGCAGCTCCACGTGGTGACCACCATATTGGGAGGTCCACAAGATGGAGATTCGGCCCAACAACAGAAGAAATTCCTTAGGGCCGTGGCTCAGGAAGACGCTGCTATGCACGTCAACTTTACATATGAAGAACCTCTGTCCGTGCCTCACGAGACGATGTATTTCACCAATGAAGAAGCCAAGCGAGTTGTGCATCCACACAATGACGCGATTGTGCTCAAAGCCCAAGTGGCTAATAACTTGGTGAAAAGAGTTCTCATCGACAACGGTAGTGCTGCCGACACAATTTTCAAGTCCACCTTAGAGCGCATGAAGCTCGGGGGGCTGCGCCCGACTCCGACCCAAACGCCCTTGTTTGGGTTCACTAGAGAAAAGGTTATGACCGAAGGCATCATCGATCTGCCGGTCACCTTCGGGACACCTGGAGGCATTGAGGTCGTTCACATGGTCCCATTCCTAGTGGTCGATCAGGAGTCACCCTATAACTTAATCATCGGCCGACCCACGTTGAACCGGCTAGGGGAAATCACTTCCACGTACCACCTACTGGTGAAATTCCCCACTGAAGAGGGAATTGGCATTATGGTCGGAGATCAATCCCAAGCCAGAATATGCTACGTGCAAGGAGTTGATGGTAAATCCACGGGAAAAATGGTCAACACAATCTTCCAACTGGAAGACGATTACCCATGCGACCCAAGGGACGCAAGGAAGTTCGGAGAACTTGACCCCCGGGATGAAGTCGAAAGACTCAAGGTGGAAACCTCTGATGATCTTATGCTGATCGTCCTAGATGAATCTAAGCCTGATCAGGTTGTAAAGGTCGGCATCCGGCTTCCACTCGCCATCAAAACTCAGCTCACTGCCTTCCTCCGGGAATTCAAGGATGTTTTTGCATGGACTCATGCGGACATGCCTGGAATTGATCCCGAGGTAATAGTACACCGATTGAACGACGACCCGAAGGTCGCCGAAATGGTGCAGGCTAGACGAACGTTCAACCCAGAACGATACCTGGCCATAAATGAAGAGGTCGAGAAACTCCTCGCCGCAAACTTCATCCGAGAGGCTAAGTACCCCATGTAGGTCGCCAACGTGGTAATGGTGAAGAAACCTAATGGGAAGTGGCGAATTTGTATAGACTACAAAGATCTTAACAAAGCCTGCCCTAAGGACTGCTTTCCACTCCCGCGTATCGAACAACTGGTAGACGCCACGGCTAGCCATGAACTTCTCAGCTTCATGGACGCCTATTCGGGCTACAACCAAATTTGAATGCACGAGTCCGATCAAATCAAGACAACCTTTGTCACCGATCGAGGTCTCTACTGTTATAAGGTCATGCCTTTCGGCCTTAAGAACGCATGAGCAACGTACCAACGCTTGGTAAATCGGATCTTCGCCGATCAAATCGGCAAGATCATGGAAGTGTACGTGGACGACATGCTCGTTAAAAGCCTACTGGCAACCAATCACGTACACGACCTAAGGGAGATGTTCACGATCCTCCGCCGATATAAAATGAAACTCAATCCCAACAAATGCATGTTCGGGGTTGAATCCGGGATATTCCTCGGATACATCGTCAATCTAAGGGTCAAAGGACTATTGACCTTAGTATGATTGTTAGAAGAATCTATGATGTCTGGTTATGAGGCATTGATAGTTGGAGACTCTATAGTTCTTCTAGGTATCTTCCGAAGGTACTGAATTGACCAGTGCACTTCTAGAGACAATATAAGAACAAACCATTTAACCTCTTATGTCTCGAAGTCACTATGTATGAATTGCATCATGCTTACCTTAATCCTGAAATGAGACATGCCATTTCACACCTTAGTATTCTCATTTGAGAAAGTCAAAGTTCGGACTCACTATGTGATTCCGAACAAGACCTATTGGTGAAGTACTAACTTGTGAGTCTGTCATGAGTAACTTTGTGAAGTTCTCATAGATATGGAATTCATGTACAAGATTGCTGAAATGCAATGTATGTCACCTCATGCTTTGTTCCTTGGAGTGTGAATAAATGAACTGGCCAGTGTCCAAATTGAGCCCTGACTCTTTTGGATGAAACAATGTGACTTGTTAGCTCCTCGTCAATACATTGTTTCTAACTTATTCACAAGCGACAAAGGAGTTGAGGAAATAACAGCTAGAAGGGTAAAATGGTAATTTAGTAAATCCCGACTAGCTGATGACATTCATGAAGGGTAAACATAGATAATATTCAGTGGATCCGCTCATCATAATTAGGTCGAATTCTTGAGTAGAAAATAAATTCATTTGAACCGAGAGATTTTCAGTGTCAGCTCTTTAGTGGAGTCAGTTGGCATTAAGCTAAACTTGGAAAAGGTTTGTGAACTTTTGAGTCCAAGTTTTTAGCTCAAGCTTTGTTCATTTGGGTCCATGAGGTCACTGTCACGAATCACATCGATAGGAATAGTTAAACTGGAAGCTAAGTCAAAACAAGAACGAAAATAGTTAAAAGGGTATTTTGTCTTTTGAGACATATGATGAAATGAATGTCAATAAATTTTTTGACAAGTTCATTTGATGACTTAATGTCACTCGGCCATAACTTGATTATTGGGCCTCGTGAATTAATTTCATTTCATAAGAATTTTATTGAAAATTCTTAATGGGCCTTTTTCATGTTGTCATGAACAAGTGGAAAAGCTTCTAGAAGGCCTTTCTAGATAAGTTATAGGCGCCCAAATACCCAAGAGACAAGAGAGAATATTTTGTGCATAAATGTATGAAGATACTTGCCAAAAGAAAAAGAGGAAACAAATTTCCTCTAAGGGAAATAAGAGGTAGGCGCCCAACACAAGTAAGAAGCAAGGCAAGGAACAAAAAAGGAAACAAATGCAAGGCTTAATGAAGCCCACCTTGGCCGAGTGCATCATAGAGGAAAAGAGGAATTTGGCTCATGAATATGTGATATTCTATAGAAGAGGAAACTACCTTATTGAAGGTAAGACCTCTCCTATAAATAGGAGCCTCATTCTTCTCATTTTTCTCATTCCACATAAGTTAGAGATTGAGAGCTTCTCTCTCTAGAACTTGTGGTTGCCGCCCCTCTTCTCTCTCTCTCTAGTTTATTTTCGATTTTTCTTGTTTTGGCACCTAGGTCCTCACTCGACCTAGTGTTTAGCTCTGCGACTTCAAGACTCGTTCTTAAGTCGTAGTGTTTAAAAGTGCCCACTCACTAATTCCTTTATTTCGAGTGATTTAGTGATAGAAACTTTCGTGGTTGCTCGAGGTTCCGAGGAAAGGAAGAGAGACGTGCTGCGAGGGGAGACGAGCGTTGCAAACTTTCCGAAAGCTTCTTCAAAGTTCAAGCTTCAAGAAAGGTTAGTAAATTCTTAGCTCATATTGGTTTTTAATTACATGTACTTGCACTTGTCTAGGTTAGTAAAAACTGTTTTTACTTGTAAAAGAAAATTTTAAAATTCCGCCGCTTACCGAAGCGTTAATTATTTTCTTAAACCCTAGATCGATTCTAACAAATGGTATCAGAGCTATGGTCAAAGATTAGCATGTACATGTTTTTAAAATTATGAGCTTGAAAATCGTTTTCGAAAGTTTACTATTTTTGTGACAAGTTAGAATTGTTATCTTAGATTTTTTTTATTTATTGCTCTTGCCTTTAAATTAAAAAGCATGTTGATTTTCTATGAGTTTGGGATGTTTTTAAAACACATTAGAATCAGTTCTAAAAGTTTTTATTTTTTTATATTGAAAAACGTGTTTTAAAGGTTTGAGAAATTTCGAGTAAATTTTTGTGACTAGTTATATTGTCTTGCTAGTTTCGTTTATGTACTTGAATCGTTTTATGCATGTTGTTATTTCTTTTATTCTATGTTATTACCCTGCTAATAAAACACAAATAAATGCTTTAAACAACATCTTAAAACGTTCCGTTACACTCGATTCTTTTTCGCACCTAAAAAGGACCAAGCTTTAATTTATTTCTTTTTCTTCGAGCTGAAGTAAACCCGCATTAAAAGTGGCATAACTCTCTTCTCAGAAATCGAAATTTAATGATTCTTGAATCAAATTAAAGCTCTGTCTGTCCTCTGTCCAATGCCACCGGTTTCGGCTCAAAAGGACATCGGAGCCGCCAGATATGGCGATTTTACTCCGAGGTGCGCGGCTGTCTGAAACTCCAGTTTTTAGAAATCCGGATTTTCAAACCCCACTACCATGAGTTATAGAACTCTAATGAGAAAATTTTCTTGAGAAAAAATGTTTTTCATATGATTATAAACATGATGTGTAAGATTAAAATGTTTTGTTTTTTGAAAGTTTAATTGAAATTGAATCTTTACAAAACTAGTTTGAATTTTGAAAAACCGTTTTCACTTTCAAACTTGAAAATATTTTGTCATCCAAATCAAATAAATTTTCAAAATGTTTTCAAAACAATATCTATATCACATATGTTCAAAATCTATATGCTCTTGAAAATTTGAGTGGGAGGTCTCCTTGTAGACAAGCCGAAAAATAAAAAGATGTGTAATCTCAAACTTTCAAGTGTTCGAGTGAGTTGAAGTTCACACTTCCCTCACGCACTTTCCCGAAATAGAAAATAGGAAAAGATCGAGTATGTACCTTGTGCCTTTATGCACTAATACTGCTCTGAACTTGTCGATCTAGGATTCTCTTCTAGTTGTCCGCTCTTTCGCTCTCTAACTAGGAAATTTGTTTCCGAACTTATAAGAGTCGATGAACCATCTCCAAAAACTAAGTGGGAGGGTTATATTCGTTGTTTGTAACCCGCGATCCCCAACACTAGTGAAAGATGCAATAACGTGGGACTAAGAGCCGCTCGTGCGACCCTCACTTAAATGTGAGTACTCCAAGGCGTTATTGCTTCGATCATTGCTCAATGAGCTACGTCCGAGAGTGATGCAATGATGACAAGGCCTCCCCTTGGGGGATTGTTTTTCAAAGCTGATCTTTTGGACTAAGTGGTTGGTTACACACTTAGACTCAATCCCTAGTAATCCTCCCTCGAGGCCCTGCAAAAGGATGTGAGTGATCGAACCAATTTACAAGGTGGCTAGTCAATGTTGATGTATTGACATCTTGGCTAAGCATTAATGATGTGTCATTTACTTATAAATGGAGATTTTTTGCGGCCTTCCCTCGAAGGAGTAAATTATCGTTTGGTTTATAACACCTTTGGATTTTATAAAGTCTTAAACAAACTTAAATCCTAAACCAAAGACTAATCATAAACTTGTTTCAACTTTTCTAGGCAATATGTCTCCCAACTCTCTCTCTTTCATTCTTTCCTCGAACAAACTCGAAAACGAAAACTACATAGACTCGAAACGAACCTCGACATAATACCTACCGTTAACAAGCACAAATGGGTACTCACCACCCCATGTCCTCCTCTGACGAATAATGATTCAACTCAAGAGGACAATGACGCCTTAGCGGCCTGGCTTCGATCCGATGAGATTGTGAGGTGCTATATCTTGGGATCTATGAACAATATGCTGAAAGAGCAACATCATGACTTCGAGACTGCCGCTGACATGCTCTACAATCTCCTTGAGATGTTTGGAGGGCAAAGGCGTCAAACAAGGCTACAAGCAGTCCGACAGTTTATGAACTGTCATATGCAGGCTAGGAATCCTGTTGGAGACTTTATGATATTGATCATTAGTCATCTGAGTAAAATGGAAATCCTAGGATCTGAGATTGATGGGAAGAATGTCATAGATGTGATCTTAGAAACTCTCCCCGCATCTCTTGATACCTTCAAGATGAACTACTCCATTAACAAGCTAGAGTACACTGTTACCAAGCTTATGGAGGAACTTCACACTGCTGTAGGTTTCACTGAGAGAAAGAGGAATCAAGGAGAGGCACATGCTACTGAGCAAAAGGCCTCCGCCTCTGGACCTGTGAAGAGACCTTACATGGCCGATAAAAAGAACTGTCCTGCCAATCTCAAAGCAAAGGAACATATTGTACTAGTTACCGAAGCATGCTTAGTAGCTGATAATGTATCAACGTGGATTCTTGACTCCGCTGCTACTAACCATATTTGTTGTTCCTTGAATGGTTTCAAGAAGACCAAAAGCTTAGAGGAAGGCGAGTTCTGTTTCAAATGGGGTGATGGGAGCCTGGTGTCCGCGAAGGCTGTGGGATCCGTGACGCTGTCTTTTGAAGACCGCACTTTAAACTTGAATAATGTTTATTTTGTTCCTACCTTTGGGAAGAACTTAATATCCGTTGCTCGTCTTCTTGAGCAAGATTATTGTTTAAAGTTCATTAAGAATGGAATTCGTATTTCGTTTCCTGATAATTCTTTTGTCACTGATGCATGTATGAAGAATGCTCTTTTCTACATCTATCCCACTCAACCTTCTCTTTTAGACACCGAAATAGATGACGATCTAATTAGGGAGCCAAAGAGGATCAAACTTTCTGAATCCTTCGATCTAACAAAATCAACATACCTCTGGCACTTAAGACTTGGTCATATCAGTCTAGATAGGATTAAGAGACTTGTGAGGGATGGTCCACTCCAAGCCTCTGCAATAGGTTCACTACCTACTTGTGAATCCTGTATAGAAGGAAAAATGACTAAGCGACCTTTCTCCGATAAGGGTCGAAGAGCCACTGAGTTGCTGGAACTAATACATTCTGATGTATGTGGTCCGCTCAACCAACAGGCACGTGGAGGATACGAATACTTCGTTACCTTCACTGATGATTACTCAAGATATGGGTTTGTCTATTTGCTCAAACACAAATCCGAGACCTTTAACGTATTTAAGGTCTTTAGGGCTTTAGTGGAAAAGCAAACTGGCAAAGTGATCCAAACCCTTCGATCCGATCGAGGTGGTGAGTATATGTCTGGAGAGTTCGATGACTTTCTTAAAGAAGAAGGTATCGCTTCTCAGCTTACCGCACCTGGCACACCTCAACAAAACGAAGTGTCAGAGAGAAGGAACCGAACTCTAATGGAGATGGTTAGATCAATGACGAGTTACTCATCACTCCCTCCTTCCTTTTGGGGATATGCCCTCGAAACAGCCGCTTACATTCTGAACCAAGTTCCGTCTAAAACGGTTCTTGGTACTCCTTATGAACGATGGACTGGCCGTAAAGTGAATCTTGGCCGCATCCGAATTTGGGGTTGCCCTGCACACGTGCTGAGGCAAAAGACTAGCAAGTTGGCTAGTAGGTCAGAATTGTGCCTGTTTGTAGGATATCCGAAGGAAACCAAAGGTTTTACTTTCTATAGTCCCGAGGACGATAAGACTTTCTTTAGCACGAATTCTCGTTTCCTCGAGGAGGACTTTATGAAAGATGCAAAACCTAGAAGCAAAATTGTGCTTGAAGAAAAGTTGGGTGAGGAAGCTTCTACCTCATCTGTAAGAACTGTTCTTACCCCAACTGAAACACAACCTAACTCATCAGAATCTCGTCAAGTAGTACTTAGACGTAGTGGGAGGGCTACTCAAAAGCCTGACAGGTACATGTCTTATGGAGACTCTCTTGTAGCCGTCTCCGACATGGATGACCCTGTTTCCTATAGCCAAGCGATGGCTTGTTCTGAATCAAACCTTTGGCTTGACACCATGAAAGTTGAAATGCACTCGATGTATTTCAACAAAGTCTGGAAACTTGTAGACCTTCCTGAAGGGATTAAACCCGTAGGGTGTAAGTGGATATACAAGAAGAAAAGGGGTCCTGATGGGAACGTCGAGATGTTCAAAGCACGACTTGTGGCGAAGGGTTATACCCAACAAGAAGGGATTGACTATGAAGAAACCTTCTCGCCAGTCGCGATGCTTAAATCCATCCGCATACTCTTATCCATAGCTGCAGCTCTCGACTATGAGATCTGGCAAATGGATGTCAAGACAGCCTTTCTGAATGGCAATCTTGACGAGCGCATTTACATGGCTCAACCAGACGGTTTCGTGGATAAAGGTCAAGAGACCAAGGTTTGTGAGTTGCTTAAATCCATTTATGGACTAAAGCAAGCATCTAGGTCATGGAATATTAGATTCGATGAAACTGTAAAGAGCTTTGGCTTTGTACAGTCAATAGATGAGCCTTGTGTTTACAAGTTAATACACGAAGGTAAAGTTGTGTTTCTGGTACTATATGTCGATGATATACTACTCATTGGTAATGACGTGGGTAAGTTATCTGAGGTTAAGGTCTGGCTGGCAAAGCAATTCGATATGAAGGATCTAGGAGAAGCCGCGTACATTCTGGGGATCCAAATCTTTCGAGATAGGAAAAACCGGACCCTGTCGCTCTCTCAAGCATCTTATATTGATAAGGTGATGGATCGCTTCTCGATGCAAGACTGCAAGAGGGGTCAAACACCCTTTAGGCATGGAGTTTCACTCTCTAAGGACCAGTCTCCCAAGACTGCACAAGAGATTGAAGACATGAGGAAGATTCCTTACGCCTCTGCTGTAGGAAGCCTCATGTATGCTATGCTTTGCACTAGACCTGATATATGTTTCGCCGTTGGCGTAGTTAGCCGTTTCCAATCCAACCCTGCCACTGGATTGCTGTTAAGCATGTTCTTAAGTATCTTCGAAGAACTGGGAACTTGATGCTTACATACTCAGGTACTGACCTGACTATGACGGGATATACCGACTCCGATTTTCAAGCGGATAAGGATTCCAGGAAATCCACTTCGGGATCCGTGTTCATCCTTAATGGTGGAGCTGTTGTGTGGAGAAGTATTAAGCAATCTTGCATTGCTGACTCCACAATGGAAGCAGAATATGTGGCTGCTTGTGAAGCATCCAAAGAGGCTGTATGGCTTAGAAAATTCCTTAAGTATTTGGAAGTTGTTTCAAACGTCGACGAGCCCATGACCCTTTATTGTGATAATAGTGGGGCTGTCGCTAACTCAAAGGAACCTAGAAGCCATAAGCGCTCTAAAAATATTGAGAGGAAATACCATTTGATTCGAGAGATCGCGCAGCGCGGAGACGTGGAGGTGAAGTAGATCTCTGGCAGATCCATTCACCAAGGCCCTAGCGAACATGGTCTTCGACAAACTTCGAGAGGGATTAGGCATGTAAGACTACACACACCTTCTTTGAGTCAAGTGGGAGTTTGTTGTCAATGGTGCCCACAAGAAGAGTTGTAGTCTTTATTTTGTACATTTGATGTAATAAAGTCTCATGAAGACTCTTGCTTGTAATTGCCTATCTATTCATTAGTAAAGTTGAAACGTTCATTCATTCTTTCTTTGTTTGAAGCTTTATGATAAAACCTTAGTCTTTTAGTCCATAAACAAACTTAACAACTTACGAAGAGACAAATGTAGATTTGCATGAACAAACTCTTCGTAGTTTGCTTAAAACGATATATTCGCAATCTAAGGGTCAAAGGACTATTGACCTCAGTATGATTGTTAGAAGAATCTATGATGTCTGGTTATGAGGCATTGAGAGTTGGAGACTCTATAGTTCTTCTAGGTATCTTCCGAAGGTACTGAATTGACCAGTGCACTTCTAGAGACAATATAAGAACAAACCATTTAACCTCTTATGTCTCGAAGTCACTATGTATGAATTGCATCATGCTTACCTTAATCCTGAAATGAGACATGCCATTTCACACCTTAGTATTCTCATTTGAGAAAGTCAAAGTTCGGACTCACTATGTGATTCCGAACAAGACCTATTGGTGAAGTACTAAGTTGTGAGTCTGTCATGAGTAACTTTGTGAAGTTCTCATAGATATGGAATTCATGTACAAGATTGCTGAAATGCAATGTATGTCACCTCATGCTTTGTTCCTTGGAGTGTGACTAAATGAACTGGCCAGTGTCCAAATTGAGTCCTGACTCTTTTGGATGAAACAATGTGACTTGTTAGCTCCTCGTCAATAAATTGTTTCTAATTTATTCACAAGCGACAAAGGAGTTGAGGAAATAACAGCTAGAAGGGTAAAATGGTAATTTAGTAAATCCCGACTAGCTGATGACATTCATGAAGGGTAAACATAGATAATATTCAGTGGATCCGTTCATCATAATTAGGTCGAATTCTTGAGTAGAAAATAAATTCATTTGAACCGAGAGATTTTCAGTGTCAGCTCTTTAGTGGAGTCAGTTGGCATTAAGCTAAACTTGGAAAAGGTTTGTGAACTTTTGAGTCCAAGTTTTTAGCTCAAGCTTTGTTCATTTGGGTCCATGTGGTCACTGTCACGAATCACATCGATAGGAATAGTTAAACTGGAAGCTAAGTCAAAACAAGAACGAAAATAGTTAAAAGGGTATTTTGTCTTTTGAGACATATGATGAAATGAATGTCAATAAATTTTTTGACAAGTTCATTTGATGACTTAATGTCACTCGGCCATAACTTGATTATTGGGCCTCGTGAATTAATTTCATTTCATAAGAATTTTATTGAAAATTCTTAATGGGCCTTTTTCATGTTGTCATGAACAAGTGGAAAAGCTTCTAGAAGGCCTTTCTAGATAAGTTATAGGCGCCCAAATACCCAAGAGACAAGAGAGAATATTTTGTGCATAAATGTATGAAGATACTTGCCAAAAGAAAAAGAGGAAACAAATTTCCTCTAAGGGAAATAAGAGGTAGGCGCCCAACACAAGTAAGAAGCAAGGCAAGGAACAAAAAAGGAAACAAATCCAAGGCTTAATGAAGCCCACCTTGGCCGAGTGCATCATAGAGGAAAAGAGGAATTTGGCTCATGAATATGTGATATTCTATAGAAGAGGAAACTACCTTATTGAAGGTAAGACCTCTCCTATAAATAGGAGCCTCATTCTTCTCATTTTTCTCATTCCACATAAGTTAGAGATTGAGAGCTTCTCTCTCTAGAACTTGTGGTTGCCGCCCCTCTTCTCTCTCTCTCTAGTTTATTTTCGATTTTTCTTGTTTTGGCACCTAGGTCCTCACTCGACCTAGTGTTTAGCTCTGCGACTTCAAGACTCGTTCTTAAGTCGTAGTGTTTAAAAGTGCCCACTCACTAATTCCTTTATTTCGAGTGATTTAGTGATAGAAACTTTCGTGGTTGCTCGAGGTTCCGAGGAAAGGAAGAGAGACGTGCTGCGAGGGGAGACGAGCGTTGCAAACTTTCCGAAAGCTTCTTCAAAGTTCAAGCTTCAAGAAAGGTTAGTAAATTCTTAGCTCATATTGGTTTTTAATTACATGTACTTGCACTTGTCTAGGTTAGTAAAAACTGTTTTTACTTGTAAAAGAAAATTTTAAAATTCCGCCGCTTACCGAAGCGTTAATTATTTTCTTAAACCCTAGATCGATTATAACACCCAGCCCACCAGGCCCAAGGGCCCCGACGCACCCACAGCCCGGCACGCCTGCGCCCCCGGCCCTGAGGCCCCCAGTCCAACGGGCCTCAGCGCACCTTATCGCGCCTGGCTCGCGCGCACCCTGCGCCCCGACCTCCCGGCCCGCGCGCGCACTTCCGCGCACCCCGGCCTCCCAGCCTGCGCGCGCCTCGGCGTCCCGGCCGAGCGCCCCTGCTGCCTCAGCCGGGTGTCCCTGCCACATCGGCCACCTCGGTCGAGTGCCTTCGCCAGCTTGGCCACCTCAGTCGAGCGCCTTCGCCAGCTAGGTCACCTCGGTCGAGCGCCTTCGCCTGCTCGGCCATCTCGGCCGAGCGTCTTCATCAGCTCAGCCACCTCGGCCGAGCATCTTTGCCACCTCGGCCACCTCGGCCGAGCGTCTTTGCCACCTCAGCCACCTCGGCCGAGCGTTTCTGCCACCTCGGCCGGGCACGTCGCGCCCGGCCAAGTCCCGCGCCTGGCACGCCCCGCGCCAATCACGGTGATATGTCCCGCGCGCCCTGCGCCCTCTTGGGCGTGAGGCCTCACGCGCCTCGCTCCTGGCCACCCGGTGGGCCTCAAGGGGCTGGCCCAAGGCCTCCCCTCAAATACTATAAATACCCCCCTTAGGGGAGGAAAAGAAGACATTCATACATTTTTCGAGAACAATACTTCTCTTCTCTGAAGAATTCTCTCGTGCTCTTGTGACATTCCAAGAGCGCGCTATCCTCTTCCCTCGGCTCAGAAACAAGGACCCCCCCCCCCCTCTCCACGAGAAGGAGCGCGCTCCTCTTCTGCGACCCGAGCTTCAGCAGTACGCACTGCTCTCCAGCTTCTTGGCCCTTGAGCTAGAACTCCGAGCTACGAGGCAAACGACCCCTCTAAAGTCTTCACTAGAAGCTACGAGCCCGGTCCCCCTCTAAAGCCTTGGATTAACAAACCCTTCGAGCCCAAGATAGCCTCCCCACACAAATTGAACTACGTTCTGACTTGATCCCGACTAAAGGGTACGTAGGCAGCCAACCTTTGGCACGGTCACACCCCCCTAAACACACCTCAGGGTTTGGAGGGTGCAACTCGGTCTACGAGCTCCCATTTTGGCCCTGGCGCGATCACTTGGTCTGGCCTTGGATCGAACCGCCCGAGGTATTTAATCGTTGTTCATTTTCGTGCGACAACATTTTGGCGATAGAAGGAGGGGACTTCCCAACTTACACAGCCCGAAATCCCTTCTACAGCTCGACCCCTTTCTTCTCGACTCGAGAAAGACATGAGTGGTCAACCACCAGTTCATTCTGAGGGCGTGAATAACCCCGAAAACGCGACCGCGGTGAAGAAATACTTCCTGCGCTCCCGAGCGCAAGGCGACGTGGAGTCTCTCAACGACGAGAGTCACACTCCCTCGCCCCCTCCTCTTCAGGACAGTCGGGACGCCCGCATCCTTGAAATGGAGGAGAAAATCCGCCAGCTGAAGATAGCCAATGCAAGGTACCACCGCCAACTGGCGGGCAAGGCACCTGCACACGGCGCCCCCACGGGGAATCTGAGGACCTCATGGACGAGGGACATGATTATGACCCCGACTATGAAGGCTTGGAAATTTCGGCGGACATCGAGACTTCTCTCACCAAGGACGGGGAACTCCCTGTTGAGATCGAAGCCGGTCCGTCGAAAACAAAAGCAATACCGGTCTCCTCTCAAGAAGAGACCTCCCGACGTTCGGCCCATTACCGACTCGGTCAAAGAGGCAATGACAGGGAAGGTACAACGACTCGGCGTGTAAGGCGTGTGGCTCGAAGCTCACGCCCCCATACCGTCGGGCCGGATCTTAGAGATCGACTTACCGCCCAACGGAACAACCGTGGCGAAGACCTCCGAGAGAGGCTGAGCGCTCGTAAGGGTCATATCCCTACGGCCCCAATCAATGGGGACCCTCGCACGGCTCAAGGGTCGAACGAAAGGCTACAGGTGACTCCTCCTGAACAAGGAGTGACCCCCAACACTGGCCTCGACGTCGTCACCATGATTCACAATCTTCGTAATGAGGTGCGTGACCTGCGTGAAGGCGGCTTGGCCGGTGATACATACGGGGTCGTGGAAGAACATTCCTCTCCCTTCACCGCCCAAATCATTGCTGAGGTGTGCATGGGAAACTTCAAACTCCCGAATCTCCCTCCATACAATGGGAAATCTGATCCCACGTATCACATCCAACATTACGAAACTTGGATGACGATGCAGGGCGTCTCACCTGGGGCTCTATGCCAAGCTTTTAGTCTTACCCTCACCGGACCCGGTTTCGAGTGGTTTAAGAATTTAGGACCAGGGAGCGTCCAATCGTTCAAAGACCTGAAGGACATGTTCCTGGCACGATTTGCTACATCCATGGTCCAAAAGAAGACCAAGATGTACTTATGGTCAATCAGGCAAGAGAATAACGAGTCCTTGAGACAGTATCTCACTCGATTCACCACATAATCGAATAAGGTCGACCGCTTTGACGACAGTGACGCAATTACACCCATCATCGAGGGCTTGCGCACCAGAGACTTCCTAAAGTCCGTCGTCGGCAGAGTCCCTTCTACGATGGCTGAGTTAATGAACCAAGCCAAAACCTTTATGGGGGTAGAAGATTACCTCGACGGCCGCAGGAGCAGCAACCAAAGCTCCCGCCGTCGAGATGAGTCCGGCAACGAGCCGAGTAACCCCCGCAAAAGGGTGAACAAGGGCGGTCACACTACCGATGGCCGACCCCCTACATCTCAAAAGCCGCGTCTTGCGAGCAATTTTAGAGACTACTCGGTAGAGCAAATCTACTCCCTTGAACGCCCCGGTGGAGCAAATCTACGCTGTGGCGCGTGACAAGTTCGTCGCTCCGGCTCCAATAAGGGGTAACCCCACATCTCGCGACCGGTCCCGTTATTGTGAGTTCCACCGGGATTACGGTCACACGACCGCTCAATGCTTCCATCTTAGGAAACAAATTTTGACGTTAATCCAGAAGGGAGAGCTCAAAGAGTTCGTCCTTCGCTTGGTAGGAGCGGCAGCCCCCGCCGATAACAGGCCATAGCCTGAGAAAGGTGGAGGGTCCAATGCAAACGCCGACCGCACAGCGGTCACAGCTACGGCTGATGCGCAGCTCCACGTCGTCACCACCATACTAGGTGGCTTGCAAGACGGGGACTCGGCCCGGCAAAGGAAAAAGCTCCTCATAGCTGCCTCCCAAGAAGGCCTTGCCGGGCAGGTTAACCTCGCCTACGAGGAACCTCCGTCCGTACCTTATGAGACGATACAATTCACCAATGAAGAGGCCAAGCGAGTTGTGCACCCGCACAATGACGCTATAGTCCTCAAGGCCCAGATGGCCAACAACTTGGTAAAAAGAGTTCTTATTGATAACGGCAGCGCGGCCGATATAATCTTTAAGACCACCCTCGAGCGCATGAAGCTCGGGGGGCTCCGCCCTGTCCCAACTCAGACACCCCTGTTTGGGTTCACGGGAGAAAAGGTTATGACTGAAGGAATCATTGATTTCCAGTCACCTTCGGAACTACCGGAGGCATCGAAGTCGTTCACATGGTCCCCTTTCTTGTGGTCGACCAGGAGTCGCCCTACAATGTTATCATTGGGCGACCCACGTTGAATAGACTAAGGGCTATCACGTCCACTTATCACCTACTAGTGAAATTCCCCACCGAAGAGGGAATTAGCGTCATGGCCGGTGATCAAACCCAGGCGAGGATATGCTACGTCCAAGGCGTGGACGGCAAGCCCGCTGAAAAAAGGGTTAACACGATCTACCAACTGGAAGACGACTACCCGTGTGATCAAAAAGACGCACGGCAACTCGGGGAATTAGACCCGCGCAACGATGTCGAGAGGTTGAAAGTTGACACCCCCGATGATCTCACTTCGATCGTTCTCGACGAAGCTAAACCTGACCAGGTAGTAAAGATCGGTGCACAACTCCCTCTCACCATCAAAACTCAACTCGCGTCCTTCCTTCGGGAGTTTAAGGATGTCTTTGCATGGACACATGCAGACATGCTCGGCATAGACCCCGATGTGATTGTGCACCGATTGAACGACGATAAAACCATCGCTGAAAAAGGTACAAGCTAGACGTGCGTTCAACCCCGAACGGTACCTAGCAATAAACGAGGAAGTCGAAAAACTTCTCTCCGCTGGTTTCATCCGAGAAGCCAAGTACCCAAAGTGGGTGGCCAATGTGGTCATGGTCAAAAAGCCCAACGGGAAGTGGCGCATTTGCATAGATTACAAAGAACTTAACAAAGCCTGCCCGAAAGATTGCTTTGTCACTGATCGTGGCCTCTACTGCTACAAGGCCATGCCTTTCGGGCTATAACCAGATACGAATGCACGAGCCCGATCAGATCAAGACAACCTTTGTCACTGATCGTGGCCTCTACTGCTACAAGGTCATGCCTTTCGGCCTTAAGAATGCATGAGCTACTTACCAACGATTGGTAAACCGGATCTTTGCCGACCTAATCGGCAAGACCATGGAAGTGTACGTGGACGACATGCTCGTTAAAAGCCTACTGGCTACCAACCACGTAGACAACCTGAGGGAGATGTTCTTAATCCTCCGCCGATACAAATGAAGCTCAACCCCAACAAATGTGTGTTCGGGGTCGAGTCCGGGAAGTTCCTAGGCTACATAGTTAGCCGTCGAGGTATCGAAGCGAACCCCGAGAAAATCAAGGCACTCCTTGACATGAAGTCCCCGCGACGTGTCAAGGAAGTCCAAAGTCTAACCGGTCGGATTGCCGCCCTATCACGTTTTATGGCCAAAGCAACCGACAAGTGTCAACCGTTCTTCAAAGCGATTAAGAAGACGGACGGCTTTGAATGGACGGACGAGTGCGAAAAGGCCTTCCAAGAAATGAAGGCCTACTTCGGGAAACCTCCGTTCCTCTCCAAGCCAAAAGAAGGCGAGACGCTTTACATATACCTCGCCGTCTCCGAACGAGCTGTGAGCGATGAGCTGATCCGTGAAGAAGATAGGGCTCAATGGCCCATCTTCTACATAAGCAAAGCCCTACTTGACGCCGAAACGCGTTACACAGAGATTGAGAAGCTCTCTCTTGCTCTCCTCGTAGCCGCCAAAAAGCTACGCCCATACTTCCAGGCTCACCCTATCGCTGTCCGAACCGGACACCCCATCGGTAAGGCTCTTCAAAAGGGAACATCGACTCGCATGGCGATCTGGTCCCAAGAATTGAGCGAGTACGGGATTGAGTTTCATCCGAGGCCGGCAATAAAGGCTCAAGCCTTAGCTGATTTCGTGGCAGAATTCTCCTACACTCCCGACATGGGAAGAGCAGAAGACGGCTCGACCGACGACTTATCGGCTCGAAAGAGAAAGGTCGACCCTACGGGTCCCATCTGGGAACTACACGTAGACGGGGCATCTAATGCCCAAGGAGCAGGCGCCGACGTGATTCTGACAAACCCCGACCGGGAAAAGTTATGCTACGCCCTCCACTACGGATTCCAGGCCTCAAACAATGAGGCCGAGTACGAAGCCCTCATCGTAGGGCTGGAGCTCGCTCAAAAGCTCAACGTACAGAATTTACGAATACACTGTGACTCGCAGTTAATCGTAAATCAGGTTAAAGGCGACTACGTTGCCAAAGAACCTAACATGATCGCCTACTTAGCAAAGACAAACGCCAAGCTAGATGCCTTCTCCTGGTTCGAGATCATCCAAATCCCACGAGAAGAGAACTCCGAGGCTGATGCCTTAGCTCGCCTCGGATTCGGTATCGCCGAAGACGGGTTGGGAACCATCCCAATCGAGTCTCTCTCGCGACCATCCGTCTCACGTGACGAGGTGGGAACGATTGAGAGCGCCGCTCATCCAACTTGGATGACCCCGTTTATGGACTTCTTGCGAAGAGGGGTACTTCCCGAAGACCGCAAAGAAGCGGAAAGGCTAAAAGCCCTCGCATCCAAATACGTGTTGAGAGGCGAAGCCTTATACAAGCGCGGGTATTCAACCCCGCTGCTCCGATGTCTCAACAGCGTCGAGTCGACCAAGGTCCTCTGCAAAATCCACGAAGGCCTCTCCGGAAACCACGCCGCTGGGAGGTCCCTCGCGTTCAAAGCGCTTCGACAAGGCTATTTCTGGCCAACGATGAAAAAAGACGCCTACGACTGGGCGAGAAAGTGCGACAAGTGTCAACGTTTCTCCAACGTTCCACGACAGCCGCCATCTCCCCTAAATAGCATCGTTGTTCCACGCCCCTTCGCAAAATGGGGCGTAGACATTATCGGCAAGCCTCCCAAAGCCCCGAGGCAATACGAATACGCCATCGTCGCTATCGACTACTTCACCAAGTGGGTCGAAGCCGAGCCTCTGGCCAGGATCACCGAGGCCAACACTACGAACTTCATCTGGAAGTCCATAATATGTCGCCACAGCATCCCCGCGTCAATCGTGACCGATAACGGCGCGCAGTTCGACAACGCGAGGGTTAGAGAGATCTGCGCCCAACTAGGGATAAGCAAGACATTCTCATCCCCGCGACATCCACAGGCTAATGGCCAAGTGGAAGCCGTCAACAAGACAATTAAGAGCAACCTCAAGAAAAAGCTCGAAGCCAAAAAAGGCGCCTGGGCTGAAGAACTGCCTTTCATCCTATGGGCCTATCGAACGACCGTTCGAAACGCAACCGGAGAGACCCCCTTCTCCCTAGCTTTTGGGGTGGAGGCGGTGGTCCCCGTGGAAATGGATGTCCCCACCTATCGGGTTGACACTTTCGACGAAAAAGAAAATGATGAAGCCATGCGCCTCGAACTCCATCTAATCGACGAGAAAAGATCCGAGGCTCTCACCAGACTCGCTGCACAAAAGCGAAAGGTCGAGAGATACTACAACGCCAAAGTCAAAAGGCGGATCTTCGCCGTCGGCAGCCTTGTACTCAGACGCGTGTTCCAAAACACCCAAGTGCAAGGCGCCGGAGTCCTGGGCCCAAATTGGGAAGGACCGTATAGAGTCCGACAAGTCATACACGACGGGACCTACTACATCGAACACACGGACGGAACTCCAATCCGGCACCCGTGGAACGCCGAACACTTGAGGCAGTACCACCAGTGATCTAGTCCCCTCATTATTGCTCTGATTTCCCTTATTCAATAAAGCCTATGTGCCACTGTTCAAGGATGTTCCCCGTTAGCAAAAATCAATAAAAAATAAAGTTTGCGGTCTTTTTTACCCACTTTATAAAATAAAAAAAGTTTTTAGTCATCACGGCACGGCCTGTAAACTAAAAACTTGGGGGGCTAATGGGTCCTGCGACATACACTCAAGAATTCACGGCCAAAAAAAAAACGGTAAAAACCTTGAGCTCCCCACTTCCGGGAGGAGGCTTAGGTCGACCTAACTCGGCGAGCTCGGTCGCTCACCAAAGCAAGCTCAACGAGGCCGGCATCGAGTCGAGCTCGCTCCTCGAGCCAAGTTCGCTCCTCAAGTCGAGCTCGCTCCTCGAGCTCAAGTTCGCTCCTCGAGCTCAAGTTCGCTCCTCAAGTCGATCTCGCCACTCGAGTCGAGATCGCTCCTCAAATCGAGCTCACTCCTCGAGCCCAGTTCGCTCCTTAAGTCAAGTTCGCTCCTCGAGTCGAGCTCAAGTTCGCTCCTCGAGTCGAGCTCGCTCCTCAAATCGAGCTCACTCCTCGAGCCCAGTTCGCTCCTCAAGTCGAGCTCGCTCCTTGAGTCGAGCTCAAGTTCGCTCTTCGAGTCGAGCTCGCTCCTCAAGTCGAGCTCGCTCCTCGAGCCCAATTCGCTCCTCAAGTCGAGTTCGCTCCTTGAGTCGAGCTCAAGTTCGCTCCTCAAGTCGAGCTCGCTCCTCGAGTCGAGCGAGCTCCTCGAGCGAGCTCGCTCCTCAAGTCGAGCTCGCTCCTTGAGTCGAGCTCAAGTTCGCTCCTCAAGTCGAGCTCGCTCCTTGAGTCGAGCTCTTTCCTTGAGTCGAGCTCAAGTTCGCTCCTCGAGTCGAGCTCGCTCCTCAAATCGAGCTCACTCCTCGAGCCCAGTTCGCTCCTCAAGTCGAGCTCGCTCCTTGAGTCGAGCTCAAGTTCACTCCTTGAGTCGAGCTCGCTCCTCAAATCGAGCTCACTCCTCGAGCCCAGTTCGCTCCTCAAGTCGAGCTCGCTCCTTGAGTCGAGCTCAAGTTCGCTCCTCAAGTCGAGCTCGCTCCTTGAGTCGAGCTCAAGTTCGCTCCTCAAGTCGAGCTCGCTCCTTTAGTCGAGCTCAAGTTCGCTCCTCGAGTCGAGCTCGCTCCTCAAATCGAGCTCACTCCTCGAGCCCAGTTCGCTCCTCAAGTCGAGCTCGCTCCTTGAGTCGAGCTCAAGTTCGCTCTTCGAGTCGAGCTCGCTCCTCAAGTCGAGCTCGCTCCTCGAGCCCAGTTCGCTCCTCAAGTCGAGTTCGCTCCTTGAGTCGAGCTCAAGTTCGCTCCTCAAGTCGAGCTCGCTCCTCGAGTCGAGCTCGCTCCTCGAGTCGAGCTCAAGTTCGCTCCTCAAGTCGAGCTCGCTCCTTGAGTCGAGCTCAAGTTCGCTCCTCGAGTCGAGCTCGCTCCTCAAATCGAGCTCACTCCTCGAGCCCAGTTCGCTCCTCAAGTCCAACTCGCTCCTTTAGTCGAGCTCAAGTTCGCTCCTCGAGTCGAGCTCGCTCCTTAAATCGAGCTCACTCCTCGAGCCCAGTTCGCTCCTCAAGTCGAGCTCAAGTTCGCTCTTCGAGTCGAGCTCGCTCCTCAAGTCGAGCTCGCTCCTCGAGCCCAATTCGCTCCTCAAGTCGAGTTCGCTCCTTGAGTCGAGCTCAAGTTCGCTCCTCAAGTCGAGCTCGCTCCTCGAGTCGAGCTCGCTCCTCGAGTCGAGCTCGCTCCTCGAGTCGAGCTCACTCCTTGAGTCGAGCTCAAGTTCGCTCCTCGAGTCGAGCTCGCTCCTTGAGTCGAGCTCAAGTTCGCTCCTCGAGTCGAGCTCGCTCCTCAAATCGAGCTCACTCCTCAAGCCCAGTTCGCTCCTCAAGTCGAGCTCGCTCCTTGAGTCGAGCTCAAGTTCACTCCTCGAGTCGAGCTCGCTCCTCAAATCGAGCTCACTCCTCGAGCCCAGTTCGCTCCTCAAGTCGAGCTCGCTCCTTGAGTCGAGCTCAAGTTCGCTCCTCAAGTCGAGCTTGCTCCTTGAGTCGAGCTCAAGTTCGCTCCTCGAGTCGAGCTCGCTCTTAAAATCGAGCTCGCTCCTCGAGCCCAGTTCGCTCCTCAAGTCGAGCTCCCTCCTTGAGTCGAGCCCAAGTTCGCTCCTCAAGTCGAGCTCCCTCCTTGAGCCCAGTTCGCTCCTCAAGTCGAGTTCGCTCCTTGAGTCAAGCTCAAATTCGCTCCTCGAGTCGAGCTCGCACCTCAAATCGAGTTCACTCCTCGAGCCCAGTTCGCTCCTCAAGTCGAGCTCGCTCCTTGAGTCGAGCTCAAGTTCGCTCCTTGAGTCGAGCTCGCTCTCCAAATCGAGCTCACTCTTTGAGCCCAGTTCGCTCCTCAAGTCGAGCTCACTCCTTGAGTCGAGCTCGAGTTCGTTCCTTGAGTCGAGCTCGCTCCTCAAGTCGAGCTCGCTCCTCGAGCCCAGTTCGCTCCTCAAGTCGAGCTCGCTCCTTGAGTCGAGCTCAAGTTCACTCCTCGAGTCGAGCTCGCTCCTCAAATCGAGCTCACTCCTCGAGCCCAGTTCGCTCCTCAAGTCGAGCTCGCTCCTTGAGTCGAGCTCGCTCCTCAAGTCGAGCTCGCTCCTCGAGCCCAGTTCGCTCCTCAAGTCGAGCTCGCTCCTTGAGTCGAGCTCGCTCCTCAAGTCGAGCTTGCTCCTTAAGTCCAGTTCGCTCCTCGAGCTCGCTCCTCGAGACGAGCTCCGAGTCCGTCAAGCCGACTGGTACTCCCCACACCGAATCTACGCCTCCTCGGGTCGAGCTTGCTCTTCGAGTCGAACTCCGAGTCTACGAGTCGACTGATACTCCTCGTACCGACCCTTCAAAAAACAAAAAAAAAACCTTAAGCCCCCCACTCATGGGAGACAAAGGCTTAAGAAGCTCGGGCCCGCGATGGCCCATCAGACTTATGGGTCCGAGAAAAGACGTCGGCCTAACCCGAGGCACCTGCGTTCACTCACCCCAGGGTGAGCGAGCCCAAATAACGTCGGCCTAACCCGACGCACCCGCGTTCGCTCACCCCAGGGTGAGCGAGCCCAAAAGACGTCGGCCTAACCCGACGCACCCGCGTTCGCTCACTCCAGGGTGAGCGGGCCCAAAAGACGTCGGCCTAACCCGACGCACAAGGCCTAAGTCCCCCACGGGGATACAGACTTAGGAAACTCGGACCCCGACGGCCCTTCGTGCATACGGGTTCGAGTAAAACGTCGGCCTTCCCGGCGTGCCGTAAGACGCGTAAAGGCGCAGGTGAAAGACGTCTTCCGAGACGTATGTAAGTCGCGTAAAGGCGCTGCCTCAAACCCGAAAAAGGCCAAATTTGAGCCAAACTAAGGTTCGCTAGCCTCAGGGCACGAACACCAAAAGACGCCGGCCTAACCCGGCGCATGTGGTTTGAGTAAAAGACGCCGGCCTAACCCGGCGCAACCGCGTTCGCTCACCCCAGGCTGAGCGAGCCCAAAAGACATCGGCCTAACCCGACGCACCCGCGTTCGCTTACTCCAGGGTGAGCGAGCCCAAAAGACGTCGGCCTAACGCGACGCACCCGCGTTCGCTCACTCCAGGGTGAGCGGGCCCAAAAAAAGACGCCGGCCTAACCCGGCGCACCTATGTTCCGACGCTCAATGGCGCGAACACCAAAAAAGACGCCGGCCTAACCCGGCGCACCTACGTTCCGACTCTCAATGGCGCGAACACCAAAAAAGATGCCGGCCTAACCCGGCGCACCTATGTTCCGACGCTCAATGGCGCGAACACTAAAAAGACGCCGTCCTAAACCGGCGCACCTACGTTCCGACGCCCCAGGGCGCGAGCACTAAAAAGACGTCGGCCTAAACCCGACGCAAAGCGCGTTCGCTTGCTTCAGGGCACGAACCCAAAGACGCCGGCCTAACCCGGCGAGCTCGGTCGCTCAAACAGCACTAGCTCAAATACGCCGGCCTAACCCGGCGAGCTCGGTCGCTCAGCAACGCGAGCTCAAAGACGCCGGCCTTACCTAGCGAGCTCGATCGCTCAAGCAGCGCGAGCTCGAAAACGCCGGCCTAACCCGGCGAGCTCGGTCGCTTAAAAAGCACGGGCTCCAAAAGACGCCGGCCCAACCCGGCGCGACTTACACGTCCAGTCGCCAATGGCACGGATGCAAAGCCCCCGGGGACTACCCGGTACGACCTCTTCGATTGCCGAAAGGCACGAAGCGAAGTCGCTGGGCCACGATAGCCCACAAAGAAGGCACATGCGAGTAAAAATTGCTCGAATAATGAGGTAGCATTCAACATGAAAGCAACGAAAATATCTCATAAATAAAAAGAGCCACGGCTCTGATAAACACGTGCTGAACAAAAAGTGCGTGAAAAATAAATAAATCCTAGAAAAGGAAAAGAAACAAAGCGCTAAACATACGCGCTGAAAAAGAAAGCCATCTCGGCTCAAGGAGCACCCTCATCCAGCAGGGGGAACAAGGTGTCGAAAAAGTCAAAAGTGACCCCCCGGGCCTCGTTCTTGGTCGCGGTCGCGTCTCGACATTCCACCGCTCCAGCACGACAGGCTTCCTCGGTCCCTATGTCGTAGTCATCCTGCAAGTCGGACGCTCTTCGCTCCCCTTCAGCAAGCTGGGACGAGAGGCGAGCGTTTTCCTCGGCCAGAGAGTCGCGCTCACGCTCCGCCCTAACGCGCGCCGCTTCGCTCGAGGTAAGTTGGCGGTGCGACGTCTCCAAGGCATCGGATCGAGCATCCAGTTGCCTCCGAAGGTCGGTAACCTGAGTGCGAAAAATCTCCGCTGACCGGGTCGCCACCTCGCAAGCTCGCCGTTCTTCGGTGAGCTCGCCCGCCATCTTGGCCACTGACAGTTGGGCTCCGTCACGATGGCCTTATGCGATCTGGAGTTCCACCTTGGCCTCTCGAAGCTGGTCTCGAAGCGTCTCGGTCTCCGCCCCCGGGTGCGAACCTCGCTCGACCTGAGCCAACCTAGCCTTCGTCCGGGCGAGCTCCTCCTGAGATGCCCCTAAGCGCCGGATGAAGTCGTGCAAAATCCTGTCGCTTCGCACGGCCCTCACATACGCCTGCGACGACAAAGAAGCAAGGGTTAAAACTAAAACCCACGCTTATAACGAAACAAACAGAAGTACTGACCCTCTGAGCGTCGGTAACACCCGCCTGGAAGAAAGCGATGTCGCCCTTCGACACCACGCCCTTCCACCAGGATAATGGGGATCCCTCGAGGTGGCGGAAACAATCCCCTCGAGCCTCTATCGCCTCCAGCTCCACCGCCGAGTTCACCCTCTTGGGTTTGGAACGCTCGTCGGGAGGTGCCGAGGTCGAAGCCCTCTTTAAAGAAGCTCAAGACTCCGGTTCGACTAGACCGGCGGTCTCGACGCGCTCTCCCTTCGCCTTGCGGTCAGCGACCCTAGAGCGAATCTCTGCCATCGACTCGGGGTCCCGAGAAGCGAGAGCCAACCTTCTAGCTCGCCTCTTCGCAGCTACGCAAGGCAAACTAACGAAAGTCAAATTCTTCCGAACTGAAAATTTTTACAAAACCGTAAACGGGAGACGCAACCCGCAGACAAGACTCCGATCGTCACGGCCGCATACCCGTCCCTGGGGCGAGAGGGCCTGTCCTCGGGAGCGGGTCTAAGCAATCCCACCAAGGGAGGGATGTTATACGTCTCCCGAAGCGTACTGAAGACTCGGGAAGTGAGCGTGCTCGCAGCATCGATTCCCTTGCAGTCTAAGCTGACGAGGGTGACAGAGTCGCCTACTCCGCGGACTCGAGGGCCGGCCATGCCGTCGCCAACACCTCGCCATCATGTTTCTCCTTCCCCCGCGTGGGATGAGCCTCCGAGTCCTCCTCAAGAGCCTCCGAACCCGACCCTTGGGGATCGTCGGAGTTAATTTCATCCAAGAAAGATTCGGACGGCACTATCGCAAGCTCAACACCCGAGGCGTCCAAGTTAGACACCTGGGGGAGCTCGACACTCACCACCGCATCACCCCACTGCTCGAGCAGGGGGGCGTCAAAGGCCGCCTCGCGGGAGACCAGGTTGGTCACCAACCTTGACGAACGCGGGTCCTTGGACCCCTCGTCCTCCCCTTCGGGGCCGCCCCTAGTAGGTGGGCCGCTCCCGGGCCCCGCCAGGTCGGCGATCGCCGCGGCATCGGTCTCCAACTCCGCGAGCCATTGGTCGGCCGCGCCAGAGTCTTCCTCGACAAAGATGGGAATCCCGTCGAGTTCCTCAAAGGGACCCTTGGCCGCCCCCCCAAAATTTGGAAGAGGGCAGGTAGGGTCAACCTCGGGATCATCAACATGGGAAACAAGCTCACTCCCCATCAAGAAAAAGGAAAAAAGTAAACTGCCTGGGGGAAATTTCAAATTCAAAGGAATTTTTCGACTACCCGCAGGCCGCCAGTGTGAACAAGAGAGAGCGGGAACTCTCCTATTTATAGAGAGGAAGGAGCAAACCCTGTTCCTTCCCCCTGCGCGCGCGACACAAGGCCCGGCCCACGGGCCGGCCTCACGCGCTCGCCAGTCCCGCAGCGACAGGCCGCACGTGGGTCTTGCTACCCGACCGGCCCGGTCCGGCCACAAAAGATATGCGTGCGGACGATCACATGTGATCGAAGGTGGAATTACCTCAACGCCCTTTTCTTTTCTAAAGTTCACGACTTACGTCCCGTAAGCCATAAACTTTGGGGGCTAATGTTACCGGTCGTTTTCGGGACACCGGAAATTCAAAAACGATTCAAGGCCGGCCGGGCTTTGCCGGCCGGAAGCCCAACGGGCCCCGGCCCACCAGGCCCAAGCGCCCCGACGCACCCACGGCCCGGCACAGCCGGCGCGCTCGTACCTGCTCCCCCGGCCCTGAGGCCCCCGGCCCAACGGGCCTCAGCGCGCCCTATCGCGCCTGGCTCGCGCCCACCCTGCGCCCTGGCCTCCCGGCCCACGCGCGCACTCCCGCGCACCCCAGCCACCCGGCATGCGCGCGCCTCGGCGTCCCTACCGAGCGCCCCTGCTGCCTCAACCGGGTGTCCCTGCCACATCGGCCACCTCGGTCGAGCGCCTTCGCCAGCTCGGCCACCTCAGTCGAGCGCCTTCGCAAGCTCGGTCACCTCGGCCGAGCGCCTTCGCCAGCTCGGCCACCTCGGCCGAGCGTCTTCATCAGCTCGGCCACCTCGGCCAAGCATCTTTGCCACCTCGGCCGAGCGTCTTTGCCACCTCGGCCACCTCGACCGAGCGTCCTTGCCACCTCGGCCGAGCGTTTCTGCCACCTCGGCCGGGCAGGTCGCGCCCGGCCAAGTCCCGCGCCTGGCACGCCCCGCGCCCATCCAGGCGACATGTCCCGCGCGCCCTGCGCCCTCTTGGGCGTGAGGCCTCGCGGGCCTCGCTCCCGGCCACCCGGTGGGCCTCAAGGGGCCGGCCCAAGGCCTCCCCTCAAATACTATTAATAACCCTCCCCCTAGGGGAGGAAAAGAAGACATTCATACATTTTTCAAGAACAATACTTCTCTTCTCTGAAGAATTCTCTCGTGCTCTTGTGACATTCCAAGAGCGCGCACTCCTCTTCCCTCGGCTCAGAAACAAGGACCCCCCCTCCACGAGAGGTAGCGTGCTCCTCTTCTGCGACCCGAGCTTCAGCAGTACGCACTGCTCTCCAGCTTCTTGGCCCTTGAGCTAGAACTCCGAGCTACGAGGCAAACGACCCCTCTAAAGTCTTCACTAGAAGCTACGAGCCCGGTCCCCCTCTAAAGCCTTGGATTCACAAAGCCTCCGAGCCCAAGATAGCCTCCCCACACAAATTGAACTACGTTCTGACCTGATCCCGACTAAAGGGTACGTAGGCAGCCAACCTTTGGCACGGTCACACCCCCCAAAACACACCTCAGGGTCTGGAGGGTGCAGCTCGGTCTACGAACTCCCATTTTTGGCCCGGGCGCGATCACATGCTCCGGCCTTGGATCAAACCGCCCGAGGTATTTAATCGTTGTTCATTTTCATGCGACAACAACTACGGCTTCCAGGCCTCCAACAACGAAGCTGAATATGAGGCGCTCATTGTTGGGATAGAGCTAGCTCAGAAGCTTGGCTCTCATAATCTATGAATACACTGCGACTCGCAGTTGATCGTGAACCAGGTTAAAGAGGATTACACGGCCAAGGAACCTAATATGGTTGCATACCTGGCTATGACAAACTCCAAACTCAATGCTTTCTCTTGGTTCGAGATCCACCAAATCCCGAGAGAACAAAATTCAGAGGCTGATACACTTGCTCGCCTTGGATCCGGCATCGACGAAGACGGGTTGGGGACCGTACCCGTTGAATTTCTCCCACGGCCATCCATTTCCCGAGATGAATCAGGCCATAGAGGTGGCATCTCAGCCCACTTGGATGGACTCAATTGTCGAGTTTCTGGGAAGAGGGGAACTTCCCGAAGACCGCAAAGAAGCCGATAAGCTGAGAGCCTTAGCATCCAAATACACGCTCCGAGAGGGTGTACTCTATAAGCGCGGTTACTCAACACCGTTGCTCTGATGCCTCAATAGCGTTAGTCGACCAAGGTCCTCCGTGAAATACACGAGGGCATCTGTGGGAACCACGCCGCTGGAACTTCCCTCATGCTCAAAGCGCTTAAGCAAGGCTATTTCTGGCCGACCATGAAGCGAGATGCTTGCGAATGGGCAAGACGTTGCGAAAAAAATCGGGACAAAAATCGTCCACGCAGTCAATCTCGTCGAGGACCGAGTCTAGAGGAGTCATTGCATCCGCGCCCGCAATATCTCCCAGCGTGCCATGAGAATCCAAGTCGGACTTTGGCACGTGTGGGCGAGTCTGGTTGCGAGCCCCCTCATCGACCAAGTTGATCACGAGGCGAGGAGCAGGTTCCCCGGAAACGGGATGATCGACGCCTCCACCTGAGCCATGCCCAGTCGGCACACTCTCCTTCTGAGGCTGAGGAACGGGCGCGGTCGCGCCCGGCTCGCCTCCTTCGAGCCACTGCTCCACTCCACTTGGATTCTCTTCCACGTGCAGAGGAACTTCCCTCAATCCCGCGAAGAGGTCATCCTCTACATGTTCAGAGTCCTAAAACAAGAGATAGAAATCAATCTCGGGATTTTTAGTTGAGAAAAGGGAAGGAATATCCATAATGCAAGCGGTAGAAAAGAAAAAAAGTGTAGAGAAAGAGAGAAAAAATAAAGTGGAAGAATGAGAGGGGGGGGGGGGCTACTTATAGACTCCTAGGGGGTAGGAGTCCAAATCCTACTCCCACAAGGAGAGAAAACGGAGGAAAACCTCCAAAAAAGTCGGATTCCCCCGCGCAAGCCACCAGCCCCGCGCACGGGGCGCGCCGCGCAAGCAGCGCCGCACGGACCGTGTGCCGCGCCGGCCAGGGCGCGCGCCGCGCGGTAGCACCAAAAACAAAGAGAGAAAGGAAAGGAAGAACTTTCCTTGGGTGACGGGATTTTAAAGATATTTTCCTCAAACAGCCAACCGAAAAGACAAAAAAGTTCATCGCCAGGGACCTCCCGAGGGACGAACTTGGGGGGCTAATGTTGTCGGTCATTTTCGGAAAAACCGAGACGCCAAGAAGGCACGTCGTTCAAAGGGTCGATGGTCAGGCCGGAGGTCCTGAAGAGCGGCGAGCCTTCCATCACAAGTCAACCGGCGAGCCCTCAAGCAAAATCCTCAACTCCTTGTGTCGAGCCTAGCCCCTCGAGTTGAGACTTGAATCGGCTCCTCGAGTCGAGACTTGATTCAGTCTCCTCGAGTCGAGCCTCGCTCCTCGAGTCGAGCCTTGAGTCAGTCACCTCGAGTCGAGCCTCGCCCCTCGAGTCGAGCCTCGCTCCTCGAGTCGAGCCTTGAGTCGGTCTCCTCGAGTCGAGCCTCGACTCGGATTCTATCCGTCGAATAGGTACATTCATGTCACAAACCCGAGATGCAAAGCCCAAGATGGCTTTATGGGCCCGGTAGAGCGACAGTCGCGAAAAACCCACGAAGGCACAGCCCAGCGCGCGCCGCGGGTCGCGCGCCGTGCGTGGTGCGCCGCTGCTTCTTGTGCACCTCCACTTGAAGAGGTGCGCGCCTCTAGTCCCACATGGACGACGAAGGACCTTCTTAAGGTCCTCGAACACCTATATAAACCCCCTCTCACTGAGGGGGAACCAATCCAATCTTCTACTATCGATACGCTCGAATTCTCGCTCTCCTCTGCTTCTTTTGATGCCATCTTTAGCCTGAAGCATTCCCACAAGTCTCTCTCATTCTCAGAGGTTATGAAGCACTCTCGGGGACTTCCTGGACATCGCTCCCTCTGCTCGAACTCCCTCCAGCGCTCAGGCACGCTCCTAGGGTTCTCGACTAGAGTCCCCCTACGCGTCTAATACGCTAGACGCGTACGCGATCTCTGAAGTTCTGAGACGCCGCCGAGGACTCCTCATCGCCCCGTCTCCTTCGTCGAGTACGCCTCTCCACCAAGGCTCTGTGCCTCACACTGTGTTACATACGCCTGAACTACGTTCTGACCTGATCCCACACACGGGTACGTAGGCAGCCGACACACAAGGACCGGTCACTTTTCCTCCTCACCCCTTCCCTCTTCCAAGAGGCGGGTTGATCAGAGAAAACCCTAGCTCGAGACTTTCGAGTTCACACTTTTGGCCCGGGTTCGATCACTTGGTCCGGCCTTGGATCGAACCGCCCGAGGTATATAATAGTTGTTCATTTTCGTACGACAATATGTCCCTTGTTCCTTTATGCACTAACACTGCTCTGAACATGAATATATTGTATTCCTTTCTAGTTGTCCGCTCTGTCGCTCTGTAACTAGGAAATTCGTTTTCGAACTTATAAGAGTCGATGTACCAACTCCAAAAACTAAGTGGGAGGGTTATACTTGTTGTTTGTAACCCACGATCCCCAACACTAATGACAGAAGTAATTAACGTGAGACTAAGAGCCACTGTTGTGGCCATCTATTAAATGGGAGTACTCTAAGGCGTTTTTGCTTCGATCATTGCTCAATGAGCTACGTCCGAGAGTGAGACGATGAAGGCAAGGCCTCCCCTTGGGGGATTGTTTTTCAAAGTTGACCTTTTGGACTAAGTGGTTGGTTGCACGCTTAGGCTCGATCCCTAGTAATCCTCCCTTGAGGCTCTGCGAAAGGATGTGAGTGATCAAACCAATTTAAAAGGTGGCTAGTTGTTGTCGGCCCGTCTAGGGCCGACGAAGACAGAGGCATTTCTTCGACCCGCGTGGCCGGTGCGTGGTCTTGAACGGCAAAGCCCTGACCCAACCAGGGGCCGGCCCAAACCAAGGGCCAAGTCAAATGCATTGCCCGGGCATTGGCCGAGTCAATGGCTCACTCGGCCACTGGCCGGCTCAAGGCTTGCCTCGGCCATTGGCCGGCTCTAAGGTTTGCCTCGGCCATTGGCCGGCCCTAGGGCTTGCCTCGGCCATTGGCCGGCCCAAGGCTTGCCTCGGCCATTGGCCGGCCCTAAGGCTTGCCTCGGCCAAAGGCCGGCCCAAGGCTTGCCTCGGCCATTGGCCGGCCCAAGGCTTGCCTCGGCCATTGGCCGGCTCAAAGCTTGCCTCGGCCATTGGCCGGCCCTAAGGCTTGCCTCGGCCAATGGCCGGCCCAAGGCTTGCCTCGGCCATTGGCCGGCCCTAAGGCTTGCCTCGGCCAATGGCAGGCCCAAGGCTTGCCTCGGCCATTGGCCGGCTCAAAGCTTGCCTCGGCCATTGGACGGCCCTAAGGCTTGCCTCGGCCAATGGCCGGCCCAAGGCTTGCCTCGGCCATTGGCCGGCTCAAGGCTTGCCTCGGCCATTGGCCGGCCCAAGGCTAGCCTCGGCCATTGGCCGGCCCTAAGGCTTGCCTCGGCCAATGGCCGACCCAAAGGTGCTCACTCGGCCAAGGGGCCCCCCAAACACCCCTTGGCCGCCTATAAATAGAGAGGTCTGCCCTCTCCCAAAGGGAATCCAATTTTGAGTCCCGAAACGCTGTCGAACTCATACTTCACTCGTTTCGCTCATCTTTGGCCTCTCACCACCCCTAAAACCTCTATACTTCACCTCAATCCCACTAATGTTGAGCGTCGAAGAGGTAAACAAGGGCACCCCCCCCCCCTATTTCCCCTTTGTAGTTCACAATCTCTTTCTTGCTTTTCAGGCATCGAGACGAGGTGAGCTTCACCCACAGCTAAGGGACAACTTGGGATACCAAGTCCGACACGCTCGAGCCGGAGTGAGACCACTTGGTCCGGCCTTGGGTCTAACCACTCTGGGCTCCTAAATAGTTGTCCGAAAAACAGCGACAACATTTTGGCGCTAGAAGGAGGGCACCTCGACGCTCTCCCTTCCATTCCTCTATCACTACACCTATGACTCTCGAGAGATGAGTCATGTGCCTGCCAAAGCTCTGCACACGGTCTCGAAGGGCAACCTCATGATAATGAGAGCCAGCCCCGAGACCCGACGAATGATCCCGAGGCCGCAGTCCGAGAGGACACGGCTCGAAGGCTCGCCGAGCTCCTAGACTGCCCCGGCGTCACCGGCGCGCTCATCGCCGAACTCCTCGACTCCAACGACATCGACGACGTCAACCACGAGACCGACCTCGGCCACGCTGCTCACGAAAGGGGACACACGCGTACGCTTCCAAGGGGACACCCTCGGGCGACCATGCCAAGACGTCAACTTTTTGACGAGCACGTGTTGTCAATGGTGCCCACAAGAAGAGTTGTAGTCTTTATTTTGTACATTTGATGTAATAAATTCTCATGAAGACTCTTGCTTGTAATTGCCTATCTATTCATTAATAAAGTTGAAACGTTCATTCATTCTTTCTTTGTTTGAAGCTTTATGATAAAACCTTAGTCTTTTAGTCCATAAACAAACTTAACAACTTACGAAGAGACAAATGTAGATTTGCATGAACAAATTCTTCGTAGTTTGCTTAAAACGATATATTCGCAATCTTATGGTCAAAGGACTATTGACCTCAGTATGATTGTTAGAAGAATCTATGATGTCTGGTTATGAGGCATTGAGAGTTGGGGACTCTATAGTTCTTCTAGGTATCTTCCGAAGGTACTGAATTGACCAGTGCACTTCTAGAGACAATATAAGAACAAACCATTTAACCTCTTATGTCTCGAAGTCACTATGTATGAATTGCATCATGCTTACCTTAATCCTGAAATGAGACATGCCATTTCACACCTTAGTATTCTCATTTGAGAAAGTCAAAGTTCGGACTCACTATGTGATTCCGAACAAGGGCTATTGGTGAAGTACTAAGTTGTGAGTCTGTCATGAGTAACTTTGTGAAGTTCTCATAGATATGGAATTCATGTACAAGATTGCTGAAATGCAATGTATGTCACCTCATGCTTTGTTCCTTGGAGTGTGAATAAATGAACTGGCCAGTGTCCAAATTGAGTCTTGACTCTTTTGGATGAAACAATGTGACTTGTTAGCTCCTCGTCAATACATTGTTTCTAACTTATTCACAAGCGACAAAGGAGTTGAGGAAATAACAGCTAGTAGGGTAAAATGGTAATTTAGTAAATCTCGACTAGCTGATGACATTCATGAAGGGTAAACATAGATAATATTCAGTGGATCCGCTCATCATAATTAGGTCGAATTCTTGAGTAGAAAACAAATTCATTTGAACCGAGAGATTTTCAGTGTCAGCTCTTTAGTGGAGTCAGTTGGCATTAAGCTAAACTTGGAAAAGGTTTGTGAACTTTTGAGTCCAAGTGTTTAGTTCAAGCTTTGTTCATTTGGGTCCATGAGGTCACTGTCACGAATCACATCGATAGGAATAGTTAAACTGGAAGCTAAGTCAAAACAAGAACGAAAATAGTTAAAAGGGTATTTTTGTCTTTTGAGACATAGGATGAAATGAATGTCAATAAATTTTTTGACAAGTTCATTTGATGACTTAATGTCACTCGGCCATGACTTGATTATTGGGCCTTGTGAATTAATTTCATTTCATAAGAATTTTATTGAAAATTCTTAATGGGCTTTTCTCATGTTGTCATGAACAAATGAAGAAGCTTCTAGAAGCTCCTTCTAGATGAGAGATGGGCGCCCAAAATACCCAAGAGAAAGAGTTTATTTTGTGCATAAATGTATTTAGATACTTGCCAAAAGAAAAAGAGGAAACAAATTTTGCATATGGGATGCATAAGGAATCGGCCACATGAGAGAAAAGGCAAGCCTTGAACAAAATAGGAAACAAATCAAGGCTTCTAGAAGACTTGTTTTGGCCGTGTGTCTCAAGTAGGAATTAGGGAAATTAGCTCATGAATATGTGATATTCTATAGAAGAGGAAACTACCTTATTGAAGGTGAGACCTCTCCTATAAATAGGAGCCTCATTTCCTCACAATTGATTCATCCAAGTTTAAGAAATTTGAGAGACTCTCTCTCTAGAACTTGTGGCCGAAAATCCTCTCTCTCTCTCTAGTTTATTTTCGATTTTTTCTTGTCTTGGCACCTAGGTCCTCACTCGACCTAGTGTTTAGCTCTGTGACTTCAAGACTTGTTCTTAAGTCGTAGTGTTTAAAAGTGCCCACTCACTGATTCCTTTATTTCGAGTGATTTAGTGATAGAAACTTTCGTGGTTGCTCGAGGTGCCGAGGAAAGAAAGAGAGACGTGCTGCGAGGGGAGACGAGCGTTGCGAACTTTCCAAAAGCTTCTTCAAAGTTCAAGCTTCAAGAAAGATTAGTAAACTCTTAGCTCATATTGATTTTTAATTACATGTACTTGCTTCTTTGTCTAGGTTAGTAAAAACTGTTTTTACTTGAAAAGAAATTTTTAAAAATTCTGCCGCTTCCCGAAGCGTTTAATCTTTTTCTTAAACCCTAGATCAATTCCAACAGCACGCGCACGCGCCCTCGAGGGGACACCCTCGGGCGACCACGCCAAGGCGTCAAAGCTCACGCAATACCCGAGAACGCTCAGTCTCGAGGTCCTGAAAGGGACGCTCCAAGCTCACCATCCGCATCCAAAACCCTTGTGAAGGTGACAACGTCGATGGTCGTGGGTTCCGTCAAGGGCGTCGCCTGAATGACGCGCCCTTAACAAGGGTGATATGGACGGCCTCCAGAGACCTGAGAGACCGCCTCAGCTCTCAAAGAGAGGCTCACGAGTTCGACTTGAGAGAAAAACTCGATGCTCAACGCGAGACCGCGATCGTCTTGGGGCAACAACCACCCAACATTGATCGAGCACCCGACCAGAAGCGCGCGGCCGCGCTTGTGATACCGGCCGTTGGTCCCGAGTCACGAAGGAAAAGGCGCCGGAAGGGTCAACTCCCTAATGACCGCCCTTCTCCAGCCCCGAAGCGATCCTTCGTCCCGCTCAACACAACGCCCGACCGGATCCTGAGCTTACGCCGCGATGAGCTAGGAAGCCCTGCTCCACTCACAAAGGACCCCGCGAAGCGAGATCGAAGTAAGTTCTGCGAATACCACCAAGATCACGGACATGTGACGATTGAATGCTACCAGCTTAAGAAGCGAATTGAATCCCTAATTCAAGGTGGGGACTTCAAGGAATTCGTTGCATCTGCTAGCAAGCCATGACTGTCGTGACTTCGACCCTTAAACCCATGCCCGAACTCACTCGACTTTGTAATCGCTTCATTTCAATTATGCAATTTCCTTATTTCAAAGAAGGCCAAGTGCCATGACTACCTGTAACGACCCCTTTATTGCAATAAAGAGTTATTCTACACATGACAACTTTTTGACACGCACTATTGTATACCTCCAACACAAGAGTTTCTTGGCCTTCGTCTCACAAACGCAAGAAACTCGGGGGGCTAACAGGGATCAATGCTCAATCAAAAACAACTCAAAAACAAAAATAATAATAAAGTCTCAAGGGGCCGATGGTTAGGCCGGAGGTCCCAAAGAAAGACTCTTCACATGCCTCCTCGAGTTGAGTTCATTCCTCGAGTCGAGTACCGGGTCCACGAGTCGACAAGCTACACCTCGTGCCGACCCTACATTTCTCCTCGAGTTGAGTTCACTCCTCGAGTCAAGTACCGGGTCCGCGAGTCGACAAGCTACACCTCGTGCCGACCCTACATTTCTCCTCGAGTTGAGTTCACTCCTCGAGTCGAGTACCGAGTCCACGAGTCGACAAGCTACCCCTCGTGCCGACTCTACATGCCTCCTCGAGTTGAGTTCACTCCTCGAGTCGAGTACCGAGTCCACGAGTCGACTAGCTACTCCTCGTGTCGACACTACATGCCTCCTCGAGTTGAGTTCATTCCTCGAGTCAAGTACCTGGTCCACGAGTCGACAAGCTACTCCTCGTACCGACCCTACATTTCTCCTCGGGATGAGTTCATTCCTCTAGTCGAGCTCCAAGTCCACGAGTCTACCGATACTCCTCGCGCCGACTCTCCACGAAACTCCTCGTGCAGGCTCTACATGAGCCCTTGAGTCGAGCCCCGAGCCCACATGCCAACTAACCACTCCTCGTGCAGGCTCTACATGAGCCCTCGAGTTGAGTCCCGAGTCGACAAGTCAACTAACTACTCCTCGTGCAGGCTCTACATGAGTCCTCGAGTTGAGTCTTCAGTCCGCGCTCGCCGCCCAGCTCGTGAGCCGATAGGCAACGAGTTACAAATGGGTTCAAGGCTTGCGTCCGCTGGGCGTATCTGGTCTAGCCAGCGTCCACGAGAAACCTGGCCACACAAATGTGGCATCGCGCTCGCCGCCCAGATCGTGAGCCGATAGGCAACGAGTTACAAATGGGTTCAAGGCTTGCGTCCGCTGGGCGTATCTGGTCTAGCCAGCGTCTACGGGAAACCTGGCCACACAAATGTGGCGTCGCGCTCGCCGCCCAGCTCGTGAGCCGATAGGCAACGAGTTACAAATGGGTTCAAGGCTTGCGTTCGTTGGGCGTATCTGGACTAGCCAGCGTCCACGGGAAACCTGGCCACACAAATGTGGCATCGCGCTCGCCGCCCTGCTCGTAAGCCGATAGGCAACGAGTTACAAATGGGTTCAAGGCTTGCATCCGCTGGGCGTATCTGGTCCAGCCAGCGTCCACGGGAAACCTGGTCACACAAATGTGGCGTCGCGCTCGCCGCCCAGCTCGTGAGCCGATAGGCAACGAGTTACAAATGGGTTCAAGGCTTGCGTCCGCTGGGCGTATCTGGTCTAGCCAGCGTCCACGGGAAACCTGGCCACACAAATGTGGCATCGCGCTCGCCGCCCAGCTCGTGAGCCGATAGGCAACGAGTTACAAATGAGTTCAAGGCTTGCGTCCGCTGGGCGTATCTGGTCTAGCCAGCGTCCGCGGGAAACCTGGCCACACAAATGTGGCGTCGCGCTCGCCGCCCAGCTCGTGAGCCGATAGGCAACGAGTTACAAATGGGTTCAAGGCTTGCGTCCGCTGGGCGTATCTGGTCTAGCCAGCGTCCACGGGAAACTTGGCCACACAAATGTGGCATCGCGCTCGCCGCCCAGCTCGTAAGCCGATAGGCAACGAGTTACAAATGGGTTCAAGGCTTGCGTCCGCTGGGCGTATCTGGTCCAGCCAGCATCCACGGGAAACCTGGTCACACAAATGTGGCGTCGCGCTCGCCGCCCAGCTCGTTAGCCGATAGGCAACGAGTTACAAATGGGTTCAAGGCTTGCGTCCGCTGGGCGTATCTGGTCTAGCCAGCGTCCACGGGAAACCTGGCCACACAAATATGGCATCGCGCTCGCCGCCCAGCCCGTGAGCCGATAGGCAACAAGTTACAAATGGGTTCAAGGTTTGCGTCCGCAGTGCGTATCTGGTCTAGCCAGCGTCCACGGAAAACCCGATCACACAAACGTGACTCCGGGGCCCCCCGAGGCCCAGGCCGTGCGGACCGATCACACCTTCATTGGTAGGTCGAGAAAATAAGCCACGCACGATCAACTCGGAACAAGAGCCGTCCCTCGTGACGCACAATAAGTCGTCCCTCGTGACGCGCAAAAGCCGTCCCCCATGACGCACATGAGGCCGTCCCCCGTGACGCACATAAGCCATCCCTCGCGACGCAATAAAGCCGTCCCTCGCAACGCAATAAAGCCGTCCCTTGTGACGCATAAAGGCCGTCACTCGCGACGCGCAAAGGCCGTTCCCCATGACGCAAACCCGAGAGCGTTCGTCCCGCATCCGCGAAAAAGCGTAGATTTTGAGTTTCCACTAGACCTACGCTCGACCGGAAACTCAGGGGGCTAATGTTGTCGGCCCGTCTAGGGCCGACGAAGACAGAGGCATTTCTTCGACCCGCGTGGCCGGTGCGTGGTCTTGAACGGCGAAGCCCTGACCCAACCAGGGGCCGGCCCAAACCAAGGGCCAAGTCAAATGCGTTGCCCGGCCATTAGCCGAGCCAATGGCTCACTCGGTCATTGGCCGAGTCTATGGCTCACTCGGCCACTGGCCGGCTCAAGGCTTGCCTCGGCCATTGGCCGGCTCTAAGGTTTGCCTCGGCCATTGGCCGGCCCTAGGGCTTGCCTCGGCCATTTACCGGCCCAAGGCTTGCCTCGGCCATTGGCCGGCCCTAAGGCTTGCCTCGGCCAATGGCCGGCCCAAGGCTTGCCTCGGCCACTGGCCGGCTCAAGGCTTGCCTCGTCCATTGGCCGGCTCTAAGGTTTGCCTCGGCCATTGACCGGCCCTAGGGCTTGCCTCGGCCATTGGCCGGTCCCAAGGCTTGCCTCGGCCATTGACCGGCCCTAGGGCTTGCCTCGGCCATTGGCCGGCCCAAGGCTTGCCTCGGCCATTAGCCGGCCCAAGGCTTGCCTCGGCCATTGGCCGGCAAAAGGCTTGCCTCGGCCATTGGCCGGCCCAAGGCTTGCCTCGGCCATTGGCCGGCTCAAAGCTTGCCTCGGCCATTGGCCGGCCCTAAGGCTTGCCTCGGCCAATGGCCGGCCCAAGGCTTGCCTCGGCCATTGGCCGGCCCTAAGGCTTGCCTCGGCCAATGGCCGGCCCATGGCTTGCCTCGGCCATTGGCCGGCTCAAGGCTTGCCTCGACCATTGGCCGGCCCAAGGCTTGCCTCGGCCATTGGCCGGCCCAAGGCTAACCTCGGCCATTGGCCGGCCCTAAGGCTTGCCTCGGCCAATGGCCGACCCAACGGTGCTCACTCGGCCAAGGGGCCCCCCAAACACCTCTTGGCCGCCTATAAATAGAGAGGTCTGCCGTCTCCCAAAGGGAATCCAATTTTGAGTCCTGAAACGCTGTCGAACTCATACTTCACTCGTTTCGCTCATCTTTGGCCTCTCACCACCCCTAAAACCTCTATACTTCACCTCAATCCCACTAATGTTGACCGTCAGAGAGGTAAACAGGGGCACCCCCCCTGTTTCCCCTTTGTAGTTCACAATCTCTTTCTTGCTTTTCAGGCATCGAGACGAGGTCAGCTTCACCCACAACTAAGGGATGACTTGGGATACCAAGTCCGACACGCTCGAGCCAGAGTGAGACCACTTGGTCCGGCCTTGGGTCTAACCACTCTGGGCTCCTATATAGTTGTCTGAAAAACAGCGACAATGTTATCGGCCCGACCCCGATAGCGGCCGAACGGAGGCGAAGCGACGTCGAACGTGTCCCGGCAGCTCGCCCCGGCCATTGGCCGGCCCTAGGGCCAGCCTAGGCCAATGGCCGGCCCAAACAGCCTCGGCCATTGGCCGGCCCAGAGGCCAGCCTCGGCCAATGGCCGACCCAAGCTACTCCCGGCCATTGGCCGGCCCTAGGGCCAGCCTCGGCCAATGGCCAGCCCAAACAGCCTCGGCCATTGGCCGGCCCAGAGGCCAGCCTCGGCCAATGGCCGACCCAAATAACCTCGGCCATTGGCCGGCCCAAGGGCCAGCCTCGGCCAAGGCTGATTCTCGGCCAAGGGGTTGCCCATAACGCCCCTTGGTCGCCTATAAATACAGGGGCCGCTCCCCTAGTCCAGGTAATCCGAATTTGAGTACTGAAACGCTGTCGAACTCGTACCTCGCTCGTTTCTCTCAAGTCTCGGCCTCTAAACACTAAACCCTCTACAAACCACCTCAATCCTACTAATGTTGAGCGTCGGAGAGGTAAACAGAGGCAACCCCTCTGTTTCCCCTTTGTAGATCACACCTTTTTGTTCACATTTCAGGTGCGGGATAGAGATCACCAAGCCCGACACGCTCGAGTCGAGACGAGACCACTTGGTCTGGCCTTAGGTCTAACCATCTGCGACTCCTAAATCGTTGTCCGAAAAACTGCGACAACATTTTGGCGCTAGAAGGAGGGGATCTCTCGACCTTGACGACGCATTCCCTCTACCAGTCTTCTCCCTTTGTTCTCACGACTCTCAAGAGATGAGTCACATTCCCACCACCTCCGCGGGTACCCGAGCGACAAGCTCGAGGTACGGCCTTCGACGCCTCGCGCATCGTCTTGAAGGGCAACCTCGCGATAGCGAGAGCCAGCCCCAAGACCCGATGAATGACCCCGAGGCCGAGCTCCTAGAGGACACGGCCCGGCGGCTCGCGGAGCTCCTTGACCGCCCCGGCGTCGACGGTACGCTCATAGCCGACCTCCTTGGCTATGACATTGAGGATAGGTCCGCCCAAGACGACTCCGACCCCGAATATGTGGGGGAGTCGAGGACCAATGAGGCAACGCCCAGCCTTGCCCCTCCGCGGCCAGAGAGGTCTAATGACGCTTTGGCCGGGCCGTCGCACCTGTCGCGACAGCAGGCACGGTCACATTCCCAGGGACTCGCCCCCTCGGTTCCAAGAGGCGGCCGGACACGGCCCCTCGCCGAGGAGAGAGCGACTCTGGTAGATGATGGGGCCGATAGCCGAAGCGCTCGCCGGACGGTTCGACCAAGGGCAACCTCGCCCCGCCACGCACCGAGTGTGGACCTTAGAGAGCGCCTGACGGCGCAGAGAAACTCCCGAGGGGAGGATCTCCGCCTAAGGTTAAATTCTCGAAGGGACGCGCTCCCCGCCGCAACTCTCGGCCGGCCTCAGGCCAATGTCGTGGACCAAGCGTCCAACGAACGCCAACCGGTGACTCCCGTGGCCCCGACGGTCGGCCCTGCTAACGGGCTTGACATGGTCACAATGATTCAGAGCCTCCAAAATCAAATCATCGAGATGAGGGAGTCAGGGAGGCAAAGGCCGTACGGAGGGATCGAGGAATCATACTCTCCCTTCGCCGCACAAGTCCTCGCGCAACCATGCGTGGGAAACTTCAAGTTACCGTCCATTCCCCCCTACGATGGACGTACGGACCCCCACTTCCACGTCCAACACTATGAGACGTGGATGACGATGCAAGGGCAGACGGACGCCACCCTCTGCCAAGCCTTCAGCCTGACCCTCATAGGGTCGGGGTTTGAGTGGTTCCGAAGTTTGAGGCCGGGAAGCATCCCGTCTTTCCGGGCCTTACGAGAGGCGTTCCTTGCCCGATTCGCCACCCTCGTGGCGCAAAAGAAACCAAAGACCCACCTCCTCTCTATCCGACAAGGAAGAGACGAGACGCTGAGACAATACCTCGCTCGCTTCACTGAGGAATCTCACAAGGTCGAAGGGTTCGACGACAGAGACGCCATCACGGCGATCACCGAGGGAGTCCGCATGAGCGACTTCCTCAAGTCTATTGTTGGCCAAGTCCCGCGGGACATGGCGGAGCTAATGACGAGCGCCCGCACACACATGGGAGTCGGGGACTATCTCGATGGCCGAGATGGCCGAAAGTCAGGAGGACAGGGGAGTCGCCGCCGCGACGATCGAGACGAAGATCGTCCCGACCCTCGAAAGAGGAGGAATAAGGGAAGCCAGGCCCCTAACGACCATTCCCTCCCTGGGCCGAGGCCGCCACATGTCGATAGCTTCCGAAAGTTCTCGACATTTACTCCTCTGAACACTTCGCCGGAGCGAATCCTGGCTCTGCACCGTGACAAGCTGGGGAACCCAACCCCTCTCACGAAGGATCCCGCCAAGAGGGATCAAAGTAAATACTGTGACTACCATCAGGATCACGGGCATCTGACATCCGAATGCTATCAACTCAAGCGTCAGATTGAGGCCCTGATTCAAGATGGGAAACTGAAAGAATACGTCCTTAGAACTATCGGGACGGCCGCAGCACACGGAGGCCGCTCGCGGCAAGAAAAGAAAGGTCCGGCGACGGTGATCGTCACGGACCGCGCGGCAAACGAAGAACTGGAGAGCTCACAACTTCACATCGTGGGCGCGATCTTGGGCGGCCCAGAGTTCGGAGACTCGGCCACGCAGAGGAAGAAGTACGTGCGCGAAGTTTCCCAAGGGAAAATAGCGCACTACATCAACCACACGTACGAGGCCCCTCCTCCGGCCCCGTTCGAATCCATGTTCTTCACTGGCCAAGAAGCGGCGTGAGTGCTCCATCCACATAACGACGCGATAGTCGTCTCCGCCCCCGTCGCCAACAACCTCGTCCGGAGAATCCTAATCGACAATGGGAGCTCCGCCGACATAATCTTCAAGTCGGCGTTGGACAGGATGAAGCTATCTGGGGTGAGACCGACCCCGATCTCGACCCCACTCTTCGCCTTCTCCGGGGAGAGGGTCATGACGGAGGGAACTATCGACCTCCCGGTTACCTTCGGTACGCCGGAGGGGCTCGAGGTCACCCACATCGTGTCATTCCTAGTGGTAGACAAGCCCTTGGCATACAATATCATCGTCGGCCGCCCGACTCTCAATCGGTTGAAGGGAAAGGAATGATGGTAAACACCGTCTTCCAGCTCGGGGACAAATTCCCCTGCAAGATAGAGGAGGGAGGCACCTTCGGAGAGCTAGACCAAAGGGACGATGTCGAGCGTCGAAAGGTGGAGACACCGGACGACCTCGTTCCCGTCGTGTTGGACGACGCCAAGCCTGACCAAGTAGTCAAGGTAGGCGCCCAACTCCCATCTGAAGTCCGAACCGAGCTCCCCGCTTTCCTCCGAGAGCACAAAGATGTCTTTGCGTGTGTTGTCGCAGTTTTTCGGACAACGATTTAGGAGTCGCAGACGGTTAGACCCAAGGCCGGACCAAGTGGTCTCGTCTCGACTCGAGCGTGTCGGGCTTGGTATCCCAAGCCGTCCCTTAGCTGTAGATGATCTCTGTCTCGTCCAAGCACCTGAAAAGTGAGCAAAGAAGGTGTGAACTACAAAGGGGAAACAGAGGGGTTGCCTCTGTTTACCTCTCCGACGCTCAACATTAGTAGGATTGAGGTGGTTTATAGAGGGTTTAGTGTTTAGAGACCAAGACTTGAGAGAAACGAGCGAGGTACGAGTTCGACAGCGTTTCAGTACTCAAATCGGATTACCTGGGTCGAGGGAGAGACCCTCATATTTATAGGCGGCCAAGAGGTGTTTGAGGAACCCCTTGGAGAGCCGGCCTTGGAGCGCCGGCCTTGGAGAGCCGGCCTTGGAGCGCCGGCCTTGGAGCACCGGCCGTGGAGAGCCGGCCGTGGAGCGCCGGCCGTGGAGAGCCGGCCGTGGAGAGCCGGCCTTGGAGCGTTGGCCGTGGAGAGCCGGCCTTGGAGCGCCGGCCGTGGAGAGCCGGCCTTGGAGCACCGGCCTTGGAGCGCCGGCCGTGGAGAGCCAGCCTTGGAGCGCCGGCCGTGGAGAGCCGGCCTTGGAGCGCCGGCCGTGGAGAGCCGACCTTGGAGCGCCGGCCGTGGAGAGCCGGCCTTGGAGCGCCGGCCGTGGAGAGCCGGCCTTGGAGCGCCGGCCTTGGAGAGCCGGCCGTGGAGAGCCGGCCTTGGAGCGCCGGCCGTGGAGAGCCGGCCTTGGAGCGCCGGCCTTGGAGAGCCGGCCGTGGAGAGCCGGCCTTGGAGCGCCGGCCGTGGAGAGCCGGCCTTGGAGCGCCGGCCGTGGAGAGCCGGTCCTGGAGCGCCGGCCCTGGAGAGCCGGTCCTGGAGCACCGGCCTTGGAGCGCCGGTCCTGGAACGCCGGTCCTGGAGGGCCGGCCTTGGAGAGCCGGTCGTGGAGAGCCGGCCACGGTGAGTGCCGGCCTCGGACGAGCGCCGGGCTCAGGACGGCCGCCAGCGTGGCCGTCGTCGATCTACCGGACCGAGACGGACCGGTAACATTAGCCCCCCGAGTTTATCATCGATTGTAAATCGCGTGGTAAACTCAAAGTCCGATGTTGGCCCATCGGAGAAGCCCGCCGTCAAGAGGTATGCTCCGACGTCCTTTCATATTATTTTTATTATTATATTTTTTGTTGATCGTGCTCGCTTCGTTATTCGCGCCCATGGACCCCATTGACTCGGGATGTGGGACCGTTGACGATGGCTTACACGACTTGTTTGAGGAAAACCACGTGGATTTGGATGCTTTTTGGGCTTAATTTTCGCCTCCATCAACACCACCCGACACACGACACTCGTCGCATTCGTTCAACGTTATTGAGATGACCGGAGAGGATCTTTCACTGGTGGAAGCGTGGCTGGCCGACGAGGGTGAGGGCGCGCGTGCCGGAGACGGCCAGCGCCGGCAGGAGAGCGCCGGCCTGATGGCACCAGCCGCCGGGGACAGCCAGGCCGACCAGCACGAGGCCGGCTTGGCCGAGGGACGCGCTATGGAGGTCGCGCGCGCAGGGCCGACCACTCAGGAGACCGGCGGCGATCCATCCAGCGCCGGGAGGGGCGCCCTCGTCGATTCTGGCGCCGGAGGAGGCGGGCCGGCCGCGGGCGGCGCTGTGCAGGCCGCCGCCAACGCCGGGGGAGTCGCGCCTGGCTGGGTCGGCGCCGTCTGCGCTGGACCCAGCCCCGGGATCGCGCCAGAAGAGTCGCGCGCGACGATCCCGACCGCGGAGCACGCCGACAAGGCAGAGGAGGCTGACGCCGGCGTGGGGGAGGCCGAGCCCGGCCGAGTCGGTGCCGTCTGGGGCGAACCCAGACCTGGGGGAGACGTCCCTCGTCCCGGGGGGGCGAGCCGGTCGTGGAGGACGCGGGCGACGCGTCTGGCGAGGCCGACGCCGGCGAGGACGCGCTGGCGCAGATGAGCGCCGCCCGGGGCGGCGTTGGTATCAGGGGGGACCCCACCCTCTCGGGTGGGGTTATGCTGCAGGTGGTCGGCGGCCATGGGAGCCCAGGCGGGTCGGGCCCAGCCGGGCTGGAGCGCGTCTATGACGGGGGAGCGCCGCCGGCGGCGGCCGACGCTGCAGGTGGGGTCGGCGGCGCCGGACAGGAGGAGTGCCGGCCGCCCAACGCTGGAGAGGGAGGAAGCCAACTGCCCACAGCCGGAGAGTAAGAGGCGGCCATCCTGGTTGCCCTGCAAACCCTAAGGCCCAATGGGCCGGGGCCTAGGTGAGGAGACTGCAAACCCTAAGGCCCGATGCGCGCGAGGAGGGCCCAACCGGCCGAAGGCCGGACAGGGCCGCTGGGCGACAGGCGCGCGAGGAGGACCCAGCAACCCGCGAGCTGGGCTGGGCCGGCGGGCTGGACGCGTCTGAGCTGAACGCCGGGACGCCCGGGCAAGCCTCAAGCGTCGGAGACCCGACTGGCCGAGAGCCGGGCCTGGCGCGCGCGCCGAAGGCCGGAGGTCGCCGGGGCCGCGCGTGGAGGAGCCACCTAGCCAGGAGATGGGCTGGGTCCTCGGGCTTGACGCGCACGCAGGAGGGGACGTTACCGGCCACAGGACGAGCCGGCCCGATGGCAGTGACCCGGCCGGCCGGCAGCCGGTCAAGCGCTCGGGCACCACCCCGGATTCCGGGCACTCCGGCGACTCGTCGAGCTGCCGTGCAGCACCCGCGGCGAGGGGACTTTCCTCTACTGCTCAGGAGGAAACGCGGACCTCGTCCTTCCCGGTATGAGAGTCAGCCGTGCGGGGTAACCTTGACTGCTCGGGCGTCGATGTCCCGAGCCTGATCTCCATCGTCAGCTTCAAGAGCCTCAGGAAGCGCTACAGCATCCCGGACTCTGTGTCAATCCTCAGACCGTTGCCTGACGATCTTCCGTCCCGCCCTCGAAGGGGGTACGCCGCGGTCCACGAGGCGAGCCTCCGCGGTGGGCTAAGGTTGCCTTTTCAGCCGGTGATCCAGGAGTTGCTAGTTCGACTGGGGGTGCACGCCTTACAGATGTCTCCGGCCTTCTATCGGGTGGTCGCAGCATGCCACATGATGCTTTACCGGGCGAAGAAGAGGGCTGTCACCGCCGACGACATCCAGGACCTCATGACGATACGAGGGGTGCCAGGGAAGCCGGGCTTCTACCTAGCGCTACACCGTAAGCACTTCGTCATTGTCAGCAACGTTAATTCAAAGCACCGATATCCTTGGATATGGGTGTCCGAATCAGCCTTCGGGGTCGCGCCTCTCTTCTTTGGTCTTGCGGCTGATTTTCCACCTATGGGCGATATCGAAGGCTCTGAGCTTCACGCGGTGATCAGGGCGCTCCCGGAATCGAGGCGGCAAGGACCGCACTTCGAGTCCCCAGACCTAATGGCAAGGACTGGGTGGTTCACGCCTGAAGGCGACGCCCTTCCGAGCTCGGGTCTCGTCGCGGAGGCTACGGAGGACCCCGAATCAGAGGCGGGGGGCTCGTCTGCTCCTCCCCCTGACGTGGGGGGTACCAACCACACACAAGCTTCCAGTTAATGTATATTCCATTGTATTGCACTCTAACCTGTCACCTCTTCATCTTTTTCAGATACGATGACCCGACGACACCGACCACGCACGCAGGCACCGAGGGTGGCGCCCGACGCCGAGGCCGTGATCGCGGCTCAACCCCAAGCTGAGGCCCGCCATGGGGGGCTTCCAACGCGGGCGAGGGCCGAGGCGAACTCCTCGAATAAGCGACCGTCGTCGACGATCCTTCCCGGCTCGTCCTCCGGCCACAAGCGCGCTCATACGTCGGCGACATCAGATGGCATGGAGTCGATGCTCCTGGCGGAGGCGGCGGAGCTGAGGGACCGATGCTCTCGGGGGATCCTTGAAACCTCTCTACGGGATTTCAAGAGTCTCCTGACGGTAAGCGACCTTGAGCATTTCCAGAGCGGGATCGGCGACGCCCGAAAGGTATGACTCGCTTGTTTGCCTCATTTGTGATTTGTTGTGCTTATTTCGATTGCATGTACGTTGTTTGCTTCCACAGATGCTCGCGCGCCAAGAACGGAACGACCGCATTCTCCGGGACTTGCTGCGTCGTATGCAGATCATGGAAAAAGACAAGGAGGATACAGCGGCCGCCCATGCCGCTGCCTTGGCGGGGGTCCGCACCGTCCAAGAGTTCCAAGCGCTTGAGGAGGAACTAAAGCGAGCTCGTGAGAAGGCGGCGGCCGAGAAGGTGTCTCGGGAGAAGGCTGAGCAGGCGGCCGATACTTTCTTAGGGGAGACCAAGAAACTCCAGGCGGCCCTCTCGAGCCGAGACGAAGAGCTGAACATCGTCCACGCCCGATTGTCGGCAAGCGAGATCTCCCGGGTCAGGGCCGAGAGGGAGAGGGAAACCCTGCGAGCGGAGGTGCAGACCCTCATCGAGGAGAAGGATGACGCCGTGCAATCGAAGACAGAGTTGGAGGAGGACTGGGATCTCTCGCTAGAGGTGGCCCATTACGAGGTGGCCATGCGGGTCAAAGATGCGACTGCGGAGGAGAACGCGTCTCGAGGGATCACATTTTCCTTCTTCGACGCCATGTTTCCTCCCTTGGAGGACGAGCTGCCGGAGGACGACCTGCCTCCCGAAGTCCCTGCGGAGGCCGCCCAGTCGTCAAACTGTCGGTCTGGTGGAGGAACCGTTGGCGGGTCGGGCGCCCCTCATCTTGAGGACGACGAAGAGCAGGTCGATTATGGCTCGGAGTAGCCGAGTTTTCTTTGGTTTTTTCGCGCACTTGTTTAGCGCTCGCTTTATGCTTTCTTTCGAATTCTTTCTGTGTTTGGGTCGTACTCTCGTACTTTTCTCGTTGGGTCGTTTGTGCAACATTGTTTTGCTTTGATTGAAGCTTTTATTTCATCGTGCGTCTTATTTTCTCGACTTGCTACGCTTAGTGTAATCGATTTGCGCAATTTGAATAGTGCGTGTCTTACGAGCCCGGCTTACTATGCTTAGCGTAACCGGTTGGCACGGCTTACTGCCGCATTCGGCGGCGGAGTTTCCCGCGGATGCTGGCTAGACCAGTTTCATCCGGCGGGTGCGATTTCCGGCCATCCATTTGTGACTCGCTGCCTATCGGCGTGCGCGAGCTGGGTGGCCATCGCGCTCATCCTCCGGCGAGTACGCTACCTATCGGCGTGCGTATCGGGATGGGTTTGCAGCTCCCAGTGAGCGTGGTACTCGTCGGTACGCGTGTCACATTTTGGGTTTTGACTGCCGAGATCGACAATCCGGTGCGCGGACGTGATCCATCGATGCCTTGCCGCCTATCGGTGCGCAAGGTGCATCGGTGCACGAGAGGGTCGCAGCAAAAGACGTGCGAGGCCGGAGGTCCGGTGCGCGGATCCAACTCATCGACGTTTCGCTATCTTTCGGCACACGGCCTCAACCCGTGCGAGAGCGTCGCACGAGGAGGGTACGAAGTCGGAGGTCCGGTGCGCGGATCCGATTTATGGGTGTTTTGTTACCGCTTGGCGCGTGGAAAGTGGAATAAGTGAGCTTATTACTCTCGCCTTATCCCCCTTAGCCCCCCGAGTTTCTTGGGTGCTCGTAGAGGAGGATAGAAACTAAGATACAATGTCTTGAAGTGAAATGTAATTCATTAATTTATTGAAATGGTTCAAAAATTACATCCCAGGCCGTTGGCCAAACTTGAAATTGTAAATTGTCTTTGCTAGAATCGAAAATTACATGAAAATAAAAAAGCGAAAAATGGACGAATGAACGTCTACTGGTAATATTGCCGGAGGTGTTCCGCGTTCCACGGGTGTGTGAACACGAGTCCCTCCATGTTCTCGAGCTCGTACGTGCCGTTGTGGACGGCTCGGCGCACACGATACGGGCCTTCCCAGGTGGGGCCTAGAACTCCCGCGCCTTGCACCTTGTTGTTTTGGAACACCCTTCGAAGAACGAGGCTTCCGTCGGCGAACTTCCGCAGCTTGATCTTTGAGTTGTAGTATCTCTCGACTTTCCTCTTTTGCGCGGCAAGCCGGGTGAGTGCGTCCGCCCTCCTTTCGTCTATGAGGTCTAGCTCGAGCCTGATCGCGTCATCGTTGGCGGCTTCGTCGTACTCCTCGATGCGCAAGGTTGGCAACTTGGTCTCGACGGGTACCACAGCCTCGACGCCGAACGTGAGAGCGAAAGGGGTTTCGCCGGTCGCGTTTCGAGCGGTGGTGCGGTATGCCCATAAGACCATGGGGAGCTCGTCGGCCCAAGCCCCCTTTCTTGCCTCCAGCTTCTTCTTCAAGTTCTCCTTGATCGTTTTGTTCACCGCCTCGACCTGGCCGTTGGCTTGAGGATGGCGGGGAGAGGAGAAAGTCTTGCTAATGCCAAGTTGTTCGCACATTTCTCGGAGGCACGCATTGTCAAATTGTTTTCCGTTGTCGGTTACAATTGACGCAGGGATCCCGAAGCGGCAGATGATGCTTTTCCAAATGAAGCTCGTCGTGTTCGACTCGGTGATCTTTGCCAGCGGCTCAGCCTCTACCCACTTCGTGAAGTAGTCGATAGCCACAATCGCGTGCTTGTATTGTCTCGGGGCCGTAGGTAGCTCGCCGATGAGGTCGATTCCCCACTTCGCGAAAGGTCGCGGCACGATAATCGGACACAGAGGGGTCGGTGCTTGGCGCGGAATGTGGGCGAATCTTTGGCACTTGTCACACTTCTTGGCCCACTCGTGGGAGTCCTTTTTCAAGGTCGGCCAGAAATATCCCAGTCTCAGCAGCTTCAATGCCAAAGATTGCCCGGCGGCGTGGTTACCGCACACCCCCTCGTGCACTTCGTGGAGTGCTTTCCTCGCCTCCACCTCGGTCAGGCAACGGAGAAGGGGCATGGAGTAGCCTCTCTTGAACAAGCTATCCTCCCTCATTGTGTACTTCGGCGCCAAGCTTCTCAGCTTTCTGGCCTCTTCTCTGTCTTCGGGAACGACTCCTCGCTTAAGAAATTCCACGAGCGGAGTCATCCACGAGGGAGGCGGAGTCTCGTCAACGACCCCCACGTCGCCTCTCGAGACGTAGGGTCGGGTCAGCACTTCGATTGGGACGCTACCCTCGCCCTCCTCGTCTATCCCAGACGCGAGGCGAGCCAGGGCGTCAGCGTCAATGTTCGCCTCTCGTGGAACTTGGACGATCTCGAACCATGACAAGGCCTCCAGGTTCTTTTGGGCCTTGGACAAGTACGCGATCATGTGTGGCTCTTTTGCGGCGTAGTCGCCCTTAACCTGGTTCACGATCAATTGCGAGTCGCAATGGATGCGCAGGTTTTGGGCGCCCAACTTGTTCGCTAGTTCCAAGCCAACGATCAGAGCCTCGTACTCTGCTTCGTTGTTGGAAGCCTTGAACTCGAACCGCAAGGCATATCTCAGCTTTTCCCTATCGGGATTTGTGAGCACAACGCCGGCGCCAGCCCCTCGGGCGTTTGACGCGCCATCCACGTGCAAGTCCCAGACCGGCCCTATCGGGTCGTTGGTTCTCTTCTTCGACGATTCGACGCGGTCGTCCTTCTTCTCTTCCGTGCTCTCTTTATCCTCGTCGCCCTCGTCGGCCGGTGGCGAGCTTGTGAATTCGGCGATGAAATCGGCGAGGGCCTGACCCTTAATGGCGGTTCTCGGTTAGAACTCGATCCCGTACTCGCCCAACTCTTGGGACCATATCGCCATTCGAGAGGAGGTCCCTTTTTGAAGGGCCTTCTCGATGGGATGTCCCGAGCGGACCACAATGGGGTGCGCTTGGAAGTAGGGCCGGAGCTTTCTCGCGCTCATGACGAGGGCGAGGGACAGTCTCTCGATTTCCGGGTATCGAGTTTCGGCGTCGAGGAGCGCCTTGCTAACGTAGTAGACCGGCCATTGTACCCTGTCCTCCTCGCGTATGAGGACCGCGCTCACGGCCCTATCGGAAACCGCGAGGTAGAGGAACAAGGTTTCGCCATTCTTTGGCTACGCGAGGAACGGGGGGGAGGTGAAATAGGCTTTCATATCGCGGAATGCTTCCTCGCACTCCTCCGTCCACACGAACCCATCGGTCTTCTTTAGTGCCTTGAAGAATGGTTGGCACCTATCAGTGGCTTTGGAAACAAATCGCGTCAGGGCGGCGATCCTTCCCGTCAAGCTTTGAACTTCTTTGACCTTTTGTGGCGACCTCATCTCTAAGATCGCCTTAATCTTCTCAGGATTGGCCTTGATCCCGCGGCGGCTCACCATGTAGCCCAGAAACTTTCCAGACTCGACCCCGAAAGCGCACTTGTTGGGGTTAAGCTTCATCTTGTAGCGCCGCAGGATCGTGAACATTTCCCTAAGGTCTCGAACGTGGTCGCGGGCTTTGAGGCTTTTGACAAGCATGTCATCCACGTAGACCTCCATAGTTTTGCCAATTTGATTGGCGAACATGCGGTTCACCAACCTTTGATACGTTGCTCCCGCGTTTTTGAGGCCAAAGGGCATGACCTTGTAACAGTAAAGTCCGCGGTTCGTAACAAAGGTGGTTTTAATTTGATCCGGCTCGTGCATGCGGATCTGGTTGTAGCCTGAATAGGCGTCCATGAAGCTCAGCAACTCGTGGCCCGCCGTGGCGTCCACGAGCTGCTCGATCCTCGGGAGAGGGAAGCTGTCTTTCGGGCAGGCTTTGTTGAGATCTTTGTAATCGATACAGATCCGCCACTTCCCGTTTGGCTTCTTGACCATCACCACGTTGGACACCCACTTGGGGTGCTCCGCCTCCCTGATGAAGTCGGCGGCGAGAAGTTTGTCAACTTCTTCACCAATGGCTTGGTACCTCTCCCCACTGAACGCCCGTCGCGGTTGAACGCGCTCGGCCACCCTCTTGTCGTCGTTGAGACGATGAACCATGATCTCGGGGTCGATCCCCGGCATGTCGGCGTGTGTCCACGCAAAGACATCTTTGTGCTCTCGGAGGAAAGCGGCGAGCTCGATTCGGGTCTCAGACGGGAGTTGGGCGCCTACCTTGACTACTTGGTCAGGCTTGGCGTCGTCCAACACGACGGGAACGAGGTCGTCCGGTGTCTCCACCTTTCGACACTCGACTTCGTCCCTTTGGTCTAGCTCTCCGAAGGTGCCTCCCTCCTCCAAGTTGCACGGGAATTTGTCCCCGAGTTGGAAGACGGTGCACGCCACCTTCCCTTTCCCCTTTCCGTCCACGCCCTTGATGTAGCACATCCTTGCCATGGATTGGTCTCCCAACATCACGGCGATCCCTTTCTCGGTCGGGAACTTCATCATCAGGTGGTACGTGGACGTTATGGCCTTCAACCGATTGAGAGTCAGGCGGCCGACGATGATGTTGTAAGCCGAGGGCTGATCCACCACTAGGAACGACACGATGTGGGTAACCTCGAGCCCCCCCGGCGTACCGAAGGTAACCGGGAGGTCGATAGTTCCCTCCGTCATAACTCTCTCCCCAGAGAAGCCGAAGAGCGGGGTTGAGATCGGGGTCGGTCTTACCCCGGATAGCTTCATCCTGTCCAGCGCCGATTTGAAGATTATGTCGGCGGAGCTCCCATTGTCGATTAGGATTCTCCGGACGAGGTTGTTGGCGACCGGGGCAGAGACGACTATCGCGTCGTTGTGTGGATGGAGAACTCGCGCTGCTTCTTGTCCGGTGAAGAACATGGACTCGAAAGGGGCCGGAGGAGGGACCTCGTACGTATGGTTGATGTAGTGCGCTATTTTCCCTTGGGAAACTTCGGGCACGTACTTCTTCCTTTGCGTAGCCGAGTCTCCGAACTCCGGGCCACCCAAGATTGCACCCACGACGTGAAGTTGCGAGCTCTCCGGCTCTTCATTCGTCGCGCGGTCCGTGACAGTCACCGTCGCCGGACCTTTCTTCCCTTGCCGCGGGCGACCTCCGTGCGCCGCGGCCGTCCCGATAGTTCTCAGGACGTACTCTTTTAGCTTCCCATCTTGAATCAGGGCCTCAATCTGACGCTTTAGTTGATAGCATTCGGATGTCAGGTGCCCGTGATCTTGATGGTAGTCACAGTACTTGCTTTGATCCCTCTTGGCGGGATCCTTCGTGAGCGGGGTTGGGCTCCCCAACTTGTCACGGTGCAGAGCTAGGATTTGCTCCGGCGGAGTGTTCAGAGGAGTGAATGGCGAGAACTTCCGGAAGCTGTCGACATGTGGCGGCCTCGGCCCGGGGAGGGAACGACCGTTAGGGGCCTGGCTTCCCTTATTCCTCCTCTTTCGGGGGTCGGGACGATCTTCATCTCGATCGTCGCGGCGGCGACTCTCCTGTCCTCCTGACTTTCGGCCATCTCGGCCATCGAGATAGTCCTCGACTCCCATGTATGTGCGGGCTCTTGTCATCAGCTCCGCCATGTCACGCGGGACTTGGCCAACAATAGACTTGAGGAAGTCGCTCGTGCACACTCCCTCGGTGATCGCCGTGATGGCGTCCCTGTTGTCGAACCCTTCGACCTTGTGAGACTCCTCGGTGAAGCGAGCGAGGTATTGCCTCAACGTCTCGTCTCTTCCTTGTCGGATAGAGAGGAGGTGGGTCTTTGGCTTCTTTTGCGCCACGAGGGTGGCGAATCGGGCGAGGAAAGCCTCTTGCAAGGCCCGGAAAGACGGGATGCTTCCCGGCCTCAAGCTTCGGAACCATTCAAACCCCGAGCCTGTGAGGGTCAGGCTGAAGGCTTGGCAGAAGGTGGCGTCCGCCTGCCCCTGCATAGTCATCCACGTCTCATAGTGTTGGACGTGGAAGTGGGGGTCCGTACGTCCATCGTAGGGGGGAATGGACGGTAACTTGAAGTTCCCCACGCATGGTTGCGCGAGGATTTGCGCGGCGAAGGGAGAGTATGATTCCTCGATCCCTCCGTACGGCCTTTGCCTCCCCGACTCCCTCATTTCGATGATTTGATTCTGGAGGCTTTGAATCATCGTGACCATGTCGAGCCCGTTAGCGGGGCCGACCGTCGGGGCCACGGGAGTCACCGGTTGGCGTTCGTTGGACGCTTGGGAGTTTCTCTGCGCCGTCAAGCGCTCTCTAAGGTCCATACTCGGTGCGGGGCGAGGTGAGGTCGCCCTTGGTAGGACCGTCCGGCGGGCGCTTCGGCTGTCGGCCCCATCATCTACCAGAGTCGCTCTCTCCTCGGCGAGGGGCCGTGTCCGGCCGCCTCTTGAAACCGAGGGGGCGAGTCCCCGGGAATGTGACCGTGCCTGCTGCCGCGCTAGGTGCGACGGCCCGGCCAAAGCGTCGTTGGGCCTCTCGGGCCGCGAAGGGGCGAGGCTAGGCGTTGCCTCGTTGGTCCTCGACTCCCCCACATATTCGGAGTCGGAGTAGTCTTTGGCGGACCTATCTTCGACGTCATAGCCGAGGAGGTCGGCTATAAGCGTACTGTCGACGCCGGGGCGGTCAAGGAGCTCCGCAAGCCGCCGGGCCGTGTCCTCTCGGAGCACGGCCTCGGGGTCAATCATCGGGTCTTGGGGCTGGCTCTCGCTATCGCGAGGTTGCTCTTCAAGACGATGTGCGAGGCGTCGAAGACCGTACCTCGAGCTCGTTGCTCGGGTACCCGCGGAGGTAGTGGGAATGTGACTCATCTCTCGAGAGTCGTGAGAACAGAGGGAGAAAACTGGTAGAGGGAATGCGTCGTCAAGGTCGAGAGAGCCCCTCCTTCTAGCGCCAAAATGTTGTCGCAGTTTTTCGGACAACGATTTAGGAGTCGCAGACGGTTAGACCCAAGGCCGGACCAAGTGGTCTCGTCTCGACTCGAGCGTGTCGGGCTTGGTATCCCAAGCCGTCCCTTAGCTGTAGATGATCTCTGTCTCGTCCAAGCACCTGAAAAGTGAGCAAAGAAGGTGTGAACTACAAAGGGGAAACAGAGGGGTTGCCTCTGTTTACCTCTCCGACGCTCAACATTAGTAGGATTGAGGTGGTTTATAGAGGGTTTAGTGTTTAGAGACCAAGACTTGAGAGAAACGAGCGAGGTACGAGTTCGACAGCGTTTCAGTACTCAAATTCGGATTACCTGGGTCGAGGGAGAGACCCTCATATTTATAGGCGGCCAAGAGGTGTTTGAGGAACCCCTTGGAGAGCCGGCCTTGGAGCGCCGGCCTTGGAGCGCCGGCCTTGGAGCGCCGGCCTTGGAGCGCCGGCCTTGGAGCGCCGGCCGTGGAGAGCCGGCCGTGGAGTGCCGGCCGTCGAGAGCCGGCCTTGGAGCGTTGGCCGTGGAGAGCCGGCCTTGGAGCGCCGGCCGTGGAGAGCCGGCCTTGGAGCGCCGGCCTTGGAGCGCCGGCCGTGGAGAGCCAGCCTTGGAGCGCCGGCCGTGGAGAGCCGGCCTTGGAGCGCCGGCCGTGGAGAGCCGACCTTGGAGCGCCGGCCGTGGAGAGCCGGCCTTGGAGAGCCGGCCTTGGAGCGCCGGCCGTGGAGAGCCGGCCTTGGAGCGCCGGCCGTGGAGAGCCGGCCTTGGAGCGCCGGCCGTGGAGAGCCGGCCTTGGAGCGCCGGCCGTGGAGAGCCGACCTTGGAGCGCCGGCCTTGGAGCGCCGGCCGTGGAGAGCCGGCCTTGGAGCGCCGGCCGTGGAGAGCCGGCCTTGGAGCGCCGGCCGTGGAGAGCCGGCCTTGGAGCGCCGGCCTTGGAGCGCCGGCCGTGGAGAGCCGGCCTTGGAGCGCCGGCCTTGGAAAGCCGGCCGTGGAGAGCCGGCCTTGGAGCGCCGGTCGTGGAGAGCCGGCCTTGGAGCGCCGGCCGTGGAGAGCCGGCCTTGGAGAGCCGGCCTTGGAGCGCCGGCCGTGGAGAGCCGGCCTTGGAGCACCGGCCGTGGAGAGCCGGTCCTGGAGCGCCGGCCCTGGAGAGCCGGTCCTGGAGCGCCGGCCTTGGAGCGCCGGTCCTGGAACGCCGGTCCTGGAGGGCCGACCTTGGAGAGCCGGTCGTGGAGAGCCGGCCACGGCGAGTGCCGGCCCCGGACGAGCGCCGGGCTCAGGACGGCAGCCAGCGTGGCCGTCGTCGATCTACCGGACCGAGATGGACCGGTAACAGCGTGGACACACGCCGACATGCCGGGGATCGACCCCGAAATAATGGTTCATCGTCTCAACGACGACAAGAGGGTGGCCGAGCGCGTTCAACCGCGACGGGCGTTCAGCGGGGAGAGATACCAAGCCATTGGGGAAGAAGTTGACAAACTTCTCGCCGCCGACTTCATCAGGGAGGCGGAGCACCCCAGGTGGGTGTCCAATGTGGTGATGGTCAAGAAGCCGAGTGGGAAGTGGCGGATCTGTATCGATTACAAAGATCTCAACAAAGCTTGCCCGAAAGATAGCTTCCCTCTCCCGAGGATCGAGCAGCTCGTGGACGCCACGGCGAGCCACGAGTTGCTGAGCTTCATGGACGCCTATTCAGGCTACAACCAGATCCGTATGCACGAGCCGGATCAAATCAAGACCACCTTTGTTACGAACCGCGGACTTTACTGTTACAAGGTCATGCCCTTTGGCCTCGAAAACGCGGGCGCGACGTATCAGAGATTGGTGAACCGGATGTTCGCCAATCAAATTGGCAAAACCATGGAGGTCTACGTGGACGACATGCTTGTCAAAAGCCTCAAAGCCCACGACCACGTTCGAGACCTTAGGGAAATGTTCACGATCCTGCGACGCTACAAGATGAAGCTCAACCCCAACAAGTGCGCTTTCGGGGTCGAGTCTGGAAAGTTTCTGGGCTACATGGTGAGCCGCCGCGGGATCGAGGCCAATCCTGAGAAGATTAAGGCGATCTTAGAGATGAGGTCACCACAAAAAGTCAAAGAAGTTCAAAGCTTGACGGGAAGGATCGCCGCCCTGACGCGATTCGTTTCCAAAGCCACTGATAGGTGCCAACCGTTCTTCAAGGCACTGAAGATGACCGACGGGTTCGTATGGACGGAGGAGTGCGAGGAAGCATTCCGCGATATGAAAGCCTATTTCACCTCCCCCCCCATTTCTCGCGAAGCCAAAGAATGGCGAAACCTTGTACCTCTACCTCGCGGTTTCCGATAGGGCCGTAAGCGCGGTTCTCATACGCGAAGAAGACAAGGTACAATGGCCGGTCTATTACGTTAGCAAGGCGCTCCTCGACGCCGAAACCCGATACCCGGAGATCGAGAGACTATCCCTCGCCCTCGTCATGGGCGCGAGAAAGCTGCGGCCATACTTCCAAGCGCACCCCATTGTGGTCCGCACGGGACATCCCATCGAGAAGGCCCTTCAAAAAGGGACCTCCTCTCGAATGGCGATATGGTCCCAAGAGCTGGGCGAGTACGGGGTCGAGTTCCAGCCAAGGACCGCCATCAAGGGTCAAGCCCTCGCCGACTTCGTAGCCGAATTCACAAACACGCCCTCAACTGACGAGGGAGACAAAGGAGACAAGGAGGACGACCATAGAGAGTCGTCGAAGAAGAGGACCAATGACCCGATAGGGCCGGTCTGGGACTTGCACGTGGATGGCGCGTCAAACGCCCGGGGGGCTGGCGCCGGCGTTTTGCTCACAAATCCCGATAGGGAAAAGCTGAGATACGCCCTGCGGTTCGAGTTCAAGGCTTCCAACAACGAGGCAGAGTACGAGGCTCTGATCGTTGGCTTGGAACTAGCGAACAAGCTAGGCGCCCAAAACCTGCGCATCCACTGCGACTCGCAGTTGATTGTGAACCAGGTTAAGGGCGACTACGCCGCAAAGGAGCTAAACATGGTCGCATACTTGTCCAAGGCCCAAAAGAATCTAGAGGCCATGTCGTGGTTCGAGATCGTCCAAGTTCCTCGAGAAGCGAACATTGATGCTGACGCCCTGGCTCGTCTTGCATCTGGGATAGACGAGGAGGGCGAAGGCAGCGTCCCGATCGAAGTATTGACCCGACCCTACGTCTCGAGAGGCGACGTAGCGGTAGTTGATGAGACTCCGTCTCCCTCATGGATGACTCCGCTCGTGGGATTCCTTAAGCGAGGAGTCGTCCCCGAAGACAAAGAAGAGGCCAGAAAGCTGAGAAGCTTGGCGCCGAAGTACACAATGAGGGAGGATAACTTGTTCAAGAGAGGCTACTCCATGGCCCTTCTCCGCTGCCTGATCGAAATCGAGGCGAGGAAAGCGCTTCGCGAGGTGCACGAAGGGGTGTGCGGAAACCACGCCGCTGGGCAATCGTTGGCATTGAAGCTACTGAGACTCGGATATTTTTGGCCGACCTTGAAAAAGGACTCCCACGAGTGGGCCAAAAAATGCGATAAGTGCCAAAGGTTCACCCACATCCCGCGTCGAGCACCGGCCCCACTGTGTCCGATCATTGTGCCGCGACCTTTCGCAAAGTGGGGATGTAGTGTTTTACTTTTTATTCTTAAATGATTTAATTATTGTTTAATTACTTTTATATAAAATTATTAAATCACTTTTAAATCTAAGCCTTGCATTTGGCATTCCGTGGAACTGAAAATAAATAATAAATATTTTATCCGCCGAATAAAAAAGCTGAATAAAAATTAGGGCAAATTAGTAACGTAGCCATTATGAAACATGGTCTTTTTCTTTTTAGCCTACGTTTGGTTAATTTTACAATCTAGCCATTTACCATAATAACGAACATAAAATACCTGATTTATCCCTATTATTTTAAAGACGTTTATAAAACACTAACCCACGTTTGACTATTTAAATTAAGTAATTTTATTTCATAATTGTTAATTAGGTGGTTGTAAATATAAAAAGAATGAGATTGAATTAGTCAACATAACTAATTGAAGGAACACAAATTCGATATTGATTTTTAAAAGGAAAAAAATTGTTTCCAAAATAATATATTGAAAGTTGTTGAGTAATTAATGGGTACGTGTGTCATTAAATGCATACGTAATAGTCTCTCACTTCTTTATTCGAATCTCATTTGAATTGGTTTATTTCTATAAATTATGTTATTTGCGGTTTATTTATGTTAATTTGCATATTAGTTCAAAATAAACAAAAATTAACGAGTACGTAACAAATTGATATCGTGATTAAATGAGCGATATATTTCAAAATTTAACATTAAAACATAATAAAATATAATCCCTAAAAACTGGGAATTCGAATTTCATCTTGTACAGCCTAAAAAGTATCACGAGCAATATGTTTTCTATTTTCTAATTTTTGTAGTTGTACTGAAAAATTATTTTGCAGTTGTTTTCAAAAAGCTGTTTGGTACAGTTTTCATTTTTGTTTTTGAGAAAGTGAAAAAACTGAAAAAAATGTTTGGTATAGTTTTCAATTTTTTTTTTTAAAGAATGAAAAGAGAAAGATGAGGAGAAGGAGAAGAGAAGAGAAGAAATTTTTTTTTCAAAAACACATTTTTATTTGTTTTCAGTTTTCTTTACTTTTTTACAAAACAACTTCAAAATTTTTTCCAACAAATTAAAACAAACACATTTTCACTTTTTGTTTTCAATTTTTTCAACAAATAATTGGCTGCGTAAGCCACTCAATGTCTAGCAATTTAAAATTGGCCAACGTTTTGTTAATAATCCGTAAATAGCCTAGATGATGACGTGGCAGCTCATTTAAGAAGGTTTTTTTTTACTTATTTGCCCTTGTTTGACCGATTTTGGAAGTTTTTTTGTAGGCAGTTTTTTTGTTTGAATTTTGAAAAAAATTTCGGCAAGTTTTAATTATTCAATATTCAAAATGGCAAGTTTTAATTTCAGCAAGGTTTAATTATTCAATATTCAAAATTTCGGCAAGTTTTTAGGCAGTTTTTTTGTTTGAATTTTGAAAAAAATTTCGGCAAGTTTTAATTATTCAATATTCAAAAATGGCGAAATTATTGAAGAAGTGGATGCAGTTCAATATTCATATTTTCCAGAATTTTCGTGCTCAAAATATTTTCAGAATTTTTATTTCAGTACAAATATACTGTAAATAAGCTTCTTATTTACAATGAATATACTGTAAATATGATTTGTTTTTACAATGAATATACTGTAAATATGCTTCTTATTTACACGAATATACTGTAAATATGTTTTCTATGAACAGCAACCAAAAAAAAAAAAAATTGTTCTTCTTATTTAATCATATGTCTGTCTCTTCCTACGCGGACCTCGGAGGTCACCGGCAGCGATGGTGACGTGACCGCCATCAAAATGGACCGGCGATGGTGACTCGCCCGCGGCTTGGATCTTGGATCGGCTCGTGGTTGCTCAACAACGCTCCTGGACGCTCGGATCTGCGCTTCCCATCCATCGCCGGTTACGATCTCCTTCGCGCGCGCTCTCCGACGGTCCGACGCGACTCGATCTCCGCCGTCGTCGGTCGCGGCTTCCCTCGCGTGCGTCGCCAGCCACTGCAGCTTGACCCGGTTGAGGATCTCCTTCTCAGGCGCGGCTCGAGCACCAGCCTCCATCTGCGATGGACTCGTCTTCGAGGTCTTCAGAAATCGCTGCAACAAATTCGTGAGAGGATATTATCGTTTGGCCTCGTTTTTTTTTTTTTTTTTATGGAAATTAATGTGGGCGGTTGTGTGTGAACGCATATACACGGTTTTAATTACTTCCTAGATTTTTGCCAGCATTAATAACGAATTTTTGTACTGATTAATAACGAAACTGGGCGGGAAAATGAAAAAGGTAGTCTAGTCAAATTTTGGCTGTTAATAAATCATCCGGGCTATTTACCACTTATTTACAGAACGTTGGCTAAAAATAAATTGGCTATTTTCAGGAGGCTACTTAGCTTAATTACCTTTTTTTCAACTCAAAAAGTGAAAAACAGTTTTTGGAATGAAAACCATACACAACCAAAAACTTTTTGAGTTAACTATAGTCACACTCCAAACCAAACACTCGTTGTACCTGTTTTCCCTGGACATAGTCTAGTCAGAGTCGGACAAGGCTTATCTTGTTAAATCTTCTAACACCAAAATACCCAGAAGAGCTGTCTTCAGCCGGAAGGCTCTTTTGTGGGCCCACATCACAATATGTCTTGTAGACTTTCAGATTCTTTGTTCCTCCTAATGGTACTCTTTATTTTTCAGAATTCTCAACGTTGATAAAAGGTTTCACTTTTATTAGTTTGATACTGTGTTGTTGAGGATTTGGTTGATTGATTGGTTTGGTTTTTTTTTCAGGGAACACAGCAAAAGCCATTCAGGATTCAAAAGGTCGCCGCTCGTTGCTCTCTCGGTCAGTTTTTTAAATATTAATCTATTTTTCTGGTCTTTGTTATTTATTTGTGGGTTTTTTTTTTGTGTCTTCTCCTTTTTATGTTTCTTATCAAAGTTGTGACCTTGAGTTTGAGTTCTGTAATAATGGAGACTCATAAGACGATAGGAAATCCGGGCTGTGTTATTTTTGTTTATATTGTTAATTGTGGTAGCTTAGAGGTACTGAAACTTTAGCTGCATTCTGGGTATAAACATTAATTCGATTTTCAATCACATAGAGATGTAATCTTAGAAATAAATGAAACAAAATTAAAAACTTTTGTGAACGATAAAAGTGTAAATATCATTGTAGCAGCAAAGGTAGCGAAAGCGCAATTTTTTATTCAAGTTAAAACAATCCCTTTTCTCTGTAAAGTATCGGCACATATCTAAACGTATTATTAATTTTATGCTTGTGCAATGTCTTTAAATAGCTAGCCTTACATAATCGGTTTTTATAGATTTATTTATTTTTAATGTAAAACGTACATTTTTCATTTTGTCGCTGACAGCCACATCGGGATTGAAATGGGACGCTCTGAACTTCAAGGGAGTAAACCGTCAAATTATATTGAATCCGACGAGAAGGACTAAACTCATACAAGCCGTGTCTGTTCCACTTTCACCGTCCCAATCTCCACTAGACAGCGCCGAGTATAGAGAAAAGTTAGCCGAAACCTATGGCTTCAGACAAATCGGAGAACCAATTCCCGAGAATGTCACTTTAAGGGATGTCATTGAAAGCCTTCCCAAAGAGGTAATTTTGGGAATCTAAGGACAACAATTTCAAGTTCAACTAAGATTATGGGGGTTGATTTTTAGGAAACGTGTGTTTTTTTTAGTAATATATTGATTTTTCTTTGCTCTCGTGGTTTGGACTGTAAATTTAGGTTTTCGAGATCAATGATGTAAAAGCATGGAAGTCGGTTCTGATATCCGTCACTACTTATGCTTTGGGTCTCTTTATGATTGCGAAAGCCCCGTGGTATCTACTTCCTCTTGCTTGGGCTTGGACAGGAACCGCAATCACCGGGGTTTGTTATTCAATTTCTTATTTCTTTTTTATTTTTCTTTTAGTCTCTTCTTTGGTGTAAGAGTTATGTTTCGAAACCAACTCAACTGAAGTCATGTTTCTCCCAATATCTTTTTTAGTTCTTTGTCATAGGCCATGACTGTGCGCACAAATCATTTTCAAGAAACAAATTAGTGGAAGACATTGTTGGAACTCTGGCGTTTTTGCCACTCATATACCCGTACGAACCGTGGAGGTTTAAGCACGATCGACATCACGCCAAAACAAACATGTCTGTTCGATTGCTGAAATCATCTTCTCCGTGATATATTTATACACTCTTTACCCGGGTTTGCCGAAAACAAACTAATTGTCCTGTATCCTAAGCTGTGCATTTTTATAAATCAATAGGGTTAATGAGGATACTGCTTGGCACCCGATTCGCAAATCCGAGTTTGAAAAAGATGCCTTCTTACGCAAGGCAATTATTTTTGGATACGGTCCGATTCGGCCGTGGATGTCGATAGCTCACTGGTAACCAAAAAATAAATAAATAAATAAATAAAAATAAAAAAAAAAAGTATTCGCCTTTTAATTTTTCTTGTTTGTTGTATCGGCTGTGGGTTATTTTGGACCTGTGACCGGTTTCTTGAATTTAATTTCCGATAGGGTGATCTGGCACTTTGATTTGAAGAAGTTCAGACCGAATGAAGTCAACAGGGTGAAAATAAGTCTGGCTTGTGTTTTTGCTTTTATGTGTATCGGATGGCCATTGATTGTTTACAAGTTCGGGATCATAGGATGGGTCAAGTTCTGGTTGATTCCGTGGCTCGGTTATCACTTCTGGGTAAATATACTCCGTCTTATTCTTCTTCTTCTTTTTAATATTATTTTTAACCTCAAATATTTTTTTTTCCTTCATAAATTCAATGATCCTTTTATATATATATATATATATATATATATATATATATATATATATATATATATATATATATATATATATATATATATATATATATATATATTGGCCTAAGAATAAGCATGATCAATCAACAACACCATTTATGGTCGATCAATTTTATTTATTTATACTTGTCAAGTGAATAATACTAATAGTGAATTCAACTATGGTTAGTCCAGGCACAAAATTTATTAGCCCTTCCATTTCTTGTTTTAAAGCGCTCCTAATATGATTGAGAAGAGCATTGATTTTTAAACCTAAGTTATTAATCATTTCATTTCATTATATTATGAACAATGGCCAAACAAAAGTTTCCAAGAGTTCATTTCTCAATTGATCATCGCTTTCTCTTCCCTTTGAGTTACATCTTTTATTCAACACGATGATCCTCGTTAAGTTAAAAATGTTTGATATTCATCACTTGACTCTATGTAGATGAGCACGTTCACGATGGTCCACCATACAGCTCCCCACATCCCTTTCAAACCCTCGGAGGACTGGAACGCAGCCCGAGCCCAACTTGGCGGAACCGTTCATTGCGATTATCCTAGCTGGTATGTTTTTTTCCCCTTCATCATCTTCATCTTCTCTTACTCGTATATCGCTCCAACAATGAAACCCACCGATCTTTTTTGCCTTAAATTTTCTTCACAAGGATTGAGACACTGTGTCACGATATCAATGTCCACATCCCTCACCATGTATCCCCGAGGATTCCCAGCTATAACTTGCGAGCAGCTCACAAGTCTATCCAAGAAAACTGGGGAAAGGTATCTTTTTTTTCTTTTCTTTTTTTAAACATTTATTTATGCATTTGGTTTGGTTCAGTTCAGTTTGGTTTTATTCGTGTCTTGTCTTCTTTCAATGTAAATTTTGCAGCATTTAAACGAGGCGAAATGGAATTGGCGGTTAATGAAGACGATACTGACGACGTGTCACTTGTACGACGCAGAGCGAAATTACGTTCCCTTTGAGGAACTTGCCCCTGGAGAGACTCAACCCATTGACTTCCTCAAAAAGGTTATGCCCGATTATGCTTGAGACTGCTCAATTTTTTTTGTGGGACTCGCAAAATAAAAGCCTTTTTGGTTATTTCTTATCTCTTTATCCTTTAGTATAAGATACGCATTGCGAGGAATAACCTTGTCAATCATTCTTTTTATCCAATACTAAAAGAAGTATGAAATTTCAAGGAACTTTATTGTTATATGAGGCCAAACTTAGTTTATCTATTTACTTGACTTGGAAGATTCTCATTTGGATATAAGAACCTCCTTGTTTTCTTATCCTGTCGTATTCAAAACTAACCTGCTTTACATCTCAAATTCAGCGAGCTTCCAGGTTATTTCAACTAAACCAATCAAAGATCTTATCAGTTATAAACAATTGAATATTCTCTCGTGTCAATCCAACTGATATTAAAGATAATTTAATTAATAAAAAGCTTGGCTCTCTTCATGTTTGGATATACAGATGTAGAAATACTTGACACTAATTTTTTCCTCTTAAAAGAGTGCCAAGAAATCTATATCTTTATTTATTTATACTTTTATCTTCTTTCTTTTTGACGCTCAACGACGCATGAGAGGAAAGCTTGTAGCTTACGTTTTTGAGTTGGTGTTTATTTGTGGACTGACCAAGAAATAAATTATCATAATGCAGAGAAAAGCACATGTTTGGTGAACTGGTACAAGGGTCATGAAATTCGTGTCTCTTTGTGTATGGTTATGATTATATGATAACAGATTCTTTGCACGAGTAAAAGTGGTCATAAGTCTCTAAAGGTTCTCAATTGTTTAAGAGCATCTTTAATAATAGCTCGGACTTTGCTAGTAAATTTTATAAAGTCGGGGCAAGTAGTACCATTCATTGTTTCACTTTTTAATTATTTGCTTCATGGAGCAAATTAACTCCATAGAGCTATATAGCTCTAGAAAAATTAATGGTCCAATAAAAGTTTATTAGATTGTTATTGGATGATGTTGACCTATTTAAGCAAATAATGGTATTGACTTACCAATTAAAGGAGATTTTTGCTTATATAGATGTAACTTGAAAATTTTAAGTGACAAACGAAGTTAAACTGGTATTGACTTCACCAAAGATGATTAAAGATGTTCTAAAAAAAAAGTTTTCTAAAAAAAAGGTTTTCGGAAACTGTCAAAAGCTTAACAACTTCATCTTACTTTTGTAGTGCATGTATAACAATAATTTTTTTTTTTATTGAGGAAAAACATGTATAACATTATTATTGGTCTACAACTATCAAGGATAGTCCCACATCGACTGGGGAAGCTCTTTATAAGGCTTGTGGGTTACTCATCTAATTGCCAAGCTTGGTTTTAGATGGAACTCCACACCTTTAAGATGGTATCAGAGCATGGCCCATTCTCGGTTGTGGGCTACCTGATCGGGCCTATACTTCACGCTTCCAGTGCCTGTGTCAATGTGTGCCTGTGCCTGTGCGCGTGAGGGGGTGTATCAAGGATAGTCCCACATCGACTGGGGAAGCTCTTTATAAGGCTTGTGGGTTACTCCTCTAATTGTCAAGTTTGGTTTTAGATGAAACCCCACACCTTTAAGATGGTATCAGAGCGGGGCCCACTCTCGGTTGTGGACTACCTGATCGGGCCTATACTTCACGCTTCCAGTGCATGTGCCAATGTGTGCATGTGTCTGTGCGCGTGAGGGGGTGTATCAAGGATAGTCCCACATCGACTGGGTATTACGATCCTGGGCTCTTTATAAGGCTCGTGGGTTACTCCTCTAATTGTCAAGCTTGGTTTTAGATGGAACCCCACACCTTTAAGATGGTATCAGAGCGGGGCCCATTTCTCGGTTGTGGGCTACCTGATCGGGCCTATACTTCACGCTTACAGTGCATGTGCCAATGTGTGTCTGTGCCTGTGCGCGTGAGGGGGTGTATCAAGGATAGTCCTACATCGACTGGGTATTACGATCCTGAGTTCTTTATAAGGCTTGTGGGTTACTCCTCTAATTACCAAGCTTGGTTTTAGATGGAACCTCACAACTTTAAGAACAACTCTGCATACTACCATGGTGTTAACCTTATTTTTCGAAATAGAAGCAACTCAAGGTCCTTGAGTAATTCAAGGACAAATACTTGCATCAAATTTATTTTAAAAAACAAAAAATTAGAAAAATAGTCAACTTAAACGTTTGATATTGCTAAATAGCCAATGTTTGGTTAATATTAAGTAAATAGTCATAAATGATGATGTGGCTTAATATGGCAGTGGTTATTTACTTAATATTTACGTTTGTAAATATATAAAATTAATTATTTACCTAATATTTACCAAACCTTGGCTATTTAGCAATTCTCAACGTTTAAGGTGATTATTTTGCTAAATTACTCTTTAAAAAAAATACCCATGTTTCGTTACACGTGGCATCGCAAAGATGACACTAACTTGGGTCAGCCAGTATTCAGTTTTAATTTGAATACAAAAAATTAATAATAGCGACAATTTGACCAAATAAAAATGTGAAAACCAATTTTAAGCCAAAAGATTATCTTACAAATTGCGCGGGAAAAAATACATATCTTCAAAAGGATACAGACATTCCCAACTTTAAATTCTTTTAGATAACAAATCAATTTTGATATTTTTCCCTTGAGAGCAAATCACAAAAATATCAGATCTCATATAGGCCTTATAATATTCATCAAATGACAAAAAAAAAAATGTACATTATTATTATGATTGATTGTTGTTGAGTGATCACTTTCACATATATATATATATATATATATATATATATATATATATATATATATATATATATATATATATATATATATCTTTTTATCTAAGCAAACCTTCTTAATCATAAAACAAAAAAAAAAATAAAAAAAATAAATTTCCCTCAAAATTTATAAATAAATAAATCACCACGTAGCTGGTGGAGGGGCTTCCCAGACATCGAACACGTTCTCCTCGCTATGGAGGGCAAAAAGGCGGTCACCCCCAATCGAGAAATCGCATATCGACCCGCCGCGGCTCCGCCTGAGCCTCGAGGTGAGAACCCATTCGGGCCCCGAAAACACGGAGATCGAGTCGTTCATCGAAGAGAAGAGGCATCCCCCGTGGCATGCCAGCTTCGGGTAGCACGGCTCCTCCTCCTCCTCTACCACTGCCTTCCGTTTCGCGGTCGACGTAGTCGTCATCAGGCGGCTCCTAGAGCACCACCGGACCCCACTGCCGCCGCTGCCCGAGGCCCTCATGTCTATGAACCCGAGGTCCTCGAACTCGTTGACCACGCAGACAGAGTTCCCGTCCTCAGCGGCCACCGCATCCCTGACACGCCTCTCGTCAGTTGGGGATGTAGCGGGCCCCGCATCAGACCACCTCCACGCCACACTCCGCTGACGCAAGTCCAACAGGCTCACGTAGCAGTCGTCTCGCCTAGGGAATAGTGTCGCCACCATCAGACAATGTGGCCTGCGCGGAATTCATTTAATTTTACAAAATATATACTTTTAACTTTATGAATGAAATGCACTTCAAACTTTTGATTTCCTTGTATTTCAGTCTTTTTCATAAAAATATATATTTTAAGATGAAATTCGACACCCAAATCACGAAAAATACAATCTCTCTCTGATAAATAAACATAGATTGTACTTTTATTTAATTTTTGTAGGGTACAACAATTTTGTTTGTTTTGCTTTTTTTTTCATATAAATTAACAATTTACTTAAATGGTTTAGATGATAAATTCTATATCTTCTTACCTGTCCGGGACCGGTAGGAGGCGGTCAGCGTCACCGAGAGGCCACCCAGGCGGCTCGTAGAAGAAGTCTTTCTGCTCCCCAGTGGCCCGGTCCCACACCCCCACCCCATACTCATCGCTCCTCCCGCGACAACTAGCGTACAACGACACCCCGTGCCCAGGGTGATCGAACGCCAGCGCCCCGGCCGCGAAGCTCTTGCGCTCGCCGGCGTGGCTGACCTCAAGCACGTGGCGCAGGTGCCCCGTGGCGGCGGAGAACAGGCCGATGCTCCCGCAGCAGGAGGAGGAGGGCCGCTCGCAGACTGAGACGGCGACGGTGGCATCATCAGCCCAGGCGGCGTCGTTGACGCGGCGGTGGTGGAGGTGGAGCGGCGGGCGGTGGTCCATGGTCCAGTCGTAGACGTGGACCACGGAGCCGTGGGCTACGCAGCAGCCGCCCGAGGGGGAGGCACAGAGCGCGGTGCCGTCCCCGGGAGCCAGCGAGGCCACAGAGACGGAGCGGCGGAGGCGCTCCGGGTCGAATGGGCCCCACTTCGCGGTGCGGACCAGGGGGAGGAGGCCGTAGAAGGCGGCCTCGCGGTACAGCGCGCGGTCCGGGACCGCGGAGGAGGAGAGGTCGTTGGTGCGGAGGAGGTCGAGGAGGACGGCGAAGCACTCGGGGCTCCGGTCGATGAAGTGGACGCCGCCGCCGCGGTGACTCCAGTTTTCGTCGAGGAGGGCGCCCAAGTAGGAGTCGCGGCCGGCGTTGGCGAGCGTGGTGGCGGTGGTTTCGAAGAGCCTTCCTCCCACGTTGAATTTGATCCTGTTGTTGTCTCCTTGATTAATCCCCATTTTTTTTATTGGGATTTGTTTTGGTTGTTTCAAATGATCAACAAGTCTCTCTTTTGATATTGAAGATAATTAGGGGGTTCTAAATGGAGGAGCTTTCGGGTTTTAAAGAAAAGAAAGGTCTTCGTTTCATTCTCTCTCTCATTTTTATTTTTTTCTTCTTTCTTCACGTCTTTGTTGGGTCTTGAGTCTGACTTTTTTTTTGGGTCCGGACCGGACATTGGTTGAACTGTTGCTTATTTTGTCCCCATCCCATACACAATACGATTTCTCTCTCTCAAAGAATTCTCTTTGGTGGGGTCTACACTTTTGCCTTTCCGCTTTTGGTTTAGATCTAACCGTGGGATGGTTTTTCAATGTGATCAGTTGCAGACACCGAGATTGAATATAGGGAGAGAGATCATCGGACTCATTATATACATATGTGTATATATATATATATATATATATATATATATATATATATATATATATATATATAACCGTGGGATGGTTTTTCAATGCGATCAGTTGCAGACACCGAGATTGAATATAGGGAGAGAGATCATCGGACTCATTATATATATATATATATATATATATATATATATATATGTATATATATACTAGAGGGAGGAAACGTCCTTCGCACTTGTTGATCACCACAAAATTGTTGTTGCTAATTCTAAAATTGATTAGGTTATTTTTCCAAACATATATAAGCAGAGAAGATAGATTTAAACAAGAGTTAGTAATCGTGGGAGTGGATATCTCCCTTTTCCACCAGGTGAGTTGGACCGACTAAGCCCAAGGCAAGTTCGGCCCAAATGGGACTCAAGATAAACGTCAGTTCGGCCTAGAAATCCTAGGCGCAAGCGAGATCGGCCCAAGACAATTAATTCAAACGAGATCACCTAAGAAAACGGTCAAATCGCCTAAAGGAGGGGGTGTACGCGAGATTGGAGGATTGAAGACCGGTTCTGCTCGTACACGTGTATCGATCTGAAGAAACAGGAGAATCAGCGAGCTAGCTATAAAAGCTCATTCCATCTTCATTTTACGCCGCTGAATGTTCTTTTATAAAGATATACCATAATTTTGCTGGATTCATCATCTTAGTTGGAGTTTTCCTGCTTATTCTCGTTCGAATTTCCTATTCTTGTAAGGTTTATATTCAATAATCAATAAAAGGGATTCTCTTTCGCTCTTTCTATATTAAAATTCGTATTATCCATCAATTTCTTTCGGATTTCGATTTAATCTTCATAATCGGATTCTGAGACCCTTAATTCATATAAATAAATATGCGAGACAATTCGAATAAATATGGTATAGATTGTTGGGACGAGAAATCGATTCAACAATTTGGCGCCGTCTGTGAGAAGTTTATCAGAAACCTAACACCGAAGAACACAGATCGGATCTGAAAGAATGTCTTCTAACAGCGAGCACGAAATCCCGGTCTCTGGAGCCGATCCGGAGACACGGACTCTTCTGCTGAAACTCGTTGAAACCACTGCCGAATTCCAGAGATCAACCCGATCCCAGCTCGATAGCTTGACAGCTGCGCAATCTTCACTTCAAGAGCAGCTCGACGCTGAGCGAGCTATTCTGCCGAGTTCGACCGGTCCGCCTACCGCAAACGGACGAAGGTTCGCCCCACCGGGGAGACGACTAAGCTTCTCCGCGATCCCCATGTCGCCCGACACGGCCGGTCCTAGCAATACGGCCAGAATTGGCCAGTTCGATGGACAGGTCGAGGCCAGTGTTTGGCGAGCTCGACCGACTCAAGGCGACCTACCGCCCCCGCCTCCGGGAGGCCCTCCTCCTGGATATGTTCCTCAAGTCATCAACCTCCCCCGAGAGGAAGGAGCTCCTGAGGAACCGAACTATTTCGAGCCGATAGTTCGTCCGGAAGAAAGAAACCCTCAAAGAGGAGAAATCCGGACTGGGGGAGAACAGTTCGCCGTAGAAATCCCGAGGGATGATCACCCCGCGTTCGACGCCTTCCGTTAGATGGTGGAGGAGAAGTTTTGGGATGTAGACTCCCGAATGCACTACGGCACGAGCTCGGCCCCCGAGATCGATCGGCTGGTGACAGATACTGGGCGAACCCCTTTTGCTCCATGTATTACCCAAGTCAGAGTTGGGGACACCGGAAAGATCAGGCTCCCCAAGTACTCTAGTACTTCCAACCCGAAAACATATGTAACGGCCTTTTCGCATCGCGATGGGGCGAGCATGCCTGCAAGATAACGAGCGAGAAGCAGGGTTTTGCCAGTTATTCGCTGAGAATCTGTCAGGAAGCGCCTTGGATTGGTTTTCACGTCTCGAAGAAGGCTCGATAAGTTCTTTTCAACAGCTGTCGGCCGCGTTCATCAAACACTACTCGATGTTAGTAGAAGATGAGGCGACCATGACAGACCTATGGAACACCCAACAAGCCAGAGACGAAACCCTGAAAAGCTTCATGACAAGGTTTAGGACTGTCGTGTCAAGAATCCCTTCCGTGGAGGGAGAGTCGGCTATGAACGCTCTCAAAAATGGACTGTGGAACGAGTCCAGATTCTGAGAGGAAATGACCATGAACAGACCACCCGCCATCGAGGATGAAATTCATCGCGCCTCAAACTACGCTAAGCTGAGGAAGAAAGGGCCCTCCTGTCAAAGAAACATAATCCAAGGAAGGTCCCTTCTATGACACCTGTTCCGGCCATGGCCAGGACACCTGGAATGATACCTTACCAAAACAATGAATGGAGGAAGCCTTTAAACATTCCAGAACATGCCTTTAACGTAAACGACGAGGGAGTTTCAGAAGGAGGCACCCCGAAATGGCCGCGTGACAAGAAAAAATACTGCGACTTCCACAAAAATTACGGACACGACACTCTGGACTGTGTCGTAGCCCGAAAGGTACTTATTGAGAAGTATAAAAATGGAGAACTGAAGAATGTCGACCTGGGACCACCGCCCCAGAAGAAGGAATTTAACAATCAAAACTTACCCGAGAACCCGCCGCACTGACGGAACGATAGTAGGTCACCCCGTGCATCCTCGAGACCATCGGGAGCCGGTACTCGGGAAAGTTGAACTAGCGCATGAGACACGCCGCTGCCGCCGGGTCGTCACAGACCGTCTTGTCGAGATTCCAGTTAAACGCCAACTTGCAAGAGCCCGGCGGAGACCCCTGAGGTTGGCCGGGCTGCGAGGTCGGCTAGCGGGGTTGCTGGGCAGGTCCCTTCATGGCTTTCCCGCGATCTTCAGTTCGACCTTTCTTTGGGTCGCTCTGCTGTTGGGAAGCGCCCTCCGTCCCCTTCCTCTTAACCTGAGAGGACGGAACCGCCGTGGACTTGGTCGCAACGGTCGAAACCTTCGCGAGTTCGGCACCAGAGGCCTTAACCCCAACATGGGAAGTCTTGGAGGTCTCGGTCTCGCCGTCGAGCTCGATGAGCAGCGTGGCCGGAGGCCGCACGACCGAGAGCTCTTGGAAGCCAGGGGCAGAGGGAGGTGCCGTCGGAGCGGAAGAGGTAGCCTTCTCGGCCGACCCGGAAGAGGCTCCAGTCTCGCTGGCCGTTCTGAGGGCCTTCTTCTTAGCTCGCCAATCAACATCCTCGTTATTCATCTCGGACGAGGAGGAGAGGTCGTCTGAAGAGTCGTCTAAGGAAAGATAAATTTCTTTTTTTGAATAATAACGCAAAATAGGAGAAAAATACGAATCCGGAATGAAAGACCGACCTGAAGAAGCAACGGGCCAAAGACCGGCTGCCACAAATCGGGCTTCGGAAAAGGATTTCCAAGACACCTCACAGGCGCGCAGCTTCTGGACTTTAAGATCGAACGCGTCCGACGGGAAAACAACAATCTTCTCTGCAAAAACAAAACAACAAAGCATCAGTTCGCTCCAGGCATGCACTAGCCAGTTCGCAGATCGCCAGAAAACCCTCTCTCTAATTACCACAGTCCGTCTTCCACGGGACGGACAAACAATTCCTCACCACCTCGACCGTCTTTTCACTGACCTCGAAATAGAAGTATTTCGAGCCCCAGTTCTTGTCCTTGCCTGGGAGGTCGGTAACTATACCTTGACGAGGTCGGTTCGCCAAGTAAAAGCACACCGGATGGTGCTTCGAGTTGCGCTTCGCGACCAATAGACGGCCGAGATCGTTAATATCTAAAGAGATTCCAGCCTCTTTAGACAATAGCAATAGCGCCATCACTTGGCGTACGAAGTTCGGACACATTTGGGCGAACTGTAAGCCCATAGGGTCACAGAACTCGATGAGCAATCGGGGAATAGGGAAGCGCAGCCCGCACTCTTCGAAGAATACCTGGTATGCACAAACATACCCAGGGATAATTCGATCGGCGGACTGGCCTCCTACTTTCACCCTCAGCCCATCGGGGAAGTTGTATCGCTCCCCCATATCGGCGAGGTCGCGCTTCATCAGTGACGACGACGACGACAATTCGCTATTGGGATCATCGCTCTTCTTGTCGGACGACGACATTTCTTTTCACAGGGACTGGTTCCAAAGAAGGAAAAGCAAGAACCTGGGGTCAACTAAACCTAGAAAGCCCAATACCCGCTAATACGACAGAATGGAGAGGAATCTCGAAAGTTTTCACAGCCGAAAATGGCAAAAGCAAAGAAATTCAAGAAACGCGGAAGAAGAAGAAGAAGAAGAAGAAGAGAAAGTTGCGATTTTTTACCTCTGGGATGTGAATGAATTGATATTAATGAGAAGAATCGAAGGGTCACAGCTTTATTTAAGCATCAAATCGACGGTTGAGAATCCCGAGAAGATCGCTATAATTAAAGAAATCTTTGAGTTATCGAGGCACGGACGTAGCGACACGTGTCCTTGGCGCCTGCTCAAAAGTAACCGAGAGGTAGAAATACCCGAATATTTCGTCAAATTTCAACCAGATTCTGAAAAATCTCGGTTCGACAAAGTATATTCTATATTATCTTATAATATAGAAGATACTGGGGGACTGATTGTGGGAGTGGATATCTCCCCTTTCCACCAGGCGAGTTGGACCGACTAAGCCCAAGGCAAGTTCGGCCCAAAGGGGACTCAAGATAAACGTCAATTCGGCCCAAAGCCCAGTTCGGCCTAGAAATCCTAGGCGCAAGCGAGATCGGCCCAAGACAATAGCAAGGAATACTTCATCAAAAGACGAATCCCAACTCGACCCGAGCCCATAAATGTTCCTGGACGGTCCAGCCAATTAATTCAAACGAGTGATCACCTAAGAAACGGTCAAATCGCCTAAAGGAGGGGGTGTACGCGAGATTGAAGGATTGAAGACCGGTTCTGCTCGTACACGTGTATCGATCTAAAGAAACAGGAGAATCAGCGAGCTAGCTATAAAAGCTCACTCCATCTTCATTTTACGCCACTGGATGTTCTTTTAAAAAGATATACCACAATTTTGCTGGATTCATCATCTTAGTTGGAGTTTTCCTGCTTATTCTCGTTCGAATTTCCTATTCTTGTAAGGTTTATATTCAATAATCAATAAAAGGAATTCCCTTTCGCTCTTTCTATTTAAAAATTCGTATTATCCATCAATTTCTTTAGGATTTCGATTTAATCTTCATAATCGGATTCTGAGACCCTTAATTCATATAAATAAATATACGAGACAATTCGAATAAATCTGGTATAGATTATTGGGACGAGAAATCGGTTCAACAGTAATGTATTGGAAAAATGAGTTTAGAAGCTCATTATCAAAAGAACAATAAAGTAAGAGAAAGATGAGCTTGAAAAGTAATTGACAAAATATAAGTTTAGCTTTGGGAGCGTCCGTAATTAGGGAAAAAAAATATTAAATGTCTTTATTGTAAATTTGTTTAATGTGAATTTGGTTAAGATTTGAATGTGAACCGTTCAATTTGAAAAGTCAATTGATTCTCTAAGATTTTAGCATTTATTCTCGACAATTGTAAGTAATTGAATATATTGAGAAGAATTATTTCTTGAAATAACGTTTTATTAGGCATTATCCATGTGGCTGTGTTATTTTTTGTCCCGAGATTTATTTAAAAATAATGTATTTATAATCAACATATAATACGTAATATTGTGAATTTTGAATATAGTTTGTATACACACGTCATTAAATGTCTTTATATTTTCCGTTTATTACGCATTTCACAGTTTAAGAGGATATTTTTTGTCTTTAGGTAGTGTCGAAAATTAATATTTTTCCTTAAGTAAAAAAATAACTTAACGAAATTGAACATTAAACAAAATTTTCATTAAAAAAATTTAATATTTTCCTAATTACAAAGGCATTCAATTAAACGTGTGTAATAAATTTAGATAGATTTTCGTAGTGTTTTATTAAAAATGTAAGGTTCACCTTCCCTTTGAATAAGATCTTAAAAATCAGATGTTTAATTTTTGTATTAGAAAAAAAAATTCCTGGTAATTATTGATGGTGTCATTTGACATTAAAATCTTGACATTTTCACTCGATGTTGCTGTTCATAGTATAACGTATAATTGTCCATGTGAAAAGACAGGTTTTGGAAAATATATACCGATAAAATCTAAAGTTTGTCCGGTCAAGGAAAGACACTTATATTTTTAAATTCAAAAGTCATACAAAATGCTAGAAAACAAAATAAAATCTCTATAAAAACACTACACCTATTAACTAACCACAGAATCTGATTATTGGGTAAACACATACATTAACAAACAAAAAGTATATACATATAGATGCAAACATTACATTTACAACAAATAGTTGTAATTTTCATGTATATCTTTACACTGGTCTCCATTTCCAGCCACTTGGTGCCACAAACACTCTGGTTATCACTGCCGTGAGAAGTGTCTTGTCGAACGGATTCAAAAACATCGTCTTTGTCGTAAATGTCGGCCTGTTAGGTCCGACTGAAAGGCTGAGTATATCCACTCCGTCAAAGACAGCGTGTTCATCAGTTAATACCAATTAAAAATATCTAAAGATGGATAATTGACAAAGCAGTCATTACCACTACATATATATTGAAGTTAAAGAATCAGCTTAGTCTGTAACTTTATTTGTTCTTTTGATCTACCACCATACAAAGAGGAAATGGCGGCATAAGTGCCCAAAGTTTTCGGGTTTTTACACTTATGTACCCAAACTTTTTTTTTCGCGGCATAAGTATCCAATGTCGCTTCTCCGTCACGCTTTTAGTGTTTTGGACGTTAAATGTTGTTTTGGACGTTAAATGTAAACGGAGAACCACGTGTCTTCATCCTACAATGTCTGAGTTAATATATGAGAGTAAATTATAACAAATTGAAAAATAAAAAAAATCAGCTCTGAACGAGATCATCCTGATGAACGACAACCTCACGGCGTGCATTCCCACCGAGATCGGGAAACTGAAACTCGCCACCGTATTCGACGTCAGCTTCAACGGCCTCCAGGGGAACCTTCCGGAAGAGATCGGAAACATGAAGAGCGTTGAGCAGCTCAACGTCGCTCACAACAAGCTCACCGGGAAGGTTCCGAGCGCAATCTGCTTTATCCCTTCGCTTCTGAACTTCACTTACTCGTTCAACTACTTCACCGGCGAAGCGCCGTCGTGCTTGGAGAAGGGGAATATGAACTGCGTCGCCGGGAGGAAGGATCGGAGGTCCGATCGAGAGTGCTCTTTGGAGGATTCTCGTCCTGTCGACTGCTCGAAGCTCGGCTGCGGCGGCGGAGAGTCTCCGTCTCCGTCTCCGCCGACGTCGAAGTGGTCTCCGTCGAATCGGTGGAGATCTCCTCCGCCGCCGACTAAGAAGGTGTCTCCGTCGACTCATCTTGCTCCGCCGCCGCCGAGAAGTTCCGCTTCTTCGCCGCATTACAACCGCAGAAGTCCACCGCCGCCCAAGAGTTCGGCTTCCTCACCAAGCTACAATCATAGAAGCCCACCACGTAACCACTACTCTCCCGAACCGACCTATCACAGCCCACCACCTAAGCAATACTCTCCTGAGCCGACCAATCACAGCCCGCCTCCGCCACCAATGCAGTACTCTCCAGAACCATCTTACAAAACCCCGCCTCCTCCGCAGCCGACCTATCACAGCAACGCCACCGCAAGAAAGAGAGCTGATTTTTTTTATTTTTCAATTTGTTATAATTTACTCTCATATATTAACTCAGACATTGTAAGATGAAGACACGTGGCTCGCCGTTTATATTTAACGTCCAAAACAACATTTAACGTCCAAAACACTAAAAGCGTGACGGAGAAGCGACATTGGATACTTATGCCGCGAAAAAAAAAGTTTGGGTACATAAGTGTAAAAACCCGAAAACTTTGGGCACTTATGCCGCCATTTCCTCCCATACAAAGCTTACAAGTTTTAGTTTAATCTACTAGGCATACTATAATCTTAGCAGCCAAAATTGTCAACACATGAGCAAATACTCTATCGATCAAATTAAGGAATTCTAAAAATCTCTCGAAAACTCAATTCAAAGAATTTCATAAAAAAGAGCCATCGGGCCTGAAACTTAAGCATCTTTTACTCAATATGCGATCATATTCCAAGACCAAAAAGAAAAAAAGAAAAACATTATAACACAAATCCTGTTTCAACATCATCGTTATTAGCATCAAAATCACAATGCGGAACATAGTAAGCGAATCAACTCACCGGTCTAGTTCAGTGAATAATAAGCCATCTGAAGCAGGGGTGTGTGCTAATAACTTCCCAGATTAACCAACTCTCATACTATCGATGTATGCGAGATACTTGTTGACTTTTATTGGAACCTCTTAATTGTCAAATAACACTCAAAGTCAAACCAAATGTTGATTAATTGGAATAAAAAAACCAAAAGTGTAGAAATTAATCATATATTATTACCTTGCATCTGACAACAACGTGGATGGCATCCGAAGGACGTAGGTCAAGGCTGATGCACTCTGACTCATCACCATCCTGCGCCAACATCCATTCCAACTCACCATCAACATTTTTTTACCATAAGTAACAAAACCAACCATGATAGTATATTTCTTTATATATATATATATATATATATATATATATATATATATACACCTTGGTGAGATATAACTGAGCAAAATATGCTTTCGTGAACCCTCTTAGTGACTCTAACGAGCTTAACCTGAACAAAGGCAAAAACCCATATCTTAAAAAAGCATTCAGAACAGAGCAGCATTGGCACATTGTAAAAGGAACAAATGAAAGCAATATCAACATACTTCATATCCCATTTTATCAACCATCTCTTTGACGACTTGATATTGATAATGTTGGAATTGATCTAGGGTTAAGAAAAGATTTAACGCTTCGAGCTAGCGGCAGAATTTAAAAATTTTCTTTAAAACAAGTAAAACGTTTTTACTAACCTAGACAAAGAGCAAGTACATATAAATTAAAATTATTAATGAGCATTATTTGTTTACTAACCTTTGAGAAGCTTGAACGTTGAGAAGCCTTAGGAAGGTTGAAACGTTCGTCTCCCCACGCATCACGTCTTTCTTCTTTCCTCAGGAACTCGAGCAACCACGCAAGTTTCTATCACAATAGTCACTCGAGAAAGAAAGGAATTAGTGTGTGGATACTTTTAAACACGACAACTCAAGAACAAGTCTAAGAGTTGAAGAGCCAAAACACTAGGTCAAATGGGAACCTAGGTGCCAAAACAAAAACGAAAGAAAACTAGAAAGAGAGAGGGAGAGGGGGCGGCCAAGGGTTCTAGAGAGAGAAACTCTCAATTTCTAAAACTTTTGAATGAATAAAATGAGAGGAATAAGGCCTCTATTTATAGGGGAGGGATTACCTTCAATAAGGTAGTTTCCTCTTCTATAGAATATCACATATTCATGAGCAAAATTTGCTCTTCCCCCAATATAGTCACACAGCCAAAACCAATCTAAGCAAGTCCTTGGATTTGTTTCCTCTTTTATCTTGCTTTTCTCTTTCTTGTGTTGGCCAATCTCCCTTTCCATGTTAGAGGAAATTTGTTTCCTCTTTTTCTTTTGCAAATATCTCGATACATTAATGCACAAAATTGGTCTCTCTTTTTCTCTGGGTTGGAGGGCCAAGAGCATCTAGAAGGAGCTTCTAGATGTTTCTTCATTTGTTCATGACAATATAAGAAAGACCCATTAAGAATTTTCAAATGAAATTCTATGAAATGAAATTAATCCACAAGGCCCAAATTATTCAACTTGGCTGAGTGGTTTAATTCATCATATGACAATGTCAAAAGATTTATTGACATTCATTTCATCTTATGTCTAAAAAGACAAAATTACCCTTTAGACAATTTTCGTAAAACTTGTCTCGTTCTTGTTTTGACTTAGCTTCTAGTTTAACTATTCCTACTCGATATGATTTGTGATAGTGGCCTCATGGATCCAAATGAACAAAGCTTGAGCTAAAATACTTGGACTCAAAAGTTCACAAACTTTTTCCAAGTTTAGCTTAATGTCAACTGACTCCACTAAAGAGTTGACACGAAGAATCTCTCGGTTCAATTGAATTTATTTTCTACTCAAGAATTCAACTAAATTGTGACGAGTGGATCCACTGAATATTGTCCATGTTTACCCTTCATGAATATCATCAGCTAGTCAGGATTTACAAAATTACCATTTTACCCTTCTAGCTGTTATTTCCTCAACTCCTTTGTCGCTTGTGAATAAGTTAGAAACAATGTATTGACGAGGAGCTAACAAGTTACATTGTTTCATCCAAATGAGTCATGACTCAATTTGGACACTGGCCAGTTCATTTATTTACATTCCGAGGAACAAAGCATGAGGTGATATACATTGCATTTCAGCAATCTTGTACATGAATTCCATATCTATGAGATCTTCACAAAGTTACTCATGACATCTTCATAACTTAGTATTTCACCAATAGGTCCTGTTCAGAATCACATAGTGAGTCCGAACTCTGACTTTCTCAAATTAGAATACGTAAGCTATGAAATGACATGTCTCATTTCAGGATTGAGGTAAGCATGATGCAATTCATACGTAGTGACCTCGAGACATAAGAGATTGAATGGTTTGTTCTTATCTTGTCTCTAGAAGTGCACTGGTCAATTCAGTACCTTCGGAAGATACCTAGAAGAACTATACTCTCAATGTCCCATAATAGATTCTCCTAACAATCGTACTGAGATCTCAATAGTCCTTTGATCCTTAGATTGCGAATAAATTATTTTAAGCAAACTATGAAGAGTTTGTTCATGCAAATCTACATTTGTCTCTTCATATGTTGTTATGTTTGTTTACGGACTAAAGACTAAGGTGTTATCATAAAACTTCAAACAGACAAGGAAGAATGAATGAACGTTTCAACTTTTATTAATAAATAAGTTGTTACAAGCAAGAGTCTTTGTGAGACTTTATTATATCAAATGTACATAAGTAAAGACTATAACTCTTCTCGTGGGCCCCATTGACAACAGATAAAGTGTAGGCCTAGCCTGCAAAACCAAAAGGACACATCATAGTATCATATCAGTAATCATACAGATGATCTCAAGCGAGCAAATATCGATCCAAAAGAAAAATAAAAAAGAAACACATACGATTTGAACGTCTCGCACTGCTTGCTTCATAGTATCATATCAGTAATCATACAGATGATCTCAGGCGAGCAAATATCGATCCAAAAGAAAAATAAAAAAGAAACACATACGATTTGAACGTCTCGCACTGCTAGGATGAGCAAGACATTGGGCATTTCCACTGTGGCAAACCATATTCCGACGCTTCATTATCATACACACACACACACACACACATATATATATATATATATATATATATATATATATATATACATACATACATACACTAAGACAGATTAATCTAAGAGCGAAAGAGAGAACTTACAGACGATGATCAGAAGAAGATGACCAGTTCCGTTTTCCATCTTCAAGACGATGGCGGGGTGATGAGCGTAGTCGAGCAAATGGCCGCCTTGTGGATTGTTGTGCACGCATCTCAAGTGCCTTCCGTCTCTCATTTTGATCAAAATCTGGGTCTTTTCGTTTGATGTTGCTGTTGATAATACAACGTATAACCGTCCATGTGAGAAAACAGGCTCCGGAAGATAAAGACCAACAAAATCTAGAGTCTGTCCTTGAGCTTTATTAATTGTCATTGCAAAGCTTAATCGAACTGGAAATTGCGTTCTTTTAAATGGAAATGAGTATTTTGTATTTTCTACAGGAATAAATGGAATTCCAGGTAAAAATATTTGTTTTTTTGCATGATAACCGGTTTTGATCTCAGCGTCAATAATATTTAGATGAAATCTTTTACAAACAAGACGTGTTCCATTGCAAAGTCCTTTGAATGGATTAAGATTTCGTAGTAAAATAATTGGACAGTTTTTTTTTTTTAAATTAATTCATGAGGGGGAATTCCGTTTGGTGTTAAATAATTTTAAAAAATCTTATTGAAAACCTTGAATATTTTTATCTAGAGTTTCATCAAAACTGTAGTATGTCATGCTATCACCAGGAAATTGTTTGATTAAATGATTATTTATTTGATCAACGTAATTGTTTTTTGGAGCTAAAATTGCTCTGTTGACCATTTTTTGCACATTATTTGGATAATCTTGTATATTTGGACTTACAATTTCTAATAGCTTAGGAATTGATGTAAGATCATTTTCATATGGTAAAAGCATATTTTCAGGTAGAGTAATATTATCATTTTCGTCACTTTGTAGTATCCCATTTCCAACTTGTAGCAAGAAGCTTGAAAATTCAGGATCATTGCTAGCTCTTATATTTTTTGTCAATTTGTTTTTTTTTTTTTTTGTAATTTTGGCCATAAATACGATGTTGCTAGACTTGCATTGATAATATCTTCTTGTTTTCCTCGAGGTATAATGGGAAGAACCCGGCGAAAATCACCACCAAGTATAATCACTTTACCACCAAAATGAATCGTACAATTGTGTATATCTTGTAGCATCATATCTAATGCCTCAATCGTATTCTTATTTATCATGGGTGTTTCATCCCATATAATTGATGTGATCCCACATGCAAAGAAACAAATGCGTTTCAAGGAGCCAATTCCAAATTCAAGAGTTGAAGACTTCAAAGAAGAGTTTCATGGCTTAAGCAAAGATGAATGGAAGAAATACAAAGACGAGAGCAAGGAAAATAAGAATCGAAGAAGAGGAGAGCTTATTCACGTCATTCAAGCTGTTATTGAAGAAGACTCATTTTAGTTATTATTGTTTGAGTTATTTATTTGTTATTTTCGTAGCAAAAAACAATGGGTTAAGTTGGAGTCTTTTTAAAGTGTTTTTGGGCTTTATTTATGTTAAATGAAGCCCATATGTGTTAGATATTAAGTTAGCCTTTTAATTTTAATGTTATTAGGCCTAAATAATGTCTTCTATGCCCATTTAAGCTAGGGCAACAAGGAGCTCCGAATTTGCCTTGTATTTTCCTTATTTAAGGAGGTTTCATGAATGAGAAAGGTAGACTATGTTTTTTATGAAAAAGTGAGAGAATTCTCTTTGTTTCTTGAAGAAACTTCTGAACTTATCAAGGTATTCCTTGTGGCGTTCATCCCCGACTTATCAAGCGAACTTATACAATGATATTCCAAGGTTCGCGTCTCTCTAGGCGTTGGATCGCGGAGTCATCGAACTTGAGATCCTGGTTTGCGAAGGCACCAACATTGGTTCCGGGTCACCGTCACATTGTTGGCGTGGTTCGTATCATTTGGTATCAGAGCTAATCGAGTTCATCAAGGTTTTATCTATCCTTTTCGTTTTATTCATAAAAAAAAAAATTCGTCATCCTCGAAATTGTGTTTAGGTTAGAATTGAAACAGTCATAACTTTTGATTCTGATATCGGATTTAGGTGTTTAATATATCAAATCGAATATCTTTTTGTGCTCTATCGAATCGATTTAGGGTTTATTTGAATTCGAAAAAAGTCAGTTTTCTATTGATTTTGAGTCCCCAAAAAGTTTCTATCAGTTTCATCCGAATTTCCTAGTTTTCGTTGTTTATTTTCCATCCTCTTAGTTCCTTTTCTTAGTTCCTCTTTATTGAAGTTCTTTTCCCAGGAAAAAAAAGTCAGATTTAAAAAAAAAAAAGAGAGAGAAAAGACAGATCCAAAAAAAAAAGAGTCAGATTAAAAAAAGGAAAGAAGAAAAAAAAAAAAGAAAAGCCAGATCCAAAAAAAAAAAAGATAAAAAAAAGTGTGGTGTCTATCTTTTTGGTTTGGTGCGTTCTGTCGCAAAGTGTGGAAAAAATATTAGGAATTATGGAAAAAGAAAAATTAAAATATAATTCTAAAGAGAAACCAGATATTACTTTTTTCTTCTCCCTGGATCAAGTCAGCGACAGATTGAGTATGATTTATATTAAAGGAGGACTGATTTTGACATGTTTGAAGTCCATGTTTTTTTGTTTATTTTTAGAATACCTTCGTGCCATCTGAAATCTCCGTAAGGAAACAACAAAGGATATTGTAAAGGATCATAACAACCAAAATAATATTTAATTCTTTGTGCTCTTCCTGAATATAAATATACAATTATGTCGCGACTACTATATTCTTTTGCGATATGGTTATTTAGACATATAGCAGCAACTTGTGAAACTGAAGGAGTATTATACCCTCGTTGATCAAGCTCCACAATAGACCTCAAGCGAATTTGGTCATTTTGAAGACCATCTATATCTTTAAAATGACGGAAAAAAGAAGCGTATAGATTAACTTTTAAGACATCAAGTAGAATTACAATAATATTTGGATTTAACTTAGGAGAGTCATTGATTCTATTTTTTATTTCATTATCTGTATCATAAAAATATAGTTGTAGATTTGCTGGAGACTGATCCGATGGCAAAAGGTCATTCATATAATGATAAATCTGTTCACGTAAACGAAAAATGTACACACCTTTATTTTTTCTGCACAAATCTTTATCGAATTTAGCTCCAAATGAAGTAAACCCAAAGCTATTATTGTATGTGCTTATATACTTTTGAAATTCTAGTGATTCATAAAACATGGAAGTATATAATTCATATAATTGAAAAGGTATTTCATTTGAAAGTAGAGATATTGTTCCATCAGAGCAACAAAATGTTCTGCTTTCGTGTGAAAACTTATTGGCCTTACAATAGCCACATGTTGTAGGTGAGTTCATTTGGTCAATAGTGTTCAATTTTGTACTTCTTCCGAATTGGCGTACGCTTCTCTGTCGGCTCCTAGAATTTGATGACTCACTTATAAAGACAGAAATAGGGGCGAACACGATACTTGATTGAGAAAATTCTTTAATTATAAAGATGTGTTTATAGAATAATGTTAAAGTATTATGTTAATTCCGTGTATACTCTCCAGAATAGTCTAATTAACGTGTAACATTGTTAAAAGACCCATTAGGTTGATTGTTAGATGGGCTTTATTTTTTTCCTTGTTAGTTAGAGCTGATTAGTGTGTGGGATTAATTCCCTTAGCTGTACACGTTTTTCTTAGCTGTCCTTAGTTGTCAACAGCTGATTATTTGTTTCCTTGTATAGTAGGATTAGGTTTCCTTATTTGTTTATTTCCCTTTCCTTGTAATGTGTATAAATACACGTCTGATGCTAATGAGAAAATATCAATTCCGCACATCTCTTTATCTCTGTTTTACTTTTATGGTATCAGAGCTACACAAAACCCTAAAACACATATAGGTACTCGTGATCATACACCATGGCCGAGTCCAATAATACCATTTTTACTGGAAATTCTTCTTCTTCTCAACCTGGGATTAATCCTATTATCTCAGCTGACAATTCTTCTCATTCCATCACTTCCCATAAATTGAATGGGAGTAATTTCATGGAGTGGTCTCAATCAGTCAAACTCTTCGTTCAAGGGAGAGGCAAATTTGGCTATTTGTCTGGAATCACAACCAAACCAGACGTGAAGGAAGATGCAGCCAAATATGGCGTTTGGGAGGCTGAAAATTCCATGATTATGTCATGGCTCATTAATTCTATGGATGCAGGTCTAGGGAGGACGTATCTTTTTCTTCCTACAGCAAGTGACATCTGGACGGCGGTTAGAGAGACGTACTCTGATCTTGGCAACGCTGGCACACTCTTTGAGATAGAAACTCAATTGAGCAAGGCTAGACAAGGCGAGAAGTCAGTGACAAAGTACTACACCGACCTGAAGATGCTTTGGCAAGAGGAAGACCTTTATTGCAACCACGAGTGGAGCTGCCCAAAGGACACCGCCTTGTACCAGAAGCTCGTGGAGAAAGGAAGAGTTTTTAAATTTTTGGTTGGCTTGAATGCAGATCTTGATGAAGTCAGAGGAAGGATTCTTGGCCGAGACCCTCTCCCAAGCACCCGGGAGGTTTTTTCGGAAGTCCGGAGAGAGGAAACTCGTCGCCAAGTCATGCTGGGATCCGGAAAGAATGAGGCTGCACCAACACATTCAGAAACGAGTGCAATGGAGTCTTCCAAGCCTAATTACAACAACAACAATAACAACAACAACAACCGAAACCCAAGAAATTCCTCTGGCCGCTACAACAACAATGCTCCAACTTTGTGAGTACTGCAAAAAGATAGGGCACATCAAAGCAAAGTGCTGGAAGCTTCACGGCAAACCTGATAATCTTCCACAGCCCTTCAACAACAACAACAAGGGTGCCTTTCAAGCCTCTCAGTCCACGGCACCCAAGTCTCAGCCAAGCAGCCCTAGAGCCTCTTCATCAACTCAAGATCAGTCTTCTTTCACTAAAGGAGATTTAGAGCAAATGCTTAAGATGTGGTCCTCTCATCAATCAACATCAACCTTAGCTAAAAAAGGTGTTCATGTAGCAGCCCTTAAAACAACCTTAGAAAACTCCAATCCTTGGAATTTAGATTCTGGTGCTACAAACCACATGACTGACTCATCAAATCTTTTCCATACATATTATCCTTGTTTTGGTCATGAAAAAGTGAAAATTGCAGATGGATCTCTTTCAGCCATCGCTGGGAAAGGTTCAATTATTTTATCACCATCCATTACTCTTTCTAATGTTCTCCATGTTCCTAAACTTGCCTATAACCTCTTATCCGTTCATAAATTGACAACTGATTCACAATGCAAACTCATTTTTATTCCTTCTGGTTGTGATTTTCAGGATCTAAGTTCGGGGAAGATGATTGGCAGTGCTGAAGAAAATGGAGGGCTCTACTACTTCACATCCGAGACCACCTTGAGTAAACAAATTCAGAAACCTCTTTGTTCTAGTTTATTTTCCGTATCTGATGACATTATGTTGTGGCATTTTCGTTTGGGACATCCAAGTTTTGGTTATTTAAAGCATTTGTTTCCCTCTATGTTTCATAATAAGAATATTAATTTTTTGCAATGTGAAATCTGTCAATTGGCAAAACATAAAAGGTCTCATTTTCCTACTTTGAAATATACACCTTCTATACCTTTTGCTTTAATTCATAGTGATATTTGGGGGCCATCTCGTGTAAAATCTTTAACCAACACTCGCTGGTTCATTACCTTTATTGATGATCACACTAGAAACACGTGGATATACCTTTTAAAGGATAAATCTGAGGCTGAAAACACTTTCAAAATTTTTTACAAAATGGTTGAAACTCAATTTGATAGCCGTATTCAGATTTTGCGAACTGATAATGGTAGAGAATATTTTAACAAAATCCTTGGTGAGTTTTTAAATGAAAAAGGCATAATCCATCAGAGTTCTTGTGTTTATACACCTCAACAAAATGGAGTTGCCGAAAGGAAAAATAGACATCTACTTGAAGTTACTCGAGCTATAATGTTTTCTATGAATGTTCCCAAACGTTTTTAGGGAGAAACTTTGTTAATTGCTACATATCTAATTAATAGAATGCCAAGCAAAATCCTTAGCTATAAAACTCCCATTTCTACACTTAAATTTTTTTTTTCCGGAGAACAAATGTTTCACACATCTAAATCCTAAAATCTTTGGGTGTACTGCCTTTGTACACGTTCATGATCATGCTAGAGGAAAATTGGATCCTAGAGCAATTAAATGCATTTTTCTTGGTTTTTCACCAACTCAAAAAGGTTTTAAATGTTATGACCCTAGCTCGGGTAAATTCTTTGTAAGTATGGATGTCACATTTTTTGAAAACCAACCTTTTTTTGACAAAATCCCTCTTCAGGGGGAGAATAATATTGAAGAGTGTTTTTGGGATTTAAATCATTCTCTGCCTATTTTGGATCTGCCTAATATTTCTAGCCGTGTTCAAAATGTCCCAAATGCTCCAAATGATCAAAATGAAATGTCATCATATAATGAAAATGGAACTGATTCAAATGAGGAACCAATATCTGATTTCCGTGTTAACTCAAGAGTGCAATCAGAAAGTGAAGTTGAGACTCCAGCACTGTCATCATCAGAACCAAACACGGATCAAGGTAATTCTTCTCCTTTCATCTCAAATTCACCCATTCTTGATGAGTCAGCCGAGAGTATAGGTACACTTGAAATTCTAGATGAGCCAATTGCCCTTAGAAAAGGAACCAGAAATTGCACCACTAGACAAGCCGAGAAGTTTCCCATGTACCCCTTATCTAATTATGTCTCATATAAAAATGTGTCTCCTGCCTTTAGAGCCTTTACCACAAATTTGTTGATTGATGAGATACCTAGTTCTATTTATGAAGCTCTAAGTATTCCTAAGTGGAAAGAGGCTGTTTTAGAGGAAATGAGAGCTTTAAAAAAGAATGAGACTTGGGAACTGACTGTGTTGCCTGCAGGAAAAAGAACAGTTGATTGCAAATAGATATTTACTATCAAGTATAATGCCGAGGGAGAAATTGACAGGTACAAAGCAAGGCTGGTTGCTCGTGGGTTCACTCAAACCTATGGGCTGGATTACGAGGAGACCTTTGCTCCGGTTGCCAAGCTAAACACCGTCAGAGTCCTACTCTCTCTTGCCGTGAATCTTGACTGACCACTACGACAATTTGACGTCAAGAATGCCTTCCTCAACGGAGAACTAGAGGAAGAAGTCTTTATGTAGCCACCTCCGGGATTTGATCACACGGCCAATGGGAAAGTGTGCTTTCTTAAGAAGGCACTGTATGGACTCAAGCAATCTCCACGAGCTTGGTTTGGCAGATTTACTAAGGCGATGAAGGATCAGCAATACACGCAAGCCCACAGTGATCATACCATGTTCTACAAACATTCTCTAAATGGTAAACTCGCCATATTGATTGTTTATGTGGATGACATTGTGATGACAGGTGATGATGAGGCTGAACTCAGCAAGTTGACAAGATTCCTAGCTCAGCAATTTGAAGTGAAAGACCTAGGAAGTCTCAAATACTTTCTAGGCATGGAAGTGGCCAGGTCCTCAAAGGGGATTGCAATCTCACAACGAAAGTACGTGCTCGATCTACTCAAGGAAACAGGTCTACTCGGCTGCAGACCTACCTCTACTCCAATTGATCCAAATCATAAGTTCACAACGACAAATGATGATGAGGATCCGGCAGACAAGAAAAGGTATCAAAGGCTGGTTGGGAAATTGATTTACTTGGCTCACACACGGCCAGACATTGCATTTGCAGTGAGCCTTGTAAGTCAACACATGCACAATCCATCCAAGAATCATTTAGAGGCTGTGTATCGCATTCTACACTACCTCAAAGGAAGTCCGGGAAAAGGAGTTTTATTCAAGAAGGATGATGGGAGGCAGATTGAAGTGTTCACAAATGCTGACTATGCCGGGTGTTCAGATGACCGGCGATCAACCTCAGCCTATTGTACCTTTGTTTGGGGTAATCTTGTGACTTGGAGAAGTAAGAAGCAAGCTGTTGTGTCTCGAAGTAGTGCAGAGGCAGAGTTCCGAGCTATGGCGCAAGGTATTTGTGAGATCATTTGGATCCGAGGCATCTTAAATGAGCTCCGGGTTAAGTTCACAGCTCCCATGAAGCTGTTTTGTGATAACAAGTCTGCCATCAGCATCGCCAACAATCCGGTTCAACATGACCGGACAAAGCACGTGGAGATAGATCGTCACTTTATCAAAGAGAAGCTAGAAAGGGGGGAAATTTGCATGCCATTCGTTCCAACATCAGAGCAGCTAGCAGATGTTCTCACCAAAGGGCTTTACAAGACAAAGTTTGAAGACTTTTTAAGCAAGTTGGGCATGATAGATATCTTTGCACCAACTTGAGGGGGAGTGTTAAAGTATTATGTTAATTCCGTGTATACTCTCCAGAATAGTCTAATTAACGTGTAACATTGTTAAAAGGCCCATTAGGTTGATTGTTAGATGGGCTTTATTTTTTTCCTTGTTAGTTAGAGCTGATTAGTGTGTGGGATTAATTCCCTTAGCTATACACGTTTTTCTTAGCTGTCCTTAGTTGTCAACAGCTGATTATTTGTTTCCTTGTATAGTAGGATTAGGTTTCCTTATTTGTTTATTTCCCTTTCCTTGTAATGTGTATAAATACACGTCTGATGCTAATGAGAAAATATCAATTCCGCACATCTCTTTATCTCTGTTTTACTTTTAAATAATACTTATTTCAAATGTGTGCAAGTTGGATCTTTCTACAGCAGTAGATTTCCGTTTCCGTTCTTTTTGCATTTCCTTATCTTGTTCAGTTAGATTTCCTCGTTGTTGTCGGTATTGATGTTGTCGACGAGCTCTTTGGTTATGTGATTTTCCAGTTCCATCGTATTGCAATAATCAACAAGCTTTGTATATCGCAACTACAAAGGACTATAAAAATCATAAGTTAGGATTGACAAAATTGATGAAAATAGTTACCATTAGAAGATTATAATATCTTTCAAGTTTAGTGCAACAGTGGCATCGAGAATACGCAAATTTATGTGATAAGAATATAAGAGAATACGCAAATTTCTGTGATAAGAATATAAGTTCAGAACTGATACTTGGACTTATATATAAAAACTGATAAGAATATAAGTTCAGAACTGATACTTGGACTAATATATAAAAACACAACGTCAACCACTGTTGCCTTTGTTTACTCAACAAAGTTAGACTTCCATGAAAAAAAGACTGCGTGTGATTAATAATCAAGCCCTACATGTATATTAATAATCATGTATTTTAATTTAGAGGCCCTTTTTTACCATGATTGTAAATTGTGTTTTAAAAAAAAGGGACATTTTATATTGATATTGGGCTTGAAAAGTTCAAGACTTGGGTTTTAGAGTCCGATCCATGGGAATATTAATATCATAGGTTGAGAAAAGCCATTTCCGGGGATAAAAAACCAAAAAAACCCTGATCCAAAGGGATGATTAAGAAATTATTTCCGAAAAGTTGAAGAGATTGAAGAGGCTGAGTATACATAGGGCTGTAAAGTAGTTTATATACACCAGATAGTAGCTAGAACGCTTGTTTATTGCTGCTGATATATATTTTTTTTGGTTATGTGAATCTTGTTATTTAAACAATATCTTCTCATTTTGCAGATGGGTCAAAGAAAGCACGGAAAGAAGAAAGAGATCGTCGTTCTTCCAAGAAAAACAAGAAGTCCCTAGGAGAAGCAGCTTCGAAGAACGAGGGTTCTCATGCCTCTTCAGAAAACGATGATGGTTTGAAAAGAATGAAAGGTATGATTCTGTTTTTTTTTTTTTAACTATATGTATCATATGTCTTCGAAAATTTTGTATTTATAGCAGCAACAAGCAGTTCTTATTCTATCCATCCTCAGAGATTCATTGCTACATTGATTCATTGAGCTGTTACTCTTCGGCCATGTAGAGTCAAAGGAAGCCAAGAAAAAAAGAAAGAAGGGTAAGAAATCATCCAATGAGGCAAAATCACAGCAAAATGAAGTCGCAGTTAGTGACGATGAGGTTTATCTCATATCCTCAGAGGATGACAATTGCTCCAAAGGAATGAAAAGTATGTACTGTTTTAATATGAACTCTGCTATTTAATAAATGGTTATTTACAATTAGGGACAAAGCTAGACAACAATATGAAATATTTTTTTTACAAGGGGCTAATCTGATTTTTTTTCCATATTAACATCTACGTTTGACATTTTATCAAAAATATGCCAAGAGGTCACTATTTCTATGGAAAATGCGAACTTTACTTCGATGAATCATCTCCAAAATCAGATGCAAATACAGATGAAACAAAATTAACTTGGATTCATTGAGACTTCAAATTTCAAAGAGACCAGCTATCAAGATTATTTACATTAATATATCGAATAATTAAGTCAATCCAATTCAATCCAATGATATGCTCTCCAAAAATAATTTAGCTATGTTGAGGAGTACCCTGTACCCATATTCACAAAATAGAAGGGTGCGAGAAAGAAACAGAGGAAGAGAGAGATCGAGAAACCCGTGTACTCCTGAGCTTCTCGTTCGCGGCTCGATGCTGCTTCGCGATCGACTCCTTTTCATTCAGACTCTCTTGAAGCTCTTTGAACGTCTCTTTCAGCATGGGAATTTCTTCTTCCTTTTCGATCAGCGCTCGAGTCTACTTCTCGGGCTTGTCTCGCTGGCATTTCTGAGGTGTTCGTTTTGACGCTGAAGGTCAGGGCGATTTTTTTTCCTCTTTTCTGGTTTATTTTGCGTGGAAGAAGGAAAAAATGAGTTAGAAGCCAAAGTAGAGGCGGTGAAAATTTGATGAAGAAAGAAAAAGACATGAAATAGGCATATAATTACATCAAGCAACTATGTTGAAGGTTATGCGTGCATATATGTAGAGGTAATGATATATATATGATATGAAAAAGAATCGTAATAATTCCTCTTCTCAACCAACGTTCGCCCTATCATTACCGTTATCGTACCGAGACTTTAATTTTGAGGGTAAACCGAACTGCTTATCGTAGAGAAAATCGAGAAAAAAATATAGGAAACTGATCGATATTCAAACAAATATTTGGCAAAAATAAACACATTTTTCGTATTTCAAATTTCATTAACGGTATTTTGGGGAGTTCGAATATTTTTTTTTAATAAACGAAAAAGGTGGTATTTGTAATATAACATATTTGTAAGGGAGATATATGTTATTTATATTAAACTAAAGAGATATAAATAATATTTCTGAAAATTGAAAGTATAAATTTCGCATTTTGATTAAATACGAGGGATACTCTTAATATTTTTTTCTTTCTTCTACTATATGAATTTGATCTTTACAATTATATTTAACAAGTATTTGTTGCAATTAGCCAATTCTATACTTTTTTTTTTAAGATCTAGCCAAAGTTTCATTTTATTAGGTAAATAGTTCAGCAGGCCGAAATTAATTAAATTAATTATTCAGTTAATTTAATAAATTGAACAGTTAAGTTAATAAATTGAACAGTTAATATAATTAACTTCGGCATGGTGGACTATTTTCTTAATAAAATGAAACTTTAATTAATTTTTATAATGAAGTGAACTATTGGGCTACTGACCTAATTGTCCCTATATTTAATCATGAATAATTTTTTCTAAACATAAATTATGGATGATTAAAATTTAAAAGGGGAGTTTCTCTTTAAAATTGCATCGATCAATTGAATTTATGCAGATGAATAATATGAAGTAATCGGATCTCTATTTATGTCTATTATTTTTATTTACTTATAAATCAGATATTTATGTCTATTCACAACATGTCTTGTGGGCATTTTTTTATTGGTTTATATTTATGAGATTTTTTGTGTAATAATTAATGAAGGTAAAAAGTGACTGCAAAAATCGATATTAAATGCTTCATCCAATGATGTCGTTTACTATGGTTCTTAATTCTAATCCATTTTGCTTCAAATTAAGTTCTTATCCAATTTTTCTATTAAAAAAATATTCTAGATCTAAAATCTAGTTGTTGTATTGTATTGTCACATTTTTTCTTCACCAACTCATTATATAAATAAGACTTACTCCTCAACTCATTTCCTCACAAACTTATTCTTTAAACATGTCTTCAAGTCGCAGTTCTTCATACTACGTTAAAAAAGATATGCATTTCTGTCATACCTATCTTTATATTTCTAAAACTCAATTATAGGGATTTCCAAATATATATATATATATATATATATATATAGAGGCAAGAATTGAAACATAATATCGCTAAAATGGATTCGACAAAGTTAGACCAAGACTTTGTAAGTATATATTTTTATGGATAATATGTACTCACTAATTTTTTTTTTGTACTTTCTAGGTTGTTAACATTCTTCTCTTAACAATATATAATAGTTTATTCGAGCGAAGATGTTATTAGTAAAGGATCTTAAATACAAGAGAGGCTTCAAATTATACGATCATGTGTGGCACATCCATAAGGGAATTGAGAAATTTGCTAGTAACGGCTCACATACATTTTCAGAAGAAGGTCGTAATGTCATCATCATCATTTTTTACCGAGTTTGCGGCAACCCCCGTACATTAGTACAAATGTTGGATTCTACAACCCATATTCTACAACTCTTGCGGTTAAGTGTTGTAGAAACTAAAAATTATACAACACTTAGAATAAGTGGTGTAGAAAATTGGTGCTTCTACAACGCTTATGACTAAGCGTTGAAGAAGCTTAGTGTTTCTACAACACTTACAATAAGTGTTGTAAAATTTCACAATCTTTCAGATCTCCCACAACGGTTAGACTATCCGTTGTAGAATCCTCGCCGCAGCGACCTCTGTTTCTCGTCGCGGCGAAATCTTTCTACAATGGATAATTTTGAGCGTTATGGGTTTAGTGACATTTAATGAACCTCGCCACGGCGAAAATCCTTCGTCGCAGCGGCGAGAACCTATTACAACGGATATCCTATCTGTTGTAGAACATTCTGTTAGTGATTATGCACCCAAAAATAATAACCGTGCAGAAAAGATAATTAATTACGCCATCTTAAGCTAATCAATTTAATGGTTATTTAACAAGTTCTAGTTTTATTTAATTAATTTAACCATGAGAGATATAAGTTAATGAACCATTATAAAGAGACGAGTTATTAGAAAACTTGCAGGTTTCTCCTTAAGCTTTCTGAATTGGGATATTTGGGATGTCTCTGAAACTCTTGGGATCTCCTTCTTTATGCATCGATGATACCTTAGTCTTCCGAAACGTAATCTCCGGACGAACAAGAATAATGTATGGACTACACTCTATTTAATATCACTAGATCTGACTATGATATTTCAGATCTCACTCTTGTTTTCTAAAAATGGATGTTGTCGGCCCGTCAACGACCGACAGGGGCAAAAGAGTCAAAAAGCGCCACGATAGGTGGAACCGTCGCAACGACTCTCGACTGGCCGGCCAGAGACCTTCTCCCGGCCGGCCAAGGCCCGATCGGTTGACTCCCGGTCGGCAACCTCCCGGCCACTGGCCGGCCCAGGGCCGGCGCCCGGCCAATGGCCAGCCCAGAGCCGGCGCCCGGCCAGTGGCCGGCCCAGAGCAGGCCTTTGCCTCCATGGCCGACCCAGGGCCGGCCTTCGCCTCCATGGCCGGCCCAGGGCCGGCCTTCGCCTCCATGGCCGACCCAGGGCCGGCCTTCGGCCAAGGGGATGCCCAAAGCGCCCCTTGGTCGCCTATAAATGCCGGGGTCCCTCCTCTGATCCAGGTAATAGGAATTTGAGTACTGAAATGCTGCCGAACTCGTACCTCGCTCGTTTCTCTCAAGTTTCGACCTCTAAACACCTAAACCCTCTACTATCCACCTCAATCCTACTAATGTTGAGCGTCAGAGAGGTAAACAGAGGCAACCCCTCTGTTTCCCCTTTGTAGTTCACACCTTTCTGCTTGCTTTTAAGGTGCTTGGACGAGATAGACACCACCTACAGCTAGGGGACGGCTTGGGATACCAAGCCCGACACGCTCGAGTCAAGACGAGACCACTTGGTCCGGCCTTGGGTCTAACTGTCTTTGATTCCTAAATAGTTGTCCGAAAACCAGCGACAACATTTTGGTAGATGATGGGGCCGATAGCCGAAGCGCTCGCCGGACGGTCCGACCAAGGGCGACCTAGCCCCGCCACGCACCGAGTGTGGACCTTAGAGAGCGCTTGACGGCGCAGAGAAACTCCCGAGGGGAGGATCTCCGCCAAAGGCTCAACTCTCGGAGGGACGCGCTCCCCGCCGCAACTCTCGGCCGGCCTCAGGCCAATGTCGTGGACCAAGCGTCCAACGAGCGCCAACCGGTGACTCCCGTGGCCCCGGCGGTCAGCCCTGCTAACGGGCTTGATAAGGTCACGATGATTCAGAGCCTCCAAAACCAAATCATCGAGATGAGGGAATCGGGGAGGCAAAGGCAGTATGGAGGGATCGAGGAATCATACTCTCCCTTCGCTGCGCAAATCCTCGCGCAACCTTGCGTGGGGAACTTCAAACTACCGTCCATCCTTCCCTATGACGGACGGACGGACCCAAACTTTCACATCCAACACTACGAGACGTGGATGACAATGCAAGGGCAGACGGACGCGACGCTCTGTCAAGCCTTCAGCCTGACCCTCACGGGGTCGGGATTTGAGTGGTTCCGGAGCTTGAGACCGGGAAGCATCCCGTCCTTTCGGGTCCTGCGAGAGGCTTTTCTTGCCCGTTTCGCCAAACTTGTGGCGCAAAAGAAGTCGAAGACCTACCTCCTGTCTATCCGGTAGGGGAGAGACGAGACCCTGAGACAATACCTCGCGCGCTTCACCGAGGAGTCTCACAAGGTCGAAGGGTTCAACGACAAAGACGCCATCACGGCGATCACCGAGGGAGCTCGCATGAGCGACTTCCTCAAGTCTATTGTTGGAAAGGTCCCGCGGGACATGACGGAGCTAATGTCGAGAGCCCGCACCTACATGGGGATCGAGGACTACCTCGACGGCCGAGACGGCCGAAAGTCGAAGGGGCATAGCGGTCGCCGCCGCGACGATCAAGACGAAGATCGTCCCGACCCTCGAAAGAGGAGGAACAAGGGAGGCCAGGCCCCTAACGGTCACTCCCTCCCTGGGCCTAGACCCCCGCACGTCGATAGCTTCCGAAAGTTTTCGGCGTTTACTCCTCTGAACACCTCGCGAGAGCGGATCCTAGCTTTACACCGCGACTAGCTAGGAAGCCCCGCTCCACTCACAAGGGATCCCGCGAAGCGGGACCGAGGCATGTTCTGTGAATTCCACCAAGACCATGGGCACCTGACGTCCGAGTGTTACCAGCTCAAGCGCCAGATCGAAGCCCTCATTCAGGATGGGAAGTTAAAAGAATACGTCCTAAGAACAGTTGGGACGGCCGTGGCTCACGGGGAGCGCCCGCGACGAGAAAGAAAAGGTCCAGCCACGGTAACAGTTACAGACCAAGCAGCAACCGAAGAACCGGGGAGCTCGCAGCTACACGTCGTGGGCTCGATCATGGGCGGCCCGGAGTTCGGAGACTCGAGCACGCAAAGGAAGAAGTACGTGCGAGAAGTCTCCCAAGGGAAGATAGCGCACTACATCCACCACACGTACGAGGCTCCTCCTCCGGCCCCGTTTGAGTCCATGTTCTTCACCGGCCAAGAGGCGGCACGTGTGCTCCACCCGCACAATGACGCGATAGTCGTCTAAGCCCCGGTTGCCAACAATCTCGTCCGAAGAATCCTGATCGATAATGGAAGCTCCGCCGATATAATCTTCAAGTCGGCGTTGGACAGAATGAAACAATCCGGGATGAGACCGACCCCGATCTCGACCCCACTCTTCGGCTTCTCCGGGGAGAGGGTTATGACGGAGGGAACCATCGACCTCCCGGTCACCTTCGGAACACCGGGGGGGCTCGAGGTCACCCACATCATGTCATTCCTGGTCGTGGATCAGTCCTCAGCGTACAATATCATCATCGGCCGCCCGACTCTCAATCGGTTGAAGGCCATAACATCCACCTACCATTTGATGATGAAGTTCCCGACCGAGAAAGGGATTGCCATAATGTTGGGAGACCAATCTATGGCAAGGATGTGCTACATCCAAGGTGTGGACGGGAAAGGAAAGGGAAAGATGGTGAGCGCCATCTTCCAACTCGGAGACAAGGTCAAGCCGCAACTACCAGTAGGAGCTGGCTCCCATTTTCTTTATGCCTGACTGTTGTCATTTTATTTCCGATTTTAAGGCAATTTCAAATTTCAAATAAGGCCAGTGGCCGGGGAATGTAATTTGTGACTATTTTGACATGGTAATCAGATTACATTTCGCATCGAAACCTTTATCCTGTTGCGTTATAATTTCTAGTCTCCTCTACGAGTACACAAGAAACTCGGGGGGGCTAACAGGGAGCAATACTAAATCAAAACAACTCAAAAACAAAACAAAAATATATATATAACAAAGTCTCAAGTGGCCGATGGTTAGGCCGGAGGTCCCAAAGAGAGACGACCCACACCACTCCTCGAGTTGAGTTCACTCCTCGCGTCGAGTACCGAGGCCACGAGTCGACTGGCTACTCCTCGTGCCGACTCTACATGTCTCCTCGGGTCGAGTTCACTCCCCGAGTCGAGTACCGAGTAAGAATGGGCCACCTGAGTCCCCAAACGTGAAACGCGCGGCGGAGCGCCGCACTCACAAAGGCATAAGACTCGACCCAAGAGACCCAACCCGAAAACGCGACCAGCGCACTAAGGTGCCACACTCGCCGGGGGATCAAGTCTGCACCTAACCCCGCATATCACGTGACACGCGCGCCCGAGGGTGCCATGCTCATAAGATGGTATAGCCACACAAATGTGGCACCATGCTCGCCGCCCAGCTCGTGCACCGATAGGCAGCGAGTCACAAATGGGTTTCAAAGGCTTGCGTCCGCCGGGCGTACCTGGTCTAGCCAGCGTCCACGGGAAACCTAGCCACACAAATGTGGCACCGCGCTTGCCGCCCAGCTCGTGCGCCGATAGGCAGCGCGTCACAAATGGGTTTCAAAGGCTTGCGTCCGCCGGGCGTACCTAGTCTAGCCAGCGTCCACGGGAAACCTAGCCACACAAATGTGGCACCGCGCTCGCCGCCCAGCTCGTGCGCCGATAGGCAGCGAGTGACAAATGGGTTTCAAAGGCTTGCGTCCGCCGGGCATACCTGGTCTAGCCAGCGTCCACGGGAAACCTAGCCACACAAATGTGGCACCGCGCTCGCCGCCCAGCTCGTGCGCCGATAGGCAGCGAGTCACAAATGGGTTTCAAAGGCTTGCGTCCGCCGGGCATACCTGGTCTAGCCAGCGTCCACGGGAAACCTAGCCACACAAATGTGGCACCGCGCTCGCCGCCCAGCTCGTGCGCCGATAGGCAGCGAGTCACAAATGGGTTTCAAAGGCTTGCGTCCGCCGGGCGTACCTGGTCTAGCCAGCGTCCACGGAAAACCTGGTCACACAAATGTGGCGCCACGCTCGCCGCCCAGCTCGTGCGCCAACAGGCAGCGAGTCACAAATGGGTTTCAAAGGCCTGCGCCCGCAGGACGTAAATGGTCTAGCCAGCGTCCACGGAAAACTCGTTCACACCAATGTGACACCAAGGCCCCCCGAGGCCCAAGCCGTGCAAATCGATCACGCCTTCATTGGGAGGTCGAGAAAATATGCCACGCACAATCAAACCATGCAAATCGATCACGCCTTCATTGGTAGGTCGAGAGAATAAGCCGCGCACTGCCAAGCCGCGCAAATCGATCACGCCTTCGTCAGCAAATCGAGAAAATAAGACGCGCATCCACAAAACCGTGCGAATCGACTACGATAGTATGTCGAGAACATAAGGCGCGTAAAAGGAGACGCAATAAAGCCGTCTCTGCGACGCACAAAATCCGTTTCTACGACGCACAAAGGCCGTCCCTCACGACGCAATAAAGCCGCCCCTCGCGATGCGCCAAAGCCGCTCTACGATGCACTCACAAACTCGAGAGTGGTCGTCTGAAGGCCACATGTCGACGCGATTCTTGAGTTTTCACTCGACCTACGCTCGACCAGAAACTCGGGGGGCTAATGTTATCGGCCCGTCAACGACCGATAGGGGCAAAAGAGTCAAAACGCGCCACGATAGGCGGAACCGTCGCAACGACTCTCGACCGGCCGGCCAGAGACCTTCTCTCGGCCGGCCAAGGCCCGACCGGTCGACTCCTGGCCGGCAACCTCCCGGCCACTGGCCGGCCCAGGGCCGGCGCCCGGCCGGTGGCCGGCCCAGAGTCGGGGCCCGGGCAGTGGCCGACCCAGAGCCGGCGCCCGGCCAGTTGCCGGCCCAGGGCCGGCGCCCGGCCAATGGCCGGCTCAGAGCAGGCCTTAGCCTCCATGGCCGACCCAGGGCCGGCCTTCGCCTCCATGGCCGACCCAGGGCCGGCCTTCGCCTCCATGGCCGACCCAGGGCCGGCCTTCGGCCAAGGGGATGCCCAAAACGCCCCTTGGTCGCCTATAAATGCCGGGGTCCCTCCCCTGATCCAGGTAATTGGAATTTGAGTACTGAAACGCTGCCGAACTCGTACCTCGCTCGTTTCTCTCAAGTTTCAACCTCTAAACACCTAAACCCTCTACTATCCACCTCAATCCTACTAATGTTGAGCGTCGGAGAGGTAAACAGAGGCAACACCTCTGTTTCCCCTTTGTAGTTCACACCTTTCTGCTTGCTTTTCAGGTGCTTGGACGAGATAGACACCACCTACAGCTAGGGGACGGCTTGGGATACCAAGCCCGACACGCTCGAGTCAAGACGAGACCACTTGGTCCGGCCTTGGGTCTAACCGTCTTTGATTCCTAAATAGTTGTCCGAAAAACAGCGACAACAATGGAATAACAAAATTCCGAGGGAGAGAGGAGAGAAAAAAGTTCGTGTACCATAGAGAGGAAGTGGGCAAATTTTTGCTTATGTTTAAGTTACTTTTGCGTTCTCATGACCCCTATTTATAGTAGTAGAAGGAGATATTCCTGGAACCTTCCAGAATATATTATTCTCCTTTATATTGCATTCACACTATGTGTTCACACTAATATATTAATCTCAGCCATTTGATCTCATCTTATGAATCTTACTTTTTTTCTCATTCATCAGATTAATATCTAGGATATTTTATTTTTTGTTTAAATAGAGAATAATTATTCATGAGAGAATAAAAGAGAATATATTATTTCCTTTTAAATATATTCTCTCTAAATATTCATGAGAGAGAATAAATAACAATATCTTATTTCCTTAAATATTATTTTCTCTCCTTTATTTAAACAACTAAAGAGAAAATATTGGTAAATACCAATAAGCAAAATTCGACCACAGCACACATGGCAACTGAAAAAAAACGCAAACACGATGTTAACACTATGGAAAATTCGATTTTATCATAGTGCAAGGCCCAATTGCTTAAAACTCAATTAATTATTTGTTTACTTGGTCCAACAATAAACAAATAACTAATTAATCGATTATTTACATGATCTAACAATAAACAAACAATTCTACTTTAAATAACTTATCAATTCCGCAAATACTTGTTTTCTGAATTTAATGCTGTCAATACCCATTACATCTTGTGAGATTGTAACGAAATTCATTATTTCATCTTATGTACCTAGTAATTGAAACAAATCCGATGAAAAAGAATGAACCAAGATTCGTCGATTCGTCTAATCTTGGTCAAATCTTATTCGTCTCCATCGATTTGTCTAATCTTGGTCAAATACTCCACCATGTAAGCCAAGATTGAACCTTCCTTTATACTAGAATTATATTTACTCATCGTGACTATTCTCCGCTGTGTTACCGGCCCATCGTGAGCCGGCAGGGACAAAATGGTCATAATCAGTCAAGCTCACTAAGTCGGGCCACCTTCGATTAAGGACAAGCACGAGCACGTACGACCCGAGGTAGCGACATGCGGATGCACCATGAGCTGCGTGCGAGCACCTCACGATCCGACAAGCCACGTACGAGCGGACTCGCTCGAGGCCCCTGAGACAACCATGGCCGAGAAGCCATGCCCGGCATGCCATCAACCCGGTCGGAGGGAAGTTCTATGGCCGAGAGACTTTGGGAGGCCGACTGGCCACCTGCGAGGATGGCCGGCCTCCCATGCATTCCTCGGGCGTCCGGCAATACGCATGGCCGGCCGGCCATTCTCTAGGAGAAACCGATCAACTATATGCATGGCCGGTCGGCCACCGTTCATTGAAGTCTCACGGCCGACCGATCACGCGCATGGCTGGCCGACCACCATACACTGAAGTCTCACAGCCAACGAGCCATACGCATGGCAGGCCCGCCGTCCACTGAAGTCTCATGGCCGATCAGCCTCACGTATGGCGGGCCGGCCATCACCCATCGAAGCTCAAGGGTCGGCCGGCCGCTAATGGCGGGCCGGCCATCGTCTTTGAAGTAGCTACGGCTGACCGGCCATCTCAAAATGCTCTTCCCGAGCCCTATAAATATAGGGCTCGGCCTTCAACAAAAGGTAATCACAAATCTCGCGTCTTGAATCCCGAAACGCTACTGAACTCCATAGTCACACGTTTTACTCGACCGCGATGATAAAACCCTCTAATGTTGGAAAAGATCTAGGATTAAGAATAATTTATCGCTTCTAGCAAGCGACAGAATATAAAAAATTCTTTAAAACATGTAAAACGATTTTACTACCTAGACGAAAGTGCATGAACATATTATTTAAAATTAATAACTATAAAGAGTTTTCACTCGGTACCAACCTCGTTAGAAGTTTGAGCGTTGAGAAGTCTTTGGAAAGGTTGAATCGCTCGTCTACCGACTTAGCTTGTCTCCTTCGTGTCTTCTTGAATCCGAGTAACCACGATAGTTTCTACCACTACAGTCTTCGAGTTTAGAAAGGATTTAGTGTGTGGGCACTATTAAATACAATGACTCAAGAACTAGACTTAGAGCCAAATAGCTAATACAAAACGCTAGGTCTAATGAGGACCTAGGTCCCAAAACAAAAGAGCAAGAAGAAGAGTGAAAGGGAGAGGAGGTCGGCCAAGTCTAGAGAGAGAAGCTCTCAATCTCAAAAACTTGCTTCAACATTCCGAATGAGATGTGGTATTTATAGGAGGAGGGATTGCCTTGAAGAGGTGGTTTCCTCTTTTCTATTGAATATCACATATGAAATGAGCACAATCTTTATTTCTCATTCCTATCATAATAATACCAAGGTTAGAAATTTGTTTCCCTTTCTCTATGTTGGCCGTCCATGCTAATAGCCATGTGCTATAATTTGTTTCATCTTTTCCTTTTTGGAAAGTATCTTCATACATCAATGTACAAAATAAATTCCCTCTTTCTCTATTTGGTGGAGGGCCACAGAATTTAGTCATCTAGAACATGCTTCTAGATGTTTCTTTATTTGTTCATGACAATACAAGAAAAGCCCATGTATTTCACATAAAATTCCATAAAATGAAATTCAATTCTCAAGGCCCGAAACCCAATTTTGGCCATGTGGATCAATTTACATTGTCATCATATGACAATGTCCAACATCTTATTTAGACATTTATATCATCTTATGTCCTTATGGACAAAATTACCCTTTAGACAATTTTTGTAAAATTCGTCTAGTTCAACACTTGAACTTGTTTTGACATAGCTACTAGATTAACAAATCCTACTCTAATGACTTGTGGTAGTGACCTCATGGATCCAAATGAACAAAGCTTGAGCTAGCATGCTTGGACACAAAAGTTCACAAACCTTTTCCAAGTTCTGGCTCTTGGGATATATCTAGGATTAAAAATAATTTATCGCTTCTAGCAAGCGGCAGAATATAAAAAATTATTTAAAACATGTAAAATGATTTTACTACCTAGACAAAGTGCATGAGCATATAATTTAAAATTTAAAAACTAATAAGAGTTTTCACTCAGTACCAACCTCGTTAGAAGCTTGAGCGTTGTTAAGCCTTGGAAAGGTTGAATCGTTCGTCTCCCCACTTAGCGGTCTCCTTCGTGTCTTCTTAAACCTGAGTAACTACGCAAGTTTCTACCACTAGAGTCTTCGAGTTTAGAAAGGATTTAGTGTGTGGGCACTTTTAAACACTATAACTCAAGAACTTGTCTTGGAGCCATAGAGCTAAAACAAAACACTAGGTCTAATGAGGATCTAGGTGCCAAAACAAAAAGGAACAAGAGAGATAGTGAGAGAGAGATGGGCGGCTTTGTTCTAGAGAGAGAGGCTCTCAATTTCTAAAATTGTGTGTTGTGAATTGTGAATGAGGTGGGGTATTTATAGGAGGGGGTTTTGCCTTGAAAATGTAGTTTTCTCTTTTTCATTGAATATCACATATTCATGAGCAAATCCTTGTTTCCTCTTCTCCCCCCTAGGACGTCCAACTCATGCCATCAAGGCACTTGGATTTGTTTCCTCATTTGTTTTGCTCTCTTTCGCCGCCCACTTCATTTCCTTATGGAGGAAATTTGTTTCCTCTTTTTCTTTTGGCAAGTATCTTCATACATCAATGCACAAAATAATTCTGTTTCTCTCTTGATTTGGATGGTTTTAAGGATTCTACTAGAACATGCTTCTAGATGTTTATTTATTTGTTCATGACAACATAAGAACAGCCAATGTAGAATTTTCATATAAAATTCCATGAAATGAAAATCAACCCTCAAGGCCCAATTCTTTAATGTGGCCATGTGGACTAGATTCATTGTCATCATATGACAATGTAAAAAAACTTATTTATTGGCATTCATACCATCCTATGTCCAAAAGGACAAAATTACCCTTTAGCCAACTTTCGTAAAACTTGTCTACTTCAACATTTGAACTTGTTTTGACTTAGCTTTCTCGTTTAACTAATCCTACTCTAATGAATTATGGTAGAGTGACCTCATGGATCCAAATGAATAAAGCTTGATCTAGCATACTTGGACTCAAAATTTCACAAACCTTTTCCAAGTTCTAGCTTAATGTCAACTGACTCAACTAAAGAGTTGACACTGAGAATCTCTCGGTTCAAATGAATATATTTTCTACTCAAGAATTCTACTTAATTGTAATGAGTGGATCCATTGAATATTATCTATGTTTACCCTTCATGAATATCATCAACTAGATGGGATTTACAAAATTACCATTTTACACTTCTAGTTGTTATTTTCTCAACTCTTTTCTCGCTTGTGAATAAGTTAGAAACAATGCATTGACGAAGAGCTAACAAGTCACATTGATTCATCCAAAAGAGTCATGACTCAATTTGGACACTGGCCAGTTTATTTATTCACATTCCAAGGAACAAAGCATGAGATGATATACATTGCATTTCAGCAATCTTGTACATGAACCAATGTTGGTGCCTTTGCAAACCAAGATCTCAAGTTCGATGACTCCGGGACCCAACGCCTAGAGAGACGCGAACCTTGGAATAATGAGGACGCCACAAACGAATGTGTAACTTCGCTTGATAAGTTGGGGAAGAACGTCACAAGGAATACCTTGATAAGTTCAGAAGTTTCTTAAAGAAACAAAGAGTATTCTCTCACCTTTTTTTTTTTTATCAAAAACGTATTCTCCCCTTCTCATTCATGAAATCTTCTTAAATAAGGAAAATACAAAGAAAATTCGGAGTTCTTAGTTGCCCTAAGTTAGGTGGGCCTAGAAGACATTATTTAGGCCTAATAACATTAAAATTAAAAGGTTAACTTACTACCTAATACATCTGGGCTTCATTTGACATAAATAAAGCCCAAAAACACTAAAAGACTCCAACTTAACCCATTGTTTTTTGCTACAAAAATAACAAATAAATAACTCAAACAATAATAAGTTAAATGAGCCTTCTTCAATAACAGCTTGAATGACGTGAATAAGCCCTCCTCTTCTTCGATTCTCATTTTCCTTGCTCTCGTCTTTGTATTTCTTCCATTCATCTTTGCTTAAGCTATGAAACTCTTCTTTGAAGTCTTCAACTCTTAAATTTGGCATTGACTCCTTGAAACGCCTTTGTTTCTTACATAATTTTGTTCTTACAGTGTCTCTAGAAGTGTACTGGTCAATTCTATACATTCAGAAGATACCTAGGATGAACTATAGAGTCTTAAACTCTATATGCCTTATAACCAGACATCATAGATTCTCCTAAAAATCATACTGAGATCAATAGGCCTTTGATCCTTAGATTGTAAATATACTGTTTTAAGTAAACTATGAAGAGTTTGTTCATGCAAATCTATATTTGACTATTCATTTATTGGTAGGTTTGTTTAAGGACTAAAGACTATAGTTTATCATAAAGCTTCAAACAGACAAGGAAGAATGAATAAACGTTTCAATTTTTATTAATTATTCAGCAGTTACAAGCAAGAGTCTTTATGAGACTTTATTACATCAAATGTACATAAGTAATGACTACGACTCTTCTTGTGGGAACCATTGACAACACTAGCTTAATGTCAACTGACTCAACTAAAGAGTTGACACTGAGAATCTCTCGGTTCAAATGAATATATTTTCTACTTAAAATTTTACTTAATTGTGATGACTGGATCCATTGAATATTATATATGTTTACCCTTCATGAATATCATCAACTAGATGAGATTTATAAAATTACCATTTTACCCTTCTACTTGTTGTCGGTCGTTTTCGGAAAACCCGAGACGCCAAGAAGACACGCCGTTCAAAGGGCCGATGGTCAGGCTGGAGGTCCTGAAGAGCGGCAAGCCTTCTGTCACGAGTCGACTGACAAGTCCTCGTGCCAAATCCTCACGTTCCTCGAGTCGAGCCTCGGGTCGCTCCTCGAGTCGAGCCTTGAGTTGTTCCTCGAGTCGAGCCTCGAGTCGTTCTCCTCGAGTCGAGCCTCGAGTCATTCCTCGAGTGGAAACCTTCATATTTCACGTGGCAAGAATGGTATTTGAAGACCCCTAAAGGCCCACAAGAGTCCGGCAAGACGAGCCATTTGCCGCGCGCACGGCACGCCGCGTCGGCCAGCCATGCAGCAAGCCGCGCGCCGCGCCAGGAAGGCAGCGCGCCGTGCCAGGCAGGCGCGCGCCGCGCCAAGACGCGCCCACGCCGCGCGCTCCGTGCGCCTCCAATTGATGCCGCGCGCGTTCCTAGTCCCACATGGACGAAAAAGAAGCCTTCTAAGGCCCCCAAACACCTATATAAACCCCCTCCCATTGAGGGGAAAGCCATCCCATTCATTCTCAAGGAACTTGAGACTTCTCTCTGCTTCTCTGGATGCCATCCTTGGCCTGAAGCAGATTCTCCTCGATTTCTCGTTCTCAGAGATTCTGAAGCGCTTTCCGAGGACTCCCGAGTGCCGCCTCTCTTGATCGAACGATTAATCTTGAGCCCACGAGTGCTCTAACGATTTTCGACTGAAAATCGCCTACGCGTCTAGCACCCTAGACGCGTCCGCCATTTCTGACGAGAAATCGCCTACGCGTCCGGCATTTCCAACTAGGAATCGCCTACACGTCCGGAATCTCCGCCACAACAATGAACTCTTGACTTAGAGTCTTCCACGTCTCCAAAAGAGAAAACACACATTCTCTCTCGCATACGCGATCTCCGAAGTTCTGAGACGTCGCCGAGGACTCCTCCGCGCCTCGGCTCCTTCGTTGAGCACGCCTCTCCACCAAGGCTCCGCGCCTCATACTGCGTCCTGCACGCTTGAACTACGTTCTGACCTGATCCCACGCACGGGTACGTAGGCAGCCGACAACCAAGGCACGGTCACTCCTCCTCCTCACCCCCTACCTCTCCCGAGAGGCGGGTTGATCGGAGAAAACCCTAGCTCGAGACTATCGAGTTCACACTCTTGGCCCGGGTGCGATCACTTGGTCCGGCCTTGGATCGAACCGCCCGAGGTTTTCAATAGTTGTTCATTTTCGTGCGACAACATTTTGGCGCTAGAAGGAGGGGACTTCCCGACCTATTCAGTCCGAAATCCCTTCTGTTCATCTTCTTCTTTTCTTCTGCGAACTCAACTTTCTCGAACTTGAGAAACGATGAGTAGCCAACCACCCGTACGTTCTGAGGGCGTGAACAACCCCGAAAATGTCACTGGGACCAAGAAATACTTCTTGCGCTCCCGAGCGCATGGTGATGAAGAGTCGCTCCATGAAGAGAGCTCGACCCGCTCACCATCTCCATCTCCAGATAGCAGGGACCACCGCATCATGGAGTTGGAGGAGAATGTCCGCCAACTAAAGGCGAAGAACGCGAGGTACCACAGCCGACTGGCTGCGAAGCAACCCGCGCATGACACAATGACCCCCAACGGGGATCCTGAAAACCTCAACGAGGAAAGCCGCGACCGCGACCCTGATTACGAGGGTACTGGTGATTCGAAGGATATCGAGACTTCTCTCACGAAGGACGGGGAACACCCCGCCGTGTTTGAAGCCGGTCCTTCGAACTCCCTACCTCGGACAGGCGACGCGCCAGCTGCTTCTCAAGAGGGAAATTTCCGACGTTCGGCCCTCGACCGACTAGGTCAAAGGGAGAATGTTGCGGAGAGTCAGGGCACGCGGAGAACGCGCCGTCGCAGACGAAGCCTGCGCCTCCGTACGACCAGCCCTGATCTTAGGGACCACCTCATCGCCCAACGCATTGAGCGTGGCGATGACCTAAGAGAGCGACTGAGCTCTCGGCCAAACATCCCCGTAGCAGCCCCAATTAACGGGTACCGCCGCACGGGTCAAGGGTCAAATGAAAGACGATAGGTGACTCCTCCGGAACAGGGAGTTACTCCGACTACCGATCTCGATGTGATCACTATGATCCATAATCTTCGAAATGAAGTACGAGATCTCCGAGAACACGGAATAGGCGGAAGTGCCTATGGGGTCGTCGAGGAGAATTCATCGCATTTCACGGCTCAGATATTGGCCGAGGTGTGTACGGGAAATTTCAAACTCCCGAACCTCGCTCCATACGATGGAAAAGCGGATCCCGCTTACCATATCCAGCACTATGAAACCTGGATGACGATGCAGGGTGTCGCTCCCGGTGCCATGTGCCAAGCTTTTAGTCTTACCCTCGCCGGACCCGGCTTCGAGTGGTTGAAGAACTTAAGGCCAGGAAGCATCCACTCGTTCAAAGACCTGAAGGACATGTTCCTAGCACGGTTCGCTACATCTATGGTCCAAAAGAAGACCAAGATGTACTTGTGGTCAATCAGGCAAGAGAATGGCGAGTCTCTTAGACGATACCTCGCCCGATTCACTGAAGAATCGAACAAGGTCGACCGCTTTGACGACAAAGACGCAATCACTGCTATCACTGAAGGCTTGCGCACAAGTGACTTCCTTAAGTCCATCATCGGCCGTGTCCCTTCTACCATGGCCGAGTTAATGACTCGAGCCAAGACCTTCATGGGAGTCGAAGATTACCTCGATGGCCGCAAGGGCAATAATCAAAGCCCTCACCGCCGAGACGAGCCTAGCAACGAGCAAGGCCACTCCCGTAAAAGGCGAAACAGAGGAGGTCAGACTTTTAATAGACGACCTCCGATGCCCCAGAAGCCGCGACTTGCGGAAGACTTTAAGGGCTACTCGTCGTTCACGCCGTTGAACACAACGCCGGATCAAATCCTAGCGTTAGCGCGTGACAAGTTCACTCCCCCGGCTCCAATGAACAAAGATCCCGCGACTCGCGATAGATCTAAATATTGCGAGTTCCATCAGGAATACGGTCACTTGACCTCCGAATGCTACAATCTCAAAAGGCAAATCGAGGCTCTGATCCAACGGGGTGAGCTGAAAGAGTTCGTGTTACGCATGATTAGCGCTGCGGGCCCCACCTCGAACAAACCACAGTCTGGCAAGGGAGGAGGAACAGCCGCTTCTGTCGACCGAACCACGGCTACTGCCAATGCCAATCCACAACTCCACGTTGTGACCACCATACTGGGCGGTCCACAAGATGGAGACTCAGCCCGACGGCGGAAGAAATTCCTGAGGGCCACGTCCCAAGGAGACGCTGCTATGCACGTCAACTTCACACATGAAGAAACTCCGTCCGTGCCTCACGAGACGATGTATTTCACCAATGAAGAGGAAAAGCGAGTTGTGCATCCGCATAATGACGCAATTGTGCTCAAAGCCCAAGTGGCTAATAACTTGGTGAAAAGAGCTCAGAGATAGCGTCGAGTTGACCAAGGTCCTCCGCGAAGTCCATGAAGACACCTGCATGACACCCAAGTGCAAGATAACGACGTCTTCATCCCAAACAGGGAGATACCCTTCAAAGTCTGCCAAGTCATACATGACGGGACATACTACACGGACGAGACATCGATCCGTCGCCTGTGGAATGCGGAAAACTTGAGAGACTACTACCACTAGCCAGCACTCCCCCCATTTTATTTCTTTGCTTTCCAACATTCAATAAGGCCTACGAGCCAATGTTTTAGGATTTCAAATTTTTGCAATATTAATAAAGTTCGATGTTTTTCTTTCAAAATCCACTTTATCAAAGATTTTCAATCATCAAAGATTACACTTGTAAACCCAAAACTCGGGGGGCTAGTGACATAGGCAATGGTAAGTACGCTCAAAATCCTCAAGAAAGTACGCTCCACAAAAAGAAAGCACGCTCCGTCAAAACAAAACACCCGAACATAAAACGGGAACAAGCGTGCACGAAAGACGCCTCTGCGGCGCGCCGTAAGCCATCCCCGAGATGCAGGCTAAGACGCCTCCGTGGCGCGCCATAAGCCATCCCAGAGATGCAGGCTAAGACGCCCCCGCGGTGCGCCACAAGCCATCCAAGAGATGCAGGCTAAGACGCCTCCGTGGCGCGCCGTAAGACATCCCCGAGATGCAGGCTAAAGACGCCTCCGTGGCGCGCCATAAGCCATCCCAGAGATGCCGGCTAAGACGCCTCCGCGGCGCGCCACAAGCCATCCCAGAGATGCAGGCTAAGACGCCTCCGCGGCGTGCCACAAGCCATCCCAGAGATGCAGGCTAAGACGCCTCCGCGGCGCGCCACAAGCCATCCCAGAGATGCAGGCTAAGACGCCTCTGCGGCGCGCCACAAGCCATCCCAGAGATGCAGGCTAAGACGCCTCCGCGGCGGGCCATAAGCAATCCCAGAGATGCAGGCTAAGACGCCTACATGGCGCACTTAAGACGCCATGGCGCACGTAAGATGCGTAAAGGCGCAACCCGTAAGACGCCTACATGGCGCAACCTAAGACGCCTACATGGCACACGTAAGACGCGTAAAGGCGCAACCCGTAAGACGCCTACATGGCGCAACCCAAGACGCCTACATGGCGCACTTAAGACGCCTACATGGCGCACGTAAGACGCGTAAAGGCGCAACCCGTAAGACGCCTACATGGCGCAACCTAAGACGCCTACATGGCGCACTTAAGACGCCTACATGGCGCACGTAAGACGCCTACATGGCGCAACCTAAGACGCCTACATGGCACACGTAAGACGCCTACATGGCGCAACCTAAGACGCCTACATGGCGCAACCCAAGACGCCTACATGGCGCGCCTAAGACGCCTACATGGCGCACCTAAGACGCCTACATGGCGCACTTAAGACGCCTACATGGCGCACCCAAGTCGTCCCTCGCGACGCACCTAAGACGCCTACATGGCGCACGTAAGACGCCTACATGGCGCAACCAAGTCGTCCCTCGCGACGCACCTAAGACGCCTACATGGTGCACTTAAGATGCCCATATGGCGCAACCAAGTCGTCCCTCGCGACGCACCTAAGTGACCTACATGCCGCATCTAGGCCATCCCTCACGACGTGCCTACGATGCCTAAAACAACGTACAGAGCCGTCTCTAACGACGCGCTCTAAGTCACCACAAGGCATTGCATATGATGACTAACCGCAACGCACATGAACCGCCACATTAGGCACAGTTCATGCTATCTCCGCCATCGCCGACTGAGCACGATCACACCCGCCTTGGGAGAGTCTCCATTCCGTGCGAGCTAATCAAAGCTTCTCGTAAAAACTCGCAAACCCCGCCTCTGAGCGAGAACCTCGCTCAGCCTGAGCTAGCTGAGACTTCACTTGAGCAAGCTCCTCCTGGAAGAGTCCCAGGCGACAAATGAGGTCGTGTAGAACCCCCTCGAGTCGAGTCATTCTCCTCGAGTCGAATCTCGCCCCTTGAAACGAGTCAATCTCCTCGAGTCGAGACACGCTCCTCGAGTCGAGTCATTCTCCTCGAGTCGAGGCACGCTCTCCTTGAGTTAGGCCTTGCTGCTTGAGTCAAGTCATTATCCTCGAGCTGAGCCTTGCTCCTCGAGTTGAGTCACTCTCGCCAAGTCAGTCACCTAAAGTCGAGCATCGCTCCTTAAGTCGAGTCGCTCTCCTTGAGTCGAGTCTTGCTCCTTGAGTCAAATCATTCTCCCCGAGTCGAGTCATTCTCCTCGAAGTCGAGCCTCGCTCCTCGAGTCGAGTCATTCTCCTCAAGTCGAGCTTTGCTCCTCGAGTCGAGTCATTCTCCTCAAGTCGAGCCTTGCTCCCCAAGTCAAATCATTCTCCTCAAGTCGAGCTTTGCTCCTCGAGTCGAGTCATTCTCCTCAAGTCGAGCCCTGCTCCCCAAGTCAAATCATTCTCCTCGAGTCGAGCCCCGCTCCTCGAGTCGAGTCATTCTCCTCAAGTCGAGCTTCGCTCCCCAAGTCAAATCATTCTCCTCGAGTCGAGCCCCGCTCCTTGAGTCGAGTCATTCTCCTTGAAGTCGAGCTTCGCTCCTTGAATCGAGTCATTCTCCTCGAAGTCGAGCTCCGCTCCTTGAGTCGAGCATCGCTCCTTAAAGTCGAGTCGCTCTCCTTGAGTCGAGCCTTGCTCCTCGAGTCAAGACATCCTCCTCGAGTCGAGCCTTGCGCCTCGAGTCGAGTCACCCTCCTCAAAACAAGCCATGCTCCTCGAGTCGAGTCACTCTCCTCGAGTCATCTCCCTCGAGTCGAGCATCACTCATCAAGTCATTCTCCCCGAGTTGAGTCTTGCTCCTCGAATCGAGTCATACTCCTCAAGTCGAGCATCGCTCCTCGAGTAGAGTAATATTCCTTAAAGTCCAGCCAATCTCCTTGAGTCGAGCCTAGCCCCTCGAGTCGAGATTTGAGTCGGCTCCCCGAGTCGAGCCTAGCCCCTCGAGTTGAGACTTGAGTCGGCTCCTCGAGTTGAGCTTCGCTCCTCGAGTTGAGACTTGATTCAGTCTCCTCGAGTCGAGCTTCGCTCCTCGAGTCGAGCCTTGAGTCAGTCTCCTCGAGTCGAGCTTCGCTCCTCGAGTCGAGCCTTGAGTCGTTCTCCTCGAGTCGAGTCCCGCTCCTCGAACAAACAGCTGGAGCAACCTGAAGAACAGGTTAGCCAAAGCAGAGACCCGCGCTCGCGCCTGGGGAATAAGGGCCGATCTTCCGAACGCAGACGAAGAAGCGTCACCAAGGCAGGAATGGCGGATGTCCCGTGAGACCGACTTATGCTTGATGCGTGGTCAAACTTTTAGCGTTTATCCCCGAGCAGTCGAAGCCCTCCGGTGCGGCAGAGCCTTCCGCCAGGTGCCACTCCGTCTTCTCGAAGCATCAGCCCGCGGCATCAACCTCCGTCTTCGAGACCTCGGAATGAGCACGCCTTTGCAAAATGCAAAAGGGCAGTCGCCTTCCAAGCTGGCCGAGACGGAAGCCATGATCTTCCCCTAATAAGTCACGATTACACAATCGTCGCCCTGCTAGTCACCGTCGAGTCCCATGGACTCCGGATTGATGATATTATCAAGCAAAATGCCATCGAAGAAAGACTTGGGCATGACTTCGCCACAAGATCAACGAGCTGCGACACGCCGGTACGCCTCTACACAAATGCGTGTCCCGTTTTCCCATGCATGTCCCCTTTGCTCCGGGGCTAGAGCGATGGACGCAAACGCATCTGCCTCGCCCACGTCGAGCTACGTCTCCTATCCGCTTGGATCCTCCTCCATGTGTCGATCACACACTCGTGTCGAGAGAGACGGAAAAGCGAGAGAGAGCACTAGCATTTGCAAGAATATTCTCTATGTTCACAAAAGCTTCGCGACAGCGAAGCCCTGGGAGATAAATTTTCCTCAAACACCCGGCGGAACACAACTAAAAGTTCACCGCCCGGGGCCTCCCGAGCGATAAACTTGGGGGGCTAATGTTGTCGGTCATTTTCGGAAAACCCGAGACGCCAAGAAGACACGCCGTTCAAAGGGCCGATGGTCAGGCCGGAAGTCCTGAAGAGCGGCAAGCCTTCTGTCACGAGTCGACTGACAAGTCCTCGTGCCAAATCCTCACGTTCCTCGAGTCGAGCCTCGGGTCGCTCCTCGAGTCGAGCCTTGAGTTGTTCCTCGAGTCGAGCCTCGAGTCGTTCTCCTCGAGTCGAGCCTCGAGTCATTCCTTGAGTGGAAACCTTCATATTTCACGTGGCAAGAATGGTATTTGAAGACCCCTAAAGGCCCACAAGAGTCCGGCAAGACGAGCCATTCGCCGCGCGCACAGCACGCCGCGTCGGCCAGCCATGCAGCAAGCCGCGCGCCGCGCCGGGCAGGCGCGCGCCGCGCCAAGACGCGCCCGCGCCGCGCGCTCCATGCGCCGCGCATCCTGCGCCGCGTCCAGGGACCCGTGCGCCATGCCAGACGACCCGCGCGCCGCGCCCCCTGCGCCGCGCGCCGCACTTTGTGCGTCGCGCGCTCCGTGCGCCTCCAATTGATGCCGCGCGCGTTCCTAGTCCCACATGGACGAAAAAGAAGCCTTCTAAGGCCCCCAAACACCTATATAAACCCCCTCCCATTGAGGGGAAAGCCATCCCATTCATTCTCAAGGAACTTGAGACTTCTCTCTGCTTCTCTGGATGCCATCCTTGGCCTGAAGCAGATTCTCCTCGATTTCTCGTTCTCAGAGATTCTGAAGTGCTTTCTGGGGACTCCCGAGTGCCGCCTCTCTTGATCGAACGATTAATCTTGAGCCCACAAGTGCTCTAACGGTTTTCGACTGAAAATCGCCTACGCGTCTAGCACCCTAGACGCGTCCGCCATTTCTGACGAGAAATCGCCTACGCGTCCGGCATTTCCAACTAGGAATCGCCTACACGTCCGGAATCTCCGCCACAACAAGGAACTCTTGACTTAGAGTCTTCCACGTCTCCAAAAGAGAAAACACACATTCTCTCTCGCATACGCGATCTCCGAAGTTCTGAGACGTCGCCGAGGACTCCTCCGCGCCTCGTCTCCTTCGTTGAGCACGCCTCTCCACCAAGGCTCCGCCCCTCATACTGCGTCCTGCACGCTTGAACTACGTTCTGACCTGATCCCACGCACGGGTACGTAGGCAGCCGACAACTAAGGCACGGTCACTCCTCCTCCTCACCCCTTATCTCTCCCGAGAGGCGGGTTGATCGGAGAAAACCCTAGCTCGAGACTATCGAGTTCACACTCTTGGCCCGGGTGCGATCACTTGGTCCGGCCTTGGATCGAACCGCCCGATGTTTTCAATAGTTGTTCATTTTCGTGCGACAACAGTTGTTATTTCCACAACTCCTTTGTCACTTGTGAATAAGTTAGAAACAATGTATTGATGAGGAGGTAACAAGTCTAAAAGTAAAACAGAGATAAAGAGATGTGCGGAATTGATAGTTTCTCATTAGCATCAGACGTGTATTTATACACATTACAAGGAAAGGGAAATAAACAAATAAGGAAACCTAATCCTACTATACAAGGAAACAAATAATCAGTTGTTGACAACTAAGGACAGCTAAGAAAAAACGTGTACAGCTAAGGGAATTAATCCCACACACTAATCAGCTCTAACTAAAAAAGGAGAAAAATAAAGCCCATCTAACAATCAACCTAATGGGCCTTTTAACAATGTTACACGTTAATTAGACTATTCTGGAGAGTATACACGAAATTAACATAATATTTTAACACTCCCCCTCAAGTTGGTGCAAAGATATCTATCATGCCCAACTTGCTTAAAAAATCTTCAGACTTTGTCTTGTAAAGCCCTTTGGTGAGAACATCTGCTAGCTGCTCTGATGTTGGAACGAATGGCATGCAAATTTCCCCCCTTTCTAGCTTCTCTTTGATAAAGTGACGATCTATCTCCACGTGTTTTGTCCGGTCATGTTGAACCGGATTGTTGGCGATGCTGATGGCAGACTTGTTATCACAAAACAGCTTCATGGGAGCTGTGAACTTAACCCGGAGCTCATTTAAGATGCCTCGGATCCAAATGATCTCACAAATACCTTGCGCCATAGCTCGGAACTCTGCCTCTGCACTACTTCGAGACACAACAGCTTGCTTCTTACTTCTCCACGTCACAAGATTACCCCAAACAAAGGTATAATAGGCTGAGGTTGATCGCCGGTCATCTGAACACCCGGCATAGTCAGCATCTGTGAACACTTCAATCTGCGTCCCATCATCCTTCTTGAATAAAACTCCTTTTCCCGGACTTCCTTTGAGGTAGTGTAGAATGCGATACACAGCCTCTAAATGATTCTTGGATGGATTGTGCATGTGTTGACTTACAAGGCTCACTGCAAATGCAATGTCTGGCCGTGTGTGAGCCAAGTAAATCAATTTCCCAACCAGCGTTTGATACCTTTTCTTGTCTGCCGGATCCTCATCATCATTTGTCGTTGTGAGCTTATGATTTGGATCAATTTCCCAACCAGCCTTTGATACCTTTCCTAGGTCTTTCACTTCAAATTGCTGAGCTAGGAATCTTGTCAACTTGCTGAGTTCAGCCTCATCATCACATGTCATCACAATGTCATCCACATAAACAATCAATATGGCGAGTTTACCATTTAGAGAATGTTTGTAGAACATGGTATGATCACTGTGGGCTTGCGTGTATTGCTGATCCTTCATCGCCTTAGTAAATCTGCCAAACCAAGCTCGTGGAGATTGCTTGAGTCCATACAGTGCCTTCTTAAGAAAGCACACTTTCCCATTGGCCGTGTGATCAAATCCCGGAGGTGGCTGCATAAAGACTTCTTCCTCTAGTTCTCCGTTGAGGAAGGCATTCTTGACGTCAAATTGTCGCAGTGGCCAGTCAAGATTCACGGCAAGAGAGAGTAGGACTCTGACGGTGTTTAGCTTGGCAACCGGAGCAAAGGTCTCCTCGTAATCCAGCCCATAGGTTTGAGTGAACCCACGAGCAACCAGCCTTGCTTTGTACCTGTCAATTTCTCCCTCGGCATTATACTTGATAGTAAATATCCATTTGCAATCAACTGTTCTTTTTCCTGCAGGCAACACAGTCAGTTCCCAAGTCTCATTCTTTTTTAAAGCTCTCATTTCCTCTAAAACAGCCTCTTTCCACTTAGGAATACTTAGAGCTTCATAAATAGAACTAGGTATCTCATCAATCAACAAATTTGTGGTAAAGGCTCTAAAGGCAGGAGACACATTTTTATATGAGACATAATTAGACAAGGGGTACATGGCTCCTTTTCTAAGGGCAATTGGCTCATCTAGAATTTCAAGTGTACCTATACTCTCGGCTGACTCATCAAGAATGGGTGAATTTGAGATGAAAGGAGAAGAATTACCTTGATCCGTGTTTGGTTCTGATGATGACAGTGCTGGAGTTTCAACTTCACTTTCTGATTGCACTCTTGAGTTAACACGGAAATCAGATATTGGTTCCTCATTTGAATCAGTTCCATTTTCATTATATGATGACATTTCATTTTGATCATTTGGAGCATTTGGGACATTTTGTATACGGCTAGAAATATTAGGCAGATCCAAAATAGGCAGAGAATGATTTAAATCCCAAAAACACTCTTCAATATTATTCTCCCCCAGAAGAGGGATTTTGTCAAAAAAAAGGTTGGTTTTCAAAAAATGTGACATCCATACTTACAAAGAATTTACCCGAGCTAGGGTCATAACATTTAAAACCTTTTTGGGTTGGTGAAAAACCAAGAAAAATGCATTTAATTGCTCTAAGATCCAATTTTCCTCTAGCATGATCATGAACGTGTACAATGGCAGTACACCCAAAGATTTTAGGATTTAGATGTGTGAAACATTTGTTCTCCGGAAAAAAAAATTTAAGTGTAGAAATGGGAGTTTTATAGCTAAGGATTTTGCTTGACATTCTATTAATTAGATATGTAGCATTTAACAAAGCTTCTCCCCAAAAATGTTTTGGAACATTCATAGAAAACATTATAGCTCGAGTAACTTCAAGAAGATGTCTATTTTTCCTTTCGGCAACTCCATTTTGTTGAGGTGTATAAACACAAGAACTCTGATGGATTATGCCTTTTTCATTTAAAAACTCACCAAGGATTTTGTTAAAATATTCTCTACCATTATCACTTCTCAAAATCTGAATACGGCTATCAAATTGAGTTTCAACCATGTTGTAAAAAATTTTGAAAGTGTTTTCAGCCTCAGATTTATCCTTTAAAAGGTATATCCATGTGGTTCTAGTGTGATCATCAATAAAGGTAATGAACCAGCGAGTATTGGTTAAAGATTTTACACGAGATGGCCCCCAAATATCACTATGAATTAAAGCAAAAGGTTTAGAAGGTGTATATTTCAAAGTAGGAAAATGAGACCTTTTATGTTTTGCCAAATGACATATTTCACATTGCAAAGAATCAATATTCTTATTATGAAACATAGAGGGAAACAAATGCTTTAAATAACCAAAACTTGGATGTCCCAAACGAAAATGCCACAACATAATGTCATCAGATACGGAAAATAAACTAGAACAAAGAGGTTTCTGAATTTGTTTACTCAAGGTGGTCTCGGATGTGAAGTAGTAGAGCCCTCCATTTTCTTCAGCACTGCCAATCATCTTCCCCGAACTTAGATTCTGAAAATTACAACCAGAAGGAGTAAAGATGAGGTTGCATTGTGAATCCCTTGTCACTTTATGAACGGATAAGAGGTTATAGGAAAGTTTAGGAACATGGAGAACATTAGAAAGAGTAATGGATGGTGATAAAATAATTGAACCTTTCCCAGCGATGGCTGAAAGAGATCCATCTGCAATTTTCACTTTTTCATGACCAGAACAAGGATAATATGTATGGAAAAGATTTGATGAGGCAGTCATGTGGTTTGTAGCACCAGAATCTAAAATCCAAGGATTGGAGTTTTCTAAGGTTGTTGTAAGGGCTGCTACATGAATACCTTTTTTTAGCTAAGGTTGTTGTTGATTGATGAGAGGACCACATCTTAAGCATTTGCTCTAAATCTCCTTTAGTGAAAGAAGACTGATCTTGAGTTGATGAAGAATTTCCAGTAAAACTGGTATTATTGGACTCGGCCATGGTGTATGATCACGAGTACCTATATGTGTTTTAGGGTTTTGTGTAGCTCTGATACCATAAAAGTAAAACAGAGATAAAGAGATGTGCGGAATTGATATTTTTTTCATTAGCATCAGACGTGTATTTATACACATTACAAGGAAAGGGAAATAAACAAATAAGGAAACCTAATCCTACTATACAAGGAAACAAATAATCAGCTGTTGACAACTAAGGACAGCTAAGAAAAAACGTGTACAGCTAAGGGAATTAATCCCACACACTAATCAGCTCTAACTAAAAAAGGAGAAAAATAAAGCCCATCTAACAATCAACCTAATGGGCCTTTTAACAATGTTACACGTTAATTAGACTATTCTGGAGAGTATACACGAAATTAACATAATATTTTAACAAAGTCACATTGATTAATCCAAAAGAGTCATGACTCAATTTGGACACGGGCCAATTCATTTATTCACATTACAATGAACAAAGCATGAGGTGATATACATTGCATTTAAGCAATCTTGTACGTGAATTCCATATCTATGAGATCTTCACAGAGTTACTCATGACATCTTCATAACTTTGTACTTCACCAATAGCTCTTGTCTATATCACATAGTGAATCTAGAACTCTAACTTTCTCAAATGAGAGTATGTGAGCTATGTTGGAATCGATCTAGGGTTTAAGAAAATAATTAACACTTCGGTAAGCGGCAGAATTTTAAAAATTTTCTTTTACAAGTAAAACCAGTTTTTACTAACCTATACAAAAGAGCAAGTACACGTAATTAAAAACTATTATGAGTATAGAAGTTTACTAACCTTTCTTGAAGTTGATCTTTGAGAAGCTCTTAGAAAGTTGCAACGCTCGTCTCCCCTCGCAGCACGTCCCTCTTTTTTTCCTCGGTACCTCGAGCAACCACGAAAGTTTCTATCACTAAATCACTCGAGAGAAAAGGAATTAGTGAGTGGGCACTTTTAAACACTACGACTTAAGAACAAGTCTTGAAGTCGCAGAGCTAAACTCTAGGTCAAATGAGGACCTAGGTGCCAAAACAAATCGAAAATAAACTAGAGAGAGAGAGAGGAGTTCGGCCAAAGTTCTAGAGAGAGAGTCTCTCAAATCTCTTAAACTTGGATTGAATGAATTGTGAAGAAAAGGGGCTCCTATTTATAGGAGAGGTCTCACCTTCTATAAGGTAGTTTCCTCTTCTATAGAATATCACATATTCATGAGCCAATTACCTCTTTTCCCACTTGAGATGCTCGGCCAAGGATGCCTTCTAGAGGGCTTGGATTTGTTTCCATTTTTGTTCCTTGCCTTGCCTTGTCTCTCTCTTGGCCGATTACCCTAAAGCATCATCATGCAAATTTGTTTCCTCTTTTTCTTTTGGCAAGTATCTTGATACATTTATACACAAAATAATCTCTCCTATTTCTCTATAGGGTAGGCGCCCAAACTCATTCTAGAAGGAGCTTCTAGAAGCTTCTTCATTTGTTCATGATAACATGAGAAAGGCCCATTAAGAATTTTCAATAAAATTCTCATGAAATGAAATTAACTCACAAGGCCCAATTATTTCAATATGGCCGAGTGCATTAAGTCATCAAATGAACTTGTCAAAATTTATTGACATCCATTTCATCCTATGTCTCAAAAGACAAAATTACCCTTTTGACAATCCATTTTCGATGTGATTCGTGACAGTGACCTCATGGACCCAAATGAACAAAGCTTGAGCTAAACACTTGGACTCAAAAGTTCACAAACCTTTTCCAAGTTTAGCTTAATGCCAACTGACTCCACTAAAGAGTTGACACTGAAAATCTCTCGGTTCAAATGAATTTATTTTCTACTCAAGAATTCAACCTAATTATGATGAGCGGATCCACTGAATATTATCTATGTTTACCCTTCATGAATGTCATCAGCTAGTCGGGATTTACTAAATTACCATTTTACCCTTTTAGCTGTTATTTAATCAACTCCTTTGTCGCTTGTGAATAAGTTAGAAACAATGTATTGACGAGGAGCTAACAAGTCACATTGTTTCATCCAAAAGAGTCAGGACTCAATTTGGACACTGGCCAGTTCATTTATTCACACTCCAAGGAACAAAGCATGAGGTGACATACATTGCATTTCAGCAATCTTGTACATGAATTCCATATCTATGAGAACTTCACAAAGTTACTCATGACATTCTCACAACTTAGTATTTCACCAATAGGCCCTGTTCGGAATCACATAGTGAGCCCGAACTCTGACTTTCTCAAATGAGAATACTAAGCTGTGAAATGGCATGTCTCATTTCAGGATTAAGGTAAGCATGATGCAGTTCATACGTAGTGACTTCGAGACATAAGAGGTTAAATGGTTTGTTCTTATCTTGTCTCTAGAAGTGCACTGGTCAATTCAGTACCTTCGGAAGATACCTAGAAGAACTATAGAGTCTCCAACTCTCAATGCCTCATAACCAGACATCATAGATTCTTCTAACAATCGTACTGAGGTCAATAGTCCTTTGACCCTAAGATTGCGAATATATCGTTTTAAGCAAACTACGAAGAGTTTGTTCATGCAAATCTACATTTGTCTCTTCGTAAGTTGTTAAGTTTGTTTATGGACTAAAAGACTAAGGTTTTATCATAAAGCTTCAAACAAAGAAAGAATGAATGAACGTTTCAACTTTATTATTAAATGAATAGGCAATTACAAGCAAGAGTCTTCATGAGACTTTATTACATCAAATGTACAAAATAAAGACTACAACTCTTCTCGTGGGCACCATTGACAACAAACTCCCACTTGACTCAAAGAAGATGTGTGTAGTCCTTTATGCCTAATCCCTCACGATGTTGGTCGAAGACCTTGTTCGCTAGGGCCTTGGTGAATGGATCTGCGAGGTTGTCCACCGTTGAGATCTTCTTCACTTCCACGTCTCCGCGCTGCACGATCTCTCGAATCAAATGGTATTTCCTCTCAATATTCTTAGAGCGCTTATGGCTTCGAGGTTCCTTCGAGTTAGCGATAGCCCCACTATTATCACAATAAAGGGTCATGGGCTCGTCGACGTTTGGAACAACTTCCAAATACTTAAGGAATTTTCTAAGCCATACAGCCTCTTTGGATGCTTCACAAGCAGCCACATTTTCTGCTTCCATTGTGGAGTCAGCAATGCAAGATTGCTTAATACTTCTCCACACAACAGCTCCACCATTAAGGATGAACACAGATCCTGAAGTGGATTTCCTGGAATCCTTATCCGCTTGAAAATCGGAGTCGGTATATGCCGTCATAGTCAGGTCAGTACCTGAGTATGTAAGCATCAAGTTCGTAGTTCTTCGAATATACTTAAGAACATGCTTAACAGCAATCCAGTGCTCGGGTCCAGGGTTGGAGTGGAAACGGCTAACTACGCCAACGGCGAAACAGATGTCAGGTCTAGTGCAAAGCATAGCATACATAAGGCTTCCTACGGCAGAGGCGTAAGGAATTTTCCTCATGTCTTCAATCTCTTGTGCAGTCTTGGGAGACTGGTCCTTAGAGAGTGAAACTCCATGCCTAAAGGGTGTTTGACCCTTCTTGGAGTCTTGCATCGAGAAGCGATCCATCACCTTATCAATATAAGATGCTTGAGAGAGCGACAGGGTCCGGTTTTTCCTATCTCGAAAGATTTGGATCCCCAGAATGTACGCGGCTTCTCCTAGATCCTACATATCGAATTGCTTTGCCAGCCTGACCTTAACCTCAGATAACTTATCCATGTCATTACCAATGAGTAGTATATCATCGACATATAGCACCAGAAACACAACTTTGGCTTCGTGTATTAACTTGTAAACACAAGTCTCATCTATTGACTGTTCAAAGTCGAAGCTTTTCACAGTTTCATCGAATCTGATATTCCATGACCTAGATGCTTGCTTTAATCCATAAATGGACTTAAGCGACTCACAAACCTTGGTCTCTTGACCTTCTTCCACGAAACCGTCTGGTTGAGCCATGTAAATGCGCTCGTCAAGATTGCCATTCAGAAAGGCTGTCTTGACATCCATTTGCCAGATCTCATAGTCGAGAGCTGCAGCTATGGATAGGAGTATGCGGATGGATTTAAGCATCGCGACTGGCGAGAAGGTTTCTTCATAGTCAATCCCTTCTTGTTGGGTATAACCCTTCGCCACAAGTCGTGCTTTGAATGTCTCGACGTTCCCATCAGGACCCCTTTTCTTCTTGTATATCCACTTACACCCTACGGGTTTAATCCCTTCAGGAAGGTCTACAAGTTTCCAGACTTTGTTGACATACATCGAGTGCATTTCAACTTTCATGGCGTCACGCCAAAGGTTTGATTCAGAACAAGCCATCGCTTGGCTATAGGAAATAGGATCTGTTAAATCACGTAATGTACATTGTTTAATTGTGTAATTTCGTTCCTCTCTTGCTTATTAACGTGTATTATCATTAAATAGCCCAATAGGCTGATTGTTAGATGGGCTTTATTATTTAGGGTTTAGTTAGAGTCTGATTAGGTTTTCTTGATTGTATGTGTATAAAGACCCCTTTATTTGTTAATGAGAATTATTCATTCCGCATATTATTTTGCTTTTATGGTATCAGAGCCACAAAATCGCAAACCCTTCCCTAAACACCTCTAGAATTCGTGACCAAACTCTCATGGCCGATTATAATAATTCCAGCTTTACTGGAAATTCCTCTAAGTCTGGTGGAATTAATTCTATCAACGCAGGCGAAAATTCTTCTCTTTCCCATTCCATTAATTTCATTACTTCTCATAAGCTGAATGGAAGTAATTTCATGGAGTGGTCTCAGCCGCCAAAGTCTCAACCAGGCAGCCCTAGAGCTTCATCATCAACTCAAGATCAGATTTCCTTCTCTAAAGACAACTTAGAGCAATTGTTTAAGCTATGGTCATCTCATCAGCCCTCATCAAACCTAGCACACAAAGGTATTCATGTAGCAGCCCTAAAAACCACCCTAGAAAATTCCAATCCATGGGTTTTAGATTCAGGTGCTACAAACCACATGACTGGGTCATCTTATCTTTTTCACACATATTATCCTTGTTCTGGTCATGAAAAAGTAAAAATTGCAGATGGTTCTTTTGCTGCAATTGCTGGGAAAGGTTCAATTATTTTATCCCCATCAATGACCCTATTAAATGTCCTTCATGTTCCTAAACTTGCCTATAACCTGATCTCTGTCCATAAATTGTCAATTGATTCACAATGTAAACTCACGTTTGTGCCTTCTTGTTGTGATTTTCAGGACCTAAGCTCAGGGACGATGATTGGCAGTGCTAAAGAATACGGAGGGCTCTACTACTTCACATCCGAGAACACCTTGAGTAAACAAATTCAGAAACCTCATTGTTCTAGTTTATTTTCAGTATCTGATGAAATAATGTTATGGCACTTTCGTTTAGGTCATCCAAGTTTTAGTTATTTAAAGCATTTGTTTCCTTCTATGTTTCAAAATAAGAATATTGATCTTTTGCAATGTGAAGTTTGTCAATTAGCAAAACACAAAAGGTCTAGTTTTCCTACTTTGAAATATAATCCATCAAAACCTTTTGCCTTAATTCATAGTGATATTTGGGGACCATCACGTGTAAAAAATATAACTGGTACACGTTGGTTCATTACTTTCATTGATGATCATACTAGAAACACATGGATATACCTTTTAAAGGATAAATCTGAGGCTGAAAACATGTTTAAAACGTTTTACAAAATGGTTGAAACTCAATTTAATAGCCGGATACAGATTTTAAGAACTGATAATGGTAGAGAGTACTTTAATAAAATCATTGGTGAGTTTTTAATTGGAAAAGGCATAATCCATCAAAGTTCTTGTGTTTATACACCTCAACAAAATGGAATTGCCGAAAGAAAAAATAGACACCTACTTGAAGTTACTCGAGCTCTAATGTTTTCAAAGAATGTTCCAAAACGTTTTTGGGGAGATGCTTTACTAACTGCTGCATATCTAATTAATAGAATGCCTAGCAAAGTTCTTAGCTATAATACTCCCATTAAAACACTAAAAACATATTTTCCTGAAAATAAATGTTTCACACATCTTTCTCCAAAAATATTTGGGTGTACTGCCTTTGTTCACATTCATAATCATGAACGAGGAAAATTGGACCCTAGAGCAATAAAATGCATCTTTCTTGGTTTTTCACCAACTCAAAAAGGTTTTAAATGTTATGATCCCAGCTCGGGTAAATTCTTTGTAAGTATGGACGTCACATTTTTTGAAAACAAACCATTCTTTGAGAAAAACTCTCTTCAGGGGGAGATAAATGGTAATGAAGAGTGTTTTTGGGAATTAAATCACACCTTGCCTAATTCTGTACCTTTACCTACACGTGTGCCCAATGTTATTTCATCATCTAATGAAAATAGAACTGATTCAATTCAGGAACCAAGTACTGATTTCCGTGTTAACCCAAGAGTGCAATCAGAGAATGAAGTAGAAACTCCAGCATTGTCATCATCAGAACCGAGCTCAGGCTAAGGTAACACATCTCCTATCATCCATAATTCACCCATAGCCATTGAAAGGAGTGATGAGTCAGAAAGCCTAGATGAGTCAGAAAGCATAGATGAGCCTATTGCACTTAGAAAAGGAACCAGAAATTGCACCACTAGAAAAGCCGAAAAGTTTCCCATGTACCCTTTATCTAATTATGTCTCATATCAAAACCTTTCTCCTACCTTTAGAGCCTTTACCACTAATCTTATGACTGATGAGGTTCCTAGTTCTATACATGAAGCTCTAAGTAGTCCTAAGTGGAAGGAAGCTGTTTTAGAGGAAATGAGAGCTCTTAAGAAGAATGAGACTTGGGAGATGACTGAGTTACCTAAGGGAAAACGAATGGTTGATTGCAAGTGGATCTTTACTATCAAGTATAATGCTGAGGGAGTAATTGACAAGTACAAAGCAAGGCTGGTTGCTCGTGGGTTCACTCAAACCTATGGGCTTGATTATGAGGAGACCTTTGCTCCGGTTGCCAAGCTCAACACAGTCAGAGTTCTGCTCTCTCTTGCCGTGAATCTTGATTGGCCTCTACGACAATTTGACATCAAGAATGCCTTCCTCAACAGAGAACTAGAAGAAGAGGTCTTTATGCAGCCCCCTCCGGGATTTGACAAGAATACAAATGGGAAAGTGTGTGTCCTATAGAGAAGCGAACCTTGGAATAATGAAGACGCCACAGACAATGGTGAAAGTTCGTTTGATAAGTCGGGGATTAAATGACGCCACGATCGGATGCGAAAGACCGATTGATAAGTCAATTTGAACGCCACAAGACTCGTCTTGATAAGTTCGATAAAAGTTCATATAGAACTCAAGAGAAGACTCTCATTTTTTTTTATCAAAACCTGGATCCTTTCGCATTAAAATGAAGATGAATTTATACGCATGAAACAACCCTTAATGCTAGGAAAACCAAAAGCCGCATTTAAACCCATAAACACAATGAAAAACGAAATTATAATCCCCTTAGTAATCAGACCACATAATCACACCTCTTAAACCCAATAAATACAACATTTTGAATTCAGCCTACTAATAAAACGAAAATAAACAATTACCAGTTGTTTCAGCCAACTAAAAGATACCGATTTATGGTGAAACTTCATAAGAATCCCAAAAGTCATGCCCATTTATAATCTGATGAAGAATAAAACGTTTTTGGCTTCTTAACCATCTCTTTAATTGCTTGGATGATGAATTAACCATTTTGCTTCTGGAAACGTAGACCAGCCCATGCCAAGATTTATTCTTTTTCCATTCGTCTTGGCTTAAACCATGAAAGTCTTCATTGAAGTCTTGAACTCTTGTATTTGGAATTGGCTCGTTGACATGTCTTGGTTTAGACGATGTTGTTGGCCCGTCTAGGGCCAACGGGAACAAGGGCATCTCTTCGACCCACATGGCTAGTACGAGGTCTTGGGCGGCGGAACCCTGACTCAACCAGGAGCCGGCCCAAACCAATGGCCAAGTCAAAGCCCAGTCATGGGCCGAGTCAATGGCTCACTCGGCCATTGGCTGGGTCAAATGGCTCACTCGGCAATTGGACAGTTCACTCGGCCAATGGCCGAGTGAACCCCTCAGCCACCAAGGCAGTTCACTCAGCCATTGGCCGAGTGAACCTTCCAGCAGTTCACTCGGCCAATGGCCGAGTGAACCCCTCAGCCACCAAGGCAGTTCACTCGGCCATTGGCCGAGTGAACCTTCCAGCAGTTCACTCGGCCAATGGCCGAGTGAACCCCTCAGCCACCAAGGCAGTTCACTCGGCCATTGGCTGAGTGAACCTTCCAGCAGTTCACTCGGCCAATGGCCGAGTGAACCCTCCAGCCGCCAAGGCAGTTCACTCGGCCATTGGCCGAGTGAACCTTCCAGCAGTTCACTCGGCCAATGGCCGAGTGAACCTTCCAGCTGCCCCTGCAGTTCACTCGGCCATTGGCCGAGTGAACCTTCCAGCAGTTCACTCGGCCAATGGCCGAGTGAACCTCAGCCGGCCCAAGACCTTCACTCGGCCAATGGCCGAGTGAACCTCACCACCATGTTCACTCGGCCATTGGCCGACCCAGCCTCCTCCAAGGCCGACCCAAACATTCTCACTCGGCCAAGGGGTCTTCAAACCACACCTTGGCTGCCTATAAATACAAGGGTCCTTCCCTTGACCCAGGTAATCCATTCTTGAGTACTGAAACGCTGCCGAACTCGTACCTCGCTCGTTTCTCTCAAGCTTTGGCCTCTAAACACCCCTAAAACCTCTATACTCCACCTCAATCACACTAATGTTGAGCGTCGGAGAGGTAAACAGGGGCACCCCCCCTGTTTCCCCTTTGTAGTTCACGTGTTCTCTACTCCTTTTCAGGTACTCTGACGAACTCAAGGGACATCCACAGCTAAGGGACGACTCGGGATACCGGGTCCGACACGCTCGAGTCAAGACGAGACCACTTGGTCCGGCCTTGGGTCTAACCGTCTTTGGCTCCTAAATAGTTGTCCGAAAAACAGCGACAACATTTTGGCGCTAGAAGGAGGGGACCACCGACCTTAGCACGCTCTCCCTTCCATTCCACACTTTCACCACTCCTACGACCCTCGAGAGATGAGTCACCTACCCACTACCTCCGCGGGTACCCGAGCGACGAGCTCGAGGTACGGTCTCCGACTCCTCGCACACCGTCTTGAAGGGCAACCTCGCGATAGCGAGAGCCAGCCCCAAGACCCGGTGAACGACCCCGAGGCCGAGCTCCGAGAGGACACGGCCCGGCGGCTCGTGGAGCTCCTTGACCGTCCCGGCGTTGACGGCTTCCTCATCGCCGGTCTCCTCGGCTACGACGTCGAGGATCGATCTGCTCAGGATTACTCCGACCCCGAATACGTGGAGGAGTCAAGGACCGACGAGGCCACCCCTAGCCTCGCTCAAGCGCGACCCGAGAGGGCCAATGGTGCGTTGGCCGATCCTTTGTACCCGGCGCGACAACAGGCACGGTCACAGTCCCGGGGACTCGCCCCCTCGGTTTCGAGAGGTGGCCGGACACGGCCCCTCGCCGAGGAGAGAGCGACTCTGGTCGACGATGGAGCCGATAGCCGAAGCGCTCGCCGGACGACCCGACCAAGGGCGACCTCGCCTCGTCACGCACCAAGCGTGGACCTTAGAGAGCGATTGACGGCGCAGAGAAACTCCCGAGGGGAGGATCTCCGCCAAAGGCTAAATTCTCGAAGGGACGCGCTCCCCGCCGCAGCTCTTGGCCGACCTCAGGCCAATGTCATGGACCAAGCATCCAACGAACGCCAACCGGTGACTCCCGTGGCCCCGACGGTCGGCCCTGCTAACGGGCTTGACGTGGTCACGATGATTCAGAGCCTCCAGAATCAAATCATCGAGATGAGGGAGTCAGGGAGGCAAAGGCCGTACGGAGGGATCGAGGAATCATACTCTCCCTTCGCCGCACAGGTCCTCGCGCAGCCATGCGTGGGAAACTTTAAGTTACCGTCCATCCCCCCCTATGATGGACGTACGGACCCCCACTTCCACGTCCAACACTATGAGACGTGGATGACGATGCAAGGGCAGACGGACGCCACCCTCTGCCAAGCCTTCAGCCTGACCCTCACAGGGTCGGGCTTTGAGTGGTTCCAAAGTTTGAGGCCTGGAAGCATCCCGTCCTTCCGGGCCTTGCGAGAGGCTTTCCTCGCTCGCTTTGCCACGCTTGTGGCACAAAAGAAATCGAAGACCCACCTCCTCTCCATTCGACAGGGGAGAGATGAGACATTGAGACAATACCTCGCTCGCTTCACCGAGGAGTCTCACAAAGTCGAGGGCTTCGACGACAAGGACGCCATCACGGCGATCACCGAGGGAGTTCGCACGAGCGACTTCCTCAAGTCCATTGTCGGGCAAGTCCCGCGAGACATGGCGGAGCTGATGACGAGAGCCCGCACACATATGGGAATCGAGGACTATCTCGATGGCCGCGATGGCCGAAAGTCAGGAGGACAAGGTAGTCGCCACCGCGAAGAACAGGACGAAGATCGTCCCGACCCTCAGAGGAAGAGGAGCAGGGGAGGCCGGGCCCCTAACGGTCGCCCCCTCTCCGATTCAAGATCGTCGCGCGTTGATAGCTTCCGAGCATTATCAGCGTACACCCCACTGAACACTCCGCAAGAGCGGATCCTAGCTCTGCACCGCGACAAGCTAGGAAGTCCGGCTCCTCTTGCGAAGGATCCCGCGAAGAGGGATCGGAACAAGTTCTGTGAGTACCACCAGGATCACGGGCATCTGACGTCCGAGTGCTATCATCTTAGGCGTCAGATCGAGGCCCTGATTCAGGACGGGAAATTGAAGGAGTATGTCCTGAGAACGGTCGGGACGGCCGCTGTGCACGAAGGCCGTCCACGGCAAGGAAGGAAGGGTCCGGCGACGGTGACTGTCGCGAACCAGGCGGCGATTGAAGAACCGGAGAGCTCACAGCTGCATGTCGTGGGCTCGATCATGGGTGGCCCGGAGTTTAGGGACTCGTCCACGCAAAGGAAGAAGTACGTGCGCGAGGTTTCCCGAGGAAAAGTTGCGCACTACATCAACCACACGTACGAGGCTCCCCCTCCGGCCCCGTTCGAGTCCATGTTCTTCACCGGCCAAGAGGCGACACGAGTTCTCCACCCGCACAATGACGCAATAGTCGTCTCGGCCGCGGTCGCCAACAATCTCGTCCGAAGAATCCTGATTGATAACGGCAGCTCGGCCGACATCGTCTTCAAATCAGCGTTGGACAGGATGAAGCTGACCGGACTGAAACCGACCCCAATCTCGACCCCACTCTTCGGCTTCTCCGGGGAGAGGGTCATGACAGAGGGCACTATCGACCTCCCGGTCACCTTCGGGACTACTAGGGGGCTCGAGGTCACCCGCATTGTGTCCTTCCTAGTGGTGAACCAGCCTTCAGCGTACAACATCATCATCGGCCGCCCGACTCTCAACCGACTGAAGGCTATAACGTCTACCTATCACCTGATGATGAAGTTCCCGACTGAAAAGGGGATTGCCATCATGTTGGGAGACCAGTCGATGGCGAGGATGTGCTACATCCAAGGCGTGGACGGGAAAGGGAAGGAAAAGATGGTGAGCGCCATCCTCTAGCTCGGTCAAGCTGCAGAAGTTGGCACGGCCGCTCCCGTTTCTCATTATGTCATTTTATTTCCAGTTTTAAGACAATCTCGAATTTCAATAAGGCCAATGGCCCAGGGATGTAATTTTTGACTATGTTTGCATGGTAATTGTATCACATTTCACCTCGAAGTCTTTATCTTGCTGCATTATAATTTCTAGTCTCCTCTACGAGTACACGAGAAACTCGGGGGGCTAATGGGAAACAATGCTCAACGAAGAACAATGCTCGACGAAACTAGAGTTCGCTCGCTCAACAAAAAAAAAGCAATACAAAAAAGACGCGCAAATCGATTATGCCTTCGTTGGCAAATCGAGAAAACAAGACGCGCACAACAAAACAAAGACATGCAAATCGATTATGCCTTCGTTGGCAAATCGAGAACATAAGACGCGCACAATACAAAAAAGACGCGCAAATCGATTATGCCTTCGTTGGCAAATCGAGAAAACAAGACGCGCACAACAAAACAAAGACGTGCAAATCGATTATGCCTTCGTTGGCAAATCGAGAACATAAGACGCGCACAATACAAAAAAGACGTGCAAATCGATTATGCCTTCGTTGGCAGGTCGAGAAAACAAGACGCGCACAAAACAAAAAAAACGTGCAAATCGATTATGCCTTCGTTGGCAAATCGAGAACATAAGACGCGCACAATACAAAAAAGACGCGCAAATCGATTATGCCTTCGTTGGCAAATCGAGAAAACAAGACGCGCGCAACAAAACAAAGACGTGCAAATCGATTATGCCTTCGTTGGCAAATCGAGAACATAAGACGCGCACAATACAAAAAAGACGTGCAAATCGATTATGCCTTCGTTGGCAAATCGAGAACATAAGACGCGCACAATACAAAAAAGACGTGCAAATCGATTATGCCTTCGTTGGCAGGTCGAGAAAACAAGACGCGCACAAAACAAAAAAGACGTGCAAATCGATTATGCCTTCGTTGGCAAATCGAGAACATAAGACGCGCACAATACAAAAAAGACGTGCAAATCGATTATGCCTTCGTTGGCAAATCGAAAAAACAAGACGCGCACAACAAAACAAAGACGTGCAAATCGATTATGCCTTCGTTGGCAAATCGAGAACATAAGACGCGCACAATACAAAAAAGACGTGCAAATCGATTATGCCTTCGTTGGCAAATCGAGAAAACAAGACGCGCACAAAACAAAAAAGACGTGCAAATCGATTATGCCTTCGTTGGCACGTCGAGAAAACAAGACGCGCACAAACCAACAAAGACGCGCAAATCGATTATGCCTTCGTGGGCAAATCGAGAAAACAAGACGCGCACAAGACAACAAAGACGTGCAAATCGATTATGCCTTCGTTGGCAAGTCGAGAAAATAAGACGCGCACAACGCAATAAAGCCGTGCTAATCGATCATGCCCTCATTGGTAGATCGAGAAAATGAGCCACGCGCGATCAACCCGAAACAAAAAGTCGTCCCTCGCGACGCGCGAAGGCCATTCCTCATGATGCAAACCCGAGAGCATTCATCCCGCGTCCGCATAAAAGCGTAGATTTTGAGTTTCCACTCGACCTACGCTCGACCGGAAACTCGGGGGGCTAATGTTGTTGGCCCGTCTAGGGCCAACGGGAACAAGGGCATCTCTTCGACCCACATGGCTAGTACGAGGTCTTGGGCGACGGAACCCTGACTCAACCAGGAGTCGGCCCAAACCAATGGCCAAGTCAAAGCCCAGCCATGGGCCGAGTCAATGGCTCACTCGGCCATTGGCTGGGTCAAATGGCTCACTCGGCCATTGGACAGTTCACTCGGCCAATGGCCGAGTGAACCCCTCAGCCACCAAGGCAGTTCACTCGGCCAATGGCCGAGTGAACCCCTCAGCCACCAAGGCAGTTCACTCGGCCATTGGCCGAGTGAACCTTCCAGCAGTTCACTCGGCCAATGGCCGAGTGAACCCCTCAGCCACCAAGGCAGTTCACTCGGCCATTGGCCGAGTGAACCTTCCAGCAGTTCACTCGGCCAATGGCCGAGTGAACCCTCCAGCCGCCAAGGCAGTTCACTCGGCCATTGGCCGAGTGAACCTTCCAGCAGTTCACTCGGCCAATGGCCGAGTGAACCTTCCAGCTGCCCCTGCAGTTCACTCGGCCAATGGCCGAGTGAACCTCAGCCGCCCCAAGACCTTCACTCGGCCAATGGCCGAGTGAACCTCACCACCATGTTCACTCGGCCATTGGCCGACCCAGCCTCCTCCAAGGCCGACCCAAACATTCTCACTCGGTCAAGGGGTCTTCAAACCACCCCTTGGCTGCCTATAAATACAAGGGTCCTTCCCTTGACCCAGGTAATCCATTCTTGAGTACTGAAACGCTGCCGAACTCGTACCTCGCTCGTTTCTCTCAAGCTTTGGCCTCTAAATACCCCTAAAACCTCTATACTCCACCTCAATCACACTAATGTTGAGCGTCGGAGAGGTAAACAGGGGCACCCCTCCTGTTTCCCCTTTGTAGTTCACGTGTTCTCTACTCCTTTTCAGGTACTCTGACGAACTCAAGGGACATCCACAGCTAAAGGGACGACTCGGGATACCGGGTCCGACACGCTCGAGTCAAGACGAGACCACTTGGTCCGGCCTTGGGTCTAACCGTCTTTGGCTCCTAAATAGTTGTCCGAAAAACAGCGACAACAGACGCTGCCCTTATCATATCATACTCTCTTTCTTGGAAAAGATTTGTCCTCAAATCTTGCATGTTGTTTGCAGCGATTGGGTATATATTGAACTCCTTTGATTGAGAGGAAATTACTTCATCCTCCAGGCTCTTTTTCTCTTCAAAATCATTACCTTCAGAGTCTGGAACTTATAAGTTTACTTTAATAGGCTCTTCGTTCAGCGTAGTCACATAATCCTTCTTCGTGGGCTTTTTCATTTCTTTAATAACTTCAACACGCTGAAGAAGTTCTTCCTTGTCTTTTTGTTCAGTCCTATGTTCCAACATGGCGTAGATGTTTTCATTCCAAAAAATCCACTCTGACCTCCTTTTCTTTTGAATCAGACATCTTGGTTGTAATTTTTCTTCAACTTGATCTAATCGCTTCACAAGCTTTCTCGTTTCTTTTGAAACCATATCCTTCATTTCCCTCAAAACCTTATCAAAATCCATTTTCTTTTAATAAAACTATTAACAATTCCTCATAAAAACCTGGGAGAGTTCTGCGCTCTTAAACCAAATGACGCGATGCTTGTTGCGAGGAACACGATATCCAGTGAAAGGATCGTTTTCTCCACAAGTTTGGTGACTCCGCGACCCAACGCCAATAGAGACGCGAACCTTGGAATAATGAAGACGCCACAGACAATAGTGAAAGATCGTTTGATAAGTAGGGGATTGAATGACGCCACGATCGGATGCGAAAGACCGATTGATAAGTCAATTTGAACGCCACAAGACTCGTCTTGATAAGTTCGAAAAAAGTTCATATAGAACTCAAGAGAAGACTCTCATTTTTTTTATCAAAACCTGGATCCTTTCGCATTAAAATGAAGATGAATTTATACGCATGAAACAACCCTTAATGCTAGGAAAACCAAAAGCCTCATTTAAAACCATAAACACAATGAAAAACGAAATTATAATCCCCTTAGTAATCAAACCACATAATCACACCTCTTAAACCCAATAAATACAACATTTTGAATTCAGCCTACTAATAAAACGAAAATAAACAATTACCATTTGTTTCAGCCAACTAAAAGATACCGATTTATGGTGAAACTTCATAAGAATCCCAAAAGTCATGCCCATTTATAATCTGATGAAGAATAAAACGTTTTTCGCTTCTTAACCATCTCTTTAATTGCTTGGATGATGAATTAACCATTTTGCTTCTGGAAGCGTACATCAGCCCATGCAAAGATTTATGCTTTTTCCATTCGTCTTGGCTTAAACCATGAAAGTCTTCATTGAAGTCTTGAACTCTTGTATTTGGAACTGGCTCGTTGACATGTTTTGGTTTAGACGCTGCCCTTAACATATCATACTCTCTCTCTTGGAAAAGATTTGTCCCCAAATCTTGCGTGTCGTTTGCAGCGATTGGGGATATCTTGAACTCCTTTGATTGAGAGGAAATTACTTCATCCTCCACGCTCTTGTGCTCTTCAAAATCATTACCTTCAGAGTCTGGAACTTCTAAGTTTACTTTAATAGGCTCTTCGTTCAGCGTAGTCACATAATCCTTCTCCGTGGGCTTTTTCATTTCTTTAACAACTTCAAGACGCTGAACAAGTTCTTCCTTGTCTTCTTGTTCAGTCGGTTGTTCCAACATGGCGTAGATGTTTTCCATCAAAAAAATCCACTCTGACCTCCTTTTCTTTTGAATCAGACTTCTTGGTTGTAATTTTTCTTCAACTTGATTTAATCTCTTCACAAGCTTTCTCGTTTCTTTTGAAACCATATCCTTCATTTCACTCAAAACCTTATCAAAATCCGTTTTCTTTTAATAAAACTATTAATAATCACTCATAAAAACCTGGGAGAGTTCTGCGCTCTGATACCAAATGACGCGATGCTCGTTGCGAGGAACACGATTTCCAGCGAAAGGATCGTATTCTCCACAAGTTTGGTGATTCTGCGACCCAACGCCTATAGAGACGCGAATCTTGGAATAATGAAGACGCCACAGACAATGGTGAAAGATCGTTTGATAAGTCGGGGATTAAATGACGTCACGATCGGATGCGAAAGACCGATTGATAAGTCAATTTGAACGCCACAAGACTCGCCTTGATAAGTTCGATAAAAGTTCATATAGAACTTACGAGAAGACTCTCATTTTTTTTTTATCAAAACCTGGATCCTTTCTCATTAAAATGAAGATGAATTTATAGGCATGAAACAACCCTTAATGCTAGGAAAACAAAAAGCCTCATTTAAACCCATAAACACAATGAAAAACGAAATTATAACCCCCTTAGTAATCAGACCACATAATGATACCTCTTGATACGAACCTCGGCCGATTAAGCTCCGAGACCCGATACCCCAATAGCACAGCGACGAATCGTCTAAAATTTAGGAATGAAGGTGGATCGAATGACGCCACGAACGGTTGCGAAAGACCGTCTGATGAGTCGGGTTTGAACGCCACAAGACTAGTCTTGATAAGTTTGATAGAAGTTCATAAGAACTCAAGAGAAGACTCTCATATTTTTTTGATCAAAATCTGGATGCGTTTCATTCAGCTTGAAACCTCCTTTAAATAGGAAAATACAAAGCGAATTCGGAGTACATTGTTGCCCTAGTTTAAATGGGCCTAAAAACCATTATTTAGGCCTAATAACATTAAAATTAAAAGCCTAACTTAATACCTAACACATATGGGCTTTATTAAGCATAACTAAAGCCCAAAAACACTTTAAAAAGACTCTAACTTCATCTATTATTTTTAACTACGAAAATAACAAATAAATAGCTCAAACTGCTTAAAATGACGTGAATAAGCTTTCCTTTATTTGCGCCGCCCTTGGCCTCGTGGTTGGGTTTTCTTCTTGCGTCGCTTTTGGCTCTAGCTTTATATTTCTTCCATTCAGCTTTGTTCAAACCATGAAACTCTTTGTTGAAGTCTTGTACTCTTGAATTATGAATAGGCTCGATGAAGCGCCTTTGTTCCTTTGCACGTGGGATCACATCACCTCTTAAACCCAATAAATACAACATTTTGAATTCAGGCTACTAATAAAACGAAAATAAACAATTACCATTTGTTTCAGCCAACTAAAAGATACCGATTTAAGGTGAAACTTCATAAGAATCCCAAAAGTCATGCCCATTTATAATCGGATGAAGAATAAAACGTTTTTGGCTTCTTAACCATCTCTTCAATTGCTTGGATGATGAATTAACCATTTTGCTTCTGGAAGCATACATCAGCACATGCAAAGATTTATGCTTTTTCCATTCCTCTTGGCTTAAACCATGAAAGTCTTCATTGAAGTCTTGAACTCTTGTATTTGGAACTGGCTCGTTGACATGTTTTGGTTTAGACGCTGCCCTTAACATATCATACTCTCTCTCTTGGAAATGATTTGTCCCCAAATCTTGCGTGTCGTTTGCAGCGATTGGGGATATCTTGAACTCCTTTGATTGAGAGGAAATTATTTCGTCCTCCCGGCTCTTGTTCTCTTCAAAATCATTAACTTCAGAGTCTGGGACTTCCTAAGTTTACTTTAATAGGCTCTTCGTTCAGCGTAGTCACATAATCCTTCTCCGTGGGCTTTTTCATTTCTTTAACAACTTCAACACGCTGAACAAATTCTTCCTTGTCTTCTTGTTCAGTCGGTTGTTCCAACATGGCGTAGATGTTTTTCATCAAAAAAATCCACTCTGACCTCCTTTTCTTTTGAATCAGACTTCTTGGTTGTAATTTTTCTTCAACTTGATTTAATCTCTTCACAAGCTTTCTCGTTTCTTTTGAATCAGACTTCTTGGTTGTAATTTTTCTTCAACTTGATATAATCTCTTCAGAAGCTTTCTCGTTTCATATCCTTCATTTCACTCAAAACCTTATCAAAATCCATTTTCTTTTAATAAAACTATTAACATCACTCATAAAAACCTGGGAGAGTTCTGCGCTCTGGTACCAAATGACGCGGTGCTCGTTGCGAGTAACACGATTTCCAGCGAAAGGATCGTTTTCTCCACAAGTTTGGTGACTCCGCGACCCAACGCCTATAGAGATGCGAACGCTTGAATAATGAAGACGCCACAGACAATGGTGATAGATCGTTTGATAAGTCGGGAATTGAATGATACCACGATCGGATGCGAAAGACAGATTGATAAGTCAATTTGAACGCCACAAGACTCGTCTTGATAAGTTCGATAAAAGTTCATATAGAACTCAACAGAAGACTCTCATTTTTTTTTATCAAAACCTAGATCCTTTCTCATTAAAATGAAGATGAATTTATAGGCGTGAAACAACCATTCATGCTAGGAAAACCAAAAGCCTCATTTAAACTCATAAACACAATGAAAAACGAAATTATAACCCCCTTAGTAATCAGACCACATAATGACACCTCTTAAACCCAATAAATACAACATTTTGAATTCAGCCTACTAATAAAACGAAAATAAACAATTACAATTTGTTTCAGCCAACTAAAAGTTACCGATTTAAGGTGAAACTTCATAAGAATCCCAAAAGTCATGCCCGTTTATAATCTGATGAAGAATAAAACGTTTTTGGCTTCTTAACCATCTCTTCAATTTCTTGGATGATGAATTAACCATTTTGCTTATGGAAGCGTAGATCAGCCCATGCCAAGATTTATACTTTTTCCATTCGTCTTGTCTTAAACCATGAAAGTCCGCATTGAAGTCTTGAACTCTTGTATTTGGAATTGCTTGTTGAGATGTCTTGGTTTAGACGCTGTCCTTATCATATCATACTCTCTCTCTTCGAAAAGATTTGTCCTCAAATCTTGCATGTTGTTTGCAGCGATTGGGGATATCTTGAACGCCTTTGATTGAGAGGAAATTACTTCATCCTCCAGGCTCTTGTTCTCATCAAAATCATTACCTTAAGAGTCTGGATCTTTTAAGTTTACTTTAATAGGCTCTTCGTTCAGCGTAGTCACATAATTCTTCTTCGTGGGGTTTTCCATTTCTTTAACAACTTCAACACGCTTAACAAGTTCTTCCTTGTCTTCTTGTTCAGTCGGTTGTTCTAACATGGCGTAGATGTTTTCCATCAAAAAAATCCACTCTGACCTCCTTTTCTTTTGAATCAGACATCTTGGTTGTAATTTTTCTTCAACTTGATCTAATCTATTCACAAGCTTTTTTGTTTCTTTTAAAACCATATCCTTCATTTCACTCAAAACCTTATCAAAATCCATTTTCTTTTAATAAAATTATTAACAATCACTCATAAAAACCTGGGAGAGTTCTGCGCTCTGATACCAAATGAGGCGATGCTCGTTGTGAGAAACACGATATCCCGCGAAAGGATCGTTTTCTCCATAAGTTTGGTGACTCCGCGACCCAACGCCTATAGAGACACGAACCTTGGAATAATGAAGACGCCACAGACAATAATGAAAGATCGTTTGATAAGTCGGGGATTGAATGAAGCCAAGATCGGATGCGAAAGACCGATTGATAAGTCAATTTGAACGCCACAAGACTCGTCTTGATAAGTTCGATAAAAGTTCATATAGAACTCAAGAGAAGACTCTCATTTTTTCTTAATCAAAACCTGGATCCTTTCTCATTAAAATGAAGATGAATTTATAGGCATGAAACAACCCTTCATGCTAGGAAAACGAAAAGCCTCATTTGAATCCATAAACACAATGAAAAACGAAATTATAACCCCCTTAGTAATCAGACCACATAATAACACCTCTTAAACCCAATAAATACAACATTTTGAATTCAGCCTACTAATAAAACGAAAATAAACAATTACCATTTGTTTCAGCCAACTAAAAGATAACGATTTAAGGTCAAACTTCATAAGAATCCCAAAAGTCATGCCCATTTATAATCTGATCAAGAATAAAACGTTTTTGGCTTCTTAACCACCACTTCAATTGCTTGGATGATGAATTAACCATTTTGCTTCTGAAAGCGTAGATCAGCCCATGCCAAGATTTATGCTTTTTCCATTCCTCTTGGCTTAAACCATGAAAGTCTTCATTGAAGTCTTGAACTCTTGTATTTGGAACTGGCTCGTTGACATGTTTTGGTTTAGACGCTGCCCTTAACATATCATACTCTCTCTCTTGGAAATGATTTGTCCCCAAATCTTGCGTGTCGTTTGCAGCGATTGGGGATATCTTGAACGCCTTTGATTGAGAGGAAATTACTTCATCCTCCAGGCTCTTGTTCTCATCAAAATCATTACCTTAAGAGTCTGGAACTTTTAAGTTTACTTTAATAGGCTCTTCGTTCAGCGTAGTCACATAATCCTTCTCCGTGGGCTTTTCATTTCTTAAACAACTTAAACACGCTGAACAAGTTCTTCCTTGTCTTCTTGTTCAGTCGATTGTTCCAACATGGCGTAGATGTTTTCCATCAAAAAAATCCACTCTGACCTCCTTTTCTTTTGAATCAGACTTCTTGGTTGTAATTTTTCTTCAACTTGATCTAATCTCTTCACAAGCTTTCTCGTTTCTTTTGAAACCATATCCTTCATTTCGCTCAAAACCTTATCAAAATCCATTTTCTTTTAATAAAATTATTAACAATCACTCATAAAAACCTGGGAGAGTTCTGCGCTCTGATACCAAATGACGCGATGCTCGTTGTGAGGAACACGATTTCCAACGAAAGGATCGTATTCTCCACAAGTTTGGTGACTCCGCGACCCAACGCCTATAGAGACGCAAACCTTGGAATAATGAAGACGCCACAGACAATGGTGAAAGATCGTTTGATAAGTCGGGGATTGAATGACGCCACGATCGGATGCGAAAGACCGATTGATAAGTCAATTTGAACGCCACAAGACTCGTCTTGATAAGTTCGATAAAAGTTCATATAGAACTCAAGAGAAGACTCTCATTTTTTTTTTATCAAAACCTGGATCCTTTCTCATTGAAATGAAGATAAATTTATAGACATGAAACAATCCTTCATGCTAGGAAAACCAAAAGACTCATTTAAACCCATAAACACTATGAAAAACGAAATTATAACCCCCTTAGTAATTAGACCACATAATGACACCTCTTAAACCCAATAAATACAACATTTTGAATTCAGCCTACTCATAAAACGAAAATAAACAATTACCATTTGTTTCAGCCAACTAAAAGATACCGATTTAAGGTGAAACTTCATAAGTATCCCAAAAGTCATGGCCATTTAAAATCATATGAAGAATAAAACGTTTTTGGCTTCTTAACCATCTTTTCAATTGCTTGGATGATGAATTAACCAATTTGCTTCTTGAAGCGTAGATTAGCGCCCATGCTAAGATTTATACTTTTTCCATTCGTCTTGGCTTAAACCATGAAAGTCTTCATTGAAGTCTTGAACTCTTTTATTTGGAATTGCTCGTTGAGATGTCTTGGTTTAGACGCTGCCCTTATCATATCATACTCTCTCTCTTGGAAACGATTTGTCCTCAAATCTTTCATGTTCACTACTACAAAACTAGGATTCTACAACGCTTAAAAACAGTTGTAGAATGATTCTACAACGCTTCTCAAGCGTTGTAGAATCCTGCGTTGTAGAAGCTTCTACAACGCTTAAAAATCCGTTGTAGAAACCAACAGCTTTCTACAACGGTTTGAATCCATTGTGTAATTTTTAAATATTTTCAAACATCTCGCCGCGGCGAAGTATATTTCTCGCCGCGGCGAGATATTCTACAATGGAACTGCAATCCGTTGTAGAATCATTTCGCCGCGGCGGACATTATACTTCGCCGCGGCGAGTTGTTTGCCGCGGAGAAGTACGTTCCGCGCCGCGGCGACAACATTCTACAACGGATTGTCAAACCGTTGTAGAATCATGTAGCCGCGGCGGGAATTATACTTAGCCGCGGCGAGATTCTCGCCGCGGCGACGTAGGTTTTGCGCCGCGGCGAGGAGATTCTACAACGGATAAAAATCCGTTGTAGAAGCGTTCTGATTATTTTTTTAAAAACACGTCGCGGCGACGTTGTAGCTTAGCCGCAGCGTGTATACGCCGCGGCGAAACCAAAACATCGCTGCGGCGAGGTGTTGATGTATGAATAATGTGCTCTCGGTATCTTTTTTGCCGCGGCGACTCTTATTTTTCGCCGCGGCAAACGTTATTCGCCGCGTCGAAATGTCTAAGTCGCCGCCGCGAAGGCTTCATTTTGAAGCCGAAATCATTTTTTACACGTACTAAAATCCGGTGTAAAAAATATGACACCTGAAAATAACCTTCAAACCAAAAAATAAAATCTACATCTTCAAAACATTCAAAAGAAATATTTACATCCAAAATTGAATACAAAAACTAACTAATCATCACAATGAATAAATGTGTGTACATAAGCTACCCATTCTTCCCTAACTCTCTCTAAATCCTCTTTTGTATAGTTTTTCTTACTTTCTAATTTTCCTACACCTCCTACGACTATATCACGCATATACGAAATAACAAAATACCCGCATTCCGTGTTTCCGGTTTGTCTCGGAGCGTTCCAAGCATTGATGTACGTTGACTGTCCGTTATTATGGGCGTTTTGGTGATCGAGCTTGAAATCCACAAAAACCCTATAACACGGAAATCATAAGAGAAAAAACCTCTACAATGATTTATAATAAAAAATAGTTTAAAAAATCAAAATATTACCTTTTTATCAATCGAGTTAAATCGATTGGAATTTTATTTCTTAACGGGTCGAAGAACATAGCACTATCTCTCCAAGGGTCGAGGACAACGAGCATCCAATGCGCACCTTTATTGTACGGCATCAAAGCTAGTTCACCAAATTTGCATTTTCGTACAATGTTTCTAACGTCCTTGACTCGTTTTGACAAATAAGCGTCCTCGTCGTTGTTTTCGATGTACGAACTTAAGCCCGGATTTATAAAACAATAGTCTCGACTCTTCTTCGCCTTTTCTAGTCTCGAGCGTAGATAGCTATGACAAACAAGTATTTGATTGATCAAAACACTAAATATTGAATATTTATATTAAAAACACTTATAAAGAAAACACTTACTCCATACAGACCGTTATGCTCCCCGCGCCAATTTCCAAGTATTGCAAAAAGTTGGAAACATCTTCAAAGGACACCGGAATCGGGATAGCCGCGAGACTTTGACTAACATTGACCATAATCACATCCCCTTCCAGTAACATTGCTTTGTTGGCATGTCGAGCGAGCAATCGAAACTTTGGATTAATCATCTTGTACGGAATCTTCTTAGCATCATCGATGCTAGGTTCACTCTCAAAACCGAGCTTTGAGAGTTGTTTGACAACCGGACCGCGACTCTCTATTCCCGTGTCCATTTCGATCAATCTCTTCGGCCACGAGACAAATCCTCCTATGGCATCTTCAATGGTTTGAGCTTCTTCGGTGGGAATTGGCAATTTGGCTTTTTTAATCAAAACCCCCAAAACGGTCACACGTACATTCCCTTCCTTCAAAGGTAAAGAGTGAACTACGTTCCCATTTAAGTATGCTCGCCCATTTGCAACATGAATCATGCCTCCTTTCACAACATCATCTATGAAAAGAAGACACTCGACGCTTTCATCCGAAGTCGGTGTCACCGGGGTTGTTGGATTCAATGAGCAACTAGCACAAACACTATTGGGTTTTTCCACAACAATAGGATCGATCTTCGGACGATCATCAACAATGATAGGATCGATCTTCGGACGATCATCAACATCGTCGTATTCTAAGCAAATCAAGAATATTATCAATAACTTAATACCAAAACATTTATCTTTATTAATAAATAGATAAAAAAAAATAAACATACCTAAAGAGACCGCTTCATTGACGTGTTCTTCAACATTTGCCATCTCTTTATCATCAACAACCTTCGCGTTGAGATTCTCTTCCACTTGCTCGACACTAGGCGACTCGACATTAATGCTACCATTTCCACCGAAGGCCTTCATCACCAAAGACTTTAACTCGCTCATTTCCCGACGCATCTTCATTACTTCTTCGTTGGGCGTTGGAGGAACAAAGTACTTAAACGCGACGTGTGTTTGGATTGCCGCAAACTCGCGACGTTCCCAAAGCTTCTTGGAAAACACTCTTTCCCGATTCCGGCAACCATGTCCCTTGCGATGCTTGTTGTGATAACGTTTTCTACACATAAAATTATTTGAAAATAAAATTACAAGGTTAATTGTTATAACAAAGGTAAAGAACTTACGATTTTTTCTCCCATCAATTTGTCTTTCTCATCCTTGTAGTTATCTACGTCTTTCATTCGCGAGTCAATTTAAAGTTCCTCTTTCGTACGCCATTCCCCCGTTTCGTCATGCTAGTAAGAAGTAATTATATATTAATTAAAAAATAATTGCAACATTTGGAATAACTAAAAGAAAAAAAATGAATCTAACCTTTTTCTTGATCAAGCTTTCGATATCCATTTCGGCCCATTCGAGATTTGTAAACACTTTTTCCGATATTTGATTTCCCATGTTCTGCTGTTTGTTTGAACATTTCGGTTCGTCTATACTCAACAAATGCTATCCAATCTTCTTCGGTGATACTTGTATAGAATTTCAAAATACAAGCCGGTCTCTTTAAGGCGATTGGTTCGTTGATTATGTCTTTGAGTAGATCGTTGTATATCTCATGATGAAATAACCTTGCCGCTTCTCCGACTCTCATAAGGCAATCGTGTTTTTGTTCGATAGGAATCGTAAATCCTTCTTGCATTTCGTTCCAAATCCGTTCTTTAATTTGGGCGTTGTCTTTACATCTCCAATCACGCATCGAAAGTGGAATGTGTTCTCTTGCTAACACGCCAAAGTAACTCGACAACTCATCACCCTCTTTACCGAATCGTTGCCCTTTATCATCAAATTGTACCGGGATTTTTTTACCAAGTGTTTTAGCCTTATTAACCCGAACCATAAGAGTGTTTCTTCGTTTTCCTTGTTCATCGGAGTTAAGCGCTAGTTGTCTTCTAATTTTTCTTTTACCACTACCGCTAGAAGTAGTAGTAGTGGACGACATGGAATCTAATATACAAAATTCAAAACATAATCTCAATTTCTAACTCAAATCCATCCGATTCCAACTTAAATACAATCAATATCAAACTCAAATACAACGAATTCAAAAATATTTCCAGTACCACTACTCATTCTAGAGCGTCCTCGTTTACTAGTCTCATCTACACATTAAAATCTTGTAAGTTCTTCTTTAACTTGTTCTAATTGTTGTTCTCTTGATAGTTTACTAATTAGAATGGGCAATTTTTTGTATAGTTAGGGTTTTTCTATGAAGATGAGAAAGTGGATGTGGGAGAATAGATTGAATGAGATATATCGGAAAGGTGTAGTGATGAGGACATGCCCCAAAAGGAGCCGCAAGCAAAATACCAAGTGCCGGAAGGACCCGTGACGAGAGCTCGAGCGAGGAGATTCAAGGAGGAGCTTAACAATCTGATTTCAAGTTAAACACTTTTCTGTGAGGATTTCATTCTCTCTTTGGTTCGTTTAGAACTACTCGGGTTTCTTACAAAGCGGTGCGTGTAAGAGTTCGAGACCGACTCATCAGGCGGCCATTCGCATCCGTCTGTGGCGTCATTCGATCCACCTTCGTTCCTAAATTGTAGACGATCTGTCGCTGTGCTATTGGGGTATCGGGTCTCGGAGCTTAGTCGGCCGAGGTTCGTATCAACTGGTATCAGAGCTAGTCTCTACTTTTAGGTCTGCTTATCCTTTGTTTCGTTTTCCTTGTTTTCTTTTCTCCGTTTGTGTTGTGTTCATCCCGTACGTCGTATTTGTTGTGTTGAGTCTGTGTTTGTTATCTTTGTATTAGGTCTGTGTTCTTTTCGTGATAGGTCTGTGTTCTTGAGCGTCAAAAAAAAAAAAAAAAAGATCCGAACAAAAAAAAAAAAAAAAGAAAGAGAATCCGTGGAGACATAATTTTCGTTTTAATTGTCAAAGTCTATTTTCGGAAGTCAATTCTTATTCAGTTTCCAGATTTTTAGCATTTGATTTCGAGAATCTCCTTATTTCCTGGTTCCTTGAATTCGGTCTTTTATTTAATTCCGGATTTCATTTAGTTTCCTTATTTCCAGAATCATTTTCCATTTAATTACCCATTCATTTGTTTCCTGATTTTGTGTGATCACAATCAATTTCAGCGTTCACATTACTTCTGAATTAGCATTTTATTTATCTCCCGGATATAAAAAAAAAAGAAGAAAAAAAGAAGAAAAAAAAAAGAAAGAAAGAGGATCCGAAAAATATATATATATATATATATATATATATATATATATATATATATATATATATTGAGCTCAAGAAATTTTATTTTTGCTGGTAGTTTCCTTGTGTGTTTTGGAGCGTTTTAAGGTACCCTACATCATATTGAAATTTTTTTTTCGACCATTTGTCACATTTTGGGCTGTTTGTCGCGCCTTGGGAGAATTGTTTTTGGGACTCTTTTAAGACCCCTGGTCATAACTTTCTGTGGTGTAGTCTTTTTCTTGTTTGTGTCGTTTGGGTGTCGCTTGTGTCGTTTTGGTGTATCGGTTTCAAATTTCCTTTCATCACCTTTCTGGTCTCTGAGTAGTTCGGTACGAGCCTATAGAGAGTTTGAGTGAGTGGTAAAAGGCAGAGAGAATAACTATCGCCATTATCAAACACGAGCGTTGAGTGATATTTTTTTGAGTGTAAACACGCGAGGGAGAGTTTTGTGAGGTTTCTTTTGTTACTAACAATATCTTGTAGCAACCATGTCCAACAACGACGACGAAAATGAAGGAATTCCAGACCGGAGGCTGATGATGCAAGCCATGATAGGAGAGATGCGGAGGATGATGAGGGAAGAGTTGGAGCCACTACGAGAATTATAGGAGGAGACAGAAGATGAGATGGAGAATGATTTTGAAGAGGAGGATTATAGGAGAGGAGGACGAAACGAGAGAATGTTCGAAAGAAGACATGGAGGAAGGGACAGAGAAGACGGAGGAATTGGTGGCATCAAGCAGAAGATTCCAACATTCCAAGGGAAAAGTGACCCGGACGCCTACTTTGAATGGGAGACCAAAGCCCAGTTTGTGTTCAATTGCTACAACTACACCGAACGCAAGAAGGTAATACTTGCTGCCGCTGAATTCACTGATTATGCTATTGTTTGGTGGGATCAGCTGGTGACGAGTAGGCAACGGAATGGAAAGACACACAATTTGAATTTCGAGTTAAACACTTCCTGTGAGGATTTCATTCTCTCTTTGGTTCGTTTAGAACTATTCGAGTCTCTTACAAAGCGGTGCGTGTAGGAGTTCGAGCCCGACTCATCAGACGGCCATTCGCATCCGTCCGTGGCGTCATTCGATCCACCTTCGTTCCTAAAACGTAGACGATCCGTCGCTGTGCTATTGGGGTATCGGGTCTCGGAGCTTAGTCGGCCGAGGTTCGTATCACCAACCACATCTAGTCCTAGTCCCAGTGCTCAAAAGAAACCGGAGACGTCATTTCAGCGAAATCGTGATATCAAGTGCTTCAAGTGCCAGGGAGTTGGTCACTTCGCAAATCAATGCCCGAATAAGAGGAGCATGACGATTCTTCCGACCGGAGAGATGGTTACCGACGATGAAGAGGAAGATCAAGAGTGTACCGGAGAAGAATCAGACGAGGAAATTGAGGCACCAGCAGAGCTCGTGTTGGTCTCTCGACGAACTATGAACGCACAGGTTGTACGAGATGATGAGGAGCAGCGTGAAAACATCTTTCACACCAGGTGCCATATTGGTGAGAAGGTGTTCAGTGTTATCGTCGATGGAGGGAGTTGTACGAACATAGCCAGCGTTGCTGTAGTGAAGAAGCTTGGACTTCCCACGACAAACCACCCTCGTCCTTACAAGCTTCAGTGGTTTAATGATGGTGAAGAGGTACGTGTCTACAAACAAGTCCTTATCAGTTTCCGGATTGGCAGCTATGAGGACTCAGTGCTCTGTGACGTGGCACCATTGGACGCGGGGCATATACTTTTGGGGCGGCCGTGGCAATTCGATCGGAGAGTGACTCATGACGGCTACACCAACAAGTACTCCCTCAGGCATAAGAATAGTACCATAACCCACGCACCTCGCACCCCTCACTCCAAAGCAAGTTCATGAAGATCAACTGAGGATGCAACAAGAGAGGGAACGGTTTAGGGCCCTAGAGAAGGGAAAGGAACCAATGGATGAGGTAAAACCAGAGAAAAAAAAGAGAGAGTCCCAGAGAGAAAACCCGAGAGAGAAGTGGGGAGTGAAAGAAAGGATGGGGTCATGAAAAACAAAATCGGTGAGAGAAAACAAAACAACTTCTTTGCGGGAAAGAGTGATGTGAGGAAAGCCTTCTTTGCCAAACAGCCGATGATTTTACTTGTGTACAAGGAGGCTGCCTTATTCACTAACCAACATGGCGAGGTTCTACCTACTGCCATTGTTTCTCTTTTGCAGGAGTTTAAGGACGTTGTTGTTCGAGATATGCCAACAGGACTACCACTGATTCGGGGGATTGAGCACCAGATTGACCTTGTACCCGGAGCCTCGCTTCCAAACAGACCGGCCTACCGAACCAACCCTGAGGAAACGAAGGAGTTGCAACGGCAAGTCGAGGAACTTTTGTCAAAGGGGTACATTAGAGAGAGCATGAGCCCTTGCGCCGTACCAGTTCTATTGGTTCCAAAGAAGGATGGGTCCCAAAGGATGTGCGTGGATTGCCGAGCCATCAACAACATCACGGTCAGGTATCGATTTCCCATTCCTAGATTGGATGATATGCTAGACGAATTACATGGTGCGTGTGTTTTCTCTAAAATTGATTTAAAGAGTGGGTACCACCAAATTAGAATGAAAGAGGGGGATGAATGGAAAACCGCTTTTAAAACTAAACTTGGGTTGTATGAATGGTTAGTGATGCCTTTTGGTTTGACTAATGCACCTAGCACATTTATGCGACTTATGAATCTTGTTTTGCGTTCGTTCATTGGTAAATTTGTGGTGGTATACTTTGATGATATTTTGATTTATAGCAAGACCCTGGATGATCATGTCATACACTTGCGTGAGGTTTTTATTGTACTTAAACGTGAACAATTATTTGCTAACCTTGACAAGTGCACCTTTTGCACCAATCACGTTGTGTTCTTGGGTTTTGTTGTAAGTTCTAAAGGAGTGCAGGTAGATGAGGAAAAGGTGAAAGCTATTCAGGAGTGGCCGACACCGACAAACACAGCACAAGTACGAAGTTTTCATGGCTTAGCGAGCTTTTATAGGCGCTTTGTCAGAGATTTTAGCACGATCGCTGCCCCGCTCATGGAGGTGATGAAGAAAAATGTGGCGTTCGCATGGGGGCAAGTACAAGAGGAGGCGTTCACCGAAATCAAAGGAAAATTAGTCAACCCTCCTTGTCTCGCATTACCTAACTTCGATAAACCATTCGAGGTTGAGTGTGATGCGTCCGGCGTGGGAATCGGGGCAGTTCTCATGCAAGATCGACGGCCGATTGCGTATTTTAGCGAAAAATTGAGTGGGGCCACCCTTAATTACCCCACTTACGACAAGGAGATGTACGGATTGATTCGAGCTTTAGAGACTTGGCAGCACTACCTTTTGCCAAGAGAGTTCGTGGTCCACACCGACCATGAGTCACTGAAGTACTTGAAGGGACAACAAAAGCTCAACAAACGGCATGCGCAATGGATGGAGTTCATCGAGCCGTTTCCATATGTCATCAAGTACAAACAAGGTAAGGAGAATGTGGTAGCCGATGCCCTTTCTCGAAGGTATGTTTTACTTTCCACTTTAGATGCTAAACTGCTTGGTTTTGAACATATCAAAGAGTTGTATCCAGAAGACCGAGAGTTTAGTGAGATATTTACGAAGTGTGAGAAGATGGCATCGGAAGATTACTTTAGGCATGATGGATTTTTGTTCAGGCTTGGTAGACTTTGTGTGCCTAGTTGTTCTCTTCGGAAGTTGTTAGTTAGGGAAGCTCATGGTGGGGGCCTTATGGGACATTTTGGGATAGCAAAAACTCTAGGAGTGATTCAAGAGCACTTTTATTGGCCTCGCATGAAGCGTGATGTTGAGAGGATCTGTGGTAATTGTGTCACATGTAGGAAAGCTAAGTCGAAAGTTCAATCACACGGTATGTATAAACCTTTGCCTATTCCTAGCTCACCTTGGGTAGATATATCTATGGATTTTGTGTTAGGCTTGCCTAGGACTAAGCGAGGTCGTGATTCTGTTTTTGTAGTGGTTGATAGGTTTTCAAAGATGCCACATTTTATCCCATGTCACAAAACCGATGATGCTTCTAATGTTGCTGATCTGTTCTTTCGAGAGATTGTTAGGTTGCATGGCATGCCTAGGACGATTGACTCGGATAGGGATACCAAGTTCTTAAGTTACTTTTGGAAGACCTTATGGGCTAAGTTGGGTACTAGGTTGTTGTTTTCGACTACTTGTCACCCCCAAACTAATGGTCAGACCGAAGTAGTTAATAGGACCTTGACGACTTTGTTGAGGGCAATAATTAAGAAGAATATCAAAACTTGGGAAGATTGTTTACCACATGTGGAGTTTGCTTATAACCGTGCTATTCATTCATCTACTAAGTTCTCACCCTTTGAGATTGTCTATGGTTTTAACCCACTAACGCCGTTGGATTTATCTCCTATTCCTATGTCTGAGCATGTGAATTTAGATGGTGAACAGAAAGCAAAGCTTGTAAAGCAGCGTCACGAGAGGGCACGACTCAACATTGAGCGAAGAACGGAGCAGTATGCGCAGCAAGCCAACAAGGGCCGCAAGAGAGTGATTTTCGAACCTGGTGATTGGGTCTGGTTACATATGCGCAAGGAGTGTTTTCTGGAGCAACGCTAGTCCAAACTACAGCCGCGTGGCGATGGACCATTCCAAGTTATTCCCAGGATCAACGATAATGCCTACAAATTGGATCTTCCATGTGAGTATAATGTTAGTGCTACATTCAATGTGACTGACTTATCTCCTTTTGATGCAGATCATGATTTGAGGGCAAATCCTTTTCAAGACGATGGGAATGATGAGGACATGCCCCAAAAGGAGCCGCAAGCAAAATACCAAGTGCCGGAAGGACCCGTGACGAGAGCTCGAGCGAGGAGATTCAAGGAGGAGCTTAACAATCTGATTTCAAGTTAAACACTTTTCTGTGAGGATTTCATTCTCTCTTTGGTTCGTTTAGAACTACTCGGGTTTCTTACAAAGCGGTGCGTGTAAGAGTTCGAGACCGACTCATCAGGCGGCCATTCGCATCCGTCCGTGGCGTCATTCGATCCACCTTCGTTCCTAAATTGTAGACGATCCGTCGCTGTGCTATTGGGGTATCGGGTCTCGGAGCTTAGTCGGCCGAGGTTCGTATCATGTAGATGAGTTTTGTTATTTTGCTAGAGAGAACATGGTAGATTGAAATCTATTCGTTGTCCTTGTATTAAATGTGGAAATCATAGACATTTTTCGATTGATGTCGTTCGGCCCCATTTGTTTGCATATGGAATAATGACCTCGTATCAAAGATGGTTCTACCATGGTGAGGTTTTTCGTTCTGCGGCAAATAAGGATGATGTTGAAGATGATATTGATGATATGTGCGAAATGATGAATGATTTGGAGGTCGATTTTGTTGAGCGACCGGAATTGTTTGAGTCCATGATGAATGATGCGGAGACACCATTATATGAAGGGTGTACAAGCTATTCGAAGTTGTCATTTTTAGTTACATTATTTCATTTGAAGGCGTCGGGGGGTTGGACAAATACTAGTTTTACTCTATTGTTGGAAACACTGAAAGAAGCATTTCCGAAAGACAATAAAGTACCTTTAAGTATGTACGAAGCAAAGAAGACTTTGGGTACATTAGGCATGAAGTACGAGAAATTCCATGCGTGCCCAAATGATTGTGTTTTATATAGACACGAGTATGAAGATCTAGATGAATGTCCGACGTGCAAAGAGTCACGGCGGAAGAAGGGTAAAATTCCATGTAACGGGGTGAAAGGAGTTCCAGTTAAGGTACGTACATTTTCATCACTTGATTAGGAAATACATGTAGCTCATATTCATTATTTATTACTGATTTTCGTTAAATATATTTCAGTCGTTATGGTACATTCCTCCAATGCCGCGCTTTCGTCGAATGTTTAATAGTGTCAAACACGCGAAGAACATGGTTTGGCACTCCGAAAAGCGTATCGATGATGGTATGTTGAGACATCCTGCTGATGCTGCACAGTGGAAATCATTCGATTTAGAGTATAAGGATTTCAGTGTTGATACTCGAAATTTGCGCCTTGGTTTAGCTTCTGATGGAATGAACCCGTTCAGCATGATGAGCAGTAAATACAGTGTTTGGCCGGTTATACTTGTGAACTACAATCTCCCTCCAAAGCTATGTATGAAGAGAAAGTTCTTGATGTTAACGCTTTTGATTTCAGGACCGAATCAACCAGGAAATGATATTGATGTCTATTTGGCACCGTTGGTCGATGATTTGAAGATGTTATGGGAGAAAGGGATGGAAGTTAAAGACGTTTACCGTGGAGATTCGTTCAACTTAAGGGCAATGTTAATGTGGACTATTAACGATTTTCCGGCCTATGGAAACTTGTCAGGATACTCTGTGAAATGCTCGATTGGTTGTCCGATTTGCATGAACGACACATCTTCCATCCGTTTGAAGCATGGTAAGAAAACTGTTTTTCTGGGTCATAGAAGATTCTTACCAAGATATCACTCGTATAGAAGATTGAAACAAGCATTTGATGGAAATTCAGAAGAACGACCCCCTCCTAGAATTTTGTCTGGTGAAGATGTCTATGAGATGGTTAAAAACGTCAATGAAGTGCTTGGAAAAAGAAAGCGGAGTGCTAGTACTAAAGAATCGTTCAAAGAGAATCCTTGGAAGAAGAAATCGATTTTCTACGACCTTCCTTATTGGAAGACACACTACGTCCGGCATTGTCTGGATGTTATGCACATCGAGAAATATGTTTGCGAATCGCTTATTGGTACACTTCTTGATGATCCAAATAAATCGAAAGACGGAATAAAATCTCGATTGGATCTCAAAGAGATGAATATAAGAAGCATTTTGCATCCCGAGGAGGGGGGTGGGAAAAAAACAAAATTACCACCGGCAAAGTACACTCTAGATCGAAAGGAGAAAAAGAAATTGTGTAACTGGTTTGCTTCTATTAAAGTCCCCGAAGGTCATTCGTCAAACTATAAGAGGTTCGTGTCTTTGAAAGATTTGAGACTTATTGGAATGAAGACGCACAACTGTCATGTGCTGCTACAACAAATGTTGCCTCTTGCTTTGCGAGGAATTGTGCCAAAAGATGTGAGGTTTGCAATATTAAAGATATGTGTATTCTTTAACTCGATTTGCTCGAAGGTCATCGATCCAACTCGATTGGATTTAATGCAGTCAGAATTGGTGAAAACTCTGTGCTTGCTCGAAAAGATCTTTCCACCTTCGTTTTTCGACATAATGATCCACTTAACCGTCCACTTGGTACGTGAAATGAAATTAGGAGGGCCCGTGTTTTTACGGTGGATGTATCCAATCGAACGTTATATGAAAGTGTTGAAAAGCTACGTGAAGAACTACAATAGGCCGGAAGGAAGCATAGTTGAAAATTACATAGCAGAAGAGTCGGTTGAGTTTTGTTCTGAGTATTTAGCTAAAACAGACGAAATTGGGTTACCCAAGAATTTCAAAAGCTCTATCTACAGGTATTTTTATAACACTTTATTTGTTTATTTAAATTATATATGAACATTATTTTTAAGTATTTGTTTCATTATAGGTACTTATTCGGTCGTCAACCGAAAAGAATGGGAGCAAGCAAGTCTCCATGTGCTACACAACGTTTCCGAGGTCACGCCATTTGTGGATATTCATTTGAATGAGTTGAGAGTGAATAATCCAAAGAAGGGTAGAAATGAAAAATGGTTGCAAGAAGAGCACAACCGTTTGTTTCAAAATTGGCTTGGAAAACGCTTATTTAAAGAGGCGGGACATTCATCTACGTTGAGTAAACTATCTGGCGGGCCTTCCTCAATGGTTACAAGGTACACTGCTTGGTCTGTTAATGGTTTTACATTTTACACAAGAGAACGAGACAACAAACATCCCGTACAAAATAGTGGTGTTACATTGTTTGCCGAAGCTTTACATGTTTCGTCGGCAAGAGATAAGAATCCAAAACATGCTTTTATGAAGTATTACGGATACATTGAAGATATTTGGGAACTTGATTATTGCGGGTTGCGAGTCGCATTATTCAAGTGCAAATGGGCAGACAATAATAACGTTAAAGTTGATAATGAAGGAGTTACAATTGTCGACTTTAGACGGATTGGCTACGAGAATGATTCATTTATTTTGGCTTCGCAAGCAAGTCAAGTGTTTTATGTTTCCGATCCAGCACATCCTGAGTTATCGTTAGTGGTTCATATGAAAGCGAGAAACGGTAACGAAGAAGAAGACGAAGACATGTCTAGCATTCCTCCGTTCACATCAGGATTACCGCCAATTGATCAAGAGATGGATGATTTTGATGATGACGATGTTTCACATCTACTTCGTAAGGATATAGATCCTATTTTTGTTTGATATTGAACATTTAGATTATGTATTTTCATTTTGGATTTTATGTTATTCTCCTGTGCGCAACGTTATTTTTCATTCAAAATTTCTCTATACAATGTCATTTACATTAAAATTACATTTCTCCGACATCGCCGCGGCTGAGTACAACTCTCGCCGCCGCAAGATAATCTCGCCGCGGCAGAATACAAATCTTGCCGCGGCGAGAACCTTTCTACAACGCTTTAACAAGCGTTGTAGAAACCTCGCCGCGGCAATGTATATTCCATGCCGCGGCGAGAACCATTTTACAACGCTTAAAAATGCGTTGTAGAAATCTCGCCGCGGCAACGTATATTACATGCCGCGGCGAGGTTACTTCGCCGCGGCGGGAATATCACCTCGCTGCGGAGAGATATCTTCTTAAAAACCGAAGACTCTCGGTATAAAAAAACAAAATCTCGCCGCGGCAGTATATAAATTCTGCCGCGGCGAGAACCTTTCTACAACGCTTAAACAAGCGTTGTAGAAACCTCGCCGCGGCAACGTATATTCCATGCCGCGGCGAGGGTAGTTCTCCGCGGCGGGGACTATACGGTGCCGCGGCGAGAAAGGTACGTAGCCGCGGCGAAGAAGCAGTCTACCACCTAATCATTCATTTTTTTTCCAATATTTAACCTGTTCTCCAACTAAAAATGATCATTCAATTAGGATTTCTACAATCAATAAAACAAACCAAACTAGTCTTAAACATATAACATCAAGTTTCAAACATATATGAAATAAAACACACCAAACGAATCTCAAACAAAGACTGAAGTCTCAAACACACAAATAAAACACAGTAAACTGAAACTTAAATTTAAAAAGAGTTTGAAATTTATATGGAAGAGTTGGTGTTGTTGGTTCTTGAAATTTACTCGTCATTCGGTGGTGGGTTCGCCGGATATTGAGGAGGTGCCATATGCGGTGGCCACTGTGGTGGTGCGTACGGATAGTCGGAGTACTGAGGATATGGAGGAAATAACACCTGATTCTCTTGGTTGATGTCCCACCGAGAGTAGAGATCGTTCAATTGATTGATGTGAGAGGCGTCATACTCCGCTTGTTGGTGCATGTACTGTTGCGTGTGTTGGAACCCCCCGACGAGATAGTTGGAGCAATGAGCAATGTAGTCGATGATGGCGGGGTCGATTACCGGAGGTGCTTGTAAGCGCAATAGGGGCTCCGCTTCACCCTCTTCCCCCTCTTCCTCTGCTTCCTCTGCTTCCTCTGCTTCCTCCGCTTGTGGATCCTCCCTAATCTTGTACCGCTCGATAATGGAATCCGTAATAGGCCCCATTGGACTGTTGATCGTATCCCTTTTCGAGCGTGGTACCCCCGCATTTGTACAAAGGCCGGTTATGATCGACGGATATGGCAAACCGTTTCGTTCATTAGTATAGTCGAGTTTCTTCATCCAAGTATAGATGAATCGACCGACGTTAATGGAAAGGCCTTTAACAATGCAGAACAACACCTGGATACGATCCTCGTCGAGAGTGGTGAAGTGCTTGATCGGATAGAGACGAGCGCAAACAAAGTAAATCCACGCTTTAGCGATCCTGGTGAGTTGGTCACGCTTGAGTACCCTTTTTCCTTTTTTAGTGACCCAATCCTCTCCCGGAATGCACAACACCTGCGACATCTCCTGATGGCTGCAACTTCTTAGCCATTCTCGATAGCCCTCGTTCTCGAAAGGCACATCTGGGGTCCCAAGAAGATCGTTGATAGCTTCGACACTCATATCGACCCGTTTCCCACGGACCGTCACAACATCACCTTGGGAGTCCGGCAAGTTTGCGTAGAATTCGTACACGAAGTTGACGTTCGAATCGAATTCGGGTACATCACAGTACCTCCCCCAATCATGACCAACTATGCTGTTGCGGATTTGCTTTCCTATATCCGACGTATTGCTTACATTGAATCCTCTCTCATGGATAATGTTACGCGGCAAGATTTTGTCGTAGCGTTCCTCCGCGACCTTGCTAGTAAAGATACTCGAGTTGTATTCCTCTTCGGGAGACTGTTGACGAGGTCGCTTGCTTTTTCCTTTACTCTGACCTCTGGAAGAGCTCGGAGCCTTGGAGCCCGCCGTGTTTTTAGTTCGACGCATTTTCAAGCTCCTACAAAACATAATTATAAACAATTCAATCTCAACATTAATATACATAACCATTTTAACCACTAACCTATGTAACAATATGTCAAACACAATCCGGACATTTCAATTTAACTCAAATTCTCATTCAAATTCATTCATATTCCACTAACCTAAACCCTAATTTCTTGTTCTAAAAAGAGAAAATCAAACAAAACCCTAAATTTGTGAATTAAAAAAATCAAACTATATGCAATTCGGGTAAACAACAAGAAATCCATATCAACAACACGACATTAAATCAATAACTACCTTAAAAAACTTTAAAAATCATACCTTACAATGAGGCGGCAAGAGAGAGAGAGAGAGGCGCGAGAGGAAGCACGTCGAGAGAAAAATGGCGGCGAGGACAAGGCGAGAGAGCGTTGGCGGCGAGGACAAGGCGACAGCGAGATTTTGGGGCGGCGAGGACGTGGCGAGGGATTTTGGAAGAAAAAAACGGGAGAGATGCGGCCGAAAATGGTTGTCTCGTGTGTGGGTATTGGAAAAAATGAGAAAAAAACTGAAAACAGACTTTTATAGTGAAAACCTAAAAAACCTAAAAACCCTCGCCGCGGCGAAAATATGTCGTCGCCGCGGCGAGGTGTTCCTACAACGGATGTTATAACCATTGTAGGAACGTTTCGCCGCGGCGAGATTCCTCACTCGTCGCGGCGAGACAGGGTTGAGGTGGAGGCGGGGCTGGGCGATGTGGAGGCGGGGCTGGGCGAGGTGGAGGCTGGGCAGGGGCGAGGTGGTGGCCGGGCTGGGCGAGGTGGAGGCCGGGCTGGGCAATGTGGAGGCGGGGTGATACGAACCTCGGCCGACTAAGCTCCGAGACCCGATACCCCAATAGCACAGCGACGGATCGTCTACGTTTTAGGAACGAAGGTGGATCGAATGACGCCACGGACGGATGCGAATGGCCGTCTGATGAGTCGGGCTCGAACTCCTACACGCACCGCTTTGTAAGAGACTCGAATAGTTCTAAACGAACCAAAGAGAGAATGAAAATCCTCACAGAAAAGTGTTTAACTCGAAATCAGAATTGTGTGTCTTCCATTCAGCCTAAAGGCTTAATTTATAGAGTTTACAAAGGTCAAATTCGCAGCTCCATGGGCCCCATAACCTAATAAGCCCATTTAGCCTTATTTAAGTACTAATAAGCATAAAACAAAGGACCAGCCCAATACAAACCATTATGGGCGTTTTAAATAACATGTCTTGGCCCAAATAACATAAACTGAAAATAGAAAAATAGGAATAGTCTGACTAATTCAATTCAGCCCAAATAACGTTCTTCATTGTTGTTTCTTGGCTTCCTTGAATCCTCTCCTTTGCGAGCTTGTCCCCTTCTTCATCTTGGAGCTTGATGATCAGATTGTTAAGCTCATCCTTGAATCTCCTCGCTCGAGCTCTTGTCACGGGTCCTTCCGGCACTTGGTATTTTGCTTGCGGCTCCTTTTGGGGCATGTCCTCATCACGGGGCAGTGGCAAGGTGGAGGCGAGGACGTGGCGAGCGAGAGGCGAGGTGGAGGCGAGGACGTGGCGAGCGAGAGGCGAGGTGGAGGCGGGGCTGGGCGAGGTGGAGGCCGGGCTGGGTGATGTGAAGGCGGGGCTGGGCGAGGTGGAGGCCGGCTGGGCGAGGTGGAGGCGGGGCTGGGCGATGTGGAGGCGGAGCTTGATGATCAGATTGTTAAGCTCCTCCTTGAATCTCCTCGCTCGAGCTCTTGTCACGGGTCCTTCCGGCACTTGGTATTTTGCTTGCGGCTCCTTTTGGGGCATGTCCTCATCATTCCCCTCGTCTTGAAAAGGATTTGCCCTCAAATCATGATCTGCATCAAAAGGAGATAAGTCAGTCACATTGAATGTAGCACTAACATTATACTCACCTGGAAGATCCAATTTGTAGGCATTATCGTTGATCCTACGAATAACTTGGAATGGTCCATCGCCACGCGGCTGTAGTTTGGACTTGCGTTGCTCAGGAAAACGCTCCTTGCACATATGTAACCAGACCCAATCACCTGGTTCGAAAATCACTCTCTTGCGGCCCTTGTTGGCTTGCTGCGCATACTGCTCCGTTCTTCGCTCAATGTTGAGTCGTGCCCGCTCGTGAAGCTGCTTAACAAGCTTTGCTTTCTGTTCACCATCTATATTCACATGCTCAGACATAGGAATAGGAGATAAATCCAACGGCGTTAGTGGGTTAAAACCATTGACAATCTCAAAGGGTGAGAACTTAGTAGATGAATGAATAGCGCGGTTATAAGCAAACTCAACATGTGGTAAACAATCTTCCCAAGTTTTGATATTCTTCTTAATTATTGCCCTCAACAAAGTCGACAAGGTCCTATTGACTACTTCGGTCTGACCATTAGTTTGGGGGTGACAAGTAGTCGAAAACAACAACCTAGTACCCAACTTAGCCCATAAGGTCTTCCAAAAGTAACTTAAGAACTTGGTATCCCTATCCGAGATAATCGTCCTAGGCATGCCATGCAACCTAACAATCTCTCGAAAGAACAGATCAGCAACATTAGAAGCATCATCGGTTTTGTGATATGGGATAAAATGTGCCATCTTTGAAAACCTATCAACCACTACAAAAACATAATCACGACCCCGCTTAGTCCTAGGCAAGCCTAACACAAAATCCATAGATATATCTACCCAAGGTGAGCTAGGAATAGGCAAAGGTGTATACATACCTTGTGATTGAACTTTCGACTTAGCTTTCCTACATGTGATACAATTACCACGGATCCTCTCAACATCACGCTTCATGCGAGGCCAATAAAAGTGCTCTTGGATCACTCCTAGAGTTTTTGCTATCCCAAAATGTCCCATAAGGCCCCCACCATGAGCTTCCCTGACTAACAACTCCCGAAGAGAACAACTAGGCACACAAAGTCTACCAAGCCTGAACAAAAATCCATCATGCCTAAAGTAATCTCCCAATGCCATCTTCTCACACTTCGTAAATATCTCACTAAACTCTCGGTCTTCTGGATACAACTCTTTGATATGTTCAAAACCAAGCAGTTTAGCATCTAAAGTGGAAAGTAAAACATACCTTCGAGAAAGGGCATCGGCTACCACATTCTTCTTACCTTGTTTGTACTTGATGACATATGGAAACGGCTCGATGAACTCCATCCATTGCGCATGCCGTTTGTTGAGCTTTTGTTGTCCCTTCAAGTACTTCAGTGACTCATGGTCGGTGTGGACCACGAACTCTCTTGGCAAAAGGTAGTGCTGCCAAGTCTCTAAAGCTCGAATTAATGCGTACATCTCCTTGTCGTAAGTGGGGTAATTAAGGGTGGCCCCGCTCAATTTTTCGCTAAAATACGCAATCGGCCGTCGATCTTGCATGAGAACTGCTCCGATTCCCACGCCGGACGCATCACACTAAACCTCGAATGGTTTATCGAAGTTAGGTAATGCGAGACAAGGAGGGTTGACTAATTTCCCTTTGATTTCGGTGAACGCCTCCTCTTGTGCTTGCCCTCATGCGAACGCCACATTTTTCTTCATCACCTCCGTGAGCGGGGCAGCGATCGTGCTAAAATCTCTGACAAAGCGCCTATAAAAGCTCGCTAAGCCATGAAAACTTCGTACTTGTGCTGCATTTGTCGGCGTCGGCCACTCCTGAATAGCTTTCACCTTTTCCTCATCTGCCTGCACTCCTTTTGAACTTACAACAAAACCCAAGAAGACAACGTGATCGGTGCAAAAGGTGCACTTGTCAAGGTTAGCAAATAACTGTTCACGTTTGAGTACAATAAAGACCTCACGCAAGTGTAAGACATGATCATCCAGGGTCTTGCTATAAATCAAAATATCATCAAAGTATACCACCACAAATTTACCAATGAACGAACGCAAAACATGATTCATAAGTCGCATAAATGTGCTAGGTGCATTAGTCAAACCAAAAGGCATCATTAACCATTCATACAACCCCAGTTTAGTTTTAAAAGCGGTTTTCCATTCATCCCCCTCTTTCATTCTAATTTGGTGGTACCCACTCTTTAAATCAATCTTAGAGAAAACACACGCACCATGTAATTCGTCTAACATATCATCCAATCTAGGAATGGGAAATCGATACCTGACCGTGATGTTGTTGATGGCTCGGCAATCCACGCACATCCTCTGGGACCCATCCTTCTTTGGAACCAATAGAACTGGTACGGCGCAAGGGCTCATGCTCTCTCTAATGTACCCCTTTGACAAAAGTTCCCCGACTTGCCGTTGCAACTCCTTCGTTTCCTCAGGGTTGGTTCGGTAGGCCGGTCTGTTTGGAAGCGAGGCTCCGGGTACAAGGTCAATCTGGTGCTCAATCCCTCGAATTGGTGGTAGTCCTGTTGGCATATCTCGAACAACAACGTCCTTGAACTCCTGCAAAAGAGAAACAATGGCAGTAGGTAGAACCTCGCCATGTTGGTTAGTGAATAAGGCAGCCTCCTTGTACACAAGTAAAATCATCGGCTGTTTGGCAAAGAAGGCTTTCCTCACATCACTCTTTCCCGCAAAGAAGTTGTTTTGTTTTCTCTCACCGATTTTGTTTTTCATGACCCCATCTTTTTTTTCACTCCCCACTTCCCTCTCGGGTTTTCTCTCTGGGACTCTCTCTTTTTTTCTCTCTGTTTTTACCTCATCCCTTGGTTCTTTTCCCTTCTCTAGGGTCCTAAACCTTTCCCTCTCTTGTTGCATCCTCAGTTGATCTTCATGAACTTGCTTTGGAGTGAGGGGTGCGAGGTGCGAGGGTTATGGTACGATTCTTGTGCCTGAGGGAGTACTTGTTGGTGTAGCCGTCATGAGTCACCCTCCGGTCGAATTGCCACGGCCGCCCCAAAAGTATATGCCCCGCGTCCAATGGTGCCACGTCACAGAGCACCGAGTCCTCATAGCTGCCAATCCGGAAACTGATAAGGACTTGTTTGTAGACACGTACCTCTTCACCATCATTAAACCACTGAAGCTTGTAAGGACGAGGGTGGTTTGTCGTGGGAAGTCCAAGCTTCTTCACTACAGCAACGCTGGCTATGTTCGTACAACTCCCTCCATCGACGATAACACTGAACACCTTCTCACCAATATGGCACCTGGTCTGAAAGATGTTTTCACGCTCCTCATCATCATCTGCTCCTCATCATCTCGTACAACCTGCGCGTTCATAGTTCGTCGAGAGACCAAAACGAGCTCTGCTGGTGCCTCAATTTCCTCGTCCGACTCTTCTCCGGTACACTCTTGGTCTTCCTCTTCATCGTCGGTAATCATCTCTCCGGTCGGAAGAATCGTCATGCTCCTCTTATTCGGGCATTGATTCGCAAAGTGACCTACTCCCTGGCACTTGAAGCACTTGATATCACGATTTCGCTGAAATGACGTCTCCGGTTTCTTTTGAGCACTGGGACCAGGATTAGATGTGGTTGGGGTCGTGGAAGTGCTTGGCTTGGCTACGTCCCCTCGTGGTTTGAAACTGCTCTTCTCGTCTCGGTTGAAGGTCTTCTTCCATGCAGGTTGTTCTGAGAATCGGTTTCCCCGCATGCTACCCCTCGTCTTGAGCTGCTTCTCAATCTTGACGGCCAAGTGAACCAAATCCTCCATCTCGACATAATGCTGCAACTCCACCTTGTCCGCTATGTCAGGGTTCAGCCCGTTGATAAATCTGGCCATGGTAGACTCGCGATCTTCCTCGATGTTTGCTCGGATCATGGCAACCTCCATTTCCCGGTAGTACTCCTCAACACTGCGAGTGCCTTGCCGTAGGCGCTGAAGCTTCTGGTAGAGCTCTCGGTAATAGTGGCGAGGCACGAATCTCTTCCTCATGATGGCCTTCATCTCATCCCAAGTCTCTATGGGCTCCTCTCCATCCCGTTGCCTACTCGTCACCAGCTGATCCCACCAAACAATAGCATAATCAGTGAATTCAGCGGCAGCAAGTATTACCTTCTTGCGTTCGGTGTAGTTGTAGCAATTGAACACAAACTGGGCTTTGGTCTCCCATTCAAAGTAGGCGTCCGGGTCACTTTTCCCTTGGAATGTTGGAATCTTCTGCTTGATGCCACCAATTGCTCCGTCTTCTCTGTCCCTTCCTCCATGTCTTCTTTCGAACATTCTCTCGTTTCGTCCTCCTCTCCTATAATCCTCCTCTTCAAAATTATTCTCCATCTCATCTTCTGTCTCCTCCCTAGGCTGTCTTCGTCTTCCTCTGTTGGGAGCTTGTTGGCCTTCCTCCACTCTCTCGACACGTTCTCGTAGTGGCTCCAACTCTTCCCTCATCATCCTCCGCATCTCTCCTATCATTGCTTGCATCATCAGCCTCCGGTCTGGAATTCCCTCATCTGCGTCGCCGTTGTTAGACATGGTTGCTGCAAGATATTGTTAGTAACAAAAGAAAAACCTCACCAAACTCTCCTCACGTGTTTACACTCAAATAATATCACTCAGCGCTCGTGTTTGATAATGGCGATAGTTATACTCTCTCTGCCTTTTACCACTCACTCAAACTCTCTATAGGCTAGTACCGAACTACTCAGAGACCAGGAAGGTGATGAAAGGAATTAGAAAACGATACACCAAAACGACACAAACGACACGAACAATAAAACGACACCACGGAAAGTTATGACCAGGTCTTATATAAGTCCCAAAAAAAAAACAATTCTCCCAAGGTGCGACAATCAGCCCAAAATGACCTAAAAACGCTCCAAAACACACAAGGAATCTATCAGGAAAATAAAATTTCTTGAGCTCAAAATTACTCTTTTTTTTTTTATATATATATATCCGGGACGTAATGCTAATTCGAAATTAAATGTGAAATGTCGAAATGGATTATGGACACACAAAAACAGGAAACGAATGAAAGGGAAATTAAATGGGAAATGATTCTGGAAATAAAGGAAACTAAAAGAAATCCTGAATTAAGTGAAACTGAAATGTCGAAATTGATTGTGAATAAAATCCGGAATCAATGAGATACTAGGAATGAAGGAAACCTGATTTCAGGATACTAAGAATGAATGCCGAATAAATGAAACCCGATTTCAGGATACTAGGAATCAATGAGATTTCCGAAATTAAGTGATAAAATCCGGAAATGAATTTTCTTTGACTTCCTAAGATAGACTGCGATAATTATAATTGATCTCCACTGAATTCGAATTGATCTCCACGAATTCCCTTTTTTTTTCGGATCTTCTCTTTCTCTTCTTTTTTTTTTTTTTTGACGCTCAAGAACACAGACCTAACACGAAAAGAACACAGACCTAACACAAGATAACAAACACAGACTCAACACAACAAATACGTACGTACGGAATGAACACAACACAAACGAAGAGACGAAAACAAAGAAAACGAAACAAAGGATAAGCAGACCTAAAAGTAGAGACTAGCTCTGATACCACTTGATACGAACCTCGGCCGACTAAGCTCCGAGACCCGATACCCCAATAGCACAGCGACGGATCGTCTACGTTTTAGGAACGAAGGTGGATCGAATGACGCCACGGACGGGTGCGAATGGCCGTCTGATGAGTCGGGCTCGAACTCCTACACGCACTGCTTTGTAAGAGACTCGAATAGTTCTAAACGAACCAAAGAGAGAATGAAAATCCTCACAGAAAAGTGTTTAACTCGAAATCAGAATTGTGTGTCTTCCATTCAGCCTAAAGGCTTAATTTATAGAGTTTACAAAGGTCAAATTCGCAGCTCCATGGGCCCCATAACCTAATAAGCCCATTTAGCCTTATTTAAGTACTAATAAGCATAAAACAAAGGACCAGCCCAATACAAACCATTATGGGCGTTTTAAATAACATGTCTTGGCCCAAATAACATAAACTGAAAATAGAAAAATAGGAATAGTCTGACTAATTCAATTCAGCCCAAATAACGTTCTTCATTGTTGTTTCTTGGCTTCCTTGAATCCTCTCCTTTGCGAGCTTGTCCCCTTCTTCATCTTGGAGCTTGATGATCAGATTGTTAAGCTCCTCCTTGAATCTCCTCGCTCGAGCTCTTGTCACGGGTCCTTCCGGCACTTGGTATTTTGCTTGCGGCTCCTTTTGGGGCATGTCCTCATCACGGGGCAGTGGCGAGGTGGAGGCGAGGACGTGGCGAGCGAGAGGCGAGGTGGAGGCGAGGACGTGGCGAGCGAGAGGCGAGGTGGAGGCGGGGCTGGGCGAGGTGGAGGCCGGGCTGGGTGATGTGAAGGCGGGGCTGGGCGAGGTGGAGGCCGGCTGGGCGAGGTGGAGGCGGGGCTGGGCGATGTGGAGGCGGGGCTGGGCAAGGACGTGCCGAGCTCGAGGCGAGGTGGAGGGGGGGCAGGGGCGAGGACGTGGCGAGCTAGAGACGAGGTGGAGGCGGGGCTGGGCGAGGTGGGGGTCGGGCTGGGCGAGGACGTGGCGAGGTGGAGGCGAGGACGTGGCGAGCGAGAGGCGAGGTGGAGGCGAGGACGTGGCGAGCGAGAGGCGAGGTGGAGGCGGGGCTGGGCGAGGTGGAGGCCGGGCTGGGCGATGTGGAGGCGGGGCTGGGCGAGGTGGAGGCCGGCTGGGCGAGGTGGAGGCGGGGCTGGACGATGTGGAGGCCGGGCTGGGTGAGGACGTGGCGAGGTGGAGGCGGGCAGGGGCGAGGTGGAGGCGTGGCTGGGCGAGGACGTGGCGAGCGAGAGGCGAGCTAGAGGCGAGGTGGAGGCGGGGCTGGGCGAGGTGGAGGCCGGGCTGGGCGAGGTTGAGGCAGGGCTGGGCGAGGTGGAGGCCAGGCTGGGCGAGGTGGAGGTGGGGGCTGGGCGATGTGGAGGCGGGGCTGCGCGAGGACATGGCGAGCGAGAGGCGAGGTGGAGGCGAGGACGTGGCGAGCGAGAGGCGAGGTGGAGGCGGGGCAGGGGCGAGGTGGAGGCGGGGCTGGGCGATGTGGAGGCGAGGCAGGGGGCGAGGTGGAGGCGGGGCTGGGCGATGTGGAGGCGGGGCAGGGGCGAGATGTTCCTACAACGGATATTATAATCGTTGTAGGAACATCTCGCCGCGGCGAGATTCCTCACTCGCCGCGGTGAGACAGTTTCTTAAAAAACTGCTTGGCCACGATATCCACCTCGCCGCGGCGGCGAATATTTATCGCCGCGGCGAGATATATACCTCGCCGCGGCGACGAGTTTCTACAACGCTTTTGTTTAGTGATGTAGAAATCACCCGCCGCGGCGAGGTATGAATTTCGCCGCGGCGGATTACATTTTTCTACAACGCTTTCGCTGTGCGTTGTAGTAAGTTCTCGCCGCGACATAAAACACATTACGCCGCGGCGTGGATTCTACAACGGATTTTTAAAGCGTTGTGGGAAATCTGAAACACCATGTTTCTACAACGCTTAACTATATGCGTTGTAGAATCTACAAGTTTCTACAACGCTTAACCATATGCGTTGTAGAAACACCAAGTTTCTACAACGCTTATCCATATGCGTTGTAGAAACACCAAGTTTCTACAACGCTTGTCATAAGCGTTGTAGAATCACTAGTTTCTACAACGCTTGTCATAAGCGTTGTAGAAAGTGGGTTGTATAATCCAACATTTGTAGTAGTGGTTGTTTGCAGCGATTGGGGATATCTTGAACTCCTTTGATTGAGAGGAAATTATTTCGTCCTCCAGGCTCATGTTCTCTTCAAAATCATTAACTTCAGAGTCTGGAACTTCCTAAGTTTACTTTAATAGGCTCTTCGTTCAGCGTTGATGAGGACATGCCCCAAAAGGAGCCGCAAGCAAAATACCAAGTGCCGGAAGGACCCGTGACGAGAGCTCGAGCGAGGAGATTCAAGGAGGAGCTTAACAATCTGATCATCAAGCTCCAAGATAAAGAATGGAACAAGCTCGCAAAGGAGAGGATTCAAGGAAGCCAAGAAACACCAATGAAGAACGTTATTTGGGCTGAATTGAATTAGTCGGACTATTCCTATTTTTCTATTTTTCAGTTTATGTTATTTGGGCCAAGACATGTTATTTAAAACGCCCATATATGTTTGTATTGGGCTGGTCCTTTGTTTTTATGTTTATTAGTGCTTAAATAAGGCTAAATGGGCTTATTAGGTTATGGGGCCCATGGAGCTGCGAATTTGCCTTTGTAAACTCTATAAATTAAGCCTTTAGGCTGAATGGAAGGCAGACAATTTGATTTCGAGTTAAACACTTTTCTGTGAGGATTTCATTCTCGCTTTGGTTCGTTTAGAACTACTCGGGTTTCTTACAAAGCGGTGCATGTAAGAGTTCGAGACCGACTCATCAGGCGGCCATTCGCATCCGTCCGTGGCGTCATTCGATCCACCTTCGTTCCTAAATTGTAGACGATCCGTCGCTGTGCTATTGGGGTATCGGGTCTCAGAGCTTAGTCGGCCGAGGTTCGTATCAAGTGGTATTAGAGCAGAAGATTCCAACATTCCAAGGGAAAAGTGACCCAGACGGCTACTTTGAATGGGAGACGAAAGCCCAGTTTGTGTTCAATTGCTACAACTACACCGAACGCAAGAAGGTAATACTTGCTGCCGCCGAATTTACTGATTATGCTATTGTTTGGTGGGATCAGCTTGTGACGAGTAGGCAACGGGATGGAGAGGAGCCGATAGAGACTTGGGATGAGATGAAGGCCATCATGAGGAAGAGATTCGTGCCTCGCCACTATTACCGAGAGCTCTATCAGAAGCTTCAGCACCTACGGCAAGGCACGCGCAGTGTTGAGGAGTACTACCGGGAAATGGAGTTTGCCATGATCCGAGCAAACATAGAGGAAGATTGCGAGTCTACCATGGCCAGATTTATCAACGGGCTGAACCCTGACATAGCGGACAAAGTGGACTTGCAGCATTATGTCGAGATGGAGGATTTGGTTCACCTGGCCGTCAAGATTGAGAAGCAGCTCAAGACGAGGGGTAGCCTGCGGGGAAACCGATTTTCATAACAACCTGCATGGAAACCTTCAACCGGGATGAGAAGAGCAGTTTCAAACCACGAGGAGACGTAGCCAAGCCAAGCACTTCCGCAGCCCCAACCACATCTAGCTCTGGTCCCAGTGCTCAAAAGAAACCGAAGACGTCATTTCAGCGAAATCGTGATATCAAGTGCTTTAAGTGCCAGGGAGTTGGTCACTTCGCAAATCAATGCCCGAATAAGAGGAGCATGACAATTCTTCCGACCGGAGAGATGGTTACCGACGATGAAGAGGAAGATCAAGAGTGTACCGGAGAAGAGTCAGACGAGGAAATTGAGGCACCAGCGGAGCTCGTGTTGGTCTCTCGACGAACTATGAACGCCCAGGTTGTACGAGATGATGAGGAGCAGCGTGAAAACATCTTTCACACCAGGTGCCATATTGGTGAGAAGGTGTTCAGTGTTATCGTCGATGGAGGGAGTTGTACGAACATAGCCAGCGTTGCTGTAGTGAAGAAGCTTGGACTTCCACCAACAAATCACCCTCGTCCTTACAAGCTTCAGTGGTTTAATGATGGTGAAGAGGTACGTGTCTACAAACAAGTCCTTATCAGTTTTCGGATTGGCAGCTCTGAGGACTCGGTGCTCTGTGACGTGGCACCAATGGACGCGGGCCATATACTTTTGGGGCGGCCGTGGCAATTCGATCGCAGAGTGACTCATGACGGCTACACCAACAAGTACTCCCTCAGGCACAAGAATCGTACCATCACCCTCGCACCCCTCACTCCAAAGCAAGTTCATGAAGATCAACTGAAAATGCAACAAGAGAGGGAACGGTTTAGGGCCCTAGAGAAGGGAAAGGAACCAAGGGATGAGGTAAAAACAGAGAAAAAAAAGAGAGAGTCCCAGAGAGAAAACCCGAGAGAGAAGTGGGGAGTGAAAGAAAGGATGGGGTCATGAAAAACAAAATCGGTGAGAGAAAACAAAACAACTTCTTTGCGGGAAAGAGTGATGTGAGGAAAGCCTTCTTTGCCAAACAGCCGATGATTTTACTTGTGTACAAGGAGGCTGCTTTATTCACTAACCAACATGGCGAGGTTCTACCTACTGCCATTGTTTCTCTTTTGCAGGAGTTCAAGGACGTTGTTGTTCGAGACATGCAAACAGGACTACCACCAATTCGGGGGATTGAGCACCAGATTGACCTTGTACCCGGTGCCTCGCTTCCAAACAGACCGGCCTACCGAACCAACCCTGAGGAAACGAAGGAGTTGCAACGGCAAGTCGAGGAACTTTTGTCAAAGGGGTACATTAGAGAGAGCATGAGCCCTTGCGCCGTACCAGTTCTATTGGTTCCAAAGAAGGATGGCTCTCAGAGGATGTGCGTGGATTGCCGAGCCATCAACAACATCACGGTCAGGTATCGATTTCCCATTCCTAGATTGGATGACATGCTAGACGAATTACATGGTGCGTGTGTTTTCTCTAAAATTGATTTAAAGAGTGGGCACCACCAAATTAGAATGAAAGAGGGGGATGAATGGAAAACCGCTTTTAAAACTAAACTTGGGGTGTATGAATGGTTAGTGATGCCTTTTGGTTTGACTAATGCACCTAGCACATTTATGCGACTTATGAATCATGTTTTGCGTTCGTTGGTAAATTTGTGGTGGTATACTTTGACGATATTTTTATTTATAGCAAGATCCTGGATGATCATGTCATACACTTGCGTGAGGTTTTTATTGTACTTAAACGTGAACAATTATTTGCTAACCTTGACAAGTGCACCTTTTGCACCGATCACGTTGTTTTCTTGGGTTTTGTTGTAAGTTCTAAAGGAGTGCAGGTAGATGAGGAAAAGGTGAAAGCTATTCAGGAGTGGCCGACACCGACAAACGCAGCACAAGTACGAAGTTTTCATGGCTTAGCGAGCTTTTATAGGCGCTTTGTCAGAGATTTTAGCACGATCGCTGCCCCGCTCACAGAGGTGATGAAGAAAAATGTGGCGTTCGCATGGGGGCAAGTACAAGAGGAGGCGTTCACCGAAATCAAAGGAAAATTAGTCAACCCTCCTTGTCTCGCATTACCTAACTTCGATAAACCATTCGAGGTTGAGTGTGATGCATCCGGCGAGGGAATCGGGGCAGTTCTCATGCAAGATCGACGGCCGATTGCGTATTTTAGCGAAAAATTGAGTGGGGCCACCCTTAATTACCCCACTTACGACAAGGAGATGTACGCATTGATTCGAGCTTTAGAGACTTGGCAGCACTACCTTTTGCCAAGAGAGTTCGTGGTCCACACCGACCATGAGTCACTGAAGTACTTGAAGGGACAACAAAAGCTCAACAAACGGCATGCGCAATGGATGGAGTTCATCGAGCCGTTTCCATATGTCATCAAGTACAAACAAGGTAAGGAGAATGTGGTAGCCGATGCCCTTTCTCGAAGGTATGTTTTACTTTCCACTTTAGATGCTAAACTGCTTGGTTTTGAACATATCAAAGAGTTGTATCCAGAAGACCGAGAGTTTAGTGAGATATTTACGAAGTGTGAGAAGATGGCATCGGAAGATTACTTTAGGCATGATGGATTTTTGTTCAGGCTTGGTAGACTTTGTGTGCCTAGTTGTTCTCTTCGGAAGTTGTTAGTTAGGGAAGCTCATGGTGGGGGCCTTATGGGACATTTTGGGATAGCAAAAACTCTAGGAGTGATCCAAGAGCACTTTTATTGGCCTCGCATGAAGCGTGATGTTGAGAGGATCTGTGGTAATTGTGTCACATGTAGGAAAGGTAAGTCGAAAGTTCAATCACACGGTATGTATACACCTTTGCCTATTCCTAGCTCACCTTGGGTAGATATATCTATGGATTTTGTGTTAGGCTTGCCTAGGGCTAAGCGAGGTCGTGATTCTGTTTTTGTAGTGGTTGATAGGTTTTCAAAGATGGCACATTTTATCCCATGTCACAAAACCGATGATGCTTCTAATGTTGCTGATCTGTTCTTTCGAGAGATTGTTAGGTTGCATGGCATGCCTAGGACGATTGTCTCGGATAGGGATACCAAGTTCTTAAGTTACTTTTGGAAGACCTTATGGGCTAAGTTGGGTACTAGGTTGTTGTTTTCGACTACTTGTCACCCCCAAACTGATGGTCAGACCGAAGTAGTTAATAGGACCTTGTCGACTTTGTTGAGGGCACTAATTAAGAAGAATATCAAAACTTGGGAAGATTGTTTACCACATGTTGAGTTTGCTTATAACCGCGCTATTCATTCATCTACTAAGTTCTCACCCTTTGAGATTGTCTATGGTTTTAACCCACTAACGCCGTTGGATTTATCTCCTATTCCTATGTCTGAGCATGTGAATTTAGATGGTGAACAGAAAGCAAAGCTTGTTAAGCAGCGTCACGAGAGGGCACGACTCAACATTGAGCGAAAAACGAAGCAGTATGCGCAGCAAGCCAACAAGGGCCGCAAGAGAGTGATTTTCGAACCTGGTGATTGGGTCTGGTTACATATGCGCAAGGAGCGTTTTCCGGAGCAACGCAAGTCCAAACTACAGCCGCGTGGCGATGGACCATTCCAAGTTATTCGCAAGATCAACGATAATGCCTACAAATTGGATCTTCCAGGTGAGTATAATGTTAGTGCTACATTCAATGTGACTGACTTATCTCCTTTTGATGCAGATCATGATTTGAGGGCAAATCCTTTTCAAGACAAGGGGAATGATGAGGACATGCCCCAAAAGGAACCGCAAGCAAAATACCAAGTGCCGGAAGGACCCGTGACGAGAGCTCGAGCGAGGAGATTCAAGGAGGAGCTTAACAATCTGATCATCAAGCTCCACGATGAAGAAGGGAACAAGCTCGCAAAGGAGAGGATTCAAGGAAGCCAACAAAACACCAATGAAGAACGTTATTTGGGCTGAATTGAATTAGTCGGACTATTCCTATTTTTCTATTTTTCAGTTTATGTTATTTGGGCCAATACATGTTATTTAAAACGCCCATATATGTTTGTATTGGGCTGGTCCTTTGTTTTTATGTTTATTAGTGCTTAAATAAGGATATATGGGCTTATTAGGTTATGGGGCCCATGGAGCTGCGAATTTGCCTTTGTAAACTCTATAAATTAAGCCTTTAGGCTGAATGGAAGGCATACAATCTGATTTCGAGTTAAACACTTTTCTGTGAGGATTTCATTCTCTCTTTGGTTCGTTTAGAACTACTCGGGTTTCTTACAAAGCGGTGCGTGTAAGAGTTCGAGACCGACTCATCAGGCGGCCATTCGCATCTGTCTGTGGCGTCATTCGATCGACCTTCGTTCCTAAATTGTAGACGATCCATCGCTGTGCTATTGGGGTATCGGGTCTCGGAGCTTAGTCGGCCGAGGTTCGTATCAAGCGTAGTCACATAATCCTTCTATGTGGGCTTTTTCATTTCTTTAACAACTTCAATACGCAGAACAACTTCTTCCTTGTCTTCTTGTTCAGTCGGTTGTTCCAACATGGCGTAGATGTTTTCCATTAAAAAAATCCACTCTAACCCCCTTTTCTTTTGAATCAGACTTCTTGGTTGTAATTTTTCTTCAACTTGATCTAATCTCTTCAAAATCTTTCTCGTTTCTTTTGAAACCATATCCTTCATTTCACTCAAAACCTTATAAAAATCCATTTTCTTTTAATAAAACTATTAACAATCACTCATAAAAACCTGGGAGAGTTTTGCGCTTTGATACCAAATGACGCGATGCTCGTTGAGAGGAACACGATTTCCAGCGAAAGGATCGTTTTCTCCACAAGTTTGGTGACTCCGCGACCCAACGCCTATAGAGACGCGAACCTTGGAATAATGAAGACGCCTCAGACAATGGTGAAAGATCGCTTGATAAGTCGTGGATTGAATGACGCCACGATCAGATGCGAAAGACCTATTGATAAGTCAATTTGAACGCCACAAGACTCGTCTTGATAAGTTCGATAAAAGTTCATATAGAACTCAAGAGAAGACTCTCATTATTTTTTATCAACACCTGGATCCTTTCTCATTAAAATGAAAATGAATTTATAGGCATGAAACAACCCTTCATGCTAAGAAAACCAGAAGCCTCATTTGAATCCATAAACACAATGAAAAACGAAATTATAACCCCCTTAGTAATCAGACCACATAATGACACCTCTTAAACCTAATAAATACAACATTTTGAATTCAGCCTACTAATAAAACGAAAATAAAAAATTACCATTTGTTTCAGCTGACTAAAAGATACCGATTTAACGTGAAACTTCATAAGAATCCCAAAACTCATGCCCATTTATAATCTGATGTAGAATAAAATGTTTTTGGCTTCTTAACCATCTCTTCAATTGCTTGGATGATGAATTAACCATTTTGCTTCTGGAAGCGTGGATCAGCCCATGCCAAGATTTATACTTTTTCCATTCGTGTTGGCTTAAACCATGAAAGTCTTCATTGAAGTCTTGTATTTGGAATTGGCTCGTTGAAATGTCTTGGTGTAGATGCTGCCCTTATCATATCATACTATCTCTCTTGGAAAAGATTTGTCCTCAAATCTTGCATGTTGTTTGCAGCGATTGGGGATATCTTGAACTCCTTTGATTGAGAGGAAATTACTTCATCCTCCAGGCTCTTGTTCTCTTCAAAATCATTACCTTCAGAGTCTGGAACTTCTAAGTTTACTTTAATAGGCTCTTCGTTCAGCGTAGTCACATAATCCTTCTCCGTGGGCTTTTTCATTTCTTTAACAACTTCAACACGCTGAACAAGTTCTTCCTTGTCTTCTTGTTCAGTCGGTTGTTCCAACATCGCGTAGATGTTTTCCATTAAAAAAATCCACTCTGACCTCCTTTTCTTTTCTATCAGACTTCTTGTGTTGTAATTTTTCTTCAACTTGATCTAATCTCTTCACAATATTTCTCGTTTCTTTTGAAACCATATCCTTCATTTCACTCAAAACCTTATCAAAATCCATTTTCTTTTAATAAAACTATTAACAATCACTCATAAAAACCTGGGAGAGTTCTGCGCTCTGGTACCAAATGACGCAGTGCTCGCTGCGAGGAACACGATTTCCAATGAAAGGATCGTTTTCTCCACAAGTTTGGTGACTCCGCGACCCAACGCCTATAGAGACGCAAACCTTGGAATAATGACGACGCCACAGACAATGGTGAAAGATCGTTTGATAAGTCGTGGATGGAATGACGCCACGATTGGATGCGAAAGACCTATTGATAAGTCAATTTGAACGCCACAAGACTCGTCTTGGTAAGTTCGATAAAAGTTCATATAGAACTCAAGAGAAGACTCTCATTTTTATTTAATCAAAACCTGGATCCTTTCTCATTAAAATGAAGATGAATTTATAGGCATGAAACAACCCTTCATGCTAGGAAAACGAAAAGCCTCATTTGAATCCATAAACACAATGAAAAACGAAATTATAACCCCCTTACTAATCAGACCACATAATGACACCTCTTAAACCCAATAAATACAACATTTTGAATTCAGCCTACTAATAAAACGAAAATAAACAATTACCATTTGTTTCAGCCAACTAAAAGATACCGATTTAAGGTGAAACTTCATAAGAATCCCATAACTCATGCCCATTTATAATCTGATGTAGAATAAAACGTTTTTGGCTTCTTAACCATCTCTTCAATTGCTTGGATGATAAATTAACCATTTTGCTTCTGGAAGCGTAGATCAGCCCATGCCAAGATTTATACTTTTTCCATTCGTCTTGGCTTAAACCATGAAAGTCTTCATTGAAGTCTTGGAGTCTTGTATTTGGAATTGGTTCGTTGACATGTCTTGGTGTAGACGCTGCCCTTATCATATCATACTCTTTCTCTTGGAAAAGATTTGTCCTCAAATCTTGCATGTTGTTTGCAGCGATTGGGGATATCTTGAACTCCTTTGATTGAGAGGAAATTACTTCATCCTCCAGGCTCTTGTTCTCTTCAAAATCATTAACTTCAGAGTCTGGAACTTCCTAAGTTTACTTTAATAGGCTCTTCATTCAGCGTAGTCACATAATCCTTCTCCGTGGGCTTTTTCATTTCTTTAACAACTTCAACACGCTGAACAAGTTCTTCCTTGTCTTCTTGTTCAGTCGGTTGTTCCAACATGGCGTAGATGTTTTCCATTAAAAAAATCCACTCTAACCCCCTTTTCTTTTGAATCGGACTTCTTGGTTGTAATTTTTCTTCAACTTGATCTAATCTCTTCACAATCTTTCTCGTTTCTTTTGAAACCATATCCTTCATTTCACTAAAAACCTTATCAAAATCTATTTTCTTTTAATAAATCTATTAACAATCACTCATAAAAACCTGGGAGAGTTTTGCGCTTTGATACCAAATGACGCGATGCTCGTTGAGAGGAACACGATTTCCAGCGAAAGGATCGTTTTCTCCACAAGTTTGGTGACTCCGCGACCCAGCGCCTATAGAGACGCGAACCTTGGAATAATGAAGACGCCTCAGACAATATTGAAAGATCGTTTGATAAGTCGTGGATTGAATGACGCCACGATCAGATACGAAAGACCTATTGATAAGTCAATTTGAACGACACAAGACTCGTCTTGATAAGTTCAATAAAAGTTCATATAGAACTCAAGAGAAGACTCTCATTTTTTTTTATCAAGACCTGGATCCTTTCTCATTAAAATGAAGATGAATTTATAGGCATGAAACAACCCTTCATGCTAGGAAAACCAGAAGCCTCATTTGAATCCATAAACACAATGAAAAACGAAATTATAACCCCCTTAGTAATCAGACCACATAATGACACCTCTTAAACCCAATAAATACAACATTTTGAATTCAGCCTACTAATAAAACGAAAATAAAAAATTACCATTTGTTTCAGCCAACTAAAAGATACCGATTTAACGTGAAACTTCATAAGAATCTCAAAACTCATGCCCATTTATAATCTGATGTAGAATAAAACGTTTTTGGCTTCTTAACCATCTCTTCAATTGCTTGGATGATGAATTAACCATTTTGCTTCTGGAAGCGTGGATCACGCTGGCGGCCGTCCTGAGACTCCCCCGCCCGAGGCTGGCTCAGAGCCGGCGCTCGTCCAAGGCCGGCTCAGACCCGGCGCTCGTCCAAGGCCGGCTCAGACCCGGCGCTCGTCCAAGGACGCCTCAGAGCCGGCGCTCGTCCAAGGCCGGCTCTGACCCGGCCTCTGACCCGGCGCTCGTCCAAGGCTGGCTCAGACCCGGCGCTCGTCCAAGGACGCCTTAGAGCCGGCGCTCGTCCAAGGACGCCTCAGAGCCGGCGCTCTTCCAAGGCCGGCTCTGACCCGGCGCTCATCCAAGGCCGGCTCTGACCCGGCGCTCGTCCAAGGACGCCTCAGAGCCGGTGCTCGTCCAAGGCCGGCTCTGACCCGGCGCTCGTCCATGGACGCCTTAGAGCCGGCGTTCCTCCATGGCCGGCTCAGAGCCGGCCCTCGGCAAAGGGACCCTCAAAACGTCCCTTGGTCGCCTAACACCGGGGTCCCTCCCCTGGTCCAGGTAATCCGTTCTTGAGTACTGAAACGCTGCCGAACTCGTACCTCGCTCGTTTCTCTCAAGCCTCGACCCCTAAACACTAAACCCTCTACAAACCACCTCAATCTTACTAATGTTGAGCGTCGGAGAGGTAAACAGAGGCAACCCCTCTGTTTCCCCTTTGTAGTTCACACCTTCTCTTCTCACTTTTCAAGTGCCCGGACGAGATAGACAACACCTACAGCTAAGGGACGGCTTGGGAGACCAAGCCCGACACGCTCGAGTCAAGACGAGACCACTTGGTCCGGCCTTGGGTCTGACCGTCTGTGACTCCTAAATCGTTGTCCGAAAAAATGCGACAACATTTTGGCGCTAGAAGGAGGGGATCTCTTAACCTTGACGACGCATTCCCTCTACCAGTTTTCTCTCCTCGTTCTCACGACTCTCGAGAGATGAGTCACATTCCCACCACCTCCGCGGGTACCCGAGCGACGAGCTCAAGGTACGGCCTTCGACGCCTCGCACATCGTCTTGAAGGGCAACCTCGCGATAGCGAGTGCCAGCCCCAAGACCCGATGAATGACCCCGAGGCCGAGCTCCGAGAGGACACGGCCCGGCGGCTTGCGGAGCTCCTTGACCGTCCCGGCGTCGACGGTACGCTCATAGCCAATCTCCTCGGCTATGACATTGAAGATAGGTCCGCCCGAGACGACTCCGACCCCGACTATGTGGGGGAGTCGAGGACCGATGAGGCAACGCCTAGCCGTGCCCCTTCGCGGCCCGAAAGGTCTAACAATGCTTTGGCCGGGCCGTCGTACCTGGCGCGACAGCAAGCGCGGTCACATTCCCGGGGACTCGCCCCCTCGGTTTCAAGAGGCGGCCGGACACGGCCCCTCGCCGAGGAGAGAGCGACTCTGGTAGATGATGGGGCCGATAGCTGAAGCGCTCGCCGGACGGTTCGACCAAGGGCGACCTCGCCTCGCCCTACACCAAGCGTGGACCTTAGAGAGCGCTTGACGGCGCAGAGAAACTCCTGAGGGGAGGATCTCCGCCAAAGGCTCAACTCTCGGAGGGACACGCTTCCCGCCGCAACTCTCGGCCGGCCTCAGGCCAATGTCGTGGACCAAGCGTCCAACGAGCGCCAACCGGTGACTCCCGTGGCCCCGACGGTCGGCCCTGCTAACGGGCTTGACATGGTCACGATGATTCAGAGCCTCCAAAATCAAATCATCGAGATGAGGGAGTCAGGGAGGCAAAGGCCGTACGGAGGGATCGAGGAGTCATACTCTCCCTTCACCGCACAAGTCCTCGCGCAACCTTGCGTGGGAAACTTCAAGTTACCGTCCATTCCCCCCTACGATGGACGGACGGACCCCCACTTCCACATCCAACACTACGAGACGTGGATGACGATGCAAGGGCAGACAGATGCCACCCTCTGCCAAGCCTTCAGCCTGACCCTCACAGGGTCGAGGTTTGAGTGGTTCCGAAGTTTGAGGCCGGGGAGCATCTCGTCTTTCCGGGCCTTGCGAGAAGCATTCCTCGCTCGATTCGCCACCCTCGTGGCGCAAAAGAAACCAAAGACCCATCTCCTCTCTATCCGGCAAGGGAGGGATGAGACGTTGAGACAATACCTCGCTCGCTTCACTGAGGAGTCTCACAAGGTCGAAGGGTTCGACGACAGGGACGCCATCACGGCGATCACTAAGGGAGTCCGCACGAGCGACTTCCTCAAGTCTATTGTTGGCAAAGTCCCACGAGACATGGCGGAGCTAATGGCGAGAGCCCGCACGTATATGGGAATCGAGGACTATCTCGATGGCCGAGATGGCCGAAAGTCGGGAGGACAGGGGAGTCGCCGCCGCGACGATCAAGACGGAGATCGCCCCGACCCTCGAAAGAGGAGGAATAAGGGAAGCCAGGCCTCTAATGGCCGCTCCCTCCCCGGGCCGATGCCGCCACATGTCGATAGCTTCCGAAAGTTCTCGACATTTACTCCTCTGAACACTTCGCCGGAGCGCATCCTGGCTCTGCACCGTGACAAGTTGGGGAGTCCTACCCCTCTCACGAAGGATCCCGCCAAGAGGGATCAAAGTAAGTACTGTGACTACCATCAAGATCATGGGCATCTGACGTCTGAATGCTATCAACTCAAACATCAGATCGAGGCCCTGATTCAAGATGGGAAACTGAAAGAATACGTCCTCAGAACTATCGGGACGGCCGCGGCACACGGAGGCCGCCCGCGGCAAGAAAAGAAAGGTCCGGCGACGGTGACCGTCACGGACCGCGCGGCAAACGAAGAACCGGAGAGCTCGCAACTTCACGTCGTGGGCGCAATCTTGGGCGGCCCGGAGTTCGGAGACTCGGCCACGCAAAGGAAGAAGTACGTGCGCGAAGTTTCCCATGGGAAAATAACACACTACATCAACCACACGTACGAGGCCCCTCCTCCGGCCCCGTTCGAATCCATGTTCTTCACCGGCCAAGAAGCGGCACGAGTGCTCCATCCACACAACGACGCGATAGTCGTCTCTGCCCCCGTCGCCAACAACCTCGTCCGGAGAATCCTAATCGACAATGGGAGCTCCGCCGACATAATCTTCAAGTCGGCGTTGGATAGGATGAAGCTATCCGGGATGAGACCGATTCCGATCTCGACCCCGCTCTTCGGCTTCTCCGGGGAGAGGGTCATGACGGAGGGAACTATCGACCTCCCGGTTACCTTCGGTACCCCGGGGGGGCTCGAGGTTACCCACATTGTGTCGTTCCTTGTCGTGGATCAGCCCTCGGCATACAATATCATCGTCGCCCGCCCGACTCTCAATCGGTTGAAGGCCATAACGTCCACGTACCATCTGATGATGAAATTCCCGACCGAGAAGGGGATCGCCGTAATGCTGGGAGACCAGTCAATGGCGAGGATGTGCTACATCCAGGGCGTGGACGGAAAAGGGAAAGGAATGGTGGTAAGCACCGTCTTCCAGCTCGGGGACAAATTCCCCTGCAAGATAGAGGAAGGAGGCACCTTCGGAGAACTGGACCAAAGGGACGATGTCGAGCGTCGAAAGGTGGAGACACCGGACGACCTCGTTCCCGTCGTGTTGGACGACGCCAAGCCTGACCAAGTGGTCAAAGTAGGCGCCCAACTCCCGGCTGGGATCCGAGTCGAGCTCGCCGCCTTCCTCCGCGAGCACAAAGATGTCTTTGCGTGGACACACGCCGACATGCCGGGGATCGACCCCGAAATAATGGTTCACCGACTCAACGACGACAAGAGAGTAACTGAGCGCGTTCAACCGCGGTGGGCGTTCAGCGGTGAGAGGTACCAGGCCATTGGTGAAGAAGTTGACAAACTTCTCGCCGCCGACTTCATCAGGGAGGCGGAGCACCCCAAGTGGGTGTCCAATGTGGTGATGGTCAAGAAACAAACGGGAAGTGGCGGATCTGCATTGATTATAAAGATCTTAACAAAGCCTGCCCGAAAGATAGCTTCCCTCTCCCGAGGATTGAGCAACTCGTGGATGCCACGGCAGGCCACGAGTTGCTGAGTTTCATGGATGCCTATTCAGGCTACAACCAGATCCGCATGCACGAGCCGGATCAGATCAAGACCACCTTTGTTACGAACCGCGGACTTTACTGTTACAAGGTCATGCCCTTTGGCCTCAAAAACGCGGGAGCGACGTATCAAAGGTTGGTGAACCGGATGTTCGCCAATCAAATTGGCAAAACCATGGAGGTCTACGTGGACGATATGCTCGTCAAAAGCCTCAAGGCCCGCGACCACGTTCGAGAACTTAGGGAGATGTTCACGATCCTACGACGCTACAAGATGAAGCTCAACCCCAACAAGTGCGCTTTTGGGGTCGAGTCCGGAAAATTCTTGGGCTACATGATTAGCCGTCGCGGGATCGAAGCTAACCCCGAGAAGATCAGGGCGATCTTAGAGATGAGGTCGCCACAGAAAGTAAAAGAAGTTCAAAGCTTGACGGGAAGGATCGCCGCCCTGACGCGATTCGTTTCCAAGGCCACTGATAAGTGTCAGCCGTTCTTCAGGGCACTAAAAAAGACCGACGGGTTCGTGTGGACGGAGGAGTGCGAGGAAGCGTTCCGCGAAATGAAAGCCTATTTCACCTCCCCCCCGTTTCTCGCAAAGCCAAAGAATGGCGAAACTTTGTACCTCTACCTCGCAGTCTCCGACAAGGCCGTGAGCGCGGTCCTCATACGCGAGGAAGACAAGGTGCAATGGCCGGTCTATTACGTGAGCAAGGCGCTCCTCGACGCCGAGACCCGATACCCGGAAATCGAGAGATTGTCCCTCGCCCTCGTCATGAGCGCAAGGAAACTCCGACCCTACTTCCAAGCGCACCCCATCGTGGTACGCACGGGACATCCCATCGAGAAGGCCCTTCAAAAAGGGACCTCCTCTCGAATGGCCATATGGTCCCAGGAGTTGGGCGAGTACGGGGTCGAATTTCAGCCGAGAACCGCCATCAAAGGCCAAGCCCTCGCCGACTTCATAGCGGAATTCACAAACGCACCCTCGATCGGCGAAGGGGGCAGGGATAATGGGAACGAGGAAGACGATAAGAACTCGAGTCGTCAAAGAAGAGGACTAGCGGCCCGACAGGGTCGGTCTGGGACTTGCACGTAGATGGCGCGTCAAACGCCCGGGGGGTTGGCGCTGGCGTTGTACTCACGAATCCCGATAGGGAAAAATTGAGATACGCCCTGCGGTTCGAGTTCAAGGCTTCCAACAACGAGGCGGAGTACGAAGCTCTGATCGTTGGCTTGGAGTTGGCGAACAAGCTAGGCGCCCAAAACCTGCGCATCCAATGCGACTCGCAGTTGATTGTGAACCAGGTCAGGGGCGACTACGCCGCTAAAGAGCCAAACATGTTCGCGTACTTGTCAAAGACCCAAAAGAATCTGGAGGCCCTATCGTGGTTTGAGATCGTCCAAGTTCCCCGAGAGGCGAACATTGACGCTGACGCCCTTGCTCGCCTCGCGTCTGGGATAGACGAGGAAGGCGAAGGCAGCATCCCGATCGAAGTGTTGACCCGACCCTACGTCTCGAGAGGCGACGTAGGGGTAGTTGACGAGACTCCGCCTCCCTCATGGATGACTCCGCTCGTGGAATTCCTTAAGCGAGGAGTCGTCCCCGAAGACAAAGAAGAGGCCAAAAAGTTGAGAAGCTTGGCGCCAAAGTACACAATGAGGGAGGACAACTTGTTCAAGAGAGGCTACTCAATGCCCCTTCTCCGCTGCCTAACCGAAGTCGAGGCGAGGAAGGCGCTCCACGAGGTGCACGAGGGGGTGTGCGGAAACCACGCCGCCGGACAATCTTTGGCATTGAAGCTGCTAAGACTCGGATATTTTTGGCCGACCTTGAAAAAGGACTCCCACGAGTGGGCCAAAAAATGTGATAAGTGCCAAAGATTCGCCCACATCCCGCGTCAAGCACCGGCCCCATTGTGTCAAATCATTGTGCCGCGACCTTTCGCGAAGTGGGGAATCGACCTCATCGGTGAGCTACCTACGGCCCCGAGGCAATACAAGCACGCGATCGTGGCCATCGATTACTTCACAAAGTGGGTAGAGGCTGAGCCGCTAGCGAAGATCACCGAGGCAAACACGACAAGCTTCATTTGGAAAAGCATCGTCTGCCGCTTCGGAATCCCCGCGTCAATTGTAACCGACAACGAGAAACAATTCCACAATGCGCGCCTCCGAGAAATGTGCGAACAACTGGGCATTAGCAAGACTTTCTCCTCTCCCCGCCATCCTCAAGCCAACGGTCAGGTCGAGGCGGTTAACAAGACAATCAAAGAGAACTTGAAGAAGAAGCTGGAGGATAGAAAGGGGGCTTGGGCCGACGAGCTCCCCATGGTCTTATGGGCGTACCGCACCACCGCTCGAACTGCGACCGGCGAAACCCCTTTCGCTCTCGCGTTCGGCGTCGAGGCCGTGGTACCCGTCGAGACCAAGCTACCGACCTTGCGCATCGAGGAGTACGAAGAAGCCACCAACAATGACGCAATCAGGTTCGAGTTAGACCTCATAGACGAGAGGAGGGCGGACCCACTCACCCGGCTTGCTGCACAAAAGAGGAAGTTCGAGAGGTACTACAATTCCAAGATCAAGCTGCGGAAGTTCCCTGACGGGAGCGTCGTTCTTCGAAGGGTGTTCCAAAACACCAAGGTGCAAGGCGCGGGAGTTCTAGGCCCCACCTGGGAAGGCCCGTACCGTGTGCGTCGAGCCATCCACAACGGCACGTACGAGCTCGAGAACCTGGAGGGACTCGTGTTCACGCACCCGTGGAACGCGGAGCACCTTCGGCAATACCACCAATAGATGTTCATTCGTCTACTTTACGTTTTGTTGTTTTCATGCTGTTTTCGGTTTTAGCAAAGACAATTTTAAATTTCAAATTCGGCCAACGGCCTGGGATGTAATTTTTTAACCATTTCAACATTATAATGAATTACATTTCACTTCAAAGTATTGAATTATAATTTCTAGTCTCCTCTACAAGTACCCAAGAAACTCGGGGGGCTAAGGAGGATAGAATGAGGGCAACAAACTCATTTACTCCACTTTTCACGCACCAAGAGGTAGCGAAACGTCCACAAATCGGATTCGCGCACCGGACCTCCGACCTTGTGGGTCCCTCCTGCGACGCTCTCGCACGAGTCGAATCCGTACGCCGAGAGATAGCGAAACGTCGACAAGTTGGATCCGCGCACCGGACCTCCGACCTCGCACGTCTTTCGCGGCGACACTCTCGTGCAACGTTGCGACTCGCACACCGATAGGCAGCAAGGCATCGACGGATCACGTCCGCGCACCGGATCATCGATCCCGGCAGTCAAAACCCAAAACGTGACACGCGTACCGACAAGTACCACGCTCACTGGGAACTGCAAGCTCGTCCCGATACGCACGCCGATAGGTAGCGTACTCGCCGGAAGATGAGCGCGACGGCCGCCCAGCTTGCACACGCCGATAGGCGGCGAGTCACGAAGGGATGGCCGAGAATCGCACCCGCCAGATGAAACTGGTCTAGCCAGCGTCCGCGGGAAACTTCGCCGCCAAATGCGGCAGTAAGCCGTGCAAACCGGTTGCGCTAGACATAGCAAGCCGAGTTCGTAAGACACGCATTGCTCAAATTGCGCAAATCGATTACACTAAACATAGCAAGTCGAGAAAATAAGACGCGTAACGAATAAAAAGGCTCCAATCGAAGCAGGGTAATGTTGCACAATCAACCCAAAAAGAAAAGCACGAAAGTACGATACATGTCAAACACAACACAAATCTGGAAGGAGGTGTAAAGCGAGCGCTAAACAAGTGCGCAGAAAACCAAAGAAAACTTGGCTACTCTGAGCCGTAGGCGATCTGCTCTTCGTCGTCTTCGTGGCGAGGGGCGCCCGGCCCGCCAGCGGTTTCTCCATCGGATCGACAGTTTGACGACTGGGCGGCCTCCGCAGGGACTTCGGGAGGCAGGTCGTCCACTGGCAACTCGTCATCCAGAGGAGGAAACATGGCGTCAAAGAAGGAAAACGTGATCCCGCGAGACGCGTTCTCCTCCGCGGCCGCGTCTTTGACCCGCATGGCCACCTCGTAGCGGGCCACCTCCAGCGAGAGGTCCCAGTCCTCCTCCATCTCCGTCTTGGATCGCACGGCGTCGTCCTTCTCCTCGGCAAGGGTCTGCACCTCCGCTCGTAAAGTATCCCTCTCCCTCTCGGCCTTAACCCGGGAGATCTCGCTCGCCGACAGTCGAGCGTGGACAATGTTCAGCTCCTCGTCCCGGCTCGAGAGCGCCGCCTGGAGCTTCTTTGTCTCCCCTAAGAAGGTGTCAGCCGCCTGCTCAGCCTTCTCCCGAGACGCCTTCTCAGCCGCCGCCTCCTCGCGAGCTCGCTTCAGTTCCTCCTCGAGCGCTTGAAACTCTCGGGCGGTGCGGACCCCCGCCAGAGTGGCAGCATGGGCGGCCGCCGTGCTCTCCTTGTCCTTCTCCATGATTTGCATGCGACGCAGCAAGTTCCGGAGGATACGGTCGCTCCGTTCTTGACGCGCGAGCATTTGTGGAAACAAACAATATACGTGCAATCGAAATAAGTATAATGGTTGCGCATAAGACAAGCAAGCGAATCGTACCTTTCAGGCGTCGCCAATCCCACTCTGGAAATGCTCAAGGTCGCTCGCCGTCAGGAGACTCTTGAAATCCCGCAGAGAGGTTTCAAGGATCCCTCGAGAGCATTGATCCCTCAGCTCCGCCGCCTCCGCTAGGAGCATCGATTCCATGCCGTCTGGCACCGCCGACGTATGAGCGCGCTTGTGGCCGGAGGACGAGCCAGGGATGGTCGTCGACGGTGGTCGCTTGTTCGAGGAATTCGCCTCGTTCTTCGCCCGCGTTGGAAACCCCCCATGGCGAGCCTCGGCTTGTGGGTGAGCCGCGGTCACGGCTTCGACGTCGAGCGCCACCCTCGGTACTTGCGTGCGCGGTCGATGTCGCCGGGTCATGGTATCTGAAAAAGATAAAGAGACGACAAGTTAGAATGCAATACAATGGAGCGTGCAATAACGGAAAGCATATGTATGGTTAGTACCCCCCACATCGGGGGGAGGAGCAGAGGAGCCCCCCGCCTCTGATTCGGGGCCCTCCGTAGCCTCCGCGCCGAGACCCGGGCACGGGAGAGTGTCGTCACCGAGCGCGAACCACCCGGTCCTCGCCATTAAGTCTGGGGATTCGAAGTGCGGTCCTTGCCGCCTTGATTCCGGGACCGCCCTGATCACCGCGTCGAGCTCGGAGCCCTCGATATCGCCTACGGGTGGAAAGTCAGCCGCGGGGCCGAAGAAGAGAGGCGCGATCCCGAAGGCTGACTCGGACACCCATATATCCAAGGGTATCTGTGCTTCGAGTTAACCTTGCTAATGATGGCGAGGCGCTTACGGTGTGACGCTAAGTAGAAGCCCGGCTTCCCAGGCACCCCTCGTACCATCATAAGGCCCTGGATGTCGTCGGCAGTGACGACCCTCTTCTTCGCCCGATAAAGCATCATGTGGCACGCCGCGACCAGTCGGTAGAAGGCCGGGGACATCTGCAAAGCGTGTACCCCCAATCGAACCAACAACTCCTGGATAACCGGTTGAAAAGGCAATCTTAATCCCCCGCGAAGACTCGCCACGTGGACCGCGGCATACCCCTTTCGAGGGCGGGTCGGATGGTCGTCGGGCAACGGCCTGAGGATTGACACAGACTCCGGGATGCTGTAGCGTTTCCTCAGACTCACGAGGCTGCCCCGTACGGCCGACTCTCCTATCGGGAAGGTTGAGGCCCGCGTTTCCTCCCTCGCGGTGGAAGAAAGTACCCTCGCCGCAGGTGCTACGCGGCGGCTCGACGAGTCGCCGGAGCGTTCGGAGTCCGGGACGTTGCCCGAGCAGGGGGTGACCCCCTCGCGGCCGCCCGCTCGAGCCGGACGGCTCCCCTCGGTCCCGGCAGAGTTGCCCGAGCACCCGACCGGCGGCGCTCCCTCTTGTGCGTGCGTCAAGCCCGAGGACCCAGCCCATCTCCTGGCTGGGTGGCTCCTCCACGCGCGGGTCCGGCCCAGGCGACCTCCGGTCTCCGGCACGCGCGTCAGGCCCGTCGGCCCGGCCCAGCTCTCGGCCAGTCGGGTCTTCGGCCCATGAGCCCTGCCCGGGCGTCCCAGCACTCGTCCCAGGCGCGTCCGGCTCACCAGCCCGGCCCGGCCCTCGGCTGGCCAGGCCCTCCTTGCGCGCACGCAGCCCAGCGGCCCCGTCAGGCCCACGGCCGGTTGGGCCTCCCTCGCGCGCACCGGCACAGCCCGGCTCCTGGCCGGCTGCGGTCTCCTCGCCTAGGCCCGGCCCAATGGGGCCTAGGGTTTGCCCAAGGGCTAGGCTGCCAGCCGCCCCCTGGCCAGCGCCACCTGGCCGGGCCACCTCCTGCCCGGCGTCGGCCCCTTCCTAGGCGGTGTCGCCCGGCGCCGACGACCCTCCAGCAGCGCGCGCCCTCGCCGGCGCGACCAGGCCCCGGGGGCAGTCCTCCCGCGCGCGACCTGCAGGCCACCCAACGGCCGCCACCGGTCGAGCAGAAGCCTCCCCCGCGTTAGGGTCGACCCAGGCGACGTCGAGGTCGGCCGGCGCGCCCCTCTTGGGGCCAGCTTTGCCGCGCGCGGCCACCCCGGGTTCGCTCGCGCCGCCCGGGCTTTCTTCCTCGTCAGCGCGTCGGGTGAGCGACTGGTCGACCCAGCCCGGTCGGGTTAGGGCTTCTTCGGAGCTAGGGTCGACCCAGATCGCGCCGCCCCCTGGTCGGGGCGTCTCCCCCGACGTCGCCCTCCTCCGACGCGTCTCCTCCAGTGCCGGCCGCTCCAGGCGCGGCCGTCTCCGGCACGCGCGCGTCGTCCAAGCCGCCGGCAGGCAGAGGGGCATCGTTCCCCGGCCTGGGCGGGTCCTCCCCGACGTCTCCAGCACCGCCGGCGCCGCCCCGAGCCCAGGCGCCTCCTCTGGCGCGCGCGCTGGCCCCGGCGTCCTCCTGCCGGCGTTGGCCGTCTCCGGCACGCGCGCCCTCTCCCTCGTCGGCCAGCCACGCCTCCACCAATGAGAGATCCTCTCCGGTCATCTCGATAGCGTTGATCGAATGCGACGAATGCCGTGTATCGGGGATCGTTGGTGGGGGCGAAAATTGAGCCCAAAAAACATCATAGTCCACGTGGTTGTCCTCAAACAAATCATGCAAGTCGCCATCAATGGTCCCACACCCCGATAGGTGGTCAACGGGGTCCATGGGCGCGAATAACGAGGCAAGCGTGATCGACAAAATAAAAATAATATTAAAAGACGTCGGAACATACCTCTTGGCGGCGGGCTTCTCCGATGGGCCAACGTTAAACTTTGAGTTTACCACGCGATTTACAATCGATGATAAACTCGGGGGGCTAATATCACCGGTCCATCTCGGCCCATTAGATCGACGACGGCCACGCTGGCGGCCGTCCTGAGACTCCCCCGCCCGAGGCCGACTCATAGCCGGCGCTCGTCCAAGGCCGGCTCAGACCCGGCGCTCGTCCAAGGCCGGCTCAGAGCCGGCGCTCGTCCAAGGCCGGCTCAGAGCCGGCGCTCGTCCAAGGCCGGCTCAGAACCGGCGCTCGTCCAAGGCCGGCTCTGACCCGGCGCTCATCCAAGGCCGGCTCTGACCCGGCGCTCGTCCAAGGACGGCTCTGACCCGGCGCTCGTCCAAGGACGCCTCAGAGCCGGCGCTCGTCCAAGGACGCCTCAGAGCCGGCGCTCGTCCAAGGCCGGCTCTGACCCGGTGCTCATCCAAGGCCGGCTCTGACCCGGCTCTCGTCCAAGGACGCCTCAGAGCCGGCGCTCGTCCAAGGCCGGCTCTGACCCGGCGCTCGTCCAAGGCCGGCTCTGACCCGGCGCTCGTCCAAGGACGCCTCAGAGCCGGCGTTCCTCCATGGCCGGCTCAGAGCCGGCCCTCGGCCAAGGGACCCTCAAAACGTCCCTTGGTCGCCTATAAATACCGGGGTCCCTCCCCTGGTCCACGTAATCCGTTCTTGAGTACTGAAACGCTGCCGAACTCGTACCTCGCTCGTTTCTCTCAAGCCTCGACCCCTAAACACTAAACCCTCTACAAACCACCTCAATCTTACTAATGTTGAGCGTCGGAGAGGTCAACAGAGGCAACCCCTCTGTTTCCCCTTTGTAGTTCACACCTTCTCTTCTCACTTTTCAGGTGCCCGGACGAGATAGACAACACCTACAGCTAAGAGACGGCTTGGGAGACCAAGCCCGACACGCTCGAGTCAAGACGAGACCACTTGGTCCGGCCTTGGGTATGACCGTCTGTGACTCCTAAATCGTTGTCCGAAAAACTGCGACAACACCAAGATTTATACTTTTTCCATTCGTCTTGGCTTAAACCATGAAAGTCTTCATTGAAGTCTTGAAGTCTTGTATTTGGAATTGGCTCATTGAAATGTCTTGGTGTAGATGTTGCCCTTATCATATCATACTCTCTCTCTTGGAAAAGATTTGTCCTCAAATCTTGCATGTTGTTTGCAGCGATTGGGGATATCTTGAACTCCTTTGATTGAGAGGAAATTACTTCATCCTCCAGGCTCTTGTTCTCTTCAAAATCATTACCTTCAGAGTCTGGAACTTCTAAGTTTACTTTAATAGGCTCTTCGTTCAGCGTAGTCACATAATCTTTCTCTGTGGGCTTTTTCATTTCTTTAACCACTTCAACACACTGAACAAGTTCTTCCTTGTCTTCTTGTTCAGTCGGTTGTTCCAACATGGCGTAGATGTTTTCCATAAAAAAAATCCACTCTGACCTCCTTTTCTTTTCTATCAGACTTCTTGGTTGTAATTTTTCTTCAACTTGCTCTAATCTCTTCACAATCTTTCTCGTTTCTTTTGAAACCATATCCTTCATTTCACTCAAAACCTTATCAAAATCCATTTTCTTTTCATAAAACTATCAACAATCACTGATAAAAACCTGGGAGAGTTCTGCGCTCTGGTACCAAATGACGCGGTGCTCGTTGCGAGGAACACGATTTCCAGCGAAAGGATCGTTTTCACCACAAGTTTGGTGACTCCGCGACCCAACGGCTATAGAGACGCAAACCTTGGAATAATGAAGACGCCTCAGACAATGGTGAAAGATCGTTTGATAAGTCGTGGATTGAATGACGCCACGATCGGATGCGAAAGACCTATTGATAAGTCAATTTGAACGCCATAAGACTCGTCTTGGTAAGTTCGATAAAAGTTCATATAGAACTCAAGAGAAGACTCTCATTTTTTTTTAATCAAAACCTGGATCCTTTCTCATTAAAATGAAGATGAATTTATAGGCATGAAACAACCCTTCATGCTAGGAAAACGAAAATCCTCATTTGAATCCATAAACACAATGAAAAACGAAATTATAACCCCCTTAGTAATCAGACCACATAATGACACCTCTTAAACCCAATAAATACAACATTTTGAATTCAGCCTACTAATAAAACGAAAATAAACAATTACCATTTGTTTCAGCCAACTAAAAGATACCGATTTAAGGTGAAACTTCATAAGAATCCCAAAACTCGTGCCCATTTATAATCTGATGTAGAATAAAACGTTTTTGGCTTCTTAACCATCTCTTCAATTGCTTGGATGATGAATTAACCATTTTGCTTCTGGAAGCGTGGATCAGCCAATGCCAAGATTTATACTTTTTCCATTCGTCTTGGCTTAAACCATGAAAGTCTTCATTGAAGTCTTGAAGTCTTGTATTTGGAATTGGCTCGTTGACATGTCTTGGTGTAGATGCTGCCCTTATCATATCATACTCTCTCTCTTGGAAAAGATTTGTCCTCAAATCTTGCATGTTGTTTGCAGCGATTGGGGATATCTTGAACTCCTTTGATTGAGAGGAAATTACTTCATCCTCCAGGCTCTTGTTCTCTTCAAAATCATTACCTTCAGAGTCTGGAACTTCTAAGTTTACTTTAATAGGCTCTTCGTTCAGCGTAGTCACATAATCCTTCTCCGTGGGCTTTTTCATTTCTTTAACAACTTCAACACGCTGAACAAGTTCTTCCTTGTCTTCTTGTTCAGTCGGTTGTTCCAACATGGCGTAGATGTTTTCCATAAAAAAATCCACTCTGACCTCCTTTTCTTTTCTATCAGACTTCTTGGTTGTAATTTTTCTTCAACTTGATCTAATCTCTTCACAATCTTTCTCGGTTCTTTTGAAACCATATCCTTCATTTCACTCAAAACCTTATCAAAATCCATTTTCTTTTAATAAAACTATTAACAATCACTCATAAAACCTGGGAGAGTTCTGCGCTCTGGTACCAAATGACGCGGTGCACATTGCGAGGAACACGATTTCCAGCGAAAGGATCGTTTTCTCCACAAGTTTGGTGACTCCGCGACCCAACGCCTATTGAGACGCAAACCTTGGAATAATGAAGACGCAACAGACAATGGTGAAAGATCGTTTGATAAGTCGGGGATTGAATGACGCCACGATCAGATGCGAAAGACCTATTGATAAGTCAATTTGAACGCCACAAGACTCTTCTTGATAAGTTCGATAAAAGTTCATATAGAACTCAAGAGAAGACTCTCATTTTTTTTTATCAAAACCTGGATCCTTTCTCATTAAAATGAAGATGAATTTATAGGCATGAAACAACCCTTCATGCTAGGAAAACCAAAAGCCTCATTCGAATCCATAAACACAATGAAAAACGAAATTATAACCCCCTTAGTATTCAGACCACATAATGACAACTCTTAAACTCAATAAATACAACATTTTGAATTCAGCCTACTAATAAAACGAAAATAAACAATTACCATTTGTTTCAACCAACTAAAAGATACCGATTTAAGGTGAAACTTCATAAGAATCCCAAAACTCATGCCCATTTATAATCTGATGTAGAATAAAACGTTTTTGGCTTCTTAACCATCTCTTCAATTGCTTGGATGATGAATTAACCAATTTGCTTCTGGAAGCGTATATCAGCCCATGCCAAGATTTATACTTTTTCCATTCGTCTTGGGTTAAACCATGAAAGTCTTCATTGAAGTCTTGTATTTGGAACTGGCTCGTTGACATGTCTTGGTGTAGACGCTGCCCTTATCATATCATACTCTCTCTCTTGGAAATGATTTGTCCTCAAATCTTGCATGTTGTTTGCAGCGATTGGGGATATCTTGAACTCCTTTGATTGAGAAGAAATTATTTCGTCCTCCAGGCTCTTGTTCTCTTCAAAATCATTAACTTCAGAGTCTGGAAGTTCCTAAGTTTACTTTAATAGGCTCTTCGTTCAGCGTAGTCACATAATCCTTCTCCGTGGGCTTTTTCATTTCTTTAACAACTTCAACACGCTGAACAAGTTCTTCCTTGTCTTCTTGTTCAGTCGGTTGTTCCAACATGGCGTAGATGTTTTCCATTAAAAAAATCCACTCTAACTTCCTTTTCTTTTGAATCAGACTTCTTGGTTGTAATTTTTCTTCAACTTGATGTAATCTCTTCACAAGCTTTCTCGTTTCTTTTGAAACCATATCCTTCATTTCACTCAAAACCTTATCAAAATCCATTTTCTTTTAATAAAACTATTAACAATCACTCATAAAACCTGGGAGAGTTCTGCGCTCTGGTACCAAATGACGCGGTGCTCATTGCGAGGAACACGATTTCCAGCGAAAGGATCGTTTTCTCCACAAGTTTGGTGACTCCGCGACCCAACGCCTATTGAGACGCAAACCTTGGAATAATAATGAGGACGCAACAGACAATGGTGAAAGATCGTTTGATAAGTCGTGGATTGAATGACGCCACGATCAGATGCGAAAGACCTATTGATAAGTCAATTTGAACGCCACAAGAGTCGTCTTGATAAGTTCGATAAAAGTTCATATAGAACTCAAGAGAAGACTCTCATTTTTTTTAATCAAAACCTGGATCCTTTCTCATTAAAATGAAGATGAATTTATAGGCATGAAACAACCCTTCATGCTAGGAAAACCAAAAGCCTCATTCGAATCCATAAACACAATGAAAAACGAAATTATAACCCCCTTAGTAATCAGACCACATAATGAGAACTCTTAAACCCAATAAATACAACATTTTGAATTCAGCCTACTAATAAAACGAAAATAAACAATTACCATTTGTTTCAACCAACTAAAAGATACCGATTTAAGGTGAAACTTCATAAGAATCCCAAAACTCATGCCCATTTATAATCTGATGTAGAATAAAACGTTTTTGGCTTCTTAACCATCTCTTCAATTGCTTGGATGATGAATTAACCAATTTGCTTCTGGAAGCGTAGATCAGCCCATGCCAAGATTTATACTTTTTCCATTCGTCTTGGGTTAAACCATGAAAGTCTTCATTGAAGTCTTGTATTTGGAATTGGCTCGTTGACATGTCTTGGTGTAGACGCTGCCCTTATCATATCATACTCTCTCTCTTGGAAATGATTTGTCCTCAAATCTTGCATGTTGTTTGCAGCGATTGGGGATATCTGGAACTCCTTTGATTGAGAAGAAATTATTTCGTCCTCCAGGCTCTTGTTCTCTTCAAAATCATTAACTTCAGAGTCTGGAACTTGATGCGAATCGAGGAGCTAAAGTGGATGCAAGTGATCAAGGAGTTCAAATGGATACAAGTGGACCTGAGATGACTAAAAGAAAACTTTCAAGTGATCCACTAAGTTTGCCTAGTGGGCCTCTCACAAGGTTTAAGGCCAAACAATTCAAAGAGGCTCTAAATGGGCTGATTCAACAAGTTAGCTCATGTGGGCCCAAAGTTGAGGCAAATCTAAAGCAAGAGAGCCTAATTACAATGATTAAGGTTCTACAAGAGTAATCAGAATGCCTAGGTCGTTTTTAGGCATTGGATCCACATTTCTAACAATAAATAAGGCTGTTCACTCTTTTGGGAGTTACTTTTGTAACCACTCAGAATAGTTGGACGAATTTGGGGTGTTTATACCCATTTAGTGTGTTGTTTTGTGTGTTTTTATGTCAAAAACTTTCAGTTTCAATGTTATAAGGGCTGAGAGTTATTTGCATTTAGATTTCAGCTTTTATTACTAGTGTCTTAAATGTTGTTTTTAGAGCTGTTGGAGCAAAACGTTTTTGGCTGATTGTAAAGCCTCTCCAAGGCTATAAATAAGTGTTTAGGAGAATGTAATCAGGACAATTCCCCTTTGAATGAAATATATGTGAGTTTGTGTCTTTCTTGTTCTTGAAAAGACTTTTTGAACTTATCAAGTTTTCTTGTGGCGTTCAGCAACTTGACTTATCATCTTGATTCTTAAGTGATCATCTTGAGTATCTTGGTATGGCGTCATATATATTGTAGGCTTGGTTCTTATCTCTCTAGATATTGGGTCAAGTCTCAACATTCTAGTCCTTTGCAGATCTTGGGGTCTTTTTCCAATCATTGTTATTGGGTCTTATCACATTTGTTGGTAAGGATCATATCATTTGGTATCAGAGCTTGGGTTCTAAGGAAAAGTTTGTCTATCATTTATTTTAATTTTCGTTTGTGTCATTTCAAGAAAAAAAAAACAAAAAAAAAACACAAAAAAAAAAACACAAAAAAAGCACAAAAAAAGTAGGTTTTCCCCATTTTTTTTTTCGCACAACTTTCAGTTTTCTTTGTTTTCTTATCATTATAATTTAAAAAAAAAAGGCAAAAAAAAGGAAGAAAAAAAAAAGCAAAAAAAAAAAAAAGCGAAAAAAAAGCGAAAAAAAAGCAAAAAAAAAAAAAAAAAAAAAAAGCAAAAAAAAGAAAAAGCCAAATGAAGAAAGAATTTAGTCTATCGTTGTAGTATTTTTGTTTGTTTTGTTTTATGGTCTGATTCTAGAATTGGTATTTGAGCATTTTAGTTTACGTAGTGTGGGTTGTTTATCTCATATCTTATCCTTTGCTTTTGAGTCTCGTGATTTGTTGAGTTGTTTCACACATTGAATTGCTACTCGAAACACTTGTTGTTTACTTAGTCTGATTAAGAACAAAAGAAAACACTAGAGTGGAAAAAGGCAAGAGTGTGAGATTATTTGAGGGTAAAAGCCATTTTATTTCTAAACACGAGTGTTGAGCGGATACATTATTGAGAGAAACACGTGAGCGAGTGTTTGTGAGGTCCTCTAACAGATACGTTTTTTTTTTTAAATAAAAAAAAATATATATTTTAAATGTCAGGAAACGAATCTGATCGTGGGAGATACGTACAACCACCACTTAATCGAAATCTTCAAATGGAGGCATTCGTGGCGTTGATGACGGAGAAGTTTGAGCAACTAAATGCGAGGATTGATGGAATAGAAGGGATGGCAGCAAATCATGCACCAAATGTTCCCAATAGACGAGCATAAAGAGCTGAAGAAGAGGGTGATGTATCGGAAGGTGTTGAAGACGAGGTTACTGAAGATGGTGGAGAAGAGCGTCAACATAACCGGGGCAGGTTTGGGCGTGGTAATGGGAATAGAGAAGCTAGGAGGGGAAGGCCTGGAAGGGATGATGATTTGGGGAGTATAAAGGTGACCATACCTTCTTTTCAGGGGAGAAATGAACCTGAAGTCTATTTGGAGTGGGAGCAAAAGATAGAGATGGTGTTCGAGTGTCATAACTACTCGGAGATGAAGAAGGTGAAGCTCGCAGCGATTGAGTTCACTGATTATGCCATAATATGGTGGGATCAGTTGTTGAAAGAAAGGAGGAGAAATAGAGAGCGCACGGTGGAGACATGGGAGGAGATGAAAGCCATCATGAGGCGGCGATTCATTCCAAGTTATTACCATCGGGAGTTGTACAACAAATTGCAGCGTCTAACTCAAGGAATAAAGAGTGTAGATGAGTATTTCAAGGAGATGGAGGTGGCAATGATAAGGGCAAACGTGGTGGAGGACAGAGAAGCAACGATGGCCAGATTCTTGCATGGACTAAATCGTGAGATAGCGGATGTCGTGGAGATGCAACATCACGTGGAGTTGACCGATATGGTGCACCAAGCCATCAAAGCGGAGCAGCAACTAAAGCGAAGGAACATGGCTAGGAGAGGACCAAGTATGTCGTCAACAAATTCGTGGAGGGCAGCCTCTAGACGAGATGAATTTCAAGCAAACAAGCCTAAATTTGACACTTTGAAAAACGTCGTACAACAACAAGGTAACAAAGAGGCTAATTCTACTAAAACACGTGATATAAAGTGTTTCAAATGTAGAGGTTCAGGACATATAGCCAGCGAGTGCCCAAACAAGAGGGTTATGGTGATAAACGCACAAGGTCAGCTTGAGTCGGAGGATGAGGAAGATGAAGTAGATGAGGACATGCCACCACTTGAGGATTGCAGCGATGGTGAATACCCAGTCGATGGAGAACTAATAGTGGCGAGGAGAGCTCTTAGTGCACAAGTGAAGAAAGAAGAAAATAATCAGCGCGAGAATTTGTTTCATACTCGATGCTTCGTGAACCGGAAAGTGTGTAGTGTGATTATTGATGGAGGAAGTTGCACGAATGTCGCGAGCAATGAACTTGTCGAGAAATTGGCGCTGCCTACCTTGAAGCATCCACGACCCTACCGTCTTTAATGGCTTAATGATAGTGGAAACATCAAGGTGACAAAACAAGTTCTTGTGGCATTTTCGATTGGCAAGTATGAAGATCAGGTGCTTTGTGATGTGGTACCGATGGAAGCTTGCCACATGCTTTTGGGGAGGCCATGGCAATTTGATAGGAGGGTCTCACATGATGGTTTCACCAATCGATACTCTTTTACTCTTAAAGAGCAACCTGTTACACTTGTACCATTAAGTCCCAATCAAGTTCTTGCTGATCAATTGAAATTACAAACAAAAAGAGAAAAAGAAAAAGAAAAAGAAAAAGAAAAAGAAAAAGAAAGAGAAAAAGAAAAGGAAAGAGAAAAAGATGAAAAAAAAGGAATTTGAAAAGAAAGAGAGAAACATGAGTGAAAAAGTTAGTCTCATGGCAAAAAAAAGTGAGATCAAGAGGGCATTATTCACCCATCAGCCCCTTATAGTACTCATGTACAAGGAGGCCTTTTTATGTACTGATGATCTTGCCGGATCTTTGCCGAGCAACGTTTTCTCTCTTTTGCAGGAATTTGTAGATGTGTTTCCGGAAGAGGTACCTCCTGGTTTACCTCCTATTCGAGGGATCGAACATCAAATCGACTTTGTTCCTGGCTCCACAATTCCAAATCGACCAGCCTATAGAAGTAATCCGGAGGAGACTAAGGAACTTGAGCGGCAAGTCAGTGAGCTAATGGAGAAGGGACATGTGAGAGAAAGCATGAGTCCGTGTGCTGTTCCGGTGATTCTAGTGCCGAAGAAGGATGGGACATGGAGAATGTGTGTTGATTGTCGAGCCATCAACAACATCACGGTAAAGTATCGACATCCTATTCCTCGTTTAGATGATATGCTGGATGAATTGCATGGATCATGTGTGTTTTCTAAAATTGATCTTAAGAGTGGATATCATCAGATTAGAATGAAAGAAGGAGATGAGTGGAAAACTGCATTTAAGACAAAATATGGATTGTATGAATGGTTAGTTATGCCTTTTGGGTTAACCAATGCCCCGAGTACATTCATGAGACTTATGAACCATGTTTTACGTACTTTCCTTGGACATTTTGTTGTTGTCTACTTTGATGATATTCTGATTTATAGTAAAAACCTTGAGGATCATGTTGCACATCTAAAATTGGTTTTAGAAGTTTTGAGGAAAGAAAGCTTATTTGGAAATCTTAAGAAATGTACATTTTGCACGGATAAGCTTGTGTTTCTTGGTTTTGTTGTAAGTGCTAAAGGGATTGAAGTTGATGAGGAAAAGGTGAAGGCAATTCACGATTGGCCAACGCCTACTTCGGTAAGTCAGGTAAGAAGTTTTCATGGTTTGGCTAGTTTTTATCGACGATTTGTTCGAGACTTTAGTAGCCTTGCAGCGCCGCTAACCGAAGTCATCAAGAAGAACATCACATTTAAATGGGGAGCTGAGCAAGAAAAGGCATTCAGACTGATCAAGAAAAAATTAACTAACGCTCCTTTGCTTATTTTGCCTAACTTCACTAAAACATTTGAAATTGAGTGTGATGCTTCAGGTTTAGGAATTGGTGGAGTTTTGATGCAAGAAGGAAGACCAATTGCGTATTTTAGTGAAAAGTTGAGTGGGGCAGCCCTGAACTATCCTACTTATGATAAGGAATTATATGCATTGGTGAGGACTTTGGAAAATTGGCAGCACTATCTTTGGCCTAAAGAATTTGTGATACATACGGATCATGAGTCGTTGAAGCATTTGAAGGGCCAACACAAATTGAATAGACGACATGCGAAATGGGTGGAGTTCATTGAAACATTTCCGTATGTGATCAAATATAAGCAAGGTAAGGAGAATGTTGTGGCAGATGCATTATCTCGCAGGTACGTTCTACTCTCTACTCTAGATTCTAAGTTGCTTGGATTTGAGTACATTAAGGAATTGTATGCTTCTGATTCTGATTTTGGGGCAGCCTTTGAATGTTGTTCTAATGGGGCGAATGACAAATTTTTTATTCATGATGGTTTTCTATTTCGTGAAAATAAATTATGCATTCCTCATTCTTCACTACGTGAACTACTTGTTAGAGAGGCACATTCTGGTGGTTTGATGGGTCATTTTGGGGTAGCTAAGACATTGGGTATGAACAGCATGAACATTTCTATTGGCCCCATATGAAACGAGATGTTGAAAAGATTTGTGAGCGATGCATAACTTGTAAACAGGCCAAGTCTAAACAACAACCACATGGTTTGTATACACCACTTCCGATTCCTAGTGCACCTTGGGTTGATATTTCAATGGACTTCGTTTTGGGATTACCAAGGACTAAGAGGGGGAGAGATTCTGTTTTTGTGGTCGTTGATCGATTTTCTAAAATGGCACATTTTATTGCATGTCACAAAACTGATAACGCATCAAACATTGCTGACCTGTTTTTCAAACAGATTGTTAGGTTGCATGGCATGCCTCGCACAATTGTTTATGATAGAGATGCGAGATTCTTGAGCTATTTTTGGAAAACGTTGTGGGGAAAGCTGGGAACAAAACTATTGTTTTCTACTACTTGTCATCCACAAACCGATGGGCAAACTGAAGTGGTAAATAGATCATTATCCACTTTGTTGCGTTCTATCATTCAAAAGAACCTGAAAGCTTGGGAAGATTGTTTGCCACATGTTGAATTTGCATATAATCGTAGTGTTCACTCTGCAACTAAGTTCTCTCCTTTTGAAATTGTTTATGGTTTTAATCCAATAACACCTTTGGATTTGATTCCTTTACCTATTGGTGAGCAAGTTAACTTGGATGGGAAAAAGAAGGCAGATCTTGTGAAACAGATTCATGAGAAGACAAGGCAAAACATAGAGCGACGGACTGAGCAATACGCAAAGAATGCCAACAAGAGCCGCAAGAAAGTGATTTTTGAGCCAGGGGACTGGGTTTGGTTGCACATGAGAAAGGAGCGATTCCCTGAGCAAAGGCGTTCCAAATTACTTCCAAGGGGTGACGGACCATTCCAGGTTTTGGAGCGCACCAATGACAATGCCTACAAGCTTGACTTACCTGGTGAGTATGGTGTTAGTGCAAGCTTTAATGTTTCTGATCTATCATATTTTGATGTAGGTGATGATTTGAGGACAAATCGCTGTCAAGAGGGGGAGAATGATGCGAATCGAGGAGCTAAAGTGGATGCAATTGATCAAGGAGTTCAAATGGATACAAGTGGACCTGAGATGACTAAAAGAAAACTTTCAAGTGATCCACTAAGTTTGCCTAGTGGGCCTCTCACAAGGTTTAAGGCCAAACAATTCAAAGAGGCTCTAAATGGGCTGATTCAACAAGTTAGCTCATTTGGGCCCAAAGTTGAGGCAAATCTAAAGCAAGAGAGCCTAATTACAATGATTAAGGTTCTACAAGAGTAATCAGAATGCCTAGGTCGTTTTTAGGCATTGGATCCACATTTCTAACAATAAATAAGGCTGTTCACTCTTTTGGGAGTTACTTTTGTAACCACTCAGAATAGTTGGACGAATTTGGGGTGTTTATACCCATTTAGTGTGTTGTTTTGTGTGTTTTTATGTCAAAAACTTTCAGTTTCAATGTTATAAGGGCTGAGAGTTATTTGCATTTAGATTTCAGCTTTTATTACTAGTGTCTTAAATGTTGTTTTTAGAGCTGTTGGAGCAAAACGTTTTTGGCTGATTGTAAAGCCTCTCCAAGGCTATAAATAAGTGTTTAGGAGAATGTAATCAGGACAATTCCCCTTTGAATGAAATATATGTGAGTTTGTGTCTTTCTTGTTCTTGAAAAGACTTTTTGAACTTATCAAGTTTTCTTGTGGCGTTCAGCAACTTGACTTATCATCTTGATTCTTAAGTGATCATCTTGAGTATCTTGGTGTGGCGTCATATATATTGTAGGCTTGGTTCTTATCTCTCTAGATATTGGGTCAAGTCTCAACATTCTAGTCCTTTGCAGATCTTGGGGTCTTTTTCCAATCATTGTTATTGGGTCTTATCACATTTGTTGGTAAGGATCATATCAGAACTTCCTAAGTTTACTTTAATAGGCTCTTCGTTCAGCGTAGTCACATAATCCTTCTCCGTGGGCTTTTTCATTTCTTTAACAACTTCAACACGCTGAACAAGTTCTTACTTGTCTTCTTGTTCAGTCGGTTGTTCCAACATGGCGTAGATGTTTTCCATTAAAAAAATCCACTCTAACTACCTTTTCTTTTGAATCAGACATCTTGGTTGTAATTTTTCTTCAACTTGATCTAATCTCTTCACAAGCTTTCTTGTTTCTTTTGAAACCATATCCTTCATTTCACTCAAAACCTTATCAAAATCCATTTTCTTTTAATAAAACTATTAACAATCACTCATAAAAACCTGGGAGAGTTCTGCGCTCTGGTACCAAATGACGCGGTGCTCGCCGCGAGGAACACGATTTCCAACGAAAGGATCGTTTTCTCCACAAGTTTGGTGACTCCGCGACCCAACGCCTATAGAGACGCAAACCTTGGAATAATGAAGACGCAACAGACAATGGTGAAAGATCATTTGATAAGTCGGGGATTGAATGACGCCACGATCAGATGCGAAAGACCTATTGATAAGTCAATTTGAACGCCACAAGACTCGTCTTGATAAGTTCGATAAAAGGTCATATAGAACTCAATAGAAGACTCTCATTTTTTTTTTACCAAAACCTGGATCCTTTCTCATTAAAATGAAGATGAATTTATAGGCATGAAACAACCCTTCATGCTAGGAAAACCAAAAGCCTCATTCGAATCCATAAACACAATGAAAAACGAAATTATAACCCCCTTAGTAATCAGACCACATAATGACAACTCTTAAACTCAATAAATACAACATTTTGAATTCAGCCTACTAATAAAACGAAAATAAACAATTACCATTTGTTTCAACCAACTAAAAGATACCGATTTAAGGTGAAACTTCATAAGAATCCCAAAACTCATGCCCATTTATAATCTGATGTAGAATAAAACGTTTTTGACTTCTTAACCATCTCTTCAATTGCTTGGATGATGAATTAACCATTTTGCTTCTGGAAGCGTGGATCAGCCAATGCCAAGATTTATACTTTTTTCCATTCGTCTTGGCTTAAACCATGAAAGTCTTCATTGAAGTCTTGAAGTCTTGTATTTGGAATTGGCTCGTTGACATGTCTTGGTGTAGATGCTGCCCTTATCATATCATACTCTCTCTCTTGGAAAAGATTTGTCCTCAAATCTTGCATGTTGTTTGCAGCGATTGGGGATATCTTGAACTCCTTTGATTGAGAGGAAATTACTTCATCCTCCAGGCTCTTGTTCTCTTCAAAATCATTACCTTCAGAGTCTGGAACTTCTAAGTTTACTTTAATAGGCTCTTCGTTCAGCGTAGTCACATAATCCTTCTCCGTGGGCTTTTTTCATTTCTTTAACAACTTCAACACGCTGAACAAGTTCTTCCTTGTCTTCTTGTTCAGTCGGTTGTTCCAACATGGCGTAGATGTTTTTCATTAAAAAAATCCACTCTGACCTCCTTTTCTTTTCTATCAGACTTCTTGGTTGTAATTTTTCTTCAACTTGATCTAATCTCTTCACAATCTTTCTCGTTTCTTTTGAAACCATATCCTTCATTTCACTCAAAACCTTATCAAAATCCATTTTCTTTTAATAAAACTATTAACAATCACTCATAAAACCTGGGAGAGTTCTGCGCTCTGGTACCAAATTACGCGGTGCTCATTGCGAGGAACACGATTTCCAGCGAAAGAGTCGTTTTCTCCACAAGTTTGGTGACTCCGCGACCCAACGCCTATTGAGACGCAAACCTTGGAATAATAATGAAGACGCCTCAGACAATGGTGAAAGATCGTTTGATAAGTCGTGGATAGAATGATGCCACGATCGGATGCGAAAGACCTATTGATAAGTCAATTTGAACGCCACAAGACTCGTCTTGATAAGTTCGATAAAAGTTCATATAGAACTCAAGAAAAGACTCTCATTTTTTTTAATCAAAACCTGGATCCTTTCTCATTAAAATGAAGATGAATTTATAGGCATGAAACAACCCTTCATGCTAGGAAAACGAAAAGCCTCATTTGAATCCATAAACACAATGAAAAACGAAATTATAACCCCCATAGTAATCAGACCACATAATGACACCTCTTAAACCCAATAAATACAACATTTTGAATTCAGCCTACTAATAAAACGAAAATAAACAATTACCATTTGGTTCGGCCAACTAAAAGATACCGATTTAAGGTGAAACTTCATAAGAATCCCAAAACTCATGCCCATTTATAATATGATGTTGAATAAAACGTTCTTGGCTTCTTAACCATCTCTTCAATTGCTTGGATGATGAATTAACCAATTTGCTTCTGGAAGCGTAGATCAGCCCATGCTGATGCAGGGCAAACTGGGCTACAGTTTCAAGAATGTTGAGATCACCGAAACGGAGAAAAGAGTAGTGTTTTCTGAGTGGAATCTACCTAGTAAACAAGACCCACAAAGTGGGGTCTCGGGATTTAAGCCTAATTCTGACGGTGAAGCTTTCAAAATGGACGGTTTAGTTTCTGCCTGATTTTGTAACTCTTCAGTTTTTATTTTTAATTTTCGAGGTATTAATGTGTGTTGAATTGTATTTATTCCTAATTACATTCATCGGTTTTTGGTATGTAAAAGGTCTCAAGATGCACTATAAATCTTGGTGACTTGTTTTGTAAAAGATAGATTTTTGATGAAATGAAAGCTTGAAATATATATGAAAAAAAGTGTGTTTGTGTGTTTAGAGAGGATTCTCTTAGTCTAGAACTTATCAAGAATTTGTGCTCGAAATTCTTGTGGCGTTCGTCCGATTTATCGACGGGAATTCCGCAACCCATCGTGGCATCATTCGATCCATCCTAATTCGAAGGTTTCAAGCACGAAAGATTCGTCTATATCCAAACCTTCCGATAGACGGTCCGCTCAAATTGAATTCCGACGAATCTCTCCGACGAATTCACATCAAGTGGTATCAGAGCCGAAGACGATCGCGAATCATGCAGATTTTTGCTGGATTCATTGACGACGACTCACACGTGTTCAAGATTGATGTCGAAGAAAAAGAATATTTCTTTGATCCAATCGGTGATCCTATCTACGATGAAAGCGACGATGAAGAAGAAATAATTGGTGAGCAATTGAGCAGTCCAAATTTTTATGAAGAACAAGAAGATGACGAAGAAAAACAAGAAGTCGTGAAGATAGCTATCGCTCCAACGATTAATAGTCAAGCCGATCGAGCCCATGATGACTTCGTTGATGTGCCTTTTTTGTTTGAAGTGGTGTTTCGATCATCAGAATTCAAGAATACCATCATCCTCCTTCCACACCACCTAAAGATGCATCGAATTCGAGGACGAATTCTGTCAAACACGGGGAGAATGATGCAGGGCAAACTGGGCTACAGTTTCAAGAATGTTGAGATCACCGAAACGGACAAAAGAGTAAAGTTTTCTGAGTGGAATCGACCTAGTAAACAAGACCCACGCAGTGGGGTCTCGGGATTTAAGCCTAATTCTGACGTTGAGGCTTTCAAAATGGACGGTTTAGTTTCTGCCCGATTTTGTAACTCTTCAGTTTTTATTTTTAATTTTCGAGGTATTAATGTGTGTTGAATTGTATTTATTCCTAATTACATTCATCGGTTTTTGGTATGTAAAAGGTCTCAAGATGCACTATAAATCTTGGTGACTTGTTTTGTAAAAGATAGATTTTTGATGAAATGAAAGCTTGAAATATATATGAAAAAAAGTGTGTTTGTGTGTTTAGAGAGGATTCTCTTAGTCTAGAACTTATCAAGAATTTGTGCTCGAAATTCTTGTGGCGTTCGTCCAATTTATCGACGGGAATTCCGCAACCCATCGTGGCATCATTCGATCCATCCTAATTCGAAGGTTTCAAGCACGAAAGATTCGTCTATATCCAAACCTTCCGATAGACGGTCCGCTCAAATTGAATTCCGACGAATCTCTCCGACGAATTCACATCACATGCCAAGATTTATACTTTTTCCATTCGTCTTGGGTTAAACCATGAAAGTCTTCATTGAAGTCTTGTATTTGGAATTGGCTCGTTGACATGTCTTGGTGTAGACGCTGCCCTTATCATATCATACTCTCTCTCTTGGAAATGATTTGTCCTCAAATCTTGCATGTTGTTTGCAGCGATTGGGGATATCTTGAACTCCTTTGATTGAGAAGAAATTATTTCGTCCTCCAGGCTCTTGTTCTCTTCAAAATCATTAACTTCAGAGTCTGGAACTTCCTAAGTTTACTTTAATAGGCTCTTCGTTCAGCGTAGTCACATAATCCTTCTCCGTGGGCTTTTTCATTTCTTTAACAACTTCAACACGCTGAACGAGTTCTTCCTTGTCTTCTTGTTCAGTCGGTTGTTCCAACATGGCGTAGATGTTTTCCATTAAAAAAATCCACTCTAACTTCATTTTCTTTTGAATCAGACTTCTTGGTTGTAATTTTTCTTCAACTTGATCTAATCTCTTCACAAGCTTTCTTGTTTCTTTTGAAACCATATCCTTCATTTCACTCAAAACCTTATCAAAATCCATTTTCTTTTAATAAAACTATTAACAATCACTCATAAAAACCTGGGAGAGTTCTGCGCTCTGGTACCAAATGACGCGGTGCTCGCTGCGAGGAACACGATTTCCAACGAAAGGATCGTTTTCTCCACAAGTTTGGTGACTACGCGACCCAACGCCTATAGAGACGCAAACCTTGGAATAATGAAGACGCAACAGACAATGGTGAAAGATCGTTTGATAAGTCGGGGATTGAATGACGCCACGATCAGATGCGAAAGACCTATTGATAAGTCAATTTGAACGCCACAAGACTCGTCTTGATAAGTTCGATAAAAGTTCATATAGAACTCAAGAGAAGACTCTCATTTTTTTTTTATCAAAACCTGGATCCTTTCTCATTAAAATGAAGATGAATTTATAGGCATGAAACAACCCTTCATGCTAGGAAAACCAAAAGCCTCATTCGAATCCATAAACACAATGAAAAACGAAATTATAACCCCCTTAGTAATCAGACCACATAATGACAACTCTTAAACTCAATAAATACAAAATTTTGAATTCAGCCTACTAATAAAACGAAAATAAACAATTACCATTTGTTTCAACCAACTAAAAGATACCGATTTAAGGTGAAACTTCATAAGAATCCCAAAACTCATGCCCATTTATAATCTGATGTAGAATAAAACGTTTTTGGCTTCTTAACCATCTCTTCAATTGCTTGGATGATGAATTAACCATTTTGCTTCTGGAAGCGTGGATCAGCCAATGCCAAGATTTATACTTTTTCCATTCGTCTTGGCTTAAACCATGAAAGTCTTCATTGAAGTCTTGAAGTCTTGTATTTGGAATTGGCTCGTTGACATGTCTTGGTGTAGATGCTGCCCTTATCATATCATACTCTCTCTCTTGGAAAAGATTTGTCCTCAAATCTTGCATGTTGTTTGCAGCGATTGGGGATATCTTGAACTCCTTTGATTGAGAGGAAATTACTTCATCCTCCAGGCTCTTGTTCTCTTCAAAATCATTACCTTCAGAGTCTGGAACTTCTAAGTTTACTTTAATAGGCTCTTCGTTCAGCGTAGTCACATAATCCTTCTCCGTGGGCTTTTTTCATTTCTTTAACAACTTCAACACGCTGAACAAGTTCTTCCTTGTCTTCTTGTTCAGTCGGTTGTTCCAACATGGCGTAGATGTTTTCCATTAAAAAAATCCACTCTGACCTCCTTTTCTTTTCTATCAGACTTCTTGGTTGTAATTTTTCTTCAACTTGATCTAATCTCTTCACAATCTTTCTCGTTTCTTTTGAAACCATATCCTTCATTTCACTCAAAACCTTATCAAAATCCATTTTCTTTTAATAAAACTATTAACAATCACTCATAAAACCTGGGAGAGTTCTGCGCTCTGGTACCAAATGACGCGGTGCTCATTGCGAGGAACACGATTTCCAGCGAAAGGATCGTTTTCTCCACAAGTTTGGTGACTCCGAGACCCAACGCCTATTGAGACGTAAACCTTGGAATAATAATGAAGACGCCTTAGACAATGGTGAAAGATCGTTTGATAAGTCGTGGATTGAATGACGCCACGATCGGATGCGAAAGACCTATTGATAAGTCAATTTGAACGCCACAAGACTCGTCTTGATAAGTTCGATAAAAGTTCATATAGAACTCAAGAGAAGACTCTCATTTTTTTAATCAAAACCTGGATCCTTTCTCATTAAAATGAAGATGAATTTATAGGCATGAAACAACCCTTCATGCTAGGAAAACGAAAAGCCTCATTTGAATCCATAAACACAATGAAAAACGAAATTATAACCCCCATAGTAATCAGACCACATAATGACACATCTTAAACCCAATAAATACAACATTTTGAATTCAGCCTACTAATAAAACGAAAATAAACAATTACCATTTGTTTCAGCCAACTAAAAGATACCGATTTAAGGTGAAACTTCATATGAATTCCAAAACTCATGCCCATTTATAATCTGATGTAGAATAAACCGTTTTTGGCTTCTTAACCATCTCTTCAATTACTTGGATGATGAATTAACCAATTTGCATCTGGAAGCGTAGATCAGCCCATGCCAAGATTTATACTTTTTCCATTCGTCTTGGGTTAAACCATGAAAGTCTTCATTGAAGTCTTGAAGTCTTGTATTTGGAATTGGCTCGTTGACATGTCTTGGTGTAGACGCTGCCCTTATCATATCATACTCTCTCTCTTGGAAATGATTTGTCCTCAAATCTTGCATGTTGTTTGCAGCGATTGGGGAAATCTTGAACTCCTTTGATTGAGAAGAAATTATTTCGTCCTCCAGGGTCTTGTTCTCTTCAAAATCATTACCTTCAGAGTCTGGAACTTCTAAGTTTACTTTAATAGGCTCTTCGTTCAGCGTAGTCACATAATCCTTCTCCGTGGGCTTTTTCATTTCTTTAACAACTTCAACACGCTGAACAAGTTCTTCCTTGTCTTCTTGTTCAGTCGGTTGTTCCAACATGGCGTAGATGTTTTCCATTAAAAAAATCCACTCTAACTTCCTTTTCTTTTGAATCAGACTTCTTGGTTGTAATTTTTCTTCAACTTGATCTAATCTCTTCACAAGCTTTCTTGTTTCTTTTGAAACCATATCCTTCATTTCACTCAAAACCTTATCAAAATCCATTTTCTTTTAATAAAACTATTAACAATCACTCATAAAAACCTGGGAGAGTTCTGCGCTCTGGTACCAAATGACGCGGTGCTCGCTGCGAGGAACACGATTTCCAACGAAAGGATCGTTTTCTCCACAAGTTTGGTGACTCCGCGACCCAACGCCTATAGAGACGCAAACCTTGGAATAATAATGAAGACGCCTCAGACAATGGTGAAAGATCGTTTGATAAGTCGTGGATTGAATGACGCCACGATCGGATGCGAAAGACCTATTGATAAGTCAATTTGAACGCCACAAGACTCGTCTTGATAAGTTCGATAAAAGTTCATATAGAACTCAAGAGAAGACTCTCATTTTTTTTAATCAAAACCTGGATCCTTTCTCATTAAAATGAAGATGAATTTATAGGCATGAAACAACCCTTCATGCTAGGAAAACGAAAAGCCTCATTTGAATCCATAAACACAATGAAAAACGAAATTATAACCCCCATAGTAATCAGACCACATAATGACACCTCTTAAACCCAATAAATACAACATTTTGAATTCAGCCTACTAATAAAACGAAAATAAACAATTACCATTTGTTTCAGCCAACTAAAAGATACCGATTTAAGGTGAAACTTCATAAGAATCCCAAAACTCATGCCCATTTATAATCTGATGTAGAATAAAACGTTTTTGGCTTCTTAACCATCTCTTCAATTGCTTGGATGATGAATTAACCAATTTGCTTCTGGAAGCGTAGATCAGCCCATGCCAAGATTTATACTTTTTCCATTCGTCTTGGGTTAAACCATGAAAGTCTTCATTGAAGTCTTGAAGTCTTGTATTTGGAATTGGCTCGTTGACATGTCTTGGTGTAGACGCTGCCCTTATCATATCATACTCTCTCTCTTGGAAATGATTTGTCCTCAAATCTTGCATGTTGTTTGCAGCGATTGGGGAAATCTTGAACTCCTTTGATTGAGAAGAAATTATTTCGTCCTCCAGGGTCTTGTTCTCTTCAAAATCATTACCTTCAGAGTCTGGAACTTCTAAGTTTACTTTAATAGGCTCTTCGTTCAGCGTAGTCACATAATCCTTCTCCGTGGGCTTTTTCATTTCTTTAACAACTTCAACACGCTGAACAAGTTCTTCCTTGTCTTCTTGTTCAGTCGGTTGTTCCAACATGGCGTAGATGTTTTCCATTAAAAAAATCCACTCTAACTTCCTTTTCTTTTGAATCAGACTTCTTGGTTGTAATTTTTCTTCAACTTGATCTAATCTCTTCACAAGCTTTCTTGTTTCTTTTGAAACCATATCCTTCATTTCACTCAAAACCTTATCAAAATCCATTTTCTTTTAATAAAACTATTAACAATCACTCATAAAAACCTGGGAGAGTTTTGCGCTCTGGTACCAAATGACGCGGTGCTCGCTGCGAGGAACACGATTTCCAACGAAAGGATCGTTTTCTCCACAAGTTTGGTGACTCCGCGACCCAACGCCTATAGAGACGCAAACCTTGGAATAATAATGAAGACGCCTCAGACAATGGTGAAAGATCGTTTGATAAGTCGTGGATTGAATGACGCCACGATCGGATGCGAAAGACCTATTGATAAGTCAATTTGAACGCCACAAGACTCGTCTTGATAAGTTCGATAAAAGTTCATATAGAACTCAAGAGAAGACTCTCATTTTTTTTAATCAAAACCTGGATCCTTTCTCATTAAAATGAAGATGAATTTATAGGCATGAAACAACCCTTCATGCTAGGAAAACGAAAAGCCTCATTTGAATCCATAAACACAATGAAAAACGAAATTATAACCCCCATAGTAATCAGACCACATAATGACACCTCTTAAACCCAATAAATACAACATTTTGAATTCAGCCTACTAATAAAACGAAAATAAACAATTACCATTTGTTTCAGCCAACTAAAAGATACCGATTTAAGGTGAAACTTCATAAGAATCCCAAAACTCATGCCCATTTATAATCTGATGTAGAATAAAACGTTTTTGGCTTCTTAACCATCTCTTCAATTGCTTGGATGATGAATTAACCAATTTGCTTCTGGAAGCGTAGATCAGCCCATGCCAAGATTTATACTTTTTCCATTCGTCTTGGGTTAAACCATGAAAGTCTTCATTGAAGTCTTGAAGTCTTGTATTTGGAATTGGCTCGTTGACATGTCTTGGTGTAGACGCTGCCCTTATCATATCATACTCTCTCTCTTGGAAATGATTTGTCCTCAAATCTTGCATGTTGTTTGCAGCGATTGGGGAAATCTTGAACTCCTTTGATTGAGAAGAAATTATTTCGTCCTCCAGGGTCTTGTTCTCTTCAAAATCATTACCTTCAGAGTCTGGAACTTCTAAGTTTACTTTAATAGGCTCTTCGTTCAGCGTAGTCACATAATCCTTCTCCGTGGGCTTTTTCATTTCTTTAACAACTTCAACACGCTGAACAAGTTCTTCCTTGTCTTCTTGTTCAGTCGGTTGTTCCAACATGGCGTAGATGTTTTCCATTAAAAAAATCCACTCTAACTTCCTTTTCTTTTGAATCAGACTTCTTGGTTGTAATTTTTCTTCAACTTGATCTAATCTCTTCACAAGCTTTCTTGTTTCTTTTGAAACCATATCCTTCATTTCACTCAAAACCTTATCAAAATCCATTTTCTTTTAATAAAACTATTAACAATCACTCATAAAAACCTGGGAGAGTTCTGCGCTCTGGTACCAAATGACGCGGTGCTCGCTGCGAGGAACACGATTTCCAACGAAATGATAATTTTCTCCACAAGTTTGGTGACTCCGCGACCCAACGCCTATAGAGACGCAAACCTTGGAATAATAATGAAGACGCCTCAGACAATGGTGAAAGATCGTTTGATAAGTCGTGGATTGAATGACGCCACGATCGGATGCGAAAGACCTATTGATAAGTCAATTTGAACGCCACAAGACTCGTCTTGATAAGTTCGATAAAAGTTCATATAGAACTCAAGAGAAGACTCTCATTTTTTTTAATCAAAACCTGGATCCTTTCTCATTAAAATGAAGATGAATTTATAGGCATGAAACAACCCTTCATGCTAGGAAAACGAAAAGCCTCATTTGAATCCATAAACACAATGAAAAACGAAATTATAACCCCCATAGTAATCAGACCACATAATGACACCTCTTAAACCCAATAAATACAACATTTTGAATTCAGCCTACTAATAAAACGAAAATAAACAATTACCATTTGTTTCAGCCAACTAAAAGATACCGATTTAAGGTGAAACTTCATAAGAATCCCAAAACTCATGCCCATTTATAATCTGATGTAGAATAAAACGTTTTTGGCTTCTTAACCATCTCTTCAATTGCTTGGATGATGAATTAACCAATTTGCTTCTGGAAGCGTAGATCAGCCCATGCCAAGATTTATACTTTTTCCATTCGTCTTGGGTTAAACCATGAAAGTCTTCATTGAAGTCTTGAAGTCTTGTATTTGGAATTGGCTCGTTGACATGTCTTGGTGTAGACGCTGCCCTTATCATATCATACTCTCTCTCTTGGAAATGATTTGTCCTCAAATCTTGCATGTTGTTTGCAGCGATTGGGGATATCTTGAACTCCTTTGATTGAGAAGAAATTATTTCGTCCTCCAGGGTCTTGTTCTCTTCAAAATCATTACCTTCAGAGTCTGGAACTTCTAAGTTTACTTTAATAGGCTCTTCGTTCAGCGTAGTCACATAATCCTTCTCCGTGGGCTTTTTCATTTCTTTAACAACTTCAACACGCTGAACAAGTTCTTCCTTGTCTTCTTGTTCAGTCGGTTGTTCCAACATGGCGTAGATGTTTTCCATTAAAAAAATCCACTCTAACTTCCTTTTCTTTTGAATCAGACTTCTTGGTTGTAATTTTTCTTCAACTTGATCTAATCTCTTCACAAGCTTTCTTGTTTCTTTTGAAACCATATCCTTCATTTCACTCAAAACCTTATCAAAATCCATTTTCTTTTAATAAAACTATTAACAATCACTCATAAAAACCTGGGAGAGTTCTGCGCTCTGGTACCAAATGACGCGGTGCTCGCTGCGAGGAACACGATTTCCAACGAAATGATCGTTTTCTCCACAAGTTTGGTGACTCCGCGACCCAACGCCTATAGAGACGCAAACCTTGGAATAATAATGAAGACGCCTCAGACAATGGTGAAAGATCGTTTGATAAGTCGTGGATTGAATGACGCCACGATCGGATGCGAAAGACCTATTGATAAGTCAATTTGAACGCCACAAGACTCGTCTTGATAAGTTCGATAAAAGTTCATATAGAACTCAAGAGAAGACTCTCATTTTTTTTAATCAAAACCTGGATCCTTTCTCATTAAAATGAAGATGAATTTATAGGCATGAAACAACCCTTCATGCTAGGAAAACGAAAAGCCTCATTTGAATCCAGAAACACAATGAAAAACGAAATTATAACCCCCATAGTAATCAGACCACATAATGACACCTCTTAAACCCAATAAATACAACATTTTGAATTCAGCCTACTAATAAAACGAAAATAAACAATTACCATTTGTTTCAGCCAACTAAAAGATACCGATTTAAGGTGAAACTTCATAAGAATCCCAAAACTCATGCCCATTTATAATCTGATGTAGAATAAAACGTTTTTGGCTTCTTAACCATCTCTTCAATTGCTTGGATGATGAATTAACCAATTTGCTTCTGGAAGCGTAGATCAGACCATGCCAAGATTTATACTTTTTCCATTCGTCTTGGGTTAAACCATGAAAGTCGTCATTGAAGTCTTGTATTTGGAATTGGCTCGTTGACATGTCTTGGTGTAGACGCTGCCCTTATCATATCATACTCTCTCTCTTGGAAATGATTTGTCCTCAAATCTTGCATGTTGTTTGCAGCGATTGGGGATATCTTGAACTCCTTTGATTGAGAAGAAATTATTTCGTCCTCCAGGGTCTTGTTCTCTTCAAAATCATTACCTTCAGAGTCTGGAACTTCTAAGTTTACTTTAATAGGCTCTTCGTTCAGCGTAGTCACATAATCCTTCTCCGTGGGCTTTTTCATTTCTTTAACAACTTCAACACGCTGAACAAGTTCTTCCTTGTCTTCTTGTTCAGTCGGTTGTTCCAACATGGCGTAGATGTTTTCCATTAAAAAAATCCACTCTAACTTCCTTTTCTTTTGAATCAGACTTCTTGGTTGTAATTTTTCTTCAACTTGATCTAATCTCTTCACAAGCTTTCTTGTTTCTTTTGAAACCATATCCTTCATTTCACTCAAAACCTTATCAAAATCCATTTTCTTTTAATAAAACTATTAACAATCACTCATAAAAACCTGGGAGAGTTCTGCGCTCTGGTACCAAATGACGCGGTGCTCGCTGCGAGGAACACGATTTCCAACAAAAGGATCGTTTTCTCCACAAGTTTGGTGACTCCGCGACCCAACGCCTATAGAGACGCAAACCTTGGAATAATGAAGACGCAACAGACAATGGTGAAAGATCGTTTGATAAGTCGGGGATTGAATGACGCCACGATCAGATGCGAAAGACCTATTGATAAGTCAATTTGAACGCCACAAGACTCGTCTTGATAAGTTCGATAAAAGTTCATATAGAACTCAAGAGAAGACTCTCATTTTTTTTTATCAAAACCTGGATCCTTTCTAATTAAAATGAAGATGAATTTATAGGCATGAAACAACCCTTCATGCTAGGAAAACCAAAAGCCTCATTCGAATCCATAAACACAATGAAAAACGAAATTATAACCCCCTTAGTAATCAGACCACATAATGACAACTCTTAAACTCAATAAATACAACATTTTGAATTCAGCCTACTAATAAAACGAAAATAAACAATTACCATTTGTTTCAACCAACTAAAAGATACCGATTTAAGGTGAAACTTCATAAAAATCCCAAAACTCATGCCTATTTATAATCTGATGTAGAATAAAACGTTTTTGGCTTCTTAACCATCTCTTCAATTGCTTGGATGATGAATTAACCATTTTGCTTCTGGAAGCGTGGATCAGCCAATGCCAAGATTTATACTTTTTCAATTCGTCTTGGCTTAAACCATGAAAGTCTTCATTGAAGTCTTGAAGTCTTGTATTTGGAATTGGCTCGTTGACATGTCTTGGTGTAGACGCTGCCCTTATCATATCATACTCTCTCTCTTGGAAATGATTTGTCCTCAAATCTTGCATGTTGTTTGCAGCGATTGGGGATATCTTGAACTCCTTTGATTGAGAGGAAATTACTTCATCCTCCAGGCTCTTGTTCTCTTCAAAATCATTACCTTCAGAGTCTGGAACTTCTAAGTTTACTTTAATAGGCTCTTCGTTCAGCGTAGTCACATAATCCTTCTCCGTGGGCTTTTTCATTTCTTTAACAACTTCAACACGCTGAACAAGTTCTTCCTTGTCTTCTTGTTCAGTCGGTTGTTCCAACATGGCGTAGATGTTTTCCATTAAAAAAATCCACTCTAACTTCCTTTTCTTTTGAATCAGACTTCTTGGTTGTAATTTTTCTTCAAGTTGATCTAATCTCTTCACAAGCTTTCTTGTTTCTTTTGAAACCATATCCTTCATTTCACTCAAAACCTTATCAAAATCCATTTTCTTTTAATAAAACTATTAACAATCACTCATAAAAACCTGGGAGAGTTCTGCGCTCTGGTACCAAATGACGCGGTGCTCGCTGCGAGGAACACGATTTCCAACGAAAGGATCGTTTTCTCCACAAGTTTGGTGACTCCGCGACCCAACGCCTATAGAGACGCAAACCTTGGAATAATGAAGACGCAACAGACAATGGTGAAAGATCGTTTGATAAGTCGGGGATTGAATGACGCCACGATCAGATGCGAAAGACCTATTGATAAGTCAATTTGAACGCCACAAGACTCGTCTTGATAAGTTCGATAAAAGTTCATATAGAACTCAAGAGAAGACTCTCATTTTTTTTTATCAAAACCTGGATCCTTTCTCATTAAAATGAAGATGAATTTATAGGCATGAAACAACCCTTCATGCTAGGAAAACCAAAAGCCTCATTCGAATCCATAAACACAATGAAAAACGAAATTATAACCCCCTTAGTAATCAGACCACATAATGACAACTCTTAAACTCAATAAATACAACATTTTGAATTCAGCCTACTAATAAAACGAAAATAAACAATTACCATTTGTTTCAACCAACTAAAAGATACCGATTTAAGGTGAAACTTCATAAGAATCCCAAAACTCATGCCTATTTATAATCTGATGTAGAATAAAACGTTTTTGGCTTCTTAACCATCTCTTCAATTGCTTGGATGATGAATTAACCATTTTGCTTCTGGAAGCGTGGATCAGCCAATGCCAAGATTTATACTTTTTCCATTCGTCTTGGCTTAAACCATGAAAGTCTTCATTGAAGTCTTGAAGTCTTGTATTTGGAATTGGCTCGTTGACATGTCTTGGTGTAGACGCTGCCCTTATCATATCATACTCTCTCTCTTGGAAATGATTTGTCCTCAAATCTTGCATGTTGTTTGCAGCGATTGGGGATATCTTGAACTCCTTTGATTGAGAGGAAATTACTTCATCCTCCAGGCTCTTGTTCTCTTCAAAATCATTACCTTCAGAGTCTGGAACTTCTAAGTTTACTTTAATAGGCTCTTCGTTCAGCGTAGTCACATAATCCTTCTCCGTGGGCTTTTTCATTTCTTTAACAACTTCAACACGCTGAACAAGTTCTTCCTTGTCTTCTTGTTCAGTCGGTTGTTCCAACATGGCGTAGATGTTTTCCATTAAAAAAATCCACTCTAACTTCCTTTTCTTTTGAATCAGACTTCTTGGTTGTAATTTTTCTTCAACTTGATCTAATCTCTTCACAAGCTTTCTTGTTTCTTTTGAAACCATATCCTTCATTTCACTCAAAACCTTATCAAAATCCATTTTCTTTTAATAAAACTATTAACAATCACTCATAAAAACCTGGGAGAGTTCTGCGCTCTGGTACCAAATGACGCGGTGCTCGCTGCGAGGAACACGATTTCCAACGAAAGGATCGTTTTCTCCACAAGTTTGGTGACTCCGCGACCCAACGCCTATAGAGACGCAAACCTTGGAATAATGAAGACGCAACAGACAATGGTGAAAGATCGTTTGATAAGTCGGGGATTGAATGACGCCACGATCAGATGCGAAAGACCTATTGATAAGTCAATTTGAACGCCACAAGACTCGTCTTGATAAGTTCGATAAAAGTTCATATAGAACTCAAGAGAAGACTCTCATTTTTTTTTATCAAAACCTGGATCCTTTCTCATTAAAATGAAGATGAATTTATAGGCATGAAACAACCCTTCATGCTAGGAAAACCAAAAGCCTCATTCGAATCCATAAACACAATGAAAAACGAAATTATAACCCCCATAGTAATCAGACCACATAATGACACCTCTTAAACCCAATAAATACAACATTTTGAATTCAGCCTACTAATAAAACGAAAATAAACAATTACCATTTGTTTCAGCCAACTAAAAGATACCGATTTAAGGTGAAACTTCATAAGAATCCCAAAACTCATGCCCATTTATAATCTGATGTAGAATAAAACGTTTTTGGCTTCTTAACCATCTCTTCAATTGCTTGGATGATGAATTAACCAATTTGCTTCTGGAAGCGTAGATCAGCCCATGCCAAGATTTATACTTTTTCCATTCGTCTTGGGTTAAACCATGAAAGTCTTCATTGAAGTCTTGTATTTGGAATTGGCTCGTTGACATGTCTTGGTGTAGACGCTGCCCTTATCATATCATACTCTCTCTCTTGGAAATGATTTGTCCTCAAATCTTGCATGTTGTTTGCAGCGATTGGGGATATCTTGAACTCCTTTGATTGAGAAGAAATTATTTCGTCCTCCAGGGTCTTGTTCTCTTCAAAATCATTACCTTCAGAGTCTGGAACTTCTAAGTTTACTTTAATAGGCTCTTCGTTCAGCGTAGTCACATAATCCTTCTCCGTGGGCTTTTTCATTTCTTTAACAACTTCAATACGCTGAACAAGTTCTTCCTTGTCTTCTTGTTCAGTCGGTTGTTCCAACATGGCGTAGATGTTTTCCATTAAAAAAATCCACTCTAACTTCCTTTTCTTTTGAATCAGACTTCTTGGTTGTAATTTTTCTTCAACTTGATCTAATCTCTTCACAAGCTTTCTTGTTTCTTTTGAAACCATATCCTTCATTTCACTCAAAACCTTATCAAAATCCATTTTCTTTTAATAAAACTATTAACAATCACTCATAAAAACCTGGGAGAGTTCTGCACTCTGGTACCAAATGACGCGGTGCTCGCTGCGAGGAACACGATTTCCAACGAAAGGATCGTTTTCTCCACAAGTTTGGTGACTCCGCGACCCAACGCCTATAGAGACGCAAACCTTGGAATAATGAAGACGCAACAGACAATGGTGAAAGATCGTTTGATAAGTCGGGGATTGAATGACGCCACGATCAGATGCGAAAGACCTATTGATAAGTCAATTTGAACGCCACAAGACTCGTCTTGATAAGTTCGATAAAAGTTCATATAGAACTCAAGAGAAGACTCTCATTTTTTTTTATCAAAACCTGGATCCTTTCTCATTAAAATGAAGATGAATTTATAGGCATGAAACAACCCTTCATGCTAGGAAAACCAAAAGCCTCATTCGAATCCATAAACACAATGAAAAACGAAATTATAACCCCCTTAGTAATCAGACCACATAATGACAACTCTTAAACTCAATAAATACAACATTTTGAATTCAGCCTACTAATAAAACGAAAATAAACAATTACCATTTGTTTCAACCAACTAAAAGATACCGATTTAAGGTGAAACTTCATAAGAATCCCAAAACTCATGCCTATTTATAATCTGATGTAGAATAAAACGTTTTTGGCTTCTTAACCATCTCTTCAATTGCTTGGATGATGAATTAACCATTTTGCTTCTGGAAGCGTGGATCAGCCAATGCCAAGATTTATACTTTTTCCATTCGTCTTGGCTTAAACCATGAAAGTCTTCATTGAAGTCTTGAAGTCTTGTATTTGGAATTGGCTCGTTGACATGTCTTGGTGTAGACGCTGCCCTTATCATATCATACTCTCTCTCTTGGAAATGATTTGTCCTCAAATCTTGCATGTTGTTTGCAGCGATTGGGGATATCTTGAACTCCTTTGATTGAGAGGAAATTACTTCATCCTCCAGGCTCTTGTTCTCTTCAAAATCATTACCTTCAGAGTCTGGAACTTCTAAGTTTACTTTAATAGGCTCTTCGTTCAGGGTAGTCACATAATCCTTCTCCGTGGGCTTTTTCATTTCTTTAACAACTTCAACACGCTGAACAAGTTCTTCCTTGTCTTCTTGTTCAGTCGGTTGTTCCAACATGGCGTAGATGTTTTCCATTAAAAAAATCCACTCTAACTTCCTTTTCTTTTGAATCAGACTTCTTGGTTGTAATTTTTCTTCAAGTTGATCTAATCTCTTCACAAGCTTTCTTGTTTCTTTTGAAACCATATCCTTCATTTCACTCAAAACCTTATCAAAATCCATTTTCTTTTAATAAAACTATTAACAATCACTCATAAAAACCTGGGAGAGTTCTGCGCTCTGGTACCAAATGACGCGGTGCTCGCTGCGAGGAACACGATTTCCAACGAAAGGATCGTTTTCTCCACAAGTTTGGTGACTCCGCGACCCAACGCCTATAGAGACGCAAACCTTGGAATAATGAAGACGCAACAGACAATGGTGAAAGATCGTTTGATAAGTCGGGGATTGAATGACGCCACGATCAGATGCGAAAGACCTATTGATAAGTCAATTTGAACGCCACAAGACTCGTCTTGATAAGTTCGATAAAAGTTCATATAGAACTCAAGAGAAGACTCTCATTTTTTTTTATCAAAACCTGGATCCTTTCTCATTAAAATGAAGATGAATTTATAGGCATGAAACAACCCTTCATGCTAGGAAAACCAAAAGCCTCATTCGAATCCATAAACACAATGAAAAACGAAATTATAACCCCCTTAGTAATCAGACCACATAATGACAACTCTTAAACTCAATAAATACAACATTTTGAATTCAGCCTACTAATAAAACGAAAATAAACAATTACCATTTGTTTCAACCAACTAAAAGATACCGATTTAAGGTGAAACTTCATAAGAATCCCAAAACTCATGCCTATTTATAATCTGATGTAGAATAAAACGTTTTTGGCTTCTTAACCATCTCTTCAATTGCTTGGATGATGAATTAACCATTTTGCTTCTGGAAGCGTGGATCAGCCAATGCCAAGATTTATACTTTTTCCATTCGTCTTGGCTTAAACCATGAAAGTCTTCATTGAAGTCTTGAAGTCTTGTATTTGGAATTGGCTCGTTGACATGTCTTGGTGTAGACGCTGCCCTTATCATATCATACTCTCTCTCTTGGAAATGATTTGTCCTCAAATCTTGCATGTTGTTTGCAGCGATTGGGGATATCTTGAACTCCTTTGATTGAGAGGAAATTACTTCATCCTCCAGGCTCTTGTTCTCTTCAAAATCATTACCTTCAGAGTCTGGAACTTCTAAGTTTACTTTAATAGGCTCTTCGTTCAGCGTAGTCACATAATCCTTCTCCGTGGGCTTTTTCATTTCTTTAACAACTTCAACACGCTGAACAAGTTCTTCCTTGTCTTCTTGTTCAGTCGGTTGTTCCAACATCGCGTAGATGTTTTCCATTAAAAAAATCCACTCTGACCTCCTTTTCTTTTCTATCAGACTTCTTGTGTTGTAATTTTTCTTCAACTTGATCTAATCTCTTCACAATATTTCTCGTTTCTTTTGAAACCATATCCTTCATTTCACTCAAAACCTTATCAAAATCCATTTTCTTTTAATAAAACTATTAACAATCACTCATAAAAACCTGGGAGAGTTCTGCGCTCTGGTACCAAATGACGCGGTGCTCGCTGCGAGGAACACGATTTCCAATGAAAGGATCGTTTTCTCCACAAGTTTGGTGACTCCGCGACCCAACGCCTATAGAGACGCAAACCTTGGAATAATGAAGACGCAACAGACAATGGTGAAAGATCGTTTGATAAGTCGGGGATTGAATGACGCCACGATCAGATGCGAAAGACCTATTGATAAGTCAATTTGAACGCCACAAGACTCGTCTTGATAAGTTCGATAAAAGTTCATATAGAACTCAAGAGAAGACTCTCATTTTTTTTTATCAAAACCTGGATCCTTTCTCATTAAAATGAAGATGAATTTATAGGCATGAAACAACCCTTCATGCTAGGAAAACCAAAAGCCTCATTCGAATCCATAAACACAATGAAAAACGAAATTATAACCCCCATAGTAATCAGACCACATAATGACACCTCTTAAACCCAATAAATACAACATTTTGAATTCAGCCTACTAATAAAACGAAAATAAACAATTACCATTTGTTTCAGCCAACTAAAAGATACCGATTTAAGGTGAAACTTCATAAGAATCCCAAAACTCATGCCCATTTATAATCTGATGTAGAATAAAACGTTTTTGGCTTCTTAACCATCTCTTCAATTGCTTGGATGATGAATTAACCAATTTGCTTCTGGAAGCGTAGATCAGCCCATGCCAAGATTTATACTTTTTCCATTCGTCTTGGGTTAAACCATGAAAGTCTTCATTGAAGTCTTGTATTTGGAATTGGCTCGTTGACATGTCTTGGTGTAGACGCTGCCCTTATCATATCATACTCTCTCTCTTGGAAATGATTTGTCCTCAAATCTTGCATGTTGTTTGCAGCGATTGGGGATATCTTGAACTCCTTTGATTGAGAAGAAATTATTTCGTCCTCCAGGGTCTTGTTCTCTTCAAAATCATTACCTTCAGAGTCTGGAACTTCTAAGTTTACTTTAATAGGCTCTTCGTTCAGCGTAGTCACATAATCCTTCTCCGTGGGCTTTTTCATTTCTTTAACAACTTCAACACGCTGAACAAGTTCTTCCTTGTCTTCTTGTTCAGTCGGTTGTTCCAACATGGCGTAGATGTTTTCCATTAAAAAAATCCACTCTAACTTCCTTTTCTTTTGAATCAGACTTCTTGGTTGTAATTTTTCTTCAACTTGATCTAATCTCTTCACAAGCTTTCTTGTTTCTTTTGAAACCATATCCTTCATTTCACTCAAAACCTTATCAAAATCCATTTTCTTTTAATAAAACTATTAACAATCACTCATAAAAACCTGGGAGAGTTCTGCACTCTGGTACCAAATGACGCGGTGCTCGCTGCGAGGAACACGATTTCCAACGAAAGGATCGTTTTCTCCACAAGTTTGGTGACTCCGCGACCCAACGCCTATAGAGACGCAAACCTTGGAATAATGAAGACGCAACAGACAATGGTGAAAGATTGTTTGATAAGTCGGGGATTGAATGACGCCACGATCAGATGCGAAAGACCTATTGATAAGTCAATTTGAACGCCACAAGACTCGTCTTGATAAGTTCGATAAAAGTTCATATAGAACTCAAGAGAAGACTCTCATTTTTTTTTATCAAAACCTGGATCCTTTCTCATTAAAATGAAGATGAATTTATAGGCATGAAACAACCCTTCATGCTAGGAAAACCAAAAGCCTCATTCGAATCCATAAACACAATGAAAAACGAAATTATAACCCCCTTAGTAATCAGACCACATAATGACAACTCTTAAACTCAATAAATACAACATTTTGAATTCAGCCTACTAATAAAACGAAAATAAACAATTACCATTTGTTTCAACCAACTAAAAGATACCGATTTAAGGTGAAACTTCATAAGAATCCCAAAACTCATGCCTATTTATAATCTGATGTAGAATAAAACGTTTTTGGCTTCTTAACCATCTCTTCAATTGCTTGGATGATGAATTAACCATTTTGCTTCTGGAAGCGTGGATCAGCCAATGCCAAGATTTATACTTTTTCCATTCGTCTTGGCTTAAACCATGAAAGTCTTCATTGAAGTCTTGAAGTCTTGTATTTGGAATTGGCTCGTTGACATGTCTTGGTGTAGACGCTGCCCTTATCATATCATACTCTCTCTCTTGGAAATGATTTGTCCTCAAATCTTGCATGTTGTTTGCAGCGATTGGGGATATCTTGAACTCCTTTGATTGAGAGGAAATTACTTCATCCTCCAGGCTCTTGTTCTCTTCAAAATCATTACCTTCAGAGTCTGGAACTTCTAAGTTTACTTTAATAGGCTCTTCGTTCAGGGTAGTCACATAATCCTTCTCCGTGGGCTTTTTCATTTCTTTAACAACTTCAACACGCTGAACAAGTTCTTCCTTGTCTTCTTGTTCAGTCGGTTGTTCCAACATGGCGTAGATGTTTTCCATTAAAAAAATCCACTCTAACTTCCTTTTCTTTTGAATCAGACTTCTTGGTTGTAATTTTTCTTCAAGTTGATCTAATCTCTTCACAAGCTTTCTTGTTTCTTTTGAAACCATATCCTTCATTTCACTCAAAACCTTATCAAAATCCATTTTCTTTTAATAAAACTATTAACAATCACTCATAAAAACCTGGGAGAGTTCTGCGCTCTGGTACCAAATGACGCGGTGCTCGCTGCGAGGAACACGATTTCCAACGAAAGGATCGTTTTCTCCACAAGTTTGGTGACTCCGCGACCCAACGCCTATAGAGACGCAAACCTTGGAATAATGAAGACGCAACAGACAATGGTGAAAGATCGTTTGATAAGTCGGGGATTGAATGACGCCACGATCAGATGCGAAAGACCTATTGATAAGTCAATTTGAACGCCACAAGACTCGTCTTGATAAGTTCGATAAAAGTTCATATAGAACTCAAGAGAAGACTCTCATTTTTTTTTATCAAAACCTGGATCCTTTCTCATTAAAATGAAGATGAATTTATAGGCATGAAACAACCCTTCATGCTAGGAAAACCAAAAGCCTCATTCGAATCCATAAACACAATGAAAAACGAAATTATAACCCCCTTAGTAATCAGACCACATAATGACAACTCTTAAACTCAATAAATACAACATTTTGAATTCAGCCTACTAATAAAACGAAAATAAACAATTACCATTTGTTTCAACCAACTAAAAGATACCGATTTAAGGTGAAACTTCATAAGAATCCCAAAACTCATGCCTATTTATAATCTGATGTAGAATAAAACGTTTTTGGCTTCTTAACCATCTCTTCAATTGCTTGGATGATGAATTAACCATTTTGCTTCTGGAAGCGTGGATCAGCCAATGCCAAGATTTATACTCAGTCAAGCTCACTAAGTCGGGCTACCTTCGATTAAGGACAAGCACGAGCACGTACGACCCGAGGCAGCGACATGCGGATGCACCATGAGCTGCGTGCGAGCACCTCACGATCCGACAAGCCACGCACGAGCGGACTCGCTCGAGGCCCCTGAGACAACCATGGCCGAGAAGCCATGCCCGGCATGCCATCAACCCGGTCGGAGGGAAGTTCTATGGCCGAGAGACTTTGGGAGGCCGACTGGCCACCTGCGAGGATGGCCGGCCTCCCATGCATTCCTCGGGCTTCCGGCAATACGCATGGCCCGCCGGCCATTCTCTAGGAGAAACCGATCAAATATATGCATGGCCGGTCGGGCACCGTTCATTGAAGTCTCACGGCCGACCGATCACGCGCATGGCTGGCCGACCACCATACACTGAAGTCTCACAGCCAACGAGCCATACGCATGGCAGGCCCGCCGTCCACTGAAGTCTCATGGCCGATCAGCCTCACGTATGGCGGGCCGGCCATCACCCATCGAAGCTCAAGGGCCGGCCGGCCGCTAATGGCGGGCCGGCCATCGTCTTTGAAGTAGCTACGGCTGACCGGCCATACACAAGGCCGACCGGCCATCTCAAAATGCTCTTCCCGAGCCCTATAAATATAGGGCTCGGCCTTCAACCAAAGGTAATCACAAATCTCGCGTCTTGAATCCCGAAACGCTACTGAACTCCATAGTCACACGTTTTACTCGACCGCGATGATAAAACCCTCTAATGTTGGAAAAGATCTAGGATTAAGAATAATTTATCGCTTCTAGCAAGCGACAGAATATAAAAAATTCTTTAAAACATGTAAAACGATTTTACTACCTAGACGAAAGTGCATGAACATATTATTTAAAATTAATAACTATAAAGAGTTTTCACTCGGTACCAACCTCGTTAGAAGTTTGAGCGTTGAGAAGTCTTTGGAAAGGTTGAATCGCTCGTCTACCGACTTAGCTTGTCTCCTTCGTGTCTTCTTGAATCCGAGTAACCACGATAGTTTCTACCACTACAGTCTTCGAGTTTAGAAAGGATTTAGTGTGTGGGCACTATTAAATACAATGACTCAAGAACTAGACTTAGAGCCAAATAGCTAATACAAAACGCTAGGTCTAATGAGGACCTAGGTCCCAAAACAAAAGAGCAAGAAGAAGAGTGAAAGGGAGAGGAGGTCGGCCAAGTCTAGAGAGAGAAGCTCTCAATCTCAAAAACTTGCTTCAACATTCCGAATGAGATGTGGTATTTATAGGAGGAGGGATTGCCTTGAAGAGGTGGTTTCCTCTTTTCTATTGAATATCACATATGAAATGAGCACAATCTTTATTTCTCATTCCTATCATAATAATACCAAGGTTAGAAATTTGTTTCCCTTTCTCTATGTTGGCCGTCCATGCTAATAGCCATGTGCTATAATTTGTTTCATCTTTTCCTTTTTGGAAAGTATCTTCATACATCAATGTACATAATAAATTCCCTCTTTCTCTATTTGGTGGAGGGCCACGGAATTTAGTCATCTAGAACATGCTTCTAGATGTTTCTTTATTTGTTCATGACAATACAAGAAAAGCCCATGTATTTCACATAAAATTCCATAAAATGAAATTCAATTCTCAAGGCCCGAAACCCAATTTTGGCCATGTGGATCAATTTACATTGTCATCATATGACAATGTCCAAAATCTTATTTAGACATTTATATCATCTTATGTCCTTATGGACAAAATTACCCTTTAGACAATTTTTGTAAAATTCGTCTAGTTCAACACTTGAACTTGTTTTGACATAGCTACTAGATTAACAAATCCTACTCTAATGACTTGTGGTAGTGACCTCATGGATCCAAATGAACAAAGCTTGAGCTAGCATGCTTGGACACAAAAGTTCACAAACCTTTTCCAAGTTCTGGCTCTTGGGATATATCTAGGATTAAAAATAATTTATCGCTTCTAGCAAGCGGCAGAATATAAAAAATTATTTAAAACATGTAAAATGATTTTACTACCTAGACAAAGTGCATGAGCATATAATTTAAAATTTAAAAACTAATAAGAGTTTTCACTCAGTACCAACCTCGTTAGAAGCTTGAGCGTTGTTAAGCCTTGGAAAGGTTGAATCGTTCGTCTCCCCACTTAGCGGTCTCCTTCGTGTCTTCTTAAACCTGAGTAACTACGCAAGTTTCTACCACTAGAGTCTTCGAGTTTAGAAAGGATTTAGTGTGTGGGCACTTTTAAACACTATAACTCAAGAACTTGTCTTGGAGCCATAGAGCTAAAACAAAACACTAGGTCTAATGAGGATCTAGGTGCCAAAACAAAAAGGAACAAGAGAGATAGTGAGAGAGAGATGGGCGGCTTTGTTCTAGAGAGAGAGGCTCTCAATCTCTAAAATTGTGTGTTGTGAATTGTGAATGAGGTGGGGTATTTATAGGAGGGGGTTTTGCCTTGAAAATGTAGTTTTCTCTTTTTCATTGAATATCACATATTCATGAGCAAATCCTTGTTTCCTCTTCTCCCCCCTAGGACGTCCAACTCATGCCATCAAGGCACTTGGATTTGTTTCCTCATTTGTTTTGCTCTCTTTCGCCGCCCACTTCATTTCCTTATGGAGGAAATTTGTTTCCTCTTTTTCTTTTGGCAAGTATCTTCATACATCAATGCACAAAATAATTCTGTTTCTCTCTTGATTTGGATGGTTTTAAGGATTCTACTAGAACATGCTTCTAGATGTTTATTTATTTGTTCATGACAACATAAGAACAGCCAATGTAGAATTTTCATATAAAATTCCATGAAATGAAAATCAACCCTCAAGGCCCAATTCTTTAATGTGGCCATGTGGACTAGATTCATTGTCATCATATGACAATGTAAAAAAACTTATTTATTGACATTCATACCATCCTATGTCCAAAAGGACAAAATTACCCTTTAGCCAACTTTCGTAAAACTTGTCTACTTCAACATTTGAACTTGTTTTAACTTAGTTTTCTCGTTTAACTAATCCTACTCTAATGAATTATGGTAGTGACCTCATGGATCCAAATGCATAAAGCTTGATCTAGCATACTTGGACTCAAAATTTCACAAACCTTTTCCAAGTTCTAGCTTAATGTCAACTGACTCAACTAAAGAGTTGACACTGAGAATCTCTCGGTTCAAATGAATATATTTTCTACTCAAGAATTCTACTTAATTGTAATGAGTGGATCCATTGAATATTATCTATGTTTACCCTTCATGAATATCATCAACTAGATGAGATTTACAAAATTACCATTTTACACTTCTAGTTGTTATTTTCTCAACTCCTTTCTCGCTTGTGAATAAGTTAGAAACAATGCATTGACGAAGAGCTAACAAGTCACATTGATTCATCCAAAAGAGTCATGACTCAATTTGGACACTGGCCAGTTTATTTATTCACATTCCAAGGAACAAAGCATGAGATGATATACATTGCATTTCAGCAATCTTGTACATGAACCAATGTTGGTGCCTTTGCAAACCAAGATCTCAAGTTCGATGACTCCGGGACCCAACGCCTAGAGAGACGCGAACCTTGGAATAATGAGGACGCCACAAACGAATGTGTAACTTCGCTTGATAAGTTGGGGAAGAACGTCACAAGGAATACCTTGATAAGTTCAGAAGTTTCTTAAAGAAACAAAGAGTATTCTCTCACCTTTTTTTTTTTTATCAAAAACGTATTCTCCCCTTCTCATTCATGAAACCTTCTTAAATAAGGAAAATACAAAGCAAATTCGGAGTTCTTATTTGCCCTAAGTTAGGTGGGCCTAGAAGACATTATTTAGGCCTAATAACATTAAAATTAAAAGGTTAACTTACTACCTAATACATCTGGGCTTCATTTGACATAAATAAAGCCCAAAAACACTAAAAGACTCCAACTTACCCCATTGTTTTTTGCTACAAAAATAACAAATAAATAACTCAAACAATAATAAGTTAAATGAGCCTTCTTCAATAACAGCTTGAATGACGTGAATAAGCTCTCCTCTTCTTCGATTCTCATTTTCCTTGCTCTCGTCTTTGTATTTCTTCCATTCATCTTTGCTTAAGCTATGAAACTCTTCTTTGAAGTCTTCAACTCTTAAATTTGGCATTGACAAACGCCTTTGTTTCTTACATAATTTTGTTCTTACAGTGTCTCTAGAAGTGTACTGGTCAATTCTATACATTCAGAAGATACCTAGGATGAACTATAGAGTCTTAAACTCTATATGCCTTATAACCAGACATCATAGATTATCCTAAAAATCATACTGAGATCAATAGGCCTTTGATCCTTAGATTGTAAATATACTGTTTTAAGTAAACTATGAAGAGTTTGTTCATGCAAATCTATATTTGACTCTTCATTTATTGGTAGGTTTGTTTAAGGACTAAAGACTATAGTTTATCATAAAGCTTCAAACAGACAAGGAAGAATGAATGAACGTTTCAATTTTTATTAATTATTCAGCAGTTACAAGCAAGAGTCTTTATGAGACTTTATTACATCAAATGTACATAAGTAATGACTACGACTCTTCTTGTGGGAACCATTGACAACACTAGCTTAATGTCAACTGACTCAACTAAAGAGTTGACACTGAGAATCTCTCGGTTCAAATGAATATATTTTCTACTTAAAATTTTACTTAATTGTGATGAGTGGATCCATTGAATATTATATATGTTTACCCTTCATGAATATCATCAACTAGATGAGATTTATAAAATTACCATTTTACCCTTCTACTTGTTGTCGGTCGTTTTCGGAAAACCCGAGACGCCAAGAAGACACGTTCAAAGGGCCGATTGTCAGGCTGGAGGTCCTGAAGAGCGGCAAGCCTTCTGTCACGAGTCGACTGACAAGTCCTCGTGCCAAATCCTCACGTTCCTCGAGTCGAGCCTCGGGTCGCTCCTCGAGTCGAGCCTTGAGTTGTTCCTCGAGTCGAGCCTCGAGTCGTTCTCCTCGAGTCGAGCCTCGAGTCATTCCTCGAGTGGAAACCTTCATATTTCACGTGGCAAGAATGGTATTTGAAGACCCCTAAAGGCCCACAAGAGTCCGGCAAGACGAGCCATTCGCCGCGCGCACAGCACGCCGCGTCGGCCAGTCATGCAGCAAGCCGCGCGCCGCGCCAAGACGCACCCGCGCCGCGCGCTCCGTGCGCCTCCAATTGATGCTGCGCGCGTTCCTAGTCCCACATGGACGAAAAAGAAGCCTTCTAAGGCCCCCAAACACCTATATAAACCCCCTCCCATTGAGGGGAAAGCCATCCCATTCATTCTCAAGGAACTTGAGACTTCTCTCTGCTTCTCTGGATGCCATCCTTGGCCTGAAGCAGATTCTCCTCGATTTCTCGTTCTCAGAGATTCTGAAGCGCTTTTCGAGGACTCCCGAGTGCCGCCTCTCTTGATCGAACGATTAATCTTGAGCCCACGAGTGCTCTAACGATTTTCGACTGAAAATCGCCTACGCGTCTAGCACCCTAGACGCGTCCGCCATTTCTGACGAGAAATCGCCTACGCGTCCGGCATTTCCAACTAGGAATCGCCTACACGTCCGGAATCTCCGCCACAACAAGGAACTCTTGACTTAGAGTCTTCCACGTCTCCAAAAGAGAAAACACACATTCTCTCTCGCATACGGGATCTCCGAAGTTCTGAGACGTCGCCGAGGACTCCTCCGCGCCTCGGCTCCTTCGTTGAGCACGCCTCTCCACCAAGGCTCCGCGCCTCATACTGCGTCCTGCACGCTTGAACTACGTTCTAACCTGATCCCACGCACGGGTACGTAGGCAGCCGACAACCAAGGCACGGTCACTCCTCCTCCTCACCCCCTACCTCTCCCGAGAGGGGGGTTGATCGGAGAAAACCCTAGCTCGAGACTATCGAGTTCACACTCTTGGCCCGGGTGCGATCACTTGGTCCGGCCTTGGATCGAACCGCCCGAGGTTTTCAATAGTTGTTCATTTTCGTGCGACAACATTTTGGCGCTAGAAGGAGGGGACTTCCCGACCTATTCAGCCCGAAATCCCTTCTGTTCATCTTCTTCTTTTCTTCTGCGAACTCAACTTTCTCGAACTTGAGAAACGATGAGTAGCCAACCACCCGTACGTTCTGAGGGCGTGAACAACCCCGAAAACGTCACTGGGACCAAGAAATACTTCTTGCACTCCCGAGCGCATGGTGACGAAGAGTCGCTCCATGAAGAGAGCTCGACCCGCTCACCATCTCCATCTCCAGATAGCAGGGACCACCGCATCATGGAGTTGGAGGAGAATGTCCGCCAACTAAAGGCGAAGAACGCGAGGTACCACAGCCGACTGGCTGCGAAGCAACCCGCGCATGACACAATGACCCCCAACGGGGATCCTGAAAACCTCAACGAGGAAAGCCGCGACCGCGACCCTGATTACGAGGGTACTGGCGATTCGAAGGATATCGAGACTTCTCTCACGAAGGACGGGGAACACCCCGCCGTGTTTGAAGCCGGTCCTTCGAACTCCCTACCTTGGACAGGCGACGCGCCGGCTGCTTCTCAAGAGGGAAATTTCCGACGTTCGGCCCTCGACCGACTAGGTCAAAGGGAGAATGTTGCGGAGAGTCAGGGCACGCGGAGAACGCGCCGTCGCAGACGAAGCCTGCGCCTCCGTACGACCAGCCCTGATCTTAGGGACCACCTCACCGCCCAACGCATTGAGCGTGGCGATGACCTAAGAGAGCGACTGAGCTCTCGGCCAAACATCCCCGTAGCAGCCCCAACTAACGGGAACCGCCGCACGGGTCAAGGGTCAAATGAAAGACGACAGGTGACTCCTCCCGAACAGGGAGTTACTCCGACTACCGGTCTCGATGTGATCACTATGATCCATAATCTTCGAAATGAAGTACGAGATCTCCGAGAACACGGAATAGGCGGAAGTGCCTATGGGGTCGTCGAGGAGAATTCATCGCCTTTCACGGCTCAGATATTGGCCGAGGTGTGTACGGGAAATTTCAAACTCCCGAACCTCGCTCCATACGATGGAAAAGCGGATCCCGCTTACCATATCCAGCACTATGAAATCTGGATGACGATGCAGGGTGTCGCTCCCGGTGCCATGTGCCAAGCTTTTAGTCTTACCCTCGCCGGACCCGGCTTCGAGTGGTTCAAGAACTTAAGGCCAGGAAGCATCCACTCGTTCAAAGACCTGAAGGACATGTTCCTAGCACGGTTCGCTACATCTATGGTCCAAAAGAAGACCAAGATGTACTTGTGGTCAATCAGGCAAGAGAATGGCGAGTCTCTTAGACGATACCTCGCCCGATTCACTGAAGAATCGAACAAGGTCGACCGCTTTGACGACAAAGACGCAATCACTGCTATCACTGAAGGCTTTCGCACAAGTGACTTCCTTAAGTCCGTCGTCGGCCGTGTCCCTTCTACCATGGCCGAGTTAATGACTCGAGCCAAGACCTTCATGGGAGTCGAAGATTACCTCGATGGCCGCAAGGGCAATAATCAAAGCCCTCACCGCCGAGACGAGCCTAGCAACGAGCAAGGCCACACCCGTAAAAGGCGAAACAGAGGAGGTCAGACTTTTAATAGCCGACCTCCGATGCCCCAGAAGCCGCGACTTGCGGAAGACTTTAAGGGCTACTCGTCGTTCACGCCGTTGAACACAACGCCGGATCAAATCCTAGCGTTAGCGCGTGACAAGTTCACTCCCCCGGCTCCAATGAACAAAGATCCCGCGACTCGCGATAGATCTAAATATTGCGAGTTCCATCAGGAATACGGTCACTTGACCTCCGAATGCTACAATCTCAAAAGGCAAATCGAGGCTCTGATCCAACGGGGTGAGCTGAAAGAGTTCGTGTTACGCATGATTAGCGCTGCAGGCCCCACCTCGAACAAACCACAGTCTGGCAAGGGAGGAGGAACAGCCGCTTCTGCCGACCGAACCACGGCTACTGCCAATGCCAATCCACAACTCCACGTTGTGACCACCATACTGGGCGGTCCACAAGATGGAGACTCAGCCCGACGGCGGAAGAAATTCCTGAGGGCCGCGTCCCAAGGAGACGCTGCTATGCACGTCAACTTCACACATGAAGAACCTCCGTCCGTGCCTCACAAGACGATGTATTTCACCAATGAAGAGGAAAAGCGAGTTGTGCATCCGCATAATGACGCAATTGTGCTCAAAGCCCAAGTGGCTAATAACTTGGTGAAAAGAGTTCTCATCGACAACGGCAGCGCTGCCGACATAATTTTCAAGTCCACCCTAGAGCGCATGAAGCTCGAGGGGCTACGCCCAACTCCGACCCAAACGCCTCTATTCGGGTTCACTGGGGAGAGAGTCATGACCGAAGGCATCATCGATCTACCGGTCACCTTCGGAACTCCCGGAGGCATTGAAGTCGTTCACATGGTCCCATTCCTAGTGGTCGACCAAGAGTCCCCCTACAACGTAATCGTTGGGCGACCCACGTTGAACCAGCTAAGGGCAATCACTTCAACATACCACCTACGGTTGAAGTTCCCTACCAAGGATGGAATCGGCATCATGGCTGGAGATCAATCCCAAGCCAGAATATGCTACGTCCAGGGAATCGATGGAAAAACTGCTAGAAAGACGGTTAACACAATCTCCCAGCTCAGAGATAGCGTCGAGTTGACCAAGGTCCTCCGCGAAGTCCATGATGACACCTGCATGACACCCAAGTGCAAGATAACGACGTCTTCATCCCAAACAGGGAGATACCCTTCAAAGTCTGCCAAGTCATACATGACGGGACATACTACACGGACGAGACACCGATCCGTCGCCTATGGAATGCGGAAAACTTGAGAGACTACTACCACTAGCCAGCACTCCCCCCATTTTATTTCTTTGCTTTCCAACATTCAATAAGGCCTACGAGCCAATGTTTTAGGATTTCAAATTTTTGCAATATTAATAAAGTTCGATGTTTTTCTTTCAAAATCCACTTTATCAAAGATTTTCAATCATCAAAGATTACACTTGTAAACCCAAAACTCGGGGGGCTAGTGACATAGGCAATGGTAAGTACGCTCAAAATCCTCAAGAAAGTACGCTCCACAAAAAGAAAGCACGCTCCGTCAAAACAAAACACCCGAACATAAAACGGGAACAAGCGTGCACGAAAGACGCCTCTGCGGCGCGCCGTAAGCCATCCCCGAGATGCAGGCTAAGACGCCTCCGTGGCGCGCCATAAGCCATCCCAGAGATGCAGGCTAAGACGCCCCCGCGGTGCGCCACAAGCCATCCAAGAGATGCAGGCTAAGACGCCTCCGTGGCGCGCCGTAAGACATCCCCGAGATGCAGGCTAAAGACGCCTCCGTGGCGCGCCATAAGCCATCCCAGAGATGCCGGCTAAGACGCCTCCGCGGCGCGCCACAAGCCATCCCAGAGATGCAGGCTAAGACGCCTCCGCGGCGCGCCACAAGCCATCCTAGAGATGCAGGCTAAGACGCCTCTGCGGCGCGCCACAAGCCATCCCAGAGATGCAGGCTAAGACGCCTCCGCGGCGCGCCATAAGCAATCCCAGAGATGCAGGCTAAGACGCCTACATGGCGCACTTAAGACGCCTACATGGCGCACGTAAGACGCGTAAAGGCGCAACCCGTAAGACGCCTACATGGCGCAACCTAAGACGCCTACATGGCACACGTAAGACGCGTAAAGGCGCAACCCGTAAGACGCCTACATGGCGCAACCCAAGACGCCTACATGGCGCACTTAAGACGCCTACATGGCGCACGTAAGACGCGTAAAGGCGCAACCCGTAAGACGCCTACATGGCGCAACCTAAGACGCCTACATGGCGCACTTAAGACGCCTACATGGCGCACGTAAGACGCCTACATGGCGCAACCTAAGACGCCTACATGGCGCACTTAAAACGCCTACATGGCGCAACCTAAGACGCCTACATGGCGCAACCCAAGACGCCTACATGGCGCGCCTAAGACGCCTACATGGCGCACCTAAGACGCCTACATGGCGCACTTAAGACGCCTACATGGCGCACCCAAGTCGTCCCTCGCGACGCACCTAAGACGCCTACATGGCGCACGTAAGACGCCTACATGGCGCAACCAAGTCGTCCCTCGCGACGCACCTAAGACGCCTACATGGCGCACTTAAGATGCCCACATGGCGCAACCAAGTCGTCCCTCGCGACGCACCTAAGTGACCTACATGCCGCATCTAGGCCATCCCTCACGACGTGCCTACGATGCCTAAAACAACGTACAGAGCCGTCTCTAACGACGCGCTCTAAGTCACCACAAGGCATTGCATATGATGACTAACCGCAACGCACATGAACCGCCACATTAGGCACAGTTCGTGCTATCTCCGCCACCGCCGACTGAGCACGATCACACCCGCCTTGGGAGAGTCTCCATTCCGTGCGAGCTAATCAAAGCTTCTCGTAAAAACTCGCAAACCCCGCCTCTGAGCGAGAACCTCGCTCAGCCTGAGCTAGCTGAGACTTCACTTGAGCAAGCTCCTCCTGGAAGAGTCCCAGGCGACAAATGAGGTCGTGTAGAACCCCCTCGAGTCGAGTCATTCTCCTCGAGTCGAATCTCGCCCCTTGAAACGAGTCAATCTCCTCGAGTCGAGACACGCTCCTCGAGTCGAGTCATTCTCCTCGAGTCGAGGCACGCTCTCCTTGAGTTAGGCCTTGCTGCTTGAGTCAAGTCATTATCCTCGAGCTGAGCCTTGCTCCTCGAGTTGAGTCACTCTCGCCAAGTCAGTCTCCTCAAGTCGAGCATCGCTCCTTAAGTCGAGTCGCTCTCCTTGAGTCGAGTCTTGCTCCTTGAGTCAAATCATTCTCCCCGAGTCGAGTCATTCTCCTCGAAGTCGAGCCTCGCTCCTCGAGTCGAGTCATTCTCCTCAAGTCGAGCTTTGCTCCTCGAGTCGAGTCATTCTCCTCAAGTCGAGCCTTGCTCCCCGAGTCAAATCATTCTCCTCAAGTCGAGCTTTGCTCCTCGAGTCGAGTCATTCTCCTCAAGTCGAGCCCTGCTCCCCAAGTCAAATCATTCTCCTCGAGTCGAGCCCCGCTCCTTGAGTCGAGTCATTCTCCTTGAAGTCGAGCTTCGCTCCTTGAGTCGAGTCATTCTCCTCGAAGTCGAGCTCCGCTCCTTGAGTCGAGCATCGCTCCTTAAAGTCGAGTCGCTCTCCTTGAGTCGAGCCTTGCTCCTCGAGTCAAGACATCCTCCTCGAGTCGAGCCTTGCGCCTCGAGTCGAGTCACCCTCCTCAAAACAAGCCATGCTCCTCGAGTCGAGTCACTCTCCTCGAGTCATCCCCCTGGAGTCGAGCATCACTCATCAAGTCATTCTCCCCGAGTTGAGTCTTGCTCCTCGAATCGAGTCATACTCCTCAAGTCGAGCATCGCTCCTCGAGTAGAGTAATATTCCTTAAAGTCCAGCCAATCTCCTTGAGTCGAGCCTAGCCCCTCGAGTCGAGATTTGAGTCGGCTCCCCGAGTCGAGCCTAGCCCCTCGAGTTGAGACTTGAGTCGGCTCCCCGAGTTGAGCTTCGCTCCTCGAGTTGAGACTTGATTCAGTCTCCTCGAGTCGAGCTTCGCTCCTCGAGTCGAGCCTTGAGTCAGTCTCCTCGAGTCGAGCCTTGAGTCGTTCTCCTCGAGTCGAGTCCCGCTCCTCGAACAAACAGCTGGAGCAACCTGAAGAACAGGTTAGCCAAAGCAGAGACCCGCGCTCGCGCCTGGGGAATAAGGGCCGATCTTCCGAACGCAGACGAAGAAGCGTCACCAAGGCAGGAATGGCGGATGTCCCGTGAGACCGACTTATGCTTGATGCGTGGTCAAACTTTTAGCGTTTATCCCCGAGCAGTCGAAGCCCTCCGGTGCGGCAGAGCCTTCCACCAGGTGCCACTCCGTCTTCTCGAAGCATCAGCCCGCGGCATCAACCTCCGTCTTCGAGACCTCGGAATGAGCACGCCTTTGCAAAATGCAAAAGGGCAGTCGCCTTCCAAGCTGGCCGAGACGGAAGCCATGATCTTCCCCTAATAAGTCACGATTACATAATCGTCGCCCTGCTAGTCACCGTCGAGTCCCATGGACTCCGGATTGATGATATTATCAAGCAAAATGCCATCGAAGAAAGACTTGGGCATGACTTCGCCACAAGATCAACGAGCTGCGACACGCCGGTACGCCTCTACACAAATGCGTGTCCCGTTTGCCCACGCATGTCCCCTTTGCTCCGGGGCTAGAGCGATGGACGCAAACGCGTCTGCCTCGCCCACGTCGAGCTACGTCTCCTATCCGCTTGGATCCTCCTCCATGTGTCGATCACACACTCGTGTCGAGAGAGACGGAAAAGCGAGAGAGAGCACTAGCATTTGCAAGAATATTCTCTATGTTCACAAAAGCTTCGCGACAGCGAAGCCCTGGGAGATAAATTTTCCTCAAACACCCGGCGGAACACAACTAAAAGTTCACCGCCCGGGGCCTCCCGAGCGATAAACTTGGGGGGCTAATGTTGTCGGTCGTTTTCGGAAAACCCGAGACGCCAAGAAGACACACCGTTCAAAGGGCCGATGGTCAGGCCGGAGGTCCTGAAGAGCGGCAAGCCTTCTGTCACGAGTCGACTGACAAGTCCTCGTGCCAAATCCTCACGTTCCTCGAGTCGAGCCTCGGGTCGCTCCTTGAGTCGAGCCTTGAGTTGTTCCTCGAGTCGAGCCTCGAGTCGTTCTCCTCGAGTCGAGCCTCGAGTGGAAACCTTCATATTTCACGTGGCAAGAATGGTATTTGAAGACCCCTAAAGGCCCACAAGAGTCCGGCAAGACGAGCCATTCGCCGCGCGCACAGCACGCCGCGTCGGCCAGCCATGCAGTAAGCCGCGCGCCGCGCCAGGAAGGCAGCGCGCCGCGCCGGGCAGGCGCGCGCCGCGCCAAGACGCGCCCGCGCCGCGCGCTCCATGCGCGGCGCATCCTGCGCCGCGTCCAGGGACCCGTGCGCCGTGCCAGACGACCCGCGCGCCGCGCCCCCTGCGCCGCGCGCTCCGTGCGCCTCCAATTGATGCCGCGCGCGTTCCTAGTCCCACATGGACGAAAAAGAAGCCTTCTAAGGCCCCCAAACACCTATATAAACCCCCTCCCATTGAGGGGAAAGCCATCCCATTCATTCTCAAGGAACTTGAGACTTCTCTCTGCTTCTCTGGATGCCATCCTTGGCCTGAAGCAGATTCTCCTCGATTTCTCGTTCTCAGAGATTCTGAAGTGCTTTCCGGGGACTCCCGAGTGCCGCCTCTCTTGATCGAACGATTAATCTTGAGCCCACGAGTGCTCTAACGGTTTTCGACTGAAAATCGCCTAAGCGTCTAGCACCCTAGACGCGTCCGCCATTTCTGACGAGAAATCGCCTACGCGTCCGGCATTTCCAACTAGGAATCGCCTACACGTCCGGAATCTCCGCCAGAACAAGGAACTCTTGACTTAGAGTCTTCCACGTCTCCAAAAGAGAAAACACACATTCTCTCTCGCATACGCGATCTCCGAAGTTCTGAGACGTCGCCGAGGACTCCTCCGCGCCTCGTCTCCTTCGTTGAGCACGCCTCTCCACCAAGGCTCCGCCCCTCATATTGCGTCCTGCACGCTTGAACTACGTTCTGACATGATCCCACGCACGGGTACGTAGGCAGCCGACAACCAAGGCACGGTCACTCCTCCTCCTCACCCCCTATCTCTCCCGAGAGGCGGGTTGATCGGAGAAAACCCTAGCTCGAGACTATCGAGTTCACACTCTTGGCCCGGGTGCGATCACTTGGTCCGGCCTTGGATCGAACCGCCCGAGGTTTTCAATAGTTGTTCATTTTCGTGCGACAACAGTTGTTATTTCCACAACTCCTTTGTCACTTGTGAATAAGTTAGAAACAATGTATTGATGAGGAGGTAACAAGTCTAAAAGTAAAACAGAGATAAAGAGATGTGCGGAATTGATATTTTCTCATTAGCATCAGACGTGTATTTATACACATTACAAGGAAAGGGAAATAAACAAATAAGGAAACCTAATCCTACTATACAAGGAAACAAATAATCAGCTGTTGACAACTAAGGACAGCTAAGAAAAAACGTGTACAGCTAAGGGAATTAATCCCACACACTAATCAGCTCTAACTAAAAAAGGAGAAAAATAAAGCCCATCTAACAATCAACCTAATGGGCCTTTTAACAATGTTACACGTTAATTAGACTATTCTGGAGAGTATACACGAAATTATCATAATATTTTAATACTCCCCCTCAAGTTGGTGCAAAGATATCTATCATGCCCAACTTGCTTAAAAAGTCTTCAGACTTTGTCTTGTAAAGCCCTTTGGTGAGAACATCTGCTAGCTGCTCTGATGTTGGAACGAATGGCATGCAAATTCCCCCCCTTTCTAGCTTCTCTTTGATAAAGTGACGATCTATCTCCACGTGTTTTGTCCGGTCATGTTGAACCGGATTGTTGGCGATGCTGATGGCAGACTTGTTATCACAAAACAGCTTCATGGGAGCTGTGAACTTAACCCGGAGCTCATTTAAGATGCCTCGGATCCAAATGATCTCACAAATACCTTGCGCCATAGCTCGGAACTCTGCCTCTGCACTACTTCGAGACACAACAGCTTGCTTCTTACTTCTCCACGTCACAAGATTACCCCAAACAAAGGTATAATAGGCTGAGGTTGATCGCCGGTCATCTGAACACCCGGCATTGTCAGCATCTGTGAACACTTCAATCTGCGTCCCATCATCCTTCTTGAATAAAACTCCTTTTCCCGGACTTCCTTTGAGGTAGTGTAGAATGCGATACACAGCCTCTAAATGATTCTTGGATGGATTGTGCATGTGTTGACTTACAAGGCTCACTGCAAATGCAATGTCTGGCCGTGTGTGAGCCAAGTAAATCAATTTCCCAACCAGCCTTTGATACCTTTTCTTGTCTGCCGGATCCTCATCATCATTTGTCGTTGTGAGCTTATGATTTGGATCAATTTCCCAACCAGCCTTTGATACCTTTCCTAGGTCTTTCACTTCAAATTGCTGAGCTAGGAATCTTGTCAACTTGCTGAGTTCAGCCTCATCATCACATGTCATCACAATGTCATCCACATAAACAATCAATATGGCGAGTTTACCATTTAGAGAATGTTTGTAGAACATGGTATGATCACTGTGGGCTTGCGTGTATTGCTGATCCTTCATCGCCTTAGAAAATCTGCCAAACCAAGCTCGTGGAGATTGCTTGAGTCCATACAGTGCCTTCTTAAGAAAGCACACTTTCCCATTGGCCGTGTGATCAAATCCCGGAGGTGGCTGCATAAAGACTTCTTCCTCTAGTTCTCCGTTGAGGAAGGCATTCTTGACGTCAAATTGTCGTAGTGGCCAGTCAAGATTCACGGCAAGAGAGAGTAGGACTCTGACGCTGTTTAGCTTGGCAACCGGAGCAAAGGTCTCCTCGTAATCCAGCCCATAGGTTTGAGTGAACCCACGAGCAACCAGCCTTGCTTTGTACCTGTCAATTTCTCCCTCGGCATTATACTTGATAGTAAATATCCATTTGCAATCAACTGTTCTTTTTCCTGCAGGCAACACAGTCAGTTCCCAAGTCTCATTCTTTTTTAAAGCTCTCATTTCCTCTAAAACAGCCTCTTTCCACTTAGGAATACTTAGAGTTTCATAAATAGAACTAGGTATCTCATCAATCAACAAATTTGTGGTAAAGGCTCTAAAGGCAGGAGACACATTTTTATATGAGACATAATTAGACAAGGGGTACATGGGAAACTTCTCGGCTTGTCTAGTGGTGCAATTTCTGGTTCCTTTTCTAAGGGCAATTGGCTCATCTAGAATTTCAAGTGTACCTATACTCTCGGCTGACTCATCAAGAATGGGTGAATTTGAGATGAAAGGAGAAGAATTACCTTGATCCGTGTTTGGTTCTGATGATGACAGTGCTGGAGTTTCAACTTCACTTTCTGATTGCACTCTTGAGTTAACACGGAAATCAGATATTGGTTCCTCATTTGAATCAGTTCCATTTTCATTATATGATGACATTTCATTTTGATCATTTGGAGCATTTGGGACATTTTGAACACGGCTAGAAATATTAGGCAGATCCAAAATAGGCAGAGAATGATTTAAATCCCAAAAACACTCTTCAATATTATTCTCCCCCTGAAGAGGGATTTTGTCAAAAAAGAGGTTGGTTTTCAAAAAATGTGACATCCATACTTACAAAGAATTTACCCGAGCTAGGGTCATAACATTTAAAACCTTTTTGGGTTGGTGAAAAACCAAGAAAAATGCATTTAATTGCTCTAGGATCCAATTTTCCTCTAGCATGATCATGAACGTGTACAATGGCAGTACACCCAAAGATTTTAGGATTTAGATGTGTGAAACATTTGTTCTCCGGAAAAAAAAAAAATTTAAGTGTAGAAATGGGAGTTTTATAGCTAAGGATTTTGCTTGGCATTCTATTAATTAGATATGTAGCAGTTAACAAAGCTTCTCCCCAAAAACGTTTTGGAACATTCATAGAAAACATTGTAGCTCGAGTAACTTCAAGAAGATGTCTATTTTTCCTTTCGGCAACTCCATTTTGTTGAGGTGTATAAACACAAGAACTCTGATGGATTATGCCTTTTTCATTTAAAAACTCACCAAGGATTTTGTTAAAATATTCTCTACCATTATCAGTTCTCAAAATCTGAATACGGCTATCAAATTGAGTTTCAACCATGTTGTAAAAAATTTTGAAAGTGTTTTCAGCCTCAGATTTATCCTTTAAAAGGTATATCCATGTGGTTCTAGTGTGATCATCAATAAAGGTAATGAACCAGCGAGTATTGGTTAAAGATTTTACACGAGATGGCCCCCAAATATCACTATGAATTAAAGCAAAAGGTTTAGAAGGTGTATATTTCAAAGTATGAAAATAGACCTTTTATGTTTTGCCAATTGACAGATTTCACATTGCAAAGAATCAATATTCTTATTATGAAACATAGAGGGAAACAAATGCTTTAAATAACCAAAACTTGGATGTCCCAAACGAAAATGCCACAACATAATGTCATCAGATACGGAAAATAAACTAGAACAAAGAGGTTTCTGAATTTGTTTACTCAAGGTGGTCTCGGATGTGAAGTAGTAGAGCCCTCCATTTTCTTCAGCACTGCCAATCATCTTCCCCGAACTTAGATTCTGAAAATTACAACCAGAAGGAGTAAAGATGAGGTTGCATTGTGAATCCCTTGTCACTTTATGAACGGATAAGAGGTTATAGGCAAGTTTAGGAACATGGAGAACATTAGAAAGAGTAATGGATGGTGATAAAATAATTGAACCTTTCCCAGCGATGGCTGAAAGAGATCCATCTGCAATTTTCACTTTTTCATGACCAGAACAAGGATAATATGTATGGAAAAGATTTGATGAGGCAGTCATGTGGTTTGTAGCACCAGAATCTAAAATCCAAGGATTGGAGTTTTCTAAGGTTGTTGTAAGGGCTGCTACATGAATACCTTTTTTTAGCTAAGGTTGTTGTTGATTGATGAGAGGACCACATCTTAAGCATTTGCTCTAAATCTCCTTTAGTGAAAGAAGACTGATCTTGAGTTGATGAAGAATTTCCAGTAAAACTGGTATTATTGGACTCGGCCATGGTGTATGATCACGAGTACCTATATGTGTTTTAGGGTTTTGTGTAGCTCTGATACCATAAAAGTAAAACAGAGATAAAGAGATGTGCGGAATTGATATTTTTTTCATTAGCATCAGACGTGTATTTATACACATTACAAGGAAAGGGAAATAAACAAATAAGGAAACATAATCCTACTATACAAGGAAACAAATAATCAGCTGTTGACAACTAAGGACAGCTAAGAAAAAACGTGTACAGCTAAGGGAATTAATCCGACATACTAATCAGCTCTAACTAAAAAAGGAGAAAAATAAAGCCCATCTTACAATCAACCTAATGGGCCTTTTAACAATGTTACACGTTAATTAGACTATTCTGGAGAGTATACACGAAATTAACATAATATTTTAACAAAGTCACATTGATTCATCCAAAAGAGTCATGACTCAATTTGGACACGGGCCAATTCATTTATTCACATTACAATGAACAAAGCATGAGGTGATATACATTGCATTTAAGCAATCTTGTACGTGAATTCCATATCTATGAGATCTTCACAGAGTTACTCATGACATCTTCATAACTTAGTACTTCACCAATAGCTCTTGTCTATATCACATAGTGAATCTAGAACTCTAACTTTCTCAAATGAGAGTATGTGAGCTATGTTGGAATCGATCTAGGGTTTAAGAAAATAATAAACACTTCGGTAAGCGGCAGAATTTTAAAAATTTTCTTTTACAAGTAAAACCAGTTTTTACTAACCTAGACAAAAGAGCAAGTACACGTAATTAAAAACTATTATGAGTATAGAAGTTTACTAACCTTTCTTGAAGTTGATCTTTGAGAAGCTCTTAGAAAGTTGCAACGCTCGTCTCCTCTCGCAGCACGTCCCTCTTTCTTTCCTCGGCACCTCGAGCAACCACGAAAGTTTCTATCACTAAATCACTCGAGAGAAAAGGAATTAGTGAGTGGGCACTTTTAAACACTACGACTTAAGAACAAGTCTTGAAGTCGCAGAGCTAAACTCTAGGTCAAATGAGGACCTAGGTGCCAAAACAAATCGAAAATAAACTAGAGAGAGAGAGAGGAGTTCGGCCAAAGTTCTAGAGAGAGAGTCTCTCAAATCTCTTAAACTTGGATTGAATGAATTGTGAAGAAAAGGGGCTCCTATTTATAGGAGAGGTCTCACCTTCTATTAGGTAGTTTCCTCTTCTATAGAATATCACATATTCATGAGCCAATTACCTCTTTTCCCACTTGAGATGCTCGACCAAGGATGCCTTCTAGAGGGCTTGGATTTGTTTCCATTTTTGTTCCTTGCCTTGCCTTGTCTCTCTCTTGGCCGATTACCCTAAAGCATCATCATGCAAATTTGTTTCCTCTTTTTCTTTTGGCAAGTATCTTGATACATTTATACACAAAATAATCTCTCCTATTTCTCTATAGGGTAGGCGCCCAAACTCATTCTAGAAGGAGCTTCTAGAAGCTTCTTCATTTGTTCATGATAACATGAGAAAGGCCCATTAAGAATTTTCAATAAAATTCTCATGAAATGAAATTAACTCACAAGGCCCAATTATTTCAATATGGCCGAGTGCATTAAGTCATCAAATGAACTTGTCAAAATTTATTGACATCCATTTCATCCTATGTCTCAAAAGACAAAATTACCCTTTTGACAATCCATTTTCGATGTGATTCGTGACAGTGACCTCATGGACCCAAATAAACAAAGCTTGAGCTAAACACTTGGACTCAAAAGTTCACAAACCTTTTCCAAGTTTAGCTTAATGCCAACTGACTCCACTAAAGAGTTGACACTGAAAATCTCTCGGTTCAAATGAATTTATTTTCTACTCAAGAATTCAACCTAATTATGATGAGCGGATCCACTGAATATTATCTATGTTTACCCTTCATGAATGTCATCATCTAGTCGGGATTTACTAAATTACCATTTTACCCTTCTAGCTGTTATTTCCTCAACTCCTTTGTCGCTTGTGAATAAGTTAGAAACAATGTATTGACGAGGAGCTAACAAGTCACATTGTTTCATCCAAAAGAGTCAGGACTCAAGTTGGACACTGGCCAGTTCATTTATTCACACTCCAAGGAACAAAACATGAGGTGACATACATTGCATTTCAGCAATCTTGTACATGAATTCCATATCTATGAGAACTTCACAAAGTTACTCATGACATTCTCACAACTTAGTATTTCACCAATAGGCCCTGTTCGGAATCACATAGTGAGCCCGAACTCTGACTTTCTCAAATGAGAATACCAAGCTGTGAAATGGCATGTCTCATTTCAGGATTAAGGTAAGCATGATGCAGTTCATACGTAGTGACTTCGAGACATAAGAGGTTAAATGGTTTGTTCTTATCTTGTCTCTAGAAGTGCACTGGTCAATTCAGTACCTTCGGAAGATACCTAGAAGAACTATAGAGTCTCCAACTCTCAATGCCTCATAACCAGACATCATAGATTCTTCTAACAATCGTACTGAGGTCAATAGTCCTTTGACCCTAAGATTGCGAATATATCGTTTTAAGCAAACTACGAAGAGTTTGTTCATGCAAATCTACATTTGTCTCTTCGTAAGTTGTTAAGTTTGTTTATGGACTAAAAGACTAAGGTTTTATCATAAAGCTTCAAACAAAGAAAGAATGAATGAACGTTTCAACTTTATTATTAAATGAATAGGCAATTACAAGCAAGAGTCTTCATGAGACTTTATTACATCAAATGTACAAAATAAAGACTACAACTCTTCTTGTGGGCACTATTGCAACAAACTCCCACTTGACTCAAAGAAGATGTGTGTAGTCCTTTATGCCTAATCCCTCACGATGTTGGTCGAAGACCTTGTTCGCTAGGGCCTTGCTGAATGGATCTGCGAGGTTGTCCACCGTTGAGATCTTCTTCACTTCCACGTCTCCGCGCTGTACGATCTCTCGAATCAAATGGTATTTCCTCTCAATATGCTTAGAGCGCTTATGGCTTCGAGGTTCCTTCGAGTTAGCGACAGCCCCACTATTATCACAATAAAGGGTCATGGGCTCGTCGACGTTTGGAACAACTTCCAAATACTTAAGGAATTTTCTAAGCCATACAGCCTCTTTGGATGCTTCACAAGCAGCCACATATTCTGCTTCCGTTGTGGAGTCAGCAATGCAAGATTGCTTAATACTTCTCCACACAACAGTTCCACCATTAAGGATGAACACAGATCCTGAAGTGGATTTCCTGGAATCCTTATCCGCTTGAAAATTGGAGTCGGTATATCCCGTCATAGTCAGGTCAGTACCTGAGTATGTAAGCATCAAGTTCGTAGTTCTTCGAAGATACTTAAGAACATGCTTAACAGCAATCCAGTGCTCGGGTCCAGGGTTGGAGTGGAAACGGCTAACTACGCCAACGGCGAAACAGATGTCAGGTCTAGTGCAAAGCATAGCATACATAAGGCTTCCTACGGCAGAGGCGTAAGGAATCTTCCTCATGTCTTCAATCTCTTGTGCAGTCTTGGGAGACTGGTCCTTAGAGAGTGAAACTCCATGCCTAAAGGGTGTTTGACCCTTCTTGGAGTCTTGAATCGAGAAGCGATCCATCACCTTATCAATATAAGATGCTTGAGAGAGCGACAGGGTCCGGTTTTTCCTATCTCGAAAGATTTGGATCCCCAGAATGTACGCGGCTTCTCCTAGATCCTACATATCGAATTGCTTTGCCAGCCAGACCTTAACCTCAGATAACTTACCCATGTCATTACCAATGAGTAGTATATCATCGACATATAGCACCAGAAACACAACTTTGGCTTCGTGTATTAACTTGTAAACACAAGTCTCATCTATTGACTGTTCAAAGTCGAAGCTTTTCACAGTTTCATCGAATCTGATATTCCATGACCTAGATGCTTGCTTTAATCCATAAATGGACTTAAGCGACTCACAAACCTTGGTCTCTTGACCTTCTTCCACGAAACCGTCTGGTTGAGCCATGTAAATGCGTTCGTCAAGATTGCCATTCAGAAAGGCTGTCTTGACATCCATTTGCCAGATCTCATAGTCGAGAGCTGCAGCTATGGATAGGAGTATGCGGATGGATTTAAGCATCGCGACTGGCGAGAAGGTTTCTTCATAGTCAATCCCTTCTTGTTGGGTATAACCCTTCGTCACAAGTCGTGCTTTGAACGTCTCGACGTTCCCATCAGGACCCCTTTTCTTCTTGTATATCCACTTACACCCTACGGGTTTAATCCCTTCAGGAAGGTCTACAAGTTTCCAGACTTTGTTGACATACATCGAGTGCATTTCAACTTTCATGGCGTCACGCCAAAGGTTTGATTCAGAACAAGCCATCACTTGGCTATAGGAAACAGGATCTGTTAAATCACGTAATGTACATTGTTTAATTGTGTAATTTCGTTCCTCTCTTGCTTATTAACGTGTATTATCATTAAATAGCCCAATAGGCTGATTGTTAGATGGGCTTTATTATTTAGGGTTTAGTTAGAGTCTGATTAGGTTTTCTTGATTGTATGTGTATAAAGACCCCTTTATTTGTTAATGAGAATTATTCATTCCGCATATTATTTTGCTTTTATGGTATCAGAGCCACAAAATCGCAAACCCTTCCCTAAACACCTCTAGAATTCGTGACCAAACTCTCATGGCCGATTATAATAATTCCAGCTTTACTGTAAATTCCTCTAAGTCTGGTGGAATTAATTCTATCAACGCAAGCGAAAATTCTTCTCTTTCCCATTCCATTAATTTCATTACTTCTCATAAGCTGAATGGAAGTAATTTCATGGAGTGGTCTCAGCCGCCAAAGTCTCAACCAGGCAGCCCTAGAGCTTCATCATCAACTCAAGATCAGATTTCCTTCTCTAAAGACAACTTAGAGCAATTGTTTAAGCTATGGTCATCTCATCAGCCCTCATCAAACCTAGCACACAAAGGTATTCATGTAGCAGCCCTAAAAACCACCCTAGAAAATTCCAATCCATGGGTTTTAGATTCAGGTGCTACAAACCACATGACTGGGTCATCTTATCTTTTTCACACATATTATCCTTGTTCTGGTCATGAAAAAGTAAAAATTGCAGATGGTTCTTTTGCTGCAATTGCTGGGAAAGGTTCAATTATTTTATCCCCATCAATGACCCTATTAAATGTCCTTCATGTTCCTAAACTTGCCTATAACCTGATCTCTGTCCATAAATTGTCAATTGATTCACAATGTAAACTCACGTTTGTGCCTTCTTGTTGTGATTTTTAGGACCTAAGCTCAGGGACGATGATTGGCAGTGCTAAAGAATATGGAGGGCTCTACTACTTCACATCCGAGAACACCTTGAGTAAACAAATTCAGAAACCTCATTGTTCTAGTTTATTTTCAGTATCTGATGAAATAATGTTATGGCACTTTCGTTTAGGTCATCCAAGTTTTAGTTATTTAAAACATTTGTTTCCTTCTATGTTTCAAAATAAGAATATTGATCTTTTGCAATGTGAAGTTTGTCAATTAGCAAAACACAAAAGGTCTAGTTTTCCTACTTTGAAATATAATCCATCAAAACCTTTTGCCTTAATTCATAGTGATATTTGGGGACCATCACGTGTAAAAAATATAACTGGTACACGTTGGTTCATTACTTTCATTGATGATCATACTAGAAACACATGGATATACCTTTTAAAGGATAAATCTGAGGCTGAAAACATGTTTAAAACGTTTTACAAAATGGTTGAAACTCAATTTAATAGCCGGATACAGATTTTAAGAACTGATAATGGTAGAGAGTACTTTAATAAAATCATTGGTGAGTTTTTAATTGAAAAGGCATAATCCATCAAAGTTCTTGTGTTTATACACCTCAACAAAATGGAATTGCCGAAAGAAAAAATAGATACCTACTTGAAGTTACTCGAGCTCTAATGTTTTCAATGAATGTTCCAAAACGTTTTTGGGGAGATGCTTTACTAACTGCTGCATATCTAATTAATAGAATGCCTAGCAAAGTTCTTAGCTATAACACTCCCATTAAAACACTAAAAACGTATTTTCCTGAAAATAAATGTTTCACACATCTTTCTCCAAAAATATTTGGGTGTACTGCCTTTGTTCACATTCATAATCATGAACGAGGAAAATTGGACCCTAGAGCAATAAAATGCATCTTTCTTGGTTTTTCACCAACTCAAAAAGGTTTTAAATGTTATGATCCCAGCTCGGGTAAATTCTTTGTAAGTATGGACGTCACATTTTTTGAAAACAAACCATTCTTTGAGAAAAACTCTCTTCAGGGGGAGATAAATGGTAATGAAGAGTGTTTTTGGGAATTAAATCACACCTTGCCTAATTCTGTACCTTTACCTACACGTGTGCCCAATGTTATTTCATCATCTAATGAAAATAGAACTGATTCAATTGAGGAACCAAGTACTGATTTCCGTGTTAACCCAAGAGTGCAATCAGAGAATGAAGTAGAAACTCCAGCATTGTCATCATCGAAACCGAGCTCAGGCTAAGGTAACACATCTCCTATCATCCATAATTCACCCATAGCCATTGAAAGGAGTGATGAGTCAGAAAGCCTAGATGAGTCAGAAAGCATAGATGAGCCTATTGCACTTAGAAAAGGAACCAGAAATTGCACCACTAGAAAAGGTTAAAAGTTTCCCATGTACCCTTTATCTAATTATGTCTCATATCAAAACCTTTCTCCTACCTTTATAGCCTTTACCACTAATCTTATGACTGATGAGGTTCCTAGTTCTATACATGAAGCTCTAAGTAGTCCTAAGTGGAAGGAAGCTGTTTTAGAGGAAATGAGAGCTCTTAAGAAGAATGAGACTTGGGAGATGACTGAGTTACCTAAGGTAAAACGAATGGTTGATTGCAAGTGGATCTTTACTATCAAGTATAATGCTGAGGGAGTAATTGACAAGTACAAAGCAAGGCTGGTTGCTCGTGGGTTCACTCAAACCTATGGGCTTGATTATGAGGAGACCTTTGCTCCGGTTGCCAAGCTCAACACAGTCAGAGTTCTGCTCTCTCTTGCCGTGAATCTTGATTGGTCTCTACGACAATTTGACGTCAAGAATGCCTTCCTCAACAGAGAACTAGAAGAAGAGGTCTTTATGCAGCCCCCTCCGGGATTTGACCAGAATACAAATGGGAAAGTGTGTTTCCTATAGAGACGCGAACCTTGGAATAATGAAGACGCCACAGACAATGTGAAAGTTCGTTTGATAAATCGGGGATTAAATGACGCCACGATCGGATGCGAAAGACCGATTGATAAGTCAATTTGAACGCCACAAGACTCGTCTTGATAAGTTCGATAAAAGTTCTTATAGAACTCAGGAGAAGACTCTCATTTTTTTTTTTATCAAAACCTGGATCCTTTCGCATTAAAATGAAGATGAATTTATACGCATGAAACAACCCTTAATGCTAGGAAAACCAAAAGCCTCATTTAAACCCATAAACACAATGAAAAACGAAATTATAATCCCCTTAGTAATCAGACCACATAATCACACCTCTTAAACCCAATAAATATAACATTTTGAATTCAGCCTACTAATAAAACGAAAATAAACAATTACCAGTTGTTTCAGCCAACTAAAAGATACCGATTTATGGTGAAACTTCATAAGAATCCCAAAAGTCATGCCCATTTATAATCTGATGAAGAATAAAACGTTTTTGGCTTCTTAACCATCTCTTTAATTGCTTGGATGATGAATTAACCATTTTGCTTCTTGAAACGTAGACCAGCCCATGCCAAGATTTATTCTTTTTCCATTCGTCTTGGCTTAAACCATGAAAGTCTTCATTGAAGTCTTGAACTCTTGTATTTGGAATTGGCTCGTTGACATGTCTTGGTTTAGACGCTGCCCTTATCATATCATACTCTCTTTCTTGGAAAAGATTTGTCCTCAAATCTTGCATGTTGTTTGCAGGGATTGGGTATATCTTGAACTCCTTTGATTGAGAGGAAATTACTTCATCCTCCAGGCTCTTTTTCTCTTCAAAATCATTACCTTCAGAGTCTGGAACTTATAAGTTTACTTTAATAGGCTCTTCGTTCAGCGTAGTCACATAATCCTTCTTCGTGGGCTTTTTCATTTCTTTAACAACTTCAACACGCTGAAGAAGTTCTTCCTTGTCTTTTTGTTCAGTCCTATGTTCCAAAATGGCGTAGATGTTTTCATTCCAAAAAATCCACTCTGACCTCCTTTTCTTTTGAATCAGACATCTTGGTTGTAATTTTTCTTCAACTTGATCTAATCGCTTCACAAGCTTTCTCGTTTCTTTTGAAACCATATCCTTCATTTCACTCAAAACCTTATCAAAATCCATTTTCTTTTAATAAAACTATTAACAATTACTCATAAAAACCTGGGAGAGTTCTGCGCTCTGATACCAAATAACGCAATGCTCGTTGCGAGGAACACGATTTTAAGCGAAAGGATCGTTTTCTCCACAAGTTTGGTGACTCCGCGACCCAACGCCTGTAGAGACGCGAACCTTGGAATAATGAAGATGCCACAGATAATAGTGAAAGATCGTTTGATAAGTCCGGGATTGAATGAAGCCAAGATCGGATGCGAAAGACCGATTGATAAGTCAATTTGAACGCCACAAGACTCGTCTTGATAAGTTCGATAAGAGTTCCTATAGAACTCAAGAGAAGACTCTCATTTTTTTTTATCAAAACCTGGATCTTTTCTCATTAAAATGAAGATGAATTTATAGGCATGAAACAACCCTTCATGCTAGGAAAACCAAAAGCCTCATTTAAACTCATAAACACAATGAAAAACGAAATTATAACCCCCTTAGTAATCAGACCACAAAATGACACCACTAAAACCCATTAAATACAACATTTTGAATTCAGCCTTCTAATAAAACGAAAATAAACAATTACCATTTGTTTCAGCCAACTAAAAGATACCGTATTAAGGTGAAACTTCATAAGAATCCCAAAAGTCATGCCCATTTATAATCTGATGAAGAATAAAACGTTTTTGGCTTCTTAATCATCTCTTCAATTGCTTGGATGATGAATTAACCATTTTGCTTCTGGAAGCGTACATCAGCCCATGCAAAGATTTATGCTTTTTCCATTCGTCTTGGCTTAAACCATGAAAGTCTTCATTGAAGTCTTGAACTCTTGTATTTGGAACTGGCTCGTTGACATGTTTTGGTTTAGACGCTGCCCTTAACATATCATACTCTCTCTCTTGGAAAAGATTTGTCCCCAAATCTTGCGTGTCGTTTGCAGCGATTGGGGATATCTTGAACTCCTTTGATTGAGAGGAAATTACTTCATCCTCCAGGCTCTTGTGCTCTTCAAAATCATTACCTTCAGAGTCTGGAACTTCTAAGTTTACTTTAATAGGCTCTTCGTTCAGCGTAGTCACATAATCCTTCTCCGTGGGCTTTTTCATTTCTTTAACAACTTCAACACGCTGAACAAGTTCTTCCTTGTCTTCTTGTTCAGTCGGTTGTTCCAACATGGCGTAGATGTTTTCCATCAAAAAAATACACTCTGACCTCCTTTTCTTTTGAATCAGACTTCTTGGTTGTAATTTTTCTTCAACTTGATTTAATCTCTTCACAAGCTTTCTCGGTTCTTTTGAAACCATATCCTTCATTTCACTCAAAACCTTATCAAAATCCATTTTCTTTTAATAAAACTATTAATAATCACTCATAAAAACCTGGGAGAGTTCTGCGCTCTGATACCAAATGACGCGATGCTCGTTGCGAGGAACACGATTTCCAGCGAAAGGATCGTATTCTCCACAAGTTTGGTTATTCTGCGACCCAACGCCTATAGAGACGCGAATCTTGGAATAATGAAGACGCCACAGACAATGGTGAAAGATCGTTTGATAAGTCGGGGATTGAATGACGTCACGATCAGATGCGAAAGACCGATTGATAAGTCAATTTGAGCGCCACAAGACTCGCCTTGATAAGTTCGATAAAAGTTCATATAGAACTTACGAGAAGACTCTCATTTTTTTTTATCAAAACCTGGATCCTTTCTCATTAAAATGAAGATGAATTTATAGGCATGAAACAACCCTTAATGCTAGGAAAACAAAAAGCCTCATTTAAACCCATAAACACAATGAAAAACGAAATTATAACCCCCTTAGTAATCAGACCACATAATGATACCTCTTGATACGAACCTCGGCCGATTAAGATCCGAGACCCGATACCCCAATAGCACAGCGACGGATCGTCTAAAATTTAGGAATGAAGGTGGATCGAATGACGCCACGAACGGTTGCGAAAGACCGTCTGATGAGTCGGGTTTGAACGCCACAAGACTAGTCTTGATAAGTTCGATAGAAGTTCATAAGAACTCAAGAGAAGACTCTCATATTTTTTTGATCAAAATCTGGATGCGTTTCATTCAGCTTGAAACCTCCTTTAAATAGGAAAATACAAAGCAAATTCGGAGTACATCGTTGCCCTAGTTTAAATGGGCCTAAAAAACATTATTTAGGCCTAATAACATTAAAATTAAAAGCCTAACTTAATACCTAACACATATGGGCTTCATTAAGCATAACTAAAGCCCAAAAACACTTTAAAAAGACTCTAACTTCATCTATTATTTTTAACTACGAAAATAACAAATAAATAGCTCAAACTGCTTAAAATGACGTGAATAAGCTTTCCTTTATTTGCGCCGCCCTTGGCCTCGTGGTTGGGTTTTCTTCTTGCGTCGCTTTTGGCTCTAGCTTTATATTTCTTCCATTCAGCTTTGTTCAAACCATGAAACTCTTTGTTGAAGTCTTGTACTCTTGAATTATGAATAGGCTCGATGAAGCGCCTTTGTTCCTTTGCACGTGGGATCACATCACCTCTTAAACCCAATAAATACAACATTTTGAATTCAGGCTACTAATAAAACGAAAATAAACAATTACCATTTGTTTCAGCCAACTAAAAGATACCGATTTAAGGTGAAACTTCATAAGAATCCCAAAACTCATGCCCATTTATAATCTGATGAAGAATAAAACGTTTTTGGCTTCTTGACCATCTCTTCAATTGCTTGGATGATGAATTAACCATTTTGCTTCTGGAAGCATACATCAGCACATGCAAAGATTTATGCTTTTTCCATTCGTCTTGGCTTAAACCATGAAAGTCTTCATTGAAGTCTTGAAGTCTTGTATTTGGAATTGGCTCGTTGACATGTCTTGGTGTAGACGCTGCCTTTATCATATCATACTCTCTCTCTTGGAAATGATTTGTCCTCAAATCTTGCATGTTGTTTGCAGCGATTGGGGATATCTTGAACTCCTTTGATTGAGAGGAAATTATTTCGTCCTCCCGGCTCTTGTTCTCTTCAAAATCATTAACTTCAGAGTCTGGGACTTCCTAAGTTTACTTTAATAGGCTCTTCGTTCAGCGTAGTCACATAATCCTTCTCCGTGGGCTTTCTCATTTCTTTAACAACTTCAACACGCTGAACAAGTTCTTCCTTGTCTTCTTGTTCAGTCGGTTGTTCCAACATGGCGTAGATGTTTTCCATCAAAAAAATCCACTCTGACCTCCTTTTCTTTTGAATCAGACTTCTTGGTTGTAATTTTTCTTCAACTTGATTTAATCTCTTCACAAGCTTTCTCGTTTCTTTTGAATCAGACTTCTTGGTTGTAATTTTTCTTCAACTTGATCTAATCTCTTCAGAAGCTTTCTCGTTTCATATCCTTCATTTCACTCAAAACCTTATCAAAATCCATTTTCTTTTAATAAAACTATTAACATCACTCATAAAAACCTGGGAGAGTTCTGCGCTCTTGTACCAAATGACGCGGTGCACGTTGCGAGTAACACGATTTCCAGCGAAAGGATCGTTTTCTCCACAAGTTTGGTGACTCCGCGACCCAACGCCTATAGAGATGCGAACGTTTGAATAATGAAGACGCCACAGACAATGGTGATAGATCGTTTGATAAGTCGAGAATTGAATGATACCACGATCGGATGCGAAAGACAGATTGATAAGTCAATTTGAACGCCACAAGACTCGTCTTGATAAGTTCGATAAAAGTTCATATAGAACTCAACAGAAGACTCTCATTTTTTTTTTATCAAAACCTAGATCCTTTCTCATTCAAATGAAGATCAATTTATAGGCGTGAAACAACCATTCATGCTAGGAAAACCAAAAGCGTCATTTAAACTCATAAACACAATGAAAAACGAAATTATAACCCCCTTAGTAATCAGACCACATAATGACACCTCTTAAACCCAATAAATACAACATTTTGAATTCAGCCTACTAATAAAACGAAAATAAACAATTACAATTTGTTTCAGCCAACTAAAAGGTACCGATTTAAGGTGAAACTTCATAAGAATCCCAAAAGTCATGCCCATTTATAATCTGATGAAGAATAAAACGTTTTTGGCTTCTTAACCATCTCTTCAATTTCTTGGATGATGAATTAACCGTTTTGCTTATGGAAGCGTAGATCAGCCCATGCCAAGATTTATACTTTTTCCATTCGTCTTGTCTTAAACCATGAAAGTCTTCATTGAAGTCTTGAACTCTTGTATTTGGAATTGCGCGTTGAGATGTCTTGGTTTAGACGCTGTCCTTATCATATCATACTCTCTCTCTTCGAAAAGATTTGTCCTCAAATCTTGCATGTTGTTTGCAGCGATTGGGGATATCTTGAACGCTTGATTGAGAGGAAATTACTTCATCCTCCAGGCTCTTGTTCTCATCAAAATCATTAACTTCAGAGTCTGGAACTTTTAAGTTTACTTTAATAGGCTCTTCGTTCAGCGTAGTCACATAATCCTTCTTCGTGGGCTTTTTCATTTCTTTAACAACTTCAACACGATGAACAAGTTCTTCCTTGTCTTCTTGTTCAGTCGGTTGTTCTAACATGGCGTAGATGTTTTCCATCAAAAAAATCCACTCTGACCTCCTTTTCTTTTGAATCAGACATCTTGGTTGTAATTTTTCTTCAACTTGATTTAATCTCTTCACAAGCTTTCTCGTTTCTTTTGAAACCATATCCTTCATTTCACTCCAAACCTTATCAAAATCCATTTTCTTTTAATAAAACTATTAATAATCACTCATAAAAACCTGGGAGAGTTCTGCGCTCTGATACCAAATGAGGCGATGCTCGTTGCGAGGAACACGATTTCCAGCGAAAGGATCGTATTCTCCACAAGTTTGGTGATTCTGCGACCCAACGCCTATAGAGACGCGAATCTTGGAATAATGAAGACGCCACAGACAATGGTGAAAGATCGTTTGATAAGTCGGGGATTGAATGACGTCACGATCGGATGCGAAAGACCGATTGATAAGTCAATTTGAACGCCACAAGACTCGCCTTGATAAGTTCGATAAAAGTTCATATAGAACTTACGAGAAGACTCTCATTTTTTTTTATCAAAACCTGGATCCTTTCTCATTAAAATGAAGATGAATTTATAGGCATGAAACAACCCTTAATGCTAGGAAAACAAAAAGCCTCATTTAAACTCATAAACACAATGAAAAACGAAATTATAACCCCCTTAGTAATCAGACCACATAATGATACCTCTTGATACGAACCTCGGCCGATTAAGCTCCGAGACCCGATACCCCAATAGCACAGCGACGGATCGTCTAAAATTTAGGAATGAAGGTGGATCGAATGACGCCACGAACGGTTGCGAAAGACCGTCTGATGAGTCGGGTTTGAACGCCACAAGACTAGTCTTGATAAGTTCGATAGAAGTTCATAAGAACTCAAGAGAAGACTCTCATATTTTTTTGATGAAAATCTGGATGCGTTTCATTCAGCTTGAAACCTCCTTTAAATAGGAAAATACAAAGCAAATTCGGAGTACATCGTTGCCCTAGTTTAAATGGGCCTAAAAAACATTATTTAGGCCTAATAACATTAAAATTAAAAGCCTAACTTAATACCTAACACATATGGGCTTCATTAAGCATAACTAAAGCCCAAAAACACTTTAAAAAGACTCTAACTTCATCTATTATTTTTAACTACGAAAATAACAAATAAATAGCTCAAACTGCTTAAAATGACGTGAATAAGCTTTCCTTTATTTGCGCCGCCCTTGGCCTCGTGGTTGGGTTTTCTTCTTGCGTCGCTTTTGGCTCTAGCTTTATATTTCTTCCATTCAGCTTTGTTCAAACCATGAAACTCTTTGTTGAAGTCTTGTACTCTTGAATTATGAATAGGCTCGATGAAGCGCCTTTGTTCCTTTGCACGTGGGATCACATCACCTCTTAAACCCAATAAATACAACATTTTGAATTCAGGCTACTAATAAAACGAAAATAAACAATTACCATTTGTTTCAGCCAACTAAAAGATACCGATTTAAGGTGAAACTTCATAAGAATCCCAAAACTCATGCCCATTTATAATCTGATGAAGAATAAAACGTTTTTGGCTTCTTGACCATCTCTTCAATTGCTTGGATGATGAATTAACCATTTTGCTTCTGGAAGCATACATCAGCACATGCAAAGATTTATGCTTTTTCCATTCGTCTTGGCTTAAACCATGAAAGTCTTCATTGAAGTCTTGAAGTCTTGTATTTGGAATTGGCTCGTTGACATGTCTTGGTGTAGACGCTGCCTTTATCATATCATACTCTCTCTCTTGGAAATGATTTGTCCTCAAATCTTGCATGTTGTTTGCAGCGATTGGGGATATCTTGAACTCCTTTGATTGAGAGGAAATTATTTCGTCCTCCCGGCTCTTGTTCTCTTCAAAATCATTAACTTCAGAGTCTGGGACTTCCTAAGTTTACTTTAATAGGCTCTTCGTTCAGCGTAGTCACATAATCCTTCTCCGTGGGCTTTCTCATTTCTTTAACAACTTCAACACGCTGAACAAGTTCTTCCTTGTCTTCTTGTTCAGTCGGTTGTTCCAACATGGCGTAGATGTTTTCCATCAAAAAAATCCACTCTGACCTCCTTTTCTTTTGAATCAGACTTCTTGGTTGTAATTTTTCTTCAACTTGATTTAATCTCTTCACAAGCTTTCTCGTTTCTTTTGAATCAGACTTCTTGGTTGTAATTTTTCTTCAACTTGATCTAATCTCTTCAGAAGCTTTCTCGTTTCATATCCTTCATTTCACTCAAAACCTTATCAAAATCCATTTTCTTTTAATAAAACTATTAACATCACTCATAAAAACCTGGGAGAGTTCTGCGCTCTTGTACCAAATGACGCGGTGCACGTTGCGAGTAACACGATTTCCAGCGAAAGGATCGTTTTCTCCACAAGTTTGGTGACTCCGCGACCCAACGCCTATAGAGATGCGAACGTTTGAATAATGAAGACGCCACAGACAATGGTGATAGATCGTTTGATAAGTCGAGAATTGAATGATACCACGATCGGATGCGAAAGACAGATTGATAAGTCAATTTGAACGCCACAAGACTCGTCTTGATAAGTTCGATAAAAGTTCATATAGAACTCAACAGAAGACTCTCATTTTTTTTTTATCAAAACCTAGATCCTTTCTCATTCAAATGAAGATCAATTTATAGGCGTGAAACAACCATTCATGCTAGGAAAACCAAAAGCGTCATTTAAACTCATAAACACAATGAAAAACGAAATTATAACCCCCTTAGTAATCAGACCACATAATGACACCTCTTAAACCCAATAAATACAACATTTTGAATTCAGCCTACTAATAAAACGAAAATAAACAATTACAATTTGTTTCAGCCAACTAAAAGGTACCGATTTAAGGTGAAACTTCATAAGAATCCCAAAAGTCATGCCCATTTATAATCTGATGAAGAATAAAACGTTTTTGGCTTCTTAACCATCTCTTCAATTTCTTGGATGATGAATTAACCGTTTTGCTTATGGAAGCGTAGATCAGCCCATGCCAAGATTTATACTTTTTCCATTCGTCTTGTCTTAAACCATGAAAGTCTTCATTGAAGTCTTGAACTCTTGTATTTGGAATTGCGCGTTGAGATGTCTTGGTTTAGACGCTGTCCTTATCATATCATACTCTCTCTCTTCGAAAAGATTTGTCCTCAAATCTTGCATGTTGTTTGCAGCGATTGGGGATATCTTGAACGCTTGATTGAGAGGAAATTACTTCATCCTCCAGGCTCTTGTTCTCATCAAAATCATTAACTTCAGAGTCTGGAACTTTTAAGTTTACTTTAATAGGCTCTTCGTTCAGCGTAGTCACATAATCCTTCTTCGTGGGCTTTTTCATTTCTTTAACAACTTCAACACGATGAACAAGTTCTTCCTTGTCTTCTTGTTCAGTCGGTTGTTCTAACATGGCGTAGATGTTTTCCATCAAAAAAATCCACTCTGACCTCCTTTTCTTTTGAATCAGACATCTTGGTTGTAATTTTTCTTCAACTTGATTTAATCTCTTCACAAGCTTTCTCGTTTCTTTTGAAACCATATCCTTCATTTCACTCCAAACCTTATCAAAATCCATTTTCTTTTAATAAAACTATTAATAATCACTCATAAAAACCTGGGAGAGTTCTGCGCTCTGATACCAAATGACGCGATGCTCGTTGCGAGGAACACGATTTCCAGCGAAAGGATCGTATTCTCCACAAGTTTGGTGATTCTGCGACCCAACGCCTATAGAGACGCGAATCTTGGAATAATGAAGACGCCACAGACAATGGTGAAAGATCGTTTGATAAGTCGGGGATTGAATGACGTCACGATCGGATGCGAAAGACCGATTGATAAGTCAATTTGAACGCCACAAGACTCGCCTTGATAAGTTCGATAAAAGTTCATATAGAACTTACGAGAAGACTCTCATTTTTTTTTATCAAAACCTGGATCCTTTCTCATTAAAATGAAGATGAATTTATAGGCATGAAACAACCCTTAATGCTAGGAAAACAAAAAGCCTCATTTAAACTCATAAACACAATGAAAAACGAAATTATAACCCCCTTAGTAATCAGACCACATAATGATACCTCTTGATACGAACCTCGGCCGATTAAGCTCCGAGACCCGATACCCCAATAGCACAGCGACGGATCGTCTAAAATTTAGGAATGAAGGTGGATCGAATGACGCCACGAACGGTTGCGAAAGACCGTCTGATGAGTCGGGTTTGAACGCCACAAGACTAGTCTTGATAAGTTCGATAGAAGTTCATAAGAACTCAAGAGAAGACTCTCATATTTTTTTGATGAAAATCTGGATGCGTTTCATTCAGCTTGAAACCTCCTTTAAATAGGAAAATACAAAGCAAATTCGGAGTACATCGTTGCCCTAGTTTAAATGGGCCTAAAAAACATTATTTAGGCCTAATAACATTAAAATTAAAAGCCTAACTTAATACCTAACACATATGGGCTTCATTAAGCATAACTAAAGCCCAAAAACACTTTAAAAAGACTCTAACTTCATCTATTATTTTTAACTACGAAAATAACAAATAAATAGCTCAAACTGCTTAAAATGACGTGAATAAGCTTTCCTTTATTTGCGCCGCCCTTGGCCTCGTGGTTGGGTTTTCTTCTTGCGTCGCTTTTGGCTCTAGCTTTATATTTCTTCCATTCAGCTTTGTTCAAACCATGAAACTCTTTGTTGAAGTCTTGTACTCTTGAATTATGAATAGGCTCGATGAAGCGCCTTTGTTCCTTTGCACGTGGGATCACATCACCTCTTAAACCCAATAAATACAACATTTTGAATTCAGGCTACTAATAAAACGAAAATAAACAATTACCATTTGTTTCAGCCAACTAAAAGATACCGATTTAAGGTGAAACTTCATAAGAATCCCAAAACTCATGCCCATTTATAATCTGATGAAGAATAAAACGTTTTTGGCTTCTTGACCATCTCTTCAATTGCTTGGATGATGAATTAACCATTTTGCTTCTGGAAGCATACATCAGCACATGCAAAGATTTATGCTTTTTCCATTCGTCTTGGCTTAAACCATGAAAGTCTTCATTGAAGTCTTGAAGTCTTGTATCTGGAATTGGCTCGTTGACATGTCTTGGTGTAGACGCTGCCTTTATCATATCATACTCTCTCTCTTGGAAATGATTTGTCCTCAAATCTTGCATGTTGTTTGCAGCGATTGGGGATATCTTGAACTCCTTTGATTGAGAGGAAATTATTTCGTCCTCCCGGCTCTTGTTCTCTTCAAAATCATTAACTTCAGAGTCTGGGACTTCCTAAGTTTACTTTAATAGGCTCTTCGTTCAGCGTAGTCACATAATCCTTCTCCGTGGGCTTTTTCATTTCTTTAACAACTTCAACACGCTGAACAAGTTCTTCCTTGTCTTCTTGTTCAGTCGGTTGTTCCAACATGGCGTAGGTGTTTTCCATCAAAAAAATCCACTCTGACCTCCTTTTCTTTTGAATCAGACTTCTTGGTTGTAATTTTTCTTCAACTTGATTTAATCTCTTCACAAGCTTTCTCGTTTCTTTTGAATCAGACTTCTTGGTTGTAATTTTTCTTCAACTTGATCTAATCTCTTCAGAAGCTTTCTCGTTTCATATCCTTCATTTCACTCAAAACCTTATCAAAATCCATTTTCTTTTAATAAAACTATTAACATCACTCATAAAAACCTGGGAGAGTTCTGCGCTCTTGTACCAAATGACGCGGTGCTCGTTGCGAGTAACACGATTTCCAGCGAAAGGATCGTTTTCTCCACAAGTTTGGTGACTCCGCGACCCAACGCCTATAGAGATGCGAACGTTTGAATAATGAAGACGCCACAGACAATGGTGATAGATCGTTTGATAAGTCGGGAATTGAATGATACCACGATCGGATGCGAAAGACAGATTGATAAGTCAATTTGAACGCCACAAGACTCGTCTTGATAAGTTCGATAAAAGTTCATATAGAACTCAACAGAAGACTCTCATTTTTTTTTTTTTATCAAAACCTAGATCCTTTCTCATTCAAATGAAGATCAATTTATAGGCGTGAAACAACCATTCATGCTAGGAAAACCAAAAGCGTCATTTAAACTCATAAACACAATGAAAAACGAAATTATAACCCCCTTAGTAATCAGACCACATAATGACACCTCTTAAACCCAATAAATACAACATTTTGAATTCAGCCTACTAATAAAACGAAAATAAACAATTACAATTTGTTTCAGCCAACTAAAAGGTACCGATTTAAGGTGAAACTTCATAAGAATCCCAAAAGTCATGCCCATTTATAATCTGATGAAGAATAAAACGTTTTTGGCTTCTTAACCATCTCTTCAATTTCTTGGATGATGAATTAACCATTTTGCTTATGGAAGCGTAGATCAGCCCATGCCAAGATTTATACTTTTTCCATTCGTCTTGTCTTAAACCATGAAAGTCTTCATTGAAGTCTCAAACTCTTGTATTTGGAATTGCGCGTTGAGATGTCTTGGTTTAGACGCTGTCCTTATCATATCATACTCTATCTCTTCGAAAAGATTTGTCCTCAAATCTTGCATGTTGTTTGCAGCGATTGGGGATATCTTGAACGCTTGATTGAGAGGAAATTACTTCATCCTCCAGGCTCTTGTTCTCATCAAAATCATTAACTTCAGAGTCTGGAACTTTTAAGTTTACTTTAATAGGCTCTTCGTTCAGCGTAGTCACATAATCCTTCTTCGTGGGCTTTTTCATTTCTTTAACAACTTCAACACGATGAACAAGTTCTTCCTTGTCTTCTTGTTCAGTCGGTTGTTCTAACATGGCGTAGATGTTTTCCATCAAAAAAATCCACTCTGACCTCCTTTTCTTTTGAATCAGACATCTTGGTTGTAATTTTTCTTCAACTTGATCTAATCTCTTCACAAGCTTTTTCGTTTCTTTTAAAACCATATCCTTCATTTCACTCAAAACCTTATCAAAATCCATTTTCTTTTAATAAAATTATTAATAATCACTCATAAAAACCTGGGAGAGTTCTGCGCTCTGATACCAAATGACGCGACGCTCGTTGCGAGGAACACGATTTCCAGCGAAAGGATCGTATTCTCCACAAGTTTGGTGATTCTGCGACCCAATGCCTATAGAGACGCGAATCTTGGAATAATGAAGACGCCACAGACAATGGTGAAAGATCGTTTGATAAGTCGGGGATTGAATGACGTCACGATCGGATGCGAAAGACCGATTGATAAGTCAATTTGAACGCCACAAGACTCGCCTTGATAAGTTCGATAAAAGTTCATATAGAACTTACGAGAAGACTCTCATTTTTTTTTATCAAAACCTGGATCCTTTCTCATTAAAATGAAGATGAATTTATAGGCATGAAACAACCCTTAATGCTAGGAAAACAAAAAGCCTCATTTAAACCCATAAACACAATGAAAAACGAAATTATAACCCCCTTAGTAATCAGACCACATAATGATACCTCTTGATACGAACCTCGGCCGATTAAGCTCCGAGACCCGATACCCCAATAGCACAGCGACGGATCGTCTAAAATTTAGGAATGAAGGTGGATCGAATGACGCCACGAACGGTTGCGAAAGACCGTCTGATGAGTCGGGTTTGAACGCCACAAGACTAGTCTTGATAAGTTCGATAGAAGTTCATAAGAACTCAAGAGAAGACTCTCATATTTTTTTGATCAAAATCTGGATGCGTTTCATTCAGCTTGAAACCTCCTTTAAATAGGAAAATACAAAGCAAATTCGGAGTACATTGTTGCCCTAGTTTAAATGGGCCTAAAAAACATTATTTAGGCCTAATAACATTAAAATTAAAAGCCTAACTTAATACCTAACACATATGGGCTTCATTAAGCATAACTAAAGCCCAAAAACACTTTAAAAAGACTCTAACTTCATCTATTATTTTTAACTACGAAAATAACAAATAAATAGCTCAAACTGCTTAAAATGACGTGAATAAGCTTTCCTTTATTTGCGCCGCCCTTGGCCTCGTGGTTGGGTTTTCTTCTTGCGTCGCTTTTGGCTCTAGCTTTATATTTCTTCCATTCAGCTTTGTTCAAACCATGAAACTCTTTGTTGAAGTCTTGTACTCTTGAATTATGAATAGGCTCGATGAAGCGCCTTTGTTCCTTTGCACGTGGGATCACATCACCTCTTAAACCCAATAAATACAACATTTTGAATTCAGGCTACTAATAAAACGAAAATAAACAATTACCATTTGTTTCAGCCAACTAAAAGATACCGATTTAAGGTGAAACTTCATAAGAATCCCAAAACTCATGCCCATTTATAATCTGATGAAGAATAAAACGTTTTTGGCTTCTTGACCATCTCTTCAATTGCTTGGATGATGAATTAACCATTTTGCTTCTGGAAGCATACATCAGCACATGCAAAGATTTATGCTTTTTCCATTCGTCTTGGCTTAAACCATGAAAGTCTTCATTGAAGTCTTGAAGTCTTGTATCTGGAATTGGCTCGTTGACATGTCTTGGTGTAGACGCTGCCTTTATCATATCATACTCTCTCTCTTGGAAATGATTTGTCCTCAAATCTTGCATGTTGTTTGCAGCGATTGGGGATATCTTGAACTCCTTTGATTGAGAGGAAATTATTTCGTCCTCCCGGCTCTTGTTCTCTTCAAAATCATTAACTTCAGAGTCTGGGACTTCCTAAGTTTACTTTAATAGGCTCTTCGTTCAGCGTAGTCACATAATCCTTCTCCGTGGGCTTTTTCATTTCTTTAACAACTTCAACACGCTGAACAAGTTCTTCCTTGTCTTCTTGTTCAGTCGGTTGTTCCAACATGGCGTAGGTGTTTTCCATCAAAAAAATCCACTCTGACCTCCTTTTCTTTTGAATCAGACTTCTTGGTTGTAATTTTTCTTCAACTTGATTTAATCTCTTCACAAGCTTTCTCGTTTCTTTTGAATCAGACTTCTTGGTTGTAATTTTTCTTCAACTTGATCTAATCTCTTCAGAAGCTTTCTCGTTTCATATCCTTCATTTCACTCAAAACCTTATCAAAATCCATTTTCTTTTAATAAAACTATTAACATCACTCATAAAAACCTGGGAGAGTTCTGCGCTCTTGTACCAAATGACGCGGTGCTCGTTGCGAGTAACACGATTTCCAGCGAAAGGATCGTTTTCTCCACAAGTTTGGTGACTCCGCGACCCAACGCCTATAGAGATGCGAACGTTTGAATAATGAAGACGCCACAGACAATGGTGATAGATCGTTTGATAAGTCGGGAATTGAATGATACCACGATCGGATGCGAAAGACAGATTGATAAGTCAATTTGAACGCCACAAGACTCGTCTTGATAAGTTCGATAAAAGTTCATATAGAACTCAACAGAAGACTCTCATTTTTTTTTTTTTATCAAAACCTAGATCCTTTCTCATTCAAATGAAGATCAATTTATAGGCGTGAAACAACCATTCATGCTAGGAAAACCAAAAGCGTCATTTAAACTCATAAACACAATGAAAAACGAAATTATAACCCCCTTAGTAATCAGACCACATAATGACACCTCTTAAACCCAATAAATACAACATTTTGAATTCAGCCTACTAATAAAACGAAAATAAACAATTACAATTTGTTTCAGCCAACTAAAAGGTACCGATTTAAGGTGAAACTTCATAAGAATCCCAAAAGTCATGCCCATTTATAATCTGATGAAGAATAAAACGTTTTTGGCTTCTTAACCATCTCTTCAATTTCTTGGATGATGAATTAACCATTTTGCTTATGGAAGCGTAGATCAGCCCATGCCAAGATTTATACTTTTTCCATTCGTCTTGTCTTAAACCATGAAAGTCTTCATTGAAGTCTCAAACTCTTGTATTTGGAATTGCGCGTTGAGATGTCTTGGTTTAGACGCTGTCCTTATCATATCATACTCTATCTCTTCGAAAAGATTTGTCCTCAAATCTTGCATGTTGTTTGCAGCGATTGGGGATATCTTGAACGCTTGATTGAGAGGAAATTACTTCATCCTCCAGGCTCTTGTTCTCATCAAAATCATTAACTTCAGAGTCTGGAACTTTTAAGTTTACTTTAATAGGCTCTTCGTTCAGCGTAGTCACATAATCCTTCTTCGTGGGCTTTTTCATTTCTTTAACAACTTCAACACGATGAACAAGTTCTTCCTTGTCTTCTTGTTCAGTCGGTTGTTCTAACATGGCGTAGATGTTTTCCATCAAAAAAATCCACTCTGACCTCCTTTTCTTTTGAATCAGACATCTTGGTTGTAATTTTTCTTCAACTTGATCTAATCTCTTCACAAGCTTTTTCGTTTCTTTTAAAACCATATCCTTCATTTCACTCAAAACCTTATCAAAATCCATTTTCTTTTAATAAAATTATTAATAATCACTCATAAAAACCTGGGAGAGTTCTGCGCTCTGATACCAAATGACGCGACGCTCGTTGCGAGGAACACGATTTCCAGCGAAAGGATCGTATTCTCCACAAGTTTGGTGATTCTGCGACCCAACGCCTATAGAGACGCGAATCTTGGAATAATGAAGACGCCACAGACAATGGTGAAAGATCGTTTGATAAGTCGGGGATTGAATGACGTCACGATCGGATGCGAAAGACCGATTGATAAGTCAATTTGAACGCCACAAGACTCGCCTTGATAAGTTCGATAAAAGTTCATATAGAACTTACGAGAAGACTCTCATTTTTTTTTATCAAAACCTGGATCCTTTCTCATTAAAATGAAGATGAATTTATAGGCATGAAACAACCCTTAATGCTAGGAAAACAAAAAGCCTCATTTAAACCCATAAACACAATGAAAAACGAAATTATAACCCCCTTAGTAATCAGACCACATAATGATACCTCTTGATACGAACCTCGGCCGATTAAGCTCCGAGACCCGATACCCCAATAGCACAGCGACGGATCGTCTAAAATTTAGGAATGAAGGTGGATCGAATGACGCCACGAACGGTTGCGAAAGACCGTCTGATGAGTCGGGTTTGAACGCCACAAGACTAGTCTTGATAAGTTCGATAGAAGTTCATAAGAACTCAAGAGAAGACTCTCATATTTTTTTGATCAAAATCTGGATGCGTTTCATTCAGCTTGAAACCTCCTTTAAATAGGAAAATACAAAGCAAATTCGGAGTACATTGTTGCCCTAGTTTAAATGGGCCTAAAAAACATTATTTAGGCCTAATAACATTAAAATTAAAAGCCTAACTTAATACCTAACACATATGGGCTTCATTAAGCATAACTAAAGCCCAAAAACACTTTAAAAAGACTCTAACTTCATCTATTATTTTTAACTACGAAAATAACAAATAAATAGCTCAAACTGCTTAAAATGACGTGAATAAGCTTTCCTTTATTTGCGCCGCCCTTGGCCTCGTGGTTGGGTTTTCTTCTTGCGTCGCTTTTGGCTCTAGCTTTATATTTCTTCCATTCAGCTTTGTTCAAACCATGAAACTCTTTGTTGAAGTCTTGTACTCTTGAATTATGAATAGGCTCGATGAAGCGCCTTTGTTCCTTTGCACGTGGGATCACATCACCTCTTAAACCCAATAAATACAACATTTTGAATTCAGGCTACTAATAAAACGAAAATAAACAATTACCATTTGTTTCAGCCAACTAAAAGATACCGATTTAAGGTGAAACTTCATAAGAATCCCAAAACTCATGCCCATTTATAATCTGATGAAGAATAAAACGTTTTTGGCTTCTTGACCATCTCTTCAATTGCTTGGATGATGAATTAACCATTTTGCTTCTGGAAGCATACATCAGCACATGCAAAGATTTATGCTTTTTCCATTCGTCTTGGCTTAAACCATGAAAGTCTTCATTGAAGTCTTGAAGTCTTGTATCTGGAATTGGCTCGTTGACATGTCTTGGTGTAGACGCTGCCTTTATCATATCATACTCTCTCTCTTGGAAATGATTTGTCCTCAAATCTTGCATGTTGTTTGCAGCGATTGGGGATATCTTGAACTCCTTTGATTGAGAGGAAATTATTTCGTCCTCCCGGCTCTTGTTCTCTTCAAAATCATTAACTTCAGAGTCTGGGACTTCCTAAGTTTACTTTAATAGGCTCTTCGTTCAGCGTAGTCACATAATCCTTCTCCGTGGGCTTTTTCATTTCTTTAACAACTTCAACACGCTGAACAAGTTCTTCCTTGTCTTCTTGTTCAGTCGGTTGTTCCAACATGGCGTAGATGTTTTCCATCAAAAAAATCCACTCTGACCTCCTTTTCTTTTGAATCAGACTTCTTGGTTGTAATTTTTCTTCAACTTGATTTAATCTCTTCACAAGCTTTCTCGTTTCTTTTGAATCAGACTTCTTGGTTGTAATTTTTCTTCAACTTGATCTAATCTCTTCAGAAGCTTTCTCGTTTCATATCCTTCATTTCACTCAAAACCTTATCAAAATCCATTTTCTTTTAATAAAACTATTAACATCACTCATAAAAACCTGGGAGAGTTCTGCGCTCTTGTACCAAATGACGCGGTGCTCGTTGCGAGTAACACGATTTCCAGCGAAAGGATCGTTTTCTCCACAAGTTTGGTGACTCCGCGACCCAACGCCTATAGAGATGCGAACGTTTGAATAATGAAGACGCCACAGACAATGGTGATAGATCGTTTGATAAGTCGGGAATTGAATGATACCACGATCGGATGCGAAAGACAGATTGATAAGTCAATTTGAACGCCACAAGACTCGTCTTGATAAGTTCGATAAAAGTTCATATAGAACTCAACAGAAGACTCTCATTTTTTTTTTTTTTATCAAAACCTAGATCCTTTCTCATTCAAATGAAGATCAATTTATAGGCGTGAAACAACCATTCATGCTAGGAAAACCAAAAGCGTCATTTAAACTCATAAACACAATGAAAAACGAAATTATAACCCCCTTAGTAATCAGACCACATAATGACACCTCTTAAACCCAATAAATACAACATTTTGAATTCAGCCTACTAATAAAACGAAAATAAACAATTACAATTTGTTTCAGCCAACTAAAAGGTACCGATTTAAGGTGAAACTTCATAAGAATCCCAAAAGTCATGCCCATTTATAATCTGATGAAGAATAAAACGTTTTTGGCTTCTTAACCATCTCTTCAATTTCTTGGATGATGAATTAACCATTTTGCTTATGGAAGCGTAGATCAGCCCATGCCAAGATTTATACTTTTTCCATTCGTCTTGTCTTAAACCATGAAAGTCTTCATTGAAGTCTCAAACTCTTGTATTTGGAATTGCGCGTTGAGATGTCTTGGTTTAGACGCTGTCCTTATCATATCATACTCTATCTCTTCGAAAAGATTTGTCCTCAAATCTTGCATGTTGTTTGCAGCGATTGGGGATATCTTGAACGCTTGATTGAGAGGAAATTACTTCATCCTCCAGGCTCTTGTTCTCATCAAAATCATTAACTTCAGAGTCTGGAACTTTTAAGTTTACTTTAATAGGCTCTTCGTTCAGCGTAGTCACATAATCCTTCTTCGTGGGCTTTTTCATTTCTTTAACAACTTCAACACGATGAACAAGTTCTTCCTTGTCTTCTTGTTCAGTCGGTTGTTCTAACATGGCGTAGATGTTTTCCATCAAAAAAATCCACTCTGACCTCCTTTTCTTTTGAATCAGACATCTTGGTTGTAATTTTTCTTCAACTTGATCTAATCTCTTCACAAGCTTTTTCGTTTCTTTTAAAACCATATCCTTCATTTCACTCAAAACCTTATCAAAATCCATTTTCTTTTAATAAAATTATTAATAATCACTCATAAAAACCTGGGAGAGTTCTGCGCTCTGATACCAAATGACGCGACGCTCGTTGCGAGGAACACGATTTCCAGCGAAAGGATCGTATTCTCCACAAGTTTGGTGATTCTGCGACCCAACGCCTATAGAGACGCGAATCTTGGAATAATGAAGACGCCACAGACAATGGTGAAAGATCGTTTGATAAGTCGGGGATTGAATGACGTCACGATCGGATGCGAAAGACCGATTGATAAGTCAATTTGAACGCCACAAGACTCGCCTTGATAAGTTCGATAAAAGTTCATATAGAACTTACGAGAAGACTCTCATTTTTTTTTATCAAAACCTGGATCCTTTCTCATTAAAATGAAGATGAATTTATAGGCATGAAACAACCCTTAATGCTAGGAAAACAAAAAGCCTCATTTAAACCCATAAACACAATGAAAAACGAAATTATAACCCCCTTAGTAATCAGACCACATAATGATACCTCTTGATACGAACCTCGGCCGATTAAGCTCCGAGACCCGATACCCCAATAGCACAGCGACGGATCGTCTAAAATTTAGGAATGAAGGTGGATCGAATGACGCCACGAACGGTTGCGAAAGACCGTCTGATGAGTCGGGTTTGAACGCCACAAGACTAGTCTTGATAAGTTCGATAGAAGTTCATAAGAACTCAAGAGAAGACTCTCATATTTTTTTGATCAAAATCTGGATGCGTTTCATTCAGCTTGAAACCTCCTTTAAATAGGAAAATACAAAGCAAATTCGGAGTACATTGTTGCCCTAGTTTAAATGGGCCTAAAAAACATTATTTAGGCCTAATAACATTAAAATTAAAAGCCTAACTTAATACCTAACACATATGGGCTTCATTAAGCATAACTAAAGCCCAAAAACACTTTAAAAAGACTCTAACTTCATCTATTATTTTTAACTACGAAAATAACAAATAAATAGCTCAAACTGCTTAAAATGACGTGAATAAGCTTTCCTTTATTTGCGCCGCCCTTGGCCTCGTGGTTGGGTTTTCTTCTTGCGTCGCTTTTGGCTCTAGCTTTATATTTCTTCCATTCAGCTTTGTTCAAACCATGAAACTCTTTGTTGAAGTCTTGTACTCTTGAATTATGAATAGGCTCGATGAAGCGCCTTTGTTCCTTTGCACGTGGGATCACATCACCTCTTAAACCCAATAAATACAACATTTTGAATTCAGGCTACTAATAAAACGAAAATAAACAATTACCATTTGTTTCAGCCAACTAAAAGATACCGATTTAAGGTGAAACTTCATAAGAATCCCAAAACTCATGCCCATTTATAATCTGATGAAGAATAAAACGTTTTTGGCTTCTTGACCATCTCTTCAATTGCTTGGATGATGAATTAACCATTTTGCTTCTGGAAGCATACATCAGCACATGCAAAGATTTATGCTTTTTCCATTCGTCTTGGCTTAAACCATGAAAGTCTTCATTGAAGTCTTGAAGTCTTGTATTTGGAATTGGCTCGTTGACATGTCTTGGTGTAGACGCTGCCTTTATCATATCATACTCTCTCTCTTGGAAATGATTTGTCCTCAAATCTTGCATGTTGTTTGCAGCGATTGGGGATATCTTGAACTCCTTTGATTGAGAGGAAATTATTTCGTCCTCCCGGCTCTTGTTCTCTTCAAAATCATTAACTTCAGAGTCTGGGACTTCCTAAGTTTACTTTAATAGGCTCTTCGTTCAGCGTAGTCACATAATCCTTCTCCGTGGGCTTTTTCATTTCTTTAACAACTTCAACACGCTGAACAAGTTCTTCCTTGTCTTCTTGTTCAGTCGGTTGTTCCAACATGGCGTAGATGTTTTCCATCAAAAAAATCCACTCTGACCTCCTTTTCTTTTGAATCAGACTTCTTGGTTGTAATTTTTCTTCAACTTGATTTAATCTCTTCACAAGCTTTCTCGTTTCTTTTGAATCAGACTTCTTGGTTGTAATTTTTCTTCAACTTGATCTAATCTCTTCAGAAGCTTTCTCGTTTCATATCCTTCATTTCACTCAAAACCTTATCAAAATCCATTTTCTTTTAATAAAACTATTAAACTCACTCATAAAAACCTGGGAGAGTTCTGCGCTCTTGTACCAAATGACGCGGTGCTCGTTGCGAGTAACACGATTTCCAGCGAAAGGATCGTTTTCTCCACAAGTTTGGTGACTCCGCGACCCAACGCCTATAGAGATGCGAACGTTTGAATAATGAAGACGCCACAGACAATGGTGATAGATCGTTTGATAAGTCGGGAATGGAATGATACCACGATCGGATGCGAAAGACAGATTGATAAGTCAATTTGAACGCCACAAGACTCGTCTTGATAAGTTCGATAAAAGTTCATATAGAACTCAACAGAAGACTCTCATTTTTTTTTTATCAAAACCTAGATCCTTTCTCATTCAAATGAAGATCAATTTATAGGCGTGAAACAACCATTCATGCTAGGAAAACCAAAAGCGTCATTTAAACTCATAAACACAATGAAAAACGAAATTATAACCCCCTTAGTAATCAGACCACATAATGACACCTCTTAAACCCAATAAATACAACATTTTGAATTCAGCCTACTAATAAAACGAAAATAAACAATTACAATTTGTTTCAGCCAACTAAAAGGTACCGATTTAAGGTGAAACTTCATAAGAATCCCAAAAGTCATGCCCATTTATAATCTGATGAAGAATAAAACGTTTTTGGCTTCTTAACCATCTCTTCAATTTCTTGGATGATGAATTAACCATTTTGCTTATGGAAGCGTAGATCAGCCCATGCCAAGATTTATACTTTTTCCATTCGTCTTGTCTTAAACCATGAAAGTCTTCATTGAAGTCTTGAACTCTTGTATTTGGAATTGCGCGTTGAGATGTCTTGGTTTAGACGCTGTCCTTATCATATCATACTCTCTCTCTTCGAAAAGATTTGTCCTCAAATCTTGCATGTTGTTTGCAGCGATTGGGGATATCTTGAACGCTTGATTGAGAGGAAATTACTTCATCCTCCAGGCTCTTGTTCTCATCAAAATCATTAACTTCAGAGTCTGGAACTTTTAAGTTTACTTTAATAGGCTCTTCGTTCAGCGTAGTCACATAATCCTTCTTCGTGGGCTTTTTCATTTCTTTAACAACTTCAACACGATGAACAAGTTCTTCCTTGTCTTCTTGTTCAGTCGGTTGTTCTAACATGGCGTAGATGTTTTCCATCAAAAAAATCCACTCTGACCTCCTTTTCTTTTGAATCAGACATCTTGGTTGTAATTTTTCTACAACTTGATCTAATCTCTTCACAAGCTTTTTCGTTTCTTTTAAAACCTTATCCTTCATTTCACTCAAAACCTTATCAAAATCCATTTTCTTTTAATAAAATTATTAATAATCACTCATAAAAACCTGGGAGAGTTCTGCGCTCTGATACCAAATGACGCGATGCTCGTTGCGAGGAACACGATTTCCAGCGAAAGGATCGTATTCTCCACAAGTTTGGTGATTCTGCGACCCAACGCCTATAGAGACGCGAATCTTGGAATAATGAAGACGCCACAGACAATGGTGAAAGATCGTTTGATAAGTCGGGGATTGAATGACGTCACGATCGGATGCGAAAGACCGATTGATAAGTCAATTTGAACGCCACAAGACTCGCCTTGATAAGTTCGATAAAAGTTCATATAGAACTTACGAGAAGACTCTCATTTTTTTTTATCAAAACCTGGATCCTTTCTCATTAAAATGAAGATGAATTTATAGGCATGAAACAACCCTTAATGCTAGGAAAACAAAAAGCCTCATTTAAACCCATAAACACAATGAAAAACGAAATTATAACCCCCTTAGTAATCAGACCACATAATGATACCTCTTGATACGAACCTCGGCCGATTAAGCTCCGAGACCCGATACCCCAATAGCACAGCGACGGATCGTCTAAAATTTAGGAATGAAGGTGGATCGAATGACGCCACGAACGGTTGCGAAAGACCGTCTGATGAGTCGGGTTTGAACGCCACAAGACTAGTCTTGATAAGTTCGATAGAAGTTCATAAGAACTCAAGAGAAGACTCTCATATTTTTTTGATCAAAATCTGGATGCGTTTCATTCAGCTTGAAACCTCCTTTAAATAGGAAAATACAAAGCAAATTCGGAGTACATTGTTGCCCTAGTTTAAATGGGCCTAAAAAACATTATTTAGGCCTAATAACATTAAAATTAAAAGCCTAACTTAATACCTAACACATATGGGCTTCATTAAGCATAACTAAAGCCCAAAAACACTTTAAAAAGACTCTAACTTCATCTATTATTTTTAACTACGAAAATAACAAATAAATAGCTCAAACTGCTTAAAATGACGTGAATAAGCTTTCCTTTATTTGCGCCGCCCTTGGCCTCGTGGTTGGGTTTTCTTCTTGCGTCGCTTTTGGCTCTAGCTTTATATTTCTTCCATTCAGCTTTGTTCAAACCATGAAACTCTTTGTTGAAGTCTTGTACTCTTGAATTATGAATAGGCTCGATGAAGCGCCTTTGTTCCTTTGCACGTGGGATCACATCAACCTCTTAAACCCAATAAATACAACATTTTGAATTCAGGCTACTAATAAAACGAAAATAAACAATTACCATTTGTTTCAGCCAACTAAAAGATACCGATTTAAGGTGAAACTTCATAAGAATCCCAAAACTCATGCCCATTTATAATCTGATGAAGAATAAAAAGTTTTTGGCTTCTTAACCATCTCTTCAATTGCTTGGATGATGAATTAACCATTTTGCTTCTGGAAGCATACATCAGCACATGCAAAGATTTATGCTTTTTCCATTCGTCTTGGCCTAAACCATGAAAGTCTTCATTGAAGTCTTGAAGTCTTGTATTTGGAATTGGCTCGTTGACTTGTCTTGGTGTAGACGCTGCCTTTATCATATCATACTCTCTCTCTTGGAAATGATTTGTCCTCAAATCTTGCATGTTGTTTGCAGCGATTGGGGATATCTTGAACTCCTTTGATTGAGAGGAAATTATTTCGTCCTCCCGGCTCTTGTTCTCTTCAAAATCATTAACTTCAGAGTCTGGGACTTCCTAAGTTTACTTTAATAGGCTCTTCGTTCAGCGTAGTCACATAATCCTTCTCCGTGGGCTTTTTCATTTCTTTAACAACTTCAACACGCTGAACAAGTTCTTCCTTGTCTTCTTGTTCAGTCGGTTGTTCCAACATGGCGTAGATGTTTTCCATCAAAAAAATCCACTCTGACCTCCTTTTCTTTTGAATCAGACTTCTTGGTTGTAATTTTTCTTCAACTTGATTTAATCTCTTCACAAGCTTTCTCGTTTCTTTTGAAACCATATCCTTCATTTCACTCCAAACCTTATCAAAATCCATTTTCTTTTAATAAAACTATTAATAATCACTCATAAAAACCTGGGAGAGTTCTGCGCTCTGATACCAAATGACGCGATGCTCGTTGCGAGGAACACGATTTCCAGCGAAAGGATCGTATTCTCCACAAGTTTGGTGATTCTGCGACCCAACGCCTATAGAGACGCGAATCTTGGAATAATGAAGACGCCACAGACAATGGTGAAAGATCGTTTGATAAGTCGGGGATTGAATGACGTCACGATCGGATGCGAAAGACCGATTGATAAGTCAATTTGAACGCCACAAGACTCGCCTTGATAAGTTCGATAAAAGTTCATATAGAACTTACGAGAAGACTCTCATTTTTTTTTTATCAAAACCTGGATCCTTTCTCATTAAAATGAAGATGAATTTATAGGCATGAAACAACCCTTAATGCTAGGAAAACAAAAAGCCTCATTTAAACCCATAAACACAATGAAAAACGAAATTATAACCCCCTTAGTAATCAGACCACATAATGATACCTCTTGATACGAACCTCGGCCGATTAAGCTCCGAGACCCGATACCCCAATAGCACAGCGACGGATCGTCTAAAATTTAGGAATGAAGGTGGATCGAATGACGCCACGAACGGTTGCGAAAGACCGTCTGATGAGTCGGGTTTGAACGCCACAAGACTAGTCTTGATAAGTTCGATAGAAGTTCATAAGAACTCAAGAGAAGACTCTCATATTTTTTTGATCAAAATCTGGATGCGTTTCATTCAGCTTGAAACCTCCTTTAAATAGGAAAATACAAAGCAAATTCGGAGTACATTGTTGCCCTAGTTTAAATGGGCCTAAAAAACATTATTTAGGCCTAATAACATTAAAATTAAAAGCCTAACTTAATACCTAACACATATGGGCTTCATTAAGCATAACTAAAGCCCAAAAACACTTTAAAAAGACTCTAACTTCATCTATTATTTTTAACTACGAAAATAACAAATAAATAGCTCAAACTGCTTAAAATGACGTGAATAAGCTTTCCTTTATTTGCGCCGCCCTTGGCCTCGTGGTTGGGTTTTCTTCTTGCGTCGCTTTTGGCTCTAGCTTTATATTTCTTCCATTCAGCTTTGTTCAAACCATGAAACTCTTTGTTGAAGTCTTGTACTCTTGAATTATGAATAGGCTCGATGAAGCGCCTTTGTTCCTTTGCACGTGGGATCACATCAACCTCTTAAACCCAATAAATACAACATTTTGAATTCAGGCTACTAATAAAACGAAAATAAACAATTACCATTTGTTTCAGCCAACTAAAAGATACCGATTTAAGGTGAAACTTCATAAGAATCCCAAAACTCATGCCCATTTATAATCTGATGAAGAATAAAAAGTTTTTGGCTTCTTAACCATCTCTTCAATTGCTTGGATGATGAATTAACCATTTTGCTTCTGGAAGCATACATCAGCACATGCAAAGATTTATGCTTTTTCCATTCGTCTTGGCCTAAACCATGAAAGTCTTCATTGAAGTCTTGAAGTCTTGTATTTGGAATTGGCTCGTTGACTTGTCTTGGTGTAGACGCTGCCTTTATCATATCATACTCTCTCTCTTGGAAATGATTTGTCCTCAAATCTTGCATGTTGTTTGCAGCGATTGGGGATATCTTGAACTCCTTTGATTGAGAGGAAATTATTTCGTCCTCCCGGCTCTTGTTCTCTTCAAAATCATTAACTTCAGAGTCTGGGACTTCCTAAGTTTACTTTAATAGGCTCTTCGTTCAGCGTAGTCACATAATCCTTCTCCGTGGGCTTTTTCATTTCTTTAACAACTTCAACACGCTGAACAAGTTCTTCCTTGTCTTCTTGTTCAGTCGGTTGTTCCAACATGGCGTAGATGTTTTCCATCAAAAAAATCCACTCTGACCTCCTTTTCTTTTGAATCAGACTTCTTGGTTGTAATTTTTCTTCAACTTGATTTAATCTCTTCACAAGCTTTCTCGTTTCTTTTGAAACCATATCCTTCATTTCACTCCAAACCTTATCAAAATCCATTTTCTTTTAATAAAACTATTAATAATCACTCATAAAAACCTGGGAGAGTTCTGCGCTCTGATACCAAATGACGCGATGCTCGTTGCGAGGAACACGATTTCCAGCGAAAGGATCGTATTCTCCACAAGTTTGGTGATTCTGCGACCCAACGCCTATAGAGACGCGAATCTTGGAATAATGAAGACGCCACAGACAATGGTGAAAGATCGTTTGATAAGTCGGGGATTGAATGACGTCACGATCGGATGCGAAAGACCGATTGATAAGTCAATTTGAACGCCACAAGACTCGCCTTGATAAGTTCGATAAAAGTTCATATAGAACTTACGAGAAGACTCTCATTTTTTTTTTATCAAAACCTGGATCCTTTCTCATTAAAATGAAGATGAATTTATAGGCATGAAACAACCCTTAATGCTAGGAAAACAAAAAGCCTCATTTAAACCCATAAACACAATGAAAAACGAAATTATAACCCCCTTAGTAATCAGACCACATAATGATACCTCTTGATACGAACCTCGGCCGATTAAGCTCCGAGACCCGATACCCCAATAGCACAGCGACGGATCGTCTAAAATTTAGGAATGAAGGTGGATCGAATGACGCCACGAACGGTTGCGAAAGACCGTCTGATGAGTCGGGTTTGAACGCCACAAGACTAGTCTTGATAAGTTCGATAGAAGTTCATAAGAACTCAAGAGAAGACTCTCATATTTTTTTGATCAAAATCTGGATGCGTTTCATTCAGCTTGAAACCTCCTTTAAATAGGAAAATACAAAGCAAATTCGGAGTACATTGTTGCCCTAGTTTAAATGGGCCTAAAAAACATTATTTAGGCCTAATAACATTAAAATTAAAAGCCTAACTTAATACCTAACACATATGGGCTTCATTAAGCATAACTAAAGCCCAAAAACACTTTAAAAAGACTCTAACTTCATCTATTATTTTTAACTACGAAAATAACAAATAAATAGCTCAAACTGCTTAAAATGACGTGAATAAGCTTTCCTTTATTTGCGCCGCCCTTGGCCTCGTGGTTGGGTTTTCTTCTTGCGTCGCTTTTGGCTCTAGCTTTATATTTCTTCCATTCAGCTTTGTTCAAACCATGAAACTCTTTGTTGAAGTCTTGTACTCTTGAATTATGAATAGGCTCGATGAAGCGCCTTTGTTCCTTTGCACGTGGGATCACATCAACCTCTTAAACCCAATAAATACAACATTTTGAATTCAGGCTACTAATAAAACGAAAATAAACAATTACCATTTGTTTCAGCCAACTAAAAGATACCGATTTAAGGTGAAACTTCATAAGAATCCCAAAACTCATGCCCATTTATAATCTGATGAAGAATAAAAAGTTTTTGGCTTCTTAACCATCTCTTCAATTGCTTGGATGATGAATTAACCATTTTGCTTCTGGAAGCATACATCAGCACATGCAAAGATTTATGCTTTTTCCATTCGTCTTGGCCTAAACCATGAAAGTCTTCATTGAAGTCTTGAAGTCTTGTATTTGGAATTGGCTCGTTGACTTGTCTTGGTGTAGACGCTGCCTTTATCATATCATACTCTCTCTCTTGGAAATGATTTGTCCTCAAATCTTGCATGTTGTTTGCAGCGATTGGGGATATCTTGAACTCCTTTGATTGAGAGGAAATTATTTCGTCCTCCCGGCTCTTGTTCTCTTCAAAATCATTAACTTCAGAGTCTGGGACTTCCTAAGTTTACTTTAATAGGCTCTTCGTTCAGCGTAGTCACATAATCCTTCTCCGTGGGCTTTTTCATTTCTTTAACAACTTCAACACGCTGAACAAGTTCTTCCTTGTCTTCTTGTTCAGTCGGTTGTTCCAACATGGCGTAGATGTTTTCCATCAAAAAAAATCCACTCTGACCTCCTTTTCTTTTGAATCAGACTTCTTGGTTGTAATTTTTCTTCAACTTGATTTAATCTCTTCACAAGCTTTCTCGTTTCTTTTGAAACCATATCCTTCATTTCACTCCAAACCTTATCAAAATCCATTTTCTTTTAATAAAACTATTAATAATCACTCATAAAAACCTGGGAGAGTTCTGCGCTCTGATACCAAATGACGCGATGCTCGTTGCGAGGAACACGATTTCCAGCGAAAGGATCGTATTCTCCACAAGTTTGGTGATTCTGCGACCCAACGCCTATAGAGACGCGAATCTTGGAATAATGAAGACGCCACAGACAATGGTGAAAGATCGTTTGATAAGTCGGGGATTGAATGACGTCACGATCGGATGCGAAAGACCGATTGATAAGTCAATTTGAACGCCACAAGACTCGCCTTGATAAGTTCGATAAAAGTTCATATAGAACTTACGAGAAGACTCTCATTTTTTTTTTATCAAAACCTGGATCCTTTCTCATTAAAATGAAGATGAATTTATAGGCATGAAACAACCCTTAATGCTAGGAAAACAAAAAGCCTCATTTAAACCCATAAACACAATGAAAAACGAAATTATAACCCCCTTAGTAATCAGACCACATAATGATACCTCTTGATACGAACCTCGGCCGATTAAGCTCCGAGACCCGATACCCCAATAGCACAGCGACGGATCGTCTAAAATTTAGGAATGAAGGTGGATCGAATGACGCCACGAACGGTTGCGAAAGACCGTCTGATGAGTCGGGTTTGAACGCCACAAGACTAGTCTTGATAAGTTCGATAGAAGTTCATAAGAACTCAAGAGAAGACTCTCATATTTTTTTGATCAAAATCTGGATGCGTTTCATTCAGCTTGAAACCTCCTTTAAATAGGAAAATACAAAGCAAATTCGGAGTACATTGTTGCCCTACTTTAAATGGGCCTAAAAAACATTATTTAGGCCTAATAACATTAAAATTAAAAGCCTAACTTAATACCTAACACATATGGGCTTCATTAAGCATAACTAAAGCCCAAAAACACTTTAAAAAGACTCTAACTTCATCTATTATTTTTAACTACGAAAATAACAAATAAATAGCTCAAACTGCTTAAAATGACGTGAATAAGCTTTCCTTTATTTGCGCCGCCCTTGGCCTCGTGGTTGGGTTTTCTTCTTGCGTCGCTTTTGGCTCTAGCTTTATATTTCTTCCATTCAGCTTTGTTCAAACCATGAAACTCTTTGTTGAAGTCTTGTACTCTTGAATTATGAATAGGCTCGATGAAGCGCCTTTGTTCCTTTGCACGTGGGATCACATCAACCTCTTAAACCCAATAAATACAACATTTTGAATTCAGGCTACTAATAAAACGAAAATAAACAATTACCATTTGTTTCAGCCAACTAAAAGATACCGATTTAAGGTGAAACTTCATAAGAATCCCAAAACTCATGCCCATTTATAATCTGATGAAGAATAAAAAGTTTTTGGCTTCTTAACCATCTCTTCAATTGCTTGGATGATGAATTAACCATTTTGCTTCTGGAAGCATACATCAGCACATGCAAAGATTTATGCTTTTTCCATTCGTCTTGGCCTAAACCATGAAAGTCTTCATTGAAGTCTTGAAGTCTTGTATTTGGAATTGGCTCGTTGACTTGTCTTGGTGTAGACGCTGCCTTTATCATATCATACTCTCTCTCTTGGAAATGATTTGTCCTCAAATCTTGCATGTTGTTTGCAGCGATTGGGGATATCTTGAACTCCTTTGATTGAGAGGAAATTATTTCGTCCTCCCGGCTCTTGTTCTCTTCAAAATCATTAACTTCAGAGTCTGGGACTTCCTAAGTTTACTTTAATAGGCTCTTCGTTCAGCGTAGTCACATAATCCTTCTCCGTGGGCTTTTTCATTTCTTTAACAACTTCAACACGCTGAACAAGTTCTTCCTTGTCTTCTTGTTCAGTCGGTTGTTCCAACATGGCGTAGATGTTTTCCATCAAAAAAAATCCACTCTGACCTCCTTTTCTTTTGAATCAGACTTCTTGGTTGTAATTTTTCTTCAACTTGATTTAATCTCTTCACAAGCTTTCTCGTTTCTTTTGAAACCATATCCTTCATTTCACTCCAAACCTTATCAAAATCCATTTTCTTTTAATAAAACTATTAATAATCACTCATAAAAACCTGGGAGAGTTCTGCGCTCTGATACCAAATGACGCGATGCTCGTTGCGAGGAACACGATTTCCAGCGAAAGGATCGTATTCTCCACAAGTTTGGTGATTCTGCGACCCAACGCCTATAGAGACGCGAATCTTGGAATAATGAAGACGCCACAGACAATGGTGAAAGATCGTTTGATAAGTCGGGGATTGAATGACGTCACGATCGGATGCGAAAGACCGATTGATAAGTCAATTTGAACGCCACAAGACTCGCCTTGATAAGTTCGATAAAAGTTCATATAGAACTTACGAGAAGACTCTCATTTTTTTTTTATCAAAACCTGGATCCTTTCTCATTAAAATGAAGATGAATTTATAGGCATGAAACAACCCTTAATGCTAGGAAAACAAAAAGCCTCATTTAAACCCATAAACACAATGAAAAACGAAATTATAACCCCCTTAGTAATCAGACCACATAATGATACCTCTTGATACGAACCTCGGCCGATTAAGCTCCGAGACCCGATACCCCAATAGCACAGCGACGGATCGTCTAAAATTTAGGAATGAAGGTGGATCGAATGACGCCACGAACGGTTGCGAAAGACCGTCTGATGAGTCGGGTTTGAACGCCACAAGACTAGTCTTGATAAGTTCGATAGAAGTTCATAAGAACTCAAGAGAAGACTCTCATATTTTTTTGATCAAAATCTGGATGCGTTTCATTCAGCTTGAAACCTCCTTTAAATAGGAAAATACAAAGCAAATTCGGAGTACATTGTTGCCCTAGTTTAAATGGGCCTAAAAAACATTATTTAGGCCTAATAACATTAAAATTAAAAGCCTAACTTAATACCTAACACATATGGGCTTCATTAAGCATAACTAAAGCCCAAAAACACTTTAAAAAGACTCTAACTTCATCTATTATTTTTAACTACGAAAATAACAAATAAATAGCTCAAACTGCTTAAAATGACGTGAATAAGCTTTCCTTTATTTGCGCCGCCCTTGGCCTCGTGGTTGGGTTTTCTTCTTGCGTCGCTTTTGGCTCTAGCTTTATATTTCTTCCATTCAGCTTTGTTCAAACCATGAAACTCTTTGTTGAAGTCTTGTACTCTTGAATTATGAATAGGCTCGATGAAGCGCCTTTGTTCCTTTGCACGTGGGATCACATCAACCTCTTAAACCCAATAAATACAACATTTTGAATTCAGGCTACTAATAAAACGAAAATAAACAATTACCATTTGTTTCAGCCAACTAAAAGATACCGATTTAAGGTGAAACTTCATAAGAATCCCAAAACTCATGCCCATTTATAATCTGATGAAGAATAAAAAGTTTTTGGCTTCTTAACCATCTCTTCAATTGCTTGGATGATGAATTAACCATTTTGCTTCTGGAAGCATACATCAGCACATGCAAAGATTTATGCTTTTTCCATTCGTCTTGGCCTAAACCATGAAAGTCTTCATTGAAGTCTTGAAGTCTTGTATTTGGAATTGGCTCGTTGACTTGTCTTGGTGTAGACGCTGCCTTTATCATATCATACTCTCTCTCTTGGAAATGATTTGTCCTCAAATCTTGCATGTTGTTTGCAGCGATTGGGGATATCTTGAACTCCTTTGATTGAGAGGAAATTATTTCGTCCTCCCGGCTCTTGTTCTCTTCAAAATCATTAACTTCAGAGTCTGGGACTTCCTAAGTTTACTTTAATAGGCTCTTCGTTCAGCGTAGTCACATAATCCTTCTCCGTGGGCTTTTTCATTTCTTTAACAACTTCAACACGCTGAACAAGTTCTTCCTTGTCTTCTTGTTCAGTCGGTTGTTCCAACATGGCGTAGATGTTTTCCATCAAAAAAAATCCACTCTGACCTCCTTTTCTTTTGAATCAGACTTCTTGGTTGTAATTTTTCTTCAACTTGATTTAATCTCTTCACAAGCTTTCTCGTTTCTTTTGAAACCATATCCTTCATTTCACTCCAAACCTTATCAAAATCCATTTTCTTTTAATAAAACTATTAATAATCACTCATAAAAACCTGGGAGAGTTCTGCGCTCTGATACCAAATGACGCGATGCTCGTTGCGAGGAACACGATTTCCAGCGAAAGGATCGTATTCTCCACAAGTTTGGTGATTCTGCGACCCAACGCCTATAGAGACGCGAATCTTGGAATAATGAAGACGCCACAGACAATGGTGAAAGATCGTTTGATAAGTCGGGGATTGAATGACGTCACGATCGGATGCGAAAGACCGATTGATAAGTCAATTTGAACGCCACAAGACTCGCCTTGATAAGTTCGATAAAAGTTCATATAGAACTTACGAGAAGACTCTCATTTTTTTTTTATCAAAACCTGGATCCTTTCTCATTAAAATGAAGATGAATTTATAGGCATGAAACAACCCTTAATGCTAGGAAAACAAAAAGCCTCATTTAAACCCATAAACACAATGAAAAACGAAATTATAACCCCCTTAGTAATCAGACCACATAATGATACCTCTTGATACGAACCTCGGCCGATTAAGCTCCGAGACCCGATACCCCAATAGCACAGCGACGGATCGTCTAAAATTTAGGAATGAAGGTGGATCGAATGACGCCACGAACGGTTGCGAAAGACCGTCTGATGAGTCGGGTTTGAACGCCACAAGACTAGTCTTGATAAGTTCGATAGAAGTTCATAAGAACTCAAGAGAAGACTCTCATATTTTTTTGATCAAAATCTGGATGCGTTTCATTCAGCTTGAAACCTCCTTTAAATAGGAAAATACAAAGCAAATTCGGAGTACATTGTTGCCCTAGTTTAAATGGGCCTAAAAAACATTATTTAGGCCTAATAACATTAAAATTAAAAGCCTAACTTAATACCTAACACATATGGGCTTCATTAAGCATAACTAAAGCCCAAAAACACTTTAAAAAGACTCTAACTTCATCTATTATTTTTAACTACGAAAATAACAAATAAATAGCTCAAACTGCTTAAAATGACGTGAATAAGCTTTCCTTTATTTGCGCCGCCCTTGGCCTCGTGGTTGGGTTTTCTTCTTGCGTCGCTTTTGGCTCTAGCTTTATATTTCTTCCATTCAGCTTTGTTCAAACCATGAAACTCTTTGTTGAAGTCTTGTACTCTTGAATTATGAATAGGCTCGATGAAGCGCCTTTGTTCCTTTGCACGTGGGATCACATCAACCTCTTAAACCCAATAAATACAACATTTTGAATTCAGGCTACTAATAAAACGAAAATAAACAATTACCATTTGTTTCAGCCAACTAAAAGATACCGATTTAAGGTGAAACTTCATAAGAATCCCAAAACTCATGCCCATTTATAATCTGATGAAGAATAAAAAGTTTTTGGCTTCTTAACCATCTCTTCAATTGCTTGGATGATGAATTAACCATTTTGCTTCTGGAAGCATACATCAGCACATGCAAAGATTTATGCTTTTTCCATTCGTCTTGGCCTAAACCATGAAAGTCTTCATTGAAGTCTTGAAGTCTTGTATTTGGAATTGGCTCGTTGACTTGTCTTGGTGTAGACGCTGCCTTTATCATATCATACTCTCTCTCTTGGAAATGATTTGTCCTCAAATCTTGCATGTTGTTTGCAGCGATTGGGGATATCTTGAACTCCTTTGATTGAGAGGAAATTATTTCGTCCTCCCGGCTCTTGTTCTCTTCAAAATCATTAACTTCAGAGTCTGGGACTTCCTAAGTTTACTTTAATAGGCTCTTCGTTCAGCGTAGTCACATAATCCTTCTCGTGGGCTTTTTCATTTCTTTAACAACTTCAACACGCTGAACAAGTTCTTCCTTGTCTTCTTGTTCAGTCGGTTGTTCCAACATGGCGTAGATGTTTTCCATCAAAAAAATCCACTCTGACCTCCTTTTCTTTTGAATCAGACTTCTTGGTTGTAATTTTTCTTCAACTTGATTTAATCTCTTCACAAGCTTTCTCGTTTCTTTTGAAACCATATCCTTCATTTCACTCCAAACCTTATCAAAATCCATTTTCTTTTAATAAAACTATTAATAATCACTCATAAAAACCTGGGAGAGTTCTGCGCTCTGATACCAAATGACGCGATGCTCGTTGCGAGGAACACGATTTCCAGCGAAAGGATCGTATTCTCCACAAGTTTGGTGATTCTGCGACCCAACGCCTATAGAGACGCGAATCTTGGAATAATGAAGACGCCACAGACAATGATCAAAGATCGTTTGATAAGTCGGGGATTGAATGACGTCACGATCGGATGCGAAAGACCGTTTGATAAGTCAATTTGAACGCCACAAGACTCGCCTTGATAAGTTCGATAAAAGTTCATATAGAACTTACGAGAAGACTCTCATTTTTTTTTATCAAAACCTGGATCCTTTCTCATTAAAATGAAGATGAATTTATAGGCATGAAACAACCCTTAATGCTAGGAAAACAAAAAGCCTCATTTAAACCCATAAACACAATGAAAAACGAAATTATAACCCCCTTAGTAATCAGACCACATAATGATACCTCTTGATACGAACCTCGGCCGATTAAGCTCCGAGACCCGATACCCCAATAGCACAGCGACGGATCGTCTAAAATTTAGGAATGAAGGTGGATCGAATGACGCCACGAACGGTTGCGAAAGACCGTCTGATGAGTCGGGTTTGAACGCCACAAGACTAGTCTTGATAAGTTCGATAGAAGTTCATAAGAACTCAAGAGAAGACTCTCATATTTTTTTGATCAAAATCTGGATGCGTTTCATTCAGCTTGAAACCTCCTTTAAATAGGAAAATACAAAGCAAATTCGGAGTACATTGTTGCCCTAGTTTAAATGGGCCTAAAAAACATTATTTAGGCCTAATAACATTAAAATTAAAAGCCTAACTTAATACCTAACACATATGGGCTTCATTAAGCATAACTAAAGCCCAAAAACACTTTAAAAAGACTCTAACTTCATCTATTATTTTTAACTACGAAAATAACAAATAAATAGCTCAAACTGCTTAAAATGACGTGAATAAGCTTTCCTTTATTTGCGCCGCCCTTGGCCTCGTGGTTGGGTTTTCTTCTTGCGTCGCTTTTGGCTCTAGCTTTATATTTCTTCCATTCAGCTTTGTTCAAACCATGAAACTCTTTGTTGAAGTCTTGTACTCTTGAATTATGAATAGGCTCGATGAAGCGCCTTTGTTCCTTTGCACGTGGGATCACATCAACCTCTTAAACCCAATAAATACAACATTTTGAATTCAGGCTACTAATAAAACGAAAATAAACAATTACCATTTGTTTCAGCCAACTAAAAGATACCGATTTAAGGTGAAACTTCATAAGAATCCCAAAACTCATGCCCATTTATAATCTGATGAAGAATAAAAAGTTTTTGGCTTCTTAACCATCTCTTCAATTGCTTGGATGATGAATTAACCATTTTGCTTCTGGAAGCATACATCAGCACATGCAAAGATTTATGCTTTTTCCATTCGTCTTGGCCTAAACCATGAAAGTCTTCATTGAAGTCTTGAAGTCTTGTATTTGGAATTGGCTCGTTGACTTGTCTTGGTGTAGACGCTGCCTTTATCATATCATACTCTCTCTCTTGGAAATGATTTGTCCTCAAATCTTGCATGTTGTTTGCAGCGATTGGGGATATCTTGAACTCCTTTGATTGAGAGGAAATTATTTCGTCCTCCCGGCTCTTGTTCTCTTCAAAATCATTAACTTCAGAGTCTGGGACTTCCTAAGTTTACTTTAATAGGCTCTTCGTTCAGCGTAGTCACATAATCCTTCTCCGTGGGCTTTTTCATTTCTTTAACAACTTCAACACGCTGAACAAGTTCTTCCTTGTCTTCTTGTTCAGTCGGTTGTTCCAACATGGCGTAGATGTTTTCCATCAAAAAAATCCACTCTGACCTCCTTTTCTTTTGAATCAGACTTCTTGGTTGTAATTTTTCTTCAACTTGATTTAATCTCTTCACAAGCTTTCTCGTTTCTTTTGAAACCATATCCTTCATTTCACTCCAAACCTTATCAAAATCCATTTTCTTTTAATAAAACTATTAATAATCACTCATAAAAACCTGGGAGAGTTCTGCGCTCTGATACCAAATGACGCGATGCTCGTTGCGAGGAACACGATTTCCAGCGAAAGGATCGTATTCTCCACAAGTTTGGTGATTCTGCGACCCAACGCCTATAGAGACGCGAATCTTGGAATAATGAAGACGCCACAGACAATGGTGAAAGATCGTTTGATAAGTCGGGGATTGAATGACGTCACGATCGGATGCGAAAGACCGTTTGATAAGTCAATTTGAACGCCACAAGACTCGCCTTGATAAGTTCGATAAAAGTTCATATAGAACTTACGAGAAGACTCTCATTTTTTTTTTATCAAAACCTGGATCCTTTCTCATTAAAATGAAGATGAATTTATAGGCATGAAACAACCCTTAATGCTAGGAAAACAAAAAGCCTCATTTAAACCCATAAACACAATGAAAAACGAAATTATAACCCCCTTAGTAATCAGACCACATAATGATACCTCTTGATACGAACCTCGGCCGATTAAGCTCCGAGACCCGATACCCCAATAGCACAGCGACGGATCGTCTAAAATTTAGGAATGAAGGTGGATCGAATGACGCCACGAACGGTTGCGAAAGACCGTCTGATGAGTCGGGTTTGAACGCCACAAGACTAGTCTTGATAAGTTCGATAGAAGTTCATAAGAACTCAAGAGAAGACTCTCATATTTTTTTGATCAAAATCTGGATGCGTTTCATTCAGCTTGAAACCTCCTTTAAATAGGAAAATACAAAGCAAATTCGGAGTACATTGTTGCCCTAGTTTAAATGGGCCTAAAAAACATTATTTAGGCCTAATAACATTAAAATTAAAAGCCTAACTTAATACCTAACACATATGGGCTTCATTAAGCATAACTAAAGCCCAAAAACACTTTAAAAAGACTCTAACTTCATCTATTATTTTTAACTACGAAAATAACAAATAAATAGCTCAAACTGCTTAAAATGACGTGAATAAGCTTTCCTTTATTTGCGCCGCCCTTGGCCTCGTGGTTGGGTTTTCTTCTTGCGTCGCTTTTGGCTCTAGCTTTATATTTCTTCCATTCAGCTTTGTTCAAACCATGAAACTCTTTGTTGAAGTCTTGTACTCTTGAATTATGAATAGGCTCGATGAAGCGCCTTTGTTCCTTTGCACGTGGGATCACATCAACCTCTTAAACCCAATAAATACAACATTTTGAATTCAGGCTACTAATAAAACGAAAATAAACAATTACCATTTGTTTCAGCCAACTAAAAGATACCGATTTAAGGTGAAACTTCATAAGAATCCCAAAACTCATGCCCATTTATAATCTGATGAAGAATAAAAAGTTTTTGGCTTCTTAACCATCTCTTCAATTGCTTGGATGATGAATTAACCATTTTGCTTCTGGAAGCATACATCAGCACATGCAAAGATTTATGCTTTTTCCATTCGTCTTGGCCTAAACCATGAAAGTCTTCATTGAAGTCTTGAAGTCTTGTATTTGGAATTGGCTCGTTGACTTGTCTTGGTGTAGACGCTGCCTTTATCATATCATACTCTCTCTCTTGGAAATGATTTGTCCTCAAATCTTGCATGTTGTTTGCAGCGATTGGGGATATCTTGAACTCCTTTGATTGAGAGGAAATTATTTCGTCCTCCCGGCTCTTGTTCTCTTCAAAATCATTAACTTCAGAGTCTGGGACTTCCTAAGTTTACTTTAATAGGCTCTTCGTTCAGCGTAGTCACATAATCCTTCTCCGTGGGCTTTTTCATTTCTTTAACAACTTCAACACGCTGAACAAGTTCTTCCTTGTCTTCTTGTTCAGTCGGTTGTTCCAACATGGCGTAGATGTTTTCCATCAAAAAAATCCACTCTGACCTCCTTTTCTTTTGAATCAGACTTCTTGGTTGTAATTTTTCTTCAACTTGATTTAATCTCTTCACAAGCTTTCTCGTTTCTTTTGAAACCATATCCTTCATTTCACTCCAAACCTTATCAAAATCCATTTTCTTTTAATAAAACTATTAATAATCACTCATAAAAACCTGGGAGAGTTCTGCGCTCTGATACCAAATGACGCGATGCTCGTTGCGAGGAACACGATTTCCAGCGAAAGGATCGTATTCTCCACAAGTTTGGTGATTCTGCGACCCAACGCCTATAGAGACGCGAATCTTGGAATAATGAAGACGCCACAGACAATGGTGAAAGATCGTTTGATAAGTCGGGGATTGAATGACGTCACGATCGGATGCGAAAGACCGTTTGATAAGTCAATTTGAACGCCACAAGACTCGCCTTGATAAGTTCGATAAAAGTTCATATAGAACTTACGAGAAGACTCTCATTTTTTTTTTATCAAAACCTGGATCCTTTCTCATTAAAATGAAGATGAATTTATAGGCATGAAACAACCCTTAATGCTAGGAAAACAAAAAGCCTCATTTAAACCCATAAACACAATGAAAAACGAAATTATAACCCCCTTAGTAATCAGACCACATAATGATACCTCTTGATACGAACCTCGGCCGATTAAGCTCCGAGACCCGATACCCCAATAGCACAGCGACGGATCGTCTAAAATTTAGGAATGAAGGTGGATCGAATGACGCCACGAACGGTTGCGAAAGACCGTCTGATGAGTCGGGTTTGAACGCCACAAGACTAGTCTTGATAAGTTCGATAGAAGTTCATAAGAACTCAAGAGAAGACTCTCATATTTTTTTGATCAAAATCTGGATGCGTTTCATTCAGCTTGAAACCTCCTTTAAATAGGAAAATACAAAGCAAATTCGGAGTACATTGTTGCCCTAGTTTAAATGGGCCTAAAAAACATTATTTAGGCCTAATAACATTAAAATTAAAAGCCTAACTTAATACCTAACACATATGGGCTTCATTAAGCATAACTAAAGCCCAAAAACACTTTAAAAAGACTCTAACTTCATCTATTATTTTTAACTACGAAAATAACAAATAAATAGCTCAAACTGCTTAAAATGACGTGAATAAGCTTTCCTTTATTTGCGCCGCCCTTGGCCTCGTGGTTGGGTTTTCTTCTTGCGTCGCTTTTGGCTCTAGCTTTATATTTCTTCCATTCAGCTTTGTTCAAACCATGAAACTCTTTGTTGAAGTCTTGTACTCTTGAATTATGAATAGGCTCGATGAAGCGCCTTTGTTCCTTTGCACGTGGGATCACATCAACCTCTTAAACCCAATAAATACAACATTTTGAATTCAGGCTACTAATAAAACGAAAATAAACAATTACCATTTGTTTCAGCCAACTAAAAGATACCGATTTAAGGTGAAACTTCATAAGAATCCCAAAACTCATGCCCATTTATAATCTGATGAAGAATAAAAAGTTTTTGGCTTCTTAACCATCTCTTCAATTGCTTGGATGATGAATTAACCATTTTGCTTCTGGAAGCATACATCAGCACATGCAAAGATTTATGCTTTTTCCATTCGTCTTGGCCTAAACCATGAAAGTCTTCATTGAAGTCTTGAAGTCTTGTATTTGGAATTGGCTCGTTGACTTGTCTTGGTGTAGACGCTGCCTTTATCATATCATACTCTCTCTCTTGGAAATGATTTGTCCTCAAATCTTGCATGTTGTTTGCAGCGATTGGGGATATCTTGAACTCCTTTGATTGAGAGGAAATTATTTCGTCCTCCCGGCTCTTGTTCTCTTCAAAATCATTAACTTCAGAGTCTGGGACTTCCTAAGTTTACTTTAATAGGCTCTTCGTTCAGCGTAGTCACATAATCCTTCTCCGTGGGCTTTTTCATTTCTTTAACAACTTCAACACGCTGAACAAGTTCTTCCTTGTCTTCTTGTTCAGTCGGTTGTTCCAACATGGCGTAGATGTTTTCCATCAAAAAAATCCACTCTGACCTCCTTTTCTTTTGAATCAGACTTCTTGGTTGTAATTTTTCTTCAACTTGATTTAATCTCTTCACAAGCTTTCTCGTTTCTTTTGAAACCATATCCTTCATTTCACTCCAAACCTTATCAAAATCCATTTTCTTTTAATAAAACTATTAATAATCACTCATAAAAACCTGGGAGAGTTCTGCGCTCTGATACCAAATGACGCGATGCTCGTTGCGAGGAACACGATTTCCAGCGAAAGGATCGTATTCTCCACAAGTTTGGTGATTCTGCGACCCAACGCCTATAGAGACGCGAATCTTGGAATAATGAAGACGCCACAGACAATGGTGAAAGATCGTTTGATAAGTCGGGGATTGAATGACGTCACGATCGGATGCGAAAGACCGATTGATAAGTCAATTTGAACGCCACAAGACTCGCCTTGATAAGTTCGATAAAAGTTCATATAGAACTTACGAGAAGACTCTCATTTTTTTTTTATCAAAACCTGGATCCTTTCTCATTAAAATGAAGATGAATTTATAGGCATGAAACAACCCTTAATGCTAGGAAAACAAAAAGCCTCATTTAAACCCATAAACACAATGAAAAACGAAATTATAACCCCCTTAGTAATCAGACCACATAATGATACCTCTTGATACGAACCTCGGCCGATTAAGCTCCGAGACCCGATACCCCAATAGCACAGCGACGGATCGTCTAAAATTTAGGAATGAAGGTGGATCGAATGACGCCACGAACGGTTGCGAAAGACCGTCTGATGAGTCGGGTTTGAACGCCACAAGACTAGTCTTGATAAGTTCGATAGAAGTTCATAAGAACTCAAGAGAAGACTCTCATATTTTTTTGATCAAAATCTGGATGCGTTTCATTCAGCTTGAAACCTCCTTTAAATAGGAAAATACAAAGCAAATTCGGAGTACATTGTTGCCCTAGTTTAAATGGGCCTAAAAAACATTATTTAGGCCTAATAACATTAAAATTAAAAGCCTAACTTAATACCTAACACATATGGGCTTCATTAAGCATAACTAAAGCCCAAAAACACTTTAAAAAGACTCTAACTTCATCTATTATTTTTAACTACGAAAATAACAAATAAATAGCTCAAACTGCTTAAAATGACGTGAATAAGCTTTCCTTTATTTGCGCCGCCCTTGGCCTCGTGGTTGGGTTTTCTTCTTGCGTCGCTTTTGGCTCTAGCTTTATATTTCTTCCATTCAGCTTTGTTCAAACCATGAAACTCTTTGTTGAAGTCTTGTACTCTTGAATTATGAATAGGCTCGATGAAGCGCCTTTGTTCCTTTGCACGTGGGATCACATCAACCTCTTAAACCCAATAAATACAACATTTTGAATTCAGGCTACTAATAAAACGAAAATAAACAATTACCATTTGTTTCAGCCAACTAAAAGATACCGATTTAAGGTGAAACTTCATAAGAATCCCAAAACTCATGCCCATTTATAATCTGATGAAGAATAAAAAGTTTTTGGCTTCTTAACCATCTCTTCAATTGCTTGGATGATGAATTAACCATTTTGCTTCTGGAAGCATACATCAGCACATGCAAAGATTTATGCTTTTTCCATTCGTCTTGGCCTAAACCATGAAAGTCTTCATTGAAGTCTTGAAGTCTTGTATTTGGAATTGGCTCGTTGACTTGTCTTGGTGTAGACGCTGCCTTTATCATATCATACTCTCTCTCTTGGAAATGATTTGTCCTCAAATCTTGCATGTTGTTTGCAGCGATTGGGGATATCTTGAACTCCTTTGATTGAGAGGAAATTATTTCGTCCTCCCGGCTCTTGTTCTCTTCAAAATCATTAACTTCAGAGTCTGGGACTTCCTAAGTTTACTTTAATAGGCTCTTCGTTCAGCGTAGTCACATAATCCTTCTCCGTGGGCTTTTTCATTTCTTTAACAACTTCAACACGCTGAACAAGTTCTTCCTTGTCTTCTTGTTCAGTCGGTTGTTCCAACATGGCGTAGATGTTTTCCATCAAAAAAATCCACTCTGACCTCCTTTTCTTTTGAATCAGACTTCTTGGTTGTAATTTTTCTTCAACTTGATTTAATCTCTTCACAAGCTTTCTCGTTTCTTTTGAAACCATATCCTTCATTTCACTCCAAACCTTATCAAAATCCATTTTCTTTTAATAAAACTATTAATAATCACTCATAAAAACCTGGGAGAGTTCTGCGCTCTGATACCAAATGACGCGATGCTCGTTGCGAGGAACACGATTTCCAGCGAAAGGATCGTATTCTCCACAAGTTTGGTGATTCTGCGACCCAACGCCTATAGAGACGCGAATCTTGGAATAATGAAGACGCCACAGACAATGGTGAAAGATCGTTTGATAAGTCGGGGATTGAATGACGTCACGATCGGATGCGAAAGACCGATTGATAAGTCAATTTGAACGCCACAAGACTCGCCTTGATAAGTTCGATAAAAGTTCATATAGAACTTACGAGAAGACTCTCATTTTTTTTTATCAAAACCTGGATCCTTTCTCATTAAAATGAAGATGAATTTATAGGCATGAAACAACCCTTAATGCTAGGAAAACAAAAAGCCTCATTTAAACCCATAAACACAATGAAAAACGAAATTATAACCCCCTTAGTAATCAGACCACATAATGATACCTCTTGATACGAACCTCGGCCGATTAAGCTCCGAGACCCGATACCCCAATAGCACAGCGACGGATCGTCTAAAATTTAGGAATGAAGGTGGATCGAATGACGCCACGAACGGTTGCGAAAGACCGTCTGATGAGTCGGGTTTGAACGCCACAAGACTAGTCTTGATAAGTTCGATAGAAGTTCATAAGAACTCAAGAGAAGACTCTCATATTTTTTTGATCAAAATCTGGATGCGTTTCATTCAGCTTGAAACCTCCTTTAAATAGGAAAATACAAAGCAAATTCGGAGTACATTGTTGCCCTAGTTTAAATGGGCCTAAAAAACATTATTTAGGCCTAATAACATTAAAATTAAAAGCCTAACTTAATACCTAACACATATGGGCTTCATTAAGCATAACTAAAGCCCAAAAACACTTTAAAAAGACTCTAACTTCATCTATTATTTTTAACTACGAAAATAACAAATAAATAGCTCAAACTGCTTAAAATGACGTGAATAAGCTTTCCTTTATTTGCGCCGCCCTTGGCCTCGTGGTTGGGTTTTCTTCTTGCGTCGCTTTTGGCTCTAGCTTTATATTTCTTCCATTCAGCTTTGTTCAAACCATGAAACTCTTTGTTGAAGTCTTGTACTCTTGAATTATGAATAGGCTCGATGAAGCGCCTTTGTTCCTTTGCACGTGGGATCACATCAACCTCTTAAACCCAATAAATACAACATTTTGAATTCAGGCTACTAATAAAACGAAAATAAACAATTACCATTTGTTTCAGCCAACTAAAAGATACCGATTTAAGGTGAAACTTCATAAGAATCCCAAAACTCATGCCCATTTATAATCTGATGAAGAATAAAAAGTTTTTGGCTTCTTAACCATCTCTTCAATTGCTTGGATGATGAATTAACCATTTTGCTTCTGGAAGCATACATCAGCACATGCAAAGATTTATGCTTTTTCCATTCGTCTTGGCCTAAACCATGAAAGTCTTCATTGAAGTCTTGAAGTCTTGTATTTGGAATTGGCTCGTTGACTTGTCTTGGTGTAGACGCTGCCTTTATCATATCATACTCTCTCTCTTGGAAATGATTTGTCCTCAAATCTTGCATGTTGTTTGCAGCGATTGGGGATATCTTGAACTCCTTTGATTGAGAGGAAATTATTTCGTCCTCCCGGCTCTTGTTCTCTTCAAAATCATTAACTTCAGAGTCTGGGACTTCCTAAGTTTACTTTAATAGGCTCTTCGTTCAGCGTAGTCACATAATCCTTCTCCGTGGGCTTTTTCATTTCTTTAACAACTTCAACACGCTGAACAAGTTCTTCCTTGTCTTCTTGTTCAGTCGGTTGTTCCAACATGGCGTAGATGTTTTCCATCAAAAAAAATCCACTCTGACCTCCTTTTCTTTTGAATCAGACTTCTTGGTTGTAATTTTTCTTCAACTTGATTTAATCTCTTCACAAGCTTTCTCGTTTCTTTTGAAACCATATCCTTCATTTCACTCCAAACCTTATCAAAATCCATTTTCTTTTAATAAAACTATTAATAATCACTCATAAAAACCTGGGAGAGTTCTGCGCTCTGATACCAAATGACGCGATGCTCGTTGCGAGGAACACGATTTCCAGCGAAAGGATCGTATTCTCCACAAGTTTGGTGATTCTGCGACCCAACGCCTATAGAGACGCGAATCTTGGAATAATGAAGACGCCACAGACAATGGTGAAAGATCGTTTGATAAGTCGGGGATTGAATGACGTCACGATCGGATGCGAAAGACCGATTGATAAGTCAATTTGAACGCCACAAGACTCGCCTTGATAAGTTCGATAAAAGTTCATATAGAACTTACGAGAAGACTCTCATTTTTTTTTATCAAAACCTGGATCCTTTCTCATTAAAATGAAGATGAATTTATAGGCATGAAACAACCCTTAATGCTAGGAAAACAAAAAGCCTCATTTAAACCCATAAACACAATGAAAAACGAAATTATAACCCCCTTAGTAATCAGACCACATAATGATACCTCTTGATACGAACCTCGGCCGATTAAGCTCCGAGACCCGATACCCCAATAGCACAGCGACGGATCGTCTAAAATTTAGGAATGAAGGTGGATCGAATGACGCCACGAACGGTTGCGAAAGACCGTCTGATGAGTCGGGTTTGAACGCCACAAGACTAGTCTTGATAAGTTCGATAGAAGTTCATAAGAACTCAAGAGAAGACTCTCATATTTTTTTGATCAAAATCTGGATGCGTTTCATTCAGCTTGAAACCTCCTTTAAATAGGAAAATACAAAGCAAATTCGGAGTACATTGTTGCCCTAGTTTAAATGGGCCTAAAAAACATTATTTAGGCCTAATAACATTAAAATTAAAAGCCTAACTTAATACCTAACACATATGGGCTTCATTAAGCATAACTAAAGCCCAAAAACACTTTAAAAAGACTCTAACTTCATCTATTATTTTTAACTACGAAAATAACAAATAAATAGCTCAAACTGCTTAAAATGACGTGAATAAGCTTTCCTTTATTTGCGCCGCCCTTGGCCTCGTGGTTGGGTTTTCTTCTTGCGTCGCTTTTGGCTCTAGCTTTATATTTCTTCCATTCAGCTTTGTTCAAACCATGAAACTCTTTGTTGAAGTCTTGTACTCTTGAATTATGAATAGGCTCGATGAAGCGCCTTTGTTCCTTTGCACGTGGGATCACATCAACCTCTTAAACCCAATAAATACAACATTTTGAATTCAGGCTACTAATAAAACGAAAATAAACAATTACCATTTGTTTCAGCCAACTAAAAGATACCGATTTAAGGTGAAACTTCATAAGAATCCCAAAACTCATGCCCATTTATAATCTGATGAAGAATAAAAAGTTTTTGGCTTCTTAACCATCTCTTCAATTGCTTGGATGATGAATTAACCATTTTGCTTCTGGAAGCATACATCAGCACATGCAAAGATTTATGCTTTTTCCATTCGTCTTGGCCTAAACCATGAAAGTCTTCATTGAAGTCTTGAAGTCTTGTATTTGGAATTGGCTCGTTGACTTGTCTTGGTGTAGACGCTGCCTTTATCATATCATACTCTCTCTCTTGGAAATGATTTGTCCTCAAATCTTGCATGTTGTTTGCAGCGATTGGGGATATCTTGAACTCCTTTGATTGAGAGGAAATTATTTCGTCCTCCCGGCTCTTGTTCTCTTCAAAATCATTAACTTCAGAGTCTGGGACTTCCTAAGTTTACTTTAATAGGCTCTTCGCTCAGCGTAGTCACATAATCCTTCTCCGTGGGCTTTTTCATTTCTTTAACAACTTCAACACGCTGAACAAGTTCTTCCTTGTCTTCTTGTTCAGTCGGTTGTTCCAACATGGCGTAGATGTTTTCCATCAAAAAAATCCACTCTGACCTCCTTTTCTTTTGAATCAGACTTCTTGGTTGTAATTTTTCTTCAACTTGATTTAATCTCTTCACAAGCTTTCTCGTTTCTTTTGAAACCATATCCTTCATTTCACTCCAAACCTTATCAAAATCCATTTTCTTTTAATAAAACTATTAATAATCACTCATAAAAACCTGGGAGAGTTCTGCGCTCTGATACCAAATGACGCGATGCTCGTTGCGAGGAACACGATTTCCAGCGAAAGGATCGTATTCTCCACAAGTTTGGTGATTCTGCGACCCAACGCCTATAGAGACGCGAATCTTGGAATAATGAAGACGCCACAGACAATGGTCAAAGATCGTTTGATAAGTCGGGGATTGAATGACGTCACGATCGGATGCGAAAGACCGTTTGATAAGTCAATTTGAACGCCACAAGACTCGCCTTGATAAGTTCGATAAAAGTTCATATAGAACTTACGAGAAGACTCTCATTTTTTTTTATCAAAACCTGGATCCTTTCTCATTAAAATGAAGATGAATTTATAGGCATGAAACAACCCTTAATGCTAGGAAAACAAAAAGCCTCATTTAAACTCATAAACACAATGAAAAACGAAATTATAACCCCCTTAGTAATCAGACCACATAATGATACCTCTTGATACGAACCTCGGCCGATTAAGCTCCGAGACCCGATACCCCAATAGCACAGCGACGGATCGTCTAAAATTTAGGAATGAAGGTGGATCGAATGACGCCACGAACGGTTGCGAAAGACCGTCTGATGAGTCGGGTTTGAACGCCACAAGACTAGTCTTGATAAGTTCGATAGAAGTTCATAAGAACTCAAGAGAAGACTCTCATATTTTTTTGATCAAAATCTGGATGCGTTTCATTCAGCTTGAAACCTCCTTTAAATAGGAAAATACAAAGCAAATTCGGAGTACATTGTTGCCCTAGTTTAAATGGGCCTAAAAAACATTATTTAGGCCTAATAACATTAAAATTAAAAGCCTAACTTAATACCTAACACATATGGGCTTCATTAAGCATAACTAAAGCCCAAAAACACTTTAAAAAGACTCTAACTTCATCTATTATTTTTAACTACGAAAATAACAAATAAATAGCTCAAACTGCTTAAAATGACGTGAATAAGCTTTCCTTTATTTGCGCCGCCCTTGGCCTCGTGGTTGGGTTTTCTTCTTGCGTCGCTTTTGGCTCTAGCTTTATATTTCTTCCATTCAGCTTTGTTCAAACCATGAAACTCTTTGTTGAAGTCTTGTACTCTTGAATTATGAATAGGCTCGATGAAGCGCCTTTGTTCCTTTGCACGTGGGATCACATCAACCTCTTAAACCCAATAAATACAACATTTTGAATTCAGGCTACTAATAAAACGAAAATAAACAATTACCATTTGTTTCAGCCAACTAAAAGATACCGATTTAAGGTGAAACTTCATAAGAATCCCAAAACTCATGCCCATTTATAATCTGATGAAGAATAAAAAGTTTTTGGCTTCTTAACCATCTCTTCAATTGCTTGGATGATGAATTAACCATTTTGCTTCTGGAAGCATACATCAGCACATGCAAAGATTTATGCTTTTTCCATTCGTCTTGGCCTAAACCATGAAAGTCTTCATTGAAGTCTTGAAGTCTTGTATTTGGAATTGGCTCGTTGACTTGTCTTGGTGTAGACGCTGCCTTTATCATATCATACTCTCTCTCTTGGAAATGATTTGTCCTCAAATCTTGCATGTTGTTTGCAGCGATTGGGGATATCTTGAACTCCTTTGATTGAGAGGAAATTATTTCGTCCTCCCGGCTCTTGTTCTCTTCAAAATCATTAACTTCAGAGTCTGGGACTTCCTAAGTTTACTTTAATAGGCTCTTCGTTCAGCGTAGTCACATAATCCTTCTCGTGGGCTTTTTCATTTCTTTAACAACTTCAACACGCTGAACAAGTTCTTCCTTGTCTTCTTGTTCAGTCGGTTGTTCCAACATGGCGTAGATGTTTTCCATCAAAAAAATCCACTCTGACCTCCTTTTCTTTTGAATCAGACTTCTTGGTTGTAATTTTTCTTCAACTTGATTTAATCTCTTCACAAGCTTTCTCGTTTCTTTTGAAACCATATCCTTCATTTCACTCCAAACCTTATCAAAATCCATTTTCTTTTAATAAAACTATTAATAATCACTCATAAAAACCTGGGAGAGTTCTGCGCTCTGATACCAAATGACGCGATGCTCGTTGCGAGGAACACGATTTCCAGCGAAAGGATCGTATTCTCCACAAGTTTGGTGATTCTGCGACCCAACGCCTATAGAGACGCGAATCTTGGAATAATGAAGACGCCACAGACAATGGTGAAAGATCGTTTGATAAGTCGGGGATTGAATGACGTCACGATCGGATGCGAAAGACCGATTGATAAGTCAATTTGAACGCCACAAGACTCGCCTTGATAAGTTCGATAAAAGTTCATATAGAACTTACGAGAAGACTCTCATTTTTTTTTATCAAAACCTGGATCCTTTCTCATTAAAATGAAGATGAATTTATAGGCATGGAACAACCCTTAATGCTAGGAAAACAAAAAGCCTCATTTAAACTCATAAACACAATGAAAAACGAAATTATAACCCCCTTAGTAATCAGACCACATAATGATACCTCTTGATACGAACCTCGGCCGATTAAGCTCCGAGACCCGATACCCCAATAGCACAGCGACGGATCGTCTAAAATTTAGGAATGAAGGTGGATCGAATGACGCCACGAACGGTTGCGAAAGACCGTCTGATGAGTCGGGTTTGAACGCCACAAGACTAGTCTTGATAAGTTCGATAGAAGTTCATAAGAACTCAAGAGAAGACTCTCATATTTTTTTGATCAAAATCTGGATGCGTTTCATTCAGCTTGAAACCTCCTTTAAATAGGAAAATACAAAGCAAATTCGGAGTACATTGTTGCCCTAGTTTAAATGGGCCTAAAAAACATTATTTAGGCCTAATAACATTAAAATTAAAAGCCTAACTTAATACCTAACACATATGGGCTTCATTAAGCATAACTAAAGCCCAAAAACACTTTAAAAAGACTCTAACTTCATCTATTATTTTTAACTACGAAAATAACAAATAAATAGCTCAAACTGCTTAAAATGACGTGAATAAGCTTTCCTTTATTTGCGCCGCCCTTGGCCTCGTGGTTGGGTTTTCTTCTTGCGTCGCTTTTGGCTCTAGCTTTATATTTCTTCCATTCAGCTTTGTTCAAACCATGAAACTCTTTGTTGAAGTCTTGTACTCTTGAATTATGAATAGGCTCGATGAAGCGCCTTTGTTCCTTTGCACGTGGGATCACATCAACCTCTTAAACCCAATAAATACAACATTTTGAATTCAGGCTACTAATAAAACGAAAATAAACAATTACCATTTGTTTCAGCCAACTAAAAGATACCGATTTAAGGTGAAACTTCATAAGAATCCCAAAACTCATGCCCATTTATAATCTGATGAAGAATAAAAAGTTTTTGGCTTCTTAACCATCTCTTCAATTGCTTGGATGATGAATTAACCATTTTGCTTCTGGAAGCATACATCAGCACATGCAAAGATTTATGCTTTTTCCATTCGTCTTGGCCTAAACCATGAAAGTCTTCATTGAAGTCTTGAAGTCTTGTATTTGGAATTGGCTCGTTGACTTGTCTTGGTGTAGACGCTGCCTTTATCATATCATACTCTCTCTCTTGGAAATGATTTGTCCTCAAATCTTGCATGTTGTTTGCAGCGATTGGGGATATCTTGAACTCCTTTGATTGAGAGGAAATTATTTCGTCCTCCCGGCTCTTGTTCTCTTCAAAATCATTAACTTCAGAGTCTGGGACTTCCTAAGTTTACTTTAATAGGCTCTTCGTTCAGCGTAGTCACATAATCCTTCTCGTGGGCTTTTTCATTTCTTTAACAACTTCAACACGCTGAACAAGTTCTTCCTTGTCTTCTTGTTCAGTCGGTTGTTCCAACATGGCGTAGATGTTTTCCATCAAAAAAATCCACTCTGACCTCCTTTTCTTTTGAATCAGACTTCTTGGTTGTAATTTTTCTTCAACTTGATTTAATCTCTTCACAAGCTTTCTCGTTTCTTTTGAAACCATATCCTTCATTTCACTCCAAACCTTATCAAAATCCATTTTCTTTTAATAAAACTATTAATAATCACTCATAAAAACCTGGGAGAGTTCTGCGCTCTGATACCAAATGACGCGATGCTCGTTGCGAGGAACACGATTTCCAGCGAAAGGATCGTATTCTCCACAAGTTTGGTGATTCTGCGACCCAACGCCTATAGAGACGCGAATCTTGGAATAATGAAGACGCCACAGACAATGGTGAAAGATCGTTTGATAAGTCGGGGATTGAATGACGTCACGATCGGATGCGAAAGACCGATTGATAAGTCAATTTGAACGCCACAAGACTCGCCTTGATAAGTTCGATAAAAGTTCATATAGAACTTACGAGAAGACTCTCATTTTTTTTTATCAAAACCTGGATCCTTTCTCATTAAAATGAAGATGAATTTATAGGCATGAAACAACCCTTAATGCTAGGAAAACAAAAAGCCTCATTTAAACTCATAAACACAATGAAAAACGAAATTATAACCCCCTTAGTAATCAGACCACATAATGATACCTCTTGATACGAACCTCGGCCGATTAAGCTCCGAGACCCGATACCCCAATAGCACAGCGACGGATCGTCTAAAATTTAGGAATGAAGGTGGATCGAATGACGCCACGAACGGTTGCGAAAGACCGTCTGATGAGTCGGGTTTGAACGCCACAAGACTAGTCTTGATAAGTTCGATAGAAGTTCATAAGAACTCAAGAGAAGACTCTCATATTTTTTTGATCAAAATCTGGATGCGTTTCATTCAGCTTGAAACCTCCTTTAAATAGGAAAATACAAAGCAAATTCGGAGTACATTGTTGCCCTAGTTTAAATGGGCCTAAAAAACATTATTTAGGCCTAATAACATTAAAATTAAAAGCCTAACTTAATACCTAACACATATGGGCTTCATTAAGCATAACTAAAGCCCAAAAACACTTTAAAAAGACTCTAACTTCATCTATTATTTTTAACTACGAAAATAACAAATAAATAGCTCAAACTGCTTAAAATGACGTGAATAAGCTTTCCTTTATTTGCGCCGCCCTTGGCCTCGTGGTTGGGTTTTCTTCTTGCGTCGCTTTTGGCTCTAGCTTTATATTTCTTCCATTCAGCTTTGTTCAAACCATGAAACTCTTTGTTGAAGTCTTGTACTCTTGAATTATGAATAGGCTCGATGAAGCGCCTTTGTTCCTTTGCACGTGGGATCACATCAACCTCTTAAACCCAATAAATACAACATTTTGAATTCAGGCTACTAATAAAACGAAAATAAACAATTACCATTTGTTTCAGCCAACTAAAAGATACCGATTTAAGGTGAAACTTCATAAGAATCCCAAAACTCATGCCCATTTATAATCTGATGAAGAATAAAAAGTTTTTGGCTTCTTAACCATCTCTTCAATTGCTTGGATGATGAATTAACCATTTTGCTTCTGGAAGCATACATCAGCACATGCAAAGATTTATGCTTTTTCCATTCGTCTTGGCCTAAACCATGAAAGTCTTCATTGAAGTCTTGAAGTCTTGAAGTCTTGTATTTGGAATTGGCTCGTTGACATGTCTTGGTGTAGACGCTGCCTTTATCATATCATACTCTCTCTCTTGGAAATGATTTGTCCTCAAATCTTGCATGTTGTTTGCAGCGATTGGGGATATCTTCAACTCCTTTGATTGAGAGGAAATTATTTCGTCCTCCCGGCTCTTGTTCTCTTCAAAATCATTAACTTCAGAGTCTGGGACTTCCTAAGTTTACTTTAATAGGCTCTTCGTTCAGCGTAGTCACATAATCCTTCTCCGTGGGCTTTTTCATTTCTTTAACAACTTCAACACGCTGAACAAGTTCTTCCTTGTCTTCTTGTTCAGTCGGTTATTCCAACATGGCGTAGATGTTTTCCATAAAAAAAATCCACTCTGACCTCCTTTTCTTTTGAATCAGACTTCTTGGTTGTAATTTTTCTTCAACTTGATTTAATCTCTTCACAAGCTTTCTCGTTTCTTTTGAATCAGACTTCTTGGTTGTAATTTTTCTTCAACTTGATCTAATCTCTTCAGAAGCTTTCTCGTTTCATATCCTTCATTTCACTCAAAACCTTATCAAAATCCATTTTCTTTTAATAAAACTATTAACATCACTCATAAAAACCTGGGAGAGTTCTGCGCTCTGGTACCAAATGACGCGGTGCTCGTTGCGAGTAACACGATTTCCAGCGAAAGGATCGTTTTCTCCACAAGTTTGGTGACTCCGCGACCCAACGCCTATAGAGATGCGAACGTTTGAATAATGAAGACGCCACAGACAATGGTGATAGATCGTTTGATAAGTCGGGAATTGAATGATACCACGATCGGATGCGAAAGACAGATTGATAAGTCAATTTGAACGCCACAAGACTCGTCTTGATAAGTTCGATAAAAGTTCATATAGAACTCAACAGAAGACTCTCATTTTTTTTTTATCAAAACCTAGATCCTTTCTCATTCAAATGAAGATGAATTTATAGGCGTGAAACAACCATTTATGCTAGGAAAACCAAAAGCCTCATTTAAACTCATAAACACAATTAAAAACGAAATTATAACCCCCTTAGTAATCAGACCACATAATGACACCTCTTAAACTCAATAAATACAACATTTTGAATTCAGCCTACTAATAAAACGAAAATAAACAATTACAATTTGTTTCAGCCAACTAAAAGGTACCGATTTAAGGTGAAACTTCATAAGAATCCCAAAAGTCATGCCCATTTATAATCTGATGAAGAATAAAACGTTTTTGGCTTCTTAACCATCTCTTCAATTTCTTGGATGATGAATTAACCATTTTGCTTATGGAAGCGTAGATCAGCCCATGCCAAGATTTATACTTTTTCCATTCGTCTTGTCTTAAACCATGAAAGTCCGCATTGAAGTCTTGAACTCTTGTATTTGGAATTGCGCGTTGAGATGTCTTGGTTTAGACGCTGTCCTTATCATATCATACTCTCTCTCTTCGAAAAGATTTGTCCTCAAATCTTGCATGTTGTTTGCAGCGATTGGGGATATCTTGAACGCTTGATTGAGAGGAAATTACTTCATCCTCCAGGCTCTTGTTCTCATCAAAATCATTACCTTAAGAGTCTGGAACTTTTAAGTTTACTTTAATAGGCTCTTCGTTCAGCGTAGTCACATAATCCTTCTTCGTGGGGTTTTCCATTTCTTTAACAACTTCAACACGATGAACAAGTTCTTCCTTGTCTTCTTGTTCAGTCGGTTGTTCTAACATGGCGTAGATGTTTTCCATCAAAAAAATCCACTCTGACCTCCTTTTCTTTTGAATCAGACATCTTGGTTGTAATTTTTCTTCAACTTGATCATTACTTCACAAGCTTTTTCGTTTCTTTTAAAACCATATCCTTCATTTCACTCAAAACCTTATCAAAATCCATTTTCTTTTAATAAAATTATTAACAATCACTCATAAAAACCTGGGAGAGTTCTGCGCTCTGATACTGATGGAGAATCCCTTCGAGAGAATGAAAGGAGCCTCGGATCAAAGCGGAATGAACGTGGAGTCGTCTCGAGAGTCGAAATACTTGATCAGCTTGGTCTTGAATTTGCAATTTCGGATGTTGTTTGTGGATTTATGGGTTGTATAGATCTTGGTCGAATTCAGATAAGGGTCGTAGAGGTTGTATGGAATGAAAATCGCCACAATAGTTTATGATTCGAACTATTGATAAGATTGGATGAACAAGAACGCCACAAGGAATTGCCTTGATAAGTTCTTCGTTTAGGACTTAAAATTTCAGAGAACTAATCCTCACACAATTGTTTGATAATCAAAGATGGTCTGCCTTCTACTTCCACACAATTACTACAAATACTCAATTCGAGATTATGGTTACAAAAACCAAAGAGACGCCATAAATCTCGAATTTAACACAAAAAGGAAATAACTCTCAGACCATAAACTCACAAACGGTTACAAGAAAACCAACAGTCTCACACACACATAAAATTCGTTTATCCCTTTGGGCTTGACTCTATTTCGGATTATTGCCTTGAGTTTGGGCTGAGATCATGTTGACAATTCTGGGCTCTTCTATGGCAATATTTTGGGATCCAAACTTGTGAAGTAGGCTGGTCACTTGCTCTTTGAATCTCTTGGTTCTGGCTCGCGTCATTGGGCCCTCCGGTGTATCCTTGATTGAATGCGAATGCATGTTCGTGGTGATGTCCTCATCATTGCCCCCGGGTTGGAAAGGATTTGCCCTCAAATCCAAATCTGCATGAAAAGGAGACAAATCAGCAACATTAAAAGTAGCACTTACATTATACTTACCTTGGAGATCAAGTTTGTATGCATTGTCGTTGATTTTCGACACCACTTGGAATGGACCGTCGCCGCGAGGGAGTAACTTGGACTTGCGTTGTTCTGGAAAACGTTCCTTTCGCATATGAATCCAAACCCAATCTACGGGCTGAAACAAAACTTTTGTGCGCCCTTTGTTTGCTTGCTTTGCATATTCATCGTTGCGTCGCTCAATGTTGGCCCGAACTTTTTCGTGGAGAGATTGTACAAAATCAGCCTTCCGTGCGCCATCAAGATTAACCTGTTGAGAACTAGGCAAAGGAAACAAATCCAAAGGCGTAATAGGATTGAAACCATACACAATTTCGAAAGGTGAAAATGTAGTGGCTGAATGCTTGCTGTGATTGTATGCAAATTCGACATGAGGCAAACATTCTTCCCAAGACTTAAGATTAGTTTTGATTATGGCACGCAACAAAGTAGACAATGTTCTATTCACAACTTCCGTTTGCCCATCAGTTTGGGGGTGACAAGTGGTAGAGAAAAGTAATTTCGTACCTAATTTTGTCCACAATGTCTTCCAAAAATAACTCAAGAATTTCGCATCACGATCGGAAACAATGGTTTTAGGCATACCGTGGAGTCGTACGATGTCGCGGAAGAACAAGTTGGCGATGTTGGAAGCATCGCTGGTCTTCTTGCAGGGGCTGAAATGCGCCATCTTGGAGAACCGATCAACGACAACAAAGATGGAATCATTTCCCTTGCTAGATCGAGGCAAACCTAAAACAAAGTCCATAGATAAATCAATCCAAGGAGAAGTAGAAACGGGAAGAGGAGTGTACATACCATGGGGCTGACTTTTTGATTTAGCCTTTTTACAAACAATGCAATTTCCACAAATTCGTTCAACATCTTTTCGCATGTTCGGCCAATAAAAATTTGATTGCAAAATAGGCAGCGTTTTAGCAACACCAAAATGACCCATCAAACCACCACTATGTGCCTCACGAACAAGTAATTCACGCATAGAACCACTAGGCAAACATAGCTTGTTCTTGTAAAACAAAAATCCATCATGCAAATAAAATTTTCCAAAAGCTTTTTGTGAACAGTTTGCATGAATTTCACCGAAATCCGAATCATCTTTGTACAACTCTTTTATTATTTCAAAACCCAACAAGTGTGCACTCAAAGATGAAAGTAAAACATACCTCCGAGAAAGGGCGTCGGCTACCACATTCTCTTTACCTGATTTGTACCGAATGACGTAAGGAAAAGGTTCGAGGAACTCTACCCACGTCGCATGTCGTTTATTCAACTTGTGTTGTCCTTTGAGGTACTTTAAGGACTCGTGGTCGGTGTGAATGATGAACTCTTTGGAAAGGAGATAGTGTTGCCATGTTTCCAAAGCGCGGATGAGTGCGTAGAGCTCTTTGTCGTAGGTCGGGTAATTCAGCGATGCGCCTTTCAATTTCTCGCTGAAATACGCCAAGGGACGTCCTTGTTGCATAAGGACAGCGCCAATACCAATGCCTGAAGCGTCGCATTGAATTTCGAAGGGCTGGTCAAAATTGGGCAGCGCCAAAAGAGGAGGATTGATGAGGCGCTCTTTCAAAGTTTGGAATGCTCCCTCTTGCTCGTATCCCCATTGGAATCCCACATCTTTTTTTATTAATTCGGTCAAAGGGGCTGCGATGGTGCTGAAATTGGGAACAAAGCGACGGTAAAATCCCGCAAGGCCGTGGAAGCTTCTAACTTGTTGCACGGTCGTTGGTGTTGGCCACTCTTGAATTGCCTTGACTTTCGCGCTATCCACGGAGATTCCTTTAGCGCTGACTACGAAACCAAGAAACACAACTTTGTCCGTGCAAAAAGAGCATTTGGACAAGTTAGCATATAATTGTTCTTTGCGCAACACTTCAAAAACCTTGTTCAAATGAATCATGTGGTCATCAAAAGTCATACTATAAATCAAGATATCATCGAAATAAACAACCACAAATTTTCCAATGAAAGAACGAAGTACATGGTTCATTAAGCGCATGAAAGTACTCGGAGCATTTGTTAAACCAAACGGCATGACTAACCACTCGTATAAACCTTGTTTTGTTTTGAAAGCTGTTTTCCATTCATCACCCTCTTTCATTCTTATTTGGTGATAACCACTTCGCAAGTCAATTTTTGTAAAAACACACGCACCATGCAATTCATCAAGCATATCATCTAACCTAGGAATAGGAAATCGATACTTTACCGTGATGAAGTTGATGGCGCGACAATCTACACACATGCGCCAGCTGCCATCTTTTTTTGGGACGAGGAGAACGGGTACCGCGCATGGACTCAAGCTCTCGCGGATGTATCCTTTGGCCATGAGGTCATCAATTTGTCGCTGGAGCTCCTTTGTCTCGGTTGGATTAACACGGTACGCTGGACGATTTGGAAGGGCAGCGCCGGGGACTAAGTCAATTTGATGTTCGATGCCGCGGATTGGTGGCAAACCGGATGGAACATCATCGGGAAAAACGTCCGCAAAATCCTGTAACAATTCCACAACAAGACTAGGCAAATTTTTGTCAAGTTGGTCAGCGTGTAAAAGATGTCCTTTGTGCAAGAACATCAGAATCGGTTTTTCATTAAAAATTGCCTTTTTAACCTTGCTTGCACTCACTAAAAAATTTTGTTTTCTCTCATGGGTTTTGACCAGAGTTTGATTGGCTTTTTCTTTGGTACTCGTGGTCTGTTTGGGAGAATGGCTAATGTGTTTAATGTGGTTGGCATTTTGGTGGAGGTGAGCTTGATCTTTGAGGACTTGGGATGGAGAAAGTGGGGAAAGGACAATCTGATGGTTTTCGTGCAGGAATTTGTATTTGTTGGAAAGACCATCATGAACAGTACGTCGGTCGAATTGCCAAGGGCGGCCAAGGAGGAGGTGACACACTTCCATTGGTGCAACGTCGCATAAAACTTCGTCCTCGTATTTGCCAATTTTGAAAGGGACAAGGACCTGGTCGGTGACGCGTACTTCGCCACTATCGTTCAACCAATGGAGCTTGTACGGGTGAGGATGCTTGGAGGTTGGCAAGGACAGCTTGTGGACAAGGATGGTGCTTGCGACGTTGGTGCAGCTGCCGCTATCAATAATGAGGCTGCACACTTTGTCATGGATATGGCAGCGAGTGTGGAAGATGGATTCTCGCTGCGCGTGCTCATCATCGTCTTTGGCGGAAACACTAAGCACTCGCCGGGTGACCAAGGTGAGTTGTTCATCTTCAACTTCAACCTCATAGTCGTCGTAGGTCGGTTCGCCATAATCAACACCGGTTTGGGTTGCTGCCTCATCGTCCGTGATTACATCGCCGTCGGGTAGGAGAATCATGGAGCGCTTGTTTGGACATTCGGAAGCAATATGGCCTTTACCTCGACACTTGAAGCAGGTGAGGTCGCGGTTACGTTGAGGGGTCGAAGCGGGAAGCTTGCCTTTGTTCACGGGGTCGGGAGGTGGTCGTTGGTGAGGGACGGTTGGTAAGGCCGATTGTGGCTTCGGAGGAGAGTATTTGTTTTCGCCGGTGTTGGGGAAGGTGGATTGCCATGGTGTTTTGTCGGGGAAGCGGTTGTATCTTGAGGAGTCTGTTTTGAGCTGTTTCTCGACCACTATTGCCATATGCACCAAATCCTCCATGTCGATAAACTGTTTGATTTCGACTTGGCGGGCGATATCTCGGTTGAGACCGGACAAGAAACGGGCCATGGTTGCCTCCCGTTCTTCGTCAACTCCGGTGCGCATGAGAGTCATTTCCAGGTCTTGAAAGTACTCTTCAACGGAGCGTGAACCTTGTCGAAGACGCTGAAGGCGGTTGAACATGTCGCGGTAATAATGGGTCGGAATGAACCGCTTGCGCATGACTGTTTTCATCTCGTCCCATGTGGCAATGGGCTGTTCGCCGGCACGTCGTCTACTAGTGGAAATTTGCTCCCACCATATCAAGGCATAGTCACTGAATTCCGTGGCGGCGAGCTTCACCTTCCTCAAATCCGAATATTGGTGACAATCGAAAATGAGTTCAATCTTCCGCTCCCAATCAAAGTAAGCGTCGGGGTCGTTCTTGCCGTCGAAGGAAGGAACACGCATTTTGATGCCGCGGAAATCATCATCATGGTGACGGTGGTGTGCATGAGCTCGTCCTCGAGGGTGATCAAAATCCAAAACATCGGAAACAACTTGTTCGTCGTCGTCGTTCGTCCAAGTTCCGCGATGCGCTGGTGGAAGGCCTCGTCCGCGTGTTTGTCCGCGGCGTGATGGAAAACCACGTCTTTGGACTCCTTGGTGGTAGAACGGGTTCTCGAAGTTAGGTGCTTGCCGTTGCTCGGTGTGCAAAAATTCGGCAGTTTGATGTTGTTCGATGTTGTCTAAGCGGGCAAGAATCGGATCGAGGAACCGCTGCATGGCTTGGACAAGGTCGTCCATCGTCAAAGGTGGTTGTGAGGATGAAGCACTATCTCGTCGAGGAGTTGTCATGAATCTGCGTAAATGAACAGTAGTATATATATACGATATATAAGGTTAATGGTCCTCACAAAATCACTCCCTCACGTTTTTCGCTCGTAATTTGGAAATTCACTTGTGTTTGGACACTCAAATATGGCTTTTGCTATAATGTAACACTCTGCCTTTTTCCGCTCGTATGTCCTCTTAAAATTTTAAAACCCAAACAGAAAAACGATCAAGGTGGTGGTGGCTGAAGGAAAAAGCTGGAAAAAGGTAAAATTTTCGACGGTGAACAGTAAAATCCGTACAAAATGGTAAAAAAAAAAATAAAAAAAAATCACTTTCGTGAGAGGGAGCTCAAAACGCTCAGAATCACACCAGCATGCCAAAAATACAATCACTTCTGAAGAAAAAAAAATTTGTACTCTTTTTTTTTTTTTTTTTTTTTTTTTTGGTTAAGAACTGGAATGGTATATGCTAAAAGATTGTGTAGAAGAAGTATTCTGGGATATATAATCTGGAAGAAAGTATTTTGAAGGGAAAGGAAAAGAGATAAATTAAACACACAAGAGAAAAAAAAAAGTTTTCTGGAGAGATAGAGTTTTCTGGAGGGACTCAACTTTCTGGAGAGAATACCTTTCTGGAGAGAAAAACTTTCTGGAGGAAAACTTTCTGGAGCTTTTTTTTTTTTTTTTTTTTTTTTTTTTGCGTTTTTGTCTTTCTTTTTTTTTTTTTTTTTTTTTTTTTTTGAAAGAAAGGGTAAAAGAAAAAAAAATTGACTAATTGAGAGCCTAAGCTCTGATACCAAATGATGGAGAATCCCTTCGAGAGAATGAAAGGAGCCTCGGATCAAAGCGGAATGAACGTGGAGTCGTCTCGAGAGTCGAAATACTTGATCAGCTTGGTCTTGAATTTTCAATTTCGGATGTTGTTTGTGGATTTATGGGTTGTATAGATCTTGGTCGAATTCAGATAAGGGTCGTAGAGGTTGTATGGAATGAAAATCGCCACAATAGTTTATGATTCGAACTATTGATAAGATTGGATGAACAAGAACGCCACAAGGAATTGCCTTGATAAGTTCTTCGTTTAGGACTTAAAATTTCCGAGAACTAATCCTCACACAATTGTTTGATAATCAAAGATGGTCTGCCTTCTACTTCCACACAATTACTACAAATACTCAATTCGAGATTATGGTTACAAAAACCAAAGAGACGCCATAAATCTCGAATTTAACACAAAAAGGAAATAACTCTCAGACCATAAACTCACAAACGGTTACAAGAAAACCAACAGTCTCACACACACATAAAATTCGTTTATCCCTTTGCGCTTGACTCTATTTCGGATTATTGCCTTGAGTTTGGGCTGAGATCATGTTGACAATTCTGGGCTCTTCTATGGCAATATTTTGGGCTCCAAACTTGTGAAGTAGGCTGGTCACTTGCTCTTTGAATCTCTTGGTTCTGGCTCGCGTCATTGGGCCCTCCGGTGTATCCTTGATTGAATGCGAATGCATGTTCGTGGTGATGTCCTCATCAGATACCAAATGACGCGATGCTCGTTGTGAGAAACACGATATCCAGCGAAAGGATCGTTTTCTCCATAAGTTTGGTGACTCCGCGACCCAACGCCTATAGAGACACGAACCTTGGAATAATGAAGACGCCACAGACAATAATGAAAGATCGTTTGATAAGTCGGGGATTGAATGAAGCCAAGATCGGATGCGAAAGACCGATTGATAAGTCAATTTGAACGCCACAAGACTCGTCTTGATAAGTTCGATAAGAGTTCATATAGAACTCAAGAGAAGACTCTCATTTTTTTTTTTTTTATCAAAACCTGGATCTTTTCTCATTAAAATGAAGATGAATTTATAGGCATGAAACAACCCTTAATGCTAGGAAAACAAAAAGCCTCATTTAAACTCATAAACACAATGAAAAACGAAATTATAACCCCCTTAGTAATCAGACCACATAATGATACCTCTTGATACGAACCTCGGCCGATTAAGCTCCGAGACCCGATACCCCAATAGCACAGCGACGGATCGTCTAAAATTTAGGAATGAAGGTGGATCGAATGACGCCACGAACGGTTGCGAAAGACCGTCTGATGAGTCGGGTTTGAACGCCACAAGACTAGTCTTGATAAGTTCGATAGAAGTTCATAAGAACTCAAGAGAAGACTCTCATATTTTTTTGATCAAAATCTGGATGCGTTTCATTCAGCTTGAAACCTCCTTTAAATAGGAAAATACAAAGCAAATTCGGAGTACATTGTTGCCCTAGTTTAAATGGGCCTAAAAAACATTATTTAGGCCTAATAACATTAAAATTAAAAGCCTAACTTAATACCTAACACATATGGGCTTCATTAAGCATAACTAAAGCCCAAAAACACTTTAAAAAGACTCTAACTTCATCTATTATTTTTAACTACGAAAATAACAAATAAATAGCTCAAACTGCTTAAAATGACGTGAATAAGCTTTCCTTTATTTGCGTCGCCCTTGGCCTCGTGGTTGGGTTTTCTTCTCGCGTCGCTTTTGGCTCTAGCTTTATATTTCTTCCATTCAGCTTTGTTCAAACCATGAAACTCTTTGTCGAGGTCTTGTACTCTTGAATTATGAATAGGCTCGATGAAGCGCCTTTGTTCCTTTGCACGTGGGATCACATCAACCTCTTAAACCCAATAAATACAACATTTTGAATTCAGGCTACTAATAAAACGAAAATAAACAATTACCATTTGTTTCAGCCAACTAAAAGATACCGATTTAAGGTGAAACTTCATAAGAATCCCAAAACTCATGCCCATTTATAATCTGATGAAGAATAAAAAGTTTTTGGCTTCTTAACCATCTCTTCAATTGCTTGGATGATGAATTAACCATTTTGCTTCTGGAAGCATACATCAGCACATGCAAAGATTTATGCTTTTTCCATTCGTCTTGGCTTAAACCATGAAAGTCTTCATTGAAGTCTTGAAGTCTTGTATTTGGAATTGGCTCGTTGACATGTCTTGGTGTAGACGCTGCCTTTATCATATCATACTATCTCTCTTGGAAATGATTTGTCCTCAAATCTTGCATGTTGTTTGCAGCGATTGGGGATATCTTGAACTCCTTTGATTGAGAGGAAATTATTTCGTCCTCCCGGCTCTTGTTCTCTTCAAAATCATTAACTTCAGAGTCTGGGACTTCCTAAGTTTACTTTAATAGGCTCTTTGTTCAGCGTAGTCACATAATCCTTCTCCGTGGGCTTTTTCATTTCTTTAACAACTTCAACACGCTGAACAAGTTCTTCCTTGTCTTCTTGTTCAGTCGGTTGTTCCAACATGGCGTAGATGTTTTCCATCAAAAAAATCCACTCTGACCTCCTTTTCTTTTGAATCAGACTTCTTGGTTGTAATTTTTCTTCAACTTGATTTAATCTCTTCACAAGCTTTCTCGTTTCTTTTGAATCAGACTTCTTGGTTGTAATTTTTCTTCAACTTGATCTAATCTCTTCAGAAGCTTTCTCGTCTCATATCCTTCATTTCACTCAAAACCTTATCAAAATCCATTTTCTTTTAATAAAACTATTAACATCACTCATAAAAACCTGGGAGAGTTCTGCGCTCTGGTACCAAATGACGCGGTGCTCGTTGCGAGTAACACGATTTCCAGCGAAAGGATCGTTTTCTCCACAAGTTTGGTGACTCCGCGACCCAACGCCTATAGAGATGCGAACGTTTGAATAATGAAGACGCCACAGACAATGGTGATAGATCGTTTGATAAGTCGGGAATTGAATGATACCACGATCGGATGCGAAAGAAAGATTGATAAGTCAATTTGAACGCCACAAGACTCGTCTTGATAAGTTCGATAAAAGTTCATATAGAACTCAACAGAAGACTCTCATTTTTTTTTATCAAAACCTAGATCCTTTCTCATTCAAATGAAGATGAATTTATAGGCGTGAAACAACCATTCATGCTAGGAAAACCAAAAGCCTCATTTAAACTCATAAACACAATGAAAAACGAAATTATAACCCCCTTAGTAATCAGACCACATAATGACACCTCTTAAACCCAATAAATACAACATTTTGAATTCAGCCTACTAATAAAACGAAAATAAACAATTACAATTTGTTTCAGCCAACTAAAAGGTACCGATTTAAGGTGAAACTTCATAAGAATCCCAAAACTCATGCCCATTTATAATCTGATGAAGAATAAAACGTTTTTGGCTTCTTAACCATCTCTTCAATTTCTTGGATGATGAATTATCCATTTTGCTTATGGAAGCGTAGATCAGCCCATGCCAAGATTTATACTTTTTCCATTCGTCTTGTCTTAAACCATGAAAGTCCGCATTGAAGTCTTGAACTCTTGTAGTTGGAATTGCGCGTTGAGATGTCTTGGTTTAGACGCTGTCCTTATCATATCATACTCTCTCTCTTCGAAAAGATTTGTCCTCAAATCTTGCATGTTGTTTGCAGCGATTGGGGATATCTTGAACGCTTGATTGAGAGGAAATTACTTCATCCTCCAGGCTCTTGTTCTCATCAAAATCATTACCTTAAGAGTCTGGAACTTTTAAGTTTACTTTAATAGGCTCTTCGTTCAGCGTAGTCACATAATCCTTCTTCGTGGGGTTTTCCATTTCTTTAACAACTTCAACATGCTGAACAAGTTCTTCCTTGTCTTCTTGTTCAGTCGGTTGTTCTAACATGGCGTAGATGTTTTCCATCAAAAAAATCCACTCTGACCTCCTTTTCTTTTGAATCAGACATCTTGGTTGTAATTTTTCTTCAACTTGATCTAATCTCTTCACAAGCTTTTTCGTTTCTTTTAAAACCATATCCTTCATTTCACTCAAAACCTTATCAAAATCCATTTTCTTTTAATAAAATTATTAACAATCACTCATAAAAACCTGGGAGAGTTCTGCGCTCTGATACCAAATGACGCGATGCTCGTTGTGAGAAACACGATATCCAGCGAAAGGATCGTTTTCTCCATAAGTTTGGTGACTCCGCGACCCAACGCCTATAGAGACACGAACCTTGGAATAATGAAGACGCCACAGACAATAATGAAAGATCGTTTGATAAGTCGGGGATTGAATGAAGCCAAGATCGGATGCGAAAGACCGATTGATAAGTCAATTTGAACGCCACAAGACTCGTCTTGATAAGTTCGATAAGAGTTCATATAGAACTCAAGAGAAGACTCTCATTTTTTTTTATCAAAACCTGGATCTTTTCTCATTAAAATGAAGATGAATTTATACGCATGAAACAACCCTTCATGCTAGGAAAACCAAAAGCCTCATTTAAACTCATAAACACAATGAAAAACGAAATTATAACCCCCTTAGTAATCAGACCACAAAATGACACCACTAAAACCCATTAAATACAACATTTTGAATTCAGCCTACTAATAAAACGAAAATAAACAATTACCATTTGTTTCAGCCAACTAAAAGATACCGTATTAAGGTGAAACTTCATAAGAATCCCAAAAGTCATGCCCATTTATAATCTGATGAAGAATAAAACGTTTTTGGCTTCTTAATCATCTCTTCAATTGCTTGGATGATGAATTAACCATTTTGCTTCTGAAAGCGTAGATCAGCCCATGCCAAGATTTATGCTTTTTCCATTCCTCTTGGCTTAAACCATGAAAGTCTTCATTGAAGTCTTGAACTCTTGTATTTGGAACTGGCTCGTTGACATGTTTTGGTTTAGACGCTGCCCTTAACATATCATACTCTCTCTCTTGGAAAAGATTTGTCCCTAAATCTTGCGTGTCGTTTGCAGCGATTGGGGATATCTTGAACTCCTTTGATTGAGAGGAAATTACTTCATCCTCCAGGCTCTTGTTCTCTTCAAAATCATTACCTTCAGAGTCTGGAACTTCTAAGTTTACTTTAATAGGCTCTTCGTTCAGCGTAGTCACATAATCCTTCTCCGTGGGCTTTTTCATTTCTTTAACAACTTAAACACGCTGAACAAGTTCTTTCTTGTCTTCTTGTTCAGTCGGTTGTTCCAACATGGCGTAGATGTTTTCCATCAAAAAAATCCACTCTGACCTCCTTTTCTTTTGAATCAGACTTCTTGGTTGTAATTTTTCTTCAACTTGATCTAATCTCTTCACAAGCTTTCTCGTTTCTTTTGAAACCATATCCTTCATTTCGCTCAAAACCTTATCAAAATCCATTTTCTTTTAATAAAATTATTAACAATCACTCATAAAATCTGGGAGAGTTCTGCGCTCTGATACCAAATGACGCGATGCTCGTTGTGAGAAACACGATATCCAGCGAAAGGATCGTTTTCTCCATAAGTTTGGTGACTCCGCGACCCAACGCCTATAGAGACACGAACCTTGGAATAATGAAGACGCCACAGACAATAATGAAAGATCGTTTGATAAGTCGGGGATTGAATGAAGCCAAGATCGGATGCGAAAGACCGATTGATAAGTCAATTTGAACGCCACAAGACTCGTCTTGATAAGTTCGAAAAAAGTTCATATAGAACTCAAGAGAAGACTCTCATTTTTTTTTATTAAAACCTGGATCCTTTCGCATTAAAATGAAGATGAATTTATACGCATGAAACAACCCTTAATGCTAGGAAAACCAAAAGCCTCATTTAAAACCATAAACACAATGAAAAACGAAATTATAATCCCCTTAGTAATCAGACCACATAATCACACCTCTTAAACCCAATAAATACAACATTTTGAATTCAGCCTACTAATAAAACGAAAATAAACAATTACCATTTGTTTCAGCCAACTAAAAGATACCGATTTAAGGTGAAACTTCATAAGTATCCCAAAAGTCATGGCCATTTAAAATCATATGAAGAATAAAACGTTTTTGGCTTCTTAACCATCTTTTCAATTGCTTGGATGATGAATTAACCAATTTGCTTCTTGAAGCGTAGATTAGCGCCCATGCTAAGATTTATACTTTTTCCATTCGTCTTGGCTTAAACCATGAAAGTCTTCATTGAAGTCTTGAACTCTTTTATTCGGAATTGCTCGTTGAGATGTCTTGGTTTAGACGCTGCCCTTATCATATCATACTCTCTCTCTTGGAAACGATTTGTCCTCAAATCTTGCATGTTCACTACTACAAAACTAGGATTCTACAACGCTTAAAAACAGTTGTAGAATGATTCTACAATGCTTCTCAAGCGTTGTAGAATCCTGCGTTGTAGATGCTTCTACAACGCTTAAAAATCCGTTGTAGAAACCAACAGCTTTCTACAACGCTTAATTATCCGTTGTAGAAACTAAGATTCTACAACGGATATTTTAGCGTTGTAGAAGCTTCTACAACGGTTTGAATCCATTGTGTAATTTTTAAATATTTTCAAACATCTCGCCGCGGCGAAGTATATTTCTCGCCGCGGTGAGATATTCTACAACGGATCTTCAATCCGTTGTAGAATCATTTCGCCGCGGCGGACATTATACTTCGCCGCGGCGAGTTGTTTGCCGCGGAGAAGTACGTTCCGCGCCGCGGCGACAACATTCTACAACGGATTGTCAAACCGTTGTAGAATCATGTAGCCGCGGCGGGAATTATACTTAGCCGCGGCGAGATTCTCGCCGCGGCGACGTAGGTTTTGCGCCGCGGCGAGGAGATTCTACAACGGATAAAAATCCGTTGTAGAAGCGTTCTGATTATTTTTTTAAAAACACGTCGCGACGACGTTGTAGCTTAGCCGCAGCGTGGTGTATATCGCCGCGGCGAAACCAAAACATCGCTGCGGCGAGGTGTTGATGTATGAATAATGTGCTCTCGGTATCTTTTTTGCCGCGGCGACTCTTATTTTTCGCCGCGGCAAACGTTATTCGCCGCGGCGAAATGTCTAAGTCGCCGCGGCGAAGGCTTCATTTTGAAGCCGAAATCATTTTTTACACGTACTAAAACCCGGTGTAAAAAATATGGGAACTCAAAATAACCTTCAAACCAAAAAATAATATCTACGTCTTCAAAACATTCAAAAGAAATATTTACATCCAAAATTGAATACAAAAACTAACTAATCATCACAATGAATAAATGTGTGTACATAAGCTACCCATTCTTCCCTAACTCTCTCTAAATCCTCTTTTGTATAGTTTTTCTTAGTTTCTAATTTTCCTACACCTCCTACGACTATATCGCGCATATACGAAATAACAAAATACCCGCATTCCGTGTTTCCGGTTTGTCTCGGAGCGTTCCAAGCATTGACGTACGTTGACTGTCCGTTATTATGGGCGTTTTGGTGATCGAGCTTGAAATCCACAAAAACCCTATAACACGGAAATCATAAGAGAAAAAACCTCTACAATGATTTATAATAAAAAATAGTTTAAAAAAATCAAAATATTACCTTTTTATCAATCGAGTTAAATCGATTGGAATTTTATTTCTTAACGGGTCGAAGAACATAGCACTATCTCTCCAAGGGTCGAGGACAACGAGCATCCAATGCGCACCTTTATTGTACGGCATCAAAGCTAGTTCACCAAATTTGCATTTTCGTACAATGTTTCTAACGTCCTTGACTCGTTTTGACAAATAAGCGTCCTCGTCGTTGTTTTCGATGTACGAATTTAAGCCCGGATTTATAAAACAATAGTCTCGACTCTTCTTCGCATTTTCTAGTCTCGAGCGTAGATAGCTATGACAAACAAGTATTTGATTGATCAAAACACTAAATATTGAATATTTATATTAAAAACACTTATAAAGAAAACACTTACTCCATACAGACCGTTATGCTCCCCGCGCCAATTTCCAAGTATTGCAAAAAGTCGGAAACATCTTCAAAGGACACCGGAATCGGGATAGCCGCGAGACTTTGACTAACATTGACCATAATCACATCCCCTTCCGGTAACATTACTTTGTTGGCATGTTGAGCGAGCAATCGAAACTTTGGATTAATCATCTTGTACGGAATCTTCTTAGCATCATCGATGCTAGGTTCACTCTCAAAACCGAGCTTTGAGAGTTGTTTGACAACCGGACCGCGACTCTCTATTCCCGTGTCCATTTCGATCAATCTCTTCGGCCACGAGACAAATCCTCCTATGGCATCTTCAATGGTTTGAGCTTCTTCGGTGGGAATTGGCAATTTTGCTTTTTTAATCAAAACCCCCAAAACGGTCACACGTACATTCCCTTCCTTCAAAGGTAAAGAGTGAACTACGTTCCCATTTAAGTATGCTCGCCCATTTGCAACATGAATCATGCCTCCTTTCACAACATCATCTATGAAAAGAAGACACTCGACGCTTTCATCCGAAGTCGGTGTCACCGGGGTGGTTGGATTCAATGAGCAACTAGCACGAACACTATTGGGTTTTTCCACAACAATAGGATCGATCTTCGGACGATCATCAACAATGATAGGATCGATCTTCGGACGATCATCAACATCGTCGTGTTCTAAGCAAATCAAGAAATTATCAATAACTTAATACCAAAACATTTATCTTTATTAATAAATAGATAAAAAAAAAAATAAACATACCTAAAGAGACCGCTTCATTGACATGTTCTTCAACATTTGCCATCTCTTTATCATCAACAACCTTCGCGTTGAGATTCGCTTCCACTTGCTCGACACTAGGCGACTCGACATTAATGCTACCATTTCCACCGAAGGCCTTCATCACCAAAGACTTTAACTCGCTCATTTCCCGACGCATCTTCATTACTTCTTCGTTGGGCATTGGAGGAACAAAGTACTTAAACGCGACGTGTGTTTGGATTGCCGCAAACTCACGACGTTCCCAAAGCTTCTTGCAAAACACTCTTTCCCGATTCCGGCAACCATGTCCCTTGCGATGCTTGTTGTGATAACATTTTCTACACATAAACTTATTTGAAAATAAAATTACAAGGTTAATTGTTATAACAAAGGTAAAGAACTTACGATTTTTTCTCCCATCAATTTGTCTTTCTCATCCTTGTAGTTATCTACGTCTTTCATTCGCGAGTCAATTTAAAGTTCCTCTTTCGTACGCCATTCCCCCGTTTCGTCATGCTAGTAAGAAGTAATTATATAATAAATTAAAAAATAATTGCAACATTTGGAATAACTAAAAGAAAAAAAATGAATCTAACCTTTTTCTTGATCAAGCTTTCGATATCCATTTCGGCCCATTCGAGATTTGTACACACTTTTTCCGATATTTGATTTTCCATGTTCTGCTGTTTGTTTGAACATTTCGGTTCGTCTATACTCAACAAATGCTATCCAATCTTCTTCGGTGATACTTGTATAGAATTTCAAAATACAAGCCGGTCTCTTTAAGGCGATTGGTTCGTTGATTATGTCTTTGAGTAGATCGTCGTATATCTCATGACGAAATAACCTTGCCGCTTCTCCGACTCTCATAAGGCAATCGTGTTTTTGTTCGATAGGAATGGTAAATCCTTCTTGCATTTCGTTCCAAATCCGTTCTTTAATTTGGGCGTTGTCTTTACATCTCCAATCACGCATCGAAAGTGGAATGTGTTCTCTTGCTAACACGCCAAAGTAACTCGACAACTCATCACCCTCTTTACCGAAGCGTTGCCCTTTATCATCAAATTGTACCGGGATTTTTTTACCAAGTGTTTTAGCCTTATTAACCCGAACCATAAGAGTGTTTCTTCGTTTTCCTTGTTCATCGGAGTTAAGCGCTAGTTGTCTTCTAATTTTTCTTTTACCACTACCGCTAGAAGTAGTAGTAGTGGACGACATGGAATCCAATATACAAAATTCAAAACATAATCTCAATTTCTAACTCAAATCCATCCGATTCCAACTTAAATACAATCAATATCAAACTCAAATACAACGAATTCAAAAATATTTCCAGTACCACTACTCATTCTAGAGCGTCCTCGTTTCCTAGTCTCATCTACACATTCAAATCTTGTAAGTTCTTCTTTAACTTGTTCTAATTGTTGTTCTCTTGATAGTTTACTAATTAGAATGGGCAATTTTTTGTATAATTAGGGTTTTTCTATGAAGATGAGAAAGTGGATGTGGGAGAATAGATTGAATGAGATATATCGGAAAGGTGTAGTGATGAGGACATGCCCCAAAAGGAGCCGCAAGCAAAATACCAAGTGCCGGAAGGACCCGTGACGAGAGCTCGAGCGAGGAGATTCAAGGAGGAGCTTAACAATCTGATTTCAAGTTAAACACTTTTCTGTGAGGATTTCATTCTCTCTTTGGTTCGTTTAGAACTACTCGGGTTTCTTACAAAGCGGTGCGTGTAAGAGTTCGAGACCGACTCATCAGGCGGCCATTCGCATCCGTCTGTGGCGTCATTCGATCCACCTTCGTTCCTAAATTGTAGACGATCTGTCGCTGTGCTATTGGGGTATCGGGTCTCGGAGCTTAGTCGGCCGAGGTTCGTATCAAGTGGTATCAGAGCTAGTCTCTACTTTTAGGTCTGCTTATCCTTTGTTTCGTTTTCCTTGTTTTCTTTTCTCCGTTTGTGTTGTGTTCATCCCGTACGTACGTATTTGTTGTGTTGAGTCTGTGTTTGTTATCTTCGTATTAGGTCTGTGTTCTTTTCGTGATAGGTCTGTGTTCTTGAGCGTCAAAAAAAAAAAGAAAGAGAATCCGTGGAGACATAATTTTCGTTTTAATTGTCAAAGTCTATTTTCGGAAGTCAATTCTTATTCAGTTTCCAGATTTTTAGCATTTGATTTCGAGAATCTCCTTATTTCCTGGTTCCTTGAATTCGGTCTTTTATTTAATTCCGGATTTCATTTAGTTTAAAAATTGTTTTTGGGACTCTTTTAAGACCCCTGGTCATAACTTTTCGTGGTGTAGTCTTTTTCTTGTTTGTGTCGTTTGGGTGTCGCTTGTGTCGTTTTGGTGTATCGGTTTCAAATTTCCTTTCATCACCTTTCTGGTCTCTGAGTAGTTCGGTACGAGCCTATAGAGAGTTTGAGTGAGTGGTAAAAGGCAGAGAGAATAACTATCGCCATTATCAAACACGAGCGTTGAGTGATATTTTTTTGAGTGTAAACACGTGAGGGAGAGTTTTGTGAGGTTTCTTTTGTTACTAACAATATCTTGCAGCAACCATGTCCAACAACGGCGACGAAAATGAAGGAATTCCAGACCGGAGGCTGATGATGCAAGCCATGATAGGAGAGATGCGGAGGATGGTGAGGGAAGAGTTGGAGCCACTACGAGAATGTGTTGAGAGAGTGGAGGAAGGCCAACAAGCTCCCAACAAAGGAAGACGAAGACAGCCTAGGGAGGAGACAGAAGATGAGATGGAGAATGATTTTGAAGAGGAGGATTATAGGAGAGGAGGACGAAACGAGAGAATGTTGGAAAGAAGACCCTTGGAAGGGACAGAGAAGACAGAGGAATTGGTGGCATCAAGCAGAAGATTCCAACATTCCAAGGGAAAAGTGACCCGGACGCCTACTTTGAATAGGAGACGAAAGCCCAGTTTGTGTTCAATTGCTACAACTACACCGAACGCAAGAAGGTAATACTTGCTGCCGCTGAATTCACTGATTATGCTATTGTTTGGTGGGATCAGCTGGTGACGAGTAGGCAACGGGATGGAGAGGAGCCGATAGAGACTTGGGATGAGATGAAGGCCATCATGAGGAAGAGATTCGTGCCTCGCCACTATTACCGAGAGCTCTATCAGAAGCTTCATCGTCTACGGCAAGGCACTCGCAGTGTTGAGGAGTACTATCGGGAAATGGAGGTTGCCATGATCCGAGCAAACATAGAGGAAGATCGCGAGTCTACCATGGCCAGATTTATCAACGGGCTAAACCCTGACATAGCGGAGAAGGTGGAGTTGCAGCATTATGTCGAGATGGAGGATTTGGTTCACTTGGCCGTCAAGATTGAGAAGCAGCTCAAGACGAGGGGTAGCATGCGGGGAAACCGATTCTCAGAACAACCTGCATGGAAGAAGACCTTCAACCGAGACGAGAAGAGCAGTTTCAAACCACGAGGGGACGTAGCCAAGCCAAGCAATTACACGGCCCCAACCACATCTAGTCCTAGTCCCAGTGCTCAAAAGAAACCGGAGACGTCATTTCAGCGAAATCGTGATATCAAGTGCTTCAAGTGCCAGGGAGTAGGTCACTTCGCGAATCAATGCCCGAATAAGAGGAGCATGACGATTCTTCCGACCGGAGAGATGATTACCGACGATGAAGAGGAAGACCAAGAGTGTACCGGAGAAGAGTCGGACGACGAAATTGAGGCACCAGCATAGCTCGTTTTGGTCTCTCGACGAACTATGAATGCGCAGGTTGTACGAGATGATGAGGAGCAGATGATGATGAGGAGCGTGAAAACATCTTTCACACCAGGTGCCATATTGGTGAGAAGGTGTTCAGTGTTATCGTCGATGGAGGGAGTTGTACGAACATAGCCAGCGTTGCTGTAGTGAAGAAGCTTGGACTTCCCACGACAAACCACCCTCGTCCTTACAAGCTTCAGTGGTTTAATGATGGTGAAGAGGTACGTGTCTACAAACAAGTCCTTATCAGTTTCCGGATTGGCAGCTATGAGGACTCTGTGCTCTGTGACGTGGCACCATTGGACGCGGGGCATATACTTTTGGGGCCGCCGTGGCAATTCGATCGGAGAGTGACTCATGACGGCTACACCAACAAGTACTCCCTTAGGCATAAGAATAGTACCATAACCCTCGCACCTCGCACCCCTCACTCCAAAGCAAGTTCATGAAGATCAACTGAGGATGCAACAAGAGAGGGAACGGTTTAGGGCCCTAGAGAAGGGAAAGGAACCAAGGGATGAGGTAAAACCAGAGAAAAAAAAGAGAGAGTCCCAGAGAGAAAACCCGAGAGAGAAGTGGGGAGTGAAAGAAAGGATGGGGTCATGAAAAACAAAATCGGTGAGAGAAAACAAAACAACTTCTTTGTGGGAAAGAGTGATGTGAGGAAAGCCTTCTTTGCCAAACAGCCGATGATTTTACTTGTGTACAAGGAGGCTGCCTTATTCACTAACCAACATGGCGAGGTTCTACCTACTGCCATTGTTTCTCTTTTGCAGGAGTTCAAGGACGTTGTTGTTCGAGATATGCCAACAGGACTACCACCAATTCGAGGGATTGAGCACCAGATTGACCTTGTACCCGGAGCCTCGCTTCCAAACAGACCGGCCTACCGAACCAACCCTGAGGAAACGAAGGAGTTGCAACGGCAAGTCGAGGAACTTTTGTCAAAGGGGTACATTAGAGAGAGCATGAGCCCTTGCGCCGTACCAGTTCTATTGGTTCCAAAGAAGGATGGGTGCCAAAGGATGTGCGTGGATTGCCGAGCTATCAACAACATCATGGTCAGGTATCGATTTCTCATTCCTAGATTGGATGATATGCTAGACGAATTACATGGTGCGTGTGTTTTCTCTAAAATTGATTTAAAGAGTGGGTACCACCAAATTAGAATGAAAGAGGGGGATGAATGGAAAACCGCTTTTAAAACTAAACTTGGGTTGTATGAATGGTTAGTGATGCCTTTTGGTTTGACTAATGCACCTAGCACATTTATGCGACTTATGAATCATGTTTTGCGTTCGTTCATTGGTAAATTTGTGGTGGTATACTTTGATGATATTTTGATTCATAGCAAGACCCTGGATGATCATGTCATACACTTGCGTGAGGTTTTTATTGTACTTAAACGTGAACAATTATTTGCTAACCTTGACAAGTGCACCTTTTGCACCGATCACGCTGTGTTCTTGGGTTTTGTTGTAAGTTCTAAAGGAGTGCAGGTAGATGAGGAAAAGGTGAAAGCTATTCAGGAGTGGCCGACACCGACAAACGCAGCACAAGTACGAAGTTTTCATGGCTTAGCGAGCTTTTATAGGCGCTTTGTCAGAGATTTTAGCACGATCGCTGCCCCGCTCACGGAGGTGATGAAGAAAAATGTGGCGTTCGCATGGGGGCAAGTACAAGAGGAGGCGTTCACCGAAATCAAAGGAAAATTAGTCAACCCTCCTTGTCTCGCATTACCTAACTTCGATAAACCATTCGAGGTTGAGTGTGATGCGTCCGGCGAGGGAATCGGGGCAGTTCTCATGCAAGATCGACGGCCGATTGCGTATTTTAGCGAAAAATTGAGTGGGGCCACCCTTAATTACCCCACTTACGACAAGGAGATGTACGCATTGATTCGAGCTTTAGAGACTTGGCAGCACTACCTTTTGCCAAGAGAGTTCGTGGTCCACACCGACCATGAGTCACTGAAGTACTTGAAGGGACAACAAAAGCTCAACAAACGGCATGCGCAATGGATGGAGTTCATCGAGCCGTTTCCATATGTCATCAAGTACAAACAAGGTAAGGAGAATGTGGTAGCCGATGCCCTTTCTCGAAGGTATGTTTTACTTTCCACTTTAGATGCTAAACTGCTTGGTTTTGAACATATCAAAGAGTTGTATCCAGAAGACCGAGAGTTTAGTGAGATATTTACGAAGTGTGAGAAGATGGCATCGGAAGATTACTTTAGGCATGATGGATTTTTGTTCAGGCTTGGTAGACTTTGTGTGCCTAGTTGTTCTCTTCGGAAGTTGTTAGTTAGGGAAGCTCATGGTGGGGGCCTTATGGGACATTTTGGGATAGCAAAAACTCTAGGAGTGATCCAAGAGCACTTTTATTGGCCTCGCATGAAGCGTGATGTTGAGAGGATCTGTGGTAATTGTGTCACATGTAGGAAAGCTAAGTCGAAAGTTCAATCACACGGTATGTATAAACCTTTTCCTATTCCTAGCTCACCTTGGGTAGATATATCTATGGATTTTGTGTTAGGCTTGCCTAGGACTAAGCGAGGTCGTGATTCTGTTTTTGTAGTGGTTGACAGGTTTTCAAAGATGGCACATTTTATCCCATGTCACAAAACCGATGATGCTTCTAATGTTGCTGATCTGTTCTTTCGAGAGATTGTTAGGTTGCATGGCATGCCTAGGACGATTGACTCGGATAGGGATACCAAGTTCTTAAGTTACTTTTGGAAGACCTTATGGGCTAAGTTGGGTACTAGGTTGTTGTTTTCGACTACTTGTCACCCCCAAACTGATGGTCAGACCGAAGTAGTTAATAGGACCTTGTCGACTTTGTTGAGGGCAATAATTAAGAAGAATATCAAAACTTGGGAAGATTGTTTACCACATGTTGAATTTGCTTATAACCGCGCTATTCATTCATCTACTAAGTTCTCACCCTTTGAGATTGTCTATGGTTTTAACCCACTAACGCCGTTGGATTTATCTCCTATTCCTATGTCTGAGCATGTGAATTTAGATGGTGAACAGAAAGCAAAGCTTGTTAAGCAGAGTCACGAGAGGGCACGACTCAACATTGAGCGAAGAACGAAGCAGTATGCGCAGCAAGCCAACAAGGGCCGCAAGAGAGTGATTTTCGAACCTGGTGATTGGGTCTGGTTACATATGCGCAAGGAGCGTTTTCCTGAGCAACGCAAGTCCAAACTACAGCCGCGTGGCGATGGACCATTCCAAGTTATTCGCAGGATCAACGATAATGCCTACAAATTGGATCTTCCAGGTGAGTATAATGTTAGTGCTACATTCAATGTGACTGACTTATCTCCTTTTGATGCAGATCATGATTTGAGGGCAAATCCTTTTCAAGACGAGGGGAATGATGAGGACATGCCCCAAAAGGAGCCGCAAGCAAAATACCAAGTACCGGAAGGACCCGTGACGAGAGCTCGAGCGAGGAGATTCAAGGAGGAGCTTAACAATCTGATTTCAAGTTAAACACTTTTCTGTGAGGATTTCATTCTCTCTTTGGTTCGTTTAGAACTACTCGGGTTTCTTACAAAGCGGTGCGTGTAAGAGTTCGAGACCGACTCATCAGGCGGCCATTCGCATCCGTCCGTGGCGTCATTCGATCCACCTTCATTCCTAAATTGTAGACGATCCGTCACTGTGCTATTGGGGTATCGGGTCTCGGAGCTTAGTCGGCCGAGGTTCGTATCATGTAGATGAGTTTTGTTATTTTGCTAGAGAGAACATGGTAGATTGAAATCTATTCGTTGTCCTTGTATTAAGTGTGGAAATCGTAGACATTTTTCGATTGATGTCGTTCGGATCCATTTGTTTGCATATAGAATAATGACCTCGTATCAAAGATGGTTCTACCATGGTGAGGTTTTTCGTTCTGCGGCAAATGAGGATGATGTTGAAGATGATATTGATGATATGTGCGAAATGATGAATGATGTTTTGGAGGACGATTTTGTTGAGCGACCGGAATTGTTTGAGTCCATGATGAATGATGCGGAGACACCATTATATGAAGGGTGTACAAGCTATTCGAAGTTGTCATTTTTAGTTACATTATTTCATTTGAAGGCGTCGGGGGGTTGGACAAACACTAGTTTTACTCTATTGTTGGAAACACTGAAAGAAGCATTTCCGAAAGACAATAAAGTACCTTTAAGTATGTATGAAGCAAAGAAGACTTTGGGTACATTAGGCATGAAGTACGAGAAATTCCATGCGTGCCCAAATGATTGTGTTTTATATAGACACGAGTATGAAGATCTAGATGAATGTCCGACGTGCAAAGAGTCACGGCGGAAGAAGGGTAAAATTCCATGTAACGGGGTGAAAGGAGTTCCAGTTAAGGTACGTACATTTTCATCACTTGATTAGGAAATACATGTAGCTCATATTCATTATTTATTACTGATTTTCGTTAAATATATTTCAGTCGTTATGGTACATTCCTCCAATGCCGCGCTTTCGTCGAATGTTTAATAGTGTCAAACACGCGAAGAACATGGTTTGGCACTCCGAAAAGCGTATCGATGATGGTATGTTGAGACATCCTGCTGATGCTGCACAGTGGAAATCATTCGATTTAGAGTATAAGGATTTCAGTGTTGATACTCGAAATTTGCACCTTGGTTTAGCTTCTGATGGAATGAACCCGTTCAGCATGATGAGCAGTAAATACAGTGTTTGGCCGGTTATACTTGTGAACTACAATCTCCCTCCAAAGCTATGTATGAAGAGAAAGTTCTTGATGTTAACGCTTTTGATTTCAGGACCGAATCAACCAGGAAATGATATTGATGTCTATTTGGCACCGTTGGTCGATGATTTGAAGATGTTATGGGAGAAAGGGATGGAAGTTAAAGACGTTTACCGTGGAGATTCGTTCAACTTAAGGGCAATGTTAATGTGGACTATTAACGATTTTCCGGCCTATGGAAACTTGTCAGGATACTCTGTGAAATGCTCGATTGGTTGTCCGATTTGCATGAACGACACATCTTCCATCCGTTTGAAGCATGGTAAGAAAACTGTTTTTCTGGGTCATAGAAGATTCTTACCAAGATATCACTCGTATAGAAGATTGAAACAAGCATTTGATGGAAATTCAGAAGAACGACCCCCTCCTAGAATTTTGTCTGGTGAAGATGTCTATGAGATGGTTAAAAACGTCAATGAAGTGCTTGGGAAAAGAAAGCGGAGTGCTAGTACTAAAGAATCGTTCAAAGAGAATCCTTGGAAGAAGAAATCGATTTTCTACGACCTTCCTTATTGGAAGACACACTACGTCCGGCATTGTCTGGATGTTATGCACATCGAGAAATATGTTTGCGAATCGCTTATTGGTACACTTCTTGATGATCCAAATAAATCGAAAGACGGAATAAAATCTCGATTGGATCTCAAAGAGATGAATATAAGAAGCATTTTGCATCCCGAGGAGGGGGGTGGGAAAAAAACAAAATTACCACCGGCAAAGTACACTCTAGATCGAAAGGAGAAAAATAAATTGTGTAACTGGTTTGCTTCTATTAAAGTCCCCGACGGTCATTCGTCAAACTATAAGAGGTTCGTGTCTTTGAAAGATTTGAGACTTATTGGAATGAAGACGCACGACTGTCATGTGCTGCTACAACAAATGTTGCCTCTTGCTTTGCGAGGAATTGTGCCAAAAGATGTGAGGTTTGCAATATTAAAGATATCTGTATTCTTTAACTCGATTTGCTCGAAGGTCATCGATCCAACTCGATTGGATTTAATGCAGTCAGAATTGGTGAAAACTCTGTGCTTGCTCGAAAAGATCTTTCCACCTTCGTTTTTCGACATAATGATCCACTTAACCGTCCACTTGGTACGTGAAGTGAAATTAGGAGAACCCGTGTTTTTACGGTGGATGTATCCAATCGAACGTTATATGAAAGTGTTGAAAAGCTACGTGAAGAACTACAATAGGCCGGAAGGAAGCATAGTTGAAAATTACATAGCAGAAGAGTCGGTTGAGTTTTGTTATGAGTATTTAGCTAAAACAGACGAAATTGGTTACCCAAGAATACCAATTTTGATTCAAAAGCTCTATCTACAGGTATTTTTATAACACTTTATTTGTTTATTTAAATTATATATGAACATTATTTTTAAGTATTTGTTTCATTATAGGTACTTATTCGATCGTCAACCGAAAAGAATGGGAGCAAGCAAGTCTCCATGTGCTACACAACGTTTCCGAGGTCACGCCATTTGTGGATATTCATTTGAATGAGTTGAGAGTGAATAATCCAAAGAAGGGTAGAAATGAAAAATGGTTGCAAGAAGAGCACAACCGTTTGTTTCAAAATTGGCTTGGAAAACGCTTATTTAAAGAGGCGGGACATTCATCTACGTTGAGTAAACTATCTGGCGGGCCTTCCTCAATGGTTACAAGGTACACTGCTTGGTCTGTTAATGGTTTTACATTTTACACAAGAGAACGAGACAACAAGCATCCCGTACAAAATAGTGGTGTTACATTGTTTGCCGAAGCTTTACATGTTTCGTCGGCAAGAGATAAGAATCCAAAACATGCTTTTATGAAGTATTACAGATACATTGAAGATATTTGGGAACTTGATTATTGCGGGTTGCGAGTCGCATTATTCAAGTGCAAATGGGCAGACAATAATAACGTTAAAGTTGATAATGAAGGAGTTACAATTGTCGACTTTAGACGGATTGGCTACGAGAATGATTCATTTATTTTGGCTTCGCAAGCAAGTCAAGTGTTTTATGTTTCGGATCCAGCACATCCTGAGTTATCGTTAGTGGTTCATATGAAAGCGAGAAACGGTAACGAAGAAGAAGACGAAGACATGTCTAGCATTCCTCCGTTCACATCAGGATTACCGCCAATTGATCAAGAGATGGATGATTTTGATGATGACGATGTTTCACATCTACTTCGTAAGGATATAGATCCTATTTTTGTTTGATATTGAACATTTAGATTATGTATTTTCATTTTGGATTTTATGTTATTATCCTGTGCGCAACGTTATTTTTCATTCAAAATTTCTCTATACAATGTCATTTACATTAAAATTACATTTCTCCGACATCGCCGCGGCTGAGTACAACTCTCGCCGCCGCAAGATAATCTCGCCGCGGCAGAATACAAATCTTGCCGCGGCGAGAACCTTTCTACAACGCTTTAACAAGCGTTGTAGAAACCTCGCCGCGGCAATGTATATTCCATGCCGCGGCGAGAACCATTTTACAACGCTTAAAAATGCGTTGTAGAAACCTCGCCGCGGCAACGTATATTACATGCCGCGGCGAGGTTACTTTGCCGCGGCGGGAATATCACCTCGCTGCGGAGAGATATCTTCTTAAAAACCCAAGACTCTCGGTATAAAAAACAAAATCTCGCCGCGGCAGTATATAAATTCTGCCGCGGCGAGAACCTTTCTACAACGCTTAAACAAGCGTTGTAGAAACCTCGCCGCGGCAACGTATATTCCATCCCGCGGCGAGGGTAGTTCTCCGCGGCGGGGACTATACGGTGCCGTGGCGAGAGAGGTACGTAGCCGCGGCGAAGAAGCACTCTACCACCTAATCATTCACTTTTTTTCCAATATTTAACCTGTTCTCCAACTAAAAATGATCATTCAATTAAGATTTCTACAATCAATAAAACAAACCAAACTAGTCTTAAACATATAACATCAAGTTTCAAACATATATGAAATAAAACACACCAAACGAATCTCAAACAAAGACTGAAGTCTCAAACACACAAATAAAACACAGTAAACTGAAACTTAAATTTAAAAAGAGTTTGAAATTTATATGGAAGAGTTGGTGTTGTTGGTTCTTGAAATTTACTCGTCATTCGGTGGTGGGTTCGCCGGATATTGAGGAGGTGCCATATGCGGTGGCCACTGTGGTGGTGCGTACGGATAGTCGGAGTACTGAGGATATGGAGGAAATAACACCTGATTCTCTTGGTTGATGTCCCACCGAGAGTAGAGATCGTTCAATTGATTGATGTGAGAGGCGTCATACTCCGCTTGTTGGTGCATGTACTGTTGCGTGTGTTGGAACCCCCCGACGAGATAGTTGGAGCAATGAGCAATGTAGTCGATGATGGCGGGGTCGATTACCAGAGGTGCTTGTAAGCGCAATAGGGGCTCCGCTTCCCCCTCTTCCCCCTCTTCCTCTGCTTCCTCTGCTTCCTCCGCTTCCTCCGCTTGTGGATCCTCCCTAATCTTGTACCGCTCGATAATGGAATCCGTAATAGGCCCCATTGGACTGTTGATCGTATCCCTTTTCGAGCGTGGTACCCCCGCATTTGTACAAAGGCCGGTTATGATCGACGGATATGGCAAACCGTTTCGTTCATTAGTATAGTCGAGTTTCTTCATCCAAGTATAGATGAATCGACCGACGTTAATGGAAAGGCCTTTAACAATGCAGAACAACACCTGGATACGATCCTCGTCGAGAGTGGTGAAGTGCTTGATCGGATAGAGACGAGCGCAAACAAAGTAAATCCACGCTTTACCGATCCTGGTGAGTTGGTCACGCTTGAGTACCCTTTTTCCTTTTTTAGTGACCCAATCCTCTCCCGGAATGCACAACACCTGCGACATCTCCTGATGGCTGCAACTTCTTAGCCATTCTCGATAGCCCTCGTTCTCGAAAGGCACATCTGGGGTCCCAAGAAGATCGTTGATAGCTTCGACACTCATATCGACCCGTTTCCCACGGACCGTCACAACATCACCTTGGGAATCCGGCAAGTTTGCGTAGAATTCGTACACGAAGTTGACGTTCGAATCGAACTCGGGTACAGCACAGTACCTCCCCCAATCATGACCAACTATGCTGTTGCGGATTTGCTTTCCTATATCCGACGTATTGCTTACATTGAATCCTCTCTCATGGATAATGTTACGCGGCAAGATTTTGTCGTAGCGTTCCTCCGCGACCTTGCTAGTAAAGATACTCGAGTTGTATTCCTCTTCGGGAGACTGTTGACGAGGTCGCTTGCTTTTTCCTTTACTCTGACCTCTGGAAGAGCTCGGAGCCTTGGAGCCCGCCGTGTTTTTAGTTCGACGCATTTTCAAGCTCCTACAAAACATAATCATAAACAATTCAATCTCAACATTAATATACATAACCATTTTAACCACTAACCTATGTAACAATATGTCAAACACAATCCGGACATTTTGATGAGGACATGCCTCAAAAGGAGCCGCAAGCAAAATACCAAGTGCCGGAAGGACCCGTGACGAGAGCTCGAGCGAGGAGATTCAAGGAGGAGCTTAACAATCTGATCATCAAGCTCCAAGATGAGGAAGGGGACGAGCTCGCAAAGGAGAGAATTCAAGGAAGCCAAGAAACACCAATGAAGAACGTTATTTGGGCTGAATTGAATTAGTCGGACTATTACTATTTTTCTATTTTCAGTTTATGATATTTGGGCCAAGACATGTTATTTAAAAAGCCCGTATGGTTTGTATTGGGCTGGTCCTTTGTTTTTATGTTTATTATTGCTTAAATAAGGTTAAATGGGCTGATTAGGTTATGGGGCCCATGGAGCTACGAATTTGACCTATGTAAACTCTATAAATTAAGCCTTTAGGCTGAATGGAAAAACACACAATTTGAATTTCGAGTTAAACACTTCCTGTGAGGATTTCATTCTCTCTTTGGTTCGTTTAGAACTATTCGAGTCTCTTACAAAGCGGTGCGTGTAGGAGTTCGAGCCCGACTCATCAGACGGCCATTCACATCCGTCCGTGGCGTCATTCGATCCACCATCGTTCCTAAATTGTAGACGATCCGTCGCTGTGCTATTGGGGTATCGGGTCTCGGAGCTTAGTCGGCCGAGGTTCGTATCACATTTCAATTTAACTCAAATTCTCATTCAAATTCATTCATATTCCACTAACCTAAACCCTAATTTCTTGTTCTAAAAAGAGAAAATCAAACAAAACCCTAAATTTGTGATACGAACCTCGGCCGACTAAGCTCCGAGACCCGATACCCCAATATCAACAACACGAAATTAAATCAATAACTACCTTAAAAAACTTTAAAAATCATACCTTACAATGAGGCGGCAAGAGAGAGAGAGAGAGAGGCGCGAGAGGAAGCACGGCGAGAGAAAAATGGCGGCGAGGACAAGGCGAGAGAGCGTTGGCGGCGAGGACAAGGCGACAGCGAGATTTTAGGGCGGCGAGGACGTGGCGAGGGATTTTGGAAGAAAAAAACTGGAGAGATGCGGCCGAAAATGGTTGTCTCGTGTGTGGGTATTGGAAAAAATGAGAAAAAAAACTGAAAACGGACTTTTATAGTGAAAACCTAAAAAACCTAAAAACCCTCGCCGCGGCGAAAATATGTCGTCGCCGCGGCGAGGTGTTCCTACAACGGATGTTATAACCGTTGTAGGAACGTTTCGCCGCGGCGAGATTCCTCACTCGTCGCGGCGAGACAGGGTTGAGGTGGAGGCGGGGCTGGGCGATGTGGAGGCGGGGCTGGGCGAGGTGGGGGCTGGGCAGGGGCGAGGTGGTGGCCGGGCTGGGCGAGGTGGAGGCCGGGCTGGGCAATGTGGAGGCGGGGTGATACGAACCTCGGCCGACTAAGCTCCGAGACCCGATACCCCAATAGCACAGCGACGGATCGTCTACGTTTTAGGAACGAAGGTGGATCGAATGATGCCACGGACGGATGCGAATGGCCGTCTGATGAGTCGGGCTCGAACTCCTACATGCACCGCTTTGTAAGAGACTCGAATAGTTCTAAACGAACCAAAGAGAGAATGAAAATCCTCACAGAAAAGTGTTTAACTCGAAATCAGAATTGTGTGTCTTCCATTCAGCCTAAAGGCTTAATTTATAGAGTTTACAAAGGTCAAATTCGCAGCTCCATGGGCCCCATAACCTAATAAGCCCATTTAGCCTTATTTAAGTACTAATAAGCATAAAACAAAGGACCAGCCCAATACAAACCATACGGGCTTTTAAATAACATGTCTTGGCCCAAATATCATAAACTGAAAATAGAAAAATAGTAATAGTCCGACTAATTCAATTCAGCCCAAATAACGTTCTTCATTGGTGTTTCTTGGCTTCCTTGAATTTTCTCCTTTGCGAGCTCGTCCCCTTCCTCATCTTGGAGCTTGATGATCAGATTGTTAAGCTCCTCCTTGAATCTCCTCGCTCGAGCTCTTGTCACGGGTCCTTCCGGCACTTGGTATTTTGCTTGCGGCTCCTTTTGGGGCATGTCCTCATCATTCCCCTCGTCTTGAAAAGGATTTGCCCTCAAATCATGATCTGCATCAAAAGGAGATAAGTCAGTCACATTGAATGTAGCACTAACATTATACTCACCTGGAAGATCCAATTTGTAGGCATTATCGTTGATCCTGCGAATAACTTGGAATGGTCCATCGCCACGCGGCTGTAGTTTGGACTTGCGTTGCTCCGGAAAACGCTCCTTGCGCATATGTAACCAGACCCAATCACCTGGTTCGAAAATCACTCTCTTGCGGCCCTTGTTTGCTTGCTGCGCATACTGCTCCGTTCTTCGCTCAATGTTGAGTCGTGCCCTCTCGTGAAGCTGCTTAACAAGCTTTGCTTTCTGTTCACCATCTAAATTCACATGCTCAGACATAGGAATAGGAGATAAATCCAACGGCGTTAGTGGGTTAAAACCATAGACAATCTCAAAGGGTGAGAACTTAGTAGATGAATGAATAGCGCGGTTATAAGCAAACTCAACATGTGGTAAACAATCTTCCCAAGTTTTGATATTCTTCTTAATTATTGCCCTCAACAAAGTCGACAAGGTCCTATTGACTACTTCGGTCTGACCATCAGTTTGGGGGTGACAAGTAGTCGAAAACAACAACCTAGTACCCAACTTAGCCCATAAGGTCTTCCAAAAGTAACTTAAGAACTTGGTATCCCTATCCGAGATAATCGTCCTAGGCATGCCATGCAACCTAACAATCTCTCGAAAGAACAGATCAGCAACATTAGAAGCATCATCGGTTTTGTGACATGGGATAAAATGTGCCATCTTTGAAAACCTATCAACCACTACAAAAACAGAATCACGACCTCGCTTAGCCCTAGGCAAGCCTAACACAAAATCCATAGATATATCTACCCAAGGTGAGCTAGGAATAGGCAAAGGTGTATACATACCGTGTGATTGAACTTTCGACTTAGCTTTCCTACATGTGATACAATTACCACAGATCCTCTCAACATCACGCTTCATGCGAGGCCAATAAAAGTGCTCTTGGATCACTCCTAGAGTTTTTGCTATCCCAAAATGTCCCATAAGGCCCCGACCATGAGCTTCCCTGACTAACAACTCCCGAAGAGAACAACTAGGCACACAAAGTCTACCAAGCCTGAACAAAAATCCATCATGCCTAAAGTAATCTCCCGATGCCATCTTCTCACACTTCGTAAATATCTCACTAAACTCTCGGTCTTCTGGATACAACTCTTTGATATGTTCAAAACCAAGCAGTTTAGCATCTAAAGTGGAAAGTAAAACATACCTTCGAGAAAGGGCATCGGCTACCACATTCTTCTTACCTTGTTTGTACTTGATGACATATGGAAACGGCTCGATGAACTCCATCCATTGCGCATGCCGTTTGTTGAGCTTTTGTTGTCCCTTCAAGTACTTCAGTGACTCATGGTCGGTGTGGACCACGAACTGTCTTGGCAAAAGGTAGTGCTGCCAAGTCTCTAAAGCTCGAATTAATGCGTACATCTCCTTGTCGTAATGGGGTAATTAAGGGTGGCCCCACTCAATTTTTCGCTAAAATACGCAATCGGCCGTCGATCTTGCATGAGAACTGCTCCGATTCCCACGCCGGACGCATCACACTCAACCTCGAATGGTTTATCGAAGTTAGGTAATGCAAGACAAGGAGGGTTGACTAATTTCCCTTTGATTTCGGTGAACGCCTCCTCTTGTGCTTGCCCCCATGCGAACGCCACAATTTTCTTCATCACCTCCGTGAGCGGGGCAGCGATCGTGCTAAAATCTCTGACAAAGCGCCTATAAAAGCTCGCTAAGCCATGAAAACTTCGTACTTGTGCTGCATTTGTCGGCGTCGGCCACTCCTGAATAGCTTTCACCTTTTCCTCATCTACCTGCACTCCTTTTGAACTTACAACAAAACCCAAGAAGACAACGTGATCGGTGCAAAAGGTGCACTTGTCAAGGTTAGCAAATAACTGTTCACGTTTGAGTACAATAAAAACCTCACGCAAGTGTAAGACATGATCATCCAGGGTCTTGCTATAAATCAAAATATCATCAAAGTATACCACCACAAATTTACCAATGAACGAACGCAAAACATGATTCATAAGTCGCATAAATGTGCTAGGTGCATTAGTCAAACCAAAAGGCATCACTAACCATTCATACAACCCCAGTTTAGTTTTAAAAGCGGTTTTCCATTCATCCCCCTCTTTCATTCTAATTTGGTGGTACCTACTCTTTAAATCAATCTTAGAGAAAACACACGCACCATGTAATTCGTCTAACATATCATCCAATCTAGGAATGGGAAATCGATACCTAACCGTGATGTTGTTGATGGCTCGGCAATCCACGCACATCCTCTGGGACCCATCCTTCTTTGGAACCAATAGAACTGGTACGGCGCAAGGGCTCATGCTCTCTCTAATGTACCCCTTTGACAAAAGTTCCTCGACTTGCCGTTGCAACTCCTTCGTTTCCTCAGGGTTGGTTCGGTAGGCCGGTCTGTTTGGAAGCGAGGCTCCGGGTACAAGGTCAATCTGGTGCTCAATCCCTCGAATTGGTGGTAGTACTGTTGGCATATCTCGAACAACAACGTCCTTGAACTCCTGCAAAAGAGAAACAATGGCAGTAGGTAGAACCTCGCCATGTTGGTTAGTGAATAAGGCAGCCTCCTTGTACACAAGTAAAATCATCGGCTGTTTTGCAAAGAAGGCTTTCCTCACATCACTCTTTCCCGCAAAGAAGTTGTTTTGTTTTCTCTCACCGATTGTGTTTTTCATGACCCCATCTTTTTTTTCACTCCCCACTTCCCTCTCGGGTTTTCTCTCTGGGACTCTCTCTTTTTTTCTCTCTGTTTTTACCTCATCCCTTGGTTCTTTTCCCTTCTCTAGGGTCCTAAACCTTTCCCTCTCTTGTTGCATCCTCAGTTGATCTTCATGAACTTGCTTTGGAGTAAGGGGTGCGAGGGTGATGGTACGATTCTTGTGCCTGAGGGAGTACTTGTTGGTGTAGCCGTCATGAGTCACCCTCCGGTCGAATTGCCACGGCCGCCCCAAAAGTATATGCCCCGCGTCCATTGGTGCCACGTCACAGAGCACCGAGTCCTCATAGCTGCTAATCCGGAAACTGATAAGGACTTGTTTGTAGACACGTACCTCTTCACCATCATTAAACCACTGAAGCTTGTAAGGACGAGGGTGGTTTGTCGTGGAAAGTCCAAGCTTCTTCACTACAGCAACGCTGGCTATGTTCGTACAACTCCCTCCATCGACGATAACACTGAACACCTTCTCACCAATATGGCACCTGGTGTGAAAGATGTTTTCACGCTCCTCATCATCATCTGCTCCTCATCATCTCGTACAACCTGCGCATTCATAGTTCGTCGAGAGACCAAAACGAGCTCTGCTGGTGCCTCAATTTCCTCGTCCGACTCTTCTCCGGTACACTCTTGGTCTTCCTCTTCATCGTCGGTAATCATCTCTCCGGTCGGAAGAATCGTCATGCTCCTCTTATTCGGGCATTGATTCGCGAAATGACCTACTCCCTGGCACTTGAAGCACTTGATATCACGATTTCGCTGAAATGACGTCTCCGGTTTCTTTTGAGCACTGGGACCAGGATTAGATGTGGTTGGGGTCGTGGAAGTGCTTGGCTTGGCTACGTCCCCTCGTGGTTTGAAACTGCTCTTCTCGTCTCGGTTGAAGGTCTTCTTCCATGCAGGTTGTTCTGAGAATCGGTTTCCCCGCATGCTACCCCTCGTCTTGAGCTGCTTCTCAATCTTGACGGCCAAGTGAACCAAATCCTCCATCTCGACATAATGCTGCAACTCCACCTTGTCCGCTATGTCAGGGTTCAGCCCGTTGATAAATCTGGCCATGGTAGACTCGCGATCTTCCTCGATGTTTGCTCGGATCATGGCAACCTCCATTTCCCGGTAGTACTCCTCAACATTGCGAGTGCCTTGCCGTAGGCGCTGAAGCTTCTGGTAGAGCTCTCGGTAATAGTGGCGAGGCACGAATCTCTTCCTCATGATGGCCTTCATCTCATCCCAAGTCTCTATGGGCTCCTCTCCATCCCGTTGCCTACTCGTCACCAGCTGATCCCACCAAACAATAGCATAATCAGTGAATTCAGCGGCAGCAAGTATTACCTTCTTGCGTTCGGTTTAGTTGTACCAATTGAACACAAACTGGGCTTTGGTCTCCCATTCAAAGTAGGCGTCCGGGTCACTTTTCCCTTGGAATGTTGGAATCGTCTGCTTGATGCCACCAATTCCTCCGTCTTCTCTGTCCCTTCCTCCATGTCTTCTTTCGAACATTCTCTCGTTTCGTCCTCCTCTCCTATAATCCTCCTCTTCAAAATCCTTCTCCATCTCATCTTCTGTCTCCTCCCTAGGCTGTCTTCGTCTTCCTCTGTTGGGAGCTTGTTGGCCTTCCTCCACTCTCTCGACACGTTCTCGTAGTGGCTCCAACTCTTCCCTCATCATCCTCCGCATCTCTCCTATCATTGCTTGCATCATCAGCCTCCGGTCTGGAATTCCCTCATCTGCGTCGCCGTTGTTAGACATGGTTGCTGCAAGATATTGTTAGTAACAAAAGAAAAACCTCACCAAACTCTCCTCACGTGTTTACACTCAAATAATATCACTCAGCGCTCGTGTTTGATAATGGCGATAGTTATACTCTCTCTGCCTTTTACCACTCACTCAAACTCTCTATAGGCTCGTACCGAACTACTCAGAGACCAGGAAGGTGATGAAAGGAATTCGAAAACGATACACCAAAACGACACAAACGACACGAACAATAAAACGACACCACGGAAAGTTATGACCAGGTCTTATATAAGTCCCAAAAAAAAAAACAATTCTCCCAAGGTGCCACAATCAGCCCAAAATGACCCAAAAACGCTCCAAAACACACAAGGAATCTATCAGAAAAATAAAATTTCTTGAGCTCAAAAATACTCTTTTTTTTTTTTTTTTTTTTTCAGATCCTCTTTCTTTCTCTTTTTTTTTTTTTATATATATATATATATATATATATATATATATATATATCCGGGAGGTAATGCTAATTCGAAATTAAATGTGAAATGTCGAAATGGATTGTGGACACACAAAAACAGGAAACGAATGAAAGGGAAATTAAATGGGAAATGATTCTGGAAATAAAGGAAACTAAAAGAAATCCTGAATTAAGTGAAACTGAAATGTCGAAATTGATTGTGAACCCGGAATCAATGAGATACTAGGAATGAAGGAAACCCGATTTCAGGATACTAAGAATGAATGCCGAATAAATGAAACCCGATTTCAGGATACTAGGAATCAATGAGATTTCCGAAATTAAGTGATAAAATCCGGAAATTAATTTTCTTTGACTTCCTAAGATAGACTGCGATAATTATAATTGATCTCCACTGAATTCGAATTGATCTCCACGAATTCCCTTTTTTTTTTTTTTCGGATCTTCTCTTTCTCTTTTTTTTTTTTTTTTACGCTCAAGAACACAGACCTAACACGAAAAGAACACAGACCTAACACAAGATAACAAACACAGACTCAACACAACAAATACGTACGTACGGAATGAACACAACACAAACGAAGAGACGAAAACAAAGAAAACGAAACAAAGGATAAGCAGACCTAAAAGTAGAGACTAGCTCTGATACCACTTGATACGAACCTCGGCCGACTAAGCTCCGAGACCCAATACCCCAATAGCACAGCGACGGATCGTCTACGTTTTAGGAACGAAGGTGGATCGAATGACGCCACGGACGGATGCGAATGGCCGTCTGATGAGTCGGGCTCGAACTCCATCAGGCGGCCATTCGCATCCGTCCGTGGCGTCATTCGATCCACCTTCGTTCCTAAATTGTAGACGATCCGTCGCTGTGCTATTGGGGTATCGGGTCTCGGAGCTTAGTCGGCCGAGCTTGTGTTCTTGTTCAGTCGGTTGTTCCAACATCGCGTAGATGTTTTCCATAAAAAAATCCACTCTGACCTCCTTTTCTTTTCTATCAGACTTCTTGGTTGTAATTTTTCTTCAACTTGCTCTAATCTCTTCACAATCCTTCTCGTTTCTTTTGAAACCATATCCTTCATTTCACTCAAAACCTTATCAAAATCCATTTTCTTTTCATAAAACTATCAACAATCACTGATAAAAACCTGGGAGAGTTTTGCGCTTTGATACCAAATGACGCGATGCTCGTTGAGAGGAACACGATTTCCAGCGAAAGGATCGTTTTCTCCACAAGTTTGGTGACTCTGCGACCCAACGCCTATAGAGACGCGAACCTTGGAATAATGAAGACGCCTCAGACAATGGTGAAAGATCGCTTGATAAGTCATGGATTGAATGACGCCACGATCAGATGCGAAAGACCTATTGATAAGTCAATTTGAACGCCACAAGACTCGTCTTGATAAGTTCGATAAAAGTTCATATAGAACTCAAGAGAAGACTCTCATTTTTTTTTAATCAACACCTGGATCCTTTCTCATTAAAATGAAGATGAATTTATAGGCATGAAACAACCCTTCATGCTAAGAAAACCAGAAGCCTCATTTGAATCCATAAACACAATGAAAAACGAAATTATAACCCCCTTAGTAATCAGACCACATAATGACACCTCTTAAACCTAATAAATACAACATTTTGAATTCAGCCTACTAATAAAACGAAAATAAACAATTAGCATTTGTTTCAACTGACTAAAAGATACCGATTTAAGGTGAAACTTCATAAGAATCCCAAAACTCATGCCCATTTATAATCTGATGTAGAATAAAACGTTTTTGGCTTCTTAACCATCTCTTCAATTGCTTGGATGATGAATTAACCATTTTGCTTCTGGAAGCGTGGATCAGCCCATGCCAAGATTTATACTTTTTCCATTCGTCTTGGGTTAAACCATGAAAGTCTTCATTGAAGTCTTGAAGTCTTGTATTTGGAATTGGCTCGTTGACATGTCTTGGCGTAGACGCTGCCCTTATCATATCATACTCTCTCTCTTGGAAATGATTTGTCCTCAAATCTTGCATGTTGTTTGCAGCGATTGGGGATATCTTGAACTCCTTTGATTGAGAAGATATTATTTCGTCCTCCAGGCTCTTGTTCTCTTCAAAATCATTAACTTCAGAGTCTGGAACTTCCTAAGTTTACTTTAATAGGCTCTTCGTTCAGCGTAGTCACATAATCCTTCTCCGTGGGCTTTTCCATTTCTTTAACAACTTCAACACGCTGAACAAGTTCTTCCTTGTCTTCTTGTTCTGTCGGTTGTTCCAACATGGCGTAGATGTTTTCCATAAAAAAATCCACTCTGACCTCCTTTTCTTTTCTATCAGACTTCTTGGTTGTAATTTTTCTTCAACTTGATCTAATCTCTTCACAATCCTTCTCGTTTCTTTTGAAACCATATCCTTCATTTCACTCAAAACCTTATCAAAATCCATTTTCTTTTCATAAAACTATCAACAATCACTCATAAAACCTGGGAGAGTTTTGCGCTCTGGTACCAAATGACGCGATGCTCATTGCGAGGAACACGATTTCCAGCGAAAGGATCGTTTTCTCCACAAGTTTGGTGACTCTGCGACCCAACGCCTATAGAGACGCGAACCTTGGAATAATAATGAAGACGCCTCAGACAATGGTGAAAGATCGCTTGATAAGTCGTGGATTGAATGACGCCACGATCGGATGCGAAAGACCTATTGATAAGTCAATTTGAACGCCACAAGACTCGTCTTGATAAGTTCGATAAAAGTTCATATAGAACTCAAGAGAAGACTCTCATTTTTTTTAATCAACACCTGGATCCTTTCTCATTAAAATGAAGATGAATTTATAGGCATGAAACAACCCTTCATGCTAAGAAAACCAGAAGCCTCATTTGAATCCATAAACACAATGAAAAACGAAATTATAACCCCCTTAGTAATCAGACCACATAATGACACCTCTTAAACCTAATAAATACAACATTTTGAATTCAGCCTACTAATAAAACGAAAATAAACAATTAGCATTTGTTTCAACTGACTAAAAGATACCGATTTAAGGTGAAACTTCATAAGAATCCCAAAACTCATGCCCATTTATAATCTGATGTAGAATAAAACGTTTTTGGCTTCTTAACCATCTCTTCAATTGCTTGGATGATGAATTAACCATTTTGCTTCTGGAAGCGTGGATCAGCCCATGCCAAGATTTATACTTTTTCCATTCGTCTTGGGTTAAACCATGAAAGTCTTCATTGAAGTCTTGAAGTCTTGTATTTGGAATTGGCTCGTTGACATGTCTTGGCGTAGACGCTGCCCTTATCATATCATACTCTCTCTCTTGGAAATGATTTGTCCTCAAATCTTGCATGTTGTTTGCAGCGATTGGGGATATCTTGAACTCCTTTGATTGAGAAGATATTATTTCGTCCTCCAGGCTCTTGTTCTCTTCAAAATCATTAACTTCAGAGTCTGGAACTTCCTAAGTTTACTTTAATAGGCTCTTCGTTCAGCGTAGTCACATAATCCTTCTCCGTGGGCTTTTCCATTTCTTTAACAACTTCAACACGCTGAACAAGTTCTTCCTTGTCTTCTTGTTCTGTCGGTTGTTCCAACATGGCGTAGATGTTTTCCATAAAAAAATCCACTCTGACCTCCTTTTCTTTTCTATCAGACTTCTTGGTTGTAATTTTTCTTCAACTTGATCTAATCTCTTCACAATCCTTCTCGTTTCTTTTGAAACCATATCCTTCATTTCACTCAAAACCTTATCAAAATCCATTTTCTTTTCATAAAACTATCAACAATCACTCATAAAACCTGGGAGAGTTTTGCGCTCTGGTACCAAATGACGCGATGCTCATTGCGAGGAACACGATTTCCAGCGAAAGGATCGTTTTCTCCACAAGTTTGGTGACTCTGCGACCCAACGCCTATAGAGACGCGAACCTTGGAATAATAATGAAGACGCCTCAGACAATGGTGAAAGATCGCTTGATAAGTCGTGGATTGAATGACGCCACGATCGGATGCAAAAGACCTATTGATAAGTCAATTTGAACGCCACAAGACTCGTCTTGATAAGTTCGATAAAAGTTCATATAGAACTCAAGAGAAGAATCTCATTTTTTTTAATCAACACCTGGATCCTTTCTCATTAAAATGAAGATGAATTTATAGGCATGAAACAACCCTTCATGCTAAGAAAACCAGAAGCCTCATTTGAATCCATAAACACAATGAAAAACGAAATTATAACCCCCTTAGTAATCAGACCACATAATGACACCTCTTAAACCTAATAAATACAACATTTTGAATTCAGCCTACTAATAAAACGAAAATAAACAATTAGCATTTGTTTCAACTGACTAAAAGATACCGATTTAAGGTGAAACTTCATAAGAATCCCAAAACTCATGCCCATTTATAATCTGATGTAGAATAAAACGTTTTTGGCTTCTTAACCATCTCTTCAATTGCTTGGATGATGAATTAACCATTTTGCTTCTGGAAGCGTGGATCAGCCCATGCCAAGATTTATACTTTTTCCATTCGTCTTGGGTTAAACCATGAAAGTCTTCATTGAAGTCTTGAAGTCTTGTATTTGGAATTGGCTCGTTGACATGTCTTGGCGTAGACGCTGCCCTTATCATATCATACTCTCTCTCTTGGAAATGATTTGTCCTCAAATCTTGCATGTTGTTTGCAGCGATTGGGGATATCTTGAACTCCTTTGATTGAGAAGATATTATTTCGTCCTCCAGGCTCTTGTTCTCTTCAAAATCATTAACTTCAGAGTCTGGAACTTCCTAAGTTTACTTTAATAGGCTCTTCGTTCAGCGTAGTCACATAATCCTTCTCCGTGGGCTTTTCCATTTCTTTAACAACTTCAACACGCTGAACAAGTTCTTCCTTGTCTTCTTGTTCTGTCGGTTGTTCCAACATGGCGTAGATGTTTTCCATAAAAAAATCCACTCTGACCTCCTTTTCTTTTCTATCAGACTTCTTGGTTGTAATTTTTCTTCAACTTGATCTAATCTCTTCACAATCCTTCTCGTTTCTTTTGAAACCATATCCTTCATTTCACTCAAAACCTTATCAAAATCCATTTTCTTTTCATAAAACTATCAACAATCACTCATAAAACCTGGGAGAGTTTTGCGCTCTGGTACCAAATGACGCGATGCTCATTGCGAGGAACACGATTTCCAGCGAAAGGATCGTTTTCTCCACAAGTTTGGTGACTCCGCGACCCAACGCCTATTGAGACGCGAACCTTGGAATAATAATGAAGACGCCTCAGACAATGGTGAAAGATCGCTTGATAAGTCGTGGATTGAATGACGCCACGATCGGATGCGAAAGACCTATTGATAAGTCAATTTGAACGCCACAAGACTCGTCTTGATAAGTTCGATAAAAGTTCATATAGAACTCAAGAGAAGACTCTCATTTTTTTTTAATCAACACCTGGATCCTTTCTCATTAAAATGAAGATGAATTTATAGGCATGAAACAACCCTTCATGCTAAGAAAACGAAAAGCCTCATTTGAATCCATAAACACAATGAAAAACGAAATTATAACCCCCTTAGTAATCAGACCACATAATGACACCTCTTAAACCTAATAAATACAACATTTTGAATTCAGCCTACTAATAAAACGAAAATAAACAATTAGCATTTGTTTCAGCCAACTAAAAGATACCGATTTAAGGTGAAACTTCATAAGAATCCCAAAACTCATGCCCATTTATAATCTGATGTAGAATAAAACGTTTTTGGCTTCTTAACCATCTCTTCAATTGCTTGGATGATGAATTAACCAATTTGCTTCTGGAAGCGTAGATCAGCCCATGCCAAGATTTATACTTTTTCCATTCGTCTTGGGTTAAACCATGAAAGTCTTCATTGAAGTCTTGAAGTCTTGTATTTGGAATTGGCTCGTTGACATGTCTTGGCGTAGACGCTGCCCTTATCATATCATACTCTCTCTCTTGGAAATGATTTGTCCTCAAATCTTGCATGTTGTTTGCAGCGATTGGGGATATCTTGAACTCCTTTGATTGAGAAGATATTATTTCGTCCTCCAGGCTCTTGTTCTCTTCAAAATCATTAACTTCAGAGTCTGGAACTTCCTAAGTTTACTTTAATAGGCTCTTCGTTCAGCGTAGTCACATAATCCTTCTCCGTGGGCTTTTCCATTTCTTTAACAACTTCAACACGCTGAACAAGTTCTTCCTTGTCTTCTTGTTCTGTCGGTTGTTCCAACATGGCGTAGATGTTTTCCATAAAAAAATCCACTCTGACCTCCTTTTCTTTTCTATCAGACTTCTTGGTTGTAATTTTTCTTCAACTTGATCTAATCTCTTCACAATCCTTCTCGTTTCTTTTGAAACCATATCCTTCATTTCACTCAAAACCTTATCAAAATCCATTTTCTTTTCATAAAACTATCAACAATCACTCATAAAACCTGGGAGAGTTTTGCGCTCTGGTACCAAATGACGCGGTGCTCATTGCGAGGAACACGATTTCCAGCGAAAGGATCGTTTTCTCCACAAGTTTGGTGACTCCGCGACCCAACGCCTATTGAGACGCGAACCTTGGAATAATAATGAAGACGCCTCAGACAATGGTGAAAGATCGCTTGATAAGTCGTGGATTGAATGACGCCACGATCGGATGCGAAAGACCTATTGATAAGTCAATTTGAACGCCACAAGACTCGTCTTGATAAGTTCGATAAAAGTTCATATAGAACTCAAGAGAAGACTCTCATTTTTTTTTAATCAACACCTGGATCCTTTCTCATTAAAATGAAGATGAATTTATAGGCATGAAACAACCCTTCATGCTAAGAAAACGAAAAGCCTCATTTGAATCCATAAACACAATGAAAAACGAAATTATAACCCCCTTAGTAATCAGACCACATAATGACACCTCTTAAACCTAATAAATACAACATTTTGAATTCAGCCTACTAATAAAACGAAAATAAACAATTACCATTTGTTTCAGCCAACTAAAAGATACCGATTTAAGGTGAAACTTCATAAGAATCCCAAAACTCATGCCCATTTATAATCTGATGTAGAATAAAACGTTTTTGGCTTCTTAACCATCTCTTCAATTGCTTGGATGATGAATTAACCAATTTGCTTCTGGAAGCGTAGATCAGCCCATGCCAAGATTTATACTTTTTCCATTCGTCTTGGGTTAAACCATGAAAGTCTTCATTGAAGTCTTGAAGTCTTGTATTTGGAATTGGCTCGTTGACATGTCTTGGCGTAGACGCTGCCCTTATCATATCATACTCTCTCTCTTGGAAATGATTTGTCCTCAAATCTTGCATGTTGTTTGCAGCGATTGGGGATATCTTGAACTCCTTTGATTGAGAAGATATTATTTCGTCCTCCAGGCTCTTGTTCTCTTCAAAATCATTAACTTCAGAGTCTGGAACTTCCTAAGTTTACTTTAATAGGCTCTTCGTTCAGCGTAGTCACATAATCCTTCTCCGTGGGCTTTTCCATTTCTTTAACAACTTCAACACGCTGAACAAGTTCTTCCTTGTCTTCTTGTTCTGTCGGTTGTTCCAACATGGCGTAGATGTTTTCCATAAAAAAATCCACTCTGACCTCCTTTTCTTTTCTATCAGACTTCTTGGTTGTAATTTTTCTTCAACTTGATCTAATCTCTTCACAATCCTTCTCGTTTCTTTTGAAACCATATCCTTCATTTCACTCAAAACCTTATCAAAATCCATTTTCTTTTAATAAAACTATCAACAATCACTCATAAAACCTGGGAGAGTTCTGCGCTCTGGTACCAAATGACGCGGTGCTCATTGCGAGGAACACGATTTCCAGCGAAAGGATCGTTTTCTCCACAAGTTTGGTGACTCCGCGACCCAACGCCTATTGAGACGCGAACCTTGGAATAATAATGAAGACGCCTCAGACAATGGTGAAAGATCGTTTGATAAGTCGTGGATTGAATGACGCCACGATCGGATGCGAAAGACCTATTGATAAGTCAATTTGAACGCCACAAGACTCGTCTTGATAAGTTCGATAAAAGTTCATATAGAACTCAAGAGAAGACTCTCATTTTTTTAAATCAAAACCTGGATCCTTTCTCATTAAAATGAAGATGAATTTATAGGCATGAAACAACCCTTCATGCTAGGAAAACGAAAAGCCTCATTTGAATCCATAAACACAATGAAAAACGAAATTATAACCCCCATAGTAATCAGACCACATAATGACACCTCTTAAACCCAATAAATACAACATTTTGAATTCAGCCTACTAATAAAACGAAAATAAACAATTACCATTTGTTTCAGCCAACTAAAAGATACCGATTTAAGGTGAAATGATTTGGAATCCCAAAACTCATGCCCATTTATAATCTGATGTAGAATAAAACGTTTTTGGCTTCTTAACCATCTCTTCAATTGCTTGGATGATGAATTAACCAATTTGCTTCTGGAAGCGTAGATCAGCCCATGCCAAGATTTATACTTTTTCCATTCGTCTTGGGTTAAACCATGAAAGTCTTCATTGAAGTCTTGAAGTCTTGTATTTGGAATTGGCTCGTTGACATGTCTTGGCGTAGACGCTGCCCTTATCATATCATACTCTCTCTCTTGGAAATGATTTGTCCTCAAATCTTGCATGTTGTTTGCAGCGATTGGGGATATCTTGAACTCCTTTGATTGAGAAGATATTATTTCGTCCTCCAGGCTCTTGTTCTCTTCAAAATCATTAACTTCAGAGTCTGGAACTTCCTAAGTTTACTTTAATAGGCTCTTCGTTCAGCGTAGTCACATAATCCTTCTCCGTGGGCTTTTCCATTTCTTTAACAACTTCAACACGCTGAACAAGTTCTTCCTTGTCTTCTTGTTCTGTCGGTTGTTCCAACATGGCGTAGATGTTTTCCATAAAAAAATCCACTCTGACCTCCTTTTCTTTTCTATCAGACTTCTTGGTTGTAATTTTTCTTCAACTTGATCTAATCTCTTCACAATCTTTCTCGTTTCTTTTGAAACCATATCCTTCATTTCACTCAAAACCTTATCAAAATCCATTTTCTTTTAATAAAACTATTAACAATCACTCATAAAACCTGGGAGAGTTCTGCGCTCTGGTACCAAATGACGCGGTGCTCATTGCGAGGAACACGATTTCCAGCGAAAGGATCGTTTTCTCCACAAGTTTGGTGACTCCGCGACCCAACGCCTATTGAGACGCAAACCTTGGAATAATAATGAAGACGCCTCAGACAATGGTGAAAGATCGTTTGATAAGTCGTGGATTGAATGACGCCACGATCGGATGCGAAAGACCTATTGATAAGTCAATTTGAACGCCACAAGACTCGTCTTGATAAGTTCGATAAAAGTTCATATAGAACTCAAGAGAAGACTCTCATTTTTTTAAATCAAAACCTGGATCCTTTCTCATTAAAATGAAGATGAATTTATAGGCATGAAACAACCCTTCATGCTAGGAAAACGAAAAGCCTCATTTGAATCCATAAACACAATGAAAAACGAAATTATAACCCCCATAGTAATCAGACCACATAATGACACCTCTTAAACCCAATAAATACAACATTTTGAATTCAGCCTACTAATAAAACGAAAATAAACAATTACCATTTGTTTCAGCCAACTAAAAGATACCGATTTAAGGTGAAACTTCATAAGAATCCCAAAACTCATGCCCATTTATAATCTGATGTAGAATAAAACGTTTTTGGCTTCTTAACCATCTCTTCAATTGCTTGGATGATGAATTAACCAATTTGCTTCTGGAAGCGTAGATCAGCCCATGCCAAGATTTATACTTTTTCCATTCGTCTTGGGTTAAACCATGAAAGTCTTCATTGAAGTCTTGAAGTCTTGTATTTGGAATTGGCTCGTTGACATGTCTTGGCGTAGACGCTGCCCTTATCATATCATACTCTCTCTCTTGGAAATGATTTGTCCTCAAATCTTGCATGTTGTTTGCAGCGATTGGGGATATCTTGAACTCCTTTGATTGAGAAGATATTATTTCGTCCTCCAGGCTCTTGTTCTCTTCAAAATCATTAACTTCAGAGTCTGGAACTTCCTAAGTTTACTTTAATAGGCTCTTCGTTCAGCGTAGTCACATAATCCTTCTCCGTGGGCTTTTCCATTTCTTTAACAACTTCAACACGCTGAACAAGTTCTTCCTTGTCTTCTTGTTCTGTCGGTTGTTCCAACATGGCGTAGATGTTTTCCATAAAAAAATCCACTCTGACCTCCTTTTCTTTTCTATCAGACTTCTTGGTTGTAATTTTTCTTCAACTTGATCTAATCTCTTCACAATCTTTCTCGTTTCTTTTGAAACCATATCCTTCATTTCACTCAAAACCTTATCAAAATCCATTTTCTTTTAATAAAACTATTAACAATCACTCATAAAACCTGGGAGAGTTCTGCGCTCTGGTACCAAATGACGCGGTGCTCATTGCGAGGAACACGATTTCCAGCGAAAGGATCGTTTTCTCCACAAGTTTGGTGACTCCGCGACCCAACGCCTATTGAGACGCAAACCTTGGAATAATAATGAAGACGCCTCAGACAATGGTGAAAGATCGTTTGATAAGTCGTGGATTGAATGACGCCACGATCGGATGCGAAAGACCTATTGATAAGTCAATTTGAACGCCACAAGACTCGTCTTGATAAGTTCGATAAAAGTTCATATAGAACTCAAGAGAAGACTCTCATTTTTTTAAATCAAAACCTGGATCCTTTCTCATTAAAATGAAGATGAATTTATAGGCATGAAACAACCCTTCATGCTAGGAAAACGAAAAGCCTCATTTGAATCCATAAACACAATGAAAAACGAAATTATAACCCCCATAGTAATCAGACCACATAATGACACCTCTTAAACCCAATAAATACAACATTTTGAATTCAGCCTACTAATAAAACGAAAATAAACAATTACCATTTGTTTCAGCCAACTAAAAGATACCGATTTAAGGTGAAACTTCATAAGAATCCCAAAACTCATGCCCATTTATAATCTGATGTAGAATAAAACGTTTTTGGCTTCTTAACCATCTCTTCAATTGCTTGGATGATGAATTAACCAATTTGCTTCTGGAAGCGTAGATCAGCCCATGCCAAGATTTATACTTTTTCCATTCGTCTTGGGTTAAACCATGAAAGTCTTCATTGAAGTCTTGAAGTCTTGTATTTGGAATTGGCTCGTTGACATGTCTTGGCGTAGACGCTGCCCTTATCATATCATACTCTCTCTCTTGGAAATGATTTGTCCTCAAATCTTGCATGTTGTTTGCAGCGATTGGGGATATCTTGAACTCCTTTGATTGAGAAGATATTATTTCGTCCTCCAGGCTCTTGTTCTCTTCAAAATCATTAACTTCAGAGTCTGGAACTTCCTAAGTTTACTTTAATAGGCTCTTCGTTCAGCGTAGTCACATAATCCTTCTCCGTGGGCTTTTCCATTTCTTTAACAACTTCAACACGCTGAACAAGTTCTTCCTTGTCTTCTTGTTCTGTCGGTTGTTCCAACATGGCGTAGATGTTTTCCATAAAAAAATCCACTCTGACCTCCTTTTCTTTTCTATCAGACTTCTTGGTTGTAATTTTTCTTCAACTTGATCTAATCTCTTCACAATCTTTCTCGTTTCTTTTGAAACCATATCCTTCATTTCACTCAAAACCTTATCAAAATCCATTTTCTTTTAATAAAACTATTAACAATCACTCATAAAACCTGGGAGAGTTCTGCGCTCTGGTACCAAATGACGCGGTGCTCATTGCGAGGAACACGATTTCCAGCGAAAGGATCGTTTTCTCCACAAGTTTGGTGACTCCGCGACCCAACGCCTATTGAGACGCAAACCTTGGAATAATAATGAAGACGCCTCAGACAATGGTGAAAGATCGTTTGATAAGTCGTGGATTGAATGACGCCACGATCGGATGCGAAAGACCTATTGATAAGTCAATTTGAACGCCACAAGACTCGTCTTGATAAGTTCGATAAAAGTTCATATAGAACTCAAGAGAAGACTCTCATTTTTTTAAATCAAAACCTGGATCCTTTCTCATTAAAATGAAGATGAATTTATAGGCATGAAACAACCCTTCATGCTAGGAAAACGAAAAGCCTCATTTGAATCCATAAACACAATGAAAAACGAAATTATAACCCCCATAGTAATCAGACCACATAATGACACCTCTTAAACCCAATAAATACAACATTTTGAATTCAGCCTACTAATAAAACGAAAATAAACAATTACCATTTGTTTCAGCCAACTAAAAGATACCGATTTAAGGTGAAACTTCATAAGAATCCCAAAACTCATGCCCATTTATAATCTGATGTAGAATAAAACGTTTTTGGCTTCTTAACCATCTCTTCAATTGCTTGGATGATGAATTAACCAATTTGCTTCTGGAAGCGTAGATCAGCCCATGCCAAGATTTATACTTTTTCCATTCGTCTTGGGTTAAACCATGAAAGTCTTCATTGAAGTCTTGAAGTCTTGTATTTGGAATTGGCTCGTTGACATGTCTTGGCGTAGACGCTGCCCTTATCATATCATACTCTCTCTCTTGGAAATGATTTGTCCTCAAATCTTGCATGTTGTTTGCAGCGATTGGGGATATCTTGAACTCCTTTGATTGAGAAGATATTATTTCGTCCTCCAGGCTCTTGTTCTCTTCAAAATCATTAACTTCAGAGTCTGGAACTTCCTAAGTTTACTTTAATAGGCTCTTCGTTCAGCGTAGTCACATAATCCTTCTCCGTGGGCTTTTCCATTTCTTTAACAACTTCAACACGCTGAACAAGTTCTTCCTTGTCTTCTTGTTCTGTCGGTTGTTCCAACATGGCGTAGATGTTTTCCATAAAAAAATCCACTCTGACCTCCTTTTCTTTTCTATCAGACTTCTTGGTTGTAATTTTTCTTCAACTTGATCTAATCTCTTCACAATCTTTCTCGTTTCTTTTGAAACCATATCCTTCATTTCACTCAAAACCTTATCAAAATCCATTTTCTTTTAATAAAACTATTAACAATCACTCATAAAACCTGGGAGAGTTCTGCGCTCTGGTACCAAATGACGCGGTGCTCATTGCGAGGAACACGATTTCCAGCGAAAGGATCGTTTTCTCCACAAGTTTGGTGACTCCGCGACCCAACGCCTATTGAGACGCAAACCTTGGAATAATAATGAAGACGCCTCAGACAATGGTGAAAGATCGTTTGATAAGTCGTGGATTGAATGACGCCACGATCGGATGCGAAAGACCTATTGATAAGTCAATTTGAACGCCACAAGACTCGTCTTGATAAGTTCGATAAAAGTTCATATAGAACTCAAGAGAAGACTCTCATTTTTTTAAATCAAAACCTGGATCCTTTCTCATTAAAATGAAGATGAATTTATAGGCATGAAACAACCCTTCATGCTAGGAAAACGAAAAGCCTCATTTGAATCCATAAACACAATGAAAAACGAAATTATAACCCCCATAGTAATCAGACCACATAATGACACCTCTTAAACCCAATAAATACAACATTTTGAATTCAGCCTACTAATAAAACGAAAATAAACAATTACCATTTGTTTCAGCCAACTAAAAGATACCGATTTAAGGTGAAATGATTTGGAATCCCAAAACTCATGCCCATTTATAATCTGATGTAGAATAAAACGTTTTTGGCTTCTTAACCATCTCTTCAATTGCTTGGATGATGAATTAACCAATTTGCTTCTGGAAGCGTAGATCAGCCCATGCCAAGATTTATACTTTTTCCATTCGTCTTGGGTTAAACCATGAAAGTCTTCATTGAAGTCTTGAAGTCTTGTATTTGGAATTGGCTCGTTGACATGTCTTGGCGTAGACGCTGCCCTTATCATATCATACTCTCTCTCTTGGAAATGATTTGTCCTCAAATCTTGCATGTTGTTTGCAGCGATTGGGGATATCTTGAACTCCTTTGATTGAGAAGATATTATTTCGTCCTCCAGGCTCTTGTTCTCTTCAAAATCATTAACTTCAGAGTCTGGAACTTCCTAAGTTTACTTTAATAGGCTCTTCGTTCAGCGTAGTCACATAATCCTTCTCCGTGGGCTTTTCCATTTCTTTAACAACTTCAACACGCTGAACAAGTTCTTCCTTGTCTTCTTGTTCTGTCGGTTGTTCCAACATGGCGTAGATGTTTTCCATAAAAAAATCCACTCTGACCTCCTTTTCTTTTCTATCAGACTTCTTGGTTGTAATTTTTCTTCAACTTGATCTAATCTCTTCACAATCTTTCTCGTTTCTTTTGAAACCATATCCTTCATTTCACTCAAAACCTTATCAAAATCCATTTTCTTTTAATAAAACTATTAACAATCACTCATAAAACCTGGGAGAGTTCTGCGCTCTGGTACCAAATGACGCGGTGCTCATTGCGAGGAACACGATTTCCAGCGAAAGGATCGTTTTCTCCACAAGTTTGGTGACTCCGCGACCCAACGCCTATTGAGACGCAAACCTTGGAATAATAATGAAGACGCCTCAGACAATGGTGAAAGATCGTTTGATAAGTCGTGGATTGAATGACGCCACGATCGGATGCGAAAGACCTATTGATAAGTCAATTTGAACGCCACAAGACTCGTCTTGATAAGTTCGATAAAAGTTCATATAGAACTCAAGAGAAGACTCTCATTTTTTTAAATCAAAACCTGGATCCTTTCTCATTAAAATGAAGATGAATTTATAGGCATGAAACAACCCTTCATGCTAGGAAAACGAAAAGCCTCATTTGAATCCATAAACACAATGAAAAACGAAATTATAACCCCCATAGTAATCAGACCACATAATGACACCTCTTAAACCCAATAAATACAACATTTTGAATTCAGCCTACTAATAAAACGAAAATAAACAATTACCATTTGTTTCAGCCAACTAAAAGATACCGATTTAAGGTGAAACTTCATAAGAATCCCAAAACTCATGCCCATTTATAATCTGATGTAGAATAAAACGTTTTTGGCTTCTTAACCATCTCTTCAATTGCTTGGATGATGAATTAACCAATTTGCTTCTGGAAGCGTAGATCAGCCCATGCCAAGATTTATACTTTTTCCATTCGTCTTGGGTTAAACCATGAAAGTCTTCATTGAAGTCTTGAAGTCTTGTATTTGGAATTGGCTCGTTGACATGTCTTGGCGTAGACGCTGCCCTTATCATATCATACTCTCTCTCTTGGAAATGATTTGTCCTCAAATCTTGCATGTTGTTTGCAGCGATTGGGGATATCTTGAACTCCTTTGATTGAGAAGATATTATTTCGTCCTCCAGGCTCTTGTTCTCTTCAAAATCATTAACTTCAGAGTCTGGAACTTCCTAAGTTTACTTTAATAGGCTCTTCGTTCAGCGTAGTCACATAATCCTTCTCCGTGGGCTTTTCCATTTCTTTAACAACTTCAACACGCTGAACAAGTTCTTCCTTGTCTTCTTGTTCTGTCGGTTGTTCCAACATGGCGTAGATGTTTTCCATAAAAAAATCCACTCTGACCTCCTTTTCTTTTCTATCAGACTTCTTGGTTGTAATTTTTCTTCAACTTGATCTAATCTCTTCACAATCTTTCTCGTTTCTTTTGAAACCATATCCTTCATTTCACTCAAAACCTTATCAAAATCCATTTTCTTTTAATAAAACTATTAACAATCACTCATAAAACCTGGGAGAGTTCTGCGCTCTGGTACCAAATGACGCGGTGCTCATTGCGAGGAACACGATTTCCAGCGAAAGGATCGTTTTCTCCACAAGTTTGGTGACTCCGCGACCCAACGCCTATTGAGACGCAAACCTTGGAATAATAATGAAGACGCCTCAGACAATGGTGAAAGATCGTTTGATAAGTCGTGGATTGAATGACGCCACGATCGGATGCGAAAGACCTATTGATAAGTCAATTTGAACGCCACAAGACTCGTCTTGATAAGTTCGATAAAAGTTCATATAGAACTCAAGAGAAGACTCTCATTTTTTTAAATCAAAACCTGGATCCTTTCTCATTAAAATGAAGATGAATTTATAGGCATGAAACAACCCTTCATGCTAGGAAAACGAAAAGCCTCATTTGAATCCATAAACACAATGAAAAACGAAATTATAACCCCCATAGTAATCAGACCACATAATGACACCTCTTAAACCCAATAAATACAACATTTTGAATTCAGCCTACTAATAAAACGAAAATAAACAATTACCATTTGTTTCAGCCAACTAAAAGATACCGATTTAAGGTGAAATGATTTGGAATCCCAAAACTCATGCCCATTTATAATCTGATGTAGAATAAAACGTTTTTGGCTTCTTAACCATCTCTTCAATTGCTTGGATGATGAATTAACCAATTTGCTTCTGGAAGCGTAGATCAGCCCATGCCAAGATTTATACTTTTTCCATTCGTCTTGGGTTAAACCATGAAAGTCTTCATTGAAGTCTTGAAGTCTTGTATTTGGAATTGGCTCGTTGACATGTCTTGGCGTAGACGCTGCCCTTATCATATCATACTCTCTCTCTTGGAAATGATTTGTCCTCAAATCTTGCATGTTGTTTGCAGCGATTGGGGATATCTTGAACTCCTTTGATTGAGAAGATATTATTTCGTCCTCCAGGCTCTTGTTCTCTTCAAAATCATTAACTTCAGAGTCTGAACTTCCTAAGTTTACTTTAATAGGCTCTTCGTTCAGCGTAGTCACATAATCCTTCTCCGTGGGCTTTTCCATTTCTTTAACAACTTCAACACGCTGAACAAGTTCTTCCTTGTCTTCTTGTTCTGTCGGTTGTTCCAACATGGCGTAGATGTTTTCCATAAAAAAATCCACTCTGACCTCCTTTTCTTTTCTATCAGACTTCTTGGTTGTAATTTTTCTTCAACTTGATCTAATCTCTTCACAATCTTTCTCGTTTCTTTTGAAACCATATCCTTCATTTCACTCAAAACCTTATCAAAATCCATTTTCTTTTAATAAAACTATTAACAATCACTCATAAAACCTGGGAGAGTTCTGCGCTCTGGTACCAAATGACGCGGTGCTCATTGCGAGGAACACGATTTCCAGCGAAAGGATCGTTTTCTCCACAAGTTTGGTGACTCCGCGACCCAACGCCTATTGAGACGCAAACCTTGGAATAATAATGAAGACGCCTCAGACAATGGTGAAAGATCGTTTGATAAGTCGTGGATTGAATGACGCCACGATCGGATGCGAAAGACCTATTGATAAGTCAATTTGAACGCCACAAGACTCGTCTTGATAAGTTCGATAAAAGTTCATATAGAACTCAAGAGAAGACTCTCATTTTTTTAAATCAAAACCTGGATCCTTTCTCATTAAAATGAAGATGAATTTATAGGCATGAAACAACCCTTCATGCTAGGAAAACGAAAAGCCTCATTTGAATCCATAAACACAATGAAAAACGAAATTATAACCCCCATAGTAATCAGACCACATAATGACACCTCTTAAACCCAATAAATACAACATTTTGAATTCAGCCTACTAATAAAACGAAAATAAACAATTACCATTTGTTTCAGCCAACTAAAAGATACCGATTTAAGGTGAAACTTCATAAGAATCCCAAAACTCATGCCCATTTATAATCTGATGTAGAATAAAACGTTTTTGGCTTCTTAACCATCTCTTCAATTGCTTGGATGATGAATTAACCAATTTGCTTCTGGAAGCGTAGATCAGCCCATGCCAAGATTTATACTTTTTCCATTCGTCTTGGGTTAAACCATGAAAGTCTTCATTGAAGTCTTGAAGTCTTGTATTTGGAATTGGCTCGTTGACATGTCTTGGCGTAGACGCTGCCCTTATCATATCATACTCTCTCTCTTGGAAATGATTTGTCCTCAAATCTTGCATGTTGTTTGCAGCGATTGGGGATATCTTGAACTCCTTTGATTGAGAAGATATTATTTCGTCCTCCAGGCTCTTGTTCTCTTCAAAATCATTAACTTCAGAGTCTGGAACTTCCTAAGTTTACTTTAATAGGCTCTTCGTTCAGCGTAGTCACATAATCCTTCTCCGTGGGCTTTTCCATTTCTTTAACAACTTCAACACGCTGAACAAGTTCTTCCTTGTCTTCTTGTTCTGTCGGTTGTTCCAACATGGCGTAGATGTTTTCCATAAAAAAATCCACTCTGACCTCCTTTTCTTTTCTATCAGACTTCTTGGTTGTAATTTTTCTTCAACTTGATCTAATCTCTTCACAATCTTTCTCGTTTCTTTTGAAACCATATCCTTCATTTCACTCAAAACCTTATCAAAATCCATTTTCTTTTAATAAAACTATTAACAATCACTCATAAAACCTGGGAGAGTTCTGCGCTCTGGTACCAAATGACGCGGTGCTCATTGCGAGGAACACGATTTCCAGCGAAAGGATCGTTTTCTCCACAAGTTTGGTGACTCCGCGACCCAACGCCTATTGAGACGCAAACCTTGGAATAATAATGAAGACGCCTCAGACAATGGTGAAAGATCGTTTGATAAGTCGTGGATTGAATGACGCCACGATCGGATGCGAAAGACCTATTGATAAGTCAATTTGAACGCCACAAGACTCGTCTTGATAAGTTCGATAAAAGTTCATATAGAACTCAAGAGAAGACTCTCATTTTTTTAAATCAAAACCTGGATCCTTTCTCATTAAAATGAAGATGAATTTATAGGCATGAAACAACCCTTCATGCTAGGAAAACGAAAAGCCTCATTTGAATCCATAAACACAATGAAAAACGAAATTATAACCCCCATAGTAATCAGACCACATAATGACACCTCTTAAACCCAATAAATACAACATTTTGAATTCAGCCTACTAATAAAACGAAAATAAACAATTACCATTTGTTTCAGCCAACTAAAAGATACCGATTTAAGGTGAAACTTCATAAGAATCCCAAAACTCATGCCCATTTATAATCTGATGTAGAATAAAACGTTTTTGGCTTCTTAACCATCTCTTCAATTGCTTGGATGATGAATTAACCAATTTGCTTCTGGAAGCGTAGATCAGCCCATGCCAAGATTTATACTTTTTCCATTCGTCTTGGGTTAAACCATGAAAGTCTTCATTGAAGTCTTGAAGTCTTGTATTTGGAATTGGCTCGTTGACATGTCTTGGCGTAGACGCTGCCCTTATCATATCATACTCTCTCTCTTGGAAATGATTTGTCCTCAAATCTTGCATGTTGTTTGCAGCGATTGGGGATATCTTGAACTCCTTTGATTGAGAAGATATTATTTCGTCCTCCAGGCTCTTGTTCTCTTCAAAATCATTAACTTCAGAGTCTGGAACTTCCTAAGTTTACTTTAATAGGCTCTTCGTTCAGCGTAGTCACATAATCCTTCTCCGTGGGCTTTTCCATTTCTTTAACAACTTCAACACGCTGAACAAGTTCTTCCTTGTCTTCTTGTTCTGTCGGTTGTTCCAACATGGCGTAGATGTTTTCCATAAAAAAATCCACTCTGACCTCCTTTTCTTTTCTATCAGACTTCTTGGTTGTAATTTTTCTTCAACTTGATCTAATCTCTTCACAATCTTTCTCGTTTCTTTTGAAACCATATCCTTCATTTCACTCAAAACCTAATCAAAATCCATTTTCTTTTAATAAAACTATTAACAATCACTCATAAAACCTGGGAGAGTTCTGCGCTCTGGTACCAAATGACGCGGTGCTCATTGCGAGGAACACGATTTCCAGCGAAAGGATCGTTTTCTCCACAAGTTTGGTGACTCCGCGACCCAACGCCTATTGAGACGCAAACCTTGGAATAATAATGAAGACGCCTCAGACAATGGTGAAAGATCGTTTGATAAGTCGTGGATTGAATGACGCCACGATCGGATGCGAAAGACCTATTGATAAGTCAATTTGAACGCCACAAGACTCGTCTTGATAAGTTCGATAAAAGTTCATATAGAACTCAAGAGAAGACTCTCATTTTTTTAAATCAAAACCTGGATCCTTTCTCATTAAAATGAAGATGAATTTATAGGCATGAAACAACCCTTCATGCTAGGAAAACGAAAAGCCTCATTTGAATCCATAAACACAATGAAAAACGAAATTATAACCCCCATAGTAATCAGACCACATAATGACACCTCTTAAACCCAATAAATACAACATTTTGAATTCAGCCTACTAATAAAACGAAAATAAACAATTACCATTTGTTTCAGCCAACTAAAAGATACCGATTTAAGGTGAAACTTCATAAGAATCCCAAAACTCATGCCCATTTATAATCTGATGTAGAATAAAACGTTTTTGGCTTCTTAACCATCTCTTCAATTGCTTGGATGATGAATTAACCAATTTGCTTCTGGAAGCGTAGATCAGCCCATGCCAAGATTTATACTTTTTCCATTCGTCTTGGGTTAAACCATGAAAGTCTTCATTGAAGTCTTGAAGTCTTGTATTTGGAATTGGCTCGTTGACATGTCTTGGCGTAGACGCTGCCCTTATCATATCATACTCTCTCTCTTGGAAATGATTTGTCCTCAAATCTTGCATGTTGTTTGCAGCGATTGGGGATATCTTGAACTCCTTTGATTGAGAAGATATTATTTCGTCCTCCAGGCTCTTGTTCTCTTCAAAATCATTAACTTCAGAGTCTGGAACTTCCTAAGTTTACTTTAATAGGCTCTTCGTTCAGCGTAGTCACATAATCCTTCTCCGTGGGCTTTTCCATTTCTTTAACAACTTCAACACGCTGAACAAGTTCTTCCTTGTCTTCTTGTTCTGTCGGTTGTTCCAACATGGCGTAGATGTTTTCCATAAAAAAATCCACTCTGACCTCCTTTTCTTTTCTATCAGACTTCTTGGTTGTAATTTTTCTTCAACTTGATCTAATCTCTTCACAATCTTTCTCGTTTCTTTTGAAACCATATCCTTCATTTCACTCAAAACCTTATCAAAATCCATTTTCTTTTAATAAAACTATTAACAATCACTCATAAAACCTGGGAGAGTTCTGCGCTCTGGTACCAAATGACGCGGTGCTCATTGCGAGGAACACGATTTCCAGCGAAAGGATCGTTTTCTCCACAAGTTTGGTGACTCCGCGACCCAACGCCTATTGAGACGCAAACCTTGGAATAATAATGAAGACGCCTCAGACAATGGTGAAAGATCGTTTGATAAGTCGTGGATTGAATGACGCCACGATCGGATGCGAAAGACCTATTGATAAGTCAATTTGAACGCCACAAGACTCGTCTTGATAAGTTCGATAAAAGTTCATATAGAACTCAAGAGAAGACTCTCATTTTTTTAAATCAAAACCTGGATCCTTTCTCATTAAAATGAAGATGAATTTATAGGCATGAAACAACCCTTCATGCTAGGAAAACGAAAAGCCTCATTTGAATCCATAAACACAATGAAAAACGAAATTATAACCCCCATAGTAATCAGACCACATAATGACACCTCTTAAACCCAATAAATACAACATTTTGAATTCAGCCTACTAATAAAACGAAAATAAACAATTAGCATTTGTTTCAGCCAACTAAAAGATACCGATTTAAGGTGAAACTTCATAAGAATCCCAAAACTCATGCCCATTTATAATCTGATGTAGAATAAAACGTTTTTGGCTTCTTAACCATCTCTTCAATTGCTTGGATGATGAATTAACCAATTTGCTTCTGGAAGCGTAGATCAGCCCATGCCAAGATTTATACTTTTTCCATTCGTCTTGGGTTAAACCATGAAAGTCTTCATTGAAGTCTTGAAGTCTTGTATTTGGAATTGGCTCGTTGACATGTCTTGGCGTAGACGCTGCCCTTATCATATCATACTCTCTCTCTTGGAAATGATTTGTCCTCAAATCTTGCATGTTGTTTGCAGCGATTGGGGATATCTTGAACTCCTTTGATTGAGAAGATATTATTTCGTCCTCCAGGCTCTTGTTCTCTTCAAAATCATTAACTTCAGAGTCTGGAACTTCCTAAGTTTACTTTAATAGGCTCTTCGTTCAGCGTAGTCACATAATCCTTCTCCGTGGGCTTTTCCATTTCTTTAACAACTTCAACACGCTGAACAAGTTCTTCCTTGTCTTCTTGTTCTGTCGGTTGTTCCAACATGGCGTAGATGTTTTCCATAAAAAAATCCACTCTGACCTCCTTTTCTTTTCTATCAGACTTCTTGGTTGTAATTTTTCTTCAACTTGATCTAATCTCTTCACAATCTTTCTCGTTTCTTTTGAAACCATATCCTTCATTTCACTCAAAACCTTATCAAAATCCATTTTCTTTTAATAAAACTATTAACAATCACTCATAAAACCTGGGAGAGTTCTGCGCTCTGGTACCAAATGACGCGGTGCTCATTGCGAGGAACACGATTTCCAGCGAAAGGATCGTTTTCTCCACAAGTTTGGTGACTCCGCGACCCAACGCCTATTGAGACGCAAACCTTGGAATAATAATGAAGACGCCTCAGACAATGGTGAAAGATCGTTTGATAAGTCGTGGATTGAATGACGCCACGATCGGATGCGAAAGACCTATTGATAAGTCAATTTGAACGCCACAAGACTCGTCTTGATAAGTTCGATAAAAGTTCATATAGAACTCAAGAGAAGACTCTCATTTTTTTAAATCAAAACCTGGATCCTTTCTCATTAAAATGAAGATGAATTTATAGGCATGAAACAACCCTTCATGCTAGGAAAACGAAAAGCCTCATTTGAATCCATAAACACAATGAAAAACGAAATTATAACCCCCATAGTAATCAGACCACATAATGACACCTCTTAAACCCAATAAATACAACATTTTGAATTCAGCCTACTAATAAAACGAAAATAAACAATTACCATTTGTTTCAGCCAACTAAAAGATACCGATTTAAGGTGAAACTTCATAAGAATCCCAAAACTCATGCCCATTTATAATCTGATGTAGAATAAAACGTTTTTGGCTTCTTAACCATCTCTTCAATTGCTTGGATGATGAATTAACCAATTTGCTTCTGGAAGCGTAGATCAGCCCATGCCAAGATTTATACTTTTTCCATTCGTCTTGGGTTAAACCATGAAAGTCTTCATTGAAGTCTTGAAGTCTTGTATTTGGAATTGGCTCGTTGACATGTCTTGGCGTAGACGCTGCCCTTATCATATCATACTCTCTCTCTTGGAAATGATTTGTCCTCAAATCTTGCATGTTGTTTGCAGCGATTGGGGATATCTTGAACTCCTTTGATTGAGAAGATATTATTTCGTCCTCCAGGCTCTTGTTCTCTTCAAAATCATTAACTTCAGAGTCTGGAACTTCCTAAGTTTACTTTAATAGGCTCTTCGTTCAGCGTAGTCACATAATCCTTCTCCGTGGGCTTTTCCATTTCTTTAACAACTTCAACACGCTGAACAAGTTCTTCCTTGTCTTCTTGTTCTGTCGGTTGTTCCAACATGGCGTAGATGTTTTCCATAAAAAAATCCACTCTGACCTCCTTTTCTTTTCTATCAGACTTCTTGGTTGTAATTTTTCTTCAACTTGATCTAATCTCTTCACAATCTTTCTCGTTTCTTTTGAAACCATATCCTTCATTTCACTCAAAACCTTATCAAAATCCATTTTCTTTTAATAAAACTATTAACAATCACTCATAAAACCTGGGAGAGTTCTGCGCTCTGGTACCAAATGACGCGGTGCTCATTGCGAGGAACACGATTTCCAGCGAAAGGATCGTTTTCTCCACAAGTTTGGTGACTCCGCGACCCAACGCCTATTGAGACGCAAACCTTGGAATAATAATGAAGACGCCTCAGACAATGGTGAAAGATCGTTTGATAAGTCGTGGATTGAATGACGCCACGATCGGATGCGAAAGACCTATTGATAAGTCAATTTGAACGCCACAAGACTCGTCTTGATAAGTTCGATAAAAGTTCATATAGAACTCAAGAGAAGACTCTCATTTTTTTAAATCAAAACCTGGATCCTTTCTCATTAAAATGAAGATGAATTTATAGGCATGAAACAACCCTTCATGCTAGGAAAACGAAAAGCCTCATTTGAATCCATAAACACAATGAAAAACGAAATTATAACCCCCATAGTAATCAGACCACATAATGACACCTCTTAAACCCAATAAATACAACATTTTGAATTCAGCCTACTAATAAAACGAAAATAAACAATTACCATTTGTTTCAGCCAACTAAAAGATACCGATTTAAGGTGAAACTTCATAAGAATCCCAAAACTCATGCCCATTTATAATCTGATGTAGAATAAAACGTTTTTGGCTTCTTAACCATCTCTTCAATTGCTTGGATGATGAATTAACCAATTTGCTTCTGGAAGCGTAGATCAGCCCATGCCAAGATTTATACTTTTTCCATTCGTCTTGGGTTAAACCATGAAAGTCTTCATTGAAGTCTTGAAGTCTTGTATTTGGAATTGGCTCGTTGACATGTCTTGGCGTAGACGCTGCCCTTATCATATCATACTCTCTCTCTTGGAAATGATTTGTCCTCAAATCTTGCATGTTGTTTGCAGCGATTGGGGATATCTTGAACTCCTTTGATTGAGAAGATATTATTTCGTCCTCCAGGCTCTTGTTCTCTTCAAAATCATTAACTTCAGAGTCTGGAACTTCCTAAGTTTACTTTAATAGGCTCTTCGTTCAGCGTAGTCACATAATCCTTCTCCGTGGGCTTTTCCATTTCTTTAACAACTTCAACACGCTGAACAAGTTCTTCCTTGTCTTCTTGTTCTGTCGGTTGTTCCAACATGGCGTAGATGTTTTCCATAAAAAAATCCACTCTGACCTCCTTTTCTTTTCTATCAGACTTCTTGGTTGTAATTTTTCTTCAACTTGATCTAATCTCTTCACAATCTTTCTCGTTTCTTTTGAAACCATATCCTTCATTTCACTCAAAACCTTATCAAAATCCATTTTCTTTTAATAAAACTATTAACAATCACTCATAAAACCTGGGAGAGTTCTGCGCTCTGGTACCAAATGACGCGGTGCTCATTGCGAGGAACACGATTTCCAGCGAAAGGATCGTTTTCTCCACAAGTTTGGTGACTCCGCGACCCAACGCCTATTGAGACGCAAACCTTGGAATAATAATGAAGACGCCTCAGACAATGGTGAAAGATCGTTTGATAAGTCGTGGATTGAATGACGCCACGATCGGATGCGAAAGACCTATTGATAAGTCAATTTGAACGCCACAAGACTCGTCTTGATAAGTTCGATAAAAGTTCATATAGAACTCAAGAGAAGACTCTCATTTTTTTAAATCAAAACCTGGATCCTTTCTCATTAAAATGAAGATGAATTTATAGGCATGAAACAACCCTTCATGCTAGGAAAACGAAAAGCCTCATTTGAATCCATAAACACAATGAAAAACGAAATTATAACCCCCATAGTAATCAGACCACATAATGACACCTCTTAAACCCAATAAATACAACATTTTGAATTCAGCCTACTAATAAAACGAAAATAAACAATTACCATTTGTTTCAGCCAACTAAAAGATACCGATTTAAGGTGAAACTTCATAAGAATCCCAAAACTCATGCCCATTTATAATCTGATGTAGAATAAAACGTTTTTGGCTTCTTAACCATCTCTTCAATTGCTTGGATGATGAATTAACCAATTTGCTTCTGGAAGCGTAGATCAGCCCATGCCAAGATTTATACTTTTTCCATTCGTCTTGGGTTAAACCATGAAAGTCTTCATTGAAGTCTTGAAGTCTTGTATTTGGAATTGGCTCGTTGACATGTCTTGGCGTAGACGCTGCCCTTATCATATCATACTCTCTCTCTTGGAAATGATTTGTCCTCAAATCTTGCATGTTGTTTGCAGCGATTGGGGATATCTTGAACTCCTTTGATTGAGAAGATATTATTTCGTCCTCCAGGCTCTTGTTCTCTTCAAAATCATTAACTTCAGAGTCTGGAACTTCCTAAGTTTACTTTAATAGGCTCTTCGTTCAGCGTAGTCACATAATCCTTCTCCGTGGGCTTTTCCATTTCTTTAACAACTTCAACACGCTGAACAAGTTCTTCCTTGTCTTCTTGTTCTGTCGGTTGTTCCAACATGGCGTAGATGTTTTCCATAAAAAAATCCACTCTGACCTCCTTTTCTTTTCTATCAGACTTCTTGGTTGTAATTTTTCTTCAACTTGATCTAATCTCTTCACAATCTTTCTCGTTTCTTTTGAAACCATATCCTTCATTTCACTCAAAACCTTATCAAAATCCATTTTCTTTTAATAAAACTATTAACAATCACTCATAAAACCTGGGAGAGTTCTGCGCTCTGGTACCAAATGACGCGGTGCTCATTGCGAGGAACACGATTTCCAGCGAAAGGATCGTTTTCTCCACAAGTTTGGTGACTCCGCGACCCAACGCCTATTGAGACGCAAACCTTGGAATAATAATGAAGACGCCTCAGACAATGGTGAAAGATCGTTTGATAAGTCGTGGATTGAATGACGCCACGATCGGATGCGAAAGACCTATTGATAAGTCAATTTGAACGCCACAAGACTCGTCTTGATAAGTTCGATAAAAGTTCATATAGAACTCAAGAGAAGACTCTCATTTTTTTAAATCAAAACCTGGATCCTTTCTCATTAAAATGAAGATGAATTTATAGGCATGAAACAACCCTTCATGCTAGGAAAACGAAAAGCCTCATTTGAATCCATAAACACAATGAAAAACGAAATTATAACCCCCATAGTAATCAGACCACATAATGACACCTCTTAAACCCAATAAATACAACATTTTGAATTCAGCCTACTAATAAAACGAAAATAAACAATTACCATTTGTTTCAGCCAACTAAAAGATACCGATTTAAGGTGAAACTTCATAAGAATCCCAAAACTCATGCCCATTTATAATCTGATGTAGAATAAAACGTTTTTGGCTTCTTAACCATCTCTTCAATTGCTTGGATGATGAATTAACCAATTTGCTTCTGGAAGCGTAGATCAGCCCATGCCAAGATTTATACTTTTTCCATTCGTCTTGGGTTAAACCATGAAAGTCTTCATTGAAGTCTTGAAGTCTTGTATTTGGAATTGGCTCGTTGACATGTCTTGGCGTAGACGCTGCCCTTATCATATCATACTCTCTCTCTTGGAAATGATTTGTCCTCAAATCTTGCATGTTGTTTGCAGCGATTGGGGATATCTTGAACTCCTTTGATTGAGAAGATATTATTTCGTCCTCCAGGCTCTTGTTCTCTTCAAAATCATTAACTTCAGAGTCTGGAACTTCCTAAGTTTACTTTAATAGGCTCTTCGTTCAGCGTAGTCACATAATCCTTCTCCGTGGGCTTTTCCATTTCTTTAACAACTTCAACACGCTGAACAAGTTCTTCCTTGTCTTCTTGTTCTGTCGGTTGTTCCAACATGGCGTAGATGTTTTCCATAAAAAAATCCACTCTGACCTCCTTTTCTTTTCTATCAGACTTCTTGGTTGTAATTTTTCTTCAACTTGATCTAATCTCTTCACAATCTTTCTCGTTTCTTTTGAAACCATATCCTTCATTTCACTCAAAACCTTATCAAAATCCATTTTCTTTTAATAAAACTATTAACAATCACTCATAAAACCTGGGAGAGTTCTGCGCTCTGGTACCAAATGACGCGGTGCTCATTGCGAGGAACACGATTTCCAGCGAAAGGATCGTTTTCTCCACAAGTTTGGTGACTCCGCGACCCAACGCCTATTGAGACGCAAACCTTGGAATAATAATGAAGACGCCTCAGACAATGGTGAAAGATCGTTTGATAAGTCGTGGATTGAATGACGCCACGATCGGATGCGAAAGACCTATTGATAAGTCAATTTGAACGCCACAAGACTCGTCTTGATAAGTTCGATAAAAGTTCATATAGAACTCAAGAGAAGACTCTCATTTTTTTAAATCAAAACCTGGATCCTTTCTCATTAAAATGAAGATGAATTTATAGGCATGAAACAACCCTTCATGCTAGGAAAACGAAAAGCCTCATTTGAATCCATAAACACAATGAAAAACGAAATTATAACCCCCATAGTAATCAGACCACATAATGACACCTCTTAAACCCAATAAATACAACATTTTGAATTCAGCCTACTAATAAAACGAAAATAAACAATTACCATTTGTTTCAGCCAACTAAAAGATACCGATTTAAGGTGAAACTTCATAAGAATCCCAAAACTCATGCCCATTTATAATCTGATGTAGAATAAAACGTTTTTGGCTTCTTAACCATCTCTTCAATTGCTTGGATGATGAATTAACCAATTTGCTTCTGGAAGCGTAGATCAGCCCATGCCAAGATTTATACTTTTTCCATTCGTCTTGGGTTAAACCATGAAAGTCTTCATTGAAGTCTTGAAGTCTTGTATTTGGAATTGGCTCGTTGACATGTCTTGGCGTAGACGCTGCCCTTATCATATCATACTCTCTCTCTTGGAAATGATTTGTCCTCAAATCTTGCATGTTGTTTGCAGCGATTGGGGATATCTTGAACTCCTTTGATTGAGAAGATATTATTTCGTCCTCCAGGCTCTTGTTCTCTTCAAAATCATTAACTTCAGAGTCTGGAACTTCCTAAGTTTACTTTAATAGGCTCTTCGTTCAGCGTAGTCACATAATCCTTCTCCGTGGGCTTTTCCATTTCTTTAACAACTTCAACACGCTGAACAAGTTCTTCCTTGTCTTCTTGTTCTGTCGGTTGTTCCAACATGGCGTAGATGTTTTCCATAAAAAAATCCACTCTGACCTCCTTTTCTTTTCTATCAGACTTCTTGGTTGTAATTTTTCTTCAACTTGATCTAATCTCTTCACAATCTTTCTCGTTTCTTTTGAAACCATATCCTTCATTTCACTCAAAACCTTATCAAAATCCATTTTCTTTTAATAAAACTATTAACAATCACTCATAAAACCTGGGAGAGTTCTGCGCTCTGGTACCAAATGACGCGGTGCTCATTGCGAGGAACACGATTTCCAGCGAAAGGATCGTTTTCTCCACAAGTTTGGTGACTCCGCGACCCAACGCCTATTGAGACGCAAACCTTGGAATAATAATGAAGACGCCTCAGACAATGGTGAAAGATCGTTTGATAAGTCGTGGATTGAATGACGCCACGATCGGATGCGAAAGACCTATTGATAAGTCAATTTGAACGCCACAAGACTCGTCTTGATAAGTTCGATAAAAGTTCATATAGAACTCAAGAGAAGACTCTCATTTTTTTAAATCAAAACCTGGATCCTTTCTCATTAAAATGAAGATGAATTTATAGGCATGAAACAACCCTTCATGCTAGGAAAACGAAAAGCCTCATTTGAATCCATAAACACAATGAAAAACGAAATTATAACCCCCATAGTAATCAGACCACATAATGACACCTCTTAAACCCAATAAATACAACATTTTGAATTCAGCCTACTAATAAAACGAAAATAAACAATTACCATTTGTTTCAGCCAACTAAAAGATACCGATTTAAGGTGAAACTTCATAAGAATCCCAAAACTCATGCCCATTTATAATCTGATGTAGAATAAAACGTTTTTGGCTTCTTAACCATCTCTTCAATTGCTTGGATGATGAATTAACCAATTTGCTTCTGGAAGCGTAGATCAGCCCATGCCAAGATTTATACTTTTTCCATTCGTCTTGGGTTAAACCATGAAAGTCTTCATTGAAGTCTTGAAGTCTTGTATTTGGAATTGGCTCGTTGACATGTCTTGGCGTAGACGCTGCCCTTATCATATCATACTCTCTCTCTTGGAAATGATTTGTCCTCAAATCTTGCATGTTGTTTGCAGCGATTGGGGATATCTTGAACTCCTTTGATTGAGAAGATATTATTTCGTCCTCCAGGCTCTTGTTCTCTTCAAAATCATTAACTTCAGAGTCTGGAACTTCCTAAGTTTACTTTAATAGGCTCTTCGTTCAGCGTAGTCACATAATCCTTCTCCGTGGGCTTTTCCATTTCTTTAACAACTTCAACACGCTGAACAAGTTCTTCCTTGTCTTCTTGTTCTGTCGGTTGTTCCAACATGGCGTAGATGTTTTCCATAAAAAAAATCCACTCTGACCTCCTTTTCTTTTCTATCAGACTTCTTGGTTGTAATTTTTCTTCAACTTGATCTAATCTCTTCACAATCTTTCTCGTTTCTTTTGAAACCATATCCTTCATTTCACTCAAAACCTTATCAAAATCCATTTTCTTTTAATAAAACTATTAACAATCACTCATAAAACCTGGGAGAGTTCTGCGCTCTGGTACCAAATGACGCGGTGCTCATTGCGAGGAACACGATTTCCAGCGAAAGGATCGTTTTCTCCACAAGTTTGGTGACTCCGCGACCCAACGCCTATTGAGACGCAAACCTTGGAATAATAATGAAGACGCCTCAGACAATGGTGAAAGATCGTTTGATAAGTCGTGGATTGAATGACGCCACGATCGGATGCGAAAGACCTATTGATAAGTCAATTTGAACGCCACAAGACTCGTCTTGATAAGTTCGATAAAAGTTCATATAGAACTCAAGAGAAGACTCTCATTTTTTTAAATCAAAACCTGGATCCTTTCTCATTAAAATGAAGATGAATTTATAGGCATGAAACAACCCTTCATGCTAGGAAAACGAAAAGCCTCATTTGAATCCATAAACACAATGAAAAACGAAATTATAACCCCCATAGTAATCAGACCACATAATGACACCTCTTAAACCCAATAAATACAACATTTTGAATTCAGCCTACTAATAAAACGAAAATAAACAATTACCATTTGTTTCAGCCAACTAAAAGATACCGATTTAAGGTGAAACTTCATAAGAATCCCAAAACTCATGCCCATTTATAATCTGATGTAGAATAAAACGTTTTTGGCTTCTTAACCATCTCTTCAATTGCTTGGATGATGAATTAACCAATTTGCTTCTGGAAGCGTAGATCAGCCCATGCCAAGATTTATACTTTTTCCATTCGTCTTGGGTTAAACCATGAAAGTCTTCATTGAAGTCTTGAAGTCTTGTATTTGGAATTGGCTCGTTGACATGTCTTGGCGTAGACGCTGCCCTTATCATATCATACTCTCTCTCTTGGAAATGATTTGTCCTCAAATCTTGCATGTTGTTTGCAGCGATTGGGGATATCTTGAACTCCTTTGATTGAGAAGATATTATTTCGTCCTCCAGGCTCTTGTTCTCTTCAAAATCATTAACTTCAGAGTCTGGAACTTCCTAAGTTTACTTTAATAGGCTCTTCGTTCAGCGTAGTCACATAATCCTTCTCCGTGGGCTTTTCCATTTCTTTAACAACTTCAACACGCTGAACAAGTTCTTCCTTGTCTTCTTGTTCTGTCGGTTGTTCCAACATGGCGTAGATGTTTTCCATAAAAAAATCCACTCTGACCTCCTTTTCTTTTCTATCAGACTTCTTGGTTGTAATTTTTCTTCAACTTGATCTAATCTCTTCACAATCTTTCTCGTTTCTTTTGAAACCATATCCTTCATTTCACTCAAAACCTTATCAAAATCCATTTTCTTTTAATAAAACTATTAACAATCACTCATAAAACCTGGGAGAGTTCTGCGCTCTGGTACCAAATGACGCGGTGCTCATTGCGAGGAACACGATTTCCAGCGAAAGGATCGTTTTCTCCACAAGTTTGGTGACTCCGCGACCCAACGCCTATTGAGACGCAAACCTTGGAATAATAATGAAGACGCCTCAGACAATGGTGAAAGATCGTTTGATAAGTCGTGGATTGAATGACGCCACGATCGGATGCGAAAGACCTATTGATAAGTCAATTTGAACGCCACAAGACTCGTCTTGATAAGTTCGATAAAAGTTCATATAGAACTCAAGAGAAGACTCTCATTTTTTTAAACAAAACCTGGATCCTTTCTCATTAAAATGAAGATGAATTTATAGGCATGAAACAACCCTTCATGCTAGGAAAACGAAAAGCCTCATTTGAATCCATAAACACAATGAAAAACGAAATTATAACCCCCATAGTAATCAGACCACATAATGACACCTCTTAAACCCAATAAATACAACATTTTGAATTCAGCCTACTAATAAAACGAAAATAAACAATTACCATTTGTTTCAGCCAACTAAAAGATACCGATTTAAGGTGAAACTTCATAAGAATCCCAAAACTCATGCCCATTTATAATCTGATGTAGAATAAAACGTTTTTGGCTTCTTAACCATCTCTTCAATTGCTTGGATGATGAATTAACCAATTTGCTTCTGGAAGCGTAGATCAGCCCATGCCAAGATTTATACTTTTTCCATTCGTCTTGGGTTAAACCATGAAAGTCTTCATTGAAGTCTTGAAGTCTTGTATTTGGAATTGGCTCGTTGACATGTCTTGGCGTAGACGCTGCCCTTATCATATCATACTCTCTCTCTTGGAAATGATTTGTCCTCAAATCTTGCATGTTGTTTGCAGCGATTGGGGATATCTTGAACTCCTTTGATTGAGAAGATATTATTTCGTCCTCCAGGCTCTTGTTCTCTTCAAAATCATTAACTTCAGAGTCTGGAACTTCCTAAGTTTACTTTAATAGGCTCTTCGTTCAGCGTAGTCACATAATCCTTCTCCGTGGGCTTTTCCATTTCTTTAACAACTTCAACACGCTGAACAAGTTCTTCCTTGTCTTCTTGTTCTGTCGGTTGTTCCAACATGGCGTAGATGTTTTCCATAAAAAAATCCACTCTGACCTCCTTTTCTTTTCTATCAGACTTCTTGGTTGTAATTTTTCTTCAACTTGATCTAATCTCTTCACAATCTTTCTCGTTTCTTTTGAAACCATATCCTTCATTTCACTCAAAACCTTATCAAAATCCATTTTCTTTTAATAAAACTATTAACAATCACTCATAAAACCTGGGAGAGTTCTGCGCTCTGGTACCAAATGACGCGGTGCTCATTGCGAGGAACACGATTTCCAGCGAAAGGATCGTTTTCTCCACAAGTTTGGTGACTCCGCGACCCAACGCCTATTGAGACGCAAACCTTGGAATAATAATGAAGACGCCTCAGACAATGGTGAAAGATCGTTTGATAAGTCGTGGATTGAATGACGCCACGATCGGATGCGAAAGACCTATTGATAAGTCAATTTGAACGCCACAAGACTCGTCTTGATAAGTTCGATAAAAGTTCATATAGAACTCAAGAGAAGACTCTCATTTTTTTAAATCTAAACCTGGATCCTTTCTCATTAGAATGAAGATGAATTTATAGGCATGAAACAACCCTTCATGCTAGGAAAACGAAAAGCCTCATTTGAATCCATAAACACAATGAAAAACGAAATTATAACCCCCATAGTAATCAGACCACATAATGACACCTCTTAAACCCAATAAATACAACATTTTGAATTCAGCCTACTAATAAAACGAAAATAAACAATTACCATTTGTTTCAGCCAACTAAAAGATACCGATTTAAGGTGAAACTTCATAAGAATCCCAAAACTCATGCCCATTTATAATCTGATGTAGAATAAAACGTTTTTGGCTTCTTAACCATCTCTTCAATTGCTTGGATGATGAATTAACCAATTTGCTTCTGGAAGCGTAGATCAGCCCATGCCAAGATTTATACTTTTTCCATTCGTCTTGGGTTAAACCATGAAAGTCTTCATTGAAGTCTTGAAGTCTTGTATTTGGAATTGGCTCGTTGACATGTCTTGGCGTAGACGCTGCCCTTATCATATCATACTCTCTCTCTTGGAAATGATTTGTCCTCAAATCTTGCATGTTGTTTGCAGCGATTGGGGATATCTTGAACTCCTTTGATTGAGAAGATATTATTTCGTCCTCCAGGCTCTTGTTCTCTTCAAAATCATTAACTTCAGAGTCTGGAACTTCCTAAGTTTACTTTAATAGGCTCTTCGTTCAGCGTAGTCACATAATCCTTCTCCGTGGGCTTTTCCATTTCTTTAACAACTTCAACACGCTGAACAAGTTCTTCCTTGTCTTCTTGTTCTGTCGGTTGTTCCAACATGGCGTAGATGTTTTCCATAAAAAAATCCACTCTGACCTCCTTTTCTTTTCTATCAGACTTCTTGGTTGTAATTTTTCTTCAACTTGATCTAATCTCTTCACAATCTTTCTCGTTTCTTTTGAAACCATATCCTTCATTTCACTCAAAACCTTATCAAAATCCATTTTCTTTTAATAAAACTATTAACAATCACTCATAAAACCTGGGAGAGTTCTGCGCTCTGGTACCAAATGACGCGGTGCTCATTGCGAGGAACACGATTTCCAGCGAAAGGATCGTTTTCTCCACAAGTTTGGTGACTCCGCGACCCAACGCCTATTGAGACGCAAACCTTGGAATAATAATGAAGACGCCTCAGACAATGGTGAAAGATCGTTTGATAAGTCGTGGATTGAATGACGCCACGATCGGATGCGAAAGACCTATTGATAAGTCAATTTGAACGCCACAAGACTCGTCTTGATAAGTTCGATAAAAGTTCATATAGAACTCAAGAGAAGACTCTCATTTTTTTAAATCAAAACCTGGATCCTTTCTCATTAAAATGAAGATGAATTTATAGGCATGAAACAACCCTTCATGCTAGGAAAACGAAAAGCCTCATTTGAATCCATAAACACAATGAAAAACGAAATTATAACCCCCATAGTAATCAGACCACATAATGACACCTCTTAAACCCAATAAATACAACATTTTGAATTCAGCCTACTAATAAAACGAAAATAAACAATTACCATTTGTTTCAGCCAACTAAAAGATACCGATTTAAGGTGAAACTTCATAAGAATCCCAAAACTCATGCCCATTTATAATCTGATGTAGAATAAAACGTTTTTGGCTTCTTAACCATCTCTTCAATTGCTTGGATGATGAATTAACCAATTTGCTTCTGGAAGCGTAGATCAGCCCATGCCAAGATTTATACTTTTTCCATTCGTCTTGGGTTAAACCATGAAAGTCTTCATTGAAGTCTTGAAGTCTTGTATTTGGAATTGGCTCGTTGACATGTCTTGGCGTAGACGCTGCCCTTATCATATCATACTCTCTCTCTTGGAAATGATTTGTCCTCAAATCTTGCATGTTGTTTGCAGCGATTGGGGATATCTTGAACTCCTTTGATTGAGAAGATATTATTTCGTCCTCCAGGCTCTTGTTCTCTTCAAAATCATTAACTTCAGAGTCTGGAACTTCCTAAGTTTACTTTAATAGGCTCTTCGTTCAGCGTAGTCACATAATCCTTCTCCGTGGGCTTTTCCATTTCTTTAACAACTTCAACACGCTGAACAAGTTCTTCCTTGTCTTCTTGTTCTGTCGGTTGTTCCAACATGGCGTAGATGTTTTCCATAAAAAAATCCACTCTGACCTCCTTTTCTTTTCTATCAGACTTCTTGGTTGTAATTTTTCTTCAACTTGATCTAATCTCTTCACAATCTTTCTCGTTTCTTTTGAAACCATATCCTTCATTTCACTCAAAACCTTATCAAAATCCATTTTCTTTTAATAAAACTATTAACAATCACTCATAAAACCTGGGAGAGTTCTGCGCTCTGGTACCAAATGACGCGGTGCTCATTGCGAGGAACACGATTTCCAGCGAAAGGATCGTTTTCTCCACAAGTTTGGTGACTCCGCGACCCAACGCCTATTGAGACGCAAACCTTGGAATAATAATGAAGACGCCTCAGACAATGGTGAAAGATCGTTTGATAAGTCGTGGATTGAATGACGCCACGATCGGATGCGAAAGACCTATTGATAAGTCAATTTGAACGCCACAAGACTCGTCTTGATAAGTTCGATAAAAGTTCATATAGAACTCAAGAGAAGACTCTCATTTTTTTAAATCAAAACCTGGATCCTTTCTCATTAGAATGAAGATGAATTTATAGGCATGAAACAACCCTTCATGCTAGGAAAACGAAAAGCCTCATTTGAATCCATAAACACAATGAAAAACGAAATTATAACCCCCATAGTAATCAGACCACATAATGACACCTCTTAAACCCAATAAATACAACATTTTGAATTCAGCCTACTAATAAAACGAAAATAAACAATTACCATTTGTTTCAGCCAACTAAAAGATACCGATTTAAGGTGAAACTTCATAAGAATCCCAAAACTCATGCCCATTTATAATCTGATGTAGAATAAAACGTTTTTGGCTTCTTAACCATCTCTTCAATTGCTTGGATGATGAATTAACCAATTTGCTTCTGGAAGCGTAGATCAGCCCATGCCAAGATTTATACTTTTTCCATTCGTCTTGGGTTAAACCATGAAAGTCTTCATTGAAGTCTTGAAGTCTTGTATTTGGAATTGGCTCGTTGACATGTCTTGGCGTAGACGCTGCCCTTATCATATCATACTCTCTCTCTTGGAAATGATTTGTCCTCAAATCTTGCATGTTGTTTGCAGCGATTGGGGATATCTTGAACTCCTTTGATTGAGAAGATATTATTTCGTCCTCCAGGCTCTTGTTCTCTTCAAAATCATTAACTTCAGAGTCTGGAACTTCCTAAGTTTACTTTAATAGGCTCTTCGTTCAGCGTAGTCACATAATCCTTCTCCGTGGGCTTTTCCATTTCTTTAACAACTTCAACACGCTGAACAAGTTCTTCCTTGTCTTCTTGTTCTGTCGGTTGTTCCAACATGGCGTAGATGTTTTCCATAAAAAAATCCACTCTGACCTCCTTTTCTTTTCTATCAGACTTCTTGGTTGTAATTTTTCTTCAACTTGATCTAATCTCTTCACAATCTTTCTCGTTTCTTTTGAAACCATATCCTTCATTTCACTCAAAACCTTATCAAAATCCATTTTCTTTTAATAAAACTATTAACAATCACTCATAAAACCTGGGAGAGTTCTGCGCTCTGGTACCAAATGACGCGGTGCTCATTGCGAGGAACACGATTTCCAGCGAAAGGATCGTTTTCTCCACAAGTTTGGTGACTCCGCGACCCAACGCCTATTGAGACGCAAACCTTGGAATAATAATGAAGACGCCTCAGACAATGGTGAAAGATCGTTTGATAAGTCGTGGATTGAATGACGCCACGATCGGATGCGAAAGACCTATTGATAAGTCAATTTGAACGCCACAAGACTCGTCTTGATAAGTTCGATAAAAGTTCATATAGAACTCAAGAGAAGACTCTCATTTTTTTAAATCAAAACCTGGATCCTTTCTCATTAAAATGAAGATGAATTTATAGGCATGAAACAACCCTTCATGCTAGGAAAACGAAAAGCCTCATTTGAATCCATAAACACAATGAAAAACGAAATTATAACCCCCATAGTAATCAGACCACATAATGACACCTCTTAAACCCAATAAATACAACATTTTGAATTCAGCCTACTAATAAAACGAAAATAAACAATTACCATTTGTTTCAGCCAACTAAAAGATACCGATTTAAGGTGAAACTTCATAAGAATCCCAAAACTCATGCCCATTTATAATCTGATGTAGAATAAAACGTTTTTGGCTTCTTAACCATCTCTTCAATTGCTTGGATGATGAATTAACCAATTTGCTTCTGGAAGCGTAGATCAGCCCATGCCAAGATTTATACTTTTTCCATTCGTCTTGGGTTAAACCATGAAAGTCTTCATTGAAGTCTTGAAGTCTTGTATTTGGAATTGGCTCGTTGACATGTCTTGGCGTAGACGCTGCCCTTATCATATCATACTCTCTCTCTTGGAAATGATTTTTCCTCAAATCTTGCATGTTGTTTGCAGCGATTGGGGATATCTTGAACTCCTTTGATTGAGAAGATATTATTTCGTCCTCCAGGCTCTTGTTCTCTTCAAAATCATTAACTTCAGAGTCTGGAACTTCCTAAGTTTACTTTAATAGGCTCTTCGTTCAGCGTAGTCACATAATCCTTCTCCGTGGGCTTTTCCATTTCTTTAACAACTTCAACACGCTGAACAAGTTCTTCCTTGTCTTCTTGTTCTGTCGGTTGTTCCAACATGGCGTAGATGTTTTCCATAAAAAAATCCACTCTGACCTCCTTTTCTTTTCTATCAGACTTCTTGGTTGTAATTTTTCTTCAACTTGATCTAATCTCTTCACAATCTTTCTCGTTTCTTTTGAAACCATATCCTTCATTTCACTCAAAACCTTATCAAAATCCATTTTCTTTTAATAAAACTATTAACAATCACTCATAAAACCTGGGAGAGTTCTGCGCTCTGGTACCAAATGACGCGGTGCTCATTGCGAGGAACACGATTTCCAGCGAAAGGATCGTTTTCTCCACAAGTTTGGTGACTCCGCGACCCAACGCCTATTGAGACGCAAACCTTGGAATAATAATGAAGACGCCTCAGACAATGGTGAAAGATCGTTTGATAAGTCGTGGATTGAATGACGCCACGATCGGATGCGAAAGACCTATTGATAAGTCAATTTGAACGCCACAAGACTCGTCTTGATAAGTTCGATAAAAGTTCATATAGAACTCAAGAGAAGACTCTCATTTTTTTAAATCAAAACCTGGATCCTTTCTCATTAGAATGAAGATGAATTTATAGGCATAAAAAAACCCTTCATGCTAGGAAAACGAAAAGCCTCATTTGAATCCATAAACACAATGAAAAACGAAATTATAACCCCCATAGTAATCAGACCACATAATGACACCTCTTAAACCCAATAAATACAACATTTTGAATTCAGCCTACTAATAAAACGAAAATAAACAATTACCATTTGTTTCAGCCAACTAAAAGATACCGATTTAAGGTGAAACTTCATAAGAATCCCAAAACTCATGCCCATTTATAATCTGATGTAGAATAAAACGTTTTTGGCTTCTTAACCATCTCTTCAATTGCTTGGATGATGAATTAACCAATTTGCTTCTGGAAGCGTAGATCAGCCCATGCCAAGATTTATACTTTTTCCATTCGTCTTGGGTTAAACCATGAAAGTCTTCATTGAAGTCTTGAAGTCTTGTATTTGGAATTGGCTCGTTGACATGTCTTGGCGTAGACGCTGCCCTTATCATATCATACTCTCTCTCTTGGAAATGATTTTTCCTCAAATCTTGCATGTTGTTTGCAGCGATTGGGGATATCTTGAACTCCTTTGATTGAGAAGATATTATTTCGTCCTCCAGGCTCTTGTTCTCTTCAAAATCATTAACTTCAGAGTCTGGAACTTCCTAAGTTTACTTTAATAGGCTCTTCGTTCAGCGTAGTCACATAATCCTTCTCCGTGGGCTTTTCCATTTCTTTAACAACTTCAACACGCTGAACAAGTTCTTCGTTGTCTTCTTGTTCTGTCGGTTGTTCCAACATGGCGTAGATGTTTTCCATAAAAAAATCCACTCTGACCTCCTTTTCTTTTCTATCAGACTTCTTGGTTGTAATTTTTCTTCAACTTGATCTAATCTCTTCACAATCTTTCTCGTTTCTTTTGAAACCATATCCTTCATTTCACTCAAAACCTTATCAAAATCCATTTTCTTTTAATAAAACTATTAACAATCACTCATAAAACCTGGGAGAGTTCTGCGCTCTGGTACCAAATGACGCGGTGCTCATTGCGAGGAACACGATTTCCAGCGAAAGGATCGTTTTCTCCACAAGTTTGGTGACTCCGCGACCCAACGCCTATTGAGACGCAAACCTTGGAATAATAATGAAGACGCCTCAGACAATGGTGAAAGATCGTTTGATAAGTCGTGGATTGAATGACGCCACGATCGGATGCGAAAGACCTATTGATAAGTCAATTTGAACGCCACAAGACTCGTCTTGATAAGTTCGATAAAAGTTCATATAGAACTCAAGAGAAGACTCTCATTTTTTTAAATCAAAACCTGGATCCTTTCTCATTAAAATGAAGATGAATTTATAGGCATGAAACAACCCTTCATGCTAGGAAAACGAAAAGCCTCATTTGAATCCATAAACACAATGAAAAACGAAATTATAACCCCCATAGTAATCAGACCACATAATGACACCTCTTAAACCCAATAAATACAACATTTTGAATTCAGCCTACTAATAAAACGAAAATAAACAATTACCATTTGTTTCAGCCAACTAAAAGATACCGATTTAAGGTGAAACTTCATAAGAATCCCAAAACTCATGCCCATTTATAATCTGATGTAGAATAAAACGTTTTTGGCTTCTTAACCATCTCTTCAATTGCTTGGATGATGAATTAACCAATTTGCTTCTGGAAGCGTAGATCAGCCCATGCCAAGATTTATACTTTTTCCATTCGTCTTGGGTTAAACCATGAAAGTCTTCATTGAAGTCTTGAAGTCTTGTATTTGGAATTGGCTCGTTGACATGTCTTGGCGTAGACGCTGCCCTTATCATATCATACTCTCTCTCTTGGAAATGATTTTTCCTCAAATCTTGCATGTTGTTTGCAGCGATTGGGGATATCTTGAACTCCTTTGATTGAGAAGATATTATTTCGTCCTCCAGGCTCTTGTTCTCTTCAAAATCATTAACTTCAGAGTCTGGAACTTCCTAAGTTTACTTTAATAGGCTCTTCGTTCAGCGTAGTCACATAATCCTTCTCCGTGGGCTTTTCCATTTCTTTAACAACTTCAACACGCTGAACAAGTTCTTCCTTGTCTTCTTGTTCTGTCGGTTGTTCCAACATGGCGTAGATGTTTTCCATAAAAAAATCCACTCTGACCTCCTTTTCTTTTCTATCAGACTTCTTGGTTGTAATTTTTCTTCAACTTGATCTAATCTCTTCACAATCTTTCTCGTTTCTTTTGAAACCATATCCTTCATTTCACTCAAAACCTTATCAAAATCCATTTTCTTTTAATAAAACTATTAACAATCACTCATAAAACCTGGGAGAGTTCTGCGCTCTGGTACCAAATGACGCGGTGCTCATTGCGAGGAACACGATTTCCAGCGAAAGGATCGTTTTCTCCACAAGTTTGGTGACTCCGCGACCCAACGCCTATTGAGACGCAAACCTTGGAATAATAATGAAGACGCCTCAGACAATGGTGAAAGATCGTTTGATAAGTCGTGGATTGAATGACGCCACGATCGGATGCGAAAGACCTATTGATAAGTCAATTTGAACGCCACAAGACTCGTCTTGATAAGTTCGATAAAAGTTCATATAGAACTCAAGAGAAGACTCTCATTTTTTTAAATCAAAACCTGGATCCTTTCTCATTAAAATGAAGATGAATTTATAGGCATGAAACAACCCTTCATGCTAGGAAAACGAAAAGCCTCATTTGAATCCATAAACACAATGAAAAACGAAATTATAACCCCCATAGTAATCAGACCACATAATGACACCTCTTAAACCCAATAAATACAACATTTTGAATTCAGCCTACTAATAAAACGAAAATAAACAATTACCATTTGTTTCAGCCAACTAAAAGATACCGATTTAAGGTGAAACTTCATAAGAATCCCAAAACTCATGCCCATTTATAATCTGATGTAGAATAAAACGTTTTTGGCTTCTTAACCATCTCTTCAATTGCTTGGATGATGAATTAACCAATTTGCTTCTGGAAGCGTAGATCAGCCCATGCCAAGATTTATACTTTTTCCATTCGTCTTGGGTTAAACCATGAAAGTCTTCATTGAAGTCTTGAAGTCTTGTATTTGGAATTGGCTCGTTGACATGTCTTGGCGTAGACGCTGCCCTTATCATATCATACTCTCTCTCTTGGAAATGATTTTTCCTCAAATCTTGCATGTTGTTTGCAGCGATTGGGGATATCTTGAACTCCTTTGATTGAGAAGATATTATTTCGTCCTCCAGGCTCTTGTTCTCTTCAAAATCATTAACTTCAGAGTCTGGAACTTCCTAAGTTTACTTTAATAGGCTCTTCGTTCAGCGTAGTCACATAATCCTTCTCCGTGGGCTTTTCCATTTCTTTAACAACTTCAACACGCTGAACAAGTTCTTCCTTGTCTTCTTGTTCTGTCGGTTGTTCCAACATGGCGTAGATGTTTTCCATAAAAAAATCCACTCTGACCTCCTTTTCTTTTCTATCAGACTTCTTGGTTGTAATTTTTCTTCAACTTGATCTAATCTCTTCACAATCTTTCTCGTTTCTTTTGAAACCATATCCTTCATTTCACTCAAAACCTTATCAAAATCCATTTTCTTTTAATAAAACTATTAACAATCACTCATAAAACCTGGGAGAGTTCTGCGCTCTGGTACCAAATGACGCGGTGCTCATTGCGAGGAACACGATTTCCAGCGAAAGGATCGTTTTCTCCACAAGTTTGGTGACTCCGCGACCCAACGCCTATTGAGACGCAAACCTTGGAATAATAATGAAGACGCCTCAGACAATGGTGAAAGATCGTTTGATAAGTCGTGGATTGAATGACGCCACGATCGGATGCGAAAGACCTATTGATAAGTCAATTTGAACGCCACAAGACTCGTCTTGATAAGTTCGATAAAAGTTCATATAGAACTCAAGAGAAGACTCTCATTTTTTTAAATCAAAACCTGGATCCTTTCTCATTAAAATGAAGATGAATTTATAGGCATGAAACAACCCTTCATGCTAGGAAAACGAAAAGCCTCATTTGAATCCATAAACACAATGAAAAACGAAATTATAACCCCCATAGTAATCAGACCACATAATGACACCTCTTAAACCCAATAAATACAACATTTTGAATTCAGCCTACTAATAAAACGAAAATAAACAATTACCATTTGTTTCAGCCAACTAAAAGATACCGATTTAAGGTGAAACTTCATAAGAATCCCAAAACTCATGCCCATTTATAATCTGATGTAGAATAAAACGTTTTTGGCTTCTTAACCATCTCTTCAATTGCTTGGATGATGAATTAACCAATTTGCTTCTGGAAGCGTAGATCAGCCCATGCCAAGATTTATACTTTTTCCATTCGTCTTGGGTTAAACCATGAAAGTCTTCATTGAAGTCTTGAAGTCTTGTATTTGGAATTGGCTCGTTGACATGTCTTGGCGTAGACGCTGCCCTTATCATATCATACTCTCTCTCTTGGAAATGATTTTTCCTCAAATCTTGCATGTTGTTTGCAGCGATTGGGGATATCTTGAACTCCTTTGATTGAGAAGATATTATTTCGTCCTCCAGGCTCTTGTTCTCTTCAAAATCATTAACTTCAGAGTCTGGAACTTCCTAAGTTTACTTTAATAGGCTCTTCGTTCAGCGTAGTCACATAATCCTTCTCCGTGGGCTTTTCCATTTCTTTAACAACTTCAACACGCTGAACAAGTTCTTCCTTGTCTTCTTGTTCTGTCGGTTGTTCCAACATGGCGTAGATGTTTTCCATAAAAAAATCCACTCTGACCTCCTTTTCTTTTCTATCAGACTTCTTGGTTGTAATTTTTCTTCAACTTGATCTAATCTCTTCACAATCTTTCTCGTTTCTTTTGAAACCATATCCTTCATTTCACTCAAAACCTTATCAAAATCCATTTTCTTTTAATAAAACTATTAACAATCACTCATAAAACCTGGGAGAGTTCTGCGCTCTGGTACCAAATGACGCGGTGCTCATTGCGAGGAACACGATTTCCAGCGAAAGGATCGTTTTCTCCACAAGTTTGGTGACTCCGCGACCCAACGCCTATTGAGACGCAAACCTTGGAATAATAATGAAGACGCCTCAGACAATGGTGAAAGATCGTTTGATAAGTCGTGGATTGAATGACGCCACGATCGGATGCGAAAGACCTATTGATAAGTCAATTTGAACGCCACAAGACTCGTCTTGATAAGTTCGATAAAAGTTCATATAGAACTCAAGAGAAGACTCTCATTTTTTTAAATCAAAACCTGGATCCTTTCTCATTAAAATGAAGATGAATTTATAGGCATGAAACAACCCTTCATGCTAGGAAAACGAAAAGCCTCATTTGAATCCATAAACACAATGAAAAACGAAATTATAACCCCCATAGTAATCAGACCACATAATGACACCTCTTAAACCCAATAAATACAACATTTTGAATTCAGCCTACTAATAAAACGAAAATAAACAATTACCATTTGTTTCAGCCAACTAAAAGATACCGATTTAAGGTGAAACTTCATAAGAATCCCAAAACTCATGCCCATTTATAATCTGATGTAGAATAAAACGTTTTTGGCTTCTTAACCATCTCTTCAATTGCTTGGATGATGAATTAACCAATTTGCTTCTGGAAGCGTAGATCAGCCCATGCCAAGATTTATACTTTTTCCATTCGTCTTGGGTTAAACCATGAAAGTCTTCATTGAAGTCTTGAAGTCTTGTATTTGGAATTGGCTCGTTGACATGTCTTGGCGTAGACGCTGCCCTTATCATATCATACTCTCTCTCTTGGAAATGATTTGTCCTCAAATCTTGCATGTTGTTTGCAGCGATTGGGGATATCTTGAACTCCTTTGATTGAGAAGATATTATTTCGTCCTCCAGGCTCTTGTTCTCTTCAAAATCATTAACTTCAGAGTCTGGAACTTCCTAAGTTTACTTTAATAGGCTCTTCGTTCAGCGTAGTCACATAATCCTTCTCCGTGGGCTTTTCCATTTCTTTAACAACTTCAACACGCTGAACAAGTTCTTCCTTGTCTTCTTGTTCTGTCGGTTGTTCCAACATGGCGTAGATGTTTTCCATAAAAAAATCCACTCTGACCTCCTTTTCTTTTCTATCAGACTTCTTGGTTGTAATTTTTCTTCAACTTGATCTAATCTCTTCACAATCTTTCTCGTTTCTTTTGAAACCATATCCTTCATTTCACTCAAAACCTTATCAAAATCCATTTTCTTTTAATAAAACTATTAACAATCACTCATAAAACCTGGGAGAGTTCTGCGCTCTGGTACCAAATGACGCGGTGCTCATTGCGAGGAACACGATTTCCAGCGAAAGGATCGTTTTCTCCACAAGTTTGGTGACTCCGCGACCCAACGCCTATTGAGACGCAAACCTTGGAATAATAATGAAGACGCCTCAGACAATGGTGAAAGATCGTTTGATAAGTCGTGGATTGAATGACGCCACGATCGGATGCGAAAGACCTATTGATAAGTCAATTTGAACGCCACAAGACTCGTCTTGATAAGTTCGATAAAAGTTCATATAGAACTCAAGAGAAGACTCTCATTTTTTTAAATCAAAACCTGGATCCTTTCTCATTAAAATGAAGATGAATTTATAGGCATGAAACAACCCTTCATGCTAGGAAAACGAAAAGCCTCATTTGAATCCATAAACACAATGAAAAACGAAATTATAACCCCCATAGTAATCAGACCACATAATGACACCTCTTAAACCCAATAAATACAACATTTTGAATTCAGCCTACTAATAAAACGAAAATAAACAATTACCATTTGTTTCAGCCAACTAAAAGATACCGATTTAAGGTGAAACTTCATAAGAATCCCAAAACTCATGCCCATTTATAATCTGATGTAGAATAAAACGTTTTTGGCTTCTTAACCATCTCTTCAATTGCTTGGATGATGAATTAACCAATTTGCTTCTGGAAGCGTAGATCAGCCCATGCCAAGATTTATACTTTTTCCATTCGTCTTGGGTTAAACCATGAAAGTCTTCATTGAAGTCTTGAAGTCTTGTATTTGGAATTGGCTCGTTGACATGTCTTGGCGTAGACGCTGCCCTTATCATATCATACTCTCTCTCTTGGAAATGATTTGTCCTCAAATCTTGCATGTTGTTTGCAGCGATTGGGGATATCTTGAACTCCTTTGATTGAGAAGATATTATTTCGTCCTCCAGGCTCTTGTTCTCTTCAAAATCATTAACTTCAGAGTCTGGAACTTCCTAAGTTTACTTTAATAGGCTCTTCGTTCAGCGTAGTCACATAATCCTTCTCCGTGGGCTTTTCCATTTCTTTAACAACTTCAACACGCTGAACAAGTTCTTCCTTGTCTTCTTGTTCTGTCGGTTGTTCCAACATGGCGTAGATGTTTTCCATAAAAAAATCCACTCTGACCTCCTTTTCTTTTCTATCAGACTTCTTGGTTGTAATTTTTCTTCAACTTGATCTAATCTCTTCACAATCTTTCTCGTTTCTTTTGAAACCATATCCTTCATTTCACTCAAAACCTTATCAAAATCCATTTTCTTTTAATAAAACTATTAACAATCACTCATAAAACCTGGGAGAGTTCTGCGCTCTGGTACCAAATGACGCGGTGCTCATTGCGAGGAACACGATTTCCAGCGAAAGGATCGTTTTCTCCACAAGTTTGGTGACTCCGCGACCCAACGCCTATTGAGACGCAAACCTTGGAATAATAATGAAGACGCCTCAGACAATGGTGAAAGATCGTTTGATAAGTCGTGGATTGAATGACGCCACGATCGGATGCGAAAGACCTATTGATAAGTCAATTTGAACGCCACAAGACTCGTCTTGATAAGTTCGATAAAAGTTCATATAGAACTCAAGAGAAGACTCTCATTTTTTTAAATCAAAACCTGGATCCTTTCTCATTAAAATGAAGATGAATTTATAGGCATGAAACAACCCTTCATGCTAGGAAAACGAAAAGCCTCATTTGAATCCATAAACACAATGAAAAACGAAATTATAACCCCCATAGTAATCAGACCACATAATGACACCTCTTAAACCCAATAAATACAACATTTTGAATTCAGCCTACTAATAAAACGAAAATAAACAATTACCATTTGTTTCAGCCAACTAAAAGATACCGATTTAAGGTGAAACTTCATAAGAATCCCAAAACTCATGCCCATTTATAATCTGATGTAGAATAAAACGTTTTTGGCTTCTTAACCATCTCTTCAATTGCTTGGATGATGAATTAACCAATTTGCTTCTGGAAGCGTAGATCAGCCCATGCCAAGATTTATACTTTTTCCATTCGTCTTGGGTTAAACCATGAAAGTCTTCATTGAAGTCTTGAAGTCTTGTATTTGGAATTGGCTCGTTGACATGTCTTGGCGTAGACGCTGCCCTTATCATATCATACTCTCTCTCTTGGAAATGATTTGTCCTCAAATCTTGCATGTTGTTTGCAGCGATTGGGGATATCTTGAACTCCTTTGATTGAGAAGATATTATTTCGTCCTCCAGGCTCTTGTTCTCTTCAAAATCATTAACTTCAGAGTCTGGAACTTCCTAAGTTTACTTTAATAGGCTCTTCGTTCAGCGTAGTCACATAATCCTTCTCCGTGGGCTTTTCCATTTCTTTAACAACTTCAACACGCTGAACAAGTTCTTCCTTGTCTTCTTGTTCTGTCGGTTGTTCCAACATGGCGTAGATGTTTTCCATAAAAAAATCCACTCTGACCTCCTTTTCTTTTCTATCAGACTTCTTGGTTGTAATTTTTCTTCAACTTGATCTAATCTCTTCACAATCTTTCTCGTTTCTTTTGAAACCATATCCTTCATTTCACTCAACACCTTATCAAAATCCATTTTCTTTTAATAAAACTATTAACAATCACTCATAAAACCTGGGAGAGTTCTGCGCTCTGGTACCAAATGACGCGGTGCTCATTGCGAGGAACACGATTTCCAGCGAAAGGATCGTTTTCTCCACAAGTTTGGTGACTCCGCGACCCAACGCCTATTGAGACGCAAACCTTGGAATAATAATGAAGACGCCTCAGACAATGGTGAAAGATCGTTTGATAAGTCGTGGATTGAATGACGCCACGATCGGATGCGAAAGACCTATTGATAAGTCAATTTGAACGCCACAAGACTCGTCTTGATAAGTTCGATAAAAGTTCATATAGAACTCAAGAGAAGACTCTCATTTTTTTAAATCAAAACCTGTATCCTTTCTCATTAAAATGAAGATGAATTTATAGGCATGAAACAACCCTTCATGCTAGGAAAACGAAAAGCCTCATTTGAATCCATAAACACAATGACAAACGAAATTATAACCCCCATAGTAATCAGACCACATAATGACACCTCTTAAACCCAATAAATACAACATTTTGAATTCAGCCTACTAATAAAACGAAAATAAACAATTACCATTTGTTTCAGCCAACTAAAAGATACCGATTTAAGGTGAAACTTCATAAGAATCCCAAAACTCATGCCCATTTATAATCTGATGTAGAATAAAACGTTTTTGGCTTCTTAACCATCTCTTCAATTGCTTGGATGATGAATTAACCAATTTGCTTCTGGAAGCGTAGATCAGCCCATGCCAAGATTTATACTTTTTCCATTCGTCTTGGGTTAAACCATGAAAGTCTTCATTGAAGTCTTGAAGTCTTGTATTTGGAATTGGCTCGTTGACATGTCTTGGCGTAGACGCTGCCCTTATCATATCATACTCTCTCTCTTGGAAATGATTTGTCCTCAAATCTTGCATGTTGTTTGCAGCGATTGGGGATATCTTGAACTCCTTTGATTGAGAAGATATTATTTCGTCCTCCAGGCTCTTGTTCTCTTCAAAATCATTAACTTCAGAGTCTGGAACTTCCTAAGTTTACTTTAATAGGCTCTTCGTTCAGCGTAGTCACATAATCCTTCTCCGTGGGCTTTTCCATTTCTTTAACAACTTCAACACGCTGAACAAGTTCTTCCTTGTCTTCTTGTTCTGTCGGTTGTTCCAACATGGCGTAGATGTTTTCCATAAAAAAATCCACTCTGACCTCCTTTTCTTTTCTATCAGACTTCTTGGTTGTAATTTTTCTTCAACTTGATCTAATCTCTTCACAATCTTTCTCGTTTCTTTTGAAACCATATCCTTCATTTCACTCAACACCTTATCAAAATCCATTTTCTTTTAATAAAACTATTAACAATCACTCATAAAACCTGGGAGAGTTCTGCGCTCTGGTACCAAATGACGCGGTGCTCATTGCGAGGAACACGATTTCCAGCGAAAGGATCGTTTTCTCCACAAGTTTGGTGACTCCGCGACCCAACGCCTATTGAGACGCAAACCTTGGAATAATAATGAAGACGCCTCAGACAATGGTGAAAGATCGTTTGATAAGTCGTGGATTGAATGACGCCACGATCGGATGCGAAAGACCTATTGATAAGTCAATTTGAACGCCACAAGACTCGTCTTGATAAGTTCGATAAAAGTTCATATAGAACTCAAGAGAAGACTCTCATTTTTTTAAATCAAAACCTGGATCCTTTCTCATTAAAATGAAGATGAATTTATAGGCTCAACAACCCTTCATGCTAGGAAAACGAAAAGCCTCATTTGAATCCATAAACACAATGAAAAACGAAATTATAACCCCCATAGTAATCAGACCACATAATGACACCTCTTAAACCCAATAAATACAACATTTTGAATTCAGCCTACTAATAAAACGAAAATAAACAATTACCATTTGTTTCAGCCAACTAAAAGATACCGATTTAAGGTGAAACTTCATAAGAATCCCAAAACTCATGCCCATTTATAATCTGATGTAGAATAAAACGTTTTTGGCTTCTTAACCATCTCTTCAATTGCTTGGATGATGAATTAACCAATTTGCTTCTGGAAGCGTAGATCAGCCCATGCCAAGATTTATACTTTTTCCATTCGTCTTGGGTTAAACCATGAAAGTCTTCATTGAAGTCTTGAAGTCTTGTATTTGGAATTGGCTCGTTGACATGTCTTGGCGTAGACGCTGCCCTTATCATATCATACTCTCTCTCTTGGAAATGATTTGTCCTCAAATCTTGCATGTTGTTTGCAGCGATTGGGGATATCTTGAACTCCTTTGATTGAGAAGATATTATTTCGTCCTCCAGGCTCTTGTTCTCTTCAAAATCATTAACTTCAGAGTCTGGAACTTCCTAAGTTTACTTTAATAGGCTCTTCGTTCAGCGTAGTCACATAATCCTTCTCCGTGGGCTTTTCCATTTCTTTAACAACTTCAACACGCTGAACAAGTTCTTCCTTGTCTTCTTGTTCTGTCGGTTGTTCCAACATGGCGTAGATGTTTTCCATAAAAAAATCCACTCTGACCTCCTTTTCTTTTCTATCAGACTTCTTGGTTGTAATTTTTCTTCAACTTGATCTAATCTCTTCACAATCTTTCTCGTTTCTTTTGAAACCATATCCTTCATTTCACTCAACACCTTATCAAAATCCATTTTCTTTTAATAAAACTATTAACAATCACTCATAAAACCTGGGAGAGTTCTGCGCTCTGGTACCAAATGACGCGGTGCTCATTGCGAGGAACACGATTTCCAGCGAAAGGATCGTTTTCTCCACAAGTTTGGTGACTCCGCGACCCAACGCCTATTGAGACGCAAACCTTGGAATAATAATGAAGACGCCTCAGACAATGGTGAAAGATCGTTTGATAAGTCGTGGATTGAATGACGCCACGATCGGATGCGAAAGACCTATTGATAAGTCAATTTGAACGCCACAAGACTCGTCTTGATAAGTTCGATAAAAGTTCATATAGAAATCAAGAGAAGACTCTCATTTTTTTAAATCAAAACCTGGATCCTTTCTCATTAAAATGAAGATGAATTTATAGGCATGAAACAACCCTTCATGCTAGGAAAACGAAAAGCCTCATTTGAATCCATAAACACAATGAAAAACGAAATTATAACCCCCATAGTAATCAGACCACATAATGACACCTCTTAAACCCAATAAATACAACATTTTGAATTCAGCCTACTAATAAAACGAAAATAAACAATTACCATTTGTTTCAGCCAACTAAAAGATACCGATTTAAGGTGAAACTTCATAAGAATCCCAAAACTCATGCCCATTTATAATCTGATGTAGAATAAAACGTTTTTGGCTTCTTAACCATTTCTTCAATTGCTTGGATGATGAATTAACCAATTTGCTTCTGGAAGCGTAGATCAGCCCATGCCAAGATTTATACTTTTTCCATTCGTCTTGGGTTAAACCATGAAAGTCTTCATTGAAGTCTTGAAGTCTTGTATTTGGAATTGGCTCGTTGACATGTCTTGGCGTAGACGCTGCCCTTATCATATCATACTCTCTCTCTTGGAAATGATTTGTCCTCAAATCTTGCATGTTGTTTGCAGCGATTGGGGATATCTTGAACTCCTTTGATTGAGAAGATATTATTTCGTCCTCCAGGCTCTTGTTCTCTTCAAAATCATTAACTTCAGAGTCTGGAACTTCCTAAGTTTACTTTAATAGGCTCTTCGTTCAGCGTAGTCACATAATCCTTCTCCGTGGGCTTTTCCATTTCTTTAACAACTTCAACACGCTGAACAAGTTCTTCCTTGTCTTCTTGTTCTGTCGGTTGTTCCAACATGGCGTAGATGTTTTCCATAAAAAAATCCACTCTGACCTCCTTTTCTTTTCTATCAGACTTCTTGGTTGTAATTTTTCTTCAACTTGATCTAATCTCTTCACAATCTTTCTCGTTTCTTTTGAAACCATATCCTTCATTTCACTCAAAACCTTATCAAAATCCATTTTCTTTTAATAAAACTATTAACAATCACTCATAAAACCTGGGAGAGTTCTGCGCTCTGGTACCAAATGACGCGGTGCTCATTGCGAGGAACACGATTTCCAGCGAAAGGATCGTTTTCTCCACAAGTTTGGTGACTCCGCGACCCAACGCCTATTGAGACGCAAACCTTGGAATAATAATGAAGACGCCTCAGACAATGGTGAAAGATCGTTTGATAAGTCGTGGATTGAATGACGCCACGATCGGATGCGAAAGACCTATTGATAAGTCAATTTGAACGCCACAAGACTCGTCTTGATAAGTTCGATAAAAGTTCATATAGAAATCAAGAGAAGACTCTCATTTTTTTAAATCAAAACCTGGATCCTTTCTCATTAAAATGAAGATGAATTTATAGGCATGAAACAACCCTTCATGCTAGGAAAACGAAAAGCCTCATTTGAATCCATAAACACAATGAAAAACGAAATTATAACCCCCATAGTAATCAGACCACATAATGACACCTCTTAAACCCAATAAATACAACATTTTGAATTCAGCCTACTAATAAAACGAAAATAAACAATTACCATTTGTTTCAGCCAACTAAAAGATACCGATTTAAGGTGAAACTTCATAAGAATCCCAAAACTCATGCCCATTTATAATCTGATGTAGAATAAAACGTTTTTGGCTTCTTAACCATCTCTTCAATTGCTTGGATGATGAATTAACCAATTTGCTTCTGGAAGCGTAGATCAGCCCATGCCAAGATTTATACTTTTTCCATTCGTCTTGGGTTAAACCATGAAAGTCTTCATTGAAGTCTTGAAGTCTTGTATTTGGAATTGGCTCGTTCACATGTCTTGGCGTAGACGCTGCCCTTATCATATCATACTCTCTCTCTTGGAAATGATTTGTCCTCAAATCTTGCATGTTGTTTGCAGCGATTGGGGATATCTTGAACTCCTTTGATTGAGAAGATATTATTTCGTCCTCCAGGCTCTTGTTCTCTTCAAAATCATTAACTTCAGAGTCTGGAACTTCCTAAGTTTACTTTAATAGGCTCTTCGTTCAGCGTAGTCACATAATCCTTCTCCGTGGGCTTTTCCATTTCTTTAACAACTTCAACACGCTGAACAAGTTCTTCCTTGTCTTCTTGTTCTGTCGGTTGTTCCAACATGGCGTAGATGTTTTCCATAAAAAAATCCACTCTGACCTCCTTTTCTTTTCTATCAGACTTCTTGGTTGTAATTTTTCTTCAACTTGATCTAATCTCTTCACAATCTTTCTCGTTTCTTTTGAAACCATATCCTTCATTTCACTCAACACCTTATCAAAATCCATTTTCTTTTAATAAAACTATTAACAATCACTCATAAAACCTGGGAGAGTTCTGCGCTCTGGTACCAAATGACGCGGTGCTCATTGCGAGGAACACGATTTCCAGCGAAAGGATCGTTTTCTCCACAAGTTTGGTGACTCCGCGACCCAACGCCTATTGAGACGCAAACCTTGGAATAATAATGAAGACGCCTCAGACAATGGTGAAAGATCGTTTGATAAGTCGTGGATTGAATGACGCCACGATCGGATGCGAAAGACCTATTGATAAGTCAATTTGAACGCCACAAGACTCGTCTTGATAAGTTCGATAAAAGTTCATATAGAAATCAAGAGAAGACTCTCATTTTTTTAAATCAAAACCTGGATCCTTTCTCATTAAAATGAAGATGAATTTATAGGCATGAAACAACCCTTCATGCTAGGAAAACGAAAAGCCTCATTTGAATCCATAAACACAATGAAAAACGAAATTATAACCCCCATAGTAATCAGACCACATAATGACACCTCTTAAACCCAATAAATACAACATTTTGAATTCAGCCTACTAATAAAACGAAAATAAACAATTACCATTTGTTTCAGCCAACTAAAAGATACCGATTTAAGGTGAAACTTCATAAGAATCCCAAAACTCATGCCCATTTATAATCTGATGTAGAATAAAACGTTTTTGGCTTCTTAACCATCTCTTCAATTGCTTGGATGATGAATTAACCAATTTGCTTCTGGAAGCGTAGATCAGCCCATGCCAAGATTTATACTTTTTCCATTCGTCTTGGGTTAAACCATGAAAGTCTTCATTGAAGTCTTGAAGTCTTGTATTTGGAATTGGCTCGTTGACATGTCTTGGCGTAGACGCTGCCCTTATCATATCATACTCTCTCTCTTGGAAATGATTTGTCCTCAAATCTTGCATGTTGTTTGCAGCGATTGGGGATATCTTGAACTCCTTTGATTGAGAAGATATTATTTCGTCCTCCAGGCTCTTGTTCTCTTCAAAATCATTAACTTCAGAGTCTGGAACTTCCTAAGTTTACTTTAATAGGCTCTTCGTTCAGCGTAGTCACATAATCCTTCTCCGTGGGCTTTTCCATTTCTTTAACAACTTCAACACGCTGAACAAGTTCTTCCTTGTCTTCTTGTTCTGTCGGTTGTTCCAACATGGCGTAGATGTTTTCCATAAAAAAATCCACTCTGACCTCCTTTTCTTTTCTATCAGACTTCTTGGTTGTAATTTTTCTTCAACTTGATCTAATCTCTTCACAATCTTTCTCGTTTCTTTTGAAACCATATCCTTCATTTCACTCAAAACCTTATCAAAATCCATTTTCTTTTAATAAAACTATTAACAATCACTCATAAAACCTGGGAGAGTTCTGCGCTCTGGTACCAAATGACGCGGTGCTCATTGCGAGGAACACGATTTCCAGCGAAAGGATCGTTTTCTCCACAAGTTTGGTGACTCCGCGACCCAACGCCTATTGAGACGCAAACCTTGGAATAATAATGAAGACGCCTCAGACAATGGTGAAAGATCGTTTGATAAGTCGTGGATTGAATGACGCCACGATCGGATGCGAAAGACCTATTGATAAGTCAATTTGAACGCCACAAGACTCGTCTTGATAAGTTCGATAAAAGTTCATATAGAAATCAAGAGAAGACTCTCATTTTTTTAAATCAAAACCTGGATCCTTTCTCATTAAAATGAAGATGAATTTATAGGCATGAAACAACCCTTCATGCTAGGAAAACGAAAAGCCTCATTTGAATCCATAAACACAATGAAAAACGAAATTATAACCCCCATAGTAATCAGACCACATAATGACACCTCTTAAACCCAATAAATACAACATTTTGAATTCAGCCTACTAATAAAACGAAAATAAACAATTACCATTTGTTTCAGCCAACTAAAAGATACCGATTTAAGGTGAAACTTCATAAGAATCCCAAAACTCATGCCCATTTATAATCTGATGTAGAATAAAACGTTTTTGGCTTCTTAACCATCTCTTCAATTGCTTGGATGATGAATTAACCAATTTGCTTCTGGAAGCGTAGATCAGCCCATGCCAAGATTTATACTTTTTCCATTCGTCTTGGGTTAAACCATGAAAGTCTTCATTGAAGTCTTGAAGTCTTGTATTTGGAATTGGCTCGTTCACATGTCTTGGCGTAGACGCTGCCCTTATCATATCATACTCTCTCTCTTGGAAATGATTTGTCCTCAAATCTTGCATGTTGTTTGCAGCGATTGGGGATATCTTGAACTCCTTTGATTGAGAAGATATTATTTCGTCCTCCAGGCTCTTGTTCTCTTCAAAATCATTAACTTCAGAGTCTGGAACTTCCTAAGTTTACTTTAATAGGCTCTTCGTTCAGCGTAGTCACATAATCCTTCTCCGTGGGCTTTTCCATTTCTTTAACAACTTCAACACGCTGAACAAGTTCTTCCTTGTCTTCTTGTTCTGTCGGTTGTTCCAACATGGCGTAGATGTTTTCCATAAAAAAATCCACTCTGACCTCCTTTTCTTTTCTATCAGACTTCTTGGTTGTAATTTTTCTTCAACTTGATCTAATCTCTTCACAATCTTTCTCGTTTCTTTTGAAACCATATCCTTCATTTCACTCAAAACCTTATCAAAATCCATTTTCTTTTAATAAAACTATTAACAATCACTCATAAAACCTGGGAGAGTTCTGCGCTCTGGTACCAAATGACGCGGTGCTCATTGCGAGGAACACGATTTCCAGCGAAAGGATCGTTTTCTCCACAAGTTTGGTGACTCCGCGACCCAACGCCTATTGAGACGCAAACCTTGGAATAATAATGAAGACGCCTCAGACAATGGTGAAAGATCGTTTGATAAGTCGTGGATTGAATGACGCCACGATCGGATGCGAAAGACCTATTGATAAGTCAATTTGAACGCCACAAGACTCGTCTTGATAAGTTCGATAAAAGTTCATATAGAAATCAAGAGAAGACTCTCATTTTTTTAAATCAAAACCTGGATCCTTTCTCATTAAAATGAAGATGAATTTATAGGCATGAAACAACCCTTCATGCTAGGAAAACGAAAAGCCTCATTTGAATCCATAAACACAATGAAAAACGAAATTATAACCCCCATAGTAATCAGACCACATAATGACACCTCTTAAACCCAATAAATACAACATTTTGAATTCAGCCTACTAATAAAACGAAAATAAACAATTACCATTTGTTTCAGCCAACTAAAAGATACCGATTTAAGGTGAAACTTCATAAGAATCCCAAAACTCATGCCCATTTATAATCTGATGTAGAATAAAACGTTTTTGGCTTCTTAACCATCTCTTCAATTGCTTGGATGATGAATTAACCAATTTGCTTCTGGAAGCGTAGATCAGCCCATGCCAAGATTTATACTTTTTCCATTCGTCTTGGGTTAAACCATGAAAGTCTTCATTGAAGTCTTGAAGTCTTGTATTTGGAATTGGCTCGTTCACATGTCTTGGTGTAGACGCTGCCCTTATCATATCATACTCTCTCTCTTGGAAATGATTTGTCCTCAAATCTTGCATGTTGTTTGCAGCGATTGGGGATATCTTGAACTCCTTTGATTGAGAAGATATTATTTCGTCCTCCAGGCTCTTGTTCTCTTCAAAATCATTAACTTCAGAGTCTGGAACTTCCTAAGTTTACTTTAATAGGCTCTTCGTTCAGCGTAGTCACATAATCCTTCTCCGTCGGCTTTTTCATTTCTTTAACAACTTTAACACGCTGAACAAGTTCTTCCTTGTCTTCTTGTTCAGTCGGTTGTTCCAACATGGCGTAGATGTTTTCCATTAAAAAAATCCACTCTAACTTCCTTTTCTTTTGAATCAGACTTCTTGGTTGTAATTTTTCTTCAACTTGATCTAATCTCTTCACAAGCTTTCTTGTTTCTTTTGAAACCATATCCTTCATTTCACTCAAAACCTTATCAAAATCCATTTTCTTTTAATAAAACTATTAACAATCACTCATAAAAACCTGGGAGAGTTCTGCGCTCTGGTACCAAATGACGCGGTGCTCATTGCGAGGAACACGATTTCCAACGAAAGGATCGTTTTCTCCACAAGTTTGGTGACTCCGCGACCCAACGCCTATAGAGACGCAAACCTTGGAATAATGAAGACGCAACCGACAATGATGAAAGATCGTTTGATAAGTCGGGGATTGAATGACGCCACGATCAGATGCGAAAGACCTATTGATAAGTCAATTTGAACGCCACAAGACTCGTCTTGATAAGTTCGATAAAAGTTCATATAGAACTCAAGAGAAGACTCTCATTTTTTTTTATCAAAACCTGGATCCTTTCTCATTAAAATGAAGATGAATTTATAGGCATGAAACAACCCTTCATGCTAGGAAAACCAAAAGCCTCATTCGAATCCATAAACACAATGAAAAACGAAATTATAACGCCCTTAGTAATCAGACCACATAATGACAACTCTTAAAGTCAATAAATACAACATTTTGAATTCAGCCTACTAATAAAACGAAAATAAACAATTACCATTTGTTTCAACCAACTAAAAGATACCGATTTAAGGTGAAACTTCATAAGAATCCCAAAACTCATGCCCATTTATAATCTGATGTAGAATAAAACGTTTTTGGCTTCTTAACCATCTCTTCAATTGCTTGGATGATGAATTAACCATTTTGCTTCTGGAAGCGTGGATCAGCCAATGCCAAGATTTATACTTTTTCCATTCGTCTTCGCTTAAAGCATGAAAGTCTTCATTGAAGTCTTGAAGTCTTGTATTTGGAATTGGCTCGTTGACATGTCTTGGTGTAGATGCTGCCCTTATCATATCATACTCTCTCTCTCTTGGAAAAGATTTGTCCTCAAATCTTGCATGTTGTTTGCAGCGATTGGGGATATCTTGAACTCCTTCGATTGAGAGGAAATTACTTCATCCTCCAGGCTCTTGTTCTCTTCAAAATCATTACCTTCAGAGTCTGGAACTTCTGAGTTTACTTTAATAGGCTCTTCGTTCAGCGTAGTCACATAATCCTTCTCCGTGGGCTTTTTCATTTCTTTAACAACTTCAACACGCTGAACAAGTTCTTCCTTGTCTTCTTGTTCAGTCGGTTGTTCCAACATGGCGTAGATGTTTTCCATAAAAAAATCCACTCTGACCTCCTTTTCTTTTCTATCAGACTTCTTGGTTGTAATTTTTCTTCAACTTGATCTAATCTTTTCACAATCTTTCTCGTTTCTTTTGACACCATATCCTTCATTTCACTCAAAACCTTATCAAAATCCTTTTTCTTTTAATAAAACTATTAAGAATCACTCATAAAACCTGGGAGAGTTCTGCGCTCCGGTACCAAATGACGCGGTGCTCATTGCGAGGAACACGATTTCCAGCGAAAGGATCGTTTTCTCCACAAGTTTGGCGACTCCGCGACCCAACGCCTATTGAGACGCAAAGCTTGGAATAATAATGAAGATGCCTCAGACAATGGTGAAAGATCATTTGATAAGTCGTAGATTGAATGACGCCACGATCGGATGCGAAAGACCTATTGATAAGTCAATTTGAACGCCACAAGACTCGTCTTGATAAGTTCGATAAAAGTTCATATAGAACTCAAGAGAAGACTCTCATTTTTTTTAATCAAAACCTGGATGCTTTCTCATTAAAATGAAGATGAATTTATAGGCATGAAACAACCCTTCATGCTAGGAAAACGAAAAGCCTCATTTGAATCCATAAACACAATGAAAAACGAAATTATAACCCCCATAGTAATCAGACCACATAATGACACCTCTTAAACCCAATAAATACAACATTTTGAATTCAGCCTACTAATAAAACGAAAATAAACAATTACCATTTGTTTCAGCCAACTAAAAGATACCGATTTAAGGTGAAACTTCATAAGAATCCCAAAGCTCATGCCCATTTATAATCTGATGTAGAATAAAACGTTTTTGGCTTCTTAACCATCTCTTCAATTGCTTGGATGATGAATTAACCAATTTGCTTCTGGAAGCGTAGATCAGCCCATGCCAAGATTTATACTTTTTCCATTCGTCTTGGGTTAAACCATGAAAGTCTTCATTGAAGTCTTGAAGTCTTGTATTTGGAATTGGCTCGTTGACATGTCTTGGTGTAGACGCTGCCCTTATCATATCATACTCTCTCTCTTGGAAATGATTTGTCCTCAAATCTTGCATGTTGTTTACAGCGATTGGGGATATCTTGAACTCCTTTGATTCAGAAGAAATTATTTCGTCCTCCAGGCTCTTGTTCTCTTCAAAATCATTAACTTCAGAGTCTGGAACTTCCTAAGTTTACTTTAATAGGCTCTTCGTTCAGCGTAGTCACATAATCCTTCTCCGTGGGCTTTTTCATTTCTTTAACAACTTCAACACGTTGAACAAGTTCTTCCTTGTCTTCTTGTTCAGTCGGTTGTTCCAACATGGCGTAGATGTTTTCCATTAAAAAAATCCACTCTAACTTCCTTTTCTTTTGAATCGGACTTCTTGGTTGTAATTTTTCTTCAAGTTGATCTAATCTCTTCACAAGCTTTCTTGTTTCTTTTCAAACCATATCCTTCATTTCACTCAAAACCTTATCAAAATCCATTTTCTGTTAATAAAACTATTAACAATCACTCATAAAAACCTGGGAGAGTTCTGCGCTCTGGTACCAAATGACGCGTTGCTCGCTACGAGGAACACGATTTCCAACGAAAGGATCGTTTTCTCCACAAGTTTGGTGACTCCGCGACCCAACGCCTATAGAGACACAAACCTTGGAATAATGAAGACGCAACAGACAATGGTGAAAGATCGTTTGATAAGTCGGGGATTGAATGATGCCACGATCAGATGCGAAAGACCTATTGATAAGTCAATTTGAACGCCGCAAGACTCGTCTTGATAAGTTCGATAAAAGTTCATATAGAACTCAAGAGAAGACTCTCATTTTTTTTTATCAAAACCTGGATCCTTTCTCATTAAAATGAAGATGAATTTATAGGCATGAAACAACCCTTCATGCTAGGAAAACCAAAAGCCTCATTCGAATCCATAAACACAATGAAAAACGAAATTATAACCCCCTTAGTAATCAGACCACATAATGACAACTCTTAAACTCAATAAATACAACATTTTGAATTCAGCCTACTAATAAAACGAAAATAAACAATTACCATTTGTTTCAACCAACTAAAAGATACCGATTTAAGGTGAAACTTCATAAGAATCCCAAAACACATGCCCATTTATAATCTGATGTAGAATAAAACGTTTTTGGCTTCTTAACCATCTCTTCAATTGCTTGGATGATGAATTAACCATTTTGCTTATGGAAGCGTGGATCAGCCAATGCCAAGATTTATACTTTTTCCATTCGTCTTGGCTTAAACCATGAAAGTCTTCATTGAAGTCTTGAAGTCTTGTATTTGGAATTGGCTCGTTGACATGTCTTGGTGTAGATGCTGCCCTTATCATATCATACTCTCTCTCTTGGAAAAGATTTGTCCTCAAATCTTGCATATTGTTTGCGGCGATTGGGGATATCTTGAACTCCTTTGATTGAGAGGAAATTACTTCATCCTCCAGGCTCTTGTTCTCCTCAAAATCATTACCTTCAGAGTCTGGAACTTCTAAGTTTCTTCGTTCAGCGTAGTCACATAATCCTTCTCCGTGGGCTTTTTCATTTCTTTAACAACTTCAACACGCTGAACAAGTTCTTCCTTGTCTTCTTGTTCAGTCGGTTGTTCCAACATGGCGTAGATGTTTTCCATAAAAAAATCCGCTCTGACCTCCTTTTCTTTTCTATCAGACTTCTTGGTTGTAATTTTTCTTCAACTTGATCTAATCTCTTCACAATCTTTCTCGTTTCTTTTGAAACCATATCCTTCATTTCACTCAAAACCTTATTAAAATCCATTTTCTTTTAATAAAACTATTAACAATCACTCATAAAACCTGGGAGAGTTCTGTGCTCTGGTACCAAATGACGCGGTGCTCATTGCGAGGAACACGATTTCCAGCGAAAGGATCGTTTTCTCCACAAGTTTGGTGACTCTGCGACCCAACGCCTATTGAGACGCAAACCTTGGAATAATGAAGACGCCTCAGACAATGGTGAAAGATCGTTTGATAAGTCGTGGATTGAATGACGCCACGATCGGATGCGAAAGACCTATTGATAAGTCAATTTGAACGCCACAAGACTCGTCTTGATAAGTTCGATAAAAGTTCATATAGAACTCAAGAGAAGACTCTCATTTTTTTTTAATCAAAACCTGGATCCTTTCTCATTAAAATGAAGATGAATTTATAGGCATGAAACAACCCTTCATGCTAGGAAAACGAAAAGCCTCATTTGAATCCATAAACACAATGAAAAACGAAATTATAACCCCCATAGTAATCAGACCACATAATGACACCTCTTAAACCCAATAAATACAACATTTTGAATTCAGCCTACTAATAAAACGAAAATAAACAATTACCATTTGTTTCAGCCAACTAAAAGATACCGATTTAAGGTGAAACTTCATAAGAATCCCAAAACTCATGCCCATTTATAATCTGATGTAGAATAAAACGTTTTTGGCTTCTTAACCATCTATTCAATTGCTTGGATGATGAATTAACCAATTTGCTTCTGGAAGCGTAGATCAGCCCATGCCAAGATTTATACTTTTTCCATTCGTCTTGGGTTAAACCATGAAAGTCTTCATTGAAGTCTTCAAGTCTTGTATTTGGAATTGGCTCGTTGACATGTCTTGGTGTAGACGCTGCCCTTATCATATCATACTCTCTCTCTTGGAAATGATTTGTCCTTAAATCTTGCATGTTGTTTGCAGCGATTGGGGATATATTAAAATCCTTTGATTGAGAAGAAATTATTTCGTCCTCCAGGCTCTTGTTCTCTTCAAAATCATTAACTTCAGAGTCTGGAACTTCCTAAGTTTACTTTAATAGGCTCTTCGTTCAGCGTAGTCACATAATCCTTCTCCGTGGGCTTTTTCATTTCTTTAACAACTTCAACACGCTGAACAAGTTCTTCCTTGTCTTCTTGTTCAGTCGGTTGTTCCAACATGGCGTAGATGTTTTCCATTAAAAAAATCCACTCTAACTTCCTTTTCTTTTGAATCGGACTTCTTGGTTGTAATTTTTCTTCAAGTTGATCTAATCTCTTCACAAGCTTTCTTGTTTCTTTTCAAACCATATCCTTCATTTCACTCAAAACCTTATCAAAATCAATTTTCTGTTAATAAAACTATTAACAATCACTCATAAAAACCTGGGAGAGTTCTGCGCTCTGGTACCAAATAACGCGTTGCTCGCTACGAGGAACACGATTTCCAACGAAAGGATCGTTTTCTCCACAAGTTTGGTGACTCCGCGACCCAACGCCTATAGAGACACAAACCTTGGAATAATGAAGACGCAACAGACAATGGTGAAAGATCGTTTGATAAGTCGGGGATTGAATGATGCCACGATCAGATGCGAAAGACCTATTGATAAGTCAATTTGAACGCCGCAAGACTCGTCTTGATAAGTTCGATAAAAGTTCATATAGAACTCAAGAGAAGACTCTCATTTTTTTTTATCAAAACCTGGATCCTTTCTCATTAAAATGAAGATGAATTTATAGGCATGAAACAACCCTTCATGCTAGGAAAACCAAAAACCTCATTCGAATCCATAAACACAATGAAAAACGAAATTATAACCCCCTTAGTAATCAGACCACATAATGACAACTCTTAAACTCAATAAATACAACATTTTGAATTCAGCCTACTAATAAAACGAAAATAAACAATTACCATTTGTTTCAACCAACTAAAAGATACCGATTTAAGGTGAAACTTCATAAGAATCCCAAAACACATGCCCATTTATAATCTGATGTAGAATAAAACGTTTTTGGCTTCTTAACCATCTCTTCAATTGCTTGGATGATGAATTAACCATTTTGCTTATGGAAGCGTGGATCAGCCAATGCCAAGATTTATACTTTTTCCATTCGTCTTGGCTTAAACCATGAAAGTCTTCATTGAAGTCTTGAAGTCTTGTATTTGGAATTGGCTCGTTGACATGTCTTGGTGTAGATGCTGCCCTTATCATATCATACTCTCTCTCTTGGAAAAGATTTGTCCTCAAATCTTGCATATTGTTTGCGGCGATTGGGGATATCTTGAACTCCTTTGATTGAGAGGAAATTACTTCATCCTCCAGGCTCTTGTTCTCCTCAAAATCATTACCTTCAGAGTCTGGAACTTCTAAGTTTCTTCGTTCAGCGTAGTCACATAATCCTTCTCCGTGGGCTTTTTCATTTCTTTAACAACTTCAACACGCTGAACAAGTTCTTCCTTGTCTTCTTGTTCAGTCGGTTGTTCCAACATGGCGTAGATGTTTTCCATAAAAAAATCCGCTCTGACCTCCTTTTCTTTTCTATCAGACTTCTTGGTTGTAATTTTTCTTCAACTTGATCTAATCTCTTCACAATCTTTCTCGTTTCTTTTGAAACCATATCCTTCATTTCACTCAAAACCTTATTAAAATCCATTTTCTTTTAATAAAACTATTAACAATCACTCATAAAACCTGGGAGAGTTCTGTGCTCTGGTACCAAATGACGCGGTGCTCATTGCGAGGAACACGATTTCCAGCGAAAGGATCGTTTTCTCCACAAGTTTGGTGACTCTGCGACCCAACGCCTATTGAGACGCAAACCTTGGAATAATGAAGACGCCTCAGACAATGGTGAAAGATCGTTTGATAAGTCGTGGATTGAATGACGCCACGATCGGATGCGAAAGACCTATTGATAAGTCAATTTGAACGCCACAAGACTCGTCTTGATAAGTTCGATAAAAGTTCATATAGAACTCAAGAGAAGACTCTCATTTTTTTTTAATCAAAACCTGGATCCTTTCTCATTAAAATGAAGATGAATTTATAGGCATGAAACAACCCTTCATGCTAGGAAAACGAAAAGCCTCATTTGAATCCATAAACACAATGAAAAACGAAATTATAACCCCCATAGTAATCAGACCACATAATGACACCTCTTAAACCCAATAAATACAACATTTTGAATTCAGCCTACTAATAAAACGAAAATAAACAATTACCATTTGTTTCAGCCAACTAAAAGATACCGATTTAAGGTGAAACTTCATAAGAATCCCAAAACTCATGCCCATTTATAATCTGATGTAGAATAAAACGTTTTTGGCTTCTTAACCATCTATTCAATTGCTTGGATGATGAATTAACCAATTTGCTTCTGGAAGCGTAGATCAGCCCATGCCAAGATTTATACTTTTTCCATTCGTCTTGGGTTAAACCATGAAAGTCTTCATTGAAGTCTTCAAGTCTTGTATTTGGAATTGGCTCGTTGACATGTCTTGGTGTAGACGCTGCCCTTATCATATCATACTCTCTCTCTTGGAAATGATTTGTCCTTAAATCTTGCATGTTGTTTGCAGCGATTGGGGATATATTAAAATCCTTTGATTGAGAAGAAATTATTTCGTCCTCCAGGCTCTTGTTCTCTTCAAAATCATTAACTTCAGAGTCTGGAACTTCCTAAGTTTACTTTAATAGGCTCTTCGTTCAGCGTAGTCACATAATCCTTCTCCGTGGGCTTTTTCATTTCTTTAACAACTTCAACACGCTGAACAAGTTCTTCCTTGTCTTCTTGTTCAGTCGGTTGTTCCAACATGGCGTAGATGTTTTCCATTAAAAAAATCCACTCTAACTTCCTTTTCTTTTGAATCGGACTTCTTGGTTGTAATTTTTCTTCAAGTTGATCTAATCTCTTCACAAGCTTTCTTGTTTCTTTTCAAACCATATCCTTCATTTCACTCAAAACCTTATCAAAATCAATTTTCTGTTAATAAAACTATTAACAATCACTCATAAAAACCTGGGAGAGTTCTGCGCTCTGGTACCAAATAACGCGTTGCTCGCTACGAGGAACACGATTTCCAACGAAAGGATCGTTTTCTCCACAAGTTTGGTGACTCCGCGACCCAACGCCTATAGAGACACAAACCTTGGAATAATGAAGACGCAACAGACAATGGTGAAAGATCGTTTGATAAGTCGGGGATTGAATGATGCCACGATCAGATGCGAAAGACCTATTGATAAGTCAATTTGAACGCCGCAAGACTCGTCTTGATAAGTTCGATAAAAGTTCATATAGAACTCAAGAGAAGACTCTCATTTTTTTTTATCAAAACCTGGATCCTTTCTCATTAAAATGAAGATGAATTTATAGGCATGAAACAACCCTTCATGCTAGGAAAACCAAAAACCTCATTCGAATCCATAAACACAATGAAAAACGAAATTATAACCCCCTTAGTAATCAGACCACATAATGACAACTCTTAAACTCAATAAATACAACATTTTGAATTCAGCCTACTAATAAAACGAAAATAAACAATTACCATTTGTTTCAACCAACTAAAAGATACCGATTTAAGGTGAAACTTCATAAGAATCCCAAAACACATGCCCATTTATAATCTGATGTAGAATAAAACGTTTTTGGCTTCTTAACCATCTCTTCAATTGCTTGGATGATGAATTAACCATTTTGCTTATGGAAGCGTGGATCAGCCAATGCCAAGATTTATACTTTTTCCATTCGTCTTGGCTTAAACCATGAAAGTCTTCATTGAAGTCTTGAAGTCTTGTATTTGGAATTGGCTCGTTGACATGTCTTGGTGTAGATGCTGCCCTTATCATATCATACTCTCTCTCTTGGAAAAGATTTGTCCTCAAATCTTGCATATTGTTTGCGGCGATTGGGGATATCTTGAACTCCTTTGATTGAGAGGAAATTACTTCATCCTCCAGGCTCTTGTTCTCCTCAAAATCATTACCTTCAGAGTCTGGAACTTCTAAGTTTCTTCGTTCAGCGTAGTCACATAATCCTTCTCCGTGGGCTTTTTCATTTCTTTAACAACTTCAACACGCTGAACAAGTTCTTCCTTGTCTTCTTGTTCAGTCGGTTGTTCCAACATGGCGTAGATGTTTTCCATAAAAAAATCCGCTCTGACCTCCTTTTCTTTTCTATCAGACTTCTTGGTTGTAATTTTTCTTCAACTTGATCTAATCTCTTCACAATCTTTCTCGTTTCTTTTGAAACCATATCCTTCATTTCACTCAAAACCTTATTAAAATCCATTTTCTTTTAATAAAACTATTAACAATCACTCATAAAACCTGGGAGAGTTCTGTGCTCTGGTACCAAATGACGCGGTGCTCATTGCGAGGAACACGATTTCCAGCGAAAGGATCGTTTTCTCCACAAGTTTGGTGACTCTGCGACCCAACGCCTATTGAGACGCAAACCTTGGAATAATGAAGACGCCTCAGACAATGGTGAAAGATCGTTTGATAAGTCGTGGATTGAATGACGCCACGATCGGATGCGAAAGACCTATTGATAAGTCAATTTGAACGCCACAAGACTCGTCTTGATAAGTTCGATAAAAGTTCATATAGAACTCAAGAGAAGACTCTCATTTTTTTTTAATCAAAACCTGGATCCTTTCTCATTAAAATGAAGATGAATTTATAGGCATGAAACAACCCTTCATGCTAGGAAAACGAAAAGCCTCATTTGAATCCATAAACACAATGAAAAACGAAATTATAACCCCCATAGTAATCAGACCACATAATGACACCTCTTAAACCCAATAAATACAACATTTTGAATTCAGCCTACTAATAAAACGAAAATAAACAATTACCATTTGTTTCAGCCAACTAAAAGATACCGATTTAAGGTGAAACTTCATAAGAATCCCAAAACTCATGCCCATTTATAATCTGATGTAGAATAAAACGTTTTTGGCTTCTTAACCATCTATTCAATTGCTTGGATGATGAATTAACCAATTTGCTTCTGGAAGCGTAGATCAGCCCATGCCAAGATTTATACTTTTTCCATTCGTCTTGGGTTAAACCATGAAAGTCTTCATTGAAGTCTTCAAGTCTTGTATTTGGAATTGGCTCGTTGACATGTCTTGGTGTAGACGCTGCCCTTATCATATCATACTCTCTCTCTTGGAAATGATTTGTCCTTAAATCTTGCATGTTGTTTGCAGCGATTGGGGATATATTAAAATCCTTTGATTGAGAAGAAATTATTTCGTCCTCCAGGCTCTTGTTCTCTTCAAAATCATTAACTTCAGAGTCTGGAACTTCCTAAGTTTACTTTAATAGGCTCTTCGTTCAGCGTAGTCACATAATCCTTCTCCGTGGGCTTTTTCATTTCTTTAACAACTTCAACACGCTGAACAAGTTCTTCCTTGTCTTCTTGTTCAGTCGGTTGTTCCAACATGGCGTAGATGTTTTCCATTAAAAAAATCCACTCTAACTTCCTTTTCTTTTGAATCGGACTTCTTGGTTGTAATTTTTCTTCAAGTTGATCTAATCTCTTCACAAGCTTTCTTGTTTCTTTTCAAACCATATCCTTCATTTCACTCAAAACCTTATCAAAATCAATTTTCTGTTAATAAAACTATTAACAATCACTCATAAAAACCTGGGAGAGTTCTGCGCTCTGGTACCAAATAACGCGTTGCTCGCTACGAGGAACACGATTTCCAACGAAAGGATCGTTTTCTCCACAAGTTTGGTGACTCCGCGACCCAACGCCTATAGAGACACAAACCTTGGAATAATGAAGACGCAACAGACAATGGTGAAAGATCGTTTGATAAGTCGGGGATTGAATGATGCCACGATCAGATGCGAAAGACCTATTGATAAGTCAATTTGAACGCCGCAAGACTCGTCTTGATAAGTTCGATAAAAGTTCATATAGAACTCAAGAGAAGACTCTCATTTTTTTTTATCAAAACCTGGATCCTTTCTCATTAAAATGAAGATGAATTTATAGGCATGAAACAACCCTTCATGCTAGGAAAACCAAAAACCTCATTCGAATCCATAAACACAATGAAAAACGAAATTATAACCCCCTTAGTAATCAGACCACATAATGACAACTCTTAAACTCAATAAATACAACATTTTGAATTCAGCCTACTAATAAAACGAAAATAAACAATTACCATTTGTTTCAACCAACTAAAAGATACCGATTTAAGGTGAAACTTCATAAGAATCCCAAAACACATGCCCATTTATAATCTGATGTAGAATAAAACGTTTTTGGCTTCTTAACCATCTCTTCAATTGCTTGGATGATGAATTAACCATTTTGCTTATGGAAGCGTGGATCAGCCAATGCCAAGATTTATACTTTTTCCATTCGTCTTGGCTTAAACCATGAAAGTCTTCATTGAAGTCTTGAAGTCTTGTATTTGGAATTGGCTCGTTGACATGTCTTGGTGTAGATGCTGCCCTTATCATATCATACTCTCTCTCTTGGAAAAGATTTGTCCTCAAATCTTGCATATTGTTTGCGGCGATTGGGGATATCTTGAACTCCTTTGATTGAGAGGAAATTACTTCATCCTCCAGGCTCTTGTTCTCCTCAAAATCATTACCTTCAGAGTCTGGAACTTCTAAGTTTCTTCGTTCAGCGTAGTCACATAATCCTTCTCCGTGGGCTTTTTCATTTCTTTAACAACTTCAACACGCTGAACAAGTTCTTCCTTGTCTTCTTGTTCAGTCGGTTGTTCCAACATGGCGTAGATGTTTTCCATAAAAAAATCCGCTCTGACCTCCTTTTCTTTTCTATCAGACTTCTTGGTTGTAATTTTTCTTCAACTTGATCTAATCTCTTCACAATCTTTCTCGTTTCTTTTGAAACCATATCCTTCATTTCACTCAAAACCTTATTAAAATCCATTTTCTTTTAATAAAACTATTAACAATCACTCATAAAACCTGGGAGAGTTCTGTGCTCTGGTACCAAATGACGCGGTGCTCATTGCGAGGAACACGATTTCCAGCGAAAGGATCGTTTTCTCCACAAGTTTGGTGACTCTGCGACCCAACGCCTATTGAGACGCAAACCTTGGAATAATGAAGACGCCTCAGACAATGGTGAAAGATCGTTTGATAAGTCGTGGATTGAATGACGCCACGATCGGATGCGAAAGACCTATTGATAAGTCAATTTGAACGCCACAAGACTCGTCTTGATAAGTTCGATAAAAGTTCATATAGAACTCAAGAGAAGACTCTCATTTTTTTTTAATCAAAACCTGGATCCTTTCTCATTAAAATGAAGATGAATTTATAGGCATGAAACAACCCTTCATGCTAGGAAAACGAAAAGCCTCATTTGAATCCATAAACACAATGAAAAACGAAATTATAACCCCCATAGTAATCAGACCACATAATGACACCTCTTAAACCCAATAAATACAACATTTTGAATTCAGCCTACTAATAAAACGAAAATAAACAATTACCATTTGTTTCAGCCAACTAAAAGATACCGATTTAAGGTGAAACTTCATAAGAATCCCAAAACTCATGCCCATTTATAATCTGATGTAGAATAAAACGTTTTTGGCTTCTTAACCATCTATTCAATTGCTTGGATGATGAATTAACCAATTTGCTTCTGGAAGCGTAGATCAGCCCATGCCAAGATTTATACTTTTTCCATTCGTCTTGGGTTAAACCATGAAAGTCTTCATTGAAGTCTTCAAGTCTTGTATTTGGAATTGGCTCGTTGACATGTCTTGGTGTAGACGCTGCCCTTATCATATCATACTCTCTCTCTTGGAAATGATTTGTCCTTAAATCTTGCATGTTGTTTGCAGCGATTGGGGATATATTAAAATCCTTTGATTGAGAAGAAATTATTTCGTCCTCCAGGCTCTTGTTCTCTTCAAAATCATTAACTTCAGAGTCTGGAACTTCCTAAGTTTACTTTAATAGGCTCTTCGTTCAGCGTAGTCACATAATCCTTCTCCGTGGGCTTTTTCATTTCTTTAACAACTTCAACACGCTGAACAAGTTCTTCCTTGTCTTCTTGTTCAGTCGGTTGTTCCAACATGGCGTAGATGTTTTCCATTAAAAAAATCCACTCTAACTTCCTTTTCTTTTGAATCGGACTTCTTGGTTGTAATTTTTCTTCAAGTTGATCTAATCTCTTCACAAGCTTTCTTGTTTCTTTTCAAACCATATCCTTCATTTCACTCAAAACCTTATCAAAATCAATTTTCTGTTAATAAAACTATTAACAATCACTCATAAAAACCTGGGAGAGTTCTGCGCTCTGGTACCAAATAACGCGTTGCTCGCTACGAGGAACACGATTTCCAACGAAAGGATCGTTTTCTCCACAAGTTTGGTGACTCCGCGACCCAACGCCTATAGAGACACAAACCTTGGAATAATGAAGACGCAACAGACAATGGTGAAAGATCGTTTGATAAGTCGGGGATTGAATGATGCCACGATCAGATGCGAAAGACCTATTGATAAGTCAATTTGAACGCCGCAAGACTCGTCTTGATAAGTTCGATAAAAGTTCATATAGAACTCAAGAGAAGACTCTCATTTTTTTTTATCAAAACCTGGATCCTTTCTCATTAAAATGAAGATGAATTTATAGGCATGAAACAACCCTTCATGCTAGGAAAACCAAAAACCTCATTCGAATCCATAAACACAATGAAAAACGAAATTATAACCCCCTTAGTAATCAGACCACATAATGACAACTCTTAAACTCAATAAATACAACATTTTGAATTCAGCCTACTAATAAAACGAAAATAAACAATTACCATTTGTTTCAACCAACTAAAAGATACCGATTTAAGGTGAAACTTCATAAGAATCCCAAAACACATGCCCATTTATAATCTGATGTAGAATAAAACGTTTTTGGCTTCTTAACCATCTCTTCAATTGCTTGGATGATGAATTAACCATTTTGCTTATGGAAGCGTGGATCAGCCAATGCCAAGATTTATACTTTTTCCATTCGTCTTGGCTTAAACCATGAAAGTCTTCATTGAAGTCTTGAAGTCTTGTATTTGGAATTGGCTCGTTGACATGTCTTGGTGTAGATGCTGCCCTTATCATATCATACTCTCTCTCTTGGAAAAGATTTGTCCTCAAATCTTGCATATTGTTTGCGGCGATTGGGGATATCTTGAACTCCTTTGATTGAGAGGAAATTACTTCATCCTCCAGGCTCTTGTTCTCCTCAAAATCATTACCTTCAGAGTCTGGAACTTCTAAGTTTCTTCGTTCAGCGTAGTCACATAATCCTTCTCCGTGGGCTTTTTCATTTCTTTAACAACTTCAACACGCTGAACAAGTTCTTCCTTGTCTTCTTGTTCAGTCGGTTGTTCCAACATGGCGTAGATGTTTTCCATAAAAAAATCCGCTCTGACCTCCTTTTCTTTTCTATCAGACTTCTTGGTTGTAATTTTTCTTCAACTTGATCTAATCTCTTCACAATCTTTCTCGTTTCTTTTGAAACCATATCCTTCATTTCACTCAAAACCTTATTAAAATCCATTTTCTTTTAATAAAACTATTAACAATCACTCATAAAACCTGGGAGAGTTCTGTGCTCTGGTACCAAATGACGCGGTGCTCATTGCGAGGAACACGATTTCCAGCGAAAGGATCGTTTTCTCCACAAGTTTGGTGACTCTGCGACCCAACGCCTATTGAGACGCAAACCTTGGAATAATGAAGACGCCTCAGACAATGGTGAAAGATCGTTTGATAAGTCGTGGATTGAATGACGCCACGATCGGATGCGAAAGACCTATTGATAAGTCAATTTGAACGCCACAAGACTCGTCTTGATAAGTTCGATAAAAGTTCATATAGAACTCAAGAGAAGACTCTCATTTTTTTTTAATCAAAACCTGGATCCTTTCTCATTAAAATGAAGATGAATTTATAGGCATGAAACAACCCTTCATGCTAGGAAAACGAAAAGCCTCATTTGAATCCATAAACACAATGAAAAACGAAATTATAACCCCCATAGTAATCAGACCACATAATGACACCTCTTAAACCCAATAAATACAACATTTTGAATTCAGCCTACTAATAAAACGAAAATAAACAATTACCATTTGTTTCAGCCAACTAAAAGATACCGATTTAAGGTGAAACTTCATAAGAATCCCAAAACTCATGCCCATTTATAATCTGATGTAGAATAAAACGTTTTTGGCTTCTTAACCATCTATTCAATTGCTTGGATGATGAATTAACCAATTTGCTTCTGGAAGCGTAGATCAGCCCATGCCAAGATTTATACTTTTTCCATTCGTCTTGGGTTAAACCATGAAAGTCTTCATTGAAGTCTTCAAGTCTTGTATTTGGAATTGGCTCGTTGACATGTCTTGGTGTAGACGCTGCCCTTATCATATCATACTCTCTCTCTTGGAAATGATTTGTCCTTAAATCTTGCATGTTGTTTGCAGCGATTGGGGATATATTAAAATCCTTTGATTGAGAAGAAATTATTTCGTCCTCCAGGCTCTTGTTCTCTTCAAAATCATTAACTTCAGAGTCTGGAACTTCCTAAGTTTACTTTAATAGGCTCTTCGTTCAGCGTAGTCACATAATCCTTCTCCGTGGGCTTTTTCATTTCTTTAACAACTTCAACACGCTGAACAAGTTCTTCCTTGTCTTCTTGTTCAGTCGGTTGTTCCAACATGGCGTAGATGTTTTCCATTAAAAAAATCCACTCTAACTTCCTTTTCTTTTGAATCGGACTTCTTGGTTGTAATTTTTCTTCAAGTTGATCTAATCTCTTCACAAGCTTTCTTGTTTCTTTTCAAACCATATCCTTCATTTCACTCAAAACCTTATCAAAATCAATTTTCTGTTAATAAAACTATTAACAATCACTCATAAAAACCTGGGAGAGTTCTGCGCTCTGGTACCAAATAACGCGTTGCTCGCTACGAGGAACACGATTTCCAACGAAAGGATCGTTTTCTCCACAAGTTTGGTGACTCCGCGACCCAACGCCTATAGAGACACAAACCTTGGAATAATGAAGACGCAACAGACAATGGTGAAAGATCGTTTGATAAGTCGGGGATTGAATGATGCCACGATCAGATGCGAAAGACCTATTGATAAGTCAATTTGAACGCCGCAAGACTCGTCTTGATAAGTTCGATAAAAGTTCATATAGAACTCAAGAGAAGACTCTCATTTTTTTTTATCAAAACCTGGATCCTTTCTCATTAAAATGAAGATGAATTTATAGGCATGAAACAACCCTTCATGCTAGGAAAACCAAAAACCTCATTCGAATCCATAAACACAATGAAAAACGAAATTATAACCCCCTTAGTAATCAGACCACATAATGACAACTCTTAAACTCAATAAATACAACATTTTGAATTCAGCCTACTAATAAAACGAAAATAAACAATTACCATTTGTTTCAACCAACTAAAAGATACCGATTTAAGGTGAAACTTCATAAGAATCCCAAAACACATGCCCATTTATAATCTGATGTAGAATAAAACGTTTTTGGCTTCTTAACCATCTCTTCAATTGCTTGGATGATGAATTAACCATTTTGCTTATGGAAGCGTGGATCAGCCAATGCCAAGATTTATACTTTTTCCATTCGTCTTGGCTTAAACCATGAAAGTCTTCATTGAAGTCTTGAAGTCTTGTATTTGGAATTGGCTCGTTGACATGTCTTGGTGTAGATGCTGCCCTTATCATATCATACTCTCTCTCTTGGAAAAGATTTGTCCTCAAATCTTGCATATTGTTTGCGGCGATTGGGGATATCTTGAACTCCTTTGATTGAGAGGAAATTACTTCATCCTCCAGGCTCTTGTTCTCCTCAAAATCATTACCTTCAGAGTCTGGAACTTCTAAGTTTCTTCGTTCAGCGTAGTCACATAATCCTTCTCCGTGGGCTTTTTCATTTCTTTAACAACTTCAACACGCTGAACAAGTTCTTCCTTGTCTTCTTGTTCAGTCGGTTGTTCCAACATGGCGTAGATGTTTTCCATAAAAAAATCCGCTCTGACCTCCTTTTCTTTTCTATCAGACTTCTTGGTTGTAATTTTTCTTCAACTTGATCTAATCTCTTCACAATCTTTCTCGTTTCTTTTGAAACCATATCCTTCATTTCACTCAAAACCTTATTAAAATCCATTTTCTTTTAATAAAACTATTAACAATCACTCATAAAACCTGGGAGAGTTCTGTGCTCTGGTACCAAATGACGCGGTGCTCATTGCGAGGAACACGATTTCCAGCGAAAGGATCGTTTTCTCCACAAGTTTGGTGACTCTGCGACCCAACGCCTATTGAGACGCAAACCTTGGAATAATGAAGACGCCTCAGACAATGGTGAAAGATCGTTTGATAAGTCGTGGATTGAATGACGCCACGATCGGATGCGAAAGACCTATTGATAAGTCAATTTGAACGCCACAAGACTCGTCTTGATAAGTTCGATAAAAGTTCATATAGAACTCAAGAGAAGACTCTCATTTTTTTTTAATCAAAACCTGGATCCTTTCTCATTAAAATGAAGATGAATTTATAGGCATGAAACAACCCTTCATGCTAGGAAAACGAAAAGCCTCATTTGAATCCATAAACACAATGAAAAACGAAATTATAACCCCCATAGTAATCAGACCACATAATGACACCTCTTAAACCCAATAAATACAACATTTTGAATTCAGCCTACTAATAAAACGAAAATAAACAATTACCATTTGTTTCAGCCAACTAAAAGATACCGATTTAAGGTGAAACTTCATAAGAATCCCAAAACTCATGCCCATTTATAATCTGATGTAGAATAAAACGTTTTTGGCTTCTTAACCATCTCTTCAATTGCTTGGATGATGAATTAACCAATTTGCTTCTGGAAGCGTAGATCAGCCCATGCCAAGATTTATACTTTTTCCATTCGTCTTGGGTTAAACCATGAAAGTCTTCATTGAAGTCTTCAAGTCTTGTATTTGGAATTGGCTCGTTGACATGTCTTGGTGTAGACGCTGCCCTTATCATATCATACTCTCTCTCTCTTGGAAATGATTTGTCCTTAAATCTTGCATGTTGTTTGCAGCGATTGGGGATATATTAAAATCCTTTGATTGAGAAGAAATTATTTCGTCCTCCAGGCTCTTGTTCTCTTCAAAATCATTAACTTCAGAGTCTGGAACTTCCTAAGTTTACTTTAATAGGCTCTTCGTTCAGCGTAGTCACATAATCCTTCTCCGTGGGCTTTTTCATTTCTTTAACAACTTCAACACGCTGAACAAGTTCTTCCTTGTCTTCTTGTTCAGTCGGTTGTTCCAACATGGCGTAGATGTTTTCCATTAAAAAAATCCACTCTAACTTCCTTTTCTTTTGAATCGGACTTCTTGGTTGTAATTTTTCTTCAAGTTGATCTAATCTCTTCACAAGCTTTCTTGTTTCTTTTCAAACCATATCCTTCATTTCACTCAAAACCTTATCAAAATCAATTTTCTGTTAATAAAACTATTAACAATCACTCATAAAAACCTGGGAGAGTTCTGCGCTCTGGTACCAAATAACGCGTTGCTCGCTACGAGGAACACGATTTCCAACGAAAGGATCGTTTTCTCCACAAGTTTGGTGACTCCGCGACCCAACGCCTATAGAGACACAAACCTTGGAATAATGAAGACGCAACAGACAATGGTGAAAGATCGTTTGATAAGTCGGGGATTGAATGACGCCACGATCAGATGCGAAAGACCTATTGATAAGTCAATTTGAACGCCACAAGACTCGTCTTGATAAGTTCGATAAAAGTTCATATAGAACTCAAGAGAAGACTCTCATTTTTTTTAATCAAAACCTGGATCCTTTCTCATTAAAATGAAGATGAATTTATAGGCATGAAACAACCCTTCATGCTAGGAAAACGAAAAGCCTCATTTGAATCCATAAACACAATGAAAAACGAAATTATAACCCCCATAGTAATCAGACCACATAATGACACCTCTTAAACCCAATAAATACAACATTTTGAATTCAGCCTACTAATAAAACGAAAATAAACAATTACCATTTGTTTCAGCCAACTAAAAGATACCGATTTAAGGTGAAACTTCATAAGAATCCCAAAACTCATGCCCATTTATAATCTGATGTAGAATAAAACGTTTTTGGCTTCTTAACCATCTCTTCAATTGCTTGGATGATGAATTAACCAATTTGCTTCTGGAAGCGTAGATCAGCCCATGCCAAGATTTATACTTTTTCCATTCGTCTTGGGACAAACCATGAAAGTCTTCATTGAAGTCTTCAAGTCTTGTATTTGGAATTGGCTCGTTGACATGTCTTGGTGTAGACGCTGCCCTTATCATATCATACTCTCTCTCTTGGAAACGATTTGTCCTCAAATCTTGCATGTTGTTTGCAGCGATTGGGGATATCTTGAACTCCTTTGATTGAGAAGAAATTATTTCGTCCTCCAGGCTCTTGTTCTCTTCAAAATCATTAACTTCGGAGTCTGGAACGTCCAAAGTTTACTTTAATAGGCTCTTCGTTCAGCGTAGTCACATAATCCTTCTCCGTGGGCTTTTTCATTTCTTTAACAACTTCAACACGCTGAACGAGTTCTTCCTTGTCTTCTTGTTCAGTCGATTTTTCCAACATGGCGTAGATGTTTTCCATAAAAAAATCCACTCTGACCTTCTTTTCTTTTCTATCAGACTTCTTGGTTGTAATTTTTCTTCAAGTTGATCTAATCTCTTCACAATCTTTCTCGTTTCTTTTGAAACCATATCCTTCATTTCACTTAAAACCTTATCAAAATCTATTTTCTTTTAATAAAACTATTAACAATCACTCATAAAAACCTGGGAGAGTTCTACGCTATGGTACCAAATGACGCGGTGCTCGCTGCGAGGAACACGATTTCCAACGAAAGGATCGTTTTCTCCACAAGTTTGGTGACTCCGCGACCCAACGCCTATAGAGACACAAACCATGGAATAATGAAGACACAACAGACAATGGTGAAAGATCGTTTGATAAGTCGGGGATTGAATGATGCCACGATCAGATGCGAAAGACCTATTGATAAGTCAATTTGAACGCCGCAAGGCTAGTCTTAATAAGTTCGATAAAAGTTCATATAGAACTCAAGAGAAGACTCTCATTTTTTTTAATCAAAACCTGGATCCTTTCTCATTAAAATGAAGATGAATTTATAGGCCTGAAACAACCCTTCATGCTAGGAAAACCAAAAGCCTCATTCGATCCATAAACACAATGAAAAACGAATTTATAACCCCCTTAGTAATCAGACCACATTATGACAACTCTTAAACTCAATAAATACAACATTTTGAATTCAGCCTACTAATAAAACGAAAATAAACAATTACCATTTGTTTCAGCCAACTAAAAGATACCGATTTAAGGTGAAACTTCATAAGAATCCCAAAACTCATGCCCATTTATAATCTGATGTAGAATAAAACGTTTTTGGCTTCTTAACCATCTCTTCAATTGCTTGGATGATGAATTAACCAATTTGCTTCTGGAAGCGTAGATCAGCCCATGCCAAGATTTATACTTTTTCCATTCGTCTTGGGACAAACCATGAAAGTCTTCATTGAAGTCTTCAAGTCTTGTATTTGGAATTGGCTCGTTGACATGTCTTGGTGTAGACGCTGCCCTTATCATATCATACTCTCTCTCTTGGAAACGATTTGTCCTCAAATCTTGCATGTTGTTTGCAGCGATTGGGGATATCTTGAACTCCTTTGATTGAGAAGAAATTATTTCGTCCTCCAGGCTCTTGTTCTGTTCAAAATCATTAACTTCAGAGTCTGGAACTTCCAAAGTTTACTTTAATAGGCTCTTCGTTCAGCGTAGTCACATAATCCCTCTCCGTGGGCTTTTTCATTTCTTTAACAACTTCAACACGCTGAACGAGTTCTTCCTTGTCTTCTTGTTCAGTCGGTTGTTCCAACATGGCGTAGATGTTTTCCATTAAAAAAATCCACTCTAACTTCCTTTTCTTTTGAATCAGACTTCTCGGTTGTAATTTTTCTTCAACTTGATCTAATCTCTTCACAAGCTTTCTTTTTTCTTTTGAAACCATATCCTTCATTTCACTCAAAACCTTATCAAAATCCATTTTCTTTTAATAAAACTATTAACAATCACTAATAAAAACCTGGGAGAGTTCTGCGCTCTGGTACCAAATGACGCGGTGCTCGCTGCGAGGAACACTATTTCCAACGAAAGGATCGTTTTCTCCACAAGTTTGGTGACTCCGCGACCCAACGCCTATAGAGACACAAACCTTGGAATAATGAAGACGCAACAGACAATGGTGAAAGATCGTTTGATAAGTCGGGGATTGAATGACGCCACGATCAGATGCGAAAGACCTATTGATAAGTCAATTTGAACGCCACAAGACTCGTCTTGATAAGTTCGATAAAAGTTCATATAGAACTCAAGAGAAGACTCTCATTTTTTTTAATCAAAACCTGGATCCTTTCTCATTAAAATGAAGATGAATTTATAGGCATGAAACAACCCTTCATGCTAGGAAAACGAAAAGCCTCATTTGAATCCATAAACACAATGAAAAACGAAATTATAACCCCCATAGTAATCAGACCACATAATGACACCTCTTAAACCCAATAAATACAACATTTTGAATTCAGCCTACTAATAAAACGAAAATAAACAATTACCATTTGTTTCAGCCAACTAAAAGATACCGATTTAAGGTGAAACTTCATAAGAATCCCAAAACTCATGCCCATTTATAATCTGATGTAGAATAAAACGTTTTTGGCTTCTTAACCATCTCTTCAATTGCTTGGATGATGAATTAACCAATTTGCTTCTGGAAGCGTAGATCAGCCCATGCCAAGATTTATACTTTTTCCATTCGTCTTGGGACAAACCATGAAAGTCTTCATTGAAGTCTTCAAGTCTTGTATTTGGAATTGGCTCGTTGACATGTCTTGGTGTAGACGCTGCCCTTATCATATCATACTCTCTCTCTTGGAAACGATTTGTCCTCAAATCTTGCATGTTGTTTGCAGCGATTGGGGATATCTTGAACTCCTTTGATTGAGAAGAAATTATTTCGTCCTCCAGGCTCTTGTTCTGTTCAAAATCATTAACTTCAGAGTCTGGAACTTCCAAAGTTTACTTTAATAGGCTCTTCGTTCAGCGTAGTCACATAATCCCTCTCCGTGGGCTTTTTCATTTCTTTAACAACTTCAACACGCTGAACGAGTTCTTCCTTGTCTTCTTGTTCAGTCGGTTGTTCCAACATGGCGTAGATGTTTTCCATTAAAAAAATCCACTCTAACTTCCTTTTCTTTTGAATCAGACTTCTCGGTTGTAATTTTTCTACAAGTAGATCTAATCTCTTCACAATCTTTCTCGTTTCTTTTGAAACCATATCCTTCATTTCACTCAAAACCTTATCAAAATCCATTTTCTTTTAATAAAACTATTAACAATCACTCATAAAACCTGGGAGAGTTCTGCGCTCTGGTACCAAGTGACGCGGTGCTCATTGCGAGGAACACGATTTCCAGCGAAATGATCGTTTTCTCCACAAGTTTGGTGACTCCGCGACCCATCGCATATTGAGACGCAAACCTTGGAATAATGAAGACGCCTCAGACAATGGTGAAAGATCGTTTGATAAGTCGTAGATTGAATGACGCCACGATCGGATGCGAAAGACCTATTGATAAGTCAATTTGAACGCCACAAGACTCGTCTTGATAAGTTCGATAAAAGTTCATATAGAACTCAAGAGAAGACTCTCATTTTTTTTAATCAAAACCTGGATCCTTTCTCATTAAAATGAAGATGAATTTATAGGCATGAAACAACCCTTCATGCTAGGAAAACGAAAAGCCTCATTTGAATCCATAAACACAATGAAAAACGAAATTATAACCCCCATAGTAATCAGACCACATAATGACACCTCTTAAACCCAATAAATACAACATTTTGAATTCAGCCTACTAATAAAACGAAAATAAACAATTACCATTTGTTTCAGCCAACTAAAAGATACCGATTTAAGGTGAAACTTCATAAGAATCCCAAAACTCATGCCCATTTATAATCTGATGTAGAATAAAACGTTTTTGGCTTCTTAACCATCTCTTCAATTGCTTGGATGATGAATTAACCAATTTGCTTCTGGAAGCGTAGATCAGCCCATGCCAAGATTTATACTTTTTCCATTCGTCTTGGGACAAACCATGAAAGTCTTCATTGAAGTCTTCAAGTCTTGTATTTGGAATTGGCTCGTTGACATGTCTTGGTGTAGACGCTGCCCTTATCATATCATACTCTCTCTCTTGGAAACGATTTGTCCTCAAATCTTGCATGTTGTTTGCAGCGATTGGGGATATCTTGAACTCCTTTGATTGAGAAGAAATTATTTCGTCCTCCAGGCTCTTGTTCTGTTCAAAATCATTAACTTCAGAGTCTGGAACTTCCAAAGTTTACTTTAATAGGCTCTTCGTTCAGCGTAGTCACATAATCCCTCTCCGTGGGCTTTTTCATTTCTTTAACAACTTCAACACGCTGAACGAGTTCTTCCTTGTCTTCTTGTTCAGTCGGTTGTTCCAACATGGCGTAGATGTTTTCCATTAAAAAAATCCACTCTAACTTCCTTTTCTTTTGAATCAGACTTCTCGGTTGTAATTTTTCTTCAACTTGATCTAATATCTTCACAAGCTTTCTTTTTTCTTTTGAAACCATATCCTTCATTTCACTCAAAACCTTATCAAAATCCATTTTCTTTTAATAAAACTATTAACAATCACTCATAAAAACCTGGGAGAGTTCTGCGCTCTGGTACCAAATGACGCGGTGCTCGCTGCGAGGAACACGATTTCCAACGAAAGGATCGTTTTCTCCACAAGTTTGGTGACTCCGCGACCCAACGCCTATAGAGACACAAACCTTGGAATAATGAAGACGCAACAGACAATGGTGAAAGATCGTTTGATAAGTCGGGGATTGAATGACGCCACGATCAGATGCGAAAGACCTATTGATAAGTCAATTTGAACGCCACAAGACTCGTCTTGATAAGTTCGATAAAAGTTCATATAGAACTCAAGAGAAGACTCTCATTTTTTTTAATCAAAACCTGGATCCTTTCTCATTAAAATGAAGATGAATTTATAGGCATGAAACAACCCTTCATGCTAGGAAAACGAAAAGCCTCATTTGAATCCATAAACACAATGAAAAACGAAATTATAACCCCCATAGTAATCAGACCACATAATGACACCTCTTAAACCCAATAAATACAACATTTTGAATTCAGCCTACTAATAAAACGAAAATAAACAATTACCATTTGTTTCAGCCAACTAAAAGATACCGATTTAAGGTGAAACTTCATAAGAATCCCAAAACTCATGCCCATTTATAATCTGATGTAGAATAAAACGTTTTTGGCTTCTTAACCATCTCTTCAATTGCTTGGATGATGAATTAACCAATTTGCTTCTGGAAGCGTAGATCAGCCCATGCCAAGATTTATACTTTTTCCATTCGTCTTGGGACAAACCATGAAAGTCTTCATTGAAGTCTTCAAGTCTTGTATTTGGAATTGGCTCGTTGACATGTCTTGGTGTAGACGCTGCCCTTATCATATCATACTCTCTCTCTTGGAAACGATTTGTCCTCAAATCTTGCATGTTGTTTGCAGCGATTGGGGATATCTTGAACTCCTTTGATTGAGAAGAAATTATTTCGTCCTCCAGGCTCTTGTTCTGTTCAAAATCATTAACTTCAGAGTCTGGAACTTCCAAAGTTTACTTTAATAGGCTCTTCGTTCAGCGTAGTCACATAATCCCTCTCCGTGGGCTTTTTCATTTCTTTAACAACTTCAACACGCTGAACGAGTTCTTCCTTGTCTTCTTGTTCAGTCGGTTGTTCCAACATGGCGTAGATGTTTTCCATTAAAAAAATCCACTCTAACTTCCTTTTCTTTTGAATCAGACTTCTCGGTTGTAATTTTTCTTCAACTTGATCTAATATCTTCACAAGCTTTCTTTTTTCTTTTGAAACCATATCCTTCATTTCACTCAAAACCTTATCAAAATCCATTTTCTTTTAATAAAACTATTAACAATCACTCATAAAAACCTGGGAGAGTTCTGCGCTCTGGTACCAAATGACGCGGTGCTCGCTGCGAGGAACACGATTTCCAACGAAAGGATCGTTTTCTCCACAAGTTTGGTGACTCCGCGACCCAACGCCTATAGAGACACAAACCTTGGAATAATGAAGACGCAACAGACAATGGTGAAAGATCGTTTGATAAGTCGGGGATTGAATGACGCCACGATCAGATGCGAAAGACCTATTGATAAGTCAATTTGAACGCCACAAGACTCGTCTTGATAAGTTCGATAAAAGTTCATATAGAACTCAAGAGAAGACTCTCATTTTTTTTAATCAAAACCTGGATCCTTTCTCATTAAAATGAAGATGAATTTATAGGCATGAAACAACCCTTCATGCTAGGAAAACGAAAAGCCTCATTTGAATCCATAAACACAATGAAAAACGAAATTATAACCCCCATAGTAATCAGACCACATAATGACACCTCTTAAACCCAATAAATACAACATTTTGAATTCAGCCTACTAATAAAACGAAAATAAACAATTACCATTTGTTTCAGCCAACTAAAAGATACCGATTTAAGGTGAAACTTCATAAGAATCCCAAAACTCATGCCCATTTATAATCTGATGTAGAATAAAACGTTTTTGGCTTCTTAACCATCTCTTCAATTGCTTGGATGATGAATTAACCAATTTGCTTCTGGAAGCGTAGATCAGCCCATGCCAAGATTTATACTTTTTCCATTCGTCTTGGGACAAACCATGAAAGTCTTCATTGAAGTCTTCAAGTCTTGTATTTGAAATTGGCTCGTTGACATGTCTTGGTGTAGACGCTGCGCTTATCATATCATACTCTCTCTCTTGGAAACGATTTGTCCTCAAATCTTGCATGTTGTTTGCATCGATTGGGGATATCTTGAACTCCTTTGATTGAGAAGAAATTATTTCGTCCTCCAGGCTCTTGTTCTCTTCAAAATCATTAACTTCAGAGTCTGGAACTTCCAAAGTTTACTTTAATAGGCTCTTCGTTCAGCGTAGTCACATAATCCTTCTCCGTGGGCTTTTTCATTTCTTTAACAACTTCAACACGCTGAACGAGTTCTTCCTTGTCTTCTTTTTCAGTCGGTTGTTCCAACATGGCGTAGATGTTTTCCATTAAAAAAATCCACTCTAACTTCCTTTTCTTTTGAATCAGTCTTCTCGGTTGTAATTTTTCTTCAACTTGATCTAATATCTTCACAAGCTTTCTTTTTTCTTTTGAAACCATATCCTTCATTTCACTCAAAACCTTATCAAAATCCATTTTCTTTTAATAAAACTATTAACAATCACTCATAAAAACCTGGGAGAGTTCTGCGCTCTGGTACCAAATGACGCGGTGCTCGCTGCGAGGAACACGATTTCCAACGAAAGGATCGTTTTCTCCACAAGTTTGGTGACTCCGCGACCCAACGCCTATAGAGACACAAACCTTGGAATAATGAAGACGCAACAGACAATGGTGAAAGATCGTTTGATAAGTCGGGGATTGAATGACGCCACGATCAGATGCGAAAGACCTATTGATAAGTCAATTTGAACGCCACAAGACTCGTCTTGATAAGTTCGATAAAAGTTCATATAGAACTCAAGAGAAGACTCTCATTTTTTTTAATCAAAACCTGGATCCTTTCTCATTAAAATGAAGATGAATTTATAGGCATGAAACAACCCTTCATGCTAGGAAAACGAAAAGCCTCATTTGAATCCATAAACACAATGAAAAACGAAATTATAACCCCCATAGTAATCAGACCACATAATGACACCTCTTAAACCCAATAAATACAACATTTTGAATTCAGCCTACTAATAAAACGAAAATAAACAATTACCATTTGTTTGAGCCAACTAAAAGATACCGATTTAAGGTGAAACTTCATAAGAATCCCAAAACTCATGCCCATTTATAATCTGATGTAGAATAAAACGTTTTTGGCTTCTTAACCATCTCTTCAATTGCTTGGATGATGAATTAACCAATTTGCTTCTGGAAGCGTAGATCAGCCCATGCCAAGATTTATACTTTTTCCATTCGTCTTGGGACAAACCATGAAAGTCTTCATTGAAGTCTTCAAGTCTTGTATTTGGAATTGGCTCGTTGACATGTCATGGTGTAGACGCTGCCCTTATCATATCATACTCTCTCTCTTGGAAACGATTTGTCCTCAAATCTTGCATGTTGTTTGCAGCGATTGGGGATATCTTGAACTCCTTTGATTGAGAAGAAATTATTTCGTCCTCCAGGCTCTTGTTCTCTTCAAAATCATTAACTTCAGAGTCTGGAACTTCCTAAGTTTACTTTAATAGGCTCTTCGTTCAGCGTAGTCACATAATCCTTCTCCGTGGGCTTTTTCATTTCTTTAACAACTTCAACACGCTGAACAAGTTCTTCCTTGTCTTCTTGTTCAGTCGATTTTTCCAACATGGCGTAGATGTTTTCCATAAAAAAATCCACTCTGACCTCCTTTTCTTTTCTATCAGACTTCTTGGTTGTAATTTTTCTTCAAGTTGATCTAATCTCTTCACAATCTTTCTCGTTTCTTTTGAATACATATCCTTTATTTCACTTAGAACCTTATCAAAATCTATTTTCTTTTAATAAAACTATTAACAATCACTCATAAAAACCTGAGAGAGTTCTGCGCTCTGGTACCAAATGACGCGGTGCTCGCTGTGAGGAACACGATTTCCAGCGAAAGGATCGTTTTCTCCACAAGTTTGGTGACTCCGCGACCCAACGCCTATAGAGACACAAACCTTGGAATAATGAAGACACAACAGACAATGGTGAAAGATCGTTTGATAAGTCGGGGATTGAATGATGCCACGATCAGATGCGAAAGACCTATTGATAAGTCAATTTGAACGCCGCAAGACTTGTCTTAATAAGTTCGATAAAAGTTCATATAGAACTCAAGAGAAGACTCTCATTTTTTTTAATCAAAACCTGGATCCTTTCTCATTAAAATGAAGATGAATTTATAGGCCTGAAACAACCCTTCATGCTAGGAAAACCAAAAGCCTCATTCGATCCATAAACACAATGAAAAACGAATTTATAACCCCCTTTGTAATCAGACCACATAATGACAACTCTTAAACTCAATAAATACAACATTTTGAATTCAGCCTACTAATAAAACGAAAATAAACAATTACCATTTGTTTCAACCAACTAAAAGATACCGATTTAAGGTGAAACTTCATAAGAATCCCAAAACTCATGCCCATTTATAATCTGATGTAGAATAAAACGTTTTTTGCTTCTTAACCATCTCTTCAATTGCTTGGATGATGAATTAACCATTTTGCTTCTGGAAGCGTGGATCAGCCAATGCCAAGATTTATACTTTTTCCATTCGTCTTGGCTTAAACCATGAAAGTCTTCATTGAAGTCTTCAAGTCTTGTATTTGGAATTGGCTCGTTGACATGTCTTGGTGTAGATGCTGCCCCTTATCATATCATACTCTCTCTCTTGGAAAAGATTTGTCCTCAAATCTTGCATGTTGATTGCAGCGATTGGGGATATCTTGAACTCCTTTGATTGAGAGGAAATTACTTCATCCTCCAGGCTCTTGTTCTCTTCAAAATCATTACCTTTAGAGTCTGGAACTTCTAAGTTTACTTTAATAGGCTCTTCGTTCAGCGTAGTCATATAATCCTTCTCCGTGGGCTTTTTCATTTCTTTAACAACTTCAACACGCTGAACAAGTTCTTCCTTGTCTTCTTGTTCAGTCGGTTGTTCCAACACGGCGTAGATGTTTTCCATAAAAAAATCCACTCTGACCTCCTTTTCTTTTCTATCAGACTTCTTGGTTGTAATTTTTCTTCATGTTGATCTAATCTCTTCACAATCTTTCTCGTTTCTTTTGAAACCATATCCTTCATTTCACTCAAAACCTTATCAAAATCCATTTTCTTTTAATAAAACTATTAACAATCACTCATAAAACCTGGGAGAGTTCTGCGCTCTGGTACCAAATGACGCGGTGCTCATTGCGAGGAACACGATTTCCAGCGAAAGGATCGTTTTCTCCACAAGTTTGGTGACTCCGCGACCCAACGCCTATTGAGACGCAAACCTTGGAATAATGAAGACGCCTCAGACAATGGTGAAAGATCGTTTGATAAGTCGTGGATTGAATGACGCCACGATCGGATGTGAAAGACCTATTGATAAGTCAATTTGAACGCCACAAGACTCGTCTTGATAAGTTCGATAAAAGTTCATATAGAACTCAAGAGAAGACTCTCATTTTTTTTAATCAAAACCTGGATCCTTTCTCATTAAAATGAAGATGAATTTATAGGCATGAAACAACCCTTCATGCTAGGAAAACGAAAAGCCTCATTTGAATCCATAAACACAATGAAAAACGAAATTATAACCCCCATAGTAATCAGAGCACATAATGACACCTCTTAAACCCAATAAATACAACATTTTGAATTCAGCCTACTAATAAAACGAAAATAAACAATTACCATTTGTTTCAGCCAACTAAAAGATACCGATTTAAGGTGAAACTTCATAAGAATCCCAAAACTCATGCCCATTTATAATCTGATGTAGAATAAAACGTTTTTGGCTTCTTAACCATCTCTTCAATTGCTTGGATGATGAATTAACCATTTTGCTTCTGGAAGCGTAGATCAGCCAATGCCAAGATTTATACTTTTTCCATTCGTCTTGGGACAAACCATGAAAGTCTTCATTGAAGTCTTCAAGTCTTGTATTTGAAATTGGCTCGTTGACATGTCTTGGTGTAGACGCTGCGCTTATCATATCATACTCTCTCTCTTGGAAACGATTTGTCCTCAAATCTTGCATGTTGTTTGCAGCGATTGGGGATATCTTGAACTCCTTTGATTGAGAAGAAATTATTTCGTCCTCCAGGCTCTTGTTCTCTTCAAAATCATTAACTTCAGAGTCTGGAACTTCCTAAGTTTACTTTAATAGGCTCTTCGTTCAGCGTAGTCACATAATCCTTCTCCGTGGGCTTTTTCATTTCTTTAACAACTTCAACACGCTGAACAAGTTCTTCCTTGTCTTCTTGTTCAGTCGATTTTTCCAACATGGCGTAGATGTTTTCCATAAAAAAATCCACTCTGACCTCCTTTTCTTTTCTATCAGACTTCTTGGTTGTAATTTTTCTTCAAGTTGATCTAATCTCTTCACAATCTTTCTCGTTTCTTTTGAAACCATATCCTTCATTTCACTTAAAACCTTATCAAAATCCATTTTCTTTTAATAAAACTATTAACAATCACTCATAAAACCTGGGAGAGTTCTGCGCTCTGGTACCAAATGACGCGGTGCTCATTGCGAGGAACACGATGTCGAGCGAAAGGATCGTTTTCTCCACAAGTTTGGTGACTCCGCGACCCAACGCATATTGAGACTCAAACCTTGGAATAATGAAGACGCCTCAGACAATGGTGAAAGATCGTTTGATAAGTCGTGGATTGAATGACGCCACGATCGGATGCTAAAGACCTATTGATAAGTCAATTTGAACTCCACAAGACTCGTCTTGATAAGTTCGATAAAAGTTCATATAGAACTCAAGAGAAGACTCTCATTTTTTTTAATCAAAACTTGGATCCTTTCTCATTAAAATGAAGATGAATTTATAGGCATGAAACAACCCTTCATGCTAGGAAAACGAAAAGCCTCATTTGAATCCATAAACACAATGAAAAACGAAATTATAACCCCCATAGTAATCAGACCACATAATGACACCTCTTAAACCCAATAAATACAACATTTTGAATTCAGCCTACTAATAAAACGAAAATAAACAATTACCATTTGTTTCAGCCAACTAAAAGATACCGATTTAAGGTGAAACTTCATAAGAATCCCAAAACTCATGCCCATTTATAATCTGATGTAGAATAAAACGTTTTTGGCTTCTTAACCATCTCTTCAATTGCTTGGATGATGAATTAACCAATTTGCTTCTGGAAGAGTAGATCAGCCAATGACAAGATTTATACTTTTCCCATTCGTCTTGGGTTAAACCATGAAAGTCTTCATTGAAGTCTTCAAGTCTTGTATTTGGAATTGGCTCGTTGACATGTCTTGGTGTAGACGCTGCCCTTATCTTATCATGCTCTCTCTCTTGGAAATGATTTGTCCTCAAATCTTGCATGTTGTTTGCAGCGATTGGGGATATCTTGAACTCCTTTGATTGAGAAGAAATTATTTCGTCCTCCAGGCTCTTGTTCTCTTCAAAATTACTAACTTAAGAGTCTGGAACTTTCTAAGTTTACTTTAATAGGCTCTTCGTTCAGCGTAGTCACATAATCCTTCTCCGTGGGCTTTTTCATTTCTTTAACAACTTCAACACGCTGAACAAGTTCTTCCTTGTCTTCTTGTTCAGTCGGTTGTTCCAACATGGCGTAGATGTTTTCCATAAAAAAATCCACTCTGACCTCCTTTTCTTTTCTATCAGACTTCTTGGTTGTAATTTTTCTTCAACTTGATCTAATCTCTTCACAATCTTTCTCGTTTCTTTTGAAACCATATCCTTCATTTCACTCAAAACCTTATCAAAATCCATTTTCTTTTAATGAAACTATTAACAATCACTCATAAAACCTGGGAGAGTTCTGCGCTCTGGTACCAAATGACGCGGTGCTCGCTGCGAGGAACACGATTTCCAACGAAAGGATCGTTTTCTCCACAAGTTTGGTGACTCCGCGACCCAACGCCTATAGAGACGCAAACCTTGGAATAATGAAGACGCAACAGACAATGGTGAAAGATCGTTTGATAAGTCGGGGATTGAATGACGCCACGATCAGATGCGAAAGACCTATTGATAAGTCAATTTGAACGCCACAAGACTCGTCTTGATAAGTTCGATAAAAGTTCATATAGAACTCAAGAGAAGACTCTAATTTTTTTTTTAATCAAAACCTGGATCCTTTCTCATTAAAATGAAGATGAATTTATAGGCATGAAACAACCCTTCATGCTAGGAAAACCAAAAGCCTCATTCGAATCCATAAACACAATGAAAAACGAAATTATAACCCCCTTAGTAATCAGACCACATAATGACAACTCTTAAACTCAATAAATACAACATTTTGAATTCAGCGTACTAATAAAACGAAAATAAACAATTACCATTTGTTTCAACCAACTAAAAGATACCGATTTAAGGTGAAACTTCATAAGAATCCCAAAACTCATGCCCATTTATAATCTGATGTAGAATAAAACGTTTTTGGCTTCTTAACCATCTCTTCAATTGCTTGGATGATGAATTAACCATTTTGCTTCTGGAAGCTCGGATCAGCCAATGCCAAGATTTATACTTTTTCCATTCGTCTTGGCTTAAACCATGATAGTCTTCATTGAAGTCTTGAAGTCTTGTATTTGGAATTGGCTCGTTGACATGTCTTGGTGTAGATGCTGCCCTTATCATATCATACTCTCTCTCTTGGAAAAGATTTGTCCTCAAATCTTGCATGTTGTTTGCAGCGATTGGGGATATCTTGAACTCCTTTGATTGAGAGGAAATTACTTCATCCTCCAGGCTCTTGTTCTCTTTAAAATCATTACCTTCAGAGTCTGGAACTTCTAAGTTTACTTTAATAGGCTCTTCGTTCAGCGTAGTCACATAATCCTTCTCCGTGGGCCTTTTCATTTCTTTAACAACTTCAACACGCTGAACAAGTTCTTCCTTGTCTTCTTGTTCAGTCGGTTGTTCCAACATGGCGTAGATGTTTTCCATTAAAAAAATCCACTCTAACTTCCTTTTCTTTTGAATCAGACTTCTTGGTTGTAATTTTTCTTCAACTTGATCTAATCTCTTCACAAGCTTTCTTGTTTCTTTTGAAACCATATCCTTCATTTCACTCAAAACCTTATCAAAATCCATTTTCTTTTAATAAAACTATTAACAATCACTCATTAAAACCTGGGAGAGTTCTGCGCTCTGTTACCAAATGACGCGGTGCTCGCTGCGAGGAACACGATTTCCAACGAAAGGATCGTTTTCTCCACAAGTTTGGTGACTCCGCGACCCAACGCCTATAGAGACGCAAACCTTAGAATAATGAAGACGCAACAGACAATGGTGAAAGATCGTTTGATAAGTCGGGGATTGAATGACGCCACAATCAGATGCGAAAGACCTATTGATAAGTCAATTTGAACGCCACAAGTCTCGTCTTGATAAGTTCGATAAAAGTTCATATAGAACTCAAGAGAAGACTCTAATTTTTTTTTTTATCAAAACCTGGATCCTTTCTCATTAAAATGAAGATGAATTTATAGGCATGAAACAACCCTTCATGCTAGGAAAACCAAAAGCCTCATTCGAATCCATAAACACAATGAAAAACGAAATTATAACCCCCTTAGTAATCAGACCACATAATGACAACTCTTAAACTCAATAAATACAACATTTTGAATTCAGCCTACTAATAAAACGAAAATAAACAATTACCATTTGTTTCAACCAACTAAAAGATACCGATTTAAGATGAAACTTCATAAGAATCCCAAAACTCATGCCCATTTATAATCTGATGTAGAATAAAACGTTTTTGGCTTCTTAACCATCTCTTCAATTGCTTGGATGATGAATTAACCATTTTGCTTCTGGAAGCCCGGATCAGCCAATGCCAAGATTTATACTTTTTCCATTCGTCTTGGCTTAAACCATGAAAGTCTTCATTGAAGTCTTGAAGTCTTGTATTTGGAATTGGCTCGTTGACATGTCTTGGTGTAGATGCTGCCCTTATCATATCATACTCTCTCTCTTGGAAAAGATTTGTCCTCAAATCTTGCATGTTGTTTGCAGCGATTGGGGATATCTTGAACTCCTTTGATTGAGAGGAAATTACTTCATCCTCCAGGCTCTTGTTCTCTTTAAAATCATTACCTTCAGAGTCTGGAACTTCTAAGTTTACTTTAATAGGCTCTTCGTTCAGCGTAGTCACATAATCCTTCTCCGTGGGCTTTTTCATTTCTTTAACAACTTCAACACGCTGAACAAGTTCTTCCTTGTCTTCTTGTTCAGTCGGTTGTTCCAACATGGCGTAGATGTTTTCCATTAAAAAAATCCACTCTAACTTCCTTTTCTTTTGAATCAGACTTCTTGGTTGTAATTTTTCTTCAACTTGATCTAATCTCTTCACAAGCTTTCTTGTTTCTTTTGAAATTTCTTGTTTCTTTTGAAACCATATCCTTCATTTCACTCAAAACCTTATCAAAATCCATTTTCTTTTAATAAAACTATTAACAATAACTCATTAAAACCTGGGAGAGTTCTGCGCTCTGTTACCAAATGACGCGGTGCTCGCTGTGAGGAACACGATTTCCAACGAAAGGATCGTTTTCTCCACAAGTTTGGTGACTCCGCGACCCAACGCCTATAGAGACGCAAACCTTGGAATAATGAAGACGCAACAGACAATGGTGAAAGATCGTTTGATAAGTCGGGGATTGAATGACGCCACAATCAGATGCGAAAGACCTATTGATAAGTCAATTTGAACGCCACAAGACTCGTCTTGATAAGTTCGATAAAAGTTCATATAGAACTCAAGAGAAGACTCTAATTTTTTTTTTATCAAAACCTGGATCCTTTCTCATTAAAATGAAGATGAATTTATAGGCATGAAACAACCCTTCATGCTAGGAAAACCAAAAGCCTCATTCGAATCCATAAACACAATGAAAAACGAAATTATAACCCCCTTAGTAATCAGACCACATAATGACAACTCTTAAACTCAATAAATACAACATTTTGAATTCAGCCTACTAATAAAACGAAAATAAACAATTACCATTTGTTTCAACCAACTAAAAGATACCGATTTAAGGTGAAACTTCATAAGAATCCCAAAACTCATGCCCATTTATAATCTGATGTAGAATAAAACGTTTTTGGCTTCTTAACCATCTCTTCAATTGCTTGGATGATGAATTAACCATTTTGCTTCTGGAAGCTCGGATCAGCCAATGCCAAGATTTATACTTTTTCCATTCGTCTTGGCTTAAACCATGAGTCTTCATTGAAGTCTTGAAGTCTTGTATTTGGAATTGGCTCGTTGACATGTCTTGGTGTAGATGCTGCCCTTATCATATCATACTCTCTCTCTTGGAAAAGATTTGTCCTTAAATCTTGCATGTTGTTTGCAGCGATTGGGGATATCTTGAACTCCTTTGACTGAGAGGAAATTACTTCATCCTCCAGGCTCTTGTTCTCTTCAAAATCATTACCTTCAGAGTCTGGAACTTCTAAGTTTACTTTAATAGGCTCTTCGTTCAGCGTAGTCACATAATCCTTCTCCGTGGGCTTTTTCATTTCTTTAACAACTTCAACACGCTGAACAAGTTCTTCCTTGTCTTCTTGTTCAGTCGGCTGTTCCAACATGGCGTAGATGTTTTCCATTAAAAAAATCCACTCTAACTTCCTTTTCTTTTGAATCAGACTTCTTGGTTGTAATTTTTCTTCAACTTGATCTAATATCTTCACAAGCTTTCTTGTTTCTTTTGAAACCATATCCTTCATTTCACTCAAAACCTTATCAAAATCCATTTTCTTTTAATAAAACTATTAACAATCACTCATTAAAACCTGGGAGAGTTCTGCGCTCTGGTACCAAATGACGCGGTGCTCGCTGCGAGGAACACGATTTCCAACGAAAGGATCGTTTTCTCCACAAGCTTGGTGACTCCGCGACCCAACGCCTATAGAGACGCAAACCTTTGAATAATGAAGACGCAACAGACAATGGTGAAAGATCGTTTGATAAGTCGGGGATTGAATGACGCCACGATCAGATGCGAAAGACCTATTGATAAGTCAATTTGAACGCCACAAGACTCGTCTTGATAAGTTCGATAAAAGTTCATATAGAACTCAAGAGAAGACTCTCATTTTTTTTTTATATCAAAACCTGGATCCTTTCTCATTAAAATGAAGATGAATTTATAGGCATGAAACAACCCTTCATGCTAGGAAAACGAAAAGCCTCATTTGAATCCATAAACACAATGAAAAACGAAATTATAACCCCCATAGTCATCAGACCAGATAATGACACCTCTTAAACCCAATAAATACAACATTTTGAATTCAGCCTACTAATAAAACGAAAATAAACAATTACCATTTGTTTCAGCCAACTAAAAGATACCGATTTAAGGTGAAACTTCATAAGAATCCCAAAACTCATGCCCATTTATAATCTGATGTAGAATAAAACGTTTTTGGCTTCTTAACCATCTCTTCAATTGCTTGGATGATGAATTAACCAATTTGCTTCTGGAAGCGTAGATCAGCCCATGCCAAGATTTATACTTTTTCCATTCGTCTTGGGTTAAACCATGAAAGTCTTCATTGAAGTCTTGTATTTGGAATTGGCTCGTTGACATGTCTTGGTGTAGACGCTGCCCTTATCATATCATACTCTCTCTCTTGGAAATGATTTGTCCTCAAATCTTGCACGTTGTTTGCAGCGATTGGGGATATCTTGAACTCCTTTGATTGAGAAGAAATTATTTCGTCCTCCAGGCTCTTGTTCTCTTCAAAATCATTAACTTCAGAGTCTGGAACTTCCTAAGTTTACTTTAATAGGCTCTTCGTTCAGCGTAGTCACATAATCCTTCTCCGTGGGCTTTTTCATTTCTTTAACAATTTCAACACGCTGAACAAGTTCTTCCTTGTCTTCTTGTTCAGTCGGTTGTTCCAACATGGCGTAGATGTTTTCCATTAAAAAAAATCCACTCTAACTTCCTTTTCTTTTGAATCAGACTTCTTAATTGTAATTTTTCTTCAACTTGATCTAATCTCTTCACAAGCTTTCTTGTTTCTTTTGAAACCATATCCTTCATTTCACTCAAAACCTTATCAAAATCCATTTTCTTTTAATAAAACTATTAACAATCTGATGCAGAATCCCTTCGAGAGAATGAATGGAGCCTCGGATCAAAGCGGAACGAACGTGGAGTCGTCTCGAGAGTCGAAAAACTTGATCAGTTTGGACTTGAATTTGCAATTTCGGGTGTTGTTTGTGGATTTATGGTTTGTATAGATTTTGGTCGAATTCAGATAAGGGTCGTAGAGGTTGTATGGAATGAAAATCGCCACAATAGTTTATGATTCGAACTATTGATAAGATTGGATGAACAAGAACGTCACAAGGAATTGCCTTGATAAGTTCTTCGTTTAGGGCTTAAAATTTCAGAGAACTAATACTCACACAATTGTTTGATAATCAAAGATGGGTTTTCTTCTTCCACACAATTGATACAAATACTCAATTCGAGATTATGGTTACAAAAACCAAAGAGACGCCATAAATCTCGAATTAACACAAAAAAACGAAATAACTCTCAGACCATAAACTCACAAACGGTTGCAAGAAAACCAACAGTCTCACACACACATAAAATTCGTTTATCCCTTTGGGCTTGACTCTATTTCGGATTATTGCCTTGAGTTTGGGCTGAGATCATGTTGACGATTCTGGGCTCTTCTATGGCAATATTTTGGGCTCCAAATTTGTGAAGTAGGCTGGTCACTTGTTCTTTGAATCTCTTGGTTCCTGCTCGCGTCATTGGGCCCTCCGGTGTATCCTTGATTGAATGCGAATGCATGTTCGTGGTGATGTCCTCATCATTGCCCCCGGGTTGGAAAGGATTTGCCCTCAAATCCAAATCTGCATGAAAAGGAGACAAATCAGCAACATTAAAAGTAGCACTCACATTATACTTACCTTGGAGATCAAGTTTGTATGCATTGTCGTTGATTTTCGACACCACTTGGAATGGACCGTCGCCGCGGGGGAATAACTTGGACTTGCGTTGTTCTGGAAAACGTTCCTTGCGCATGTGAATCCAAACCCAATCTCCGGGCTGAAACAAAACTTTTGTGCGCCCTTTGTTTGCTTGCTTTGCATATTGATCGTTGCGTCGCTCAATGTTCGCCCGAACTTTTTCGTGGAGAGATTGTACAAAATCAGCCTTCCGTGCGCCATCGAGATTAACCTGTTGAGAACTAGGCAAAGGAAACAAATCCAAAGGCGTAATAGGATTGAAACCATACACAATTTCGAAAGGTGAAAATGTAGTGGCTGAATGCTTGCTGTGATTGTATTCAAATTCGACATGAGGCAAACATTCTTCCCAAGACTTAAGATTAGTTTTGATTATGGCACGCAACAACGTAGACAATGTTCTATTCACAACTTCCGTTTGCCCATCAGTTTGGGGGTGACAAGTGGTAGAGAAAAGTAATTTCGTACCTAATTTTGTCCACAATGTCTTCCAAAAATAACTCAAGAATTTCGCATCACGATCGGAAACAATGGTTTTAGGCATACCGTGGAGTCATACGATGTCGCGGAAGAACAAGTTGGCGATGTTGGAAGCATCGCTGGTCTTCTTGCAAGGGCTGAAATGCGCCATCTTGGAGAACCGATCAACGACAACAAAAATGGAATCATTTCCCTTGCTAGATCGAGGCAAACCTAAAACAAAGTCCATAGATAAATCAATCCAAGGAGAAGTAGAAACGGGAAGAGGAGTGTACATACCATGGGGCTGACTTTTTGATTTAGCCTTTTTACAAACAATGCAATTTCCACAAATTCGTTCAACATCTTTTCGCATGTTCGGCCAATAAAAATTTGATTGCAAAATAGGCAGCGTTTTAGCAACACCAAAATGACCCATCAAACCACCACTATGTGCCTCACGAACAAGTAATTCACGCATAGAACCACTAGGCAAACATAGCTTGTTTTTGTAAAACAAAAATCCATCATGCAAATAAAATTTTCCAAAAGCTTTTTGTGAACAGTTTGCATGAATTTTACCAAAATCCGAATCATCTTTGTACAACTCTTTTATTATTTCAAAACCCAACAAGTGTGCACTCAAAGATGAAAGTAAAACATACCTCCGAGAAAGGGCGTCGGCTACCACATTCTCTTTACCTGATTTGTACCGAATGACGTAAGGAAAAGGTTCGATGAACTCTACCCACGTCGCATGTCGTTTATTCAACTTGTGTTGTCCTTTGAGGTACTTTAAGGACTCGTGGTCGGTGTGAATGATGAACTCTTTGGAAAGGAGATAGTGTTGCCATGTTTCCAAAGCGTGGATGAGTGCGTAGAGCTCTTTGTCGTAGGTCGGGTAATTCAGCGATGCGCCTTTCAATTTCTCGCTGAAATACGCCAAGGGACGTCCTTGTTGCATAAGGACAGCGCCAATACCAATGCCTGAAGCGTCGCATTGAATTTCGAAGGGCTGGTCAAAATTGGGCAACGCCAAAAGAGGAGGATTGATGAGGCGCTCTTTCAAAGTTTGGAATGCTCCCTCTTGCTCGTATCCCCATTGGAATCCCACATCTTTTTTGATTAATTCGGTCAAAGGGGCTGCGATGGTGCTGAAATTGGGAACAAAGCGACGGTAAAATCCCGCAAGGCCGTGGAAGCTTCTAACTTGTTGCACGGTCGTTGGTGTTGGCCACTCTTGAATTGCCTTGACTTTCGCGCTATCCACGGAGATTCCTTTAGCGCTGACTACGAAACCAAGAAACACAACTTCGTCCGTGCAAAAAGAGCATTTGGACAAGTTAGCATATAATTGTTCTTTGCGCAACACTTCAAAAACCATGTTCAAATGAATCATGTGGTCATCAAAAGTCATACTATAAATCAAGATATCATCGAAATAAACAACCACAAATTTCCCAATGAAAGAATGAAGTACATGGTTCATTAAGCGCATGAAAGTACTCGGAGCATTTGTTAAACCAAACGGCATGACTAACCACTTGTATAAACCTTGTTTTGTTTTGAAAGCTGTTTTCCATTCATCACCCTCTTTCATTCTTATTTGGTGATAACCACTTCGCAAGTCAATTTTTGTAAAAACACACGCACCATGCAATTCATCAAGCATATCATCTAATCTAGGAATAGGAAATCGATACTTTACCGTGATGAAGTTGATGGCGCGACAATCTACACACATGCGCCAACTGCCATCTTTTTTTGGGACGAGGAGAACGGGCACCGCGCATGGACTCAAGCTCTCGCGGATGTATCCTTTGGCCATGAGGTCATCAATTTGTCGCTGGAGCTCCTTTGTCTCGGCTGGATTAACACGGTACGCTGGACGATTTGGAAGGGCAGCGCCGGGGACTAAGTCAATTTGATGTTCGATGCCGCGGATTGGTGGCAAAACGGATGGAACATCATCGGGAAAAACGTCCGCAAAATCCTGTAACAATTCCACAACAAGACTAGGCAAACTTTTGTCAAGTTGGTCAGCGTGTAAAAGATGTCCTTTGTGCAAGAACATCAGAATCGGTTTTTCATTAAAAATTGCCTTTTTAACCTTGCTTGCACTCACTAAAAAATTTTGTTTTCTCTCATGGGTTTTGACCAGAGTTTGATTGGCTTTTTCTTTGGTACTCATGGTCTGTTTGGGAGAATGGCTAATGTGTTTAATGTGGTTGGCATTTTGGTGGAGGTGAGCTTGATCTTTGAGGACTTGGGATGGAGAAAGTGGGGAAAGAACAATCTGATGGTTTTTGTGCACGAATTTGTATTTGTTGGAAAGACCGTCATGAACAGTACGTCGGTCGAATTGCCAAGGGCGGCCAAGGAGGAGGTGACACACTTCCATTGGTGCAACGTCGCATAAAACTTCGTCCTCGTATTTGCCGATTTTGAAAGGGACAAGGACCTGGTCGGTGACGCGTACTTCGCCACTATCGTTCAACCAATGGAGCTTGTACGGGTGAGGATGCTTGGAGGTTGGCAAGGACAGCTTGTGTACAAGGATGGTGCTTGCGACGTTGGTGCAGCTGCCGCTATCAATAATGAGGCTGCACACTTTGTCATGGATATGGCAGCGAGTGTGGAAGATGGATTCTCGCTGTGCGTGCTCATCATCGTCTTTGGCGGAAACACTAAGCACTCGCCGGGTGACCAAGGTGAGTTGTTCATCTTCAACTTCAACCTCATAGTCGTCGTAGGTCGGTTCGCCATAATCAACACCGGTTTGGGTTGCTGCCTCATCGTCCGTGATTACATCGCCGTCGGGTAGGAGAATCATGGAGCGCTTATTTGGACATTCGGAAGCAATATGGCCTTTACCTCGACACTTGAAGCAGGTGAGGTCGCGGTTACGTTGAGGGGTCGAAGCGGGAAGCTTGCCTTTGTTCACGGGGTCGGGAGGTAGCCGTTGGTGAGGGACGGTTGGTAAGGCCGATTGTGGCTTCGGAGGAGAGTATTTGTTTTCGTCGGTTTTGGGGAAGGTGGATTGCCATGGTGTTTTGTCGGGGAAGCGGTTGTATCTTGTGGAGTCTGTTTTGAGCTGTTTCTCGACCACTATTGCCATATGCACCAAATCCTCCATGTCGATAAACTGTTTGATTTCGACTTGGCGTGCGATATCTCGGTTGAGACCGGACAAGAAACGGGCCATGGTTGCCTCCCGTTCTTCGTCAACTCCGGTGCGCATGAGAGTCATTTCCTGGTCTTGAAAGTACTCTTCAACTGAGCGTGAACCTTGTCGAAGACGCTGAAGGCGGTTGAACATGTCGCGGTAATAATGGGTCGGAATGAACCGCTTGCGCATGACTGTTTTCATCTCGTCCCATGTGGCAATGGGCTGTTCGCCGGCACGTCGTCTACTAGTGGAAATCTGCTCCCACCATATCAAGGCATAGTCACTGAATTCCGTGGCGGCTAGCTTCACCTTCCTCAAATCCGAATATTGGTGACAATCGAAAATGAGTTCAATCTTCCGCTCCCAATCAAAGTAAGCGTCGGGGTCGTTCTTGCCGTTGAAGGAAGGAACACGCATTTTGATGCCGCGGAAATCATCATGATGGTGACGGTGGTGTGCATGAGCTCGTCCTCGAGGGTGATCAAAATCCAAAACATCGGAAACAACTTGTTCGTCGTCGTCGTTCGTCCAAGTTCCACGATGCGCTGGTGGAAGGCCTCGTCCGCGTGTTTGTCCGCGGCGTGATGGAAAACCACGTCTTTGGTCTCCTTGGTGGTAGAACGGGTTCTCGAAGTCAGGTGCTTGCCGTTGCTCGGTGTGCACAAATTCGGCAGTTTGATGTTGTTCGATGTTGTCTAAGCGGGCAAGAATCGGATCGAGGAACCGCTGCATGGTGTGGACAAGGTCGTCCATCGTCAAAGGTGGTTGTGAGGATGAAGCACTATCTCGTCGAGGAGTTGTCATGAATCTGCGTAAATGAACAGCAGTATATATATACGATATATAAGGTTAATGGTCCTCACAAAATCACTCCCTTACGTGTTTCGCTCGTAATTTGGAAATTCACTCGTGTTTGGACACTCAAATATGGCTTTTGCTATAATGTAACACTCTGCCTTTTTCCGCTCGTAAGTCCTCTTAAAATTTTAAAACTCAAATAGAAAAACGATCAAGGTGGTGGTGGCTGAAGGAAAAAGCTTGAAAAAAAGGTAAAATTTTCTACGGTGAACAGTAAAATCCGTACAAAATGGTAAAAAAAAAAAAAAAAAAAAAAAATCACTTTCGTGAGAGGGAGCTCAAACGCTCAGAATCACACCAGGATGCCAAAAATAAAATTTCTTCTGGAAATTTTTTTTTTTGTTTTTTTTGGCTAAGAACTGGAATGGTATATGCTAAAAGATTGAGGAGAAGAAGTATTCTGGGATATATAATATGGAAGAAAGTATTTTGAAGGAAATGAATAGAGATAAATTAAACACACAAGAGAAAAAAAAAATTAAAAGTTTTCTGGAGAGATAGAGTTTTCTGGAGGGACAAAACTTTCTGGAGAGAATACCTTTCTGGAGGAAAACTTTCTGGAGAGAATAACTTTCTGGAGGAAAACTTTCTGGAGATTTTTTTTTTTTTTTTCTTTTTTTTTTTTGCGTTTTTTTTTTCTTTTTTTTTTAAGAAATGGTAAAAAAAAAATTGACTGATTGAGAGCCTAAGCTCTGATACCAAATGATGCAGAATCCCTTCGAGAGAATGAATGGAGCCTCGAATCAAAGCGGAACGAACGTGGAGTCGTCTCGAGAGTCGAAAAACTTGATCAGTTTGGACTTGAATTTGCAATTTCGGGTGTTGTTTGTGGATTTATGGTTTGTATAGATTTTTGTCGAATTCAGATAAGGGTCGTAGAGGTTGTATGGAATGAAAATCGCCACAATAGTTTATGATTCGAACTATTGATAAGATTGGATGAACAAGAACGCCACAAGGAATTGCCTTGATTCTTCGTTTAGGGCTTAAAATTTCAGAGAACTAATACTCACACAATTGTTTGATAATCAAAGATGGTCTGTTTTCTTCTTCCACACAATTGATACAAATACTCAATTCGAGATTATGGTTACAAAAACCAAAGAGACGCCATAAATCTCGAATTAACACAAAAAAACGAAATAACTCTCAGACCATAAACTCACAAACGGTTGCAAGAAAACCAACAGTCTCACACACACATAAAATTCGTTTATCCCTTTGGGCTTGACTCTATTTCGGATTATTGCCTTGAGTTTGGGCTGAGATCATGTTGACGATTCTGGGCTCTTCTATGGCAATATTTTGGGCTCCAAATTTGTGAAGTAGGCTGGTCACTTGCTCTTTGAATCTCTTGGTTTGGGCTCGCGTCATTGGGCCCTCCGGTGTATCCTTGATTGAATGCGAATGCATGTTCGTGGTGATGTCCTCATCACAATCACTCATAAAAACCTGGGAGAGTTCTGCGCTCTGGTACCAAATGACGCGGTGCTCGCTGCGAGGAACACGATTTCCAACGAAAGGATCGTTTTCTCCACAAGTTTGGTGACTCCGCGACCCAACGCCTATAGAGACACAAACCTTGGAATAATGAAGACGCAACAGACAATGGTGAAAGATCGTTTGATAAGTCGGGGATTGAATGACGCCACGATCAGATGCGAAAGACCTATTGATAAGTCAATTTGAACACCACAAGACTCGTCTTGATAAGTTCGATAAAAGTTCATATAGAACTCAAGAGAAGACTCTCATTTTTTTTTATCAAAACCTGGATCCTTTCTCATTAAAATGAAGATGAATTTATAGGCCTGAAACAACCCTTCATGCTAGGAAAACCAAAAGCCTCATTCGAATCCATAAACACAATGAAAAACGAAATTATAACCCCCTTAGTAATCAAACCACATAATGACAACTCTTAAACTCAATAAATACAACATTTTGAATTCAGCCTACTAATAAAACGAAAATAAACAATTACCATTTGTTTCAACCAACTAAAAGATACCGATTTAAGGTGAAACTTCATAAGAATCCCAAAACTCATGCCCATTTATAATCTGATGTAGAATAAAACGTTTTTTTGCTTCTTAACCATCTCTTCAATTGCTTGGATGATGAATTAACCATTTTGCTTCTGGAAGCGTGGATCAGCCAATGCCAAGATTTATACTTTTTCCATTCGTCTTGGCTTAAACCATGAAAGTCTTCATTGAAGTCTTGAAGTGTTGTATTTGGAATTGGCTCGTTGACATGTCTTGGTGTAGACGCTACCCTTATCATATCATACTCTCTCTCTTGGAAATGATTTGTCCTCAAATCTTGCATGTTGTTTGCAGCGATTGGGGATATCTTGAACTCCTTTGATTGAGAAGAAATTATTTCGTCCTCCAGGCTCTTGTTCTCTTCAAAATCATTAACTTCAGTGTCTGGAACTTCCTAAGTTTACTTTAATAGGCTCTTCGTTCAGCGTAGTCACATAATCCTTCTCCGTGGGCTTTTTCATTTCTTTAACAACTTCAACACGCTGAACAAGTTCTTCCTTGTCTTCTTGTTCAGTCGGTTGTTTCAACATGGCGTAGATGTTTTCCATTAAAAATATCCACTCTAACTTCCTTTTCTTTTGAATCAGACTTCTTGGTTGTAATTTTTCTTCGACTTGATCTAAGCTCTTCACAAGCTTTCTTGTTGAAACCATATCCTTAATTTCACTCAAAACCTTATCAAAATCCATTTTCTTTTAATAAAAAAAAAAAGAAAAGAAAGAAAAGATCCGATAAAAAAAAAAAAAAAAAAAACGAAAAAAAAAGAATCCGTGGAGATCAATTCGAATTCAGTGGAGATCAATTATAATTATCGCAGTCTATCTTAGGAAGTAAAAAAAAAAAAAAAATTCATTTCCGGATTTTATCACTTAATTTCGGAAATCTCCTTGATTCCTAGTATCCTGAAATCGGGTTTCATTTATTCGGCATTCATTCTTATTATCCTGAAATCGGGTTTCATTCATTCCTAGTATATCATTGATTCCGGATTTTGTTCACAATCAATTTCGACATTTCAGCTTCACTTAATTCAGGATTTCTTTTAGTTTCCTTTATTTCCATAATCTTTTCCCATTTAATTTCTCTTTCATTCGTTTCTTGTTTGTGTGTTCACAATCAATTTCGACTTTTCACATTTAATTTCGAATTAGCATTACCTCTCGGATATAAAAAAAAAAAAAAAAAAAAAAAAAAAGAACGAAAGAGGATCTGAAAAAAAAAAAAAAAAAAAAAAAATTTTGTCGCCATTTGTCATTTTGGGCTGATTATCGCACCTTGGGGGGGATTGTTTTTGGGACTTATATAAGACCTGGTCATAACTTTCCATGGTGTCGTTTTATTGTCCGTGTCGTTTGGGTGTCGTTTGTGTCGTTTTGGTGTATCGTTTTCGAATTCCTTTCATCACCTTCCTGGTCTCTGAGTAGTTCGGTACGAGCCTATAGAGAGTTTGAGTGAGTGGTAAAAGGCAGAGAAAGTATAACTATCGCCATTATCAAACACGAGCGCTGAGTGATATTATTTGAGTGTAAACACGTGAGGGAGAGTTTTGTGAGGTTTTTTTCTTTTGTTACTAACAATATCTTGCGGCAACCATGTCTAACAACGGCGACGCAGATGAGGGAATTCCAGACCGGAGGCTGATGATGCAAGCAATGATAGGAGAGATGAGAAGGATGATGAGGGAAGAGTTGGAACCACTACGAGAACGTGTTGAGAGAGTGGAGGAAGGCCAACAACCGCCCAACAGAGGAAGACGAAGACAGCCAAGGGAGGAGACAGAAGATGAGATGGAGAATGATTTTGAAGAGGAGGACTATAGGGGAGGAGGACGAAACGAGAGAAGGTTCGAAAGAAGACAAGGAGGAAGGGACAGAGAAGACGGAGGAATTGGTGGCATCAAGCAGAAGATTCCAACATTCCAAGGGAAAAGTGACCCGGACGCCTACTTTGAATGGGAGACCAAAGCCCAGTTTGTGTTCAACTGCTACAACTACACCGAACGCAAGAAGGTAATACTTGCTGCCGCTGAATTCACTGATTATGCTATTGTTTGGTGGGATCAGCTGGTGACGAGTAGGCAACGGGATGGAGAGGAGCCGATAGAGACTTGGGATGAGATGAAGGCCATCATGAGGAAGAGATTCGTGCCTCGCCACTATTACAGAGAGCTCTACCAGAAGCTTCAGCGCCTACGGCAAGGCACTCGCAGTGTTGAGGAGTACTACCGGGAAATGGAGGTTGCCATGATCCGAGCAAACATCGAGGAAGATCGCGAGTCTACCATGGCCAGATTTATCAACGGGCTGAACCCTGACATAGCGGACAAGGTGGAGTTGCAGCATTATGTCGAGATGGAGGATTTGGTTCACTTGGCCGTCAAGATTGAGAAGCAACTCAAGACGAGGGGTAGCATGCGGGGAAACCGATTCTCAGACCAACCTGCATGGAAGAAGACCTTCAACCGAGACGAGAAGAGCAGTTTCAAACCACGAGGGGACGTAGCCAAGCCAAGCACTTCCACGGCCCCAACCACATCTAGTCCTGGTCCCAGTGCTCAAAAGAAACCGGAGACGTCATTTCAGCGAAATCGTGATATCAAGTGCTTCAAGTGCCAGGGAGTTGGTCACTTCGCAAATCAATGCCCGAATAAGAGGAGCATGACGATTCTTCCGACCGGAGAGATGGTTACCGACGATGAAGAGGAAGATCAAGAGTGTACCGGCGAAGAGTCAGACGAGGAAATTGAGGCACCAGCAGAGCTCGTGTTGGTCTCTCGACGAACTATGAACGCACAGGTCGTACGAGATGATGAGGAGCAGCGTGAAAACATCTTTCACACCAGATGCCATATTGGTGAGAAGGTGTTCAGCGTTATCGTCGATGGAGGGAGTTGTACGAACATAGCCAGCGTTGCTGTAGTGAAGAAGCTTGGACTTCCCACGACAAACCACCCTCGTCCTTACAAGCTTCAGTGGTTTAATGATGGTGAAGAGGTACGTGTCTACAAACAAGTCCTTATCAGTTTCCGGATTGGCAGCTATGAGGACTCGGTGCTCTGTGACGTGGCACCGATGGACGCGGGGCATATACTTTTGGGGCGGCCGTGGCAATTCGATCGGAGGGTGACTCATGACGGCTACACCAACAAGTACTCCCTCCGGCACAAGAATCGTACCATCACCCTCGCCCCCCTGACTCCAAAGCAAGTTCATGAAGATCAAGTAAGGATGCAACAAGAGAGGGAAAGGTTTAGGGCCCTAGAGAAGGGAAAAGAACCAAGGGATGAGGTAAAAACAGAGAGAAAAAAAGAGAGAGTCCCAGAGAGAAAACCCGAGAGAGAAGTGGGGAGTGAAAGAAAGGATGGGGTCATGAAAAACAAAATCGGTGAGAGAAAACAAAACAACTTCTTTGCGGGAAAGAGTGATGTGAGGAAAGCCTTCTTTGCCAAACAGCCGATGATTTTACTTGTGTACAAGGAGGCTGCCTTATTCACTAACCAACATGGCGAGGTTCTACCTACTGCCATTGTTTCTCTTTTGCAGGAGTTCAAGGACGTTGTTGTTCGAGACATGCCAACAGGACTACCACCGATTCGGGGGATTGAGCACCAGATTGACCTTGTACCCGGGGCCTCGCTTCCAAACAGACCGGCCTACCGAACCAACCCTGAGGAAACGAAGGAGTTGCAACGGCAAGTCGAGGAGCTTTTGTCAAAGGGGTACATTAGAGAGAGCATGAGCCCTTGCGCCGTACCAGTTCTATTGGTTCCAAAGAAGGATGGCTCTCAGAGGATGTGTGTGGATTGCCGAGCCATCAACAACATCACGGTCAGGTATCGATTTCCCATTCCTAGATTGGATGATATGCTAGATGAATTACATGGTGTGTGTGTTTTCTCTAAAATTGATTTAAAGAGTGGGTACCACCAGATTAGAATGAAAGAGGGGGATGAATGGAAAACCGCTTTTAAAACTAAACTTGGGTTGTATGAATGGTTAGTGATGCCTTTTGGTTTGACTAATGCACCTAGCACATTTATGCGACTTATGAATCATGTTTTGCGTTCATTCATTGGTAAATTTGTGGTGGTATACTTTGATGATATTTTGATTTATAGCAAGACCTTGGATGATCATGTCTTACACTTGCGTGAGGTTTTTATTGTACTCAAACGTGAACAGTTATTTGCTAACCTTGACAAGTGCACCTTTTGCACCGATCACGTTGTTTTCTTGGGTTTTGTTGTAAGTTCAAAAGGAGTGCAGGTAGATGAGGAAAAAGTGAAGGCTATTCAGGAGTGGCCGACACCGACAAATGCAGCTCAAGTACGGAGTTTTCATGGCTTAGCGAGCTTCTATAGGCGCTTTGTCAGAGATTTTAGCACGATCGCTGCCCCGCTCACGGAGGTGAAGAAGAAACATGTGGCGTTCGCATGGGGGCAAGCACAAGAGGAGGCGTTCACCGCAATCAAAGAGAAATTAGTCAACCCTCCTTGTCTCGCATTACTTAACTTCGATAAACCATTCGAGGTGGATTGTGATGCGTCCGGCGTGGGAATCGGAGCAGTTCTCATGCAAGACCGACGGCCGATTGCGTATTTCAGCGAAAAACTGAGTGGGGCCACCCTTAACTACCCCACTTACGACAAGGAGATGTACGCATTGATTCGAGCTTTAGAGACTTGGCAGCACTATCTTTTGCCAAGAGTGTTCGTGGTCCACACCGACCATGAGTCACTCAAGTACTTAAAGGGACAACAAAAGCTCAACAAACGACATGCGCAATGGATGGAGTTCATCGAGCCGTTTCCATATGTCATCAAGTACAAACAAGGTAAGGAGAATGTGGTAGCCGATGCCCTTTCTCGGAGGTACGTTTTACTTGCCACTTTAGATACTAAACTGCTTGGTTTTGAACATATCAAAGAGTTGTACCCAGAAGACCGAGAGTTTAGTGAGATATCTGCGAAGTGTGAAAAGATAGCATCGGGAGATTACTTTAGGCATGATGGATTTTTGTTCAGATTGGGTAGACTTTGTGTGCCTAGTTGTTCTCTTCGGGAGTTGCTAGTTAGGGAAGCTCATGGTGGGGGCCTGATGGGACATTTTGGGATAGCTAAAACTCTAGGAGTGATCCAAGAGCACTTTTATTGGCCTCGCATGAAGCGTGATGTAGAGAGGATTTGTGGTAATTGTGTCACCTGTAGGAAAGCTAAGTCGAAAGTTCAATCACACGGTATGTATACACCTTTGCCTATTCCTAGCTCACCTTGGGTAGATATATCTATGGATTTTGTGTTAGGCTTGCCTAGGGCTAAGCGAGGTCGTGATTCTGTTTTTGTAGTGGTTGATAGGTTTTCAAAGATGGCACATTTTATCCTATGTCACAAAACCGATGATGCTTCTAATGTTGCTGATCTATTCTTTCGAGAGATTGTTAGGTTGCATGGCATGCCTAGGACGATTGTCTCGGATAGGGATACCAAGTTCTTAAGTTACTTTTGGAAGACCTTATGGGCTAAGTAGGGTACTAGGTTGTTGTTTTCGACTACTTGTCACCCCCAAACTGATGGTCAGACCGAAGTAGTTAATAGGACCTTGTCGACTTTGTTGAGGGCAATAATTAAGAAGAATATCAAAACTTGGGAAGATTGTTTACCACATGTTGAGTTTGCTTATAACCGCGCTATTCATTCATCTACTAAGTTCTCACCCTTTGAGATTGTCTATGGTTTTAACCCACTAACGCCGTTGGATTTATCTCCTATTCCTATGTCTGAGCATGTGAATTTAGATGGTGAACAGAAAGCAAAGCTTGTTAAGCAGAGTCACGAGAGGGCACGACTCAACATTGAGCGAAGAACGAAGCAGTATGCGCAGCAAGCCAACAAGGGCCGCAAGAGAGTGATTTTCGAACCTGGTGATTGGGTCTGGTTACATATGCGCAAGGAGCGTTTTCCAGAGCAACGCAAGTCCAAACTACAGCCGCGTGGCGATGGACCTTTTCAAGTTATTCCCAGGATCAACGATAATGCCTACAAATTGGATCTTCCAGGTGAGTATAATGTTAGTGCTACATTCAATGTGACTGACTTGTCTCCTTTTGATGCAGATCATGATTTGAGGGCAAATCCTTTTCAAGACGAGGGGAATGATGAGGACATGCCCCAAAAGGAGCCGCAAGCAAATTACCAAGTGCCGGAAGGACCCGTGACGAGAGCTCGAGCGAGGAGATTCAAGGAGGAGCTTAACAATCTGATCATCAAGCTCCAAGATGAGGAAGGGGACGAGCTCGCAAAGGAGAAAATTCAAGGAAGCCAAGAAACACCAATGAAGAACGTTATTTGGGCTGAATTGAATTAGTCGGACTATTACTATTTTTCTATTTTCAGTTTATGATATTTGGGCCAAGACATGTTATTTAAAAGCCCGTATGGTTTGTATTGGGCTGGTCCTTTGTTTTTATGTTATTATTGCTTAAATAAGGCTAAATGGGCTGACTAGGTTATGGGGCCCATGGAGCTACGAATTTGACCTATGTAAACTCTATAAATTAAGCCTTAGGCTGAATGGAAAAACACACAATTTGAATTTCGAGTTAAACACTTCCTGTGAGGATTTCATTCTCTCTTTGGTTCGTTTAGAACTATTCGAGTCTCTTACAAAGCGGTGCGTGTAGGAGTTCGAGCCCGACTCATCAGACGGCCATTCACATCCGTCCGTGGCGTCATTCGATCCACCATCGTTCCTAAATTGTAGACGATCCGTCGCTGTGCTATTGGGGTATCGGGTCTCGGAGCTTAGTCGGCCGAGGTTCGTATCAAAACCAGGGAGAGTTCTGCGCTCTGGTACCAAATGACGCGGTGCTCGCTGCGAGGAACACGATTTCCAACGAAAGGATCGTTTTCTCCACAAGTTTGGTGACTCCGCGACCCAACGCCTATAGAGACACAAACCTTGGAATAATGAAGACGCAACAGACAATGGTGAAAGATCGTTTGATAAGTCGGGGATTGAATGACGCCACGATCAGATGCGAAAGACCTATTGATAAGTCAATTTGAACGCCACAAGACTCGTCTTGATAAGTTCGATAAAAGTTCATATAGAACTCAAGAGAAGACTCTCATTTTTTTTTTATCAAAACCTGGATCCTTTCTCATTAAAATGAAGATGAATTTATAGGCCTGAAACAACCCTTCATGCTAGGAAAATCAAAAGCCTCATTCGAATCCATAAACACAATGAAAAACGAAATTATAACCCCCTTAGTAATCAGACCACATAATGACAACTCTTAAACTCAATAAATACAACATTTTGAATTCAGCCTACTAATAAAACGAAAATAAACAATTACCATTTGTTTCAACCAACTAAAAGATACCGATTTAAGGTGAAACTTCATAAGAATCCCAAAACTCATGCCCATTTATAATCTGATGTAGAATAAAACGTTTTTTGCTTCTTAACCATCTCTTCAATTGCTTGGATGATGAATTAACTATTTTGCTTCTGGAAGCGTAGATCAGCCAATGCCAAGATTTATACTTTTTCCATTCGTCTTGGCTTAAACCATGAAAGTCTTCATTGAAGTCTTGAAGTCTTGTATTTGGAATTGGCTCGTTGACATGTCTTGGTGTAGATGCTGCCCTTATCATATCATACTCTCTCTCTTGGAAAAGATTTGTCCTCAAATCTTGCATGTTGTTTGCAGCGATTGGGGATATCTTGAACTCCTTTGATTGAGAGGAAATTACTTCATCCTCCAGGCTCTTGTTCTCTTCAAAATCATTACCTTCAGAGTCTGGAACTTCTAAGTTTACTTTAATAGGCTCTTCGTTCAGCGTAGTCACATAATCCTTCTCCGTGGGCATTTTCATTTCTTTAACAACTTCAACACGCTGAACAAGTTCTTCCTTGTCTTCTTGTTCAGTCGGTTGTTCCAACATGGCGTAGATGTTTTCCATTAAAAAAATCCACTCTTGACCTCCTTTTCTTTTCTATCAGACTTCTTGGTTGTAATTTTTCTTCAACTTGATCTAATCTCTTCACAAGCTTTCTCGTTTCTTTTGAAACCATATCCTTCATTTCACTCAAAACCTTATCAAAATCCATTTTCTTTTAAAAAAACTATTAACAATCACTCATAAAAACCTGGGAGAGTTCTGCGCTCTGGTACCAAATGACGCGGTGCTCGCTGCGAGGAACACGATTTCCAACGAAAGGATCGTTTTCTCCACAAGTTTGGTGACTCCGCGACCCAACGCCTATTGAGACGCAAACCTTGGAATAATGCAGACGCCTCAGACAATGGTGAAAGATCGTTTGATAAGTCGTGGATTGAATGACGCCACGATCGGATGCGAAAGACCTATTGATAAGTCAATTTGAACGCCACAAGACTCGTCTTGATAAGTTCGATAAAAGTTCATATAGAACTCAAGAGAAGACTCTCATTTTTTTTTAATCAAAACCTGGATCCTTTCTCATTAAAATGAAGATGAATTTATAGGCATGAAACAACCCTTCATGCTAGGAAAACGAAAAGCCTCATTTGAATCCATAAACACAATGAAAAATGAAATTATAACCCCCATAGTAATCAGACCACATAATGACACCTCTTAAACCCAATAAATACAACATTTTGAATTCAGCCTACTAATAAAACGAAAATAAACAATTACCATTTGTTTCAGCCAACTAAAAGATACCGATTTAAGGTGAAACTTCATAAGAATCCCAAAACTCATGCCCATTTATAATCTGATGTAGAATAAAACGTTTTTGGCTTCTTAACCATCTCTTCAATTGCTTGGATGATGAATTAACCAATTTGCTTCTGGAAGCGTAGTGATCCATGCCAAGATTTATACTTTTTCCATTCGTCTTGGGACAAACCATGAAAGTCTTCATTGAAGTCTTGTATTTGGAATTGGCTCGTTGACATGTCTTGGTGTAGACGCTGCCCTTATCATATCATACTCTCTCTCTTGGAAACGATTTGTCCTCAAATCTTGCATGTTGTTTGCAGCGATTGGGGATATCTTGAACTCCTTTGATTGAGAAGAAATTATTTCGTCCTCCAGGCTCTTGTTCTCTTCAAAATCATTAACTTCAGAGTCTGGAACTTCCTAAGTTTACTTTAATAGGCTCTTCGTTCAGCGTAGTCACATAATCCTTCTCCGTGGGCTTTTTCATTTCTTTAACAACTTCAACACGCTGAACAAGTTCTTCCTTGTCTTCTTGTTCAGTCGGTTGTTCCAACATGGCGTAGATGTTTTCCATTAAAAAAATCCACTCTAACTTCCTTTTCTTTTGAATCAGACTTCTTGGTTGTAATTTTTCTTCAACTTGATCTAATCTCTTCACAAGCTTTCTTGTTTCTTTTGAAACCATATCCTTCATTTCACTCAAAACCTTATCAAAATCCATTTTCTTTTAATAAAACTATTAACAATCACTCATAAGAACCTGGGAGAGTTCTGCGCTCTGGTACCAAATGACGCGGTGCTCGCTGCGAGGAACACGATTTCCAACGAAAGGATCGTTTTCTCCACAAGTTTGGTGACTCCGCGACCCAACGCCTATAGAGACACAAACCTTGGAATAATGAAGACGCAACAGACAATGGTGAAAGATCGTTTGATAAGTCGGGGATTGAATGACGCCACGATCAGATGCGAAAGACCTATTGATAAGTCAATTTGAACGCCACAAGACTCGTCTTGATAAGTTCGATAAAAGTTCATATAGAACTCAAGAGAAGACTCTCATTTTTTTTTTATCAAAACCTGGATCCTTTCTCATTAAAATGAAGATGAATTTATAGGCCTGAAACAACCCTTCATGCTAGGAAAACCAAAAGCCTCATTCGAATCCATAAACACAATGAAAAACGAAATTATAACCCCTTTAGTAATCAGACCACATATTGACAACTCTTAAACTCAATAAATACAACATTTTGAATTCAGCCTACTAATAAAACGAAAATAAACAATTACCATTTGTTTCAACCAACTAAAAGATACCGATTTAACGTGAAACTTCATAAGAATCCCAAAACTCATGCCCATTTATAATCTGATGTAGTATAAAACGTTTTTGGCTTCTTAACCATCTCTTCAATTGCTTGGATGATGAATTAACCAATTTGCTTCTGGAAGCGTAGTGATCCATGACAAGATTTATACTTTTTCCATTCGTCTTGGGACAAACCATGAAAGTCTTCATTGAAGTCTTGAAGTCTTGTATTTGGAATTGGCTCGTTGACATGTCTTGGTGTAGACGCTGCCCTTATCATATCATACTCTCTCTCTTGGAAACGATTTGTCCTCAAATCTTGCATGTTGTTTGCAGCGATTGGGGATATCTTGAACTCCTTTGATTGAGAAGAAATTATTTCGTCCTCCAGGCTCTTGTTCTCTTCAAAATCATTAACTTCAGAGTCTGGAACTTCCTAAGTTTACTTTAATAGGCTCTTCGTTCAGCGTAGTCACATAATCCTTCTCCGTGGGCTTTTTCATTTCTTTAACAACTTCAACACGCTGAACAAGTTCTTCCTTGTCTTCTTGTTCAGTCGGTTGGTCCAACATGGCGTAGATGTTTTCCATTAAAAAAATCCACTCTAACTTCCTTTTCTTTTGAATCAGACTTCTTGGTTGTAATTTTTCTTCAACTTGATCTAATCTCTTCACAAGCTTTCTTGTTTCTTTTGAAACCATATCCTTCATTTCACTCAAAACCTTATCAAAATCCATTTTCTTTTAATAAAACTATTAACAATCACTCATAAAAACCTGGGAGAGTTCTGCGCTCTGGTACCAAATGACGCGGTGCTCGCTGCGAGGAACACGATTTCCAACGAAAGGATCGTTTTCTCCACAAGTTTGGTGACTCCGCGACCCAACGCCTATAGAGACACAAACCTTGGAATAATGAAGACGCAACAGACAATGGTGAAAGATCGTTTGATAAGTCGGGGATTGAATGACGCCACGATCAGATGCGAAAGACCTATTGATAAGTCAATTTGAACGCCACAAGACTCGTCTTGATAAGTTCGATAAAAGTTCATATAGAACTCAAGAGAAGACACTGATTTTTTTTTTATCAAAACCTGGATCCTTTCTCATTAAAATGAAGATGAATTTATAGGCCTGAAACAACCCTTCATGCTAGGAAAACGAAAAGCCTCATTCGAATCCATAAACACAATGAAAAACGAAATTATAACCTCCTTAGTAATCAGACCACATATTGACAACTCTTAAACTCAATAAATACAACATTTTGAATTCAGCCTACTAATAAAACGAAAATAAACAATTACCATTTGTTTCAACCAACTAAAAGATACCGATTTAAGGTGAAAATTCATAAGAATCCCAAAACTCATGCCCATTTATAATCTGATGTAGAATAAAACGTTTTTTGCTTCTTAACCATCTCTTCAATTGCTTGGATGATGAATTAACTGCTTCTGGAAGCGTAGATCAGCCAATGCCAAGATTTATATTTTTTCCATTCGTCTTGGCTTAAACCATGAAAGTCTTCATTGAAGTCTTGAAGTCTTGTATTTGGAATTGGCTTGTTGACATGTCTTGGTGTAGATGCTGCCCTTGTCATATCATACTCTCTCTCTTGGAAAAGATTTGTCCTCAAATCTTGCATGTTGTTTGCAGCGATTGGGGATATCTTGAACTCCTTTGATTGAGAGGAAATTACTTCATCCTCCAGGCTCTTGTTCTCTTCAAAATCATTACCTTCAGAGTCTGGAACTTCTAAGTTTACTTTAATAGGCTCTTCGTTCAGCGTAGTCACATAATCCTTCTCCGTGGGCTTTTTCATTTCTTTAACAACTTCAACACGCTGAACAAGTTCTTCCTTGTCTTCTTGTTCAGTCGGTTGTTCCAACATGGCGTAGATGGTTTCCATAAAAAAATCCACTCTGACCTCCTTTTCTTTTCTATCAGACTTCTTGGTTGTAATTTTTCTTCAACTTGATCTAATCTCTTCACAAGCTTTCTCGTTTCTTTTGAAACCATATCCTTCATTTAACTCAAAACCTTATCAAAATCCATTTTCTTTTAATAAAACTATTAACAATCACTCATAAAAACCTGGGAGAGTTCTGCGCTCTGGTACCAAATGACGCGGTGCTCGCTGCGAGGAACACGATTTCCAACGAAAGGATCGTTTTCTCCACAAGTTTGGTGACTCCGCGACCCAACGCCTATTGAAACGCAAACCTTGGAATAATGCAGACGCCTCAGACAATGGTGAAAGATCGTTTGATAAGTCGGGGATTGAATGACGCCACGATCAGATGCGAAAGACCTATTGATAAGTCAATTTGAACGCCACAAGACTCGTCTTGATAAGTTCGATAAAAGTTCATATAGAACTCAAGAGAAGACTCTCATTTTTTTTTTATCAAAACCTGGATCCTTTCTCATTAAAATGAAGATGAATTTATAGGCATGAAACAACCCTTCATGCTAGGAAAACGAAAAGCCTCATTTGAATCCATAAACACAATGAAAAACGAAATTATAACCCCCATAGTAATCAGACCACATAATGACACCTCTTAAACCCAATAAATACAACACTTTGAATTCAGCCTACTAATAAAACGAAAATAAACAATTACCATTTGTTTCAGCCAACTAAAAGATACCGATTTAAGGTGAAACTTCATAAGAATCCCAAAACTCATGCCCATTTATAATCTGATGTAGAATAAAACGTTTTTGGCTTCTTAACCATTTCTTCAATTGCTTGGATGATTGCTGTACAAAACCGAACCGAAAATCGGATAAAACCGATATCCAAACCGAACCAAAACCGAAATTTGGAGCCACGTCAACTAACCGAAATTCGGATTCGGATAACCGATCCGGTTTACAAAACTGGACCGTATATCGGATTTGATTTTGAGAAAATCTGGATATCGGTTATTTAACAGATTTTTTAATTAAAAATAAATATATATTTAAAAAAATACTTCACCTAATTTTGAGAGAGACCTAGCGTTTTTATTTTTTAGAATACATGGATGAAGTGGAAGCACTAAATGATTCTAAGCAAGTTGTTTCGGGTAAGATAATTAATATTTTGATATTTTATTTGACATATTCATTTGTTGTTTGTTTATTAAAACAAATTTATTTTAAATTTATGTCATTATTATTAATAGATGATGGTCAAGCTGTCATAGAAGAACAAACTTCTCATATATTAACTTCTACTGCTACTACAACTTGATTATGTGATCTATAAAGGTAACGTACAAATTCAATTGTTGTATGGTTTATTATGATCATTAGGTTTGTAATTTTAATTTTATCTTATGATATTTACATGTGCAGGTAGTTGGAGACGAGTGTCCTTTTGAATTTTATTTTTTTTTTACTCAGTTTTATATTATGTATTGTAATTTTGGAGCTTTATAAGAGTCGTTTGTACTCGTTTTTTGAATTTTTACAAACTGGATTTGGATTTTAGAAACTAGATATCCATTTTATTAAACTGGATATTAAACTGGATCTGAAATTACAAATTGGATAACCGAATTTTAAAAATTGGATACTGGATTGGATACTAGATTTAAGAAACCAGATAACCGAATATTCGGATAACCGAATTTCGGTTTTACACTAAATTGGACCGGATACTGGACCGAATTTTTAAAAACCAAAAATTCGGATTCGGATACTAAAAATGTCAAAAACCGAACCGAACCGATCCAGTTTCACCCCTAGAATTAACCAATTTGCTTCTGGAAGCGTAGATCAGCCCATGCCAAGATTTATACTTTTTCCATTCGTCTTGGGTTAAACCATGAAAGTCTTCATTGAAGTCTTGTATTTGGAATTGGCTCGTTGACATGTCTTGGTGTAGACGCTGCCCTTATCATATCATACTCTCTCTCTTGGAAACGATTTGTCCTCAAATCTTGCATGTTGTTTGCAGCGATTGGGGATATCTTGAACTCCTTTGATTGAGAAGAAATTATTTCGTCCTCCAGGCTCTTGTTCTCTTCAAAATCATTAACTTCAGAGTCTGGAACTTCCTAAGTTTACTTTAATAGGCTCTTCGTTCAGCGTAGTCACATAATCCTTCTCTGTGGGCTTTTTCATTTCTTTAACAACTTCAACACGCTGAACAAGTTCTTCCTTGTCTTCTTGTTCAGTCGGTTGTTCCAACATGGAGTAGATGGTTTCCATAAAAAAATCCACTCTGACCTCCTTTTCTTTTCTATCAGACTTCTTGGTTGTAATTTTTCTTCAACTTGATCTAATCTCTTCACAAGCTTTCTCGTTTCTTTTGAAACCATATCCTTCATTTAACTCAAAACCTTATCCAAATCCATTTTCTTTTAATAAAACTATTAACAATCACTCATAAAAACCTGGGAGAGTTCTGCGCTCTGGTACCAAATGACGCGGTGCTCGCTGCGAGGAACACGATTTCCAACGAAAGGATCGTTTTCTCCACAAGTTTGGTGACTCCGCGACCCAACGCCTATAGAGACGCAAACCTTGGAATAATGAAGACGCCTCAGACAATGGTGAAAGATCGTTTGATAAGTCGTGGATTGAATGACGCCACGATCGGATGCGAAAGACCCATTGATAAGTCAATTTGAACGCCACAAGACTCGTCTTGATAAGTTCGATAAAAGTTCATATAGAACTCAAGAGAAGACTCTCATTTTTTTTAATCAAAACCTGGATCCTTTCTCGTTAAAATGAAGATGAATTTATAGGCATGAAACAACCCTTCATGCTAGGAAAACGAAAAGCCTCATTTGAATCCATAAACACAATGAAAAACGAAATTATAACCCCCATAGTAATCAGACCACATAATGACACCTCTTAAACCCAATAAATACAACATTTTGAATTCAGCCTACTAATAAAACAAAAATAAACAATTACCATTTGTTTCAGCCAACTAAAAGATACCGATTTAAGGTGAAACTTCATAAGAATCCCAAAACTCATGCCCATTTATAATCTGATGTAGAATAAAACGTTTTTGGCTTCTTAACCATTTCTTCAATTGCTTGGATGATGAATTAACCATTTTGCTTCTGGAAGCGTAGATCAGCCCATGCCAAGATTTATACTTTTTCCATTCGTCTTGGGTTAAACCATGAAAGTCTTCATTGAAGTCTTGTATTTGGAATTGGCTCGTTGACATGTCTTGGTGTAGACGCTGCCCTTATCATATCATACTCTCTCTCTTGGAAACGATTTGTCCTCAAATCTTGCATGTTGTTTGCAGCGATTGGGGATATCTTGAACTCCTTTGATTGAGAAGAAATTATTTCGTCCTCCAGGCTCTTGTTCTCTTCAAAATCATTAACTTCAGAGTCTGGAACTTCCTAAGTTTACTTTAATAGGCTCTTCGTTCAGCGTAGTCACATAATCCTTCTCCGTGGGCTTTTTCATTTCTTTAACAACTTCAACACGCTGAACAAGTTCTTCCTTGTCTTCTTGTTCAGTCGGTTGTTCCAACATGGCGTAGATGGTTTCCATAAAAAAATCCACTCTGACCTCCTTTTCTTTTCTATCAGACTTCTTGGTTGTAATTTTTCTTCAACTTGATCTAATCTCTTCACAAGCTTTCTCGTTTCTTTTGAAACCATATCCTTCATTTAACTCAAAACCTTATCAAAATCCATTTTCTTTTAATAAAACTATTAACAATCACTCATAAAAACCTGGGAGAGTTCTGCGCTCTGGTACCAAATGACGCGGTGCTCGCTGCGAGGAACACGATTTCCAACGAAAGGATCGTTTTCTCCACAAGTTTGGTGACTCCGCTACCCAACGCCTATTGAGACGCAAACCTTGGAATAATGCAGACGCCTCAGACAATGGTGAAAGATCGTTTGATAAGTCGGGGATTGAATGACGCCACGATCAGATGCGAAAGACCTATTGATAAGTCAATTTGAACGCAACAAGACTCGTCTTGATAAGTTCGATAAAAGTTCATATAGAACTCAAGAGAAGACTCACATTTTTTTTTTATCAAAACCTGGATCCTTTCTCATTAAAATGAAGATGAATTTATAGGCCTGAAACAACCCTTCATGCTAGGAAAACCAAAAGCCTCATTCGAATCCATAAACACAATAAAAAACGAAATTATAACCCCCTTAGTAATCAGACCACATATTGACAACTCTTAAACTCAATAAATACAACATTTTGAATTCAGCCTACTAATAAAACGAAAATAAACAATTACCATTTGTTTCAACCAACTAAAAGATACCGATTTAAGGTGAAACTTCATAAGAATCCCAAAACTCATGCCCATTTATAATCTGATGTAGAATAAAACGTTTTTTTGCTTGTTAACCATCTCTTCAATTGCTTGGATGATGAATTAACTGCTTCTGGAAGCGTAGATCAGCCAATGCCAAGATTTATACTTTTTCCATTCGTCTTGGCTTAAACCATGAAAGTCTTCATTGAAGTCTTGAAGTCTTGTATTTGGAATTGACATGTCTTGGTGTAGATGCTGCCCTTATCATATCATACTCTCTCTCTTGGAAAAGATTTGTCCTCAAATCTTGCATGTTGTTTGCAGCGATTGGGGATATCTTGAACTCCTTTGATTGAGAGGAAATTACTTCATCCTCCAGGCTCTTGTTCTCTTCAAAATCATTACCTTCAGAGTCTGGAACTTCTAAGTTTACTTTAATAGGCTCTTCGTTCAGCGTAGTCACAAAATCCTTCTCCGTGGGCTTGTTCATTTCTTTAACAACTTCAACACGCTGAACAAGTTCTTCCTTGTCTTCTTGTTCAGTCGGTTGTTCCAACATGGCGTAGATGTTTTCCATAAAAAAATCCACTCTGACCTCCTTTTCTTTTCTACCAGACTTCTTGGTTGTAATTTTTATTCAACTTGATCTAATCTCTTCAAAAGCTTTCTCGTTTCTTTTGAAACCATATCCTTCATTTCACTCAAAACCTTATCAAAATCCATTTTCTTTTAATAAAACTATTAACAATCACTCATAAAAACCTGGGAGAGTTCTGCGCTCTGGTACCAAATGACGCGGTGCTCGCTGCGAGGAACACGATTTCCAACGAAAGGATCGTTTTCTCCACAAGTTTGGTGACTCCGCGACCCAACGCCTATTGAGACGCAAACCTTGGAATAATGAAGACGCCTCAGACAATGGTGAAAGATCGTTTGATAAGTCGTGGATTGAATGACGCCACGATCGGATGCGAAAGACCTATTGATAAGTCAATTTGAACGCCACAAGACTCGTCTTGATAAGTTCGATAAAAGTTCATATAGAACTCAAGAGAAGACTCTCATTTTTTTGTAATCAAAACCTGGATCCTTTCTCATTAAAATGAAGATGAATTTATAGGCATGAAACAACCCTTCATGCTAGGAAAACGAAAAGCCTCATTTGAATCCATAAACACAATGATAAACGAAATTATAACCCCCATAGTAATCAGACCACATAATGACACCTCTTAAACCCAAAAAATACAACATTTTGAATTCAGCCTACTAATAAAACGAAAATAAACAATTACCATTTGTTTCAGCCAACTAAAAGATACCGATTTAAGGTGAAACTTCGTAAGAATCCCAAAACTCATGCCCATTTATAGTCTGATGTAGAATAAAACGTTTTTGGCTTCTTAACCATCTCTTCAATTGCTTGGATGATGAATTAACCAATTTGCTTCTGGAAGCGTAGATCAGCCCATGCCAAGATTTATACTTTTTCCATTCGTCTTGGGACAAATCATGAAAGTCTTCATTGAAGTCTTGAAGTCTTTTATTTGGAATTGGCTCGTTGACATGTCTTGGTGTAGACGCTGCCCTTATCATATCATACTCTCTCTCTTGGAAACGATTTGTCCTCAAATCTTGCATGTTGTTTGCAGCGATTGGGGATATCTTGAACTCCTTTGATTGAGAAGAAATTATTTCGTCCTCCAGGCTCTTGTTCTCTTCAAAATCATTAACTTCAGAGTCTGGAACTTCCTAAGTTTACTTTAATAGGCTCTTCGTTCAGCGTAGTCACATAATCCTTCTCCGTGGGCTTTTTCATTTCTTTAACAACTTCAACACGCTGAACAAGTTCTTCCTTGTCTTCTTGTTCAGTCGGTTGTTCCAACATGGCGTAGATGTTTTCCATTAAAAAAATCCACTCTAACTTCCTTTTCTTTTGAATCAGACTTCTTGGTTGTAATTTTTCTTCAACTTGATCTAATCTCTTCACAAGCTTTCTTGTTTCTTTTGAAACCATATCCTTCATTTCACTCAAAACCTTATCAAAATCCATTTTCTTTTAATAAAACTATTAACAATCACTCATAAAAACCTGGGAGAGTTCTGCGCTCTGGTACCAAATGACGCGGTGCTCGCTGCGAGGAACACGATTTCCAACGAAAGGATCGTTTTCTCCACAAGTTTGGTGACTCCGCGACCCAACGCCTATAGAGACACAAACCTTGGAATAATGAAGACGCAACAGACAATGGTGAAAGATCGTTTGATAAGTCGGGGATTGAATGACGCCACGATCAGATGCGAAAGACCTATTGATAAGTCAATTTGAACGCCACAAGACTCGTCTTGATAAGTTCGATAAAAGTTCATATAGAACTCAAGAGAAGACTCTCATTTTTTTTTATCAAAACCTGGATCCTTTCTCATTAAAATGAAGATGAATTTATAGGCCTGAAACAATCCTTCATGCTAGGAAAACCAAAAGCCTCATTCGAATCCATAAACACAATGAAAAACGAAATTATAACCCCCTTAGTAATCAGACCACATATTGACAGCTCTTAAACTCAATAAATACAACATTTTGAATTCAGCCTACTAATAAAACGAAAATAAACAATTACCATTTGTTTCGACCAACTAAAAGATACCGATTTAAGGTGAAACTTCATAAGAATCCCAAAACTCATGCCCATTTATAATCTGATGTAGAATAAAACGTTTTTTGCTTCTTAACCATCTCTTCAATTGCTTGGATGATGAATTAACTGCTTCTGGAAGCGTAGATCAGCCAATGCCAAGATTTATACTTTTTCCATTCGTCTTGGCTTAAACCATGAAAGTCTTCATTGAAGTCTTGTATTTGGAATTGGCTCGTTGACATGTCTTGGTGTAGACGCTGCCCTTATCATATCATACTCTCTCTCTTGGAAATGATTTGTCCTCAAATCTTGCATGTTGTTTGCAGCGATTGGGGATATCTTGAACTCCTTTGATTGAGAAGAAATTATTTCGTCCTCCAGGCTCTTGTTCTCTTCAAAATCATTAACTTCAGAGTCTGGAACTTCCTAAGTTTACTTTAATAGGCTCTTCGTTCAGCGTAGTCACATAATCCTTCTCCGTGGGCTTTTTCATTTATTTAAATCACCAACTCCCTGGCACTTGAAGCACTTGATATCACGATTTTGCTGAAATGTCATCTCCGGTTTCTTTTGAGTAAAAGCAAAATAATATGCGGAATGAATAATTCTCATTAACAAATAAAGGGGTATTTATACACATACAATCAGGAAAACCGAATCAGACTCTAACTAACCAGGGAACAATAAAGCCCATCTAACAATCAGCCTATTGGGCTATTTAATGATAATACACGTTAATAAGCAAGAGAGGAACGAAATTACACAATTAAACAATGTACATTACGCGATTTAACACTCCCCCTCAAGTTGGTGCAAAGATATCTATCATGCCCAACTTGCTTATAAAGTCTTCAAACTTCAGCTTGTAGAGCCCTTTGGTGAGAACATCTGCTAGTTGTTCTGATGTTGGGACGAATGGCATGCAGATTTCTCCCCTTTCTAGCTTCTCTTTGATGAAGTGACGATCTATCTCCACATGCTTGGTCCTATCGTGTTGAACCGGATTGTTGGCAATGCTGATGGCAGACTTATTATCACAGAATAGCTTCATAGGAGTTGTGAACTTAATTTATAGCTCATTCAAGATGCCTCTGATCCAGAGGATTTCACAAATACCTTGAGCCATAGCTCGGAACTCAGCCTCTGCACTACTCTGAGACACAACAGCCTGTTTCTTACTCCTCCATGTTACAAGATTACCCCACACAAAGGTACAATATGCTGAGGTTGATCGCCGGTCATCTAAGTACCCGGCATAATCAACATCTGTGAATACTTCAATCTGCCTCCCCTCACTCTTTTTGAAGAAAACTCCTTTTCCCGGGCTTCCTTTGAGGTAGTGAAGAATGCGATACACTGCCTCTAGATGATCATTGGAGGGGCTGTGCATATGCTGACTTACAAGACTCACTGAGTAGGCAATGTCAGGCCGAGTGTGAGCTAAGTAAATGAGCTTTCCAACCAACCTTTGGTACCTTGCTTTATCTGCCGGATCCTCACCATATGACTTTGAGAGTTTATGGTTTGGATAAATTGGAGTAGAGGCAGGTTTGCAGCCGAGTAGACCTGTCTCCTTGAGTAGATCAAGCACGTACTTTCTTTGTGAGATTGCGATCCCCTTTGATGATCTGGCAACTTCCATACCTAGGAAGTATTTAAGGCTTCCTAGATCTTTCACCTCAAATTGCTGAGCTAGGAACCTTGTCAACTTGCTGAGTTCAGCCTCATCATCACCTGTCATCACAATGTCATCCACATAAACAATCAATATGGCGAGTTTACCATTTAGAGAGTGTTTGTAGAACATGGTATGATCACTGTGGGCTTGTGTGTATTGCTGATCCTTCATTGCCTTTGTAAATCTGCCAAACCAAGCTCGTGGAGATTGCTTGAGCCCATATAACGCCTTCTTTAGGAAACACACTTTCCCATTTGTATTCTGGTCAAATCCCGGAGGGGGCTGCATAAAGACCTCTTCTTCTAGTTCTCCGTTGAGGAAGGCATTCTTGACGTCAAATTGTCGTAGAGGCCAATCAAGATTCACGGCAAGAGAGAGCAGAACTCTGACTGTGTTGAGCTTGGCAACCGGAGCAAAGGTCTCCTCATAATCAAGCCCATAGGTTTGAGTGAACCCAGGAGCAACCAGCCTTGCTTTGTACCTGTCAATTACTCCCTCAGCATTATACTTGATAGTAAAGATCCACTTGCAATCAACCATTCGTTTTCCCTTAGGTAACTCAGTCATCTCCCAAGTCTCATTCTTCTTAAGAGTTCTCATTTCATCTAAAACAGCTTCCTTCCACTTAGGACTACTTAGAGCTTCATGTATAGAACTAGGAACCTCATCAGTCATAAGATTAGTGGTAAAGGCTCTAAAGGTAGGAGAAAGGTTTTGATATGAGACATAATTAGATAAAGGGTACATGGGAAACATTTCGGCTTTTCTAGTGGTGCAATTTCTGGTTCCTTTTCTAAGTGCAATAGGCTCATCTATGCTTTCTGACTCATCTAGGCTTTCTGACTCATCACTCCTTTCAATGGCTATTGGTGAATTATGGATGATAGGAGATGTGTTACCTTGGCCTGAGCTCGGTTCTGATGATGACAATGCTGGAGTTTCTACTTCATTCTCTGATTGCACTCTTGAGTTAACACGGAAATCAGTACTTGGTTCCTCAATTGAGTCAGTTTTATATTCAGTATCTAATGAAATAACATTGGGCACACGTGTAGGTAAAGGTACAGAATTAGGCAAGGTGTGATTTAATTCCCAAAAACACTCTTCATTACCATTTATCTCCCACTGAAGAGAGTTTTTCTCAAAGAATGGTTTGTTTTCAAAAAATGTGACGTCCATACTTACAAAGAATTTACCCGAGCTGGGATCATAACATTTAAAACCTTTTTGAGTTGGTGAAAAACCAAGAAAGATGCATTTTATTGCTCTAGGGTCCAATTTTCCTCGTTCATGATTATGAATATGAACAAAGGCAGTACACCCAAATATTTTTGGAGAAAGATGTCTGAAACATTTATTTTCAGGAAAATACGTTTTTAGTGTTTTAATGGGAGTATTATAGCTAAGAACTTTGCTAGGCATTCTATTAATTAGATATGCAGCAGTTAGTAAAGCATCTCCCCAAAAACATTTTGGAACATTCATTGAAAACATTAGAGCTCGAGTAACTTCAAGTAGGTGTCTACTTTTTCTTTCGGCAATTCCATTTTGTTGAGGTGTATAAACACAAGAACTTTGATGGATTATGCCTTTTTCAATTAAAAACTCACCGAGGCTTTTATTAAAGTACTCTCTACCATTATCAGTTCTTAAAATCTGTATACGGCTATTAAATTGAGTTTCAACCATTTTGTAAAACGTTTTAAACATGTTTTCAGCCTCAGATTTATCCTTTAAAAGGTATATCCATGTGTTTCTAGTATGATCATCAATGAAAGTAATGAACCAACGTGTACCAGTTATATTTTTTACACGTGATGGTCCCCAAATATCACTATGAATTAAGGCAAAAGGTTTTGATGGATTATATTTCAAAGTAGGAAAACTAGACCTTTTGTGTTTTGCTAATTGACAAACTTCACATTGCAAAAGATCAATATTCTTATTTTGAAACATAGAAGGAAACAAATGCTTTAAATAACTAAAACTTGGATGACCTAAACGAAAGTGCCATAACATTATTTCATCAGATACTGAAAATAAACTAGAACAATGAGGTTTCTGAATTTGTTTACTCAAGGTGTTCTCGGATGTGAAGTAGTAGAGCCCTCCATATTCTTTAGCACTGCCAATCATCGTCCCCGAGCTTAGGTCCTGAAATTCACAACAAGAAGGCACAAACGTGAGTTTACATTGTGAATCAATTGACAATTTATGGACAGAGATCAGGTTATAGGCAAGTTTAGGAACATGAAGGACATTTAATAGGGTCATTGATGGGGATAAAATAATTGAACCTTTCCCAGCAATTGCAGCAAAAGAACCATATGCAATTTTTACTTTTTCATGACCAGAACAAGGATAATATGTGTGAAAAAGATAAGATGAGCCAGTCATGTGGTTTGTAGCACCTGAATCTAAAACCCATGGATTGGAATTTTCTAGGGTGGTTTTTAGGGCTGCTACATGAATACCTTTGTGTGCTAGGTTTGATGAGGGCTGATGAGATGACCATAGCTTAAACAATTGCTCTAAGTTGTCTTTAGAGAAGGAAATCTGATCTTGAGTTGATGATGAAGCTCTAGGGCTGCCTGGTTGAGACTTTGGCGACTGAGACCACTCCATGAAATTACTTCCATTCAGCTTGTGAGAAGTAATGAAATTAATGGAATGGGAAAGAGAAGAATTTTCGCCTGGGTTGACAGAATTAATTCCACCAGACTTAGAGGAATTTCCAGTAAAGCTGGAATTATTAGAATCGGCCATGAGAGTTTGGTCACGAATTCTAGAGGTGTTTAGGGAAGGGTTTGCGATTTTGTGGCTCTGATACCATAAAAGCAAAATAATATGCGGAATGAATAATTCTCATTAACAAATAAAGGGGTATTTATACACATACAATCAGGAAAACCTAATCAGACTCTAACTAACCAGGGAACAATAAAGCCCATCTAACAATCAGCCTATTGGGCTATTTAATGATAATACACGTTAATAAGCAAGAGCGGAACAAAAAACACAATTAAACAATGTACATTACGTGATTTAACATTGAGCACTGGGACCAGAACTAGATGTGGTTGGGGCCGTGGACGTGCTTGTCTTGGCTACGTCTCCTCGTGGTTTGAAACTGCACTTCTCGTCTCGGTTGAAGGTCTTCTTCCATGCAGGTTGTTCTGGAAATCGACTCCCCCGCAAGCTACCCCTCGTCTTGAGCTGCTTCTCAATCTTGACGGCCAGGTGAACCAAATCCTCCATCTCGACATAATGCTGCAACTCCACTTTGTTCGCTATGTCAGGGTTCAGCCCGTTGATAAATCTGGCCATGGTAGACTCGCGATCTTCCTCTATGTTTGCTCGGATCATGGCAACCTCCATTTCCCGGTAGTACTCCTCAACACTGCGAGTGCCTTGCCGTAGGCGCTGAAGCTTCTGATAGAGCTCTCGGTAATAGTGGCGAGGCACGAATCTCTTCCTCATGATGGCCTTCATCTCATCCCAAGTCTCTATCGGCTCCTCTCCATCCCGTTGCCTACTCGTCACCAGCTGATCCCACCAAACAATAGCATAATCAGTGAATTCAGCGGCAGCAAGTATTACCTTCTTGCGTTCGGTGTAGTTGTAGCAATTGAACACAAACTGGGCTTTTGTCTCCCATTCAAAGTAGGCGTCCGGGTCACTTTTCCCTTGGAATGTTGGAATCTTCTGCTTGATGCCACCAATTCCTCCGTCTTCTCTGTCCCTTCCTCCTTGCCTTCTTTCGAACACTCTTTCGTTTCGTCCTCCTCTCCTATAATCCTCCTCTTCAAAATCATTCTCCATCTCATCTTCTGTCTCCTCCCTAGGCTGTCTTCGTCTTCCTCTGTTGGGAGCTTGTTGGCCTTCCTCCACTCTCTCAACACGTTTGTTGTCGCAGTTTTTCGGACAACGATTTAGGAGTCGCAGACGGTCAGACCCAAGGCCGGACCAAGTGGTCTCGTCTTGACTCGAGCGTGTCGGGCTTGGTATCCCAAGCCGTCCCTTAGCTGTAGGTGATCTCTATCTCGTCCAAGCACCTGAAATGTAAGCAAAAAGGTGTGAACTATAAAGGGGAAATAGAGGGGTTACCTCTGTTTACCTCTCCGACGCTCAACATTAGTAGGATTGAGGTGGATATAGGAGGTTTAAGTGTTTAGAGGCCGAGACTTGAGAGAAACGAGCGAGGTACGAGTTCGACAGCGTTTCAGTACTCAAATTCGGATTACCTGGACCAGGGGAGGGACCCCGGTATTTATAGGCGACCAAGGGACGTTTTGAGGGTCCCTTGGCCGAGTGAGGTTGAGTCGGCCATTGGCCGAATGAGGCTCGGCCGGTCGATGGCCGAATGAGATGCTGGCCGCCGAGGGAGATTCACTCGGCCAAACGAGCATGCTCGGCCTCTTGGGGCCTCACTCGGCCATTGGCCGAGCGAGCATGGTGGGCCGGCTGGAGGCTTCACTCGGCCCTTGGCCGAGCGAACACGTTGGGACGTCTGAGGCCTCATTCGGCCATTGGCCGAGTGAGCATGGAGGATCTCGCTCGGCCATTGGCCGAGTGATGGGCCTGGGCCGAGAGAGGGCTCACTCGGCCATTGGCCGAGTGAGTTGATGGGCCGGCCGAGTGTGGGCTGGAAGCTAGGGTTTCACTCGGCCATTGGCCGAGTGAGCTTGCTCGGCCGCCCGAAATGTCGATCGATCCGTCGGACCTCGTCGGGCCGATAACATTAGCCCCCCGAGTTTGGCACCGGGCGCAGCCCGTGTGGTAAACTCAAGCAGCTTCGTCTTCAGTCGTCTCGTCGAACCGTCTTGTCAACAATTGGTAAGCCCGCTCACTTTAGGTATTATTTTAATATTTTTGCTGACGTGTTCATCGTTATATGCGCCAATGGGGTCCCCAAATCACACGTCGGCCAATGGGCCCCCCGAGGATTTCGTCTCGTTCTTTTTTTACGATCCTCACGAGACATTAGATGACTTTTTAGATCGATTTTCCCCGCCTCCGGCCGATCATCAATCTCTCCCCACTCTAGGTTTGGTTTTTCTAGATTGAGCGACGATGAATCTGGACGGCCAGGACTTTCCCACGGTGGACGCTTGGTTGGCGGGCGAGGGAGAGCACCCAGCGGCTGAGGGCGACGCCGGCGGGGCCGAGGCGAGCGTTGGCGTGGCTGAGGCAAGCGAGGGCGCAGCCGGGGCACGTGCTGCCGGGGCTGGGTCGAGCGAGGGCGCAGGCGGGGCCGGATCGGCCGGGGACGGCGCCGGCGGGGTCGAAGCGGCCGGGGATAGCGCCGGCGGGGTCGAGGCGAGCGCCGGCATAGCCGGGGCGCGCTGTGGCGTGGTTGGGTCGCGCTGTGGCGTGGCTGGGTCGGCCGAGCGGGCCGAGGCGGGCGAGGGCGCGACCATGGCGCGCGCTGGCGGGGCCGGAACGGCCGAGCGGGCCGAGACGCACGCCGACGCGGCCGAGGAGCGCACTGGCGGGGCCGACAGGGCCGAGGGAGGTCGCGCTGCTGCCGGGGGGGCGCTGGTGGAGGCGCGCGCGACGAACCCAGGCGTGGGGCACGCCGCCTGGGCCGGTGGAGGCGGCGCCGGCGCTGGAGAGGCCGCGCCCGGACGGGTCGGCTTCGTGGAAGGCTCTACCCACGCGGGTGGGGCCGCGTTGCAGGTGGCCGGAGACCATGGCGGCCCGGGTGGACCAGCCCCAACCAGGCCGGGGCGCGCGCACGACGAGGAGACGTCGCCGGCGACGGCCGGCGTCACGGGCGGAGGAGCCGGCGCCGGAAACGGGGCGCGTCGGCCATCCATCGTTGGAGGAGAGGGGGCGGCCAGCTTGGACCCTTCCCAAACCCTAGGGCCCATTAGGCCGGGCCTAGGTGGGGAAAGCTTGAAGCATGCTCAAACCCTAGGACCCATTGGGCCGGGCCTAGGTGAGAGAGAGTTTGACCCTTCACAGGACTTCGGGCCGAACCACGAGCTTGGGCCGGACGCATCCTATGGAGGCCACATGGCCATCCCATCGCTTGACGCGCACCATGGGCTCACGAACGGGCCGGACGCACCGACGGAGCCGCCTTTCGCGGTCAACACCCGGGAAACGGGCCCCAATGGGCCGAGCACGCACACCACGGCCCGAGCGAGCTACTGTAGTGGGCACCACGAGGGGTCGGGCGAGACGTCGAGTCGTCGCGCCCTATCGGTCGCTCCAACAAGCTCGACTGCGCAGGAAGAAGAGCGAACCTCGTCGTTTCCCCTCGGGGAAATGGCGATTCGAGATAGCTTTGACTACTCCGGCATCGATTTCCCGAGTTCGCTCTCATTTGCCAGCTTTAATGGTTTGAGGAAGCGGTTCCACATCCCGTCGGCCGTATCGCTTTTGCGAGCGTTGTCCGACGATCTGCCGACTCGTCCTCGGAGAGGGTACGCCGCCGTTCACGAGGCGAGCCTTCGGGGAGGGCTGCGATTGCCTTTTTAGCCCGTGATCCAGGATCTTCTAGCTCGGCTCGATGTTCATGCGGCCCTGATGTCTCCATCCTTTTACCGTATGGTGGCTGCCTGCCACATGATGCTGCACCGAGCGAAGGGTCGAACCGTGACGGCCGACGATATCAGGAATCTCGTGGCCGTCTTCGATGTTCCCGGGAAACCCAGCTTCTACAAGGTTCAGCACCGGAAGCGATTCCCCATCCTCACCAAGCTGACCTCGAAACACCGATACCCTTGGGTGTGGGTGTCCTAATCCGCCTTCGGGACGGCACCTCTCACCTTTGGCCCCGTCGCTGAATTCCCGGCCGACTATGGCATCGAGAGCTCCGAACTCGCGCTTGTGATCGGAGCGGTTCCCGACTCGAGGCGGCAAGGATCGCTTTTCGAGTCCCCGGACCTTATGGCAACCACCGAATGGTTCGTGCCTGCTGACAAAGACTCCTCATGCTCCGGACCTGGAGTGGAGACTGGTCCGGAATCCGAGGCGGGGGGTTCGTCTGCTCCCCCACCCGACGCGGGGGGTACTGATCGAATATGCGTCGTCGCGCTATCGTTGTTCTTCCATTATTTATGCTTATCGTTATGCTTTAACTGACAGACGCTCTGTTCTTCTCTGCAGGTACCATGGCTCGACGTCATCGACCGCGCACACAAATGCCGAGAGCAGCGCCCACCGATGATGCTACGATCGTGGCTCGTCCTCCAGCCGAGGCCCGTCGCGGGGGGTCGCCATCGCGGGCGAGGAACGAAGCGATCTCCTCCAACAAGCGACCATCATCGTCAGCTTCTCTCGGGTCACCGTCCGACCACAAACACGCTCACACATCGACGGTGTCAGACAGCTTAGACTCTATGCTCCTAGCAGAGGCGGCAGAGTTGAGAGATCAGTGCTCCCGAGGGATCCTGAGACCTCCTTGCGGGATTTCAAGGGTCTGCTGACGACGAGCGATCTTGAGCACTTCCAGAACGGGATCGGCGATGCCCGAAAGGTATGACTCGTTTGCTTGTGTTATGTATGATTGTCGTGCTCATCGTGATTATCCGCGTTTCATCTGTTTGCAGATGCTCGCGCGCCAAGAGCGGAGTGATCGCATTCTCCGAGATATGCTACGACGCATGCAGATCATGGAGAAAGAGAAGACGAGTATGGCGGCCGCGCATGCTGCCGCCCTAGCGGGGACCCGCACCGCCCAAGAGTTTGAAGCGCTCGAGGGGGAGCTGGAGCGAGCTCGCGGGGAATCGGCTGCCGAGAAAGCGCTTCGTGAGAAGGCGGAGCAGGCGGCGGACACCTTTCTGGGGGAAACGAAGAAACTCCAGGCGGCACTCTCGAGCCGGGATGCGGAGCTGAGCATCGTCCATGCTCGACTATCGGCGAGCGAGATCGCCCGGGTTAAGGTCGAGAGGGAGAAGGACACCTTACGGACGGAGATGCAGACCCTCGTCGAGGAGAAGGAAGATGCCATGCGATCCAAGACGGACTTGGAGGACGATTGGGACTTGGCGTTGGAGGCGGCTCGTTACGAAGCGGCCAGGCGAGTCCGAGACGCGACCGCGAAGGAGAACGCACCCCCGAGACCCTGCGGAGGCCGCCCAATCGACGAACCGTCCACTCGGAGGAGAGGCTGCCGATGGGTCGGGCGCTCCTCGTCCCGAGGATGACGAAGAGCAGAAAGACTTCGGCTCAGACTAGTCTACTTTACTTTGATTTTCCGCGCACTTGTTTAGCGCTCGCTTTACGCTTTCTTTCAGATTTTTGTTATGTTTGACATGTGTCGTACTCTCGTACTTTTCTCGTCGGGTTGTTTTATGCGTCTTATTATGCGTCTTATTTTCTCGACTTGCTATGCTTAGTGTAATCGATTTGCGCAATTTTGAACAATGCGTGTCTTACGAACTTGGCTTATTATGTCTAGCGTAACCGGTTTGCACGGCTTACTGCCGCATTTGGCGGCGGAGTTTCCCACGGACGCTGGCTAGACCAGTTTCATCCGACGGGTGCGATTCTCGGCCATCCCTTCGTGACTCGCTGCCTATCGGCGTGTGCGAGCTGGGCGGCCGTCGCGCTCATCCTCCGACGAGTACGCTACCTATCGGTGTGCGTATTGGGACGAGCTTGCAGTTCCCAGTGAGCGTGGTACTTGTTGGTACGCGTGTCACGTTTTGGGTTTTGACTGCCGAGATCAACGATCCGGTGCGTGGACGTGATCCGTCGACGCCTTACTGCCTATCGGTGTGCAAGGCGCAACGTTGCGCAAGGGTGTCGCAGCGAAAGACGTGCGAGGTTGGAGGTCCGGTGCGTGGATCCAACTTGTCGACGTTTCGCTATCTCTCAGCGCGGGGTCGGAGTTCCGGTGCGCGGATCCGATATGTGGACGTTTGCCACCTCTCGGTGCGTGAAAGGTGGAGCATGAAAAATGGAGTAAATGTGCTCGTTACTTACCCTCATTCTATCCTCCTTAGCCCCCCGAGTTTCTTGGGTGCTCGTAGAGGAGACTAGAAATTATAACACAATGCTTTGAAGCGAAATGTAATTCATTATAATGGTTAAAAAATTACATCCCAGGCCGTTGGCCAAACTCGAAATTTAAAATTGTCTTTGCTAAAATTGAAAACAGCATGAAAACGACAAAACGTAAAGTGGACGAATGAACATCTATTGGTAGTATTGCCGAAGATGCTCTGCGTTCCACGGGTGCGTGAACACGAGTCCCTCCAGGTTCTCGAGCTCGTATGTGCCGTTGTGGATGGCTCGGCGCACACGGTACGGGCCTTCCCAAGTGGGGCCTAGAACTCCCGCACCTTGCACCTTGGTGTTTTGGAACACCCTTCGAAGGACGAGGCTCCCGTCGGCGAACTTCCGCAACTTGATCTTGGAATTGTAGTACTTCTCGACCTTCCTCTTTTGTTCAGCAAGCCGGGTGAGTGCGTCCGCTCTCCTCTCGTCTATGAGGTCTAACTCGAGCCTGATTGCGTCGTCGTTGGTGGCTTCTTCGTACTCCTCAATGCGCAAGGTCAGTAGCTTGGTCTCGACGGGTACCACGGCCTCGACGCCGAACGCGAGAGCGAAAGGGGTTTCGCCGGTAGCGTTTCGAGCGGTGGTTCGGTATGCCCATAAGACCATAGGGAGCTCGTCGGCCCAAGCCCCCTTTCTTTCCTCCAGCTTCTTCTTCAAGTTCTCTTTGATTGTCTTGTTAACCGCTTCGACCTGACCATTGGCTTGAGGATCGCGGGGGGAGGAGAAAGTTTTGCTAACGCCTAGTTGTTCGCACATTTCTCGGAGGCGCGCATTGTCGAATTGTTTCCCGTTGTCGGTTACAATTGACGCGGGGATCCCGAAGCGGCAGACGATGCTTTTCCAATTGAAGCTTGTCGTGTTCGCCTCGGTGATCTTCGCTAGCGGCTCAGCCTCTACCCACTTTGTGAAGTAATCGATGGCCACGATCGCGTGCTTGTATTGCCTCGGGGCCGTAGGTAGCTCACCGATGAGGTCGATTCCCCACTTCGCGAAGGGTCGCAGCACAATGATTGGACACAATGGGGCCGGTGCCTGACGCGGGATGTGGGCGAACCTTTGGCACTTATCACATTTTTTGGCCCACTCGTGGGAGTCCTTTTTCAAGGTCGGCCAAAAATATCCAAGTCTTAGCAGCTTTAATGCCAAATATTGTCCGGCGGCGTGGTTTCCGCACACCCCCTCGTGTACCTCGCGGAGCGCCTTCCTCGCCTCGACTTCGGTCAGGCAGCGGAGAAGGGGCATTGAGTAGCCTCTCTTGAACAAGTTGTCCTCCCTCATTGCGTACTTCGGCGCCAAGCTTCTCAGCTTTCTGGCCTCTTCTTTGTCTTCGGGGACTATTCCTCGCTTAAGGAATTCCATGAGCGGAGTCATCCATGAGGGAGGCGGAGTCTCGTCAACTACCCCTACGTCACCTCTCGAGACGTAGGGTCGGGTCAATACTTCGATCGGTACGCTGCCTTCGCCCTCCTCGTCTATCCCAGACGCGAGGCGAGCCAGGGCGTCAGCATCAATGTTCGCCTCTCGAGGAACTTGGACGATCTCGAACCACGACAGGGCCTCTAGATTCTTTTGGGCCTTGGACAAGTATGCGACCATGTTTGGCTCTTTTGCGGCGTAGTCGCCCTTAACCTGGTTCACAATCAACTGCGAGTCGCAGTGGATGCGCAGGTATTGGGCGCCTAGCTTGTTCGCTAGTTCGCCCTTAACCTCGTACTCTGCCTCGTTGTTGGAAGCCTTGAACTCGAACAGCATGGCGTATCTCAGTTTTTCCCTATCGGGATTTGTGAGTACAACGCCGGCGCCAGCCCCCCGGGCGTTTGACGCGCCATCCACGTGCAAGTCCCAGACCGGCCCTATCGGGTCGTTGGTTCTCTTCTTTGACGACTCGCTGTGGTCGTCCTCCTTGTGTCCTTTGTCTCCCTTGTCAGTTGAGGGCGTGCTTGTGAACTCGGCTACAAAGTCGGCGAGGGCTTGTCCCTTGATGGCGGTCCTTGGTTGGAACTCGACCCCGTACTCGCCCAGCTCTTGGGACCATATCGCCATTTGAGAGGAGGTCCCTTTTTGAAGGGTCTTCTCGATGGGATGTCCCGTGCGGACCACAATGGGGTGCGCTTGGAAGTAAGGCCGCAGCTTTCTCGCGCCCATGACAAGGGCAAGGGACTGTTGGTGGATCGAGCGCGCATCGGACACGAACGATCGCTCCGACGCGCCTCTTTTGAGATGATTCCACCATATAACCATATTAATGCGGAAAATAATTAATTACGCTGATCATAAGCTAATTAAATTATGGTTATAATTAACAAGATCTAGTTATGTTTAATTAATTTAATTCACGAGAGCATATAAGTCAAGCAACCGATATAGAGCGAAAACGAATACTTACAGTTTTTGGCTCACGTACTGAAAGCTTTCACAATCCGTCTTCGTCTTGAACGTCTTGATGAAGGACTCGAGGATGACACCTTAGTCTTCCGAAACGTAATCTCCGAGGCGAATAAGAAAGATGAGTGGGCACAGTCTTTATCTCACTAGATCACGAAACTAGGTGTCTCGAGATCTTTCTCTTATTTTACTAAGAATGGAAACGAATTTCCGAGGGGAGGGAGAGGCTGTTTTGCACGGCTAAGGTAGCCTAGAGTGCACGAAATTATTAGGTCAAAAACCTTAATTTTTGCCTTCTCATGAACCCCTATTTATAGTAGTAAAAATGAGATATTCATGGAATCTTCCAGAATATTTTATTTCCTTTTATTGTGTTCACACTAATGGATTTAATCTAGGCCCTTGGATCTCAACAAGTGAATCCTACTTTTTCTCTCATCCATCAGATCAATATCTATGGGATATTTAAATAGAGAATAATTTATTTAGTGAGATAATAAAGGAGAATATATTATTCTCCTAAATTTTCTCCTAAATATTCTCCTAAATATTCTCCTTTTAAATAAGGAGAAAATATAGGAAAATATCTTATATTATTCTCTCTCCTTTATTTAAACAACTAAAGAGAAAATATTGGTAAATACCAATATTATAAAAATCGGTTTTTAGGCACACGGCCAAGGGGATTTGCGCAAACCCTAGTGCCAAAACCTTAAATCCGACTTTCATATTTTTGTGCAAGGCCCAATTGCTTAAAACCCAATTAATTATTTATTTACTTGGTCCAACAATAAACAAATAATTAATAATTGTTTATTTACTTGATCAAACAATATATAAACAATTCTACCATAAATATTTATTTAATTCTGCGAATACCCGTTTTCCAGAATTAATGCTGTCAATCACAATTACAGCAAGTGAGATTAATAATGATAAACATTATTATAAGAAAGTTCTTATCTGCCTTTATCAGAGCCGAATCGGGGACTATGGACCTAGTAATAGGAGCTTAACAAATCCGATGAAAAAGACGAAATAGTCCTTTCTCTTTTGTCCATCGATACGTCTAATCTTGGTCAAATACTCCACCTTGTAAGCCAAGACTGAACTCTCCTTTATACTAGAATTATATTTACTCATCGTGACGAGTGTCCACTGATATAGTCAGTTCGTGATCAAGATCCTCGAGGTTCAACCCGTGTCAAGAGAAGTCAATTTTTCCGTTATACTTCTCTTGATACATATCAGCCCTAAGCATTGTTGCTTCCCCAGCGAAAGATTCTTTCGAACGTTACTTACTACGAAAGTGCTAGCAATCTATCGGTTCTGGAATCAACCCTTAGGTGAGTGAACATTAACCTTCTTTCAGGAAGGCTGGATTCCGTATCTGTAAATCACTTCCCACTCGAATCATGCTCTGAGAAAACTCCCAAGACATAAGCTGTGATTAGCATGAATAGCCTTTTAGCGAATGAGTCAAAGAGCCCAGTAATATAACCTAGTGTCCATGATCACTTCAGGATTTAGATCAAGTCTCACTGTGACCATCATAGTGACCTCGGTTAGTGTGTCGTAACGGTCCTTAAACGACACATCTACACCAAGACCTGTCCAAGTCGTACACTTACCACAAGTGTAGAATGCTCCCACATAGTGATCAGCCTTCACCTATGTGTTCCACATATATGTCTTTAGATATTGCTTTCCAGGCATATATCAGTCATCGACCATGTTTTAGCTCACCGCCCGAACTCAGGTGCCCATCACGTGACTCAGTTAGATACGGAGGCTATGGAAGATAGTTGTTATTGATTCTAATTGTTTAGAACTCAACCCACTAATCAAATAATGCTAATAAAGTTATCTTATTATCGAATTTAGTAATCATTTATTCATTATCTTCAAGTGGGCAATATTCCTAACAATCTCCCACTTTGACCAGAGAAGATAAGTTTCCTTCAGCCAATTTAATTCTTTGCCATCATTATAGACGGTTTAGACTTTGACCCGGGATTGAGATTCCCATCATATGGATTCCCACTTTTATCTATACTCTATCATTTATGTCGATCTGACATATGTCCCATTTTCATATCATTCTAGTTCATGCATTTTTGCAAGTGTTCTTTGACTTACCATTTAAGGTCAAGTCAATTTGTTCACAGTAAATAAATTTACTTTAGAACAAATTAACACTTCGCATACCTTTAGATTATACACCAGACTTTATATCTAAAGATAACAAGTCTCCCTATCAAGGTGTACATCCTTTTGGTGCCAAAACAGGTTGCACCATTGCATGGTTTGATCTCATCACCACTTACTATAGTGTGATTTATTGAACGTGTTTACATAAGAACTTTATTGACCTATTTCCATTACTTGGTTATTTATAGTTCATCCTTGTTTGTCATGTTCATATTCAATATATACACAGGACTTTAAGGATCTACTATATTTAAATAACTAAGTATCTCACTATTTCCAGAAATTACAGTGTTTACAACACATGTAGTTATTCTTGGAAATACGACACTGTCTAAGGTCTAATTATTAGTCCTTTTAAAGACAATGTCGATAGCCTCAACATTGAGCTCATACCTTATATCAATAAGTATGTTTGAGACATAATGGAACGAGCATGTCGTTTCTAAATTTAATTTTAGAAACAGTTAGCTAAGTCAATTTACTTGTGTCATAATGAGGTCTTGAACTATAATAGTAATGACATTATTCATGACACTTGTTTAGGAGCTATACTTATCGATCATTCTCAAAATATCGATTATAACAAACATCCATGTACAATCATGACTAATTTGTTAAGTACTTAGGATCTACCTTTCATATTTCAAAAGGTTTAGTAGTATAACTACTTCGATCCATGTCTTCATGTTATTGGAACTTCATCCTCAAAGGACAGTTCATCTTCAATTTTGAAGATCCCTAATGAAGTGGTTTGTGGTATCAGAAAGAAGAGTATCATTGATGATAATGTCTCTCCTTAAGGGCTTAATCCCTTACCTTATAGCTTATTAAAGCTTAAACCATTTCATTAATCCTTTTATAGATCTCTATATTCCTTTAAGCTAATAGCTTAACAGGTAGATCTATTAAATATGGGCTAATAACTTTTAGACAAGTTAGTATGATCGAGAGTGATATCTCAAGATCATGTCTTTCCATTTAAGGAAAGTTTATTGTTGATGATAGTGACAAAGATCCATTCTAGGATGCTCCCACTAGGTTATTGATTTTAACGACAAGATAATTCAAAATTATCCTTCCTTTCAATTCATTGATTTATGTGGCAAGGTAATCATTGATTACTCTTTCACTTTAATGATTGAATAATAGCATATACATTCCGGTTAAGGATGCCATCTTCAATGATGGGTTTAATCCTGTGAAGGATGTTGCTATTTATTGAACAACAAGTGGCTAGATTTCATTAAAGAAAGCTCCCACACTTTTATTGATCAATAGTGACTAGAATCCAATTAAGGATGCTCCCACTCAATAATATTTGTTATTTAGTGACTAGGTTCCATTTATGGATGCTCCCACTATGTCAATGAATAAGAGTAGCTAGGTTCCAACTAAGGATGCTTCTACCCGATTATTGAATTATAGACTGGCTAGGTTCCAATTAAGGATGCTCCCACTCAATCAATAAATCTAGAGTGACTAGGTTCCATTCAAGGATGCTCCCACTCAATCAATACGAATACTAGTGACTAGGTTCCAATTAAGGAAGCTCCCACTAATTTAAATCATCATCAACACTAACTTTTAGTTGTGTCTTCTTTATTACTTATTATTCGCACAAGTCATTGTCGAATAATGGTAATATTTATTTAGACGCTTTCAAAGCTCTAAATAGTTCTTAAACAATAAAACATATTCAACATAAGAATTTAATGAAGCAATAAAAGCTAATTAAATTCTAACAGAGATAATAACTTAGAAAATATTTATATTTATTGTGCTTCTATATAGCATATGAACGGAAAAACGTGACCTTCATATTCTATATCATTTTCATAAGGACATAAGCATTCATGCATATTCAAAAATCATAAAAGCTATCAAGGCATTCAATTATAGAAGGAAATATTTAAAGACACAACCATGTGTTCATAAATAATGTAATAAAACATAAAGAAAGAAAGATTCATCCTTTCTGGAATAACCATAAAGGCTACAGTCCAGAAAACCTCGGATTATTAAATGACACATCCCATGTTCAAAAATAAATCCAAAAATGAAAGTAATGAAACTAGCGGGAAATTAGATCTTCAAACGGAGCATGAGCTTCTCTACAATTCGGACTTGAATCCGACATTGTTCAGCAAGCTCGTCTACACACGTGTGCTCCATCAGATCTGCTCTGCAACAAGAAAAGAAGTATGCTCATGAATAATTATCCTCAAAACATTTTTAGGATATCTTTATTCATGAATTTTAAGGTACGATACCAGCATTCTTCTTATTTTTCTCAAGCTCGGCCAAGTACAAAGGACAATGCCTCTTCCAATGGCCTTCAGTGTTGCAGTGGTTGCATTTATCAATGCTTTCTCGCTTCTTTTCTTTTCCTTTTCCACTTCTCTTGAAGTTCTTCCTTTCCTTCTTAGCGGGACCTTTCCCCTTTGAAGTATTCGGACGTGCCTTAGATGACTCAGCACCAGAAGTCAACATCTTCTTGGTTTTAGGCGAAGAACTCTTGTCAGCATAGAGAGCTGACCCTTTGTTCTTCCCATGTCGAGAGATAGACTCGAAAGTCTGTAGTTCATTCAACAGCTGAGACAGTCCATACGTCAACTTGTTCATGATGTAGTTGGACGTAAACTGTATGAAGTCACTCGAAAGGGAATTCAGGATTATTCCCACGTGAGTAACCTCATCCATCTGTGCCCCATGGAGTTCAGCTTCGGTGAAGTATTTAGTCATCTTCATGACATGATCCCTCACCGGAGTTCCCGTAGTCATCCTAGTGCTAGTGCACTTACGGGTGAGCTCAATGCGGGCTTGCTCGCTTTGCATCCCAAACATTTGTTGCAACGAGTCAAGGATCTCCACAGCGTTCTCCTTCCCTTCCATCTTAGTTAGCAACGCATCAGATATGCTTGCGAGCATGTAGGCCACCGCCTTGTTATTGGCAGTAGTCCACTTGTCATAGTCCTCCCTCAAGTTCTTGGAGGCACCATGAGCAGGAAGAGGAGTTCTGTCTTCAGTGAGGATAAAGCGAATGCTTTCACTCACAAGCACAATGTTGAGATTCGACTTCCACTTAGGGAAGTTATCTCCAGTCAGGACGTCTTTCGACAACAGGGCCATAATAGGGTTCGACATGATTACTAAAAACATAAAAAGTACATTTATTGACAATATGAAAAGAAACAACTATCAATATAATTTAGGAAATAAAAACTATAATGCAAACATGCACGGGATAAAATACTAAACAAAAGAACCCAGTTTTTATATTCCAAGGTAATTCGACTAATAGCCACAGTCCGTTTCACTCTGGTGACGTAACGGAGTGCACCTAGTGAAAATGAGAACCATCTCAGATTAGTGAGCAATCATAGTACATGCACCTTCATAACTATGCTCACTAACTACCAATTTTATAGGAATCTTTGGCCACATGAGCAACCACCGGTTGGTTCATGCATGAGTCAACCCAACATTTCAGTGAAAGAAATCTAGCTCATACGCACTAGCGTAACTAGTACACGCAGAGATCAACCCTCCCACCTATCGTCAGAGACACAACCTTGGTATTGGAATCAGAAAAGCCCTTCCGAATGGAACTGACCACCATGTTTAGAAAACCGCCGGTCACGAGGGGATCTTTCATCCTCACGGTGTTGTGTCAATGTTGGAGACCTACGACTCAATATACTTTCAGTATTTTAATTTTCCTAGCATTAACTTTAATCTAGGTGATCCACTCGAGTTAACTAAGTCACATTAAAAACTCGAGTGTTTCTAAGCTACCCTTAAAAACAGATGTTTCGATATAGCTTAGTGATTAGGAATTCGTGACATCTAGTCTTGATTATCCTAAAAGTATTCCATCACGTAAAAGCTCCCAGTAGAGAAGGTGAGACACTAGGTCTTCTTAAGTACCTCTCAGCTTAGCCTCTTATCGGCTTGGTGACAGAGCTCTCCGATCCGTTCAACTCATTCATTAATTAACTATCCTAATCCAATTAGACAATTTTAATGAATGAAAGCCCATGACAACCATTAACATACGATACATGATCTAAGTTATAGCATACAAGCATGGCATAGTAATTAAATAAACAAGCAAGAGCATGGAAGAATGGTTTGATTCGGATTGATCGTTTCCTATTTGATTCTATAAAGTAAATCAAGATGAGCCCAATCATATATTGGCCCATGGATTCAATTGGGCCCATCCTTATGTCCCTTAGAAAAATAAATCAATATCAAATTATTTAATTTTTCTAATTTTTTATCGAAAAAATTAATTAAGTAAGGGCACATTCCAATGTCCCATTTAAAATAAATCGATATCATAATCATTTATTTTGTAATGTTTTAAATAAAAAAATCATTAGGGCTCAGCCCATACAATTATTTAAATAAAACATTTAATAAACTTAATTTTTTTTTTAATGAGTGGGCCTGTGGGCCCACTAGGGTTTCCGGGATGAGGCCCGGACGAATCCTCTAATCTTGACCTAGGTCAAGATTAGACTTGAGGCTGCACCGGACCGCCGCCGCCACGAGGGCGCGGCCCGGCACGAAGAGGACCGCCGAGACTTGTCACAAAATTTTGTGACAAGTTTTCTTGTGGCATTGTCGTGGAGGCTTTCTTCGTCCGTCATGCTTCTTCGTTTTGTGTCCGTCTCTCGCCGATCGTCATGATCAAGAACGTCGCACCATCGGATTACAACAATAATAATAATAATTACATAAAACCTATACCATTTGAATTTCGGGTTTACAAAAAATCTAGAAAAGCGGGAATCAAATATTCTACGATCAAACCACGAATCACAATTCACATATCATATATTGAATTGCATGAAATTCACATCCACATATAATTTCATTCAAACCATATTTAAATTAATTACAAGAACGAATCGATTAATTAATCATAACAACTAGCTCTGATACCACTTGTTGGTGGATCGAGCGCGCATCGGACACGAACGATCGCTCCGACGCGCCTCTTTTGAGATGATTCCACCATATAACCATATTAATGCGGAAAAATAATTAATTACGCTGATCATATGCTAATTAAATTATGGTTATAATTAACAAGATCTAGTTATGTTTAATTAATTTAATTCACGAGAGCATATAAGTCAAGCAACCGATATAGAGCGAAAACGAATACTTACAGTTTTTGGCTCACGTACTGAAAGCTTTCACAATCCGTCTTCGTCTTGAACGTCTTGATGAAGGACTCGAGGATGACACCTTAGTCTTCCGAAACGTAATCTCCGAGGCGAATAAGAAAGATGAGTGGGCACAGTCTTTATCTCACTAGATCACGAAACTAGGTGTCTCGAGATCTTTCTCTTATTTTACTAAGAATGGAAACGAATTTCCGAGGGGAGGGAGAGGCTGTTTTGCACGGCTAAGGTAGCCTAGAGTGCACGAAATTATTAGGTCAAAAACCTTAATTTTTGCCTTCTCATGAACCCCTATTTATAGTAGTAAAAAGGAGATATTCATGGAATCTTCTAGAATATTTTATTTCCTTTTATTGTGTTCACACTAATGGATTTAATCTAGGCCCTTGGATCTCAACAAGTGAATCCTACTTTTTCTCATCCATCAGATCAATATCTATGGGATATTTAAATAGAGAATAATTTATTTAGTGAGATAATAAAGGAGAATATATTATTCTCCTAAATTTTCTCCTAAATATTCTCCTAAATATTCTCCTTTTAAATAAGGAGAAAATATAGGAAAATATCTTATATTATTCTCTCTCCTTTATTTAAACAACTAAAGAGAAAATATTGGTAAATACCAATATTATAAAAATCGGTTTTTAGGCACACGGCCAAGGGGATTTGCGCAAACCCTAGTGCCAAAACCCTAAATCCGACTTTCATATTTTTGTGCAAGGCCCAATTGCTTAAAACCCAATTAATTATTTATTTACTTGGTCCAACAATAAACAAATAATTAATAATTGTTTATTTACTTGATCAAACAATAAATAAACAATTCTACCATAAATATTTATTTAATTCTGCGAATACCCGTTTTCCAGAATTAATGCTGTCAATCACAATTACAGCAAGTGAGATTAATAATGATAAACATTATTATAAGAAAGTTCTTATCTGCCTTTATCAGAGCCGAATCGGGGACTATGGACCTAGTAATAGGAGCTTAACAAATCCGATGAAAAAGACGAAATAGTCCTTTCTCTTTTGTCCATCGATTCGTCTAATCTTGGTCAAATACTCCACCTTGTAAGCCAAGACTGAACTCTCCTTTATACTAGAATTATATTTACTCATCGTGACGAGTGTCCACTGATATAGTCAGTTCGTGATCAAGATCCTCCAGGTTCAACCCGTGTCAAGAGAAGTCAATTTTTCCGTTATACTTCTCTTGATACATATCAGCCCTAAGCATTGTTGCTTCCCCAGCGAAAGATTCTTTGAAACATTACTTACTTCGAAAGTGCTAGCAATCTATCGGCTCTGGAATCAACCCTTAGGTGAGTGAACATTAACCTTCTTTCAGGAAGGCTGGATTCCGTATCTGTAAATCACTTCCCACTCGAATCATGCTCTGAGAAAACTCCCAAGACATAAGCTGTGATTAGCATGAATAGCCTTTTAGCGAATGAGTCAAAGAGCCCTGATATATTATTTAGTGTCCATGATCACTTCAGGATTTAGATCAAGTCTCACTGTGACCATCATAGTGACCTCGGTTAGTGTGTCGTAACGGTCCTTAAACGACACATCTACACCAAGACCTGTCCAAGTCGTACACTTACCACAAGTGTAGAATGCTCCCACATAGTGATCAGCCTTCACCTATGTGTTCCACATATATGACTTTAGATATAGCTTTCCAGGCGTATATCAGTCATCGACCATGTTTTAGCTCACCGCCCGAACTCAGGTGCCCAACACGTGACTCAGTTAGATACGGAGGCTATGGAAGATAGTTCTTATTGATTCTAATTGTTTAGAACTCAACCCACTAATCATATAATGCTAATAAAGTAATCTTAGAGAATATTCGTTTTTCGCTCTATATCGGTTGCTTGACTTATATGCTCTCGTGAATTAAATTAATTAAACATAACTAGATCTTGTTAATTATAACCATAATTTAGTTAGCTTATGATCAGCGTAATTAATTATTTTTCCGCATTAATATGGTTATATGGTGGAATCATCTCAAAAGAGGCCCGTCGGAGCGATCGTTCGTGTCCGATGCGCGCTCGATCCACCAAAAACGTCGCCCCCGCGTTTTTTAGGCCAAAGGGCATGACCTTGTAACAGTAAAGTCTGCGGTTCGTAACAAAGGTGGTCTTGATCTGATCCGGCTCGTGCATGCGGATCTGATTGTAGCCTGAGTAGACGTCCATGAAGCTTAGCAATTCGTGGCCTGCCGTGGCGTCCACGAGTTGCTCGATCCTCGGGAGAGGGAAGCTGTCTTTCGGGCAGGCTTTGTTAAGATCTTTATAATCAATGCAGATCCGCCACTTCCCATTTGGCTTCTTGACCATCACCACATTGGACACCCACTTGGGATGCTCCGCCTCCCTGATGAAGTCGGCGGCGAGAAGTTTGTCAACTTCTTCACCAATGGCCTGGTACCTCTCACCGCTGAACGCCCGCCGCGGTTGAACGCGCTCAGTTACTCTCTTGTCGTCGTTAAGACGATGAACCATTATTTCGGGGTCAATTCCCGGCATGTCGGCGTGCGTCCACGCGAAGACATCTTTGTGCTCTCGGAGGAAAGCGGCGAGCTCGGTTCGGACTTCAGATGGGAGTTGGGCGCCTACCTTGACTACTTGGTCAGGCTTGGCGTCGTCCAACACGACGGGAACGAGGTCGTCCGGTGTCTCCACCTTTCGACGCTCGACATCGTCCCTTTGGTCTAGCTCTCCGAAGGTGCCTCCCTCCTCTATCTCGCAGGGGAATTTGTCCCCGAGCTGGAAGACGGTGCTTACCATCATTCCCTTCCCTTTTCCGTCCATGCCCTGGATGTAGCACATCCTCGCCATTGACTGGTCTCCCAGCATCACGGCGATCCCCTTCTCGGTCGGGAATTTCATCATTAGATGGTACGTGGACGTTATGGCCTTCAACCGATTGAGAGTCGGGCGGCCAACGATGATATTGTATGCCGATGGCTGATCCACGACTAAGAACGACACGATGTGGGTAACCTCGAGCCCCCCCGGGGTACCGAAGGTAACCGGGAGGTCGATAGTTCCCTCCGTCATGACCCTCTCCCCGGAGAAGCCGAAGAGCGGAGTCGAGATCGGGGTCGGTCTCATCCTGGATAGCTTCATCCCGTCCAACGCCGACTTGAAGATTATGTCGGCGGAGCTCCCATTGTCGATTAGGATTCTTCGGACGAGGTTGTTGGCGACGGGGGCAGAGACGACTATCGCGTCGTTGTGTGGATGGAGCACTCGTGCCGCTTCTTGGCCGAGGAAGAACATGGATTCGAACGGGGCCGGAGGAGGGGCCTCGTACGTGTGGTTGATGTAGTGTGCTATTTTCCCTTGGGAAACTTCACGCACGTACTTCTTCCTCTGCGTGGCCGAGTCTCCAAACTCCGGGCCGCCTAAGATCGCACCCACGACGTGAAGTTTTGAGCTCTCCGGTTCTTCGTTTGTCGCGCGGTCCGTGACGGTCACCGTCGCCGGACCTTTCTTTTCTTGCCGCGGGCGGCCTCCGTGTGCCGCGGCCGTCCCGATAGTTCTAAGGACGTATTCTTTCAGTTTCCCATCTTGAATCAGGGCCTCAATCTGACGCTTGAGTTGATAGCATTCGGATGTCAGGTGCCCATGATCCTGATGGTAGTCACAGTACTTACTTTGATCCCTCTTGGCGGGATCCTTCGTTAGAGGGGTTGGACTCCCCAGCTTGTCACGGTGCAGAGCCAGGATCCGCTCCGGTGAAGTGTTCAGAGGAGTGAATGTCGAGAACTTTCGGAAGCTATCGACATGCGGCGGCCTCGGCCCAGGGAGGGAACGGCCGTTAGGGGCCTGGCTTCCCTTATTCCTCCTCTTTCGAGGGTCGGGGCGATCTTCGTCTTGATCGTCGCGGCGGCGACTCCCCTGCCCTCCTGACTTTCGGCCATATCGGCCATCGAGATAGTCCTCGATTCCCATGTACGTGCGGGCTCTCGTCATTAGCTCCGCCATGTCCCGCGGGACTTTGCCAACAATAGACTTGAGGAAGTCGCTCGTGCGGACTCCCTCAGTGATCGCCGTGATGGCGTCTCTGTCGTCGAACCCTTCGACCTTGTGAGACTCCTCAGTGAAGCGAGCGAGGTATTGTCTCAACGTCTCATCTCTTCCTTGTCGGATAGAGAGGAGGTGGGTCTTTGGTTTCTTTTGCGCCACGAGGGTGGCGAATCGGGCAAGGAACGCCTCTCGTAAGGCCCGGAAAGACGAGATGCTCCCCGGCCACAAACTTCGGAACCACTCAAACCCCGACCCTGTGAGGGTCAGGCTGAAGGCTTGGCAGAGGGTGGCGTCGTGTGCCCTTGCATCGTCATCCACGTCTCATAGTGTTGGACGTGGAAGTGGGGGTCCGTACGTCCATCGTAGGGGGGAATGGACGGTAACTTGAAGTTTCCCACGCATGCCCTGACTCCCTCATCTCGATGATTTGATTTTGGAGGCTCTGAATCATCGTGACCATGTCAAGCCCGTTAGCAGGGCCGACCGTTGGGGCCACGGGAGTCACCGCTTGGCGCTCGTTGGACGCTTGGTCCACGATATTGGCCTGAGGCCGGCCGAGAGTCGCGGCGGGGAGCACGTCCCTCCGAGAGTTGAGCCTTTGGAGGAGATCCTCCCCTCGGGAGTTTCTCTGCGCCGTCAGGCGCTCTCTAAGGTCCATGCTTGGAGCGGGGCGAGGCGATGTCGCCCTTGGTCGAACCGCTCGGCGAGCGCTTCAGCTATCGGCCCCATCATCTACCAGAGTCGCTCTCTCCTCGGCGAGGGGCCGTGTCCGGCCGCCTCTTGAAACCGAGGGGGCGAGTCCCCGGGAATTTGACCGCGCCTGCTGTCGCGCCAGGTGCGACGGCCCGGCCAAAGCATTGTTAGACCTCTCGGGCCGCGAAGGGGCAAGGCTGGGCGTTGCCTCATTGGTCCTCGACTCCCCCACATATTCGGGATCGGAGTCGTCTTGGGCGGACCTATCCTCAATGTCATAGCCGAGGAGGTTAGCCATCGACGCCGGGGCGGTCAAGGAGCTCCGCGAGCCGCCGGGCCGTGTCCTCTCGGAGCTCGGCCTCGGGGTCGTTCATCGGGTCTTGGGGCTGGCTCTCGCTATCGCGAGGTTGCCCTTCAAGACGATGTGCGAGGCGTCGAAGGCCGTACCTCGAGCTCGTCGCTCAGGTACTCGCGGAGGTGGTGGGAATGTGACTCATCTCTCGAGAGTCGTGAGAACAAAGAGAGAAAACTGGTAGAGGGAATGCGTCGTCAAGGTCGAGAGATCCCCTCCTTCTAGCGCCAAAATGTTGTCACAGTTTTTCGGACAGCGATTTAGGAGTCGCAGACGGTCAGACCCAAGGCCGGACCAAGTGGTCTCGTCTTGACTCGAGCGTGTCGGGCTTGGTATCCCAAGCCGTCCCTTAGCTGTAGGTGATCTCTATCTCGTCCAAGCACCTGAAATGTAAGCAAAAAGGTATGAACTACAAAGGGGAAACAGAGGGGTTACCTCTGTTTACCTCTCCGACGCTCAGCATTAGTAGGATTGAGGTGGATATAGGAGGTTTAAGTGTTTAGAGGCCGAGACTTGTGAGAAACGAGCGAGGTACGAGTTCGACAGCGTTTCAGTACTCAAATTCGGATTACCTGAACCAGGGAAGGGACCCCGGTATTTATAGGCGACCAAGGGTCGTTTTGAGGGTCCCTTGGCCGAGTGAGGTTGAGTCGGCCATTGGCCGAATGAGGCTCGGCCGGCCGATGGCCGAGTGAGATGCTGGCCGCCGAGGGAGATTCACTCGGCCAATGGCCGAGTGAAGGAATGGACGCCGGGTGAGTTTCATTCGGCCATCGGCCGAATGAAAAGCCTGGGCCGAGAGAAGACTCACTCGGCGGTTGGCCGAGCGAGCTGTTGGGCCGGCAGGAGTCCTCACTCGTCCTTCGGCCGAACGAGCATGCTGGGCCGCTTGGGGCCTCACTCGGCCATTGGCCGAGCGAGCATGGTGGGCCGGCTGGAGGCTTCACTCGGCCCTTGGCCGAGCGAACACGTTGGGACGTCTGACGCCTCATTCGGCCATTGGCCGAGTGAGCATGGAGGATCTCGCTCGGCCATTGGCCGAGTGAACATATGGAGAAGTTCACTCGGCCATTGGCCGAGTGATGGGCCTGGGCCGAGAGAGGGCTCACTCGGCCATTGGCCGAGTGAGTTGATGGGCCGGCCGAGTGTGGGCTGGAAGCTAGGGTTTCACTCGGCCATTGGCCGAGTGAGCTTGCTCGGCCGCCCGAAATGTCGATCGAGCCGTCGGACCTCGTCGGGCCGATAACAACGTTCTCGTAGTGGCTTCAACTCTTCCCTCATCATCCTCCGCATCTCTCCTATCATGGCTTGCATCATCAGCCTCCGGTCTGGAATTCCTTCATTTTCGTCGCCGTTGTTGGACATGGTTGCTGCAAGATATTGTTAGTAACAAAAGAGAACCTCACAAAAATCACTCCCTCAGGTGTTTACACTCAAAGTATCACTCTGCACTCGTGTTTGATAATGGCGATATTTATTCACTCTGCCTTTTACCACTCACTCAAACTCTCTATAGGCTCGTACCGAACTACTCAGAGACCAGGAAGGTGATGAAAGGAATTCGAAAACGACACACCAAAACGACACACAAACGACACGAACAATAAAAACGACACCCCAAACGACACAAGCAAGAAAGACAACACCACGGAAAGTTATGATTAGGGTCTTAAATAAGTCCCAAAAACAATTCTCCCAAGCTGCGACAATCCGCCTGTTGTCGGTCCGTCTCGGACCGACGACGACAAAGGCGTCACTTCGACCCACGCGACCGGCGCGAGGCCTCGGGCGGCGAAACCATGCCTCAGCCATTGGCCGACCCAAGGATCAACCGGTAAATGGCCGGCCCAAGGGTCAGCCGGCCAATGGCCGACCCAAGGGTCAGCCGACCGTATGCTCAGCCGGCCAATAGCCGGCCCAAAGGTCAGCCGGTAGATGGCCGGCCGAAGGTTCAGCCCCCTCACTCGGCCAATGGCCGAGTGATCCTTCAACCGGCCATGAAGTTCACTCGGCCATTGGCCGAGTGAACCTTCCAGCAGTTCACTCGGCCAATGGCCGAGTGAACCTTTCAGCCGGCCATGCAGTTCACTCGGCCATTGGCCGAGTGAACCTTCTAGCAGTTCACTCGGCCAATGGCCGAGTGAACCTTTCAGCCGACCATGCAGTTCACTCGGCCATTGGCCGAGTGAACCTTCCAGCAGTTCACTCGGCCAATGGCCGAGTGAACCTTTCAGCCGGCCATGCAGTTCACTCGGCCATTGGCCGAGTGAACCTTCCAGCAGTTCACTCGGCCAATGGCCGAGTGAACCTCAGCCGGCCCAAGCTTTTCACTCGGCCATTGGTCGACCCAACCATTCAGGGGGTCAATGGCCGACTCAAGCATGCTCACTCGGCCAAGGGGTCTTCAAACCACCTCTTGGCCGCCTATAAACACAAGGGTCCCTCCCTTGACCCAGGTAATCCATTTTTGAGTCCCGAAACGCTTTCGAACTCGTACTTCACTCGTTTCGCTCATCTTTGGCCTCTCACCACCTCTAAAACCTCTATACTCCCCCCTCAATCCTACTAATGTTGAGTGTCGGAGAGGTAAATAGAGGCACCCCCTCTGTTTTCCCTTCCTAGTTCACCTGTTCTTTACTCCTTTTCAGGTACTCTGACGAACTCAAGGGACATTCACAGCTAAGGGACGACTCGGGATAACGAGTCCGACGTGCTCGAGCCCAAACGCGACCACTTGGTCTGGCCTTGGGTCGAACCGTTTGGGGCTCCTAAATCGTTGTCCAAAAAACTGCGACAACACAGCCCAACCTTGGCGACGCATTCCCTCTACCACTCTTCTTCATCTTTCAACGGCAAAACTCTCGAGAGATGAGTTAATTGCCCGTCACCTCTACGGCCGACCGAGCGACGAGCTCGAGGCATGACCTCCAAAGCTCCGAGCACCGTCTCGAAGGGCAACCTCATGATAATGAGAGCCAGCCCCGAGACCCGACGAATGACCCCGAGGCCGCAGTCCGAGAGGACACGGCTCGAAGGCTCGCCAAGCTCCTAGACCGCCCCGGCGTCACTGGCACCCTCATCGCCGACCTCCTCGACTCCAACAACGTCGACAACGTCAACCACAACGAGAAAGACCCCAATTACGTGGCGGAGTCGGGAACCAACGAGACCGACCTCCATCACGGTTTTCACGAAAGGGGACACACACGCACGCTTCCAAGGGGACACCCTCGGGCGACCGCGTCTAGACTTCAACTTTCTACTGAGTACACGCACGCGCCCTCGAGGGGACACCCTCGGGCGACCACGCCAAGGCGTCAAGTGTCGAGTAATACTCGGGAACGCTCGACCTCTAGGTCCCGAAAGGGACGCTCCAAGCTCACCATCCGCGTCCAAAACCCCCGGGGAGGTGACGACGTCAATGGCCGTGGCGTCTGTCGAGGACGTCACTCGAATGATGTCCCCTCGCCTAAAGTGATAGGGACGGCCACCGGAGACTTGAGAGATCGCCTTAATTCCCGAAGGGAATCTCATGGGAGCGACTTGAGAGAAAAACTAAACGCCCGACGTGGGATCGAGAGAGAAGTCATCTTGGGACATCAACCACCCAACGTTGCCGACCGCGCATCCAACAAGAAACACGCCGCCACATTCATGGCACCGGCCACCAGTCTCGGCTCATGAAGGAAGAGGCGTATACATGGTCGAGTCCCTAATGACCATCCTTCTCCGGCCCCGAAGCAATCCTTCGTCCCACTCAACACGACGCCCGACCGGATCCCGAGCTTACACAGGGAGAAGCTAGGCTCGCCGGCCCCGTTAAAGACGGACCCTGCGACGAGGGACAGGAGCAAACAATGCGAATATCATCGAGACCACGGGCACGCAACGTCAGAATGCTACCAGCTTAGGAAGCAAATTGATTCCCTAATTCGAAGTGGGGACTTCAAGGAATTTGTCGCGTACGCTAGCAAGCCGTGACTGTCGAGGGCTTCCACCCTTAAACTCATGCCCGGACTCACTCGACTTTGTAATCGCTTCATTTCAATTATGTAATTTTCCTTTTCCAAAGAAGGCCAAGTGCCATGAAAACTTGTAAGGACCTCCTTACTGCAATAAAGGATTATTCTACACATGTCAACACACTCTATTATACACCTCCTACATGAGAGTTTCTTGGCCTTCGTCTCACAAACGCAAGAAACTCGGGGGGCTAACAGGGATCAATGCCCAATCAACAATACAACTCAAAAACAAAATAAAAATAAAAGCATAACAAAGTCTCATGGGGCCGATGGTTAGGCCGTAGGTCCCAGAGAGAGACGGTCTATACATTTCTCCTCGAGTTGAGTTCACTCCTCGAGTCGAGTACCGAGTCCACGAGTCGACTAGTTACTCCTCGTGCCGACACTACTTTTCTCCTCGAGTTGAGTTCACTCCTCGAGTCGAGTACCGAGTCCACGAGTCGTCTAGCTACTCCTCATGCCGACTCTACATTTCTCCTCGAGTTGAGTTCACTCCTCGAGTCGAGTACCGAGTCCACGAGTCGACTAGCTACTCCTCGTGCCGACTCTACATTTCTCCTCGACTTGAGTTCACTCCTCGAGTCGAGTACCGAGTCCACGAGTCGACTAGCTACTCCTCGTGCCGACTCTACATTTCTCCTCGAGTTGAGTTCACTCCTCGAGTCGAGTACCGAGTCCACGAGTCGACTAGCTACTCCTCGTGCCGACTCTACATTTCTCCTCGAGTTGAGTTCACTCCTCGAGTCGAGTACCGAGTCGACGAGTCGACTAGTTACTCCTCGTGCCGACTATACTTTTCTCCTGGAGTTGAGTTCACTCCTCAAGTCGAGTACCGAGTCCTCTAGTCGACTAGCTACTCCTCGTGCCGACTCTACATTTCTCCTCGAGTTGAGTTCACTCCTCGAGTCGAGTACCGAGTCCACGAGTCGACTAGCTACTCCTCGTGCCGACTCTACATTTCTCCTCGAGTTGAGTTCATTCCTCGAGCCAAGTACCGAGTCCACGAGTCGACTAGCTACTCCTCGTGCCGGCTCCACACGACTCCTCGAGTTGAGATCACTCCTCTAGGATAGGCCTGGGTCCAAGAGTCGACTGATAAGTCTTCGTACCAGCTCTACACCTTACTGGCCCTCGAGTCGACCTTACGTGTAACTCCTCGAGTCGAGTCTATTCCTCAAGTCGAGTCCCAAAACCCACAAATCAACTTGAAAGTCCTCGTGTCAAAAATCTACAACTTCCTGAGTCACCGGTCAACAATAGACTCACAAGATTCAACGATAAATCTAAATGCTCTCACACAAGCAATAAAAATCGCCCCTAAACGGTAAACCGAAATTCGCTCCACGACGCTCACATTCGCAAGGGCACAAGACTCGACCCGAGAGACTCAACCCGAAAACGCGACCAGTGCACTAAGGTGCCACACTCGCAGGGGGATAAGAGACTCAACCCGAAAACACGATCAGTGCACTAAGGTGCCACACTCGCCGGGGGATCAAGTCCACACCTAACCCCGCCTATCGCACGACACGCACACCCAAGGGTGCCACGCTCGTAAGGTGGAACGGCCACACAAATGTGGCATCGCTCTCGCCACCCAGCTCGTGAGCCGAAAGGCAGCGAGTTACAAATGGGTTTCAAAGGCTTGCGTCCGCCGGACGTATCTGGTCTAGCCAGCGTCCACGGGAAACCTGGCCACGCAAATGTGGCACCGCGCTCGCCGCCCAGCTCGTGAGCCGAAAGGCAGCGAGTTGCAAATGGATTTCAAAGACTTGCGTCCGCCGGACGTATCTGGTCTAGCCAGCGTCCGCGGGAAACCCGGCCACACAAATGTGGCACCGCGCTCGGCGCCCAGCTCGTGAGCCGAAAGGCAGCGAGTTACAATTGGGTTTCAAAGGCTTGCGTCCGCCGGACGTATCTAGTCTAGCCAGCATCCGCGGGAAACCCGGCCACACAAAGGTGGCACCGCGCTGGCCGCCCAGCTCGTGAGCCGAAAGGCAGCGAGTTACAATTGGGTTTCAAAGGCTTGCGTCCGCCGGACGTATCTGGTCTAACCAGCGTCCGCGGGAAACCCGGCCACACAAATGTGGCACCGCGCTCGCCGCCCAGCTCGTGAGCCGAAAGGCAGCGAGTTACAAATGGTTTTCAAAGGCTTGCGTCCGCCGGATGTATCTGGTCTAGCCAGCGTCCACGGGAAACCTGGCCACGCAAATGTGGCACCGCGCTCGCCGCCCAGCTCGTGAGCCGAAAGGCAGCGAGTTACAAATGGGTTTCAAAGGCTTGCGTCCGCCGGACGTATCTGGTCTAGCCAGCGTCCGCGGGAAACCCAGCCACACAAATGTGGCACCGCGCTCGCCGCCCAGCTCGTGAGCCGAAAGGCAGCGAGTTACAAATGAGTTTCAAAGGCTTGCGTCCGCCGGACGTATCTGGTCTAGCCAGCGTCCGCGGGAAACCCGGCCACACAAATATGGCACCGCGCTCGCCGCCCAGCTCGTGAGCCGAAAGGCAGCGAGTCACAAATGGGTTTCAAAGGCTTGCGTCCGCCGGACGTACCTGGTATAGCCAGCGTCCACGGAAAACCCGGTTACACAAACGTGACACCGAGGCCCCCCGAGGCCCAAGCCATGCAAATCGATCACGCCTTCAGTGGTAGGTCGAGAAAATAAGCCACGCACAATAAAGCCGGGCAAATCGATCACGCCTTCACTGGTAGGTCGAGAAAATAAGCCACGCATAATAAATTCGTGCAAATCGATCACGCCTTCGTTGGTAGGTCGAGAAAATAAGCCACGCACGATAAACTCGTGCTAATCGATCACGCCTTCATTGGTAGGTCGAGAAAATAAGCCACGCATAGTAAATTCGTGCAAATCGATAACGCCTTCGTTGGTAGGTCGAGAAAATAAGCCACGCACATTAAAGTCGTGCTAATCGATCACGCCTTCATTGGTAGGTCGAGAAAATAAGCCACGCATAGTAAAGCTGTGCAAATCGATCACGCCTTCATTGGTAGGTCGAGAAAATAAGCCACGCATGATCGACGAGGAACGAAGGCCGTCCCTCGCGACGCACAAAAGCCGTCCCTCGCGACGCACAAAAGCCGTCCCCCGCGACGCACAAAAGCCGTCCAACGTGACGCACAAAGGCCGTCCCTCGTGACACACCAGAGGCCGCCCCCCGCGATGCGTTAAAAGCCCTTCTCCGATGCGACCACAAGCTCGAGAGCGTTTGTCCCAGGTCCGCACGTCAGCTCGAACACTGAGTTTCCACTCGACCCACGCTCGACCAGAAACTCGGGGGGCTAATGTTGTCGGTCCGTCTCGGACCGACGACGACAAAGGCGTCACTTCGACCCACGCGACCGGCGCGAGGCCTCGGGCGGCGAAACCATGCCTCAGCCATTGGCCGACCCAAGGTTCAACCGGCAAATGGCCGGCCCAAGGGTTAGCCGGCCAATGGCCGACCCAAGGGTTAGCCGACCGTATGCTCAGCCGGCCAATGGCCGGCCCAAAGGTCAGCCGGTAGATGGCCGGCCGAAGGTTCAGCCCCCTCACTCGGCCAATGGCCGAGTGATCCTTCAACCGGCCATGAAGTTCACTCGGCCATTGGCCAAGTGAACCTTCCAGCAGTTCACTCGGCCAATGGCCGAGTGAACATTCCAGAAGTTCACTCGGCCAATGGCCGAGTGAACCTTTCAGCCGGCCATGCAGTTCACTCGGCCATTGGCCGAGTGAACCTTCCAGCAGTTCACTCGGCCAATGGCCGAGTGAACCTTTGAGCCGACCATGCTGTTCACTCGGCCATTGGCCGAGTGAACCTTCCAGCAGTTCACTCGGCCAATGGCCGAGTGAACCTTTCAGCCGGCCATGCAGTTCACTCGGCCATTGGCCGAGTGAACCTTCCAGCAATTCACTCGGCCAATGGCCGAGTGAACCTCAGCCGGCCCAAGCTTTTCACTCGGCCATTGGCCGACCCAACCATTCAGGGGGTCAATGGCCGACTCAAGCATGCCCACTCGGCCAAGGGGTCTTCAAACCACCTTTTGGCCGCCTATAAATACAAGGGTCCCTCCCTTGACCCAGGTAATCCATTTTTGAGTCCCGAAACGCTGTCGAACTCCAGTTGAGTTCACTCCTCGACTTTATTCCCGAGTCCATGAGTCGAATAACTACTCCTCGTGCCGAGTCTACATGACTCCTCGAGTTGAGTTCGCTCCTCGAGATGAGTACCGAGTCCGCGAGTCGGCTAACTACTCCTCGTGCCGATTCTACATGACTCCTCGAGTTGAGTTCGCTCCTCGAGTTAAGTCCCGAGTCCACTAGTCGACTAACTACTCCTCGTGCCGATTCTACATGACTCCTCGAGTTGACTTCACCACTCAAGTTGAGTTCACTCCTCGAGTTGAGTTCGCTCCTCGAGTTAAGTACCGAGTTCGCGAGTCAACTAACTACTCCTCGTGCCGACTCTACATGACTCCTCGAGTTGAGTTCACTCCTCGAGTTGAATTCACTCCTCGAGTCGAGTACGGTGTCCACGAGTCGACTAACTACTCCTCGTGCCGACTCTACATGACTCCTCGAGTTGAGTTCACCACTCGAGTTGAATTCGTTCCTCGAGTTAAGTACCTAGTTCACGAGTCGACTAACTACTCCTCATGCCGACTCTACATGACTCCTCGAGTTGAGTTGACTCCTCGAGTTGAATTCACTCCTCGAGTCGAATACCGTGTCCACGAGTCGACTAACTCTTCTTCGTGCCAACTCTACATGACTCCTCGAGTTGAGTTCACCACTCAAGTTGAGTTCACTCCTCGAGATGAGTTCGTTCCTCGAGTTGAGTCCCGATTCCACGAGTCGACTAACTACTCCTCGTGCCGAATCTACATCATTCCTTTAGTTGAGTTCGCTCCTCGAGCTGAGTTCACTCCTCCAGTTGAGTTCGCTCCTCGACTTGATTCCCGAGTCCATGAGTCGAATAACTACTCCTCGTGCCGACTCTACATGACTCCTCGAGTTGAGTTCACTCCTAGAGTTGAGTTCGCTCCTCGAGTTGAGTCCCGAGTCCACGAGTCGACTAACTACTCCTCGTGCCGAGTCTACATGACTCCTCGAGTTGAGTTCGCTCCTCGAGATGAGTCCCGAGTCAACGAGTTGACTAACTACTCCTCGTGCTGACTCTACATGACTCCTCGAGTTGAGTTCACTCCTCAAGTTGAGTTTGCTCCTCGAGTTGAGTACCGAGTCCATGAGTCGACTAACTACTCCTCGTGCCGACTCTACATGACTCCTCGAGTTGAGTTCACTCCTCGAGATGAGTACCGAGTCCGCGAGTCGACTAACTACTCCTCGTGCCGACTCTACGTGACACCTGGTGTTGAGTTCACGCCTCGATTCGAGTTCGCTCCTCGAGTTGAGTCCCGAGTCCACGAGTTGACTAACTACTTCCTTGTGCCGACTCTACATGACTCCTCGAGTTGAGTTCGCTCCTCGAGTTAAGTCCCGAGTCCACTAGTCGACTAACTACTCCTCGTGCTGATTCTACATGACTCCTCAAGTTGAGTTCAATCCTAGAGTTGAGTTCAATCCTCGAGTTGAGTTCGCTCCTCGAGTTGAGTACCGAGTCCATGAGTCGACTACCTACTCCTCGTGCCGACTCTACATAACTCCTCGAGTTGAGTTGGCTCCTTGAGTTGAGTCCCGAGTCCATGAGTCGACTAACTACTCCTCGTGCCGACTCTAAATGACTCCTCGAGTTGAGTTCACTCCTCGAGTTGAGTTCGCTCCTCAAGTTAAGTACCGAGTTCGCGAGTCAACTAACTACTACTCGTGCCGACTCTACATGACTCCTCGAGTTGAGTTCACTCCTCGAGTTGAATTAACTCATCGAGTCGAGTATCGTGTCCACGAGTCGACTAAGTACTCCTCGTGCCGACTCTACATGACTCCTTGAGGTGAGTTCACTCTTCAAGTTGAATTCACTCCTCGAGTCGAGTACCGTGTCCACGAGTCGACTAACTACTCTTCGTGCCGACTCTACATGACTCCTCGAGTTGACTTCACCACTCAAGTTGAGTTCACTCCTCGAGTTGAGTTCGCTCCTCGAGTTAAGTACCGAGTTCGCGAGTCAACTAACTACTCCTCGTGCCGACTCTACATGACTCCTCGAGTTGAGTTCACTCCTCGAGTTGAATTCACTCCTCGAGTCGAGTACCGTGTCCACGAGTCGACTAACTACTCCTCGTGCCGACTCTACATGACTCCTCGAGTTGAGTTCACCACTCGAGTTGAATTCGTTCCTCGAGTTAAGTACCGAGTTCGCGAGTCGACTAACTACTCCTCGTGCCGACTCTACATGACTCCTCGAGTTGAGTTGACTCCTCGAGTTGAATTCACTCCTCGAGTCGAGTACCGTGTCCACGAGTCGACTAACTACTCTTCGTGCCAACTCTACATGACTCCTCGAGTTGAGTTCACCAGTCAAGTTGAGTTCACTCCTCGAGTTGAGTTCGTTCCTCGAGTTGAGTCCCGATTCCACGAGTCGACTAACTACTCCTCGTGCCGAATCTACATCACTCCTCGAGTTGAGTTCGCTCCTCGAGCTGAGTTCACTCCTCCAGTTGAGTTCGCTCCTCGACTTTATTCCCGAGTCCATGAGTCGAATAACTACTCCTCGTGCCGACTCTAAATGACTCCTAGAGTTGAGTTCGCTCCTCGAGATGAGTACCGAGTCCGCGAGTCGGCTAACTACTCCTCGTGCCGACTCTACATGACTCCTCGAGTTGAGTTCGCTCCTCGAGATGAGTACCGAGTCCGCGAGTCGGCTAACTACTCCTCGTGCCGACTCTACATGACTCCTCGAGTTGAGTTCGCTCCTCGAGTTAAGTCCCGAGTCCAGTAGTCGACTAACTACTCCTCGTGCCGATTCTACATGACTCCTCGAGTTGACTTTACCACTCAAGTTGAGTTCACTCCTCGAGTTGAGTTCGCTCCTCGAGTTAAGTACCGAGTTCGCGAGTCAACTAACTATTCCTCGTGCCGACTCTATATGACTCCTCGAGTTGAGTTCACTCCTCGAGTTGAATTCACTCATCGAGTCGAGTATCGTGTCCACGAGTCGACTAAGTACTCCTCGTGCCGACTCTACATGACTCCTTGAGGTGAGTTCACTCTTCAAGTTGAATTCACTCCTCGAGTCGAGTACCGTGTCCACGAGTCGACTAACTACTCCTCGTGCCGACTCTACATGACTCCTCGAGTTGAGTTCACCACTCGAGTTGAATTCGTTCCACGAGTTAAGTACCGAGTTCGCGAGTTGACTAACTACTCCTCGTGCCGACACTACATGACTCCTCGAGTTGAGTTGACTCCTCGAGTTGAATTCACTCCTCGAGTCGAGTACCGTGTCCACGAGTCGACTAACTACTCTTCGTGCCAACTCTACATGACTCCTCGAGTTGAGTTCACCACTCAAGTTGAGTTCACTCCTCGAGTTGAGTTCGTTCCTCGAGTTGAGTCCCGATTCCACGAGTCGACTAACTACTCCTCGTGCCGAATCTACATCACTCCTCGAGTTGAGTTCGCTCCTCGAGCTTTAGTTCACTCCTCCAGTTGAGTTCGCTCCTCGACTTGATTCCCGAGTCCATGAGTCGAATAACTACTCCTCGTGCCGACTCTACATGACTCCTCGAGTTGAGTTCGCTCCTAGAGATGAGTACCGAGTCCGCGAGTCGACTAACTACTCCTCGTGCCGACTCTACATGACTCCTCGAGTTGAGTTTGCTCCTTGAGTTGAGTCTCGAGTCCATGAGTCGACTAACTACTCCTCGTGCCGATTCTACATGACTGCTCGAGTTGAGTTTGCTCCTTGAGTTGAGTCTCGAGTCCATGAGTCGACTAACTACTCCTCGTGCCGACTCTACATGACTCCTCGAGTTGAGTTCACTCCTCGAGTTGAGTTCGCTCCTCGAGTTAAGTACCGAGTTCGCGAGTCAACTAACTACTACTCGTGCCAACTCTACATGACTCCTCGAGTTGAGTTCACTCCTCGAGTTGAAGTCATTCCTTGAGTTGAGTATCGTGTCCACGAGTCGACTAAGTACTCCTCGTGCCGACTCTACATGACTCCTCAAGTTGAGTTCACTCCTCGAGTTGAATTCACTCCTTGAGTCGTGTACCGTGTCCACGAGTCGACTAACTACTCTTCGTGCCGACTCTATATGACTCCTCGAGTTGAGTTCACCACTCAAGTTGAGTTCACTCCTTGAGTTGAGTTCGTTCCTCGAGGTTAGTCCCGATTCCACGAGTCGACTAACTACTCCTCGTGCCGAATCTACATCACTCCTCGAGTTGAGCTCGCTCCTCGAGCTGAGTTAACTTCTCGAGTTGAGTTCGCTCCTCGAGTTGATTCCCGAGTCCATGAGTCGAATAACTACTCCTCTTGCTGACTCTACATGACTCCTCGAGTTGAGTTCGCTCCTCGAGTTGAGTTCACTCCTAGAGTTGAGTTCGCTCCTCGAGCTGAGTCCCGAGTCCACGAGTCGACTAACTACACCTCGTGCCGACTGTACATGACTAGTCGAGTTGAGTTCGCTCGTCGAGTTGAGTCCCGAGTCCATGAGTTGACTAACTACTCCTCGTGCCGACTCTACATGACTCCTCGAGTTGATTTCACTCCTCGAGTTGAGTTCGCTCCTCGAGTTAAGTACCGAGTTCGCGAGTCGACTAACTACTCCTCGTGCCGACTCTACAAGACTCCTCAAGTTGAGTTCACTCCTCGAGTTGAGTTCGCTCCTCGAGTTGAGTCCCGAGTCCATGAGTCGACTAACTACTCCTCGTGCCGACTCTACATGTGATGAGGACATCACAACGAACATGCATTCGCATTCAATCAAGGATACACCGGAGGGCCCAATGACGCGAGCCCGAACCAAGAGATTCAAAGAGCAAGTGACCAGCCTACTTCACAAATTTGGAGCCCAAAATATTGCTATAGAAGAGCCCAGAATCGTCAACATGATCTCAGCCCAAACTCAAGGCAATAATCCGAAATAGAGTCAAGCCCAAATGGATAAACGAATTTTATGTGTGTGTGAGACTGTTGGTTTTCTTGCAACCGTTTGTGAGTTTATGGTCTGAGAGTTATTTCGTTTTTTTGTGTTAATTCGAGATTTATGGCGTCTCTTTGGTTTTTGTAACCATAATCTCGAATTGAGTATTTGTATCAATTGTGTGGAAGAAGAAAACAGACCATCTTTGATTATCAAACAATTGTGTGAGTATTAGTTCTCTGAAATTTTAAGCCCTAAACGAAGAACTTATCAAGGCAATTCCTTGTGGCGTTCTTGTTCATCCAATCTTATCATCAATAGTTCGAATCATAAACTATTGTGGCGATTTTCATTCCATACAACCTCTACGACCCTTATCTGAATTCGACCAAAATCTATACAAACCATAAATCCACAAACAACACCCGAAATTGCAAATTCAAGTCCAAACTGATCAAGTTTTTCGACTCTCGAGACGACTCCACGTTCGTTCCGCTTTGATCCGAGGCTCCATTCATTCTCTCGAAGGGATTCTCCATCATTTGGTATCAGAGCTTAGGCTCTCAATTAGTCAATTTTTTTTACCCTTTCTTAAAAAAAAAAGAAAAAAAAAACGCGAAAAAAAAAGAAAAAAAAAAAAAAAATCTCCAGAAAGTTTTCCTCCAGAAAGTTATTCTCTCCAGAAAGTTTTCGTCCAGAAAGGTCTTCTCTCCAGAAAGTTTTGTCCCTCCAGAAAACTCTATCTCTCCAGAAAACTTTTAATTTTTTTTTCTTCTCTTGTGTGCTTAATTTATCTCTTTTCATTTCCTTCAAAATACTTTCTTCCATATTATATATCCCAGAATACTTCTTCTCCTCAATCTTTTAGCATATACCATTCCAGTTCTTAGCCAAAAAAAAAAAAACAAAAAAAACAAAAAAAAAAATTTTCCAGAAGAAATTTTATTTTTGGCATCCTGGTGTGATTCTGAGCGTTTGAGCTCCCTCTCACGAAAGTGAATTTTTTTTTTTACCATTTTGTACAGATTTTACTGTTCACCGTAGAAAATTTTACCTTTTTTTCAAGCTTTTTCCTTCAGCCACCACCACCTTGATCGTTTTTCTATTTGAGTTTTAAAATTTTAAGAGGACTTACGAGCGGAAAAAGGCAGAGTGTTACATTATAGCAAAAGCCATATTTGAGTGTCCAAACACGAGTGAATTTCCAAATTACGAGCGAAACACGTAAGGGAGTGATTTTGTGAGGACCATTAACCTTATATATCGTATATATATACTACTGTTCATTTACGCAGATTCATGACAACTCCTCGACGAGATAGTGCTTCATCCTCACAACCACCTTTGACGATGGACGACCTTGTCCACACCATGCAGCGGTTCCTCGATCCGATTCTTGCCCGCTTAGACAACATCGAACAACATCAAACTGCCGAATTTGTGCACACCGAGCAACGGCAAGCACCTGACTTCGAGAACCCGTTCTACCACCAAGGAGACCAAAGACGTGGTTTTCCATCACGCCGCAGACAAACACGCGGACGAGGCCTTCCACCAGCGCATCGTGGAACTTGGACGAACGACGACGACGAACAAGTTGTTTCCGATGTTTTGGATTTTGATCACCCTCGAGGACGAGCTCATGCACACCACCGTCACCATCATGATGATTTCCGCGGCATCAAAATGCGTGGTCCTTCCTTCAACGGCAAGAACGACCCCGACGCTTACTTTGATTGGGAGCGGAAGATTGAACTCATTTTCGATTGTCACCAATATTCGGATTTGAGGAAGGTGAAGCTAGCCGCCACGGAATTCAGTGACTATGCCTTGATATGGTGGGAGCAGATTTCCACTAGTAGACGACGTGCCGGCGAACAGCCCATTGCCACATGGGACGAGATGAAAACAGTCATGCGCAAGCGGTTCATTCCGACCCATTATTACCGCGACATGTTCAACCGCCTTCAGCGTCTTCGACAAGGTTCACGCTCAGTTGAAGAGTACTTTCAAGACCTGGAAATGACTCTCATGCGCACCGGAGTTGACGAAGAACGGGAGGCAACCATGGCCCGTTTCTTGTCCGGTCTCAACCGAGATATCGCACGCCAAGTCGAAATCAAACAGTTTATCGACATGGAGGATTTGGTGCATATGGCAATAGTGGTCGAGAAACAGCTCAAAACAGACTCCACAAGATACAACCGCTTCCCCGACAAAACACCATGGCAATCCACCTTCCTCAAAACCGACGAAAACAAATACTCTCCTCCGAAGCCACAATCGGCCTTACCAACCGTCCCTCACCAACGGCCACCTCCCGACCCCGTGAACAAAGGCAAGCTTCCCGCTTCGACCCCTTAACGTAACCGCGACCGCACCTGCTTCAAGTGTCGAGGTAAAGGCCATATTGCTTCCGAATGTCCAAACAAGCGCTCCATGATTCTCCTACCCGATGGCGATGTAATCACGGACGATGAGGCAGCAACCCAAACCGGTGTTGATTATGGCGAACCGACCTACGACGACTATGAGGTTGAAGTTGAAGATGAACAACTCACCTTGGTCACCCGGCGAGTGCTTAGTGTTTCCGCCAAAGACGATGATGAGCACGCACAGCGAGAATCCATCTTCCACACTCGCTGCCATATCCATGACAAAGTGTGCAGCCTCATTATTGATAGCGGCAGCTGCACCAACGTCGCAAGCACCATCCTTGTCCACAAGCTGTCCTTGCCAACCTCCAAGCATCCTCACCCATACAAGCTCCATTGGTTGAACAATAGTGGCGAAGTACGCGTCACCGACCAGGTCCTTGTCCCTTTCAAAATCGGCAAATACGAGGACGAAGTTTTATGCGACGTTGCACCAATGGAAGTGTGTCACCTCCTCCGTGGCCGCCCTTGGCAATTCGACCGACGTACTGTTCATGACGGTCTTTCCAACAAATACAAATTCGTGCACAAAAAACATCAGATTGTTCTTTCCCCACTTTCTCCATTCCAAGTCCTCAAAGATCAAGCTCACCTCCACCAAAATGCCAACCACATTAAACACATTAGCCATTCTCCCAAACAGACCACGAGTACCAAAGAAAGAGCCGATCAAACTCTGGTCAAAACCCATGAGAGAAAACAAAATTTTTTAGTGAGTGCAAGCAAGGTTAAAAAGGCAATTTTTAATGAAAAACCAATTCTGATGTTCTTGCACAAAGGACATCTTTTACACGCTGACCAACTTGACAAAAGTTTGCCTAGTCTTGTTGTGGAATTGTTACAGGATTTTGCGGACGTTTTTCCCGATGATGTTCCATCCGGTTTGCCACCAATCCGCGGCATCGAACATCAAATTGACTTAGTCCCCGGCGCTGCCCTTCCAAATTGTCCAGCGTACTGTTGTCGCTGTTTTTTGGACAACTATTAAGGAGCCAAAGACGGTTAGACCCAAGGCCGGACCAAGTGGTCTCGTCTTGACTCGAGCGTGTCGGACTTGGTATCCCAAGTCGTCCCTTAGCTGTGGATGTCCCTTGAGTTCGTCAGAGTACCTGAAAAGGAGTAGAGAACACGTGAACTACAAAGGGGAAACAGGGGGTTGCCCCTGTTTACCTCTCCGACGCTAAACATTAGTGGGATTGAGGTGGAATATAGAGGTTTTAGGGGTGTTTAGGGGCTAAAGCTTGAGAGAAACGAGCGAGGTGCGAGTTCGGCAGCGTTTCAGTGCTCAAGAATAAATTACCTTGACTAGGGGAGCGGCCCCTGTATTTATAGGCAGCCAAGGGGTGGTTTGAAGACCCCTTGGCCGAGTGAGCAAGGTTGGGTCGGCCATGGAGGGCCGGCCATGGAGAGCCGGCCATGGAGAGCCGGCCTTGGAGAGCCGGCCATGGAGGGCCGGCCTTGGAGGAGGGCCGGCCTTGGAGTGCCGGCCTTGGAGTGCCGGCCTTGGAGGGCCGGCCATGGAGGAGGGCTGCCCTTGGAGTGCCGGCCTTGGAGAGCCGGCCATGGAGGAGGGCCGGCCTTGGAGCGCCGGCCTTGGAGGAGGGCCGGCCTTGGAGTGCCGGCCTTGGAGGAGGGCCGGCCTTGGGGTGCCGGCCTTGGAGGGCCGGCCATGGAGGAGGGCCGGCCTTGGAGCACCGGCCTTGGAGGAGGGCCGGCCTTGGAGTGCCGGCCTCCAAGGGGCCGGCCATGGAGGAGGGCCGGCCTTGGAGTGCCGGCCTCGGAGAGCCGGCCATGGAGGAGAGCCGGCCTTGGAGCGCCGGCCTTGGAGGAGGGCCGGCCTTGGAGTGCCGGCCTTGGAGGAGGGCCGGCCTTGGAGGGCCGGCCATGGAGGAGGGCCGGCTGAGCATATGGCCGGCTGACCTTTGGGCCGGCGACAGGCCGGCCAAGCATATGGCCGGCCGCTGGCCGGCCAGCTAACCCTTGGCCCGGCCATTGGTTTGGGCCGGCCAAAGGCCGAGGCAAGGTTTCGCCACTCGAGGCCTTGCACCGGTCGCATGGGTCGAGGTGACGCCTTAGTCCCTGTCGATCCGAGACGGACCGACAACACTCGGTAATCAACTCGAGGAGCGAACTCAACTCGAGGAGTGAACTCAACTCGAGGAGTCATGTAGAGTTGGCACGAAGAGTAGTTAGTCGACTCATGGACTTGGGTCTCAACTCGAGGAGCGAACTCAACTCGAGGAGTGAACTCAACTCGAGGAGTCATGTAGAGTCATCACGAGGAGTAGTTAGTCGACTCATGGACTCGGTACTCAACTCGAGGAGCGAACTCAACTTGAGGAGTGAACTCAACTCGAGGAGTCATGTAGAGTCAGCACGAGGAGTAGTTAGTCAACTCGTGGACTCAGGACTCAACTCGAGGAGCGAACTCAACTCTAGGAGTGAACTCAACTCGAGGAGTCATGTAGAGCGACTCGAGGAGTGAATTCAAATCGAGGAGTGAACTCCACTCGAGGAGTCATGCAGAGTCGGCACGAGGAGTAGTTAGTCGACTCGCGAACTCGGTACTTAACTCGAGGAGCGAACTCAACTCGAGGAGTGAACTCAACTCGAGGAGTCATGTAGAGTCGGCACGAGGAGTAGTTAGTCGACTCATGGACTCGGGACTCAACTCGAGGAGTCATGTAGAGTCCGCACGAGGAGTAGTTAGTCGACTCATGGACTCGAGACTCAAGTCGAGGAGCGAACTCAACTCGAGGAGTGAACTCAACTTGAGGAGTCTTGTAGAGTCGGCACGATGAGTAGTTAGTCGACTCATGGACTCGGTACTCAACTCGAGGAGCGAACTCAACTCGAGGAGTGAACTCAACTCGAGGAGTCATGTAGAGTCGGCACGAGGAGTAGTTAGTCAACTCATGGACTCGGGACTCGGTACTCATCTCGAGGAGCGAACTCAACTCGAGGAGTCATGTAGAGTCGGCACGAGGAGTAGTTATTCGACTCATGGACTCGGGAATCAACTCGAGGAGAAAACTCAACTCGAGGATTGAACTCAGCTCGAGCAGAGAACTTAACTCGAGGAGTGATGTAGATTCGGCACGAGGAGTAGTAAGTCGACTCGTGGAATCGGGACTCAACTCGAGGAGCGAACTCAACTCGAGGAGTGAACTCAACTCGAGTGGTGAACTCAACTCGAGGAGTCATGTAGAGTCGGCACGAAGAGTAGTTAGCTGACTCGTGGGCACGGTACTCGACTCGAGGAGTGAATTCAACTCGAGGAGTGAACTCAGCTCGAGGAGTCATGTAGAGTCGACACGAGGAGTAGTTAGTCGACTCACGAACTCGGTACTTAACTCGAGGAGCGAACTCAACTCGAGGAGTGAACTCAACTCGAGGAGTCATGTAGAGTCGGCACGAGGTGTAGTTAGTCGACTCATGGACTCGGGACTCAACTCGAGGATCGAACTCAACTCGAGGAGTGAACTCAACTCGAGGAGTCATGTAGAGTCGGCACGAGGAGTAGTTAGTCGACTCATGGACTCGGTACTCAACTCGAGGAGCGAACTCAACTTGAGGAGTGAACTCAACTCGAGGAGTCATGTAGAGTCAGCACGAGGAGTAGTTAGTCAACTCGTGGACTCGGGACTCATCTCGAGGAGGGAACTCAACTCGAGGAGTCATGTAGAGTCGGCACGAGGAGTAGTTAGTCGACTCGTGGGCTCATCAGAACTCAACTCGAGGAGCGAACTAAACTCTAGGAGTGAACTCAACTCGAGGAGTCATGTAGAGTCGGCACTAGGAGTAGGTAGTCGACTCGAGGAGTGAATTCAACTCGAGGAGTAAACTCAACTTGAGGAGTCATGCAGAGTCGGCACGAGGAGTAGTTAGTCGACTCGCGAACGCGCTACTTAACTCGAGGAGCGAACTCAACTCGAGGAGTGAACTCAACTCGAGGAGTCATGTAGAGTCGGCACGAGGAGTAGTTAGTCGACTCATGGACTCGGGACTCAACTCGAGGAGTCATGTAGAGTCGGCACGAGGGTAGTTAGTCGACTCATGGACTCGGGACTCAACTCGAGGAGCGAACTCAACTCGAGGAGTGAACTCAACTCGAGGAGTCATGTAGAGTCGGCACGAGGAGTAGTTAGTCAACTCATGGACTCGGGACTCAACTCGACTAGTCATGTACAGTCGGCACGAGGTGTAGTTATTCGACTCATGGACTCGAGAATCAACTCGAGGAGCGAACTCAACTCGTGGAGTGAACTCAGCTCGAGCAGAGAACTCAACTCGAGGAGTGATGTAGATTCGGCACTAGGAGTAGTAAGTCGACTTGTGGAATCGGGACTCAACTCGAGGAGTGAACTCAACTCGAGTGGTAAACTCAACTCGAGGAGTCATGTAGAGTCGGCACGAACAGTAGTTAGTTGACTCGTGGACACGGTACTCGACTCGATGAGTGAATTCAACTCGAGGAGTGAACTCAGCTCGAGGAGTCATGTAGAGTCGACACGAGGAGTAGTTAGTCGACTCGTGAACTCGGTACTTAACTCGAGGAGCGAACTCAACTCGAGGAGTGAACTAAACTCGAGGAGTCATGTAGAGTCGGCACGAAGAGTAGTTAGTCGACTCATGGACTCGGGACTCAACTCGAGGAGCGAACTTAACTCTAGGAGTGAACACAACTCGAGGAGTCATGTAGAGTCGGCACGAGGAGTAGGTAGTCGACTCGAGGAGTGAATTCAACTCGAGGAGTGAACTCAACTCGAGGAGTCATGTAGAGTCGGCACGAGGAGTAGTTAGTCGACTCGCGAACTCGCTACTTAACTCGAGGAGCGAACTCAACTCGAGGAGTGAACTCAACTCGAGGAGTCATGTAGAGTCGGCACGAGGATTAGTTAGTCGACTCATGGACTCGGGACTCAACTCGAGGAGTCATGTTGATGGAGAATCCCTTCGAGGGAATGAATGGAGCCTCGGATCAAAGCGGAACGAACGTGGAGTCGTCTTGAGAGTCGAAAAACTTGATCAGTTTGGACTTGAATTTGCAATTTCGGGTGTTGTTTGTGGATTTATGGTTTGTATAGATTTTGGTCGAATTCAGATAAGGGTCGTAGAGGTTGTATGGAATGAAAATCGCCACAATAGTTTATGATTCGAACTATTGATAAGATTGGATGAACAAGAACGCCACAAGGAATTGCCTGTTGGAATCGATCTAGGGTTTGAGAAAAAGTTTAACGCTTCGTTAAGCGGCGGAATTTTAAAAATTTTCTTTTAAAGTAAAACTAGTTTTTACTAACCTAGACAAGAGCATGTGCATGTAAATAAAAACTAATATGAGCTATAAAAGTTACTAACCTTTCTTGAAGCTTGAACCTTGTAGAAGCTTTTGGAAAGTTGCAACGCTCGTCTCCCCTCGCAGCATGTCTCTCTTTCTTTCCTCGGCACCTCGAGCAACCACGAAAGTTTCTATCACTAAATCACTCGAAAAGAAGGAATCAGTGAGTGGGCACTTTTAAACACTACGACTTGAGAACGAGTCTCAAAGTCGCAGAGCTAAAGACTAGGTCGAGTGAGGACCTAGGTGCCAAGACAAGAGAAAACCGAAAATAAACTAGAGAGAGAGAGAAGAGGACTTCGGCCAAAGTTCTAGAGAGAGAGTCTCTCAATCTCTAAAACTTTGGATGAATGAAAAGTGTGGAATGAGGCTCCTATTTATAGGAGAGGTCTCACCTTCAATAAGGTAGTTTCCTCTTCTATAGAATATCACATATTCATGAGCCAATTTCCCTTTTCCTTCAAAGAGGTGCACGTCCAAGACAAAACAAGTAAGTCCTTGGATTTGTTTCCTCTTTTGTTTGCTTCTCTCTTGACCACATTTGGGCGCCCACCATGTTTCCTCTTAGGGGAAATTTGTTTCCTCTTTTTCTTTTGGCAAGTATCTTGATACATTTATGCACAAAATATTCTCTCTTCCTATGGGTATTATGGGCGCCTATCACCTTCTAGAAGGGCCTTCTAGAAGCTTTTCCATTTTGTTCATGACAACATGAAAAAGGCCCATTAAGAATTTTCAATAAAATTCTTATGAAATGAAATTAATCCACAAGGCCCAATTAATCATATTATGGCCGAGTGACATTAAGTCATCAAATGAACTTGTCAAAAAATTTATTGACATTCATTTCATCCTTTGTCTCAAAAGACAAAAATACCCTTTTGACTATTTTCGTTCTTGTTTTGACTTAGCTTCCAGTTTAACTATTCCTATCGATGTGATTCGTGACAGTGACCTCATGGACCCAAATGAACAAAGCTTTAGCTAAACACTTGGACTCAAAAGTTCACAAACCTTTTCCAAGTTTAGCTTAATGCCAGCTGACTCCACTAAAGAGCTGACACTGAAAATCTCTCGGTTCAAATGAATTTGTTTTCTACTCAAGAATTCGACCTAATTATAATGAGCGGATCCACTGAATATTATCTATGCTACCCTTCATGAATGTCATCAGCTAGTCGGGATTTACTAAATTACCATTTTACCCTTCTAGCTGTTATTTCTTCAACTCCTTTGTCGCTTGTGAATAAGTTAGAAACAATGTATTGACGAGGAGCTAACAAGTCACATTGTTTCATCCAAAAGAGTCAGGACTCAATTTGGACACTGGCCAGTTCATTTATTCACACTCCAAGGAACAAAGCATGAGGTGACATACATTGCATTTCAGCAATCTTGTACATGAATTCCATATCTATGAGAACTTCACAAAGTTACTCATGACAGACTCACAACTTAGTACTTCACCAATAGGCCTTGTTCGGAATCACATAGTGAGTCCGAACTTTGACTTTCTCAAATGAGAATACTAAGGTGTGAAATGGCATGTCTCATTTCAGGATTAAGGTAAGCATGATGCAATTCATACATAGTGACTTCGAGACATAAGAGGTTAAATGGTTTGTTCTTATCTTGTCTCTAGAAGTGCACTGGTCAATTCAGTACCTTCGGAAGATACCTAGAAGAACTATAGAGTTCCTAACTCTCAATGCCTCATAACCAGACATCATAGATTCTTATAACAATCATACTGAGGTGAATAGTCCTTTGACCCTAAGATTGCGAATATATCGTTTTAAGCAAACTACGAAGAGTTTGTTCTTGCAAATCTACATTTGTCTCTTCGTAAGTTGTTTAGTTTGTTTATGGACTAAAAGACTATGGTTTTATCATAAAGCTTCAGACAAGGAAGTTTGAATGAACGTTTCAACTTTATTAATGAATGAATAGGCAATTACAAGCAAGAGTCTTCATGAGACTTTATTACATCAAATGTTCAAAATAAAGACTACAACTCTTCTTGTGGGCACCATTGACAACAAACTCCCACTTGACTCAAAGAAGGTGTGTGTAGTCCTTCATGCCTAATCCCTCACGATGTTGGTCGAAGACCTTGTTCGCTAGGGCCTTGGTGAATGGATCTGCGAGGTTGTCCACCGTTGAGATCTTCTTCACTTCCACGTCTCCGCGCTGCACGATCTCTCGAATCAAATGGTATTTCCTCTCAATATGCTTAGAGCGCTTATGGCTTCTAGGTTCCTTTGAGTTAGCGACAGCCCCACTATTATCACAATAAAGGGTCATGGGCTCGTCGACGTTTGGAACAACTTCCAAATACTTAAGGAATTTCTTAAGCCATACAGCCTCTTTGGATGCTTCACAAGCAGCCACATATTCTGCTTCCATTGTGGAGTCAGCAATGCAGGATTGCTTAATACTCCTCCACACGTCAGCTCCACCATTAAGGATGAACACAGATCCCGAAGTGGATTTCCTGGAATCCTTATCCGCTTGAAAATCGGAGTCGGTATATCCCGTCATAGTCAGGTCAGTACCTGAGTATGTAAGCATCAAGTTCCTAGTTCTTCGAAGATACTTAAGAACATGCTTAACAGCAATCCAGTGCTCGGGTCCAGGGTTGGATTGGAAACGACTAACTACGCCAACGGCGAAACATATATCAGGTTGGGTGCAAAGCATAGCATACATGAGGCTTCCTACGGCAGAGGCGTAAGGAATTTTCCTCATGTCTTCAATCTCTTGTGCAGTCTTGGGAGACTGGTCCTTAGAGAGTGAAACTCCATGCCTAAAGGGTGTTTGACCCCTCTTGCAGTCTTGCATCGAGAAGCGATCCATCACCTTATCAATATAAGATGCTTGAGAGAGCGACAGGGTCCGGTTTTTCCTATCTCGAAAGATTTGGATTCCCAGAATGTATGCAGCTTCTCCTAGATCCTTCATATCGAATTGCTTTCCCAGCCAGACCTTAACCTCAGATAACTTACCCACGTCATTACCAATGAGTAGTATATCATCGACATATAGTACCAGAAACACAACTTTGCCTTCGTGTATTAACTTGTAAACACAAGGCTCATCTATTGACTGTTCAAAGCCGAAGCTCTTTACAGTTTCATCGAATCTAATATTCCATGACCTAGATGCTTGCTTTAGTCCATAAATGGATTTAAGCAACTCACAAACCTTGGTCTCTTGACCTTTATCCACGAAACCGTCTGGTTGAGCCATGTAAATGCGCTCGTCAAGATTGCCATTCAGAAAGGCTGTCTTGACATCCATTTGCCAGATCTCATAGTCGAGAGCTGCAGCTATGGATAGGAGTATGCGGATGGATTTAAGCATCGCGACTGGCGAGAAGGTTTCTTCATAGTCAATCCCTTCTTGTTGGGTATAACCCTTCGCCACAAGTCGTGCTTTGAACGTCTCAACGTTCCCATCAGGACCCCTTTTCTTCTTGTATATCCACTTACACCCTACGGGTTTAATCCCTTCAGGAAGGTCTACAAGTTTCCAGACTTTGTTGACATACATCGAGTGCATCTCAACTTTCATGGCGTCAAGCCAAAGGTTTGATTCAGAACAAGCCATTGCTTGGCTATAGGAAACAGGGTCATCCATGTCGGAGACGGCTACAAGAGAGTCTCCATAAGACATGTACCTGTCAGGCTTTTGAGTAGCCCTCCCACTACGTCGAAGTACTACTTGACGAGATTCTGATGAGTTAGGTTGTGTTTCAGTTGGGGTAAGAACAGTTCTTACAGATGAGGTAGAAGCTTCCTCACCCAACTTTTCTTCAAGCACAATTTTGCTTCTAGGTTTCGCATACTTCATAAAGTCCTCCTCGAGGAAACGAGCATTCGTGCTAACGAAAGTCTTATCGTCCTCGGGACTATAGAAAATGAAACCTTTAGTTTCCTTTGGATATCCCACAAACAGGCACAATTCTGACCTACTAGCCAACTTGCTAGTCTTTTGCCTTAGCACGTGTGCAGGGCAACCCCAAATTCGGATGCGGCCAAGATTCACTTTACGGCCAGTCCATCGTTCATAAGGAGTACCAGGAACCGTTTTGGACGGAACTTGGTTCAGAATGTAGGCGGCTGTTTCGAGGGCATATCCCCAAAAGGAAAGCGGGAGTGATGAGTAACTCATCATTGATCTAACCATCTCCATAAGAGTTCGGTTTCTTCTCTCTGACACTCCGTTTTGTTGAGGTGTGCCAGGCGCGGTAAGCTGAGAAGCGATACCTTCTTCTTTAAGAAAGTCATCGAACTCTCCAGACATATACTCACCACCTCGATCAGATCGAAGGGTTTTGATCACTTTGCCAGTTTGCTTTTCCACTAAAGCCCTAAAGACCTTAAATACGTTAAAGGTCTCGGATTTGTGTTTAAGCAAATAGACAAACCCATATCTTGAGTAGTCATCAGTGAAGGTAACGAAGTATTCGTATCCTCCACGTGCCTGTTGGTTGAGCGGACCACATACATCAGAATGTATTAGTTCCAGCAACTCAGTGGCTCTTCGACCCTTATCCGAGAAAGGTCGCTTAGTCATTTTTCCTTCTATGCAGGATTCACAAGTAGGTAGTGAACCTATTGCAGAGGCTTGGAGTGGACCATCCCTCACAAGTCTCTTAATCCTATCTAGACTGATATGACCAAGTCTTAAGTGCCAGAGGTATGTTGATTTTGTTAGATCGGAGGATTCAGAAAGTTTGATCCTCTTTGGCTCCCTAATTAGATCGTTATCTATTTCGGTGTCTAAAAGAGAAGGTTGAGTGGGATAGATGTAAAAAAGAGCATTCTTCATACATGCATTAGTGACAAAAGAATTATCAGGAAACGAAATACGAATTCCATTCTTAATGAACTTTAAACAATAATCTTGCTCACGAAGACGAGCAACGGATATTAAGTTCTTCCCAAAGGTAGGAACAAAATAAACATTATTTAAGTTTAAAGTGCGGTCTTCAAAAGACAGCGTCACGGATCCCACAGCCTTCGCGGACACCAGGCTCCCATCACCCCATTTGAAACAGAACTCGCCTTCCTCTAAGCTTTTGGTTTTCTTGAAACCATTCAAGGAACAACAAATATGGTTAGTAGCAGCGGACTCAATAATCCACGATGATACATTATCAGCTACTAAGCATGCTTCGGTAACTAGTACAATACTATGTTCCTTTGCTTTGAGATAGGCGGGACAGTTCTTTTTATCGGCCTTGTAAGGTCTCTTCTTAGATCCAGAGGTGGAGGCAGTAGCATGTACTTCTCCTTGAGCCCTCTTTTTCTTAGTGAGTGCCTCAGCGGTTTGAAGTTCCTTCATGAGCTCGGTAACAGTGTACTCCAGCTTGTTCATGGAATAGTTCAACTTGAAGGTATCAAAGGTTTCGGGGAGAGTTTCCAAGATCATATCTATTTTAGTCTCCCCATCAATCTCAGATCCAAGAATCTCCATTTCGTTTAGATAGCTAATGATCAGCATCATATGATCTCTAACGGGAGTTCCAGCCTTCATACGACAGTTCATGAATTGTCGGACCGCTTGTTGCCTAGCTTGACGTCCTTCCCCTCCAAACATCTCATGGAGATTGTAGAGCATATCGGTGGCAGTTTCATAATCACGATGTTGTTGTTGCAACACATTGTTCATCGATGCCAAAATATAGCACCTCGCAATCTCATCGGATCGAAGCCAGGCCGCCAGGACGTCTTTCTCCTCTTGCGTCGAATCTTCATTCGTTTGAGGACAGGGGGTGGTGAGAACCCATTTGTGCTTGTCGACAGTAAGGACTATGTCGAGGTTACGTTTCCAGTCGACGTAATTGTCGCCTTCGAGTTTATTCGAGGAAAGAATTGTAGAGAGAGGGTTGAGAGACATATTGCCTATAAAAGTTGAAACAAGTTTATGATTAGTCTTTGGTTTAGGATTTAAGTTTCATTAAGACTTTTGTAAAACCCAAAGGTGTTATAAACCAAACGATAATTTACTCCCTCAAGAGAAGGCCGCAAAAAATCTCCATTTATAAGTAAATGACACATCATTAATGCTAAGCCAAGATGTCAATACATCTATTTTGACTAGCCACCTTGTAAATTGGTTTGATCACTCACATCCTTTCGCAGAGCCTTAAGGAAGGATACTAGGGATTGAGCCTAAGTGTGCAACCAACCACTTAGTCCAAAAGATCAGCTTTGAAAAACAATCCCCCAAGGGGAGGCCTTGCCATCATTGCATCACTCTCGGACGTAGCTCATTGAGCAATGATCGAAGCAATAACGCCTTGGAGTACTCACATTTAAGTGAGAGTCGCAAGAGCGGCTCTTAGTCCCACGTTATTGCATCTTTCACTAGTGTTGGGGATCGCGGGTTACAAACAACGAATATAACCCTCCCACTTAGTTTTTGGAGTTGGTTCATCGACTCTTATAAATTCGGAAACAAATTTCCTAGTTAGAGAGCGACAGAGCGGATAACTAGAAGAGAATCCTAGATCGACATGTTCAGAGCAGTATTAGTGCATAAAGGCACAAGGGACATACTCGATATTTTCCTATTTTCTATTTCGGGAAAGTGCGTGAGGGAAGTGTGAACTTCAACTCACTCGAACACTTGAAAGTTTGAGACTACACATCTTTTTATTTTTCGGTTTTGTCTACAAAGAGACCTCCCACTCAAAATTTCAAGAGCATATAGATTTTGAACATATGTGATATAGATATAGTTTTGAAAACATTTTGAAAACTTATTTGATTTGGATGACAAAATATTTTCAAGTTTGAAAGTGAAAACGGTTTTTCAAAATTCAAACTAGTTTTGTAAAAATTCAATTTCAATTAAACTTTCAAAAATCAAAACATTTTAATCTTACACATCATGTTTATAATCATATGAAAAACATTTTTGCTCAAGAAAGTTTTCTCATTAGAGTTCTATAACTCATGGTAGTGGGGTTTGAAAATCCGAATTTCTAAAAAACTGGAGTTTCAGACAGCCGCGCATCTCGGAGTAAAATCGCCATAACTGGCGGCTCCGATGTCCTTTTGAGCCGAAACCGGTGGCATTGGATAGAGGACAGACAGAGCTTTAATTTGATTCAAGAATCATTAAATTTCGATTTCTGAGCAGAGAGTTATGCCGCTTTTAATGCGGGTTTACATTCCAGCTCGAAGAAAAAGAAATAAATTAAAGCTTCGTCCTTTTAGGTGCGAAAAAGAATCGAGTGTAACGGAACGTTTTAAGATATTGTTTAAAGCTTTTAGTTGTGTTTTATTAGCAGGGTAATAACATAGAATAAAAGAAATAACAACATGCATAAAACGATTCAAGTAAATAAACGAAACTAGCAAGAAAATAAAACTAGTCACAAAAATTACTCGAAAATTCTCAAACCTTTAAAACACGTTTTTCAATATAAAAAATTAAAAACTTTTAGAACTGATTCTAATGTGTTTTAACATCATCCCAAACTCATAGAAAATCAACATGGTTTTTAATTTAAAGGCATGAGCAATAAATTAAAAAAAATCTAAGATTACAATTCTAACTTGTCACAAAATTAGTAAACTTTCGAAAACGATTTTCAAGCTCATAATTTAAAAACATGCACATGCATTCCTTTGACCATAGCTCTGATACCATTTGTTGGAATCGATCTAGGGTTTGAGAAAAAGTTTAACGCTTCGTTAAGCGGCGGAATTTTAAAAATTTTCTTTTAAAGTAAAACTAGTTTTTACTAACCTAGACAAGAGCATGTGCATGTAAATAAAAACTAATATGAGCTATAAAAGTTACTAACCTTTCTTGAAGCTTGAACCTTGTAGAAGCTTTTGGAAAGTTGCAACGCTCGTCTCCCCTCGCAGCACGTCTCTCTTTCTTTCCTCGGCACCTCGAGCAACCACGAAAGTTTCTATCACTAAATCACTCGAAAAGAAGGAATCGGTGAGTGGGCACTTTTAAACACTACGACTTGAGAACGAGTCTCAAAGTCGCAGAGCTAAAGACTAGGTCGAGTGAGGACCTAGGTGCCAAGACAAGAGAAAACCGAAAATAAACTAGAGAGAGAGAGAAGAGGACTTCGGCCAAAGTTCTAGAGAGAGAGTCTCTCAATCTCTAAAACTTTGGATGAATGAAAAGTGTGGAATGAGGCTCCTATTTATAGGAGAGGTCTCACCTTCAATAAGGTAGTTTCCTCTTCTATAGAATATCACATATTCATGAGCCAATTTCCCTTTTCCTTCAAAGAGATGCACGTCCAAGACAAAACAAGTAAGTCCTTGGATTTGTTTCCTCTTTTGTTTGCTTCTCTCTTGACCACATTTGGGCGCCCACCATGTTTCCTCTTAGGGGAAATTTGTTTCCTCTTTTTCTTTTGGCAAGTATCTTGATACATTTATGCACAAAATATTCTCTCTTCCTATGGGTATTATGGGCGCCTATCACCTTCTAGAAGGGCCTTCTAGAAGCTTTTCCATTTTGTTCATGACAACATGAAAAAGGCCCATTAAGAATTTTCAATAAAATTCTTATGAAATGAAATTAATCCACAAGGCCCAATTAATCATATTATGGCCGAGTGACATTAAGTCATCAAATGAACTTGTCAAAAAATTTATTGACATTCATTTCATCCTTTGTCTCAAAAGACAAAAATACCCTTTTGACTATTTTCGTTCTTGTTTTGACTTAGCTTCCAGTTTAACTATTCCTATCGATGTGATTCGTGACAGTGACCTCATGGACCCAAATGAACAAAGCTTTAGCTAAACACTTGGACTCAAAAGTTCACAAACCTTTTCCAAGTTTAGCTTAATGCCAGCTGACTCCACTAAAGAGCTGACACTGAAAATCTCTCGGTTCAAATGAATTTGTTTTCTACTCAAGAATTCGACCTAATTATAATGAGCGGATCCACTGAATATTATCTATGCTACCCTTCATGAATGTCATCAGCTAGTCGGGATTTACTAAATTACCATTTTACCCTTCTAGCTGTTATTTCCTCAACTCCTTTGTCGCTTGTGAATAAGTTAGAAACAATGTATTGACGAGGAGCTAACAAGTCACATTGTTTCATCCAAAAGAGTCAGGACTCAATTTGGACACTGGCCAGTTCATTTATTCACACTCCAAGGAACAAAGCATGAGGTGACATACATTGCATTTCAGCAATCTTGTACATGAATTCCATATCTATGAGAACTTCACAAAGTTACTCATGACAGACTCACAACTTAGTACTTCACCAATAGGCCTTGTTCGGAATCACATAGTGAGTCCGAACTTTGACTTTCTCAAATGAGAATACTAAGGTGTGAAATGGCATGTCTCATTTCAGGATTAAGGTAAGCATGATGCAATTCATACATAGTGACTTCGAGACATAAGAGGTTAAATGGTTTGTTCTTATCTTGTCTCTAGAAGTGCACTGGTCAATTCAGTACCTTCGGAAGATACCTAGAAGAACTATAGAGTTCCTAACTCTCAATGCCTCATAACCAGACATCATAGATTCTTATAACAATCATACTGAGGTCAATAGTCCTTTGACCCTAAGATTGCGAATATATCGTTTTAAGCAAACTACGAAGAGTTTGTTCATGCAAATCTACATTTGTCTCTTCGTAAGTTGTTTAGTTTGTTTATGGACTAAAAGACTATGGTTTTATCATAAAGCTTCAGACAAGGAAGTTTGAATGAACGTTTCAACTTTATTAATGAATGAATAGGCAATTACAAGCAAGAGTCTTCATGAGACTTTATTACATCAAATGTTCAAAATAAAGACTACAACTCTTCTTGTGGGCACCATTGACAACATTGCCTTGATAAGTTCTTCGTTTAGGGCTTAAAATTTCAGAGAACTAATACTCACACAATTGTTTGATAATCAAAGATGGTCTGTTTTCTTCTTCCACACAATTGATACAAATACTCAATTCGAGATTATGGTTACAAAAACCAAAGAGACGCCATAAATCTCGAATTAACACAAAAAAACGAAATAACTCTCAGACCATAAACTCACAAACGGTTGCAAGAAAACCAACAGTCTCACAGACACATAAAATTCGTTTATCCCTTTGGGCTTGACTCTATTTCGGATTATTGCCTTGAGTTTGGGCTGAGATCATGTTGACGATTCTGGGCTCTTCTATAGCAATATTTTGGGCTCCAAATTTGTGAAGTAGGCTGGTCACTTGCTCTTTGAATCTCTTGGTTCGGGCTCGCGTCATTGGGCCCTCCGGTGTATCCTTGATTGAATGCGAATGCATGTTCGTTGTGATGTCCTCATCATTGCCCCCGGGTTGGAAAGGATTTGCCCTCAAATCCAAATCTGCATGAAAAGGAGACAAATCAGCAACATTAAAAGTAGCACTCACATTATACTTACCTTGGAGATCAAGTTTGTATGCATTGTCGTTGATTTTCGACACCACTTGGAATGGACCGTCGCCGCGGGGGAGTAACTTGGACTTGCGTTGTTCTGGAAAACGTTCCTTGCGCATGTGAATCCAAACCCAATCTCCGGGCTGAAACAAAACTTTTGTGCGCCCTTTGTTTGCTTGCTTTGCATATTGATCGTTGCGTCGCTCAATGTTGGCCCGAACTTTTTCGTGGAGAGATTGTACAAAATCAGCCTTCCGTGCGCCATCGAGATTAACCTGTTGAGAACTAGGCAAAGGAAACAAATCCAAAGGCATAATAGGATTGAAACCATACACAATTTCGAAAGGTGAAAATGTAGTGGCTGAATGCTTGCTGTGATTGTATGCAAATTCGACATGAGGCAAACATTCTTCCCAAGACTTAAGATTAGTTTTGATTATGGCATGCAACAAAGTAGACAATGTTCTATTCACAACTTCCGTTTGCCCATCAGTTTGGGGGTGACAAGTGGTAGAGAAAAGTAATTTCGTACCTAATTTTGTCCACAATGTCTTCCAAAAATAACTCAAGAATTTCGCATCACGATCGGAAACTGTAAGGACAAGTTTCTGCGTCACTCGTATTTGGAGATTTGGAAGTAAATAACGAGTTTCCGTTGTTACAACTAAATTCTCGAGTGAATTATACTCCAATGGATTTATCGAATTAATTTTAAATATATTAAGGTTATGGAAATCTCGGAATAAACAAAGGAATTATCGAGTATAACTCGATTAATAAATTAATTCCGAGGAAACATTCCAGAAATTAATTTAAGAAATAAATTCTTAAGGACGAGAATTAATTCCGAGAAACCTTAAATATATTTAAATTATTCGAGAACGAACGAGAAAATTCTCGGTTCGAATCATATAATTATAATCCGTTCGGTGATGGATTTAATTAAATAATTATATGAAAAGGACGTGGTTGTAACAATTTTAAGGGACCCATTTGAAAGAAAACAAGAAAAAGAAATTGGTTTGAGAATAAAAGGATAATTGTTAAGCCTTGCCTAGTCATCACACATGTGTCACGCTTCTATCATTGCCAACCCAACACTTATCTTCATCATTTACTTTGCTATCAAGTCTCTCCAGCCGAAATAAACAAACCCACGGGAAAAAAGAAAAGAAAAGAAAGAAAGCACACGAGCGAGAGAAAGAAAGGAAAAAGAAGAAGAAGGAGAGATAGCCGAGAGAGAGAGGGAAAGAGAGCGAGAGAGCGGAAGAGACCGAGAGTGAGAGAGATAGCGAGGGTGAGGGCTGAGCGAAACCAAGAAGAAGGAGGAGGAAGCTCGGCCGATCGCGAGCCACCGAGCCCTAGCGCCACCTGCGCGTGGCCGAGAAGGAGCGAGCGCCGCCGAGGACGCCGGACTGAGAGGAATCGCCGGTGAGAGGAGGAGGGTTTTCATCTGGGTGATTCGATTCTTCAAGCTAGGTAAAGGGATTCTTCACCCGAATTTTAATTGAATCTGATTTAGGGTTCTGTTATTTGGAATTGGGGTTTTTGGTTGTGAGTTAGGATTTCGGTGATGATTCCTGGTTATGGTGTTGTTCTTGGTTTTGGACGGGTTTGGTTGTGGTTTTGGTCTTGGCCGTGTGGTTTTGGTCTTGGCCGTGTAGAATGGTTCTGGCCGTGTGTTTGATCTTGATTTTTGGGACGTGATTCTGAGCTTGATGTTGTTTTTCTAGTTTGAGAATAGGAGTTAACGGTTGTTTTGTTGTTGTGCGTGTGAGTTATATATGTTGAGAGTCTAGGCTCGTTTTAGGTGGGCTGAACAGGTCTCGGGGCAGCGGCTCGGGATGGCGAAGAGGCTGTCCGAAGGTTGGCGGAGATGTTGCGCGAGTGACGACGGAGTGGGGCTGGTCAGCGAGGTTCATCGGCTCGGTTGGGACGAGCTGTTGGGCCGGGGACGGCAGCGACGCTGTGGCGGCTCTCAGGGGGCTGTTTATGGCAGTCTCTGCCCGGTGTTAGCGAGTCGAAATTTCCCGAGTTCCGACTCGAGTCTAAGACGTAGTGAAGTAGTTTTTCTTTTAGTTAGTTGCGAAGTTTTGATGGATTGTATGAGTGCTCGGAGTTAGTGCGTTATTATATTTTATGTATAGTGTTGTTATGTTTTATTGTTTGACAATGGTTTTATTTTCCAAGTTGGTTTCGTTTGAACCGTTAAAATTAGTACGTTATTATTATCAAGAATTAATACGTTATAATTAGTATGTTTTATAATCGAGCTCGTTTTATGTAAGTCGTTAAGAAAAAAATAATTAATATGTATCATTATTAAACTCGTTGATTATTCATGTAATTATTTAGTATATTTATCTTAATTATGTATTAAAAATCGAGTTCGACTATAAGCTCGACTCTTTTAATTTTGAAAAAGAATATCAACGAGAAATGTTTTATTTACGTTCTCAAACGTTATAACTTGTCAATAAAAAGAGACAAGTCATAAAAGATTTTCTAAACCACATTTGAGAAGTGTCAGTTTGAGTTATTTTCATATAACTTACGTATTCTATAGATTGTTAGTAAGAGTTTCTTTATACGTTCTTTTCTTTTAGTTTCGACCTTCGGGAACCTATCCTAAGAAATGGGCTTTGTCCCGTCAAAAGAATAGGTGGTCGAATAGCGGGGCGTTTCTTAGCCTAGATCAGGGAAGTTGTTAAGGCCTTGTTTTTAGGCGTCGATTCTTTCCCGTCTCTGTTCTGTCATGTATTCCCTGATGTTTGTTTTTTTTAGACGCTCTGAGTAGCGTGACTAGGAGGACGTTTTGAATACGTTCCTTATGAGCTTTCTTTTAGTAGAAGTGTGTACGTTAGTAGATCAATAGACGAGATACTGAGTATGCTCGATGTTCGATCTTTCTCTTCCATAGATACGTCCAGATTGCTATAAGGATTAGCAGGAGAAGCTTACGAGGACTGGGTTATACGTGAAGTTAAGAAGAACCCTTTTATCTGGAAGAGAAGATCTCAGGATTCGAAAGAATCGTTATCCGGGTAAGTGGATTATAGGCACCTACAATATCAAGAAATATTATATATATCTTTATATATATACATATATTGTACGTGCATTTTCTATATGCTTTCTAGTAAGCAAGAGTAAGATAAACCAAAAGATAATTCACTATCAAGATTAAGGGCTTTAAGCTGCTAACGAATTGGGAAACGGAATTAGTCCGGCTAACAAAAATGGCTAGAGGTAACTAGGAACCCGAGCCTTTGCTATGTGTTTAGTTAGCCACCTTCCAGAGATCCAGTCCTAGTGAACTGGATTATGAGAGACTGAAGTTAGGACTCGTATTCAAAAGCGAGAATATTATGATAGGATCTTTGGGAGTCGCATCTCAAGATCTTATAAGTCACGAGTTAATAAGCGAAAAGAATATATGTTAAGATCGGGATTAAACCCGAATTAAGCAGTCTCTCATGTTAAGTTAATTAAAGAGAAAACATAGAATGGTACCGCCTCCGACATATACCCCTTGTTAGCAGGTACCTATTATGCTTCGTGGTGGTACCACATGGGGATTAGGCAGGAGACTGTGCACCCTCCTGTCTGGCGCCAATAAGACATGTGTCGTACGGATATCATTAAGGGATCCCGAGCAGGAAATGTATTGTATGATGGGAATTGCCGGGACCTAAGCTGGCATATTCTCAAGTAAGAGGAGTTACCGGGACCTAAGCTGGTAATTCCATAGTTATGATTAAAGCAAGTATGTTTATGATGTGAATCACCGGGACCTAAGCTGGTGAATTCTTAAGTAAGAGGAATCTCTCGGGACCTAAGCTGAGTGATTCCTAAGTAAGATGAATCGATCGGGACCTAAGCTGATTGATTCTTATGAAAGATGAATCTATCGGGACCTAAGCCGATTGATTCTAAGGTAAGGTGGATTTATCGGGACCTAAGCCGATACTTCCGCAAGTTATGAAAAGATATGATCTCATGTTATGTATTGTTTATGTGTTATGTGCATTGTGCATTAGATATGTATATATCCGCTTACTGAGTCTTTCGACTCACAGTTATTATCTTGATATTGTAGATAAAGGAAAGGCCAAAGAAGACTGAGCAGAGCATCAGCGAAACCGGTAAGTAAGTAGGCGTGTGTATGTACGGCTGTCGACCTGTGGCTAAGTCAAGGGCGAATGAGTCTATTTTGTTTTTAAAAGACGAGTCTTTTGTTTGTAAAGTTTTAAATAGTATGTTTTAAGAAAAACGAAAAATTCGCCCATATTTTTGAGACGTTTATGTAAATATTTTAAAAGTTTTTCTAGAAAATGTTTTCTAGAAGCGCTTCCACCAAAGTTTTTATGAATTTTATTTATGTCAAGTAAGATACGAAGATCTCTGCCGCGGCTCGTGGGCGAGCTAAGGCTCGCGGGTCGTGACAGAATTTTTGGTATCAGAGCCCAGGTTGAGCCGTTTCTGTAGACTTGTGGTCGTACATACACTAACTTACTTACTTATAAGTCAGCTGATGTTTAAGATAGCCTTATCTATAATATCTTGTTGAGTCTTTGTGAAAGATAACGGTTATATTAGGATAATCGAATGCTTACCCATTCCTACTCATAGGCGAAGTAGAGATTAAGAATGGGACCTAAGAAGCGAACGCAGACGGATCTTTCATAAGAAATGACTGAAATTAGCAGGGCTTTAGAGCGTCAAGCAGAAGATGCTCATCGAAGAGATGCTCAAATAGAAGAGCAGAACAGGTTGATCACGCAACTTATTGCGCGAATGAACGAGCAACAACCTCCACAGGGTCAACAAGACCCTGAACCCCAGGCGCATCGACCAGAACAACCTGGAGGACAAGGTGAGCACGTGCCAAATATGAATATGAATCCAGATGGTCAGAATGTACAAGCGCCACCACAAGCCCAAGCTATGGCGCCTGATGAGGTTCCGCTGTTTCAGATTCCGATAATGGCACCATTTGTCGGAGAGCCTGTATATGAGCGCTTTCGTAAGCAGACGCCGCCGACTTTCAATGGAGATGCTGATCCTTCCCTAGCGGAGAATTGGATTAAAAGGATCCAACAGATCTTCACGTACATGCAACTTACAGATGCTGAGAGGGTTGCTTGTGCTGTGAACTAGCTGGAACTTGAAGCTCGAAGTTGGTGGGAGGTAATCGCAGTTTATGATGAAGTGAATTCCTGGTTAGTTATATCTAACCGTTAGCAAGTGACTATTTCAAGTCACCAGTGTAGTTTGAGTATGATACGTGTGTGGACTTTAAGACCAGAATCAGTTTGTTATTCATTAGGCGATGACATGTTTAGAGGAAGTTATATCCTCTCTTCTTTTCTGAAGATGGAAAATTATCTGGAAACTCAATAGTGTGATGCAAAAGGAGTACCCTGCTTTTCTTTAAGTTTCGAGGACGAAACTAACTTAAGGGGGTAGGGATTGTAAGGACAAGTTTCTGCGTCACTCGTATTTGGAGATTTGGAAGTAAATAACGAGTTTCCGTTGTTACAACTAAATTCTCGAGTGAATTATACTCCAATGGATTTATCGAATTAATTTTAAATATATTAAGGTTATGGAAATCTCGGAATAAACAAAGGAATTATCGAGTATAACTCGATTAATAAATTAATTCCGAGGAAACATTCCGGAAATTAATTTAAGAAATAAATTCTTAAGGACGAGAATTAATTCCGAGAAACCTTAAATATATTTAAATTATTCGAGAACGAACGAGAAAATTCTCGGTTCGAATCATATAATTATAATCCGTTCGGTGATGGATTTAATTAAATAATTATATGAAAAGGACGTGGTTGTAACAATTTTAAGGGACCCATTTGAAAGAAAACAAGAAAAAGAAATTGGTTTGAGAATAAAAGGATAATTGTTAAGCCTTGCCTAGTCATCACACATGTGTCACGCTTCTATCATTGCCAACCCAACACTTATCTTCATCATTTACTTTGCTATCAAGTCTCTCCAGCCGAAATAAACAAACCCACGGGAAAAAAGAAAAGAAAAGAAAGAAAGCACACGAGCGAGAGAAAGAAAGGAAAAAGAAGAAGAAGGAGAGATAGCCGAGAGAGAGAGGGAAAGAGAGCGAGAGAGCGGAAGAGACCGAGAGTGAGAGAGATAGCGAGAGTGAGGGCTGAGCGAAACCAAGAAGAAGGAGGAGGAAGCTCGGCCGATCGCGAGCCACCGAGCCCTAGCGCCACCTGCGCGCGGCCGAGAAGGAGCGAGCGCCGCCGAGGACGCCGGACTGAGAGGAATCGCCGGTGAGAGGAGGAGGGTTTTCATCTGGGTGATTCGATTCTTCAAGCTAGGTAAAGGGATTCTTCACCCCAATTTTAATTGAATCTGATTTAGGGTTCTGTTATTTGGAATTGGGGCTTTTGGTTGTGAGTTAGGATTTCGGTGATGATTCCTGGTTATGGTGTTGTTCTTGGTTTTGGACGGGTTTGGTTGTGGTTTTGGTCTTGGCCGTGTGGTTTTGGTCTTGGCCGTGTAGAATGGTTCTGGCCGTGTGTTTGATCTTGATTTTTGGGACGTGATTCTGAGCTTGATGATGTTTTTCTAGTTTGAGAATAGGAGTTAACGGTTGTTTTGTTGTTGTGCGTGTGAGTTATATATGTTGAGAGTCTAGGCTCGTTTTAGGTGGGCTGAACAGGTCTCGGGGCAGCGGCTCGGGATGGCGAAGAGGCTGTCCGAAGGTTGGCGGAGATGTTGCGCGAGTGACGACGGAGTGGGGCTGGTCAGCGAGGTTCATCGGCTCGGTTGGGACGAGCTGTTGGGCCGGGGACGGCAGCGACGCTGTGGCGGCTCTCAGGGGGCTGTTTATGGCAGTCTCTGCCCGGTGTTAGCGAGTCGAAATTTCCCGAGTTCCGACTCGAGTCTAAGACGTAGTGAAGTAGTTTTTCTTTTAGTTAGTTGCGAAGTTTTGATGGATTGTATGAGTGCTCGGAGTTAGTGCGTTATTATATTTTATGTATAGTGTTGTTATGTTTTATTGTTTGACAATGGTTTTATTTTCCAAGTTGGTTTCGTTTGAACCGTTAAAATTAGTACGTTATTATTATCAAGAATTAATACGTTATAATTAGTATGTTTTATAATCGAGCTCGTTTTATGTAAGTCGTTAAGAAAAAAATAATTAATATGTATCATTATTAAACTCGTTGATTATTCATGTAATTATTTAGTATATTTATCTTAATTATGTATTAAAAATCGAGTTCGACTATAAGCTCGACTCTTTTAATTTTGAAAAAGAATATCAACGAGAAATGTTTTATTTACGTTCTCAAACGTTATAACTTGTCAATAAAAAGAGACAAGTCATAAAAGATTTTCTAAACCACATTTGAGAAGTGTCAGTTTGAGTTATTTTCATATAACTTACGTATTCTATAGATTGTTAGTAAGAGTTTCTTTATACGTTCTTTTCTTTTAGTTTCGACCTTCGGGAACCTATCCTAAGAAATGGGCTTTGTCCCGTCAAAAGAATAGGTGGTCGAATAGCGGGGCGTTTCTTAGCCTAGATCAGGGAAGTTGTTAAGGCCTTGTTTTTAGGCGTCGATTCTTTCCCGTCTCTGTTCTGTCATGTATTCCCTGATGTTTGTTTTTTTTAGACGCTCTGAGTAGCGTGACTAGGAGGACGTTTTGAATACGTTCCTTATGAGCTTTCTTTTAGTAGAAGTGTGTACGTTAGTAGATCAATAGACGAGATACTGAGTATGCTCGATGTTCGATCTTTCTCTTCCATAGATACGTCCAGATTGCTATAAGGATTAGCAGGAGAAGCTTACGAGGACTGGGTTATACGTGAAGTTAAGAAGAACCCTTTTATCTGGAAGAGAAGATCTCAGGATTCGAAAGAATCGTTATCCGGGTAAGTGGATTATAGGCACCTACAATATCAAGAAATATTATATATATCTTTATATATATACATATATTGTACGTGCATTTTCTATATGCTTTCTAGTAAGCAAGAGTAAGATAAACCAAAAGATAATTCACTATCAAGATTAAGGGCTTTAAGCTGCTAACGAATTGGGAAACGGAATTAGTCCGGCTAACAAAAATGGCTAGAGGTAACTAGGAACCCGAGCCTTTGCTATGTGTTTAGTTAGCCACCTTCCAGAGATCCAGTCCTAGTGAACTGGATTATGAGAGACTGAAGTTAGGACTCGTATTCAAAAGCGAGAATATTATGATAGGATCTTTGGGAGTCGCATCTCAAGATCTTATAAGTCACGAGTTAATAAGCGAAAAGAATATATGTTAAGATCGGGATTAAACCCGAATTAAGCAGTCTCTCATGTTAAGTTAATTAAAGAGAAAACATAGAATGGTACCGCCTCCGACATATACCCCTTGTTAGCAGGTACCTATTATGCTTCGTGCTGGTACCACATGGGGATTAGGCAGGAGACTGTGCACCCTCCTGTCTGGCGCCAATAAGACATGTGTCGTACGGATATCATTAAGGGATCCCGAGCAGGAAATGTATTGTATGATGGGAATTGCCGGGACCTAAGCTGGCATATTCTCAAGTAAGAGGAGTTACCGGGACCTAAGCTGGTAATTCCATAGTTATGATTAAAGCAAGTATGTTTATGATGTGAATCACCGGGACCTAAGCTGGTGAATTCTTAAGTAAGAGGAATCTCTCGGGACCTAAGCTGAGTGATTCCTAAGTAAGATGAATCGATCGGGACCTAAGCTGATTGATTCTTATGAAAGATGAATCTATCGGGACCTAAGCCGATTGATTCTAAGGTAAGGTGGATTTATCGGGACCTAAGCCGATACTTCCGCAAGTTATGAAAAGATATGATCTCATGTTATGTATTGTTTATGTGTTATGTGCATTGTGCATTAGATATGTAGATATCCACTTACTGAGTCTTTCGACTCACAGTTATTATCTTGATATTGTAGATAAAGGAAAGGCCAAAGAAGACTGAGCAGAGCATCAGCGAAACCGGTAAGTAAGTAGGCATGTGTATGTACGGCTGTCGACCTGTGGCTAAGTCAAGGGCGAATGAGTCTATTTTGTTTTCAAAAGACGAGTCTTTTGTTTGTAAAGTTTTAAATAGTATGTTTTAAGAAAAACGAAAAATTCGCCCATATTTTTGAGACGTTTATGTAAATATTTTAAAAGTTTTTCTAGAAAATGTTTTCTGGAAGCGCTTCCACCAAAGTTTTTATGAATTTTATTTATGTCAAGTAAGATACGAAGATCTCTGCCGCGGCTCGTGGGCGAGCTAAGGCTCGCGGGTCGTGACAGAAACAATGGTTTTAGGCATACCGTGGAGTCGTACGATGTCGCGGAAGAACAAGTTGGCGATGTTGGAAGCATCGCTGGTCTTCTTGGAAGGGCTGAAATGCGCCATCTTGGAGAACCGATCAACGACAACAAAAATGGAATCATTTCCCTTGCTAGATTGAGGCAAACCTAAAACAAAGTCCATAGATAAATCAATCCAAGGAGAAGTAGAAACGGGAAGAGGAGTGTACATACCATGGGGCTGACTTTTTGATTTAGCCTTTTTACAAACAATGCAATTTCCACAAATTCGTTCAACATCTTTTCGCATGTTCGGCCAATAAAAATTTGATTGCAAAATAGGCAGCGTTTTAGCAACACCAAAATGACCCATCAAACCACCACTATGCGCCTCACGAACAAGTAATTCACGCATAGAACCACTAGGCAAACATAGCTTGTTTTTGTAAAAAAAAATCCATCATGCAAATAAAATTTTCCAAAAGCTTTTTGTGAACAGTTTGCATGAATTTTACCAAAATCCGAATCATCTTTGTACAACTCTTTTATTATTTCAAAACCCAACAAGTGTGCACTCAAAGATGAAAGTAAAACATACCTCCGAGAAAGGGCGTCGACTACCACATTCTCTTTACCTGATTTGTACCGAATGACGTAAGGAAAAGGTTCGATGAACTCTACCCACGTCGCATGTCGTTTATTCAACTTGTGTTGTCCTTTGAGGTACTTTAAGGACTCGTGGTCGGTGTGAATGATGAACTCTTTGGAAAGGAGATAGTGTTGCCATGTTTCCAAAGCGCGGATGAGTGCGTAGAGCTCTTTGTCGTAGGTCGGGTAATTCAGCGATGCGCCATTCAATTTCTCGCTGAAATACGCCAAGGGACGTCCTTGTTGCATAAGGACAGCGCCAATACCAATGTCTGAAGCGTCGCATTGAATTTCGAAGGGCTGGTCAAAATTGGGCAGCGCCAAAAGAGGAGGATTGATGAGGCGCTCTTTCAAAGTTTGGAATGCTCCCTCTTGCTCGTATCCCCATTGGAATCCCACATCTTTTTTGATTAATTCGGTCAAAGGGGCTGCGATGGTGCTGAAATTGGGAACAAAGCGACGGTAAAATCCCGCAAGGCCGTGGAAGCTTCTAACTTGTTGCACGGTCGTTGGTGTTGGCCACTCTTGAATTGCCTTGACTTTCGCGCTATCCACGGAGATTCCTTTAGTGCTGACTACGAAACCAAGAAACACAACTTCGTCCGTGCAAAAAGAGCATTTGGACAAGTTAGCATATAATTGTTCTTTGCGCAACACTTCAAAAACCATGTTCAAATGAATCATGTGGTCATCAAAAGTCATACTATAAATCAAGATATCATCGAAATAAACAACCACAAATTTCCCAATGAAAGAACGAAGTACATGGTTCATTAAACGCATGAAAGTACTCGGAGCATTTGTTAAACCAAACGGCATGACTAACCAATCGTATAAACCTTGTTTTGTTTTGAAAGCTGTTTTCCATTCATCACCCTCTTTCATTCTTATTTGGTGATAACCACTTCGCAAGTCAATTTTTGTAAAAACACACGCACCATGCAATTCATCAAGCATATCATCTAATCTAGGAATAGGAAATCGATACTTTACCGTGATGAAGTTGATGGCGCGACAATCTACACACATGCGCCAACTGCCATCTTTTTTTGGGACGAGGAGAACGGGCACCGCGCATGGACTCAAGCTCTCGCGGATGTATCCTTTGGCCATGAGGTCATCAATTTGTCGCTGGAGCTCCTTTGTCTCGGTTGGATTAACACGGTACGTGTTGTCGGTCCGTCTCGGATCGACAGGGACTAAGGCGTCACCTCGACCCATGCGACCGGTGCAAGGCCTCGAGCGGCGAAACCTTGCCTCGGCCTTTGGCCGGCCCAAACCAATGGCCGGGCCAAGGGTCAGCCGGTTGACGGCCGGCCATATGCTCAGCCGGCCAGCGGCCGGCCATATGCTTGGCCGGCCTGTCGCCGGCCCAAAGGTCAGCCGGCCAATGGCCGGCCATATGCTCAGCCGACCCTCCTCCATGGCCGGCCCTCCAAGGCCGGCGCTCCAAGGCCGGCCCTCCTCCAAGGCCAGCACTCCAAGGCCGGCCCTCCTCCAAGGCCGGCGCTCCAAGGCCGGCCCTCCTCCATGGCCGGCTCTCCAAGGCCGGCACTCCAAGGCCGGCCCTCCTCCATGGCCGGCCCTCCAAGGCCGGCACTCCAAGGCCGGCCCTCCTCCAAGGCCGGCGCTCCAAGGCCGGCCCTCCTCCATGGCCGGCCCTCCAAGGCCGGCACCCCAAGGCCGGCCCTCCTCCAAGGCCGGCACTCCAAGGCCGGCCCTCCTCCAAGGCCGGCGCTCCAAGGCCGGCCCTCCTCCATGGCCGGCTCTCCAAGGCCGGCACTCCAAGGCCGGCCCTCCTCCATGGCCGGCCCTCCAAGGCCGGCACTCCAAGGCCGGCCTTCCTCCAAGGCCGGCCCTCCATGGCCGGCTCTCCAAGGCCGGCTCTCCATGGCCGGCTCTCCATGGCCGGCCCTCCATGGCCGACCCAACCTTGCTCACTCGGCCAAGGGGTCTTCAAACCACCCCTTGGCTGCCTATAAATACAGGGGCCGCTCCCCTAGTCCAGGTAATCCATTCTTGAGCACTGAAACGCTGCCGAACTCGCACCTCGCTCGTTTCTCTCAAGCTTTGGCCCCTAAACACCCCTAAAACCTCTATATTCCACCTCAATCCCACTAATGTTGAGCGTCGGAGAGGTAAACAGGGGCACCCCCCTGTTTCCCCTTTGTAGTTCACGTGTTCTCTACTCCTTTTCAGGTACTCTAACGAACTCAAGGGACATCCACAGCTAAGGGACGACTTGGGATACCAAGTCCGATACGCTCGAGTCAAGACGAGACCACTTGGTCCGGCCTTGGGTCTAACCGTCTTTGGCTCCTAAATAGTTGTCCGAAAAACAGCGAAACCATTTTGGCGCTAGAAGGAGGGGATCTCTCGACCTTGGCAACACATCCCCTCTACCAGTCTTCTTCTCACTTCTACGACTCTCGAGATATGAGTCGTAGCCCCGCCACCTCCGTGGGCGCCCGAGCGACTAGCTCGAGGCGCGACCTCCAAAGCTCCGCGCGCCGTCTCGAAGGGCAACCTCGTGATAACGAGAGCCAGCCCCGAGACCTGGCGAATGACCCCGAGGCCGCAGTCCGAGAGGACGCGGCTCGAAGGCTCGCCGAGCTCCTAGACCGCCCCGGCGTCACCGGCGCGCTCATCGCCGACCTCCTCGACTCTAACAATGTCGATGACATCAACCACGAGACCAACCTCGACCACGCCATTCACGAAAGTGGACACACGCGTACGCCTCCAAAGGGACACCCTCGAGCGGCCGCGTCGAAACGTCAACTTTCTGATGAGCACGCGCACACGCCCTCGAGGGGACACCCTCGGGCGACCACGTCAAGGCTCCAAAGCTCACGCAATACCCGAGAACGCTCAGTCTCGAGGTCCCGAAAGGGACGCTCCAAGCTCTCCATCCGCGTCCAAAACCCTCGTGAAGGTGACAACGTCGATGGTCGCGGCCTCTGTCAATGGCGTCGCCTGAACGACGCACCTTTAACAAGGGTGATAGGGACGGCCTCCGGAGACTTGAGAGACCGCCTCAGTTCTCAAAGAGAGAATCACGGGTTCGACTTGAGAGAAAAGCTCAACGCCCGACGCGAGACCGCAATCATCTTGGGGCAGCAACCACCCAACATTGATCGAGCACTCGACCAAGAACGCGCAGCCACGTTTATGATGCCGGCCGTTGGTCTCGAGCCTCGAAGGAAAAGGCACCGGAAGGGTCAAGTCCCTAACGACCACCCTTCTCCAGCCCCGAAGCGATCCTTCGTCCCGCTCAACACAACGCCCGACCGGATCCTGAGCTTACGCCGCGATAAGCTGGGAAGCCCCGCTCCACTCACAAAGGACCCCGTGAAGCGAGATCGAAGTAGGTTCTGCAAATACCACAAAGATCACGGGCACGCGACGATCGAGTGCAAGCAGCTTAAGAAGCGAATTGATTCCCTAATTCTAGGTGGGGATTTCAAGGAATTCGTCGCGTCTGCTAGCAAGCCATGAGTGTCGTTACTTCGACCCTTAAACTCGCGACCGAGCTCGATCGACCTCGTAATTGCTTTCATTTCAAAAATGTAATTTTCTTTTTTTTCATAAAAGAAGGCCAAATGCCATGACTACCTGTAACGACCCCCTTTATTGCAATAAAAAGTTATTCTACACATGACAACTCTATTGTATACCTCTAACGCGAGAGTTTCTTGGCCTTTGTCTCACAAACGCAAGAAACTCGGGGGGCTAACAGGGATCAATGCTCAACCAAAAACAACTCAACAACAAATCAAAAAAAAAAATAATAATAATAAAGTCTCAAGGGGCCGATGGTTAAACGGGAGGTCCCAAAGAAAGACTCTTCACATGTCTCCTCGAGATGAATTCATTCCTCGAGTCGAGCTACGAGCCCGCGAGTCGACCGATGCTCCTCGCGCCGACTCTTCACGAAACTCCTCGTGAAGGCTCTACGTGAGTCCTCGAGTCGAGTTCGAGTCCACGAGTCGACTGATACTCCTCGTGCCGACTCTTCACACGTCTCCTCGAGATGAATTCATTCCTCGAGTCGAGCTACGAGTCCGCGAGTCGACCGATGCTCCTCGCGCCGACTCTTCACGAAACTCCTCGTGCAGGCTCTACGTGAGTCCTCGAGTCGAGTTCGAGTCCACGAGTCGACTGATACTCCTCGTGCCGACTCTTCACATGTCTCCTCGAGATGAATTCATTCCTCGAGTCGAGCTACGAGTCCGCGAGTCGACCGATACTCCTCGCGCCGACTCTTCACGAAACTCCTCGTACAGGCTCTACGTGAGTCCTCGAGTCGAGTTCGAGTCCACGAGTCGACTGGTACTCCTCGTGCCGACTCTTCACATGTCTCCTTGAAATGAATTCATTCCTCGAGTCGAGCTACGAGTCCGCGAGTCGACCGATACTCCTCGCGCCGACTCTTCACGAAACTCCTCGTGCAGGCTCTACGTGAGTCCTCGAGTCGAGTTCGAGTCCACGAGTCGACTGGTACTCCTCGTGCCGACTCTTCACATGTCTCCTCGAGATGAATTCATTCCTCGAGTCGAGCTATGAGCCCGCGAGTCGACCGATGCTCCTCGCGCCGACTCTTCACGAAACTCCTCGTGCAGGCTCTACGTGAGTCCTCGAGTCGACTGATACTCCTCGTGCCGACTCTTCACACGTCTCCTCGAGATGAATTCATTCCTCGAGTCGAGCTACGAGTCCGCGAGTCGACCGATGCTCCTCGCGCCGACTCTTCACGAAACTCCTCGTGCAGGCTCTACGTGAGTCCTCGAGTCGAGTTCGAGTCCACGAGTCGACTGATACTCCTCATGCCGACTCTTCACATGTCTCCTCGAGATGAATTCATTCCTCGAGTCGAGCTTCGAGTCCGCGAGTCGACCGATACTCCTCGCGCCGACTCTTCACGAAATTCCTCGTGCAGGCTCTTCGAGAGCCCTCGAGTTGAGTCCCAAGTCAACAAGACAACTAACCATTCCTCGTGCAGGCTCTACGAGAGCCCTCGAGTTGAGTCCCAAGTCAATAAGACAATTAACCACTCCTCGTGCAGGCTCTACGAGAGCCCTCGAGTTGAGTCCCAAGTCAACAAGACAACTAACCACTCCTCGTGCAGGCTCTACGAGAGTCCTCGAGTTGAGTCCCAAGTCCACAAGTCAACTAACTATTCCTCGTGCAGGCTCTACATGAGCCCTCGAGTTGAGTCTTGAGTCCGCGCTCGCCGCCCAGCTCGTGGGCCGAAAGGCAACGAGTTACAAATGGGTTCAAGGTGTGCGTCCGCTGGGCGTATCTGGTCTAGCCAGCGTCCACGGGAAACCTCGCCAAGCAAAAGTGGCATCGCGCTCGCCGCCCAGCTCGTCGGCCGATAGGCAACGAGTTACAAATGGGTTCAAGGTCTGCGTCCGCAGGGCGTATCTGGTCTAGCCAGCGTCCACGGGAAACCTCGCCACACAAAAGTGGCATCGCGCACGCCGCCCAGCTCGTCGGCCGATAGGCAACGAGTTACAAATGGGTTCAAGGTCTGCGTCCGCAGGGCGTATCTGGTCTAGCTAGCGTCCACGGGAAACCTCGCCACACAAATGTGGCATCGCGCTCGCCGCCCAGCTCGTCGGCCGATAGGCAACGAGTTACAAATGGGTTCAAGGTCTGCGTCCGCAGGGCGTATCTGGTCTAGGCAGCGTCCACGGGAAACCTCGCCACACAAATGTGGCATCGCGCTCGCCGCCCAGCTCGTCGGCCGATAGGCAACGAGTTACAAATGGGTTCAAGGTCTGCGTCAATACAACAAAGACGTGCAAATCGATTACGCCTTCGTTGGCAAGTCGAGAAAATAAGACGCGCACAATACAAAAAAGACGTGCAAATCGATTATGCCTCCGTTGGCAAGTCGAGAAAATAAGACGCGCACAATACAAAAAAGACGTGCAAATCGACTATGCCTTCGTTGGCAAATCGAGAAAATAAGACGCGCACAATACAAAAAAGACGTGCAAATCGATCATGCCTTCATTGGAAAATCGAGAAAATAAGACGCGCACAATACAACAAAGACGTGCAAATCGATTACGCCTTCGTTGGCAAGTCGAGAAAATAAGACGCGCACAATACAAAAAAGACGTGCAAATCGATCATGCCTTCATTGGCAAGTCGAGAAAACAAGACGCGCACAACGCAATAAAGCCGTGCTAATCGATCACGCCCTCACTGGTAGATCGAGAAAATAAGCCGTGCACGATCAACCCGAAACAATAAGTCATCCCTCGCGACGCCCAAAGGCCATTCCTCATGACGCAAACCCGAGAGCGTTCATCCTGCATCCGTATAAAGAGTAGATTTTGAGTTTCCACTCGATCTACGCTCGACCGGAAACTCGGGGGGCTAATGTTGTCGGTCCGTCTCGGATCGACAGGGACTAAGGCGTCACCTCGACCCATGCGACCGGTGCAAGGCCTCGAGCGGCGAAACCTTGCCTCGGCCTTTGGCCGGCCCAAACCAATGGTCGGGCCAAGGGTCAACCGGCCGGCGGCTGGCCATATGCTCAGCCGGCCAGCGGCCGGCCATATGCTTGGCCGGCCTGTCGCCGGCCCAAAGGTCAGCCGGCCAATGGCCGGCCATATGCTCAGCCGGCCCTCCTCCATGGCCGGCCCTCCAAGGCCGGCGCTCCAAGGCCGGCCATCCTCCAAGGCCGGCACTCCAAGGCCGGCCCTCCTCCAAGGCCGGCGCTCCAAGGCCGGCCCTCCTCCATGGCCGGCTCTCCAAGGCCGGCACTCCAAGGCCGGCCCTTCTCCATGGCCGGCCCTCCAAGGCCGGCACTCCAAGGCCGGCCCTCCTCCAAGGCCGGCGCTCCAAGGCCGGCCCTCCTCCATGGCCGGCCCTCCAAGGCCGGCACCCCAAGGCCGGCCCTCCTCCAAGGCCGGCACTCCAAGGCCGGCCCTCCTCCAAGGCCGGCGCTCCAAGGCCGGCCCTCCTCCATGGCCGGCTCTCCAAGGCCGGCACTCCAAGGCCGGCCCTCCTCCATGGCCGGCCCTCCAAGGCCGGTACTCCAAGGCCGGCACTCCAAGGCCGGACCTCCTCCAAGGCCGGCCCTCCATGGCCGGCTCTCTAAGGCCGGCTCTCCATGGCCGGCTCTCCATGGCCGGCCCTCCATGGCCGACCCAACCTTGCTCACTCGGCCAAGGGGTCTTCAAACCACCCCTTGGCTGCCTATAAATACAGGGGCCGCTCCCCCAGTCCAGGTAATCCATTCTTGAGCACTGAAACGCTGCCGAACTCGCACCTCGCTCGTTTCTCTCAAGCTTTGGCCTCTAAACACTCCTAAAACCTCTATATTCCACCTCAATCCCACTAATGTTGAGCGTCGGAGAGGTAAACAGGGGCACCCCCCCTGTTTCCCCTTTGTAGTTCACGTGTTCTCTACTCCTTTTCAGGTACTCTGACGAACTCAAGGGACATCCACAGCTAAGGGACGACTTGGGATACCAAGTCCGACACGCTCGAGTCAAGACGAGACCACTTGGTCCGGCCTTGGGTCTAACCGTCTTTGGCTCCTAAATAGTTTTTCCGAAAAACAGCGACAACACCGAGTTCGCGAGTCGACTAACTACTCCTCGTGTCGACTCTACATGACTCCTCGAGTAGAGTTCACTCCTCGAGTTGAATTCACTCCTCGAGTCGAGTACCGTGTCCACGAGTCAACTAACTACTCTTCGTGCCGACTCTACATGACTCCTAGAGTTGAGTTCACCACTCGAGTTGAGTTCACTCCTCGAGTTGAGTTCGCTCCTCGAGTTGAGTCCCGATTCCACGAGTCGACTTACTACTCCTCGTTCCGAATCTACATCACTCCTCGAGTTGAGTTTTCTGCTCGAGCTGATTTCACTCCTCGAGTTGAGTTCGCTCCTCGAGTTGATTCCCGTGTCCATGAGTCGAATAACTACTCCTCGTGCCGACTCTACATGACTCCTCGAGTTGAGTTCGCTCCTCGAGATGAGTACCGAGTCCCGAGTCCATGAGTTGACTAACTACTCCTCGTGCCGACTCTACATGACTCCTCGAGTTGAGTTCACTCCTCGAGTTGAGTTCGCTCCTCGAGTTAAGTACCGAATTCGTGAGTCGACTAACTACTCCTCGTGCCGACTCTGCATGAGTCCTCGAGTTGAGTTCGCTCCTCGAGATGAGTCCCGAGTCCGCGAGTTGACTAACTACTCCTCGTGCTGACTCTACATGACTCCTCGACTTGAGTTCACTCCTCAAGTTGAGTTCGCTCCTCGAGTTGAGTACCGAGTCCATGAGTCGACTAACTACTCCTCGTGACGACTCTACATGACTCCTCGAGTTGAGTTCGCTCCTCGAGTTAAGACCCTTGTCCATGAGTCGACTAACTACTCTTCGTGCCAACTCTACATGACTCCTCGAGTTGAGTTCACTCCTCGAGTTGAGTTCGCTCCTCGAGTTAAGTACCGAGTTCGCGAGTCCACTAACTACTCCTCGTGTCGACTCTACATGATTCCTCGAGCAGAGTTCACTCCTCGAGTTGAATTCACTCCTCGAGTCGAGTACCGTGTCCACGAGTCAACTAACTACTCTTCGTGCCGACTCTACATGACTCCTCGAATTGAGTTCACCACTCGAGTTGAGTTCACTCCTCGAGTTGAGTTCGCTCCTCGAGTTGAGTCCCGATTCCACGAGTCGACCTACTACTCCTCGTGCCGAATCTACATCACTCCTCGAGTTGAGTTCGCTGCTCGAGCTGAGTTCCCTCCTCGAGTTGAGTTCGCTCCTCGAGTTGATTCCCGAGTCCATGAGTCGAATAACTACTCCTCGTGCCGACTCTACATGACTCCTCGAGTTGAGTTCGCTCCTCGAGATGAGTACCGAGTCCCGAGTCCATGAGTTAACTAACTATTCCTCGTGCCGACTCTACATGACTCCTCGAGTTGAGTTCGCTCCTCGAGTTGAGTACCGAGTCCATGAGTCGACTAACTACTGCTCGTGCCGACTCTACAAGACTCCTCAAGTTGAGTTCACTCCTCGAGTTGAGTTCGCTCCTCGAGTTGAGTCTCGAGTCCATGAGTCGAATTACTACTTCTCGTGCCGACTCTACATGACTCCTCGAGTTGAGTTCACTCATCGAGTTGAGTTCGCTCCTCGAGTTGATTCCCGAGTCCATGAGTCGAATAACTACTCCTCGTGCCGACTCTACATGACTCCTCGAGTTGAGTTCGCTTCTCGAGATGAGTACCGAGTCCCGAGTCCATGAGTTGACTAACTACTCCTCGTGCCGACTCTACATGACTCCTCGAGTTGAGTTCACTCCTCGAGTTGAGTTCGCTCCTCGAGTTGAGTCTCGAGTCCATGAGTCGAATAACTACTCCTCGTGCCGACTCTACATGACTCCTCGAGTTGAGTTCACTCCTCGAGTTGAGTTCGCTCCTCGAGTTGATTCCCGAGTCCATGAATCGAATAACTACTCCTCGTGCCGACTCTACATGACTCCTCGAGTTGAGTTCGCTCCTCGAGATAAGTACCGAGTCCCGAGTCCATGAGTTGACTAACTACTCCTCGTGCCGACTCTACATGACTCCTCGAGTTGAGTTCACTCCTCGAGTTGAGTTCGCTCCTCGAGTTGAGTACTGAGTCCATGAGTCGACTAACTACTCCTCGTGCCGACTCTACAAGAATCCTCAAGTTGAGTTCACTCCTCGAGTTGAGTTCGCTCCTCGAGTTGAGTCTCGAGTCCATGAGTCGACTAACTACTCCTCGTGCGGACTCTACATGACTCCTCGAGTTGAGTCCCGAGTCCATGAGTCGACTATATACTCCTCGTGCCGACTCTACATGACTCCTCGAGTTGAGTTCACTCCTTGAGTTGAGTTCGCTCCTCGAGTTAAGTACCGAGTTCGTGAGTCGAATAACTACTCCTCGTGCCGACTCTGCATGACTCCTCGAGTTGAGTTCGCTCCTCGAGATGAGTCCCGAGTCCACGAGTTGACTAACTACTCCTCGTGCTGACTCTACATGACTCCTCGAGTTGAGTTCACTCCTCAAGTTGAGTTCGCTCCTCGAGTTGAGTACCGAGTCCATGAGCCGACTAACTACTCCTCGTGACGACTCTACATGACTCCTCGAGTTGAGTTCACTCCTCGAGTTGAGTTCGCTCCTCGAGTTAAGACCCGAGTGTTGTCAATGGTGCCCACAAGAAGAGTTGTAATCTTTATTTTGTACATTTGATGTAATAAAGTCTCATGAAGACTCTTGCTTGTAATTGCCTATTCATTCATTAATAAAGTTGAAACGTTCATTCATTCTTTCTTTGTTTGAAGCTTTATGATAAAACCTTAGTCTTTTAGTCCATAAACAAACTTAACAACTTACGAAGAGACAAATGTAGATTTGCATGAACAAACTCTTCGTAGTTTGCTTAAAACGATATATTCGCAATCTTAGGGTCAAAGGACTATTGACCTCAGTATGATTGTTAGAAGAATCTATGATGTCTGGTTATGAGGCATTGAGAGTTGGGGACTCTATAGTTCTTCTAGGTATCTTCCGAAGGTACTGAATTGACCAGTGCACTTCTAGACACAATATAAGAACAAACCATTTAACCTCTTATGTCTCGAAGTCACTATGTATGAATTCCATCATGCTTACCTAAATCCTGAAATGAGACATGCCATTTCACACCTTAGTATTCTCATTTGAGAAAGTCAAAGTTCGGACTCACTATGTGATTCCGAACAAGGCCTATTGGTGAAGTACTAAGTTGTGAGTATGTCATGAGTAACTTTGTGAAGTTCTCATAGATATTGTTGTTGGCCCGTCTAGGGCCAACGGGAACAAGGGCATCTCTTCGACCCACATGGCTAGTACGAGGTCTTGGGCGGCGGAACCCTGACTCAACCAGGAGCCGGCCGAAACCAATGGCCAAGTCAAAGCCCAGCCATGGGCCGAGTCAATGGCTCACTCGGCCATTGGCTGGGTCAAATGGCTCACTCGGCCATTGGACAGTTCACTCGGCCAATGGCCGAGTGAACCCTCCAGCCGCCAAGGCAGTTCACTCGGCCATTGGCCGAGTGAACCTTCCAGCAGTTCACTGGGCCAATGGCCGAGTGAACCTCCCAGCTGCCTCAGCAGTTCACTCGGCCATTGGCCGAGTGAACCTTCCAGCAGTTCACTCGGCCAATGGCCGAGTGAACCTCAGCCGGCCCAAGACCTTCACTCGGCCAATGGCCGAGTGAACCTCACCACCATGTTCACTCGGCCATTGGCCGACCCAACCTCCTCCAAGGCCGACCCAAACATGCTCACTCGGCCAAGGGGTCTTCAAACCACCCCTTGGCCGCCTATAAATACCAAGGCACCCCCTTTGGTCCAGGGGATCCATTCTTGAGCGCTGAAACGCTGCCGAACTCGTACCTCGCTCGTTTCTCTCAAGCTTTGGCCTCTAAACACCCCTAAAACCTCTATACTCCACCTCAATCCCACTAATGTTGAGCGTCGGAGAGGTAAACAGGGGCACCCCCCCTGTTTCCCCTTTGTAGTTCACAATCTCTTGTTTGCTTTTCAGGTATCGAGACGAGGTGAGCTTCACCCACAGCTAAGGGACGACTTGGGATACAAGGTCCGACACGCTCGAGTCAAGACGAGACCACATGGTCCGGCCTTGGGTCTAACCGTCTTTGGCTCCTAAATAGTTGTCCGAAAAACAGCGACAACATTTTGGCACTAGAAGGAGGGGATCTCTCGACCTTGGCAACACATCCCTTCTACCAGTCTTCTTCTCACTTCTACGACTCTCGAGAGATGAGTCGTAGCCTCGCCACCTCCGTGGGCGCCCGAGCGACTAGCTCGAGGCGCGACCTCCAAAGCTCCGTGCGCCGTCTCGAAGGGCAACCTCGTGATAACGAGAGCCAGCCCCGAGACCTGGCGAATGACCCTGAGGCCGCAGTCCGAGAGGACACGGCTCGAAGGCTCGCCGAGCTCCTAGACCGCCCCGGCGTCACCGGCGCGCTCATCACCGACCTCCTCAACTCCAACAATGTCGATGACATCAACCATGAGACCAACCTCGACCACGCTATTCACGAAAGTGGACACGCGCGCACGCCTCCAAGGGGACACCCTCGGGCGGCCGTGTCAAAACGTCAACTTTCTGGTGAGCACGCACACGCGCCCTCGAGGGGACACCCTCGGGCGACCACGTCAAGGCATCAAAGCTCGCACAATGCCCGAGGATGCTCGACCTCGAGGTCCCGAAAGGGACGCTCCAAGCTCACCATCCGCGTCCAAAACCCTTGTGAAGGTGACGACGTCGATGGTCTCGGCCTCCGCCAAAGGCGTCGCCTGAATGATGCGCCCTTAACAAGGGTGATAGGGGCGGCCTCCGGAGACTTGAGAGACCGCCTCAACTCTCAGAGAGAGGATCCCGAGTTTGACTTGAGAGAAAAGCTCAACGCCCGACGCGAGACCGCGATCATCTTGGGGCAGCAACCACCCAACATTGATCGAGCACTCGACCAAGAGCGCGCAGCCACGCTTGTGATGCCGGCCGGTGGTCCCGAGTCACGAAGGAAAAGGCGTCGGAAGGGTCAAGTCCCTAATGACCACCCTTCTCCGGCCCCGAAGCGATCCTTCGTCCCGCTCAACACAACGCCCGACCGGATCCTGAGCTTACGCCACGATGAGCTGGGAAGCCCCGCTCCACTCACAAAGGACCCCGCAAAGCGAGATCGAAGCAGATTCTGTGAATACCACAAAGATCACGGGCACGTGACGATCGAATGCAAGCAGCTCAAGAAGCGAATTGATTCCCTAATTCGAGTTGGGAATCTCAGGGAATTCGTTGCGTCTACTAGCAAGCCATGATGGTCGCGACTTCGACATTCATGCCTGAACTCGATCGGCTTCGTGATCACTTTCATTTCAAAAATGTAATTTCCTTTTTTCAAAGAAGGCCAAGTGCCATGGCAAACTGTAATGACCCCCTTATTGCAATAAAGAGTTATTTCACACATGAAAAAATGTAACGCATACTATTGTATACCTCTAACGCAAGAGTTTCTCAACCTTTGTCTCACAAACGCAAGAAACTCGGGGGGCTAACAGGGCCCAACGCTCAATCAAAAAACAATTCAACAACAACTCAAAAAATAAAAATAAGAGAGAAAAAATAAGAGAGACTCTCCGCATGTCTCCTCGAGATGAATTCGTTCCTCGAGTCGAGCTACGAGTCCGCGAGTCGACCGATACACCTCGCGCCAACTCTTCACGAAACTCCTCGTGCAGGCTCTACATGAGTCCTCGAGTCGAGTTCGAGTCCACGAGTCGACTGATACTCCTCGTGCCAACTCTTCACATCTCTCCTCGAGATGAATTCATTCCTCGAGTCGAGCTACGAGTCCGCGAGTCGACCGATACTCCTCGCGCCGACTCTTCACAAAACTCCTCGTGCAAGCTCTACGTGAGTCCTCGAGTCGAGTTCGAGTCCACGAGTCGACTGATACTCCTTGTGCCAACTCTTCACATGTCTCCTCGAGATGGATTCATGCCTCGAGTTGAGCTACGAGTCCGCGAGTCGACCAATACTCCTCGCGCCAACTCTTCACAAAACCCCTCGTGCAAGGTCTACATGAGCCCTCGAGTTGAGTCTTGAATTTGCGCTCGCCGCCCAGCTCGTCGGCCGAAAGGCAACGAGTTACAAATGGGTTCAAGGCTTGCGTCCGCCAGGGCGTATCTGGTCAAGCCAGCGCCCACAGGAAACCTCGCCACACAAATGTGGCATCGCGCTCGCCGCCCAGCTCGTCGGCTGAAAGGCAACGAGTTACAAATGGGTTCAAGGCTTGCGTCCGCCAGGGCGTATCTGGTCAAGCCAGCGCCCACGGGAAACCTCGCCACACAAATGTGGCATCGCGCTCGCCGCCCAGCTCGTCGGCTGAAAGGCAACGAGTTACAAATGGGTTCAAGGCTTGCGTCCGCCAGGGCGTATCTGGTCAAGCCAGCGTCCACGGGAAACCTCGCCACACAAATGTGGCATCGCGCTCGCCGCCCAGCTCGTCGGCCGAAAGACAACGAGTTACAAATGGGTTCAAGGCTTGCGTCCGCCAGGGCGTATCTGGTCAAGCCAGCGTCCACGGGAAACCTCGCCACACAAATGTGGCATCGCGCTCGCCGCCCAGCTCGTCGGCCGAAAGGCAACGAGTTACAAATGGGTTCAAGGCTTGCGTCCGCCAGGGCGTATCTGGTCAAGCCAGCGTCCACGGGAAACCTCGCCACACAAATGTGGCATCGCGCTCGCCGCCCAGCTCGTCGGCCGAAAGGCAACGAGTTACAAATGGGTTCAAGGCTTGCGTCCGCCAGGGCGTATCTGGTCAAGCCAGCGTCCACGGGAAACCTCGCCACACAAATTTGGCATCGCGCTCGCCGCCCAGCTCGTCGGCCGATAGGCAACGAGTTACGAATGGGTTCAGGGTCTGCGTCCGCAGGGCGTATCTGGTCTAGCCAGCGTCCACGGGAAACCTCGCCACACAAATGTGGCATCGCGCTAGCCGCCCAGCTCGTCGGCCGACAGGCAACGACTTACAAATGGGTTCAAGGTCTGCGTCCAAACAAAGACGCGCAAATCGATTATGCCTTCGTTGGCAAATCGAGAAAACAAGACGCGCACAAAACAAAAAAGACGTGCAAATCGATTATGCCTTCGTTGGCAAATCGAGAAAACAAGACGCGCACAATACAAAAAAGACGCGCAAATCGATTATGCCTTCGTTGGAAAATCAAGAAAACAAGACGCGCACAAAACAACAAAGACGTGCTAATCGATTATGCCTTCGTTGGCAAATCGAGAAAACAAGACGCGCACAAAACAACAAAGACGTGCTAATCGATTATGCCTTCGTTGGCAAATCGAGAAAACAAGACGCGCACAAAACAAAAAAGACGTGCTAATCGATTATGCCTTCGTTGGCAAGTCGAGAGAATAAGACGCGCACAACACAATAAAGCCGTGCTAATCGATCACGCCTTCATTGGTAGATCGAGAAAATGAGCCACGCACGATCAACCCGAAACAAAAAGTCGTCCCTCGCGACGCGCGAAGGCCATTCCTCATGATGCAAACCCGAGAACATTCATCCCGCATCCGCATAAAAGCGTAGATTTTGAGTTTCCACTCGACCTACGCTCGACCGGAAACTCGGGGGGCTAATGTTGTTGGCCCGTCTAGGGCCAACGGGAACAAGGGCATCTCTTCGACCCACATGGCTAGTACGAGGTCTTGGGCGGCGGAACCCTGACTCAACCAGGAGCCGGCCCAAACCAATGGCCAAGTCAAAGCCCAGCCATGGGCCGAGTCAATAGCTCACTCGGCCATTGGCTGGGTCAAATGGCTCACTCGGCCATTGGACAGTTCACTCGGCCAATGGCCGAGTGAACCCTCCAGCCGCCAAGGCAGTTGACTCGGCCATTGGCCGAGTGAACCTTCCAGCAGTTCACTCGGCCAATGGCCGAGTGAACCTCCCAGCTGCCTCAGCAGTTCACTCGGCCATTGGCCGAGTGAACCTTCCAGCAGTTCACTCGGCCAATGGCCGAGTGAACCTCAGCCGGCCCAAGACCTTCACTCGGCCAATGGCCGAGTGAACCTCACCACCATGTTCACTCGGCCATTGGCCGACCCAGCCTCCTCCAAGGCCGACCCAAACATGCTCACTCGGCCAAGGGGTCTTCAAACCACCCCTTGGCCGCCTATAAATACCAAGGCACCCCCTTTGGTCCAGGGGATCCATTCTTGAGCGCTGAAACGCTGCCGAACTCGTACCTCGCTCGTTTCTCTCAAGCTTTGGCCTCTAAACACCCCTAAAACCTCTATACTCCACCTCAATCCCACTAATGTTGAGCGTCGAAGAGGTAAACAGGGGCACCCCCCCTGTTTCCCCTTTGTAGTTCACAATCTCTTGTTTGCTTTTCAGGTATCGAGACGAGGTGAGCTTCACCCACAGCTAAGGGACGACTTGGGATACCAAGTCCGACACGCTCGAGTCAAGACGAGACCACTTGGTCCGGCCTTGGGTCTAACCGTCTTTGGCTCCTAAATAGTTGTCCGAAAAATAGCGACAACAGATATGGAATTCATGTACAAGATTGCGGAAATGCAATGTATGTCACCTCATGCTTTGTTCCTTGGAGTGTGAATAAATGAACTGGCCAGTGTCCAAATTGAGTCCTGACTCTTTTGGATGAAACAATGTGACTTGTTAGCTCCTCGTCATATACATTGTTTCTAACTTATTCACAAGCGACAAAGGAGTTGAGGATATAACAGCTAGAAGGGTAAAATGGTAATTTAGTAAATCCCGACTAGCTGATGACATTCATGAAGGGTAAACATAGATAATATTCAGTGGATCCGCTCATCATAATTTGGTTGAATTCTTGAGTAGAAAATAAATTCATTTGAACCGAGAGATTTTCAGTGTCAACTCTTTAGTGGAGTCAGTTGGCATTAAGCTAAACTTGGAAAAGGTTTGTGAACTTTTGAGTCCAAGTGTTTAGCTCAAGCTTTGTTCATTTGGATCCATGAGGTCACTGTCACGAATTACATCGAGTAGGAATAGTTAAACTAGAAGCTAAGTCAAAACAAAAACGAGACAAGTTTTACGAAAATTGTCAAAAGGGTATTTTTATCTTTTTGGACATAGGACGAAATGAATGTCAATAAATTATTTTTGACATTGTCATATGATGACAAATGAAATAAATATTACTCAGCCATATTAGTGTAATTGGGCCTTGAGGATTAATTTCATTTCATAGAATTTTACTTGAAAATTCTTAATGGGCTTTTCTTATGTTGTCATGAACAATTGAAGAAACATCTAGAAGCTCCTTCTAGAAGCTCAAATTTCGTCCAACCCAAGGAAAATAAGGCTGAATTTCGTTCATGCCATAGTGGGAAAGAGAGTTTATTTTGTGCATTGATGTATGAAGATACTTGCCAAAAGAAAAAGAGGAAACAAATTTCCTTTAGAAGGAAAGTGCATTTTCGGCCAACTAAGAGAGAACAAATGAGGAAACAAATCCAAGGACTTGCATGACATGTCATGAACGTCCAACATGGGTAGAAAAGAGGAAATAAGATTTGCTCATGCCTCCCCTATAAATAGAGACCTCATTCCTCTCATTCTATTCATCCCACATAAGTTAGAGATTGAGAGCTTCTCTCTCTAGACCTTGTGGCAGATCCTCTCTCTGTCCCTCTAGTTATTTTCGGTTTTTTTTTTGGCACCTAGGTCCTCATTTGACCTAGTGGTTTTAGCTCTTCGACTTCAAGACTCGTTCTTAAGTCGTAGTGTTTAAAAGTGCCCACTCACTGATTTCTTCTTTTCGAGTGATTTAGTGATAGAAACTTTCGTGGTTGCTTGAGGTGCCGATGAAAGGAAGAGAGACGTGCTGCGAGGGAGACGAGCGTTGCAACTTTCCAAAAGCTTCTCAAAATTCAAGCTTCAAGAAAGGTTAGTAAACTTCTTAGCTCATATTAGTTTTTAATTACATGTACTTGCACTTGTCTAGGTTAGTAAAAACTGTTTTTACTTGAAAAAGAAATTTTTTAAAATTCCGCCGCTTCCCGAAGCGTTAATTATTTTCTTAAACCCTAGATCGATTCCAACAAATGGTATCAGAGCTATGGTCAAAGATTAGCATGTACATGTTTTTAAAATTATGAGCTTGAAAATCGTTTTCGAAAGTTTACTAATTTTGTGACAAGTTAGAATTGTAATCTTAGATTTTTTTTTAATTTAATGCTCTTGTCTTTAAATTAAAAAGAATGTTGATTTTCTATGAGTTTGGGATGTTTTTAAAACACATTAGAATCAGTTCTAAAAGTTTTTAATTTTTTATATTGAAAAACGTGTTTTAAAGGTTTGAGAAATTTTGAGTAAAATTTTATGACTAGTTATATTGTCTTGCTAGTTTCGTTTATTTACTTAAATCGTTTTATGCATGTTGTTATTTCTTTTATTATATGTTATTACCCTGCTAATAAAACACAAATAAAAGCTTTAAACAACATCTTAAAACGTTCCGTTACACTCGATTCTTTTTCGCACCTAAAAAGGACCAAGCTTTAATTTATTTCTTTTTCTTCGAGCTGGAGTAAACCCGCATTAAAAGTGGCATAACTCTCTGCTCAGAAATCGAAATTTAATGGTTCTTTACTCAAATTAAAGCTCTGTCTGTCCTCTGTCCAATGCCACCGGTTTTGACTCAAAAGGACATCGGAGCCATCAGATATGGCGATTTTACTCCGAGGTGCGCGGCTGTCTGAAACTCCAGTTTTTTAGAAATCCGGATTTTCAAACCCCACTACCATGAGTTATAGAACTCTAATGAGAAAATTTTCTTGAGAAAAAATGTTTTTCATATGATTATAAACATGATGTGTAAGATTAAAATGTTTTGATTTTTGAAATTTTAATTGAAATTGAATTTTTGCAAAACTAGTTTGAATTTTGAAAAACCGTTTTCACTTTCAAACTTGAAAATATTTTGTCATCCAAATCAAATAAATTTTCAAAATGTTTTCAAAACTATATCTATATCACATATGTTCAAAATCTATATGCTCTTGAAAATTTGAGTGGGAGGTCTCCTTGTAGACAAGCCGAAAAATAAAAAGATGTGTAATCTCAAACTTTCAAGTGTTCGAGTGAGTTGAAGTTCACACTTCCCTCACGCACTTTCCCGAAATAGAAAATAGGAAAAGATCGAGTATGTACCTTGTGCCTTTATGCACTAATACTGCTCTGAACATGTCGATCTAGGATTCTATTCTAGTTGTCCGCTCTGTCGCTCTCTAACTAGGAAATCTGTTTCCGAAATTATAAGAGTCGATGAACCAACTCCAAAAACTAAGTGGGAGGGTTATACTTGTTGTTTGTAACCCACGATCCCCAACACTAATGAAAAGTGCAAGTGTCGCCGGACTAAGAGTCACCCTCATAGCCCTCTCTTAAATGAGAGTACTCAAGGGCGCTTTGCTCTGATCATTGCTCAATGAGCTACGTCCGAGAGTGAGACGATGATGGCAAGGCCTCCCCTTGGGGGATTGTTTTTCAAAGTTTATCTTTTGGACTAAGTGGTTGGTTGCACACTTAGGCTCAATCCCTAGTAATCCTCCCTCGAGGCCCTGCGAAAGGATGTGAGTGATCAAACCAATTTACAAGGTGGCTAGTCAAAATTGATGTATTGACATCTTGGCTATGCATTAATGATGAGTCATTTACTTATGAAAGGAGACTCGTTACGGCCTTCCCTCGAAGGAGTAAAGTGTCATTTCGTTCATAACACCTTTGGATTTTATAAAGTCTTAAACAAACTTAAATCCTAAACCAAAGACTAATCATAAACTTGTTTCAACTTTTTAGGCAATATGTCTCCCAACTCTCTCTCTTTCATTCTTTCCTCGATCAAACTCGAAAACAAAAACTACGTAGATTCGAAACATAACCTCGACATTATACCTACCGTTAACAAGCACAAATAGGTACTCACCACCCCGTGTCCTCCTCTGACGAATGATTGATTCAACTCAAGAGGACAATGACGCCTTAACGGCCTGGCTTCGATCCGATGAGATTGTGAGGTGCTATATCTTGGCATCTATGAACAATATGCTGAAAGAGCAACATCGTGACATCGAGACTGCCGCTGACATGCTCTACAATCTCCTTGAGATGTTTGGAGGGCAAATGCGTCAAACAAGGCTACAAGCAGTCCGACAGTTTATGAACTGTCGCATGAAGGCTAGGACTCCTGTTAGGGACCATATGATGCTGATCATTAGTTACCTAAATGAAGTGGAAATCCTAGGATCTGAGATTGATGGGAAGAATATCATAGATATGATCTTAGAAACTCTCCCCGAGTCTCTTGATACCTTCATGCTGAACTACTCCATTACAAAGCTAAAGTACACTGTTACCGAGCTTTATGAAGGAGCTTCACATTGCTGTAGGTCTCAATAAGAGAAAGAGGAATCAAGGAGAGGCACATGCTACTGAGCAAAAAGCCTCCGCCTCTGGAACTAAGAAGAGACCTCACAAGGCCGATAAAACGAACTGTCCTGCCTATCTCAAAGCAAAGGAACATAGTATTGTACTAGTTACCGAAGCATGGTTAGTAGTTGATAATGTATCAACGTGGATTCTTGACTCCGCTGCTACTAACCATATTTGTTGTTCCTTGAATGGTTTCAAGAAAACCAAAAGCTTAGAGGAAGGCGAGTTCTGTTTCAAATGGGGTGATGGGAGCCTGGTGTCTGCAAAGGCTGTGGGATCCGTGACGCTGTCTTTTGAAGACCGCACTTTAAACTTGAATAATGTTTATTTTGTTCCTACCTTTGGGAAGAACTTAATATCTGTTGCTCGTCTTCGTGAGCAAGATTATTGTTTAAAGTTCATTAAGAATGGAATTCGTATTTCGTTTCCTGATAATTCTTTTGTCACTGATGGATGTATGAAGAATGCTCTTTTCTACATCTATCCCACTCAACCTTCTCTTTTAGACACCGAAATAGATAACGATCTAATTAGGGAGCCAAAGAGGATCAAACTTTCTGAATCCTCCGATCTAACAAAATCAACATACCTCTGGCACTTAAGACTTGGTCATATCAGTCTAGATAGGATTAAGAGACTTGTGAGGGATGGTCCACTCCAAGCCTCTGCAATAGGTTCACTACCTACTTGTGAATCATGCATAGAAGGAAAAATGACTAAGAGACCTTTCTCCGATAAGGGTCGAAGAGCCACTGAGTTGCTGGAACTAATACATTCTGATGTATGTGGACCGCTCAACCAACAGGCACGTGGAGGATACGAATACTTCGTTACCTTCACTGATGATTACTCAAGATATGGGTTTGTCTATTTGCTCAAACACAAATCCGAGACCTTTAACGTATTTAAGGTCTTTAGGCCTTTAGTGGAAAAGCAAACTGGCAAAGTGATCAAAACCCTTCGATCCGATCGAGGTGGTGAGTATATGTCTGGAGAGTTCGATGACTTTCTTAAAGAAGAAGGTATCGCTTCTCAGCTTACCGCACCTGGCACACCTCAACAAAACGGAGTGTCAGAGAGAAGAAACCGAACTCTTATGGAGATGGTTAGATCGATGATGAGTTACTCATCACTCCCGCTTTCCTTTTGGGGATATGCCCTCGAAACAGCCGCCTACATTCTGAACCAAGTTCCGTCTAAAACGGTTCCTGGTACTCCTTATGAACGATGGACTGGCCGTAAAGTGAATCTTGGCCGCATCAGAATTTGGGGTTGCCCTGCACACGTGCTGAGGCAAAAGACTAGCAAGTTGGCTAGTAGGTCAGAATTGTGCCTGTTTGTAGGATATCCGAAAGGAAACCAAAGGTTTTACCTTCTATAGTCCAGAGGACGATAAGACTTTTGTTAGCACGAATGCTCGTTTCCTCGAGGAGGACTTTATGAAGGATGCAAAACCTAGAAGTAAGATTGTGCTTGAAGAAAAGTTGGGTGAGGAAGCTTCTACGTCATCTGTAAGAACTGTTCTTACCCCAACTGAAACACAACCTAACTCATCATAATCTCGTCAAGTAGTACTTAGACGTAGTGGGAGGGCTACTCAAAAGCCTGACAGGTACATGTCTTATGGAGACTCTCTTGTAGCCGTCTCTGACATGGATGATCATGTTTCCTATAGCCAAGCGATGGCTTGTTCTGAATCAAACCTTTGGCTTAACGCCATGAAAGTTGAAATGCACTCGGTGTATGTCAACAATGTCTGGAAACTTGTAGACCTTCCTGAAGGGATTAAACCCGTAGGGTGTTAGTGGATATACAAGAAGAAAAAGGGTCCTGATGGGAACGTCGAGACGTTCAAAGCACGACTTGTGGCGAAGGGTTATACCCAACAAGAAGGGATTGACTATGAAGAAACCTTCTCGCTAGTCGCGATGCTTAAATCCATCCGCATACTCCTATCCATAGCTGCAGCTCTCGACTATGAGATCTGGCAAATGGATGTCAAGACAGCCTTTCTAATTGCAATCTTGACGAGCGCATTTACATGGCTCAACCAGACGGTTTCGTGGATAAAGGTCAAGAGACCAAGGTTTGTGAGTTGCTTAAATCCATTTATGGACTAAAGCAAGCATCTAGGTCATGGAATATTAGATTCGATGAAACTGTAAAGAGCTTCGGCTTTGAACAGTCAATAGATGAGCCTTGTGTTTACAAGTTAATACACGAAGGCAAAGTTGTGTTTCTGGTACTATATGTCGATGATAGACTACTCATTAGTAATGACGTGGGTAAGTTATCTGAGGTTAAGGTCTGGCTAGCAAAGCAATTCGATATGAAGGATCTAGGAGAAGCCGCGTACATTCTGAGAATCCAAATCTTTCGAGATAGGAAAAACCGGACCCTGTCGCTCTCTCAAGCATCTTATATTGATAAGGAGATGGATCGCTTCTCGATGCAAGACTCCAAGAAGGGTCAAACACCCTTTAGGCATGGAGTTTCACTCTCTAAGGACCAGTCTCCCAAGACTGCACAAGAGATTGAAGACATGAGGAAGTCTCCTTACGCCTCTGCCGTAGGAAGCCTCATGTATGCTATGCTTTGCACTAGACCTGATATATGTTTCGCCGTTGGCGTAGTTAGCCGTTTCCAATCCAACCCTGGACCCGAGCACTGGATTGCTGTTAAGCATGTTCTTAAGTATCTTCGAAGAACTAGGAACTTGATGCTTACATACTCAGGTACTGACCTGACTATGACGGGATATACCGACTCCGATTTTCAAGCGGATAAGGATTCCAGGAAATCCACTTCGGGATCTGTGTTCATCCTTAATGGTGGAGCTATTGTGTGGAGAAGTATTAAGCAATCTTGTATTGTTGACTCCACAGTGGAAGCAGAATATGTGGCTGCTTGTGAAGCATCCAGAGAGGCTGTATGGCTTAGAAAATTCCTTAAGTATTTGGAAGTTGTTCCAAACGTCGATGAGCCAATGACCCTTTATTGTGATAATAGTGGGGCTGTCGCTAACTCAAAGGAACCTAGAAGCCATAAGCGCTCTAAGCATATTGAGAGGAAATACCATTTGATTCGAGAGATCGTGCATCGCGGAGATGTGGAAGTGAAGAAGATCTCAACGGTAGACAACCTAGCAGATCTATTCACAAAGGCCCTAGCGAACAAGGTCTTCGACCAACATCGAGAGGGATTAGGCATGAAAAACTACACACATCTTCTTTGAGTCAAGTGGGAGTTTGTTGTCAATGATGCCCACAAGAAGAGTTGTAATCTTTATATTATGCATTTGATGTAATAAAGTCTCATGAAGACTCTTGCTTGTAATTGCTTATTCATTAATAAAAAGTTGAAACGTTCATTCAATTTTCCTTGTTTGAAGCTTTATGATAAAACCTTAGTCTTTAGTCCATAAACAAACAAAACAACTTACAAAGAGACAAATGTAGATTTGCATGAACAAACTCTTCGTAGTTTGCTTAAAACGATATATTCGCAATCTTAGGGTCAAAGGACTATTGACCCCAGTACGATTGTTAGAAGAATCTATGATGTCTGGTTATGAGGCATTGAGATTTGGAGACTCTATAGTTCTTCTAGGTATCTTGCGAAGGTACTGAATTGACCAGTGCACTTCTAGAGACAAGATAAGAATAAACCATTTAACCTCTTATGTCTCGAAGTCACTACGTATGAATTGCATCGTGCTTACCTTAATCCTTAAATGAGACATGTCATTTCACACCTTAGTATTCTCATTTGAGAAAGTCAGAGTTCGGACTCACTATGTGATTCCGAACAGGGCCTATTGGTGAAGTACTAAGTTGTGAGAATGTCATGAGTAACTTTGTGACGTTCTCATAGATATGGAATTCATGTACAAGATTGCTGAAATGCAATGTATGTCACCTCATGCTTTGTTCCTTGGAGTGTGAATAAATGAACTGGCCAGTGTCCAAATTGAGTCCTGAATCTTTTGGATGAAACAATGTGACTTGTTAGCTCCTCGTCAATACATTGTTTCTAACTTATTAACAAGCGACAAAGGAGTTGAGGAAATAACAGCTAGAAGGGTAAAATGGTAATTTAGTAAATCCCGACTAGCTTATGACATTCATGAAGGGTAAACATAGATAATCTTTAGTGGATCCTCTCATCATAATTAGGTTGAATTCTTGAGTAGAAAATAAATTCATTTGAACCGAGAGATTTTCAGTGTCAACTCTTTAGTGGAGTCAGTTTGCATTAAGCTAAACTTGGAAAAGGTTTGTGAACTTTTGAGTCCAAGTGTTTAGCTCAAGCTTTGTTCATTTGGGTCCATGAGGTCACTGTCACGAATCACATCGATTAGGAATAGTTAAACTGGAAGCTAAGTCAAAACAAAATTGAAAATAGTCAAAAGGGTATTTTTGTCTTTTGAGACAAAGGATGAAATGAATGTCAATAAATTTTTTGACAAGTTCATTTGATGACTTAATGTCACTCGGCCATGACTTGATCATTGGGCCTTGTGGATTAATTTCCATTCATAAGAATGTTATTCAAAATTCTTAATGGGCCTTTTTCATGTTGTCATGAACAAAATGGAAAAGCTTCTAGAAGCCCCTTCTAAAAGGTGATAGGCGCCCATAATACCCAGAGGAAGAGAGAATATTTTGTGCATAAATGTATCAAGATACTTGCCAAAAGAAAAAGAGGAAACAAATTTCCCCTAAGAGGAAACATGGTGGGCGCCCAAATATGGTCAAGAGAGAAGCGAATAAAAGAGGAAACAAATCCAAGGACTTGCTTGGCAAGTCTTGGCCGTATGACTCTTTGAAGGAAAAGGGAAATTGGCTCATGAATATGTGATATTCTATGGAAGAGGAAACTACCTTATTGAAGGTGAGACCTCTCCTATAAATAGGAGCCTCATTCCACACTTTTCATTCATTCCAAAGTTTTAGAGATTTGAGAGACTCTCTCTCTAGAACCTTGGCCGCCCCTCTCCTCTCTCTCTCTAGTCAATTTCGTTTTATTGTTTTGGCACCTAGGTCCTCATTTGACCTAGAGTTTAGCTCTGCGACTTCAAGACTCGTTCTTAAGTCGTAGTGTTTAAAAGTGCCGACTCACTGATTCCTTTTATTTCGAGTGATTTAGTGATAGAAACTTTCATGGTTGCTCGAGGTGCCGAGGAAAGAAAGAGAGAAGTGCTGCGAGGGGAGACGAGCATTGCAAACTTTCCAAAAGCTTCTTCAAAGCTCAAGCTTCAAGAAAGATTAGTAAACTTATATACTCATAATAGTTTTTAATTACATGCACTTGCTCTTTGTCTAGGTTAGTAAAAACCGTTTTTACTTGAAAAGAAAATTTTTAAAATTCCGCCGCTTACCGAAGCGTTAATTATTTTCTTAAACCCTAGATTGATTCCAACACCGAGTCCACGAGTCGATTAACTACACCTTGTGCCGATTGTACATGACTACTCGAGTTGAGTTCGCTCCTCGAGTTGAGTCCCGAGTCCATGAGTTGACTAACTACTCCTCGTGCCGACTCTACATGACTCCTCGAGTTGAGTTCACTCCTCGAGTTGAGTTAGCTCCTCGAGTTGAGTACCGAGTCCATGAGTCGACTACCTACTCCTCGTGCCGACTCAACATGACTCCTCGAGTTGAGTTCACTCCTCATGTTGAGTTCGCTCCTCGAGTTGAGTCCCAAGTCCATGAGTCGACTAACTACTCCTCGTGCCGACTCTACATGACTCCTCGAGTTGAGTTCACTCCTCGAGTTGAGTTCGCTCCTCGAGTTAAGTACCGAGTTCCAGAGTCAACTAACTACTCCTCGTGCCGACTCTACATGACTCCTCGAGTTGAGTTCACCACTCGAGTTTAGTTCGTTCCTCTAGTTAAGTACCGAGTTCGCGAGTCGACTAACGACTCCTCCTGCCGACTCTACATGATTCCTCGAGTTGAGTTCACTCCTCGAGTTGAATTCACTCCGCGAGTCGAGTACCGTGTCAACGAGTCCAATAACTACTCTTCGTGCCGACTCTACATGACTCCTCGAGTTGAGTTCACCACTCAAGTTGAGTTCACTCCTCGAGTTGAGTTCGTTCCTCGAGTTGAGTCCCGATTCCACGAGTCGACTAACTACTCCTCGTGCCGAATCTACATCACTCCTCGAGTTGAGTTCGCTCCTTGAGCTGAGTTTACTCCTCGAGTTGAGTTCGCTCCTCAAGTTGATTCCCGAGTCCATGAGTCGAATAACTACTCCTCGTGCTGACTCTACATGACTCCTCGAGTTGAGTACCGAGTCCGTGAGTTGACTAACTACTCCTCGTGCCGACTCTACGTGACTCCTCGAGTTGAGTTCACTCCTCGAGTTAAGTCCCGAGTCCACGAGTTGACTACCTACTCCTTGTGCCGACTCCATATGACTCCTCGAGTTGAGTTCACTCCCCAAGTTGAGTTCGCTCCTCGAGTTAAGTCCCGAGTCCACTTGTCGAGTAAGTACTCCTTGTGCCGATTCTAGATGACTCCTCGAGTTGAGTTCACTCCTAGAGTTGAGTTCGCTCCTCGAGTTGAGTCCCGAGTCCACGAGTCGACTACCTACACCTCGTGCCAACTGTACATGACTACTCGAGTTGAGTTCGCTCCTCGAGTTGAGTCCCGGGTCCATGAGTTGACTAACTACTCCTCGTTCTGACTCTACATGACTCCTCGAGTTGAGTTCACTCCTCGAGTTGAGTTCGCTCCTCGAGTTGAGTACCGAGTCCATGAGTCAACTAACTACTCCTCGTGCCGACTCTACAAGACTCCTCGAGTTGAGTTCACTCCTCGAGTTGAGTTCGCTCCTCGAGTTGAGTCCCGAGTCCATGAGTCGACTAACTACTCCTCGCGCTCTACATGACTCCTCGAGTTGAGTCCCGAGTCCATGAGTCGACTAACTACTCCTCGTGCCGACTCTACATGACTCCTCCAGTTGAGTTCACTCCTCGAGTTGAGTTCGCTCCTCAAGTTAAGTACCGAGTTCGCGAGTCGACTAACTACTCCTCGTGCCGACTCTACATGACTCCTCGAGTTGAGTTCACTTCTCGAGTTGAATTCACTCCTCGAGTTGAGTACCGTGTCCACGAGTCGACTACCTACTCCTCGTGCCGACTCTACATGACTGCTCGAGTTGAGTTCACCACTCGAGTTGAGTTCGCTCCTCGAGTTGAGTCCCGATTCCACGAGTCGACTAACTACTCCTTGTGTCGAATCTACATCACTCCTCGAGTGGAGTTTGCTCCTCGATTTGAGTTCGCTCCTCAAGTTGATTCCCGAGTCCATGAGTCGAATAACTACTCCTCGTGCCGACTCTATGTTGTCGCAGTTTTTCGGACAACGATTTAGGAGTCACAGACGGTCAGACCCAAGGCCGGACCAAGTGGTCTCGTCTTGACTCGAGCGTGTCGGGCCTGGTCTCCCAGGCCGTCCCTTCGCTGTAGGTGTTGTCTATCTCGTCCAGGCATCTGAAAAGTAAGCAAAAAGGTGTGATACGAAGGGGAACCAGAGGGGTTGCCTCTGTTTACCTCTCCGACGCTCAACATTAGCAGGATTGAGGTGGATACAGGAGGTTTTGGTGTTTAGAGGCCGAGACTTGAGAGAAACGAGCGAGGTACGAGTTCGACAGTGTTTCAGTACTCAAAATCGGATTACCTGGACCAGGGGAGGGACCCCGGTATTTATACGCGACCAAGGGACGTTTTGAGGGTCCCTTGGCCGAGTGAGGTTGAGTCGACCATTGGCCGAGTGAGGCTCGGCCGGCCGATGGCCGAGTGAGATGCTGGCCGCCGAGGGAGATTCACTCAGCCAATGGCCGAGTGAAGGAATGGACCCCGGATGAGTTTCATTCGGCCATTGGCCGAATGAAAGGTCTGGGACGAGAGAAGACTCACTCGGCGATTGGCCTAGCGAGCTGTTGGGCCGGCAGGAGTCCTCACTCGGCCTTCGGCCGAACGAACATGCTGGGCCGGTTGGGGCCTCACTCCGCCATTGGCCGAGTGAGCATGGTGGGCCGGCTGGAGACTTTGTTACCGGTCCGTCCCGGCCCGATAGGACGACGACGGCCACGATAGCGGCCTCCCCGAGTCTCTCCCGATGCACGGCCACCTCAGAGCCGGCCCTTGTCGCCGTCGCCGCCTTAGAGGCATCCCTGGCCTCCATGGCCGGGTCAGAGGAGTCCATGTCCTCCATGGCCGGGTCAGAGGCGTCCATGGACGAGTCAGAGCCGTCCATGGCCTCCATGGCTGAGTCAGAGTCGTCTATGGCCTCCATGGCTGAGTCAGAGCCTGCCATGGACGAGTCAGAGCCGTCCATGGCCTCCATGGCCGAGTCAGAGCCGTCCATGGCCTCCATGGCCGAGTCAGAGCCGTCCATGGATGAGTCAGAGCCGTCCATGGCCGAGTCAGAGTCGTCCATGGCCGAGTCAGAGCCGTCCATGGCCTCCATGGCCGAGTCAGAGCCGTCCATGGCCGAGTCAGAGCCGTCCATGGCCTCCATGGCCGAGTCAGAGGCAGCCCTCGGCCAAGGGGTTATTCATAACCCCCCTTGGTCGCCTATAAATACAAGGGTCCCTCCCTTGACCCAGGTAATCCAATTTTGAGTCTCGAAACGCTGTCGAACTCGTACTTCACTCGTTTCGCTCATTTCGGGCAGGCTTTGTTAAGATCTTTATAATCAATGCAGATCCGCCACTTCCCGTTTGGCTTCTTGACCATCACCACATTGGACACCCACTTGGGGTGCTCCGCCTCCCTGATGAAGTCGGCGGCGAGAAGTTTGTCAACTTCTTCACCAATGGCCTGGTACCTCTCACCACTGAACGCCCGCCGCGGTTGAACGCGCTAAGTTACTCTCTTGTCGTCGCTGAGTCGGTGAACCATTATTTCGGGGTCGATCCCTAGCATGTCGGCGTGTGTCCACGCAAAGACATCTTTGTGCTCGCGGAGGAAGGCGGCGAGCTCGATTCGGATCCCGGACGGGAGTTGGGCACCTACTTTGACCACTTGGTCAGGCTTGGCGTCGTCCAACACGACGGGAACGAGGTCGTCCGGTGTCTCCACCTTTTGACGCTCGACATCGTCCCTTTGGTCCAGTTCTCCGAAGGTGCCTCCTTCCTCTATCTTGCAGGGGAATTTGTCCCCGAGCTGGAAGACGGTGCTTATCACCATTCCTTTCCCTTTTCCGTCCACGCCCTGGATGTAGCACATCCTCGCCATTGACTGGTCTCCCAGCATTACGGTGATCCCCTTCTCGGTCGGGAATTTCATCATCAGATGGTACGTGGATGTTATGGCTTTCAACCGATTGAGAGTCGGGCGGCCGACGATGATATTGTATGCCGAGGGCTGATCCACGATAAGGAACGACACGATGTGGGTAACCTCGAGCCCCCCGGGGTACCGAAGGTAACCGGGAGGTCGATAGTTCCCTCCGTCATGACCCTCTCCCCGGTGAAGCCGAAGAGCGGGGTCGAGATCGGGGTCGGTCTCATCCCGGATAGCTTCATCCTGTCCAACGCCGATTTGAAGATTATGTCGGTGGAGCTCCCATTGTCGATTAGTATTCTCCGGACGAGGTTGTTGGCGACGGGGGCAGAGACAACTATCGCGTCGTTGTGTGGATGGAGCACTCGTGCCGCTTCTTGGCCGGTGAAGAACATGGATTCGAACGGGGCCGGAGGAGGGGCCTCGTACGTGTGGTTGATGTAGTGTGCTATTTTCCCTTGGGAAACTTCGCGCACGTACTTCTTCCTTTGCGTGGCCGAGTCTCCGAACTCCGGGCCGCCCAAGATTGCGTCCACGACGTGAAGTTGCGAGCTCTCCGGTTCTTCGTTTCCCGCGCGGTCTGTGACGGTCACCGTCGCTGGACCTTTCTTTTCTTGTCGCGGGCGGCCTCCGTGTGCTGCGGCCGTCCCGATAGTTCTGAGGACGTATTCTTTCAGTTTCCCATCTTGAATCAGGGCGCCTCGATCTGACGTTTGAGTTGATAGCATTCGGACGTCAGATGCCCATGATCTTGTTGGTAGTCACAGTACTTACTTTGATCCCTCTTGGCGGGATCCTTCGTGAGAGGGGTAGGACTCCCCAGCTTGTCACGGTGCAGAGCCAGGATTCGCTCCGGCGAAGTGTTCAGAGGAGTAAATGTCGAGAACTTTCGGAAGCTATCGACATGTGGCGGCCTCGGCCCAGGGAGGGAGCGGCCGTTAGGAGCCTGGCTTCCCTTATTCCTCCTCTTTCGAGGGTCGGGGCGATCTCCGTCTTGATCGTCGCGGCGGCGACTCCCCTGTCCTCCTGACTTTCGGCCATCTCGGCCATCGAGATAGTCCTCGATTCCCATATATGTGCGGGCTCTCGCCATTAGCTCCGCCATGTCTCGTGGGACTTTGCCAACAATAGACTTGAGGAAGTCGCTCGTGCGGACCCCCTCAGTGATCGCCGTGATGGCGTCCCTGTCGTCGAACCCTTCGACCTTGTGAGACTCCTCAGTGAAGCAAGCGAGGTATTGTCTCAACTTCTCGTCCCTTCCCTGCCGGATGGAGAGGAGGTGGGTCTTTGGTTTCTTTTGCGCCACGAGGGTGGCGAATCGAGCAAGGAACGCCTCTCGTAAGGCCCGGAAAGACGAGATGCTCCCCGGCCTTAAACTTCGGAACCACTCGAACCCCGACCCTGTGAGGGTCAGACTGAAGGCTTGGTAGAGGGTGGCGTCTGTCGTCATCCACGTCTCGTAGTGTTGGACGTAGAAGTGGGGGTCCGTCCGTCCATCGTAGGGGGGAATGGACGGTAACTTGAAGTTTCCCACGCACGGTTGCGCGAGGACTTGTGCGGCGAAGGGAGAGTATGATTCCTCGATCCCTCCGTACGGCCTTTGCCTCCCTGACTCCCTCATCTCGATGATTTGATTTTGGAGGCTCTGAATCATCGTGATCATGTCAAGCCCGTTAGCAGGGCCGACCGTCGGGGCCACGGGAGTCACCGGTTAGCGCTCGTTGGACGCTTGGTCCACGGCATTGGCCTGAGGCCGGCCGAGAGTTGCGGCGGGAAGCGCGTCCCTCCGAGAGTTGAGCCTTTGGCGGAGATCCTCCCCTCGGGAGTTTCTCTGCGCCGTCAGGCGCTCTCTAAGGTCCACGCTTGGTGCGGGGCGAGGCGAGGTCGCCCTTGGTCGAACCGTCTGGCAAGCGCTTCGGCTATCGGCCCCATCATCCACCAGGGTCACTCTCTCCTCGGCGAGGGGCCGTGTCCGGCCGCCTCTTGAAACCGAGGGGGCGAGTCCCCGGGACTGTGACTGCACCTGCCGTCGCGCCGGGTGTGAAGGATCGGCCAATGCACCATTGGACCTCTCGGGCCGTGTTTGGGCGAGGCTAAGAGTCGCCTCATCGGTCCTCGACTCCCCCAAATAGTCGGGGTCGGAGTCGTCTCGAGTGGATCGATCCTCGACGTCGTAGCCGAGGAGATTGGCGATGAGCGAGCCGTCAACGCCGGGATGGTCAAGGAGCTCCGCAAGCCGCCGGGCCGTGTCCTCTCGGAGCTCGGCCTCGGGGTCATTCACCGGGTCTTGGGGCTGGCTCTCGCTATCGCGAGGTTGCCCTTCAACACGGTGTGCGAGGCGTCGGAGACCGTACCTCGAGCTCGTCGCTAGAGTACCCACGGAGGTTATGGGAACGTTGTTGGAATCGATCTAGGGTTTAAGAAAATAATTAACGCTTCGGGAAGCGGCGGAATTTTAAAAATTTTCTTTTATAAGTAAAACAGTTTTTACTAACCTAGACAAGTGCAAGTACATGTAATTAAAAACCAATATGAGCTATGAAGTTTACTAACCTTTCTTGAAGCTTGAACCTTGTAGAAGCTTTTGGAAAGTTGCAACGCTCGTCTCCCCTCGCAGCACGTCTCTCTTCCTTTCCTCGGCACCTCGAGCAACCACGAAAGTTTCTATCACTAAATCACTCGAAAAGAAGGAATCAGTGAGTGGGCACTTTTAAACACTACGACTTAAGAACGAGTCTCGAAGTCGCAGAGCTAAACACTAGGTCGAGTGAGGACCTAGGTGCCAAGACAAGAAATAATCGAAAATAAACTAGAGAGAGAGAGAGAGGATTTTCGGCCAAAGTTCTAGAGAGAGAGTCTCTCAAATCTCTTAAACTTGGATGAATGAATTGTGAGGAAATGAGGCTCCTATTTATAGGAGAGGCTTTACCTTCAATAAGGTAGTTTCCTCTTCTATAGAATATCACATATTCATGAGCAAATATTGCCTCTTTCCCACTTGAGAAACTCGGCCAAACAAGGCTTCTAGAAGCCTTGACATTCATTTCATCGTTTGTCTCAAAAGACAAAAATACCCTTTTAACTATTTTCGTTCTTGTTTTGGCTTAGCTTCCAGTTTAACTATTCCTATCGATGTGATTCGTGACAGTGACCTCATGGACCCAAATGAACAAAGCTTGAGCTAAACACTTGGACTCAAAAGTTCACAAACCTTTTCCAAGTTTAGCTTAATGCCAGCTGACTCCACTAAAGAGCTGACACTGAAAATCTCTCGGTTCAAATGAATTTATTTTCTACTCAAGAATTCGACCTAATTATGATGAGCGGATCCACTGAATATTATCTATGTTTACCCTTCATGAATGTCATTAGCTAGTCGGGATTTACTAAATTACCATTTTACCCTTCTAGCTGTTATTTCCTCAACTCCTTTGTCGCTTGTGAATAAGTTAGAAACAATGTATTGACGAGGAGCTAACAAGTCACATTGTTTCATCCAAAAGAGTCAGGACTCAAATTGGACACTGGCCAGTTCATTTATTCACACTCCAAGGAACAAAGCATGAGGTGACATACATTGCATTTCAGCAATCTTGTACATGAATTCCATATCTATGAGAACTTCACAAAGTTACTCATGACAGACTCACAACTTAGTACTTCACCAATAAGCCTTGTTCGGAATCACATAGTGAGTCCGAACTTTGACTTTCTCAAATGAGAATACTAAGGTGTGAAATGGCATGTCTCATTTCAGGATTAAGGTAAGCATGATGCAATTCATACATAGTGACTTCGAGACATAAGAGGTTAAATGGTTTGTTCTTATATTGTCTCTAGAAGTGCACTGGTCAATTCAGTACCTTCGGAAGATACGTAGAAGAACTATAGAGTCCCCAACTCTCAATGCCTCATAACCAGACATCATAGATTCTTTTAACAATCATACTGAGGTCAATAGTCCTTTGACCCTAAGATTGCGAATATATCGTTTTAAGCAAACTACGAAGAGTTTGTTCATGCAAATCTACATTTGTCTCTTCGTAAGTTGTTTAGTTTGTTTATGGACTAAAAGACTATGGTTTTATCATAAAGCTTCAGACAAGGAAGATTGAATGAACGTTTCAACTTTTTATTAATGAATAAGCAATTACAAGCAAGAGTCTTCGTAAGACTATATGACATCAAATGTACATAAATAGACACTACTACTCTTCTTGTGGGCACCATTGACAACAAACTCCCACTTGACTCAAAGAAGATGTGAGTAGTCCTACATGCCTAATCCCTCTCGAAGTTGGTCGAAGACCATGTTCGCTAGGGCCTTGGTGAATGGATCTTCCAGAGATCTACTTCACGTCCACGTCTCCGCGTTGCGCGATTTCTCGAATCAAATGGTATTTCCTCTCAATATGTTTAGAGTGCTTATGGCTTCTAGGTTCCTTTGAGTTAGCGACAGCCCCACTATTATCATAATAAAGGGTCATGGGCTCGTCGACGTTTGGAACAACTTCCAAATACTTAAGGAACTTTCTAAGCCATACAGCCTCTTTCGATGCTTCACAAGCAGCCACATATTCTGCTTCCATTGTTGAGTCAGCAATGCAAGATTGCTTAATACTTCTCCACACAACAGCTCCACCATTAAGGATGAACATAGATCCCGAAGTGGATTTCCTGGAATCCTTATCCGCTTGAAAATCGGAGTCGGTATATCCCGTCATAGTCAGGTCAGTACCTGAGTATGTAAGCATCAAGTTCCTAGTTCTTCGAAGATACTTAAGAACATGCTTAATAGCAATCCAGTGCTCGGGTCCAGGGTTGGATTGGAAACGGCTAACTACGCCAACGGCGAAACATATATCAGGTCTAGTGCAAAGCATAGCATACATGAGGCTTCCTACGGCAGAGGCGTAAGGAATTTTCCTCATGTCTTCAATCTCTTGTGCAGTCTTGGGAGACTGGTCCTTAGAGAGTGAAACTCCATGCCTAAAAGGTGTTTGGCCCTTCTTGGAGTCTTGCATCGAGAAGCGATCCATTATCTTATCAATATAAGATGCTTGAGAGAGCGACAGGGTCCGGTTTTTCCTATCTCGAAAGATTTGGATCCCCAGAATGTACGCGGCTTCTCCAAGATCCTTCATATCGAATTGCTTTGCCAGCCAGACCTTAACCTCAGATAACTTACTCACGTCATTACCAATGAATAGTATATCATCGACATATAGTACCAGAAACACAACTTTGCCTTCGTGTATTAACTTGTAAACACAAGGCTCATCTATTGACTGTTCAAAGCCGAAGCTCTTTACAGTTTCATCGAATCTAATATTCCATGACCTAGATGCTTGCTTTAGTCCATAAATGGATTTAAGCAACTCACAAACCTTGGTCTCTTGACCTTTATCCACGAAACCGTCTGGTTGAGCCATGTAAATGCGCTCGTCAAGATTGCCATTCAGAAATGCTGTCTTGACATCCATTTGCCAGATCTCATAGTCGAGAGTTGCAGCTATGGATAGGAGTATGCGGATTGATTTAAGCATCGCGACTGGCGAGAAGGTTTCTTCATAGTCAATCCCTTCTTGTTGGGTATAACCCTTCGCCACAAGTCGTGCTTTGAACGTCTCGACGTTCCCATCAGGACCCCTTTTCTTCTTGTATATCCACTTACACCCTACGGGTTTAATCCCTTCAGGAAGGTCTACAAGTTTCCAGACTTTGTTGACATACATCGAGTGCATTTCAACTTTCATGGCGTCAAGCCAAAGGTTTGATTCAGAACAAGCCATCGCTTGGCTATAGGAAATAGGGTCATCCATGTCGGAGACGGCTACAAGAGAGTCTCCATAAGACATGTACCTGTCAGGCTTTTGAGTAGCCCTCCCACTACGTCTAAGTACTACTTGACGAGATTCTGATGAGTTAGGTTGTGTTTCAGTTGGGGTAAGAACAGTTCTTACAGATGAGGTAGAAGCTTCCTCACCCAACTTTTCTTCAAGCACAATTTTGCTTCTCGGTTTCGCATCCTTCATAAAGTCCTCCTCAAGGAAACGAGCATTCGTGCTAACGAAAGTCTTATCGTCCTCGGGACTATAGAAAATGAAACCTTTGGTTTCCTTTGGATATCCCACAAACAGGCACAATTCTGACCTACTAGCCAACTTGCTAGTCTTTTGCCTTAGCACATGTGCAGGGCAACCCCAAATTCGGATGTGGCCCAAACTTACTTTACGGCCAGTCCATCTTTTATAAGGAGTACCAGGAACCGTTTTAGACGGAACTTGGTTCAGAATGTAAGCGGCTGTTTCGAGGGCATATCCCCAAAAGGAAAGCGGGAGTGATGAGTAACTCATCATCAATCTAACCATCTCCATAAGAGTTCGGTTTCTTCTCTCTGACACTCCATTTTGTTGAGGTGTGCCAGGTGCGGTAAGCTGAGAAGCGATACCTTCTTCTTTAAGAAAGTCATCGAACTCTCCAGACATATACTCACCACCTCGATCAGATCGAAGGGTTTTGATCACTTTGCCAGTTTGCTTTTCCACTAAAGCCCTAAAGACCTTAAATACGTTAAAGGTCTCGGATTTGTGTTTGAACAAATAGACAAACCCATATCGTGAGTAATCATCAGTGAAGGTAACGAAGTATTCGTATCCTCCACGTGCCTGTTGGCTGAGTGGACCACATACATCAGAATGTATTAGTTCCAGCAACTCAGTGGCTCTTCGACCTTTATCAGAGAAAGGTCGCTTAGTCATTTTTCCTTCTATGCAGGATTCACATGTAGGTAGTGAACCTATTGCAGAGGCTTGGAGTGGACCATCCCTCACAAGTCTCTTAATCCTTTCTAGACTGATATGACCAAGTCTTAAGTGCCATAGGTGTGTTGATTTTGTTAGATCGGAGGATTCAGAAAGTTTGATCCTCTTTGGCTCCCTAATTAGATCATTATCTATTTCGGTGTCTAAAAGAGAAGGTTGAGTGGGGTAGATGTAAAAAAGAGCATTCTTCATACATGCATCAGTGACAAAAGAATTATCAGGAAACGAAATACGAATTCCATTCTTAATGAACTTTAAACAATAATCTTGCTCACGAAGACGAGCAACGGATATTAAGTTCTTCCCAAAGGTAGGAACAAAATAAACATTATTCAAGTTTAAAGTGCGGTCTTCAAAAGACAGCGTCACGGATCCCACAGCCTTTGCAGACACCAGGCTCTCATCACCCCATTTGAAACAGAACTCGCCTTCCTCTAAGCTTTTGGTTTTCTTGAAACCATTCAAGGAACAACAAATATGGTTAGTAGCAGCGAAGTCAAGAATCCACGTTGATACATTATCAGCTACTAAGCATGCTTCGGTAACTAGTACAATACTATGTTCCTTTGCTTTGAGATAGGCAGGACAGTTCTTTTTATCGGCCTTGTGAGGTCTCTTCTTAGTTCCAGTGGCGGAGTCTTTTTGCTCAGTAGCATGTGCCTCTCCTTGATTCCTCTTTCTCTTAGTGAGACCTACAGTAGTGTGAAGTTCCATCATAAGCTTGGTAAAAGTGTACTCTAGCTTGTTTATGGAGTAGTTCATCTTGGAGGTATCAAGAGATGCGGGGAGAGTTTCTAAGATCATATCTATGACATTCTTCCCATCAATCTCATATCCTAGGATTTCCATTTTACTCAGATGACTAATGATCAATATCATAAAGTCTCCAACAGGAGTCCTAGCCTGCATCTGACAGTTCATAAACTGTCGGACTGCTTGTTGTTGTCAATGGTGCCCACAAGAAGAGTTGTAGTCTTTATTTTGAACATTTGATGTAATAAAGTCTCATGAAGACTCTTGCTTGTAATTGCCTATTCATTCATTAATAAAGTTGAAACGTTCATTCAAACTTCCTTGTCTGAAGCTTTATGATAAAACCATAGTCTTTTAGTCCATAAACAAACTAAACAACTTACGAAGAGACAAATGTAGATTTGCATGAACAAACTCTTCGTAGTTTGCTTAAAACGATATATTCGCAATCTTAGGGTCAAAGGACTATTGACCTCAGTATGATTGTTAGAAGAATCTATGATGTCTGGTTATGAGGCATTGAGAGTTAGGAACTCTATAGTTCTTCTAGGTATCTTCCGAAGGTACTGAATTGACCAGTGCACTTCTAGAGACAAGATAAGAACAAACCATTTAACCTCTTATGTCTCGAAGTCACTATGTATGAATTGCATCATGCTTACCTTAATCCTGAAATGAGACATGCCATTTCACACCTTAGTATTCTCATTTGAGAAAGTCAAAGTTCGGACTCACTATGTGATTCCGAACAAGGCCTATTGGTGAAGTACTAAGTTGTGAGTCTGTCATGAGTAACTTTGTGAAGTTCTCATAGATATGGAATTCATGTACAAGATTGCTGAAATGCAATGTATGTCACCTCATGCTTTGTTCCTTGGAGTGTGAATAAATGAACTGGCCAGTGTCCAAATTGAGTCCTGACTCTTTTGGATGAAACAATGTGACTTGTTAGCTCCTCGTCAATACATTGTTTCTAACTTATTCACAAGCGACAAAGGAGTTGAGGAAATAACAGCTAGAAGGGTAAAATGGTAATTTAGTAAATCCCGACTAGCTGATGACATTCATGAAGGGTAGCATAGATAATATTCAGTGGATCCGCTCATTATAATTAGGTCGAATTCTTGAGTAGAAAACAAATTCATTTGAACCGAGAGATTTTCAGTGTCAGCTCTTTAGTGGAGTCAGCTGGCATTAAGCTAAACTTGGAAAAGGTTTGTGAACTTTTGAGTCCAAGTGTTTAGCTAAAGCTTTGTTCATTTGGGTCCATGAGGTCACTGTCACGAATCACATCGATAGGAATAGTTAAACTGGAAGCTAAGCCAAAACAAGAACGAAAATAGTTAAAAGGGTATTTTTGTCTTTTGAGACAAACGATGAAATGAATGTCAATAAATTTTTGACAAGGTCATTTTATGACATGTTTCACTCGGCCATGACTTGATCATTGGGCCTTGTGAATTAATTTCATTTCATAAGAATTTTATTGAAAATTCTAAATGGGCCTTTTCTTATGTTGTCTTGAACAAGTGAAGAAAATTCTAGAAGCCTTTTTCTAGACATGTTGGGCGCCCATAATACCCAAGAAAGAGAAATTATTTTGTGCATAAATGTATTTAGATACTTGCCAAAAGAAAAAGAGGAAATAAATTTGCATATTAGATGCATGAGGGAATCGGCCAAGAAACTAATAGGCAAGCCAAGGAACAAAAAAGGAAACAAATCCTAGCCTTCTAGAAGGCTGCCTTGGGCGCCTAAGAGGAATGGGAAATAAGGGTTATTTTGCTCATGAATATGTGATATTCTATAGAAGAGGAAACTACCTTATTGAAGGTGAGACCTCTCCTATAAATAGGAGCCTCATTCTTCTCATTTTCATTCATCCAAGTTTAAGATATTTTGAGAGACTCTCTCTCTAGAACTTGGCCGAAGTCCTCTTCTCTCTCTCTCTAGTTTATTTTCGGTTTTCTCTTGTCTTGGCACCTAGGTCCTCACTCGACCTAGTCTTTAGCTCTGCGACTTCGAGACTCGTTCTCAAGTCGTAGTGTTTAAAAGTGCCCACTCACTAATTCCTTCTTTTCGAGTGATTTAGTGATAGAAACTTTCGTGGTTGCTCGAGTTGCCGAGGAAAGAAAGAGAGACGTGCTGCGAGGGGAGACGAGCGTTGCAACTTTCCAAAAGCTTCTACAAGGTTCAAGCTTCAAGAAAGGTTAGTAACTTTAATAGCTCATATTAGTTTTTATTTACATGTACATGCTCTTGTCTAGGTTAGTAAAAACTAGTTTTACTTAAAAAGAAAATTTTTAAAATTCCGCCGCTTAACGAAGCGTTAAACTTTTTCTCAAACCCTAGATCGATTCCAACACTTGTAGCCTTGTTTGACGCCTTTGCCCTCCAAACATCTCAAGGAGATTGTAGAGCATGTCAGCGGCAGCCTCGAAGTCACGATGTTGCTCTTTCAGCATATTGTTCATAGATGCCAGGATATAGCACCTCACAATCTCATCGGATCGAAGCCAGGCCGCTAAGGCGTCATTGTCCTCTTGAGTTGAATCATCATTCGTCAGAGGAGGAGATGGGGTGGTGAGTACCCATTTGTGCTTGTTAACGGTAGGTATTATGTCAAGGTTACGTTTCGAATCTACGTAGTTTTCGTTTTCGAGTTTGATCGAGGAAAGAAAGATTGAGAGATGGTTGAAAGACATATTGCCTATGTAAGTTGAAACAAGTTTATGATTAGTCTTTGGTTTAGGATTTAAGTTTTATTAAGACTTTTATAAAATCCAAAGGTGTTATAAACCAAACGATAATTTACTCCCTCAAGAGAAGGCCGCAAAAAATCTCCTTTTATAAGTAAATGACACATCATTAATGCTAAGCCAAGATGTCAATACATCTATTTTGACTAGCCACCTTTTAAATTGGTTTGATCACTCACATCCTTTCGCAGGGCCTCGAGGGAGGATTACTAGGGATTCAGTCTAAGTGTGCAACCAACCACTTAGTCCAAAAGGTCAACTTTGAAAAACAATCCCCCAAGGGGAGGCCTTGCCATCATCGTATCACTCTCGGACGTAGCTCATTGAGCAATGATCGAAGCAATAACGCCTTGGAGTACTCACATTTAAGTGAGGGTCGCAAGAGCGGCTCTTAGTCCCACGTTATTGCATCTTTCACTAGTGTTGGGGATCGTGGGTTACAAACAACGAATATAACCCTCCCACTTAGTTTTTGGAGTTGGTTCATCGACTCTTATAAGTTCGGAAACAAATTTCCTAGTTAGAGAGCGACAGAGCGGACAACTAGAAGAGAATCCTAGATCGACATGTTCAGAGCAGTATTAGTGCATAAAGGCACAAGGTACATACTCGATCTTTTCCTATTTTCTATTTCGAGAAAGTGCGTGAGGGAAGTGTGAACCTCAACTCACTCGAACACTTGAAAGTTTGAGATTACACATCTTTTTATTTTTCGGCTTGTCTACAAGGAGACCTCCCACTCAAATTTTCAAGAGCATATAGATTTTGAACATATGTGATATTGATATAGTTTTGAATACATTTTGAAAATTTATTTGATTTGGATGACAAAATATTTTCAAGTTTGAAAGTGAAAACGGTTTTTCAAAATTCAAACTAGTTTTGTAAAAATTCAATTTCAATTAATCTTTCAAAAATCAAAACTTTTAATCTTACACATCATGTTTATAATCATATGAAAAACATTTTTGCTCAAGAAAATTTTCTCATTAGAGTTCTATAACTCATGGTAGTGGGGTTTGAAAATCCGGATTTCTAAAAAACTAGAGTTTCAGACAGCCGCGCACCTCGGAGTAAAATCGCCATATCTGGCGGTTCCGATGTCCTTTTGAGCCGAAACCGGTGGCATTGGACAGAGGACAGACAGAGCTTTAATTTGATTCAAGAATCATTAAATTTAGATTTCTGAACAGAGAGTTATGCCACTTTTAATGCGGGTTTACTCCAACTCGAAGAAAAAGAAATAAATTAAAGCTTGGTCCTATTTAGGTGCGAAAAAGAATCAAGTGTAACGGAACGTTTTAAGATGTTGTTTAAAGCTTTTATTTGTGTTTTATTAGCAGGGTAATAACATAGAATAAAAGAAATAATAACAAGCATAAAACGAATACGGTAAATAAAAGAAACTAGAAAAACAAAGTAACTAGTCACAAAATTTACCGAAATTTCTCAAACCTTTAAAACACGTTTTTCAATATAAAAAATTAAAAACTTTTAGAACTGATTCTAATGTGTTTTAAAAACATCCCAAACTCATAGAAAATCAACATGCTTTTTAATTTAAAGACAAGAGCAATAAATTAAAAGAAAAATCTAAGATTACAATTCTAACTTGTCACAAAATTAGTAAACGTTCGAAAACGATTTTCAAGCTCATAATTTTAAAAACATGTACATGCTAATCTTTGACCATAGCTCTGATACCATTTGTTAGAATCGATCTAGGGTTTAAGAAAATAATTAACGCTTCGGGAAGCGGCGGAATTTTAAAAATTTTCTTTTATAAGTAAAATAGTTTTTACTAACCTAGACAAGTGCAAGTACATGTAATTAAAAACCAATATGAGCTATGAAGTTTACTAACCTTTCTTGAAGCTTGAACCTTGTAGAAGCTTTTGGAAAGTTGCAACGCTCGTCTCCCCTCGCAGCACGTCTCTCTTCCTTTCCTCGGCACCTCGAGCAACCACGAAAGTTTCTATCACTAAATCACTCGAAAAGAAGGAATCAGTGAGTGGGCACTTTTAAACACTACGACTTAAGAACGAGTCTCGAAGTCGCAGAGCTAAACACTAGGTCGAGTGAGGACCTAGGTGCCAAGACAAGAAATAATCGAAAATAAACTAGAGAGAGAGAGAGAGGATTTTCGGCCAAAGTTCTAGAGAGAGAGTCTCTCAAATCTCTTAAACTTGGATGAATGAATTGTGAGGAAATGAGGCTCCTATTTATAGGAGAGGCTTTACCTTCAATAAGGTAGTTTCCTCTTCTATAGAATATCACATATTCATGAGCAAATATTGCCTCTTTCCCACTTGAGAAACTCGGCCAAACAAGGCTTCTAGAAGCCTTGATTTGTTTCCAATTTTGTTCATGGCTTGCCTTTTCTCTCAACATGGCCGATTACCCTAGTGCATCTACATGCAAATTTGTTTCCTCTTTTTATTTTGGCAAGTATCTAAATACATTTATGCACAAAATAAACTCCCTTTCTTTCTTAGGGTTGGGCGCCCAAGGCCTTCTAGAAAAGGCTTCTAGAAGCTTTTCCATTTGTTCATGACAACATGAAAAAGGCCCATTAAGAATTTTCAATAAAATTCTTATGAAATGAAATTAATTCACGAGGCCCAATAATCAAGTTATGGCCGAGTGACATTAAGTCATCAAATGAACTTGTCAAAAAATTTATTGACATTCATTTCATCATATGTCTCAAAAGACAAATTTACCCTTTTGACAATTTTCGTTCTTGTTTTGACTTAGCTTCCAGTTTAACTATTCCTATCGATGTGATTCGTGACAGTGACATCATGGACCCAAATGAACAAAGCTTGAGCTAAACACTTGGACTCAAAAGTTCACAAACCTTTTCCAAGTTTAGCTTAATGCCAGCTGACTCCACTAAAGAGCTGACACTGAAAATCTCTCGGTTCAAATGAATTTATTTTCTACTCAAGAATTCGACCTAATTATGATGAGCGGATCCACTGAATATTATCTATGTTTACCCTTCATGAATGTCATCAGCTAGTCGGGATTTACTAAATTACCATTTTACCCTTCTAGCTGTTATTTCCTCAACTCCTTTGTCGCTTGTGAATAAGTTAGAAACAATGTATTGACGAGGAGCTAACAAGTCACATTGTTTCATCCAAAAGAGTCAGGACTCAAGTTGGAGACTGGCCAGTTTATTTATTCACACTCCAAGGAACAAAGCATGAGGTGACATACATTGCATTTCAGCAATCTTGTACATGAATTCCATATCTATGAGAACTTCACAAAGTTACTCATGACAGACTCACAACTTAGTACTTCACCAATAGGCCTTGTTCGGAATCACATAGTGAGTCCGAACTTTGACTTTCTCAAATGAGAATACTAAGGTGTGAAATGGCATGTCTCATTTCAGGATTAAGGTAAGCATGATGCAATTCATACATAGTGACTTCGAGACATAAGAGGTTAAATGGTTTGTTCTTATATTGTCTCTAGAAGTGCACTGGTCAATTCAGTACCTTCGAAAGATACCTAGAAGAACTATAGAGTCCCCAACTCTCAATGCCTCATAACCAGACATCATAGATTCTTCTAACAATCATACTGAGGTCAATAGTCCTTTGACCCTAAGATTGCGAATATATCGTTTTAAGCAAACTACGAAGAGTTTGTTCATGCAAATCTACATTTGTCTCTTCGTAAGTTGTTTAGTTTGTTTATGGACTAAAAGACTATGGTTTTATCATAAAACTTCAGACAAGGAAGATTGAATGAACGTTTCAACTTTTTATTAATGAATAAGCAATTACAAGCAAGAGTCTTCGTAAGACTATATGACATCAAATGTACATAAATAGACACTACTACTCTTCTTGTGGGCACCATTGACAACAAACGTGACTCATCTCTCGAGAGTCGTGAGAACAAGGAGAGAAAACTGGTAGAGAGAATGCGTTGTCAAGGTTGAGAGATCCCCTCCTTCTAGCGCCAAAATGTTGTCGCAGTTTTTCGGACAATGATTTAGGAGTCACAGACGGTCAGACCCAAGGCCGGACCAAGTGGTCTCGTCTTGACTCGAGCGTGTCGGGCCTGGTCTCCCAGGCCGTCCCTTAGCTGTAGGTGTTGTCTATCTCGTCCAGGCACCTGAAAAGTAAGCAAAAAGGTGTGAACTACAAAGGGGAAACAGAGGGGTTGGCTATGTTTACCTCTCCGACGCTCAACATTAGCAGGATTGAGGTGGATACAGGAGGTTTTGGTGTTTAGAGGCCGAGACTTGAGAGAAACGAGCGAGGTACGAGTTCGACAACGTTTCAGTACTCAAAATCGGATTACCTGGACCAGGGGAGGGACCCCGGTATTTATAGGCGACCAAGGGACATTTTAAGGATCCCTTGGCCGAGTGAGGTTGAGTCGGCCATTGTCCGAGTGAGGCTCGGCCTGCCGATGGCCGAGTGAGATGCAGGCCGCCGAGGGAGATTCACTCGGCCAATGGGCGAGTGAAGGAATGGATGCTGGGTGATTTTCATTCGGCCATTGGCCGAGTGAAAGGTCTGGGCCGAGAGAAGACTCACTCGGCGGTTGGCCGAGCGAGCTGTTGGGCCGGCAAGAGTCCTCATTCGGCCTTCGGCCGAACAAACATGCTGGGCCGCTTGGGGCCTTACTCGGCCATTGGCCGAGTGAGCATGGTGGGCCGGCTGGAGACTTTACTCGGCCCTTGGCCGAGCTAACACGTCGGGACGTCTGAAGCCTCATTCGGCCATTGGCCGAGTGAGCATGGAGGGCCGGCTGTGGGCTCACTCGGCCATTGGCCTAGTGAATTGCTTGGTGGGCCGGCTATGGGCTCACTCGGCCATTGGCCGAGTGAATTGCTTGGTCGGCTAATGGCCGAGTGAACTGGGCCGGCCATTGGCCGGGTGAGCTTGTCCGTCCGCCCAAGACGTCGGTCGCGTCATCGGACCTCGTCGGGCCGATAACACTCTACATGACTCCTCGAGTTGAGTTCGCTCCTCGGGTTGAGTACCGATTCCACGAGTCGACTAACTACTCGTCGTGCCGACTCTACATGACTCCTCGAGTTGAGTTCACTCCTCGAGTTGAGTTCGCTCCTCGAGTTGAGTCCCGAGTCCATGAGTCGACTAACTACTCCTCGTGCCGACTCTACATGACTCGTCGAGTTGAGTTCACTCCTCGAGTTGAGTTCGCTCCTCGAGTTAATTACCGAGTTCACGAGTCGACTAACTACTCCTCGAGTCGACTCTACATGACTCCTCGAGTTGAGTTCACTCCTCGAGTTAAATTCACTCCTCGAGTCGAGTACCGTGTCCACGAGTCAACTAACTACTCTTCGTGCCTACTCTACATGACTCCTCGAGTCGAGTTCACCACTAGAGTTGAGTTCACTCCTCGAGTTGAGTTCGCTCCTCGAGTTGAGTCCCGATTCCACGAGTCGACTTACTACTCCTCGTGCCGAATCTACATCACTCCTCGAGTTGAGTTCGCTCCTCGAGCTGAGTTCACTCCTCGAGTTGAGTTTGCTCCTCGAGTTGATTCCCAAGTCCATGAGTTGAATAACTACTCCTCGTGCTGACTCTACATGACTCCTCGAGTTGAGTTCACTCCTCGAGATGAGTACCGAGTCCGCGAGACGACTAACTACTCCTCGTGCCGACTCTACGTGACACCTGGAGTTGAGTTCACTCCTCGATTCGAGTTCGCTCCTCGAGTTGAGTCCCGAGACCACGAGTTGACTAACTACTCCTTGTGCCGACTCTACATGACTCCTCGAGTTGAGTTCACTCCTCGAGTTAAGTCCTGAGTCCACTAGTTGACTAACTACACCTCGTGCCGATTGTACATGACTACTCGAGTTGAGTTCGCTCCTCGAGTTGAGTCCCGAGTCCATGAGTTAACTAACTACTCCTCCTGCCGACTCTACATGACTCCTGGAGTTGAGTTCACTAATCGAGTTGAGTTCGCTCCTCGAGTTGAGTCCCGATTCCACGAGACGACTAACTACTCCTCGTGTCGAATCTACATCACTCCTCGAGTGGAGTTCGCTCCTCGAGTTGAGTTCAGTCCTCGAGTTGAGTTCGCTCCTCAAGTTGATTCCCGAGTCCATGAGTCGAATAACTACTCCTCGTGCCGACTATACGTGACTCCTCGAGTTGAGTTCGCTCCTCGAGTTGAGTACCGAGTCCGCGAGTCGACTAACTACTCCTCGTGCTGACTCTACATGACTCCTTGAGTTAAGTTCACTCCTCGAGTTGAGTTTGCTCGTCGAGTTGAGTCCCGAGTCCACGAGTCGACTAACTACTCCTCGTGCCGATTCTACATAACTCTTCTAGTTGAGTTCACTCCTCGAATTGAGTTCGCTCCTCGAGTTGACTCCCGAGTCCACGAGTTGACTAACTACTCCTCGTGCCGACTCTACATGACTCCTCGAGTTGAGTCCCGAGTCCATGAGTCGACTAACTACTCCTCGTGCCGACTCTACATGACTCCTCGAGTTGAGTCCCGAGTCCATGAGTCGACTAACTACTCCTCGTGCCGACTCTACATGACTCCTTGAGTTGAGTCCCGAGTCCATGAGTCGATTAACTACTCCTCGTGCCGACTCTACATGACTCCTTGAGTTGAGTCCCGAGTCCATGAGTCGACTAACTACTCCTCGTGCCGACTCTACATTACTCCTCGAGTTGAGTTCACTCCTCGAGTTGAGTTCGCTCCTCGAGTTAAGTACCGAGTTCGCGAGTCAACTAACTACTCCTTGTGACGAGTCTACATGACTCCTCGAGTTGAGTTCACTCCTCGAGTTGAATTCACTACTCGAGTCGAGTACCGTGTCCACGAGTCGACTAACTACTCCTCGTGCCGACTCTACATGACTCCTCGAGTTGAGTTCACCACTCGAGTTGAGTTCGTTCCTCGAGTTAAGTACCGAGTTCACGGGTCGACTAACTACTCCTCGTGCTGACTCTACATGACTCCTCGAGTTGAGTTCACTCCTCGAGTTGAATTCATTCCTCGAGTCGAGTACCGTGTCCACGAGTCGACTAACTACTCTTCGTGCCGACTCTACATGACTCCTCGAGTTGAGTTCACCACTCTAGTTGAGTTCACTCCTCGAGTTGAGTTCGTTCCTCGAGTTTAGTCCCGATTCCACGAGTCGACTAACTACTCCTCGTGCCAAATCTACATCACTCCTCGAGTTGAGTTCGCTCCTCGAGTTGATTCCCGAGTCCATGAGTCGAATAACTACTCCTCGTGCTAACTCCTCATGACTCCTCGAGTTGAGTTCGCTCCTCAAGTTGAGTCTTGAGTCCGCGAGTTGACTAACTACCCCTCGTGCCGACTCTACGTGACTCCTCTAGTTAAGTCCACTCCTCGAGTTGAGTCTCGAGTCCACGAGTTGACTACGTACTCCTTGTGCCGACTCTATATGACTCCTCGAGTTGAGTTCACTCCTCGAGTTGAGTTCGCTCCTTGAGTTAAGTCCCGAGTCCACTAGTCGACTAACTACTCCTCGTGACGATTCTACATGACTCGTCGAGTTGAGTTCACTCCTAGAGTTGAGTTCGCTCCTCAAGTTGAGTCCCGAGTCCACGAGTCGACTAACTACACCTCGTGCCGACTGTACATGACTACTCGAGTTGAGTTCGCTCCTCGAGTTGAGTCCCGAGTCCATGAGTTAACTAACTACTCCTTGTGCCGACTCTACATGACTCATCGAGTTGAGTTCGCTCCTCGAGTTGAGTACCGACTCCATGAGTCGACTAACTACTCCTCGTTCTGACTCTACAAGACTCCTCGAGTTGAGTTCACTCCTCGAGTTGAGTTCGCTCCTCGAGTTGAGTCCCGAGTCCATGAGTCGACTAACTACTCCTCGTGCCTACTCTACATGACTCCTCGAGTTGAGTCCCGAGTCCATGAGTCGACTAACTACTCCTCGTGCCGACTCTACATGACTCCTCGAGTTGAGTTCACTCCTCGAGTTGAGTTCGCTCCTCGAGTTAAGTACCGAGTTCGCGAGTCGACTAACTACTCCTCGTGCCGACTCTACATGACTCCTCGAGTTGAGTTCACTCCTCGAGTTGAATTCACTCCTCGAGTCAAGTACCGTGTCCACGAGTCGACTACCTACTCCTCGTGCCGACTCTACATGACTGCTCGAGTTGAGTTCACCATTCGAGTTGAGTTCGCTCCTCGAGTTGAGTCCCGATTCCACGAGTCGACTAACTACTCCTCGTGTCGAATCTACATCACTCCTCAAGCGGAGTTCGCTCCTCGAGTTGAGTTCAGTCCTCGAGTTGTGTTCGCTCCTCAAGTTGATTCCCGAGTCCATGAGTCGAATAACTACTCTTCGTGCCGACTCTACGTGACTCCTCGAGTTGAGTTCGCTCCCCGAGTTAAGTCCTGAGTCCACTAGACGACTAACTACTCCTCGTGCCGATTTTACATGACTCGTCGAGTTGAGTTCACTCCTAGAGTTGAGTTCGCTCCTCGAGTTGAGTCTTGAGTCCATGAGTCGACTAACTACACCTCGTGCCAACTATACATGACTACTCGAGTTGAGTTCGCTCCTCGAGTTGAGTCCCGAGTCCATGAGTTGACTAACTACTCCTCGTGCCGACTCTACATGACTCCTTGAGTTGAGTTCACTCCTCGAGTTGAGTTCGCTCCTCGAGTTGAGTACCGACTCCATGAGTCGACTAACTACTCCTTGTGCCGACTCTACAAGACTCCTCGAGTTAAGTTCACTCCTCGAGTTGAGTTCGCTCCTCGAGTTGAGTCCCGAGTCCATGAGTCGACTAATTACTCCTCGTGCCTACTCTACATGACTCCTCGAGTTGAGTCCCGAGTCCATGAGTCGACTAACTACTCCTCGTACCGACTCTACATGACTCCTCGAGTTGAGTTCACTCCTCGAGTCGAGTTCGCTCCTCGAGTTAAGTACCGAGTTCGCGAGTCGACTAACTACTCCTCGTGCTGACTCTACATGACTCCTCGAGTTGAGTTCACTCCTCGAGTTGAATTCACTCCTTGAGTCGAGTACTGTGTCCACGAGTCGACTACCTACTCCTCGTGCCGACTCTACATGACTGCTCGAGTTGAGTTCACCATTCGAGTTGATTTCGCTCCTCGAGTTGAGTCCCGATTCCACGAGTCGACTAACTACTCCTCGTGTCGAATCTACATCACTCCTCGAGTGGAGTTCGCTCCTCGAGTTGAGTTCAGTCCTCGAGTTGTGTTCGCTCCTCAAGTTGATTCCCGAGTCCATGAGTCGAGTAACTACTCCTCGTGCTGACTCTACGTGACTCCTCGAGTTGAGTTCGCTCCTCGAGTTGAGTACCGAGTCCGCGAGTCGACTAACTACTCCTCGTGCTGACTCTACATGACTCCTCGAGTTAAGTTCACTCCTTGAGTTGAGTTTGCTCGTCGAGTTGAGTCCCGAGTCCACGAGTCGACTAACTACTCCTCGTGCCGATTCTACATAACTCTTCTACTTGAGTTCACTCCTCGAATTGAGTTCGCTCCTCGAGTTGACTCCCGAGTCCACGAGTTGACTAACTACTCCTCGTGCCGACTCAACATGACTCCTCGTACCGGCGGACGCAAGCCTTTGAAACCCATTTGTGACTTATTGCCTTTTGGCTTGCGAGCTGGGCGGCGAGCGCGGTGCCACATTCGAGGAGAAATGTAGAGTGGGTACGAGGAGTAGCTTGTCGACTCCTGGACCTGATACTCGACTCGAGAAGTGAACTCAACTCGAGGAGAAATGTAGAGTCGGCACGAGGAGTAGCTTGTCGACTCGTGGACTCGGTACTCGACTCGAGGAGTGAACTCAACTCGAGGAGACATGTAGAGTCGGCACGAGGAGTAGCTTGTCGACTCGTGGACATGATACTCGACTCGAGGAGTGAACTCAACTCGAGGAGAAATGTAGAGTCGGCACGAGGAGTAGCTTGTCGACTCGTGGACCCGATACTCGACTCAAGGAGTGAACTCAACTCGAGGAGACATGTGTATACTGTCTCTCTTTGGGACCTCCGGCCTAACCATCGGCCCCTTGAGACTTTGTTATACTTTTATTATTATTTTGTTTTTTTTTTCTTTGAGAGTGAGTTTTAGTTTTGTTGAGTATTGTTTCCCATTAGCCCCCCGAGTTTTTTGTGTACTCGTAAAGGAGACTAGAAATTATAATGTAACAAGATAAAGGTTTCGATGCGAAATGTAATCTGATTACCATGTCGAAATAGTCAAAAATTACATTCCCAGGCCACTGGCCTTATTGAAATTTGAAATTGTCTTGAAACCGGAAATAAAACAATAATAAAATGAAAACGGGAGCGGACTTCTACTGTAGTACCATCTTCCGCAGCTTGACCGAGCTAGAGGATGGTGCTCACCATCTTTTCCTTCCCTTTCCCATCCACGCCTTGGATGTAGCACATCCTCGCCATCGATTGGTCTCCCAACATGATGGCAATCCCCTTCTCAGTCGGGAACTTCATCATCAGGTGATAGGTGGACGTTATGGCCTTCAACCAATTGAGAGTCGGGCGGCCGATGATGATGTTGTACGCCGAGGGCTGGTCAACAACTGGGAAGGATACGATGCGAGTGTCCTCGAGCCCCCGGTGTTCCGAAGGTGACCGGGAGGTCGATGGTTCCCTCTGTCATGACCCTCTCCCCGGAGAAGCCGAAGAGTGGGGTCGAGACTGGAGTCGGTCTCGTTCCGGATAGCTTCATCCTGTCCAGCACTGATTTGAAGATTATGTCGGCGGGGCTTCCATTGTCGATTAGGATTCTCCGGACAAGGTTGTTGGCGACCGGGGCAGAGACGACTATCGCGTCGTTGTGCGGGTGGAGCACACGTTCTGCCTCTTGGCCGGTGAAGAACATGGACTTGAATGGGGCCGGATGAACGGTGCCCCCGGGAAACTTCGCGCACGTATTTCTTCCTTTGCGTGCCTGAGTCTCCGAACTGCGGGCCGCCCATGATCGAGCCCACGATGTGCAGTTGTGAGCTCCTTCGTTCTTCGGTTGTTGCTTGGTCCGTAAGTGTTACCGTGGCCGGACCTTTCTTTTCTTGCCGCGGGCGCTCCCTGCGAGCTGCGGCCGTCCCGATCATTCTAAGGACGTATTCTTTTAACTTCCCATTTTGAATGAGGACTTCGATCTTGCGTTTGAGCTGGTAACACTCGGACATCAGGTGCCCATGGTCTTGGTGGAATTCACATAACTTGCCTCGGTCTCGCTTCGCGGGATCCTTTGTGAGTGGGGCGGGGCTTCCTAGCTCGTCGCGGTGCAAAGTTAGGATCCGCTCTCGCGAAGTTTTCAGAGGGGTAAACGCCGAAAACTTTCGGAAGCTATCGACGTGCGGGGGTCTAGGCCCATGGAGGGAATGACCGTTAGGGGCCTGGCCCCCCTTGTTCCTCCTCTTTCGAGGGTCAGGACGATCTTCGTCTTGATCGTCGCGGTGAAGACCGCCATGCCCCTCCGGCCTTCGGCCGTCTCGGCCATCGAGGTAGTCCTCAATCCCCATGTAGATGCGGGTTCTCGACATTAGCTCTGCCATGTCCCGTGGGACCTTTCCAACAATAGACTTGAGGAAGTCGCTCGTGTGAGCTCCCTCGGTGATCGCCGTGATGGCGTCCCTGTCGTCGAATCCTTCGACCTTGTCAGACTCATCGGTGACGCGCGCGAGGTATTGTCTCAACGTCTTGTCTCTCCCTTGCCGGATGGAGAGGAGGTAGATCTTCGACTTCTTTTGCGCCACAAGGGTGGCGAAACGAGCAAGAAAAGCCTCTCGCAAGGCCCGGAAGGATGAGATGCTTCCCGGCCTCAGACTTCGGAACCACTCGAAGCCCGACCCCGTAAGGGTCAGACTGAAGGCTTGACAGAGGGTCGCGTCCGACTGTCGTTGCATTGTCATCCACATCTCGTAGTGTTGGATGTGGAAGTTCGGGTCCGTCCGTCCATCATAGGGAGGGATGGACGGCAGTTTGAAGTTCCCCACGCAAGGTTGTGCGAGGATTTGGGCGGCGAAGGGAGAGTATGACTCCTCGATCCCTCCATACGGCCTTTGCCTCCCCGATTCCCTCATCTCGATGATTTGGTTTTGGAGGCTCTGAATCATCGTGACCATATCAAGCCCGTTAGCAGGGCTGACCGCCGGGGCCACGGGGGTCACCAGCTGGCGCTCGTTGGATGCTTGGTCCACGACATTGGCCTGAGGCCGGCCGAGAGTTGCGGCGGGGAGGGTGTCCCTCCGGTAGTTGAGCCTTTGGCGGAGATCCTCCCCTCGCGAGTTTCTCTGCGCCGTCAAGCGCTCTCTAAGGTCCACACTCGGTACGTGACAGGGCGAGGTCGCCCTTGGCCGGACCGTCCGGCGAGCGCTTCGGCTATCGGCCCCATCATCTACCAGAGTCACTCTCTCCGCGGCGAGGGGCCGTGTCCGACCACCTCTAGAAACTGAGGGGGCGTGTCCCCGGGAATGTGACCGTGCTTATCGTCGCGCCGGGTGCGAAGGATCGGCCAAAGCACCATTGGACCTCTCGGGCCATGAATGGGCGAGGCTAGGAGTTGCCTCATCGGTCCTTGACTCCCCCACGTAGTCGGGGTCGGAGTCGTCTCGGGCGGACCGATCCTCGACGTCGTAGCCAAGGAGATTGGCGATGAGCGAGCCGTCGACGCCAGGACGGTCTAGAAGCTCCGCGAGCCGCCGAGCCATGTCCTCTCGGAGCGCGGCCTAGGGGTCGTTCACCGGGTCCTAGGGCTGGCTCTCGTTATCACAAGGTTGCCCTTCAAGACGGTGTGTGAGGCTTCGGAGACCGTATCTCGAGCTCGTCGCTCGAGTGCCCGCGGAGGTCGTGGGAATGTGACTCATCTCTCGAGAGTCGTAAGTGTAATGAAAGTGAGGAAATGGAAGGGAGAGCGTGCTAAGGTCGGTGGTCCCCTCCTTCTAGCGCCAAAATGTTGTCGTTGTTTTTCGGACAACTATTTAGGAGCCCAAAGTGGTTAGACCCAAGGCCAGACCAAGTGGTCTCACTTCGGCTCGAGCGTGTCGGACTTGGTATCCCAGGTCGTCCCTTAGCTGTGAATGTCCCTTGAGTTCGTCCAAGTACCTGAAAAGGAAGAAAGAACAGGTGAACTAGGAATGGAAAACAGAGGGGGTGCCTCAATTTACCTCTCCGACGCTCAACATTAGTAGGATTGAGGTGGAGTATAGAGGTTTTAGAGGTGGTGAGAGGCCAAAAATGAGCGAAACGAGTGAAGTACGAGTTCGACAGCGTTTCGGGACTCAAAATTGGATTACCTTTGGGAGAGGGCGGACCTCTCTATTTATAAGTGACCAAGGGGTGTTTGGGGAACCCCTTGGCCGAGTGAGTTCATTTGGTCGGCCATTAGCCGGTTGAGGGGTTGGGTCGGCCAATGGCCGAGTGAGGAGCCATGGCCGGCTGAAGGTTCACTCGGCCATTGGCCGAGTGAACTGCATGGCCGGCTGAAGGGTTCACTCAGCCATTGGCCGAGTGAACTGCTGGAAGGTTCACTCGGCCATTGGCCGAGTGAACTGCATGGCCGGCTGAAGGGTTCACTCGGCCATTGGCCGAGTGAACTGCATGGCCGGCTGAAGGGTTCACTCGGCCATTGGCCGAGTGAACTGCTAGAAGGTTCACTCGGCCATTAGCCAAGTGAACTGCATGGCCGGCTGAAGGGTTCACTCGGCCATTGGCCGAGTGAACTGCTGGAAGGTTCACTCGGGCATTGGCCGAGTGAACTGCATGGCCGGCTGACCTTTGGGCCGGCCATTGGCCGGCTAGCCCTTGGGCCGGCCATGGGCCGGCTAAGCATAAGGCCGGCCATTGGCCGGCTGACCCTCGGGCCGGCCATGGGCCGGCCGGCATACGTCCGGCCATTGGCCGGCTGAGTCTTGGGCCGGCCAATGGCTGAGGCAACGTTTCGCCGTCCGAGGCCTCGCACCGGTCGCGCGGGTCGAAGTGGCGCCTTTGTCCTCGTCGGTCCGAGACGGGCCGACAACACCCAGGATTTTATATAATGACTTATAATACTTATATGATATCGTACTATGTTTAATAGAAGTATTATGATTATTATGTTGATTTGATTCTGTTTTCGCTGATATGAGATATATTATTATATTGATGTTGTGACTTGTGACGTAACCCACCGTCGTGGCTCGTGAATCGGGGACGAGAGGTCGCGGGTCGTGACAGGTTTTGTGGAATCAGAGCCCTTGTTAGTTTTTCCTGCAGACTTGAGATACACGTTTCCGGTATGGATTATGGGATCATGCTAAGCTTTCTGTTTCCTTGTTTGTTTATAGAATACAGATAGTTACTAAGCAGTGATAGGATTACCCTTTCTGAAACCCGTCTTACTAAGCCTCGGGATAGGCTAGTCTCTTTTTGGGAGTCTATAAATTTGTGTAGATAGGGATAGTTGCCATGTGACATGTAAATAGTTGAGGCATGAATGCAGGTTGTATATATCTTTTTGACTTGATGTAGATATGAGAAATGTATATGAGATCTCGTTTTGAGTTAGGATCGTGTGTTGATATATTTTATTTTCTCGCATTCTCGATGTTGTGACTTGGAATTTAACCATGCTCTCTTCCATGTGTAGAGATGCGCAGGCACGGGGCCTAGACGAGAAGAAAATTGAGGATAAAAGAAGAAGAAGTTCGCCACGTACTAACAATAAAATATAGGAAGATGAAGATGACCGCAAATAAAATATAATTAAAAAAAAACACAGACACTGATAATTTCGATGAAGAAGATAGTTGCCCGTAAATAAAATAATTATTTTCTTTAACTTTAAATAAATAAAAAATTATATGAAAACAACAATTTAGATAAATTTAGATTTTACAAATCGAATGTACTTCCCTCACGCATTAATTATGTCACACTAGTACAAAAAACATCATTGGGTGAAATTTTTTTCGCACCTAAAAGTCGCACCCAATGATACCTTTAGGTGCGACTTTAGGTGTGACTTTTTCGCACCCGAAAGTTCGCACCTAAAGGTTATGGGTGCGAAAAGTCGCACCCGATGGTCATGACTTTTAGGTACGATTTGCCGCACCCAAATTCACACCCATAAGTCAGAAAAAATGAGCGAAAAAGTCCGCGGGAAGGCTGTTGCCGCTATTTTTCGGACAACGATTTAGGAGTCAATGGCGGTTAGACCCAAGGCCGGACCAAGTGGCCTCGCCTTGACTCGAGCGTGTCGGACTTGGTATCCCAAGTCTTCCCTTAGCTGTCAATGGTGTTTGAGCTCGCCGGCATACCTGAAAAAGATAGGAGAACCGTGAGCTAAGAAGGGAAAACAGAGTGGGTGCCTTTGTTTACCTCTCCGACGCTCAACATTAGTGGGATTGAGGTGGATTATAGAGGTTTAGAGGTGGTGAGAAGCCAAAGGTGAGCGAAACGAGCGAAGTATGAGTTCGGCAGCGTTTCGGGACTCAAAGTTGGATTACCCGGACCAGGGGAGGGGCCCTGGTATTTATAGGCGACCAAGGGGTGCTTTGGGCGTCCCCTTGGCCAAAGGACGGCTATGAGGCGGCCTTGGAGAGGAGGGACGGCTCTGAGGCGGCCTTGGAGAGGAAGGACGGCTCTGAGGCGGCCTTGGAGAGGAAGGACAGCTCTGAGGCGGCTTTGGAGAGGAAGGACGGCTCTGAGGCGGCCTTGGAGAGGAGGGCCGGCTCTGAGTCGGCCATGGAGGAAGGACGGCTCTGAGGCGGCCTTGGAGAGGAGGGCCGGGTCTGAGTCGGCCATGGAGGAAGGCCGGGTCTAAGTCTGCCATGGAGGAAGGCCGGTTCTGAGTCGGCCATGGAGGAAGGCCGGGTTTGAGTCGGCCATGGAGGAAGGCCGGGTCTGCGCCGTCCTTGGACCGGCCACTGGCCGGGCGCCGGCTCTGGGCCGGCCATTGGTCGGGCGCCGGCTCTAGGCCGGCCACCGGCCGGCCGATCGCCGGCCGGGAGTCGACCGGTTGGACCGTGGCCGGCCGGGAGTCGCCGTGTGGTCCTTCGCTGGCCGGTCGGGAGTCGTTGTGACGGTCCCGCCTATCGTGGTGCCTTTTGACTCATTTGCCCCTGTCGGTCGTCGACGGGCCGACAACATTAGCCCCCCGAGTTTCTGGTCGAGCGTAGGTCGAGTGGAAACTCAAAAATCACGTCGACATGCGTACTTCAGACAACCACTCTCGAGTTTGTGAGTACATCGTAGAGCGGCCTCGGCGCATTGTGAGGGGCGACTTTATTGTGTCGCGCTTGCTGTGAGCGGGTTTTCTGTGGACGCTGGCTAGACCAGTTACGTCCGGCGGACGCATGCCTTTCAAACCCACTTGTAACTCGTTGCCTGTCGGCTCACGAGCTGGGCGGCGAGCGCGATGCCACATTCGTGTGGCCAGGTTTCCCATGGACGCTGGCTAGACCAGATACGCCTTGCGGACGCAAGCCTTTGAAACCCATTCGTAACTCGCTGCCTGTCGGCGCACGAGCTGGGCGGCGAGCGTGATGCCACATCCGTGTGGCCAAGTTTCCCGTGGACGCTGGCTAGACCAGATACATCATGCGGACGCAAGCCTTTGAAACCCATTTGTAACTCGCTGCCTGTCGGCTCACGAGCTGGGCGGCGAGCGCTATGCCACATTCGTGGGGCCAGGTTTTCCGTGGACGCTGGCTAGACCAGATACATCCTGCGGACGCAAGCCTTTGAAACCCATTTGTAACTCGCTGCCTGTCGGCTCACGAGCTGGGCGGCGAGCGCTATGCCACATTCGTGTGGCCAGGTTTCCCATGGACGCTGGCTAGACCAGATACGCCCTGCGGACGCACGCCTTTGAAACCCATTCGTAACTCGCTGCCTGTCGGCGCACAAGCTGGGCGGCGAGCGTGATGCCACATCCGTGTGGCCAAGTTTCCCGTGGACGCTGGCTAGACCAGATACGTCCTGCGGACGCAAGCCTTTGAAACCCATTTGTAACTCGCTGCCTGTCGGCTCACGAGCTGGGCGGCGAGCGCGATGACACATTCGTGTGGCCAGGTTTCCCGTGGACGCTGGCTAGACCAGATATGCCCTGCGGACGCACGCCTTTGAAACCCATTCGTAACTCGCTGCCTGTCGGCTCACGAGCTGGGCGGCGAGCGCGGACTTGGGACTCAACTCAAGGACTCATGTAGAGCCTGCGAAGGAGTAGTTAGTTGACTTGTGGACTCGGTATTCGACTCGAGGAGTGAACTCAACTCGAGGAGACATGTAGAGCCTGCACGCGGAGTTACGTGAAGAGTCGGCACGAGGAGTCTCAGTCGACTCGTGGGCTCGAACTCGACTCGAGGACTCATGTAGAGCCTGCACGAGGAGTTACGTGAAGAGTCGGCACGAGGAGCACCGGTCGACTCGTGGACTCGAACTCGACTCGAGGAAAGACCTCATCTCGAGGAGTCGCGTGAAGGGTCGGCACGAGGAGTATCAGTCGACTCGTGGACTCAAACTCAACTCGAGGACCCATGCAGAGCCTGCACGAGGAGTTACGTGAAGAGTCGGCACGAGGAGTATCAGTCAACTCGTGGACTCGAACTCGACTCGAGGAAAGACCTCACCTCGAGGAGTCGCGTGAAGGGTTGGAATGAGGAGTATCAGTCGACTCGTGGACTCAAACTCAGCTCGAGGAATGAACTCATCTCGAGGAGTTGTGTAAAGAGTCGGCACGAGGAGTATCAGTCGACACGTGGACTCAAATTCAACTCGAGGAATGAACTCATCTCGAGGAGTTGCGTGAAGAGTCGGCCCGAGGAGCATCAGTCAACTCGTGGACTCGGGACTCAACTCGAGGACTCATTGTCACGACCCGCAGGACACTCGTCGCCCTCGGACCGCGACCTTTACCTATACTCATATACTATCAACTCATTCATTATTTATAAACCACATTTTATGAAAAGAGTAGCATTGAAGTCATGAGTAGTTTGTAGAAAAATACGGTAAAATTTTTCTTTTCTTTTTTTAAAATGCTTTACAACTACTTATGACCGCAACTCGTAAACACGGCCTAGGCCTTCAGCGCGTGTTTACATTTTACAAAACTTTAATAAAATACTTACTTAATATCAAATGAACTAGAAACAGAGTTCGAGCCGGTTTTAAAGAAAATAAAACCTTACATGTCTTTCCTACATGTATCCGTCCTTGCCGCAGGTCGTCATGAGATCTACGTTGACTAGCACTTCCGCTTCGCCTGAGCTTCCTTCATCTACAGGGAGGGGGTATTGTGGGGTGAGTCACACCGACTCAGTAAGCAGGATATCTAACCTAGTGCTACATGAGATGCACGAATGCAGATGATAAATACAGACAATAGATGCTGATGACGAATGCAAAAGACAACAGCAGGTAGCAGATTCAGCAGAATAACGTTCATTCAGCATCAAGGAAAACTCTAACTGGCTAACACGAACAATTCCTATCGAAGTTCATTCATTCATTCAGGAATCCGGCATTCTCCGGTTCCCTCAAAATCTCATCCATCTCACGCATCCCGGCGCCTTACATCAGTGGACTGGGCCCAATCGACACATCAGTCCGCAGCCGCTCATGAGAGATGAGTAAGCTATTCCGAAAACTCGAGCCTAGCTCTCGGAAAGCCGAAGTTTTAATGTCTGGGATCCACTAGCACATGTAGGAGGGCCTTGACGCGCGTATGGTAGAGGGGAGCTAACCCTCACCAATCCCTGATTAGTTAAGGGTTCATATTTCCCTCAGGACAGGTAAGCCACTCATCGACTTACCTGAAGCCACCCATCGACTTCCCATTAAAGGGCCTTCAGGAATGCCACTCGCTACATTGCCGACAAGAGTTCGTTATGTTTTACAGGAGCTGTCTACAGCCTACCTGCCTATCCTATTACAGGAGGAGATCTTATCGGGATAAAGCCCATCATTAACATTATTAGTTTCATTGTATGGCTCTTTACGTATTTTAGAAGGAGTTGTCGACAGCTGTGAGGCTGGACCTTCTCCTAGAGCAGTTTCTCTCGGGATTGAATCTGGAGAACACCGTCTTTCCTCCTCCTGTTGTCCTCCTCATCAGGACAAAGGGTTAAAAACCTATTACAGAAGCTTAACATAGCTTAAAGGCTTCAAGGTTCTTAACTTGCTAATCGTTTAACCCTACCATTTTATTATCTTATTAGTTAGTGGCCGAAGCCTTATTCGGTCATCTTGTCTAACTGAGGGTTTCTCTTTGTTTTAGGATTAAACGAAGAAACATAAACAATTACTCTACTAGGCACCATTCCCCTTTGGCGCCTCAAACCTAAATCCCACTTACCCGGAATAGTTCGTTGAAGAACTCGATGAATTCCGGAGAACACTTTGCTTTACACGCTTCCCGAGACCTTTAGCACGTCCTGGAGCGTCGAGAGAACTAGAATCCGAAGTTGGAACTTCGTTAGTTACTGGATTTGAAACTACTTGAAAAGATAAGGTTCGTTGTCGGGATTAGATTCGAGTCGGTTCGGAATTCGAGAATTTAATTCATTATTCTCCGGTTTTTCGGAAGTCAAACTTATTCAAGACTCGCGTATTCTCGTATCGAGAACAATACGAAAAAAAATCCAACAACATGCTTATGAGTCTTAAATAAATTGATCCGAATAAAAAGTAACCGAGAATTCCAAAGCGAATCAAATCAAACTCTTAAACGTTATTAAATAAATAAACATCAATTATTTATTTAAATACGCGAAATACATCACATTAATCAAATCCAAGAGTATTTAAACGCGAGACGCGATTAAAAGACTCACGAGTTAATTTAACTTTAATTTCGATAACTCTTTTTCTTAGAATCTTCAAAACCGGCTTCGTCGCCTCCGCCTCCTCCGGTTTCCGTTCGTCCGTCTAGATCTGTAACCAAGTCATTGAATCCAATAACGAGTCAATTTCACAATTTCAAACTCGTACCAAAATTCCCAAACTTGTCAACAAACCCAATAACTTGTCACAAAATCCACATTGACTCAAACCCGAACCAAACCAAACAAACACTTAACCCGAGGCTCAGAAATATCATTCCAAAATCAAATCAAATCAGTCAAAATGATAAAAATGCTCGTGGTCAACAAACCTCTGACCAAACCAAATACACGGCCAAGGAAAAACACACTTGGCCATAACGAGCATTTAAACAGAACAACACTTTCGACGCCAGAATCAAAACAATAACCTCAACTCATCATCTCAAAATTCCCAGCCAAAAAGATTCACACGGCCAAGACATAAACACGGCCAAGAATCAACCAAACCAAACGATTTCAAACTCAAACCTCCAATTCAAAGTTTCAACATCAAGAATCAAGTTCAAACAACAACTTATCACCCTCAATTCCTCAAAAATCAACATTAAACTCGAAATCCCCAAATCAATCCTTATAAACCCTAACTTGAATTCAATTTGGGTAAAAGGAATTTCACCTCGTTTCTGGAGGAATCGAACTCTCCGAGGTTCAATCTTCTCTTCACCGGTGTCTCCTCACCGGCGGAGCTCTCGGCGGCTCGCGGCGGTCGTGCGCTCGGTCGAGGCTCGGTGGTCGCGCGCCCGGATTCGTTCCACGGCGGCAGTTCACGTGAGAGACGGCTGGGTTAGCTCGTCTGGGCCTCGCGCTGAAGATCTGTGGCTCGGAGATTGCTCACGAGCTCGGTTCCTTCTCAGCCCGCGCGCGCGTCCAGTGACTCCGGGTCTCGGTCTCGGTGGCTGTCGGCCGAGCTTTCTCTTCGCGAGCTCAACTCCGTCTCGCACTCTTTCTCAGTCTCTCTTTCGGCTCTCTCTCTCTCTCTCTCTCTCTCTCTCTCTCTCTCTCCCTCTCTCTCTCTCTCACTCCCGCTCGGTTCTCTTCTTCTTCTTCTTTCTTTTCTTTTTTCCTGGTTGCCGATTCTTTTCTTCTTCACTCGGCCAAGTGATACTTATCACTTTGAAGAAGATGAGTCATAGATGACGTGGCAAGCTAGGAAGAAAACATCTTATTCACAATCCAAACTCTTTTCCTTGTTTTCTTTCAAATGGGTCCCTTAAAAATTGTTACAACCACGTCCTTATACATAGTTATTTAATTAAATCCATAACCGTACGGATTATAATTATAGGATTCGAACCGGGAATTTTCTCGTTCGTTCTCGATTAATTAAAATATATTTAAGGTTTCTCGGAATTAATTCTCATTCTTGAGAATGTCTTTCTTAAATTAATTTCCGGAATATTTTCTCGGAATTAATTTATTATTCGAGATAAACTCGATAATTCCTTTACTCATTCCGAGATTTCTCATTACCTTAATATATTTAAATCACTTGATAAACTCATTGGACCATAATTCGTTCGAGAGACGAAAAAATATAACGAGGAATCTACTTCACTAATTTCCTTCCGGATTCCTTTCACGTTGAAATCAGCTAGGTCGTTAAAATATATTTTCAATTTCACAATCCTTCTTACATTCGTGAAAATATTCTAAAACCTTATCGACCTTAAAATTCTTAATTTCTCATTCTCGATTATTTCCTCGTTCCTTCGAGAAATTCCTTGATATTATTTCCTTTGAAATCTTGAAATCTCACTTGAAATGTGAACCGAGGGAGTATAGAGAAAATCTTCTCGTTTATCTGAGACGAGAGAGGAGTGAAATTCTATATAAATTCAAACGAGAGAGAGAAATATAATTTCATTTATTTATTTGCGAGAGAGAGAATCATATGGAGACGGCGTTTAGAAAGTTAGGTTGTGCGGGTCTCACAACCCCTACCCCCTTAGAAAAGTTTCGTCCTCGAAACTTAGGAAAACGACGCATACTTCTTCTTAAGTTCCCATATCGCTTTCTCTTATTTGTGCCATTCTCATTGCACTCCTACTAAGGGGACGATTCTGCTTCTCACAGCTTTTCTTTCTATCGAGAGTTGCCACTATCGACCCTCCTTCCACACCTTTCTCAGAAATTTACTTCGTGGTCGAGAGAAGGTCAGGAGAGATTTCTACATGCTTCCTCAGCTTGAGAGTTTCATGCACATAAAAGTGGTTACATACGCAATACTAGCAGACAATCACTGCTACAACTTGCTCCAGGACCTCAAAGGATCCTATACATCTCGCAGCTTGACTTTCCTTTTCTCAAATTTCATCACTTCATACGTTAGTGAATCATTTGGGAGCTCTTTGTCCCGAATTTTTGAGAGGTCCTTAACGCTTACTTACATAGCTTATGATTATTTTTCCATAACCTCTAAGCAAATCAAATATCTTGATCAGAAACGATCGATGGAGGCACTCCATACATGCGTGCCATCTCGTTGATAACAAAATTTAGCTACCTTATCAACGTAATAGGTGGTTCTTATGGAAAAGAAGTGGCCTTTCTTTGTCAACGTGTCTGCAATCACCCAGACCGCATCACAGTCCTGGGGAAACCCAACATAAGATCCATCATGATCTCATCCCACCTTCTCTGTGGGACATCCAGGGTTACCATAACCCTACGGGTTTTCGATACTCAGCCTTAACTTGTTGACATGCTAGATACTTCTAGACGCAAGTTGCCACATTTCTCTTCACATCCGGCCACCGATATACCCCTTTCGGGTCTTAATACATCCTTTTCACGCTTCGGAAAAAAAACTAAGGAGTTCCATAAATCCCTTGTAGCGATTGGCTACGGAGATCATTATCGGCAGACACATGAATCCTGCCATCACACGTTACAACTTCATTGTTGTACAGTGGAAACTCGCCCCTTGACTTACCATGGGCGTCAAATCTCTTATCAAACAGATGCACATCGGCATAACGCCCTTCCTTAATCTTCACGAGAAGGGTCAGCGCAATTCTAACACGTACTAAACCTCTTCTTATCAACCATAGTTGCGTTCTCTAACCTCACTCAACGTCCTTGCCTCAACAAATTATCATAACCAAATCTTAATTGTTATGGGAATGGCGAGAAATGGAGTTGACATTAGAAACCCATTACCTCTTAGTAATGTTCACACATCACTATCGTGGTACACGACCATTTCCCTTAATTGCTTCAATCCATGTTGTGTCATCTATACCTCATTCTTTCAATGAGGACATCACTCAAAGGATTATCTCTTCAAGCCAAGACTCACACTTTGAGAGTTTCACGTAGAGTCATTTCCCTTCAGTTCCATTAAAATGATCTTTACATGTTGTTCATGCTTCGCTTTAGTCTTTGAGTATATGAGGATATCGTCCACAAGGACAATCCTGTGTTTATCTAGAAATTCCTCAAACACTTGATTCATCGAATTCTTAAACGTGATAGGGACATGAGTAATCCAAAAGACATGAAAATAACTCACGATGCCCAAATTGCAAACTGCTTCCAGTCAGTTGTCGTCAAGGTATCTCCACCTTGAATCTTAGCTACTAGTACCTTGATCGTAGCTTGGTCTTTGAGAAGACTGTCGTTCTCACTAGCTGGTTGGATAGACTATTGTCCAAACATGATACATATTCGTTCTTAATCGTCACTTGGTTTATGACATCCTTGTCATTACAAATCTCAGAGTTTGTTGGCTTGGTTAACATATAAAACACCTTGAGCGTAAGAAAAACTCTTATCCATCAACCCTTCTGGATACCTCTTTGAGTTCTTTTGAACTATATTAAGGTGGTTTAATACATATCTCGCTATATGGCATATCACGATGAGTCAGCTCCATACACATCTTAATTTTTTAATCATGTGGAATCCTTGTCACGTTGTCCAATGATACTTCCAAAAAGTCACTCATGACACGGATATATATATATTGGCTCGGTCTATCTTGTTGATATCGTTTACGTTCGTTAGGGACTCAAAAGCGTTAATCTATAGCAACTCCAAGGTTCTTATTTTCAAAACCATCAAAGGGAACAGTCTTCAGAGCCATCCATGAAAGTAATACGGCTCACTTCCGAGAGCACGTAAGTCACCCTTGTCCATGTTAGGGTTTACAACTATGAAATGCCTACACTTGTTAGTCCATTATGAGTATTACGTCATATCGACTTGTCTAGGCTTACCTAGATGAGTCGCTAAGTGTCAACCTTGGACATAGACAAGTACGTTTTCGACTTTAACGTAAACTCAGAAGATCTCTTTCTAGACTAAACTTGTTACACAAAGGGTTTAATCCTCAAACTACACATGCTTGTTACTCAAATTCATGCCACCCTTCCTTGAGTGTTCGCCTATTCCATAAAACTTCACGTTCTTTTATTGAGTCATCTTACCACTCCTTGGTTGAGACTTAGTGCTAAATTCCTTTTGGCCTCAACTATCAAAGCGTTGCTGGAAGTAATTCTTCCTTTGTTTATGCTAGCAAACGGTGGTAACATCACAATGACTGCGACTTCCAAGTCTCCTTGTCAAACATTAATCCACCATGCCCTCTGAACTACAAGGGCGTAGATCCAGAGTCTGGTCTTGCCTCTACTTGCTTCACCGACGTGATAACCAACTTATGCATATGCTTGATTTCCCTTGCTTGATAAGTTGAAACCAGAGCTGAAGATGATTGAACTAGTTCATTGATCTCGCATATTTTCATTGCATGGATCTATGTGCTCGTGGATCTTCCTTGTCGTAACCACTTCACTTGAACACCTTTTGTTAACAAAATGGCTCTCATTATTGTCATCTTGGTATCATGCATTGCCATGAAAATTTTACTAGCCTATAGGTCCTTTAGACCCACTAGTAAACAACATGCGACACGTTATGTGCATTCTAGCTACATATAGCCAATAGCGGCTGAATATTTTCACTCCAATTCTCAACAACTGGTGGATCATGACTTATGTTAAACACTGAAGACTCTGCTTCCAGAATTGCATGTCCAGTGTCTCTTCCACTCAAAGGTCACCTTAGGAAAACGGTAGTGCGGCTTCTTCGCCTTTAATCCCAAAATTAGGTGAAGAGCTCATACGACTTGTTTTCGACAGCTGGTCCTTGGACTTGGCCAAACTACCAATCCAGATTGAGCGATCGCACCATCCAGCGGGTTTGTTGCCCCTCTTCTCATCATGACATTTGAGCTCTCTAACGATCGCTCGACTTCAGTTACTCGAGCATCGAGGGTCACACTTCCCTCAACCTGTTTATTTGAAATTTGATCACACCAAGTGATACTAATGTACATTGGAGCGATAACACATACCCTTACACATCATTCAGAGTATGTACAATCCTACATGATGGTCTCTTTAACTTGCTTCGGCGAGCATAACCATTTATCTCACAAGGATCCTCCATAAGTTCCTTGGCTATCGACTAGTCTGTTCACAGCTAGTCAAAACTTTTTCTTAAATGAGTAACCATACACTCAAAATTGTTTATACTATCATCCAAAATCATTAGGCGATCATGTCATCTGCAAAGTGATCTTCCGTCGCTGGTCAAGGGCTCTACAACAGATCTTGCTCCTCTTATTCAGAGAAGAGATCATCAATCAGCCAAGAGTGACTGGGAATGGGGAGTGGAGTTACTTTGTCATCACATATCAGGGTACGTCAGTACTACTCATGAGTACAAAGGCCTGCAACCTCATGCATCAACCGATACCCCTTCTACGAGGATCTGCTCACAGTCCACGTAGGCATATGTCTCTCTCTAGACTTAAACGTTAAACTGCTTCAACAGCTCTCGAGACACTCCTCGATCCACATTCCACACTTCATAACTGATTCTCAGCATCATGGGTTAGGTGTTGTCGCTGTTTTTCGGACAACTATTTAGGAGCCAAAGACGGTCAGACCCAAGGCCGGACCAAGTGGTCTCGTCTTGACTCGAGCGTGTCGGACTCGGTATCCCGAGTCGTCCCTTAGCTATGGATGTCCCTTGAGTTCGTCAGAGTACCTGAAAAGGAGCAGAGAACACGTGAACTACAAAGGGGAAACAGGGGGGGTGCCCCTGTTTACCTCTCCGACGCTCAACATTAGTGGGATTGAGGTGGAGTATAGAGGTTTTAGGGGTGTTTAGAGGCCAAAGCTTGAGAGAAACGAGCGAGGTACGAGTTCGGCAGCGTTTCAGTACTCAAGAATGGATTACCTGGACCAGGGGGGTGCCTTGGTATTTATAGGCAGCCAAGGGGTGGTTTGAAGACCCCTTGGCCGAGTGAGAATGTTTGGGTCGGCCTTGGAGGAGGCTGGGTCGGCCAATGGCCGAGTGAACATGGTGGTGAGGTTCACTCGGCCATTGGCCGGGTGAAGGTCTCGGGCCGGCTGAGGTTCACTCGGCCATTGGCCGAGTGAACTGCTGGAAGGTTCACTCGGCCAATGGCCGAGTGAACTGCTGAGGCAGCTGGGAGGTTCACTCGGCCATTGGCCGAGTGAACTGCTGGAAGGTTCACTCGGCCAATGGCCGAGTGAACTGCCTTGGCGGCTGGAAGGTTCACTCAGCCATTGGCCGAGTGAACTGCTGGAAGGTTCACTCGGCCAATGGCCGAGTGAACTGCCTTGGTGGCTGAGGGGTTCACTCGGCCATTGGCCGAGTGAACTGCTGGAAGGTTCACTCGGCCAATGGCCGAGTGAACTGCCTTGGTGGCTGAGGGGTTCACTCGGCCATTGGCCGAGTGAACTGTCCAATGGCCGAGTGAGCCATTTGACCCAGCCAATGGCCGGGTGAGCCATTGACTCGGCCCATGGTTGGGCTTTGACTTGGCCATTGGTTTGGGCCGGCTCCTGGTTGAGTCAGGGTTTCGCCGCCCAAGATCTCGTACCAGCCATGTGGGTCGAAGAGATGCCTTTGTTCCCGTTGGCCCTAGACGGGCCAACAACATTAGCCCCCCGAGTTTCCGGTCGAGCGTAGGTCGAGTGGAAACTCAAAACCTACGCTTTTATGCGGACGCGGGATGAATGCTCTCGGGTTTGCACCATGAGGAATGGCCTTCGCGCGTCGCGAGGGACGGCTTTTTGTTTCGGGTTGATCGTGCGTGGCTCATTTTCTCGATCTACCAATGAGGGCGTGATCGATTAGCACGACTTTATTGTGTCGTGCGCGTCTTATTTTCTCGACTTGCCAATGAGGGCATAATCGATTTGCGCGTCTTCTTTGTGTGGTGCGCGTCTTACTTTTCTCGACTCGCCAACGAAGGCATAATCGATTTGCACGTCTTTTTGTGTAGTGCGCGTCTTACTTTTCTCGACTTGCCAACGAAGGCATGATCGATTAGCACGTCTTCGTCGTTTAGTGCGCGTCTTACTTTTCTCGATTTGCCGACGAAGGCATAATCGATTAGCACGTCTTCGTCGTATGGTGCGCGTCTTATGTTCTCGATTTGCCAACGAAGGCATAATCGATTAGCACGTCTTTGTTGTTTTCTGCGCGTCTTATTTTTCTCGACTTGCCACCGAAGGCATAATCGATTAGCACGTCTTCGTCGTATGGTGCGCGTCTTATGTTCTCGATTTGCCAACGAAGGCATAATCGATTAGCACGTCTTTGTTGTTTAGTGCGCGTCTTACTTTTCTCGATTTGCCAACGAAGGCATAATCGATTAGCACGTCTTCGTCGTATGGTGCGCGTCTTATGTTCTCGATTTGCCAACGAAGGCATAATCGATTAGCACGTCTTTTTTGTTGTTGTTTTTTTTTTTTTTTTTTTTTTTTTTTTTTTTTTTTGAACGAGTGAGCTTTAGTTTCGTTGAGCATTGTTTCCCATTAGCCCCCCGAGTTTCTTGTGTACTCGTAGAGGAGACTAGAAATTATAATGCAACAAGGTGAAATGTAATCTAATTACCATACGGAAATAGTCAAAAATTACATCCCTGGGCCATTGGCCTTATTGAAATTCGAGATTGTCTTAAAACCGGAAACAAAATGACATAATGAGAAAAGGGGACGGGCTTAGCCCACGACATGCAGCTGTGAGCTCTCCGGTTGCTCAATCGCTGCCTGGTTCATGTCAGTCACCGTCGCCGGACCCTTTCTTCCCCGCCGTGGACGGCCTTCGTGCACCGTGGCCGCCCCGACCGTTCTTAGGACAAACTCTTTTAATTTCCCGACTTGAATCAGGGCCTCGATCTGACGCCTAAGATGATAGCACTCGGACGTCAGATGCCCGTGATCCTGGTGGTACTCACAGAACTTGTTCCGATCCCTCTTCGCGGGATCCTTCGCTAGAGGAGCCGGACTTCCTAGCTTGTCGCGGTGCAGAGCTAGGATCCGCTCTTGCGGAGTGTTCAGCGGGGTGTACGTCGATAACGCTTGGAAGTTATCAACGTGCGACGATCTCGGACCGGAGAGGGGGCGACCGTTAGGGGCACGGCCTCCCTTGCTCCTCTTGCTTTGAGGGTCGGGGCGATCTTCGTCCCGTTCTTCGCGGTGGCGACCACCTTGTCCTCCTGACTTCCGGCCATCGCGGCCATCGAGATAGTCCTCGATTCCCATATGTGTGCGGGCTCTCGTCATCAGCTCCGCCATGTCTCGCGGGACTTGCCCGACAATGGACTTGAGGAAGTCGCTCGTGCGAACTCCCTCGGTAATCGCCGTGATGGCGTCCCTGTCGTCGAAGCCCTCGACTTTGTGAGACTCCTCGGTGAAGCGGGCGAGGTATTGTCTCAACGTCTCATCTCTCCCCTGTCGAATGGAGAGGAGGTGGGTCTTCGATTTTTTTTGTGCCACAAGCGTGGCAAAGCGAGCGAGGAAAGCCTCTCGCAGGGCCCGGAAGGACGGGATGCTTCCAGGCCTCAAACTTTGGAACCACTCAAAGCCTGACCCTGTGAGGGTCAGGCTGAAGGCTTGGCAGAGGGTGGCGTCCGTCTGCCCTTGCATCGTCATCCACATCTCATAGTGTTGGACGTGGTAGTGGGGGTCCGTGCGTCCATCATAGGGGGGAATGGACGGTAACTTAAAGTTTCCCACGCATGGCTGCGCGAGGACCTGTGCGGCGAAGGGAGAGTATGATTCCTCGATCCCTCCGTACGGCCTTTGCCTCCCTGATTCCCTCATCTCGATGATTTGGTTTTGGAGGCTCTGGATCATTGTGACCATATCAAGCCCGTTGGCAGGGCCAATCGTCGGGGCCACGGGGGTCACCGGTCGGCGTTCATTGGACGCTTGGTCCACGACATTGGCCTGAGGTCGGCCAAGAGTTGCGGCGGGGAGCGCGTCCCTTCGAGAATTTAGCCTTTGGCGGAGATCCTCCCCTCGGGAGTTTCTCTGCGCCGTCAAGCGCTCTCTAAGGTCCATGCTTGGTGCGTGACGAGGCGAGGTCGCCCTTGGCCGAGTCGTCCGGCGAGCGATTCGGCTATCGGCACCATCGTCGACCAGAGTCGCTCTCTCCTCGGCGAGGGGCCGTGTCCGGCCACCTCTTGAGACCGAGGGGGCGAGTCCCCGGGACTGTGACCGTGCCTGTTGTCGCGCCGGGCACAAAGGATCGGCCAACGCACCGTTGGCCCTCTCGGGTCGCGCTTGAGCGAGGCTAGGGGTGGCCTCGTCGGTCCTCGATTCCTCCACATACTCGGGGTCGGAGTAATCTTGAGCTGATCGATCCTCGACGTCGTAGCCGAGGAGACCGGCGATGAGGGAGCTGTCAACGCCGGGACGGTCAAGGAGCTCCGCGAGCCGCCGGGCCGTGTCCTCTCGGAGCTCGGCCTCGGGGTCGTTCACCGGGTCTTGGGGCTGGCTCTCGCTATCGCGAGGTTGCCCTTCAAGACGGTGCGCGAGGTTTCGGAGGTCGTACCTCGAGCTCGTCGCTCGGGTACCCGCGGAGGTAGTGGGTAGATGACTCATCTCTCGAGAGTCGTGAGAACGAAGGGAGAAAACTGGTAGAGGGAATGCGTCGTCAAGGTCGAGAGATCCCCCTCCTTCTAGCGCCAAAATGTTGTCGCTGTTTTTCGGACAACTATTTAGGAGCCAAAGACGGTCAGACCCAAGGCCGGACCAAGTGGTCTCGTCTTGACTCGAGCGTGTCGGACTCGGTATCCCGAGTCGTCCCTTAGCTATGGATGTCCCTTGAGTTCGTCAGAGTACCTGAAAAGGAGCAGAGAACACGTGAACTACAAAGGGGAAACAGGGGGGGTGCCCCTGTTTACCTCTCCGACGCTCAACATTAGTGGGATTGAGGTGGAGTATAGAGGTTTTAGGGGTGTTTAGAGGCCAAAGCTTGAGAGAAACGAGCGAGGTACGAGTTCGGCAGCGTTTCAGTACTCAAGAATGGATTACCTGGACCAGGGGGGTGCCTTGGTATTTATAGGCAGCCAAGGGGTGGTTTGAAGACCCCTTGGCCGAGTGAGAATGTTTGGGTCGGCCTTGGAGGAGGCTGGGTCGGCCAATGGCCGAGTGAACATGGTGGTGAGGTTCACTCGGCCATTGGCCGGGTGAAGGTCTCGGGCCGGCTGAGGTTCACTCGGCCATTGGCCGAGTGAACTGCTGGAAGGTTCACTCGGCCAATGGCCGAGTGAACTGCTGAGGCAGCTGGGAGGTTCACTCGGCCATTGGCCGAGTGAACTGCTGGAAGGTTCACTCGGCCAATGGCCGAGTGAACTGCCTTGGCGGCTGGAAGGTTCACTCAGCCATTGGCCGAGTGAACTGCTGGAAGGTTCACTCGGCCAATGGCCGAGTGAACTGCCTTGGTGGCTGAGGGGTTCACTCGGCCATTGGCCGAGTGAACTGCTGGAAGGTTCACTCGGCCAATGGCCGAGTGAACTGCCTTGGTGGCTGAGGGGTTCACTCGGCCATTGGCCGAGTGAACTGTCCAATGGCCGAGTGAGCCATTTGACCCAGCCAATGGCCGGGTGAGCCATTGACTCGGCCCATGGTTGGGCTTTGACTTGGCCATTGGTTTGGGCCGGCTCCTGGTTGAGTCAGGGTTTCGCCGCCCAAGATCTCGTACCAGCCATGTGGGTCGAAGAGATGCCTTTGTTCCCGTTGGCCCTAGACGGGCCAACAACATTAGCCCCCCGAGTTTCCGGTCGAGCGTAGGTCGAGTGGAAACTCAAAACCTACGCTTTTATGCGGACGCGGGATGAATGCTCTCGGGTTTGCACCATGAGGAATGGCCTTCGCGCGTCGCGAGGGACGGCTTTTTGTTTCGGGTTGATCGTGCGTGGCTCATTTTCTCGATCTACCAATGAGGGCGTGATCGATTAGCACGACTTTATTGTGTCGTGCGCGTCTTATTTTCTCGACTTGCCAATGAGGGCATAATCGATTTGCGCGTCTTCTTTGTGTGGTGCGCGTCTTACTTTTCTCGACTCGCCAACGAAGGCATAATCGATTTGCACGTCTTTTTGTGTAGTGCGCGTCTTACTTTTCTCGACTTGCCAACGAAGGCATGATCGATTAGCACGTCTTCGTCGTTTAGTGCGCGTCTTACTTTTCTCGATTTGCCGACGAAGGCATAATCGATTAGCACGTCTTCGTCGTATGGTGCGCGTCTTATGTTCTCGATTTGCCAACGAAGGCATAATCGATTAGCACGTCTTTGTTGTTTTCTGCGCGTCTTATTTTTCTCGACTTGCCACCGAAGGCATAATCGATTAGCACGTCTTCGTCGTATGGTGCGCGTCTTATGTTCTCGATTTGCCAACGAAGGCATAATCGATTAGCACGTCTTTGTTGTTTAGTGCGCGTCTTACTTTTCTCGATTTGCCAACGAAGGCATAATCGATTAGCACGTCTTCGTCGTATGGTGCGCGTCTTATGTTCTCGATTTGCCAACGAAGGCATAATCGATTAGCACGTCTTTTTTGTTGTTGTTTTTTTTTTTTTTTTTTTTTTTTTTTTTTTTTTTTGAACGAGTGAGCTTTAGTTTCGTTGAGCATTGTTTCCCATTAGCCCCCCGAGTTTCTTGTGTACTCGTAGAGGAGACTAGAAATTATAATGCAACAAGGTGAAATGTAATCTAATTACCATACGGAAATAGTCAAAAATTACATCCCTGGGCCATTGGCCTTATTGAAATTCGAGATTGTCTTAAAACCGGAAACAAAATGACATAATGAGAAAAGGGGACGGGCTTAGCCCACGACATGCAGCTGTGAGCTCTCCGGTTGCTCAATCGCTGCCTGGTTCATGTCAGTCACCGTCGCCGGACCCTTTCTTCCCCGCCGTGGACGGCCTTCGTGCACCGTGGCCGCCCCGACCGTTCTTAGGACAAACTCTTTTAATTTCCCGACTTGAATCAGGGCCTCGATCTGACGCCTAAGATGATAGCACTCGGACGTCAGATGCCCGTGATCCTGGTGGTACTCACAGAACTTGTTCCGATCCCTCTTCGCGGGATCCTTCGCTAGAGGAGCCGGACTTCCTAGCTTGTCGCGGTGCAGAGCTAGGATCCGCTCTTGCGGAGTGTTCAGCGGGGTGTACGTCGATAACGCTTGGAAGTTATCAACGTGCGACGATCTCGGACCGGAGAGGGGGCGACCGTTAGGGGCACGGCCTCCCTTGCTCCTCTTGCTTTGAGGGTCGGGGCGATCTTCGTCCCGTTCTTCGCGGTGGCGACCACCTTGTCCTCCTGACTTCCGGCCATCGCGGCCATCGAGATAGTCCTCGATTCCCATATGTGTGCGGGCTCTCGTCATCAGCTCCGCCATGTCTCGCGGGACTTGCCCGACAATGGACTTGAGGAAGTCGCTCGTGCGAACTCCCTCGGTAATCGCCGTGATGGCGTCCCTGTCGTCGAAGCCCTCGACTTTGTGAGACTCCTCGGTGAAGCGGGCGAGGTATTGTCTCAACGTCTCATCTCTCCCCTGTCGAATGGAGAGGAGGTGGGTCTTCGATTTTTTTTGTGCCACAAGCGTGGCAAAGCGAGCGAGGAAAGCCTCTCGCAGGGCCCGGAAGGACGGGATGCTTCCAGGCCTCAAACTTTGGAACCACTCAAAGCCTGACCCTGTGAGGGTCAGGCTGAAGGCTTGGCAGAGGGTGGCGTCCGTCTGCCCTTGCATCGTCATCCACATCTCATAGTGTTGGACGTGGTAGTGGGGGTCCGTGCGTCCATCATAGGGGGGAATGGACGGTAACTTAAAGTTTCCCACGCATGGCTGCGCGAGGACCTGTGCGGCGAAGGGAGAGTATGATTCCTCGATCCCTCCGTACGGCCTTTGCCTCCCTGATTCCCTCATCTCGATGATTTGGTTTTGGAGGCTCTGGATCATTGTGACCATATCAAGCCCGTTGGCAGGGCCAATCGTCGGGGCCACGGGGGTCACCGGTCGGCGTTCATTGGACGCTTGGTCCACGACATTGGCCTGAGGTCGGCCAAGAGTTGCGGCGGGGAGCGCGTCCCTTCGAGAATTTAGCCTTTGGCGGAGATCCTCCCCTCGGGAGTTTCTCTGCGCCGTCAAGCGCTCTCTAAGGTCCATGCTTGGTGCGTGACGAGGCGAGGTCGCCCTTGGCCGAGTCGTCCGGCGAGCGATTCGGCTATCGGCACCATCGTCGACCAGAGTCGCTCTCTCCTCGGCGAGGGGCCGTGTCCGGCCACCTCTTGAGACCGAGGGGGCGAGTCCCCGGGACTGTGACCGTGCCTGTTGTCGCGCCGGGCACAAAGGATCGGCCAACGCACCGTTGGCCCTCTCGGGTCGCGCTTGAGCGAGGCTAGGGGTGGCCTCGTCGGTCCTCGATTCCTCCACATACTCGGGGTCGGAGTAATCTTGAGCTGATCGATCCTCGACGTCGTAGCCGAGGAGACCGGCGATGAGGGAGCTGTCAACGCCGGGATCCCCTAAACCCATCTTGCCTTGCGCTCCCTCTTATCCAGGGTGAAACATCGCAGAACACATTGACTTATCATTTGGGATACTCTGCCCAAGACCTATTCAAGCCCATCACGGCTCCACAGAGCTCTATGCTCGTCAATTTACATGCACGAGTCTAATGAAACAGAAATAGATCACTAGCATACGATGATGGTTTAAGGATGATTGCGTACCTCCTTCGTTGAGGAATTACTCGCGTCATGCATTCACATATCATGGACTTAGGCTCCCTTCTTCATCGAGAAGCCTTAGGGAAACTTCACATACTTCTCCTAACTAAGCGATCATCCGTTCATAAGCCGACGATCAAAGACGAAGGGGTACGAGACCACAATTACTAGTCCTGAAGATATGGAAGGTCAAGCTAAGAGATCACTTCATTCGTAACAAGAAGACCTTCTTACGATATCACGTTTTGTCGACCCATAGCTCCCCGAATAACCATTTAAAACATGGTTAAGAATGTAGATGCTCAAGCCGTAAACGAAGTACTCAGTCAACCGATAGATCTCACAGTCTACAGAAACGACTAAACCTGGGCTCTGATACCAAAAACTTTGTCACGACCCGCAGGACACCCGTCGCCCTCGGACCGCGACCTTTACCTATACTCATATACTATCAACTCATTCATTATTTATAAACCACATTTTATGAAAAGAGTAGCATTGAAGTCATGAGTAGTTTGTAGAAAAATACGGTAAAATTTTTCTTTTCTTTTTTTAAAATGCTTTACAACTACTTATGACCGCTACTCGTAAACACGGCCTAGGCCTTCAGCGCGTGTTTACATTTTACAAAACTTTAATAAAATACTTACTTAATATCAAATGAACTAGAAACAGAGTTCGAGCTGGTTTTAAAGAAAATAAAACCTTACATGTCTTTCCTACATGTATCCGTCCTTGCCGCAGGTCGTCATGAGATCTACGTTGACTAGCACTTCCGCTTCGCCTGAGCTTCCTTCATCTACAGGGAGGGCGTATTGTGGGGTGAGTCACACCGACTCAGTAAGCAGGATATCTAACCTAGTGCTACATGAGATGCACGAATGAAGATGATAAATACAGACAATAGATGCTGATGACGAATGCAAAAGACAACAGCAGGTAGCAGATTCAGTAGAATAACGTTCATTCAGCGTCAAGGAAAAATCTAACTGGCTAACACGAACAATTCCTATCGAAGTTCATTCATTCATTCAGGAATCCGGCATTCTCCGGTTCCCTCAAAATCTCATCCATCTCACGCATCCCGGCGCCTTACATCAGTGGACTGGGCCCAATCGACACATCAGTCCGCAGCCGCTCATGAGAGATGAGTAAGCTATTCCGAAAACTCGAGCCTAGCTCTCGGAAAGCCGAAGTTTTAATGTCTGGGATCCACTAGCACATGTAGGAGGGCCTTGACGCGCGTATGGTAGAGGGGAGCTAACCCTCACCAATCCCTGATTAGTTAAGGGTTCATATTTCCCTCAGGACAGGTAAGCCACTCATCGACTTACCTGAAGCCACCCATCGACGTCCCATTAAAGGGCCTTCAGGAATGCCACTCGCTACATTGCCGACAAGAGTTCGTTATGTTTTACAGGAGCTGTCTACAGCCTACCTGCCTATTCTATTACAGGAGGAGATCTTATCGGGATAAAGCCCATCATTAACATTATTAGTTTCATTGTATGGCTCTTTACGTATTTTAGAAGGAGTTGTCGACAGCTGTGAGGCTGGACCTTCTCCTAGAGCAGTTTCTCTCGGGATTGAATCCGGAGAACACCGTCTTTCCTCCTCCTGTTGTCCTCCTCATCAGGACAAAGGGTTAAAAACCTATTACAGAAGCTTAACATAGCTTAAAGGCTTCAAGGTTCTTAACTTGCTAATCGTTTAACCCTACCATTTTATTATCTTATTAGTGTTGGAATCGATCTAGGGTTTGAGAAAAAGTTTAACGCTTCGTTAAGCGGCAGAATTTTAAAAATTTTCTTTTTAAGTAAAACTAGTTTTTACTAACCTAGACAAGAGCATATGCATGTAAATAAAAACTAATATGAGCTATAAAAGTTACTAACCTTTTTGATGCTTGAACGTTGATGAGCCTTTGGAAGGTTGGCAACGTTCGTCTCCCCTCGCAGCACGTCTCTCTTTTCTTTCCTCGGGAACTCGAGCAACCACGATAGTTTCTATCACTAAATCACTCGAAAAGAAGGAATCAGTGAGTGGGCACTTTTAAACACTACGACTTGAGAACGAGTCTCGAAGTCGCAGAGCTAAACACTAGGTCGAGTGAGGACCTAGGTGCCAAGACAAGAAAAAAATCGAAAATAAACTAGAGAGAGAGAGAGAGGATTTCGGCCACAAGTTCTAGAGAGAGAGTCTCTCAAATCTCTTAAACTTGGATGAATGAATTGTGAGGAAATGGGGCTCCTATTTATAGGAGAGGTCTCACCTTCAATAAGGTAGTTTCCTCTTCTATAGAATATCACATATTCATGAGCAAAAATCCTTCATTTCCCATTCCATGTTGGGCGCCCAAGGCTGCCTCCTAGAGGCTAGGATTTGTTTCCTTTTTTGTTCCTTGGCTTTCCCTTTTCTCACTTGGCCGAATTTCCTACAAGCATGTGTGGGAAATTTGTTTCCTCTTTTTCTTTTGGCAAGTATCTAAATACATTTATGCACAAAATAAACTCTCTTTCCTTGGGTATTATGGGCGCCCATTTCACTTCTAGAAGGAGCTTCTAGAAGCTTCTTCATTTATTCATGAGAACATGAAAAAGGCCCATTAAGAGTTTTCAATAAAATTCTTATGAAATGAAATTAATTCACAAGGCCCAATGATCAAGTCATGGCCGAGTGAAACATGTCATAAAATGACCTTGTCAAAAAATTTATTGACATTCATTTCATCCTTTGTCTCAAAAGACAAAAATACCCTTTTAACTATTTTCGTTCTTGTTTTGGCTTAGCTTCCAGTTTAACTATTCCTATCGATGTGATTCGTGACAGTGACCTCATGGACCCAAATGAACAAAGCTTTAGCTAAACACTTGGACTCAAAAGTTCACAAACCTTTTCCAAGTTTAGCTTAATGCCAACTGACTCCACTAAAGAGCTGACACTGAAAATCTCTCGGTTCAAATGAATTTATTTTCTACTCAAGAATTCGACCTAATTATGATGAGCGGATCCACTGAATATTATCTATGTTTACCCTTCATGAATGTCATCAGCTAGTCGGGATTTACTAAATTACCATTTTACCCTTCTAGCTGTTATTTCCTCAACTCCTTTGTCGCTTGTGAATAAGTTAGAAACAATGTATTGACGAGGAGCTAACAAGTCACATTGTTTCATCCAAAAAAGTCAAGACTCAATTTGGACACTGGCCAGTTCATTTATTCACACTCCAAGGAACAAAGCATGAGGTGACATACATTGCATTTCAGCAATCTTGTACATGAATTCCATATCTATGAGAACTTCACAAAGTTACTCATGACAGACTCACAACTTAGTACTTCACCAATAGGCCTTGTTCGGAATCACATAGTGAGTCCGAACTTTGACTTTCTCAAATGAGAATACTAAGGTGTGAAATGGCATGTCTCATTTCAGGATTAAGGTAAGCATGATGCAATTCATACATAGTGACTTCGAGACATAAGAGGTTAAATGGTTTGTTCTTATCTTGTCTCTAGAAGTGCACTGGTCAATTCAGTACCTTCGGAAGATACCTAGAAGAACTATAGAGTTCCTAACTCTCAATGCCTCATAACCAGACATCATAGATTCTTCTAACAATCATACTGAGGTCAATAGTCCTTTGACCCTAAGATTGCGAATATATCGTTTTAAGCAAACTACGAAGAGTTTGTTCATGCAAATCTACATTTGTCTCTTCGTAAGTTGTTAAGTTTGTTTATGGACTAAAAGACTATGGTTTTATCATAAAGCTTCAGACAAGGAAGATTGAATGAACGTTTCAACTTTATTAATGAATGAATAGGCAATTACAAGCAAGAGTCTTCATGAGACTTTATTACATCAAATGTTCAAAATAAAGACTACAACTCTTCTTGTGGGCACCATTGACAACAAACTCCCACTTGACTCAAAGAAGGTGTGTGTAGTCCTTCATGCCTAATCCCTCACGATGTTGGTCGAAGACCTTGTTCGCTAGGGCCTTGGTGAATCGATCTGCCAGAGATCTACTTCACCTCCACGTCTCAGCGTTGCGCGATCTCTCGAATCAAATGGTATTTCCTCTAAATATGTTTAGAGCCCTTATGGCTTCTAGGTTCCTTTGAGTTAGCGACAGCCCCACTATTATCACAATAAAGGGTCATGGGCTCGTCGACGTTTGGAACAACTTCCAAATACTTAAGGAATTTCTTAAGCCATACAGCCTCTTTGGATGCTTCACAAGCAGCCACATATTCTGCTTCCATTGTGGAGTCAGCAATACAAGATTGCTTAATACTTCTCCACACAACAGCTCCACCATTAAGGATGAACACAGATCCCGAAGTGGATTTCCTGGAATCCTTATCCGCTTGAAAATCGGAGTCGGTATATCCCGTCATAGTCAGGTCAGTACCTGAGTATGTAAGCATCAAGTTCCTAGTTCTTCGATGATACTTAAGAACATGCTTAACAGCAATCCAGTGCTCGGGTCCAGGGTTGGATTGGAAACGACTAACTACGCCAACGGCGAAACATATATCAGGTCGGGTGCAAAGCATAGCATACATGAGGCTTCCTACGGCAGAGGCGTAAGGAATTTTCCTCATGTCTTCAATCTCTTGTGCAGTCTTGGGAGACTGGTCCTTAGAGAGTGAAACTCCATGCCTAAAGGGTGTTTGACCCCTCTTGCAGTCTTGCATCGAGAAGCGATCCATCACCTTATCAATATAAGATGCTTGAGAGAGCGACAGGGTCCGGTTTTTCCTATCTCGAAAGATTTGGATTCCCAGAATGTATGCAGCTTCTCCTAGATCCTTCATATCGAATTGCTTTGCCAGCCAGACCTTAACCTCAGATAACTTACCCACGTCATTACCAATGAGTAGTATATCATCGACATATAGTACCAGAAACACAACTTTGCCTTCGTGTATTAACTTGTAAACACAAGGCTCATCTATTGACTGTTCAAAGCCGAAGCTCTTTACAGTTTCATCGAATCTAATGTTCCATGACCTAGATGCTTGCTTTAGTCCATAAATGGATTTAAGCAACTCACAAACCTTGGTCTCTTGACCTTTATCCACGAAACCGTCTGGTTGAGCCATGTAAATGCGCTCGTCAAGATTGCCATTCAGAAAAGCTGTCTTGACATCCATTTGCCAGATCTCATAGTCGAGAGCTGCAGCTATGGATAGGAGTATGCGGATGGATTTAAGCATCGCGACTGGCGAGAAGGTTTCTTCATAGTCAATCCCTTCTTGTTGGGTATAACCCTTTGCCACAAGTCGTGCTTTGAACGTCTCAACGTTCCCATCAGGACCCCTTTTCTTCTTGTATATCCACTTACACCCTACGGGTTTAATCCCTTCAGGAAGGTCTACAAGTTTCCAGACTTTGTTGACATACATCGAGTGCATCTCAACCTTCATGGCGTCAAGCCAAAGGTTTGATTCAGAACAAGCCATTGCTTGGCTATAGGAAACAGGATCATCCATGTCAGAGACGGCTACAAGAGAGTCTCCATAAGACATGTACCTGTCAGGCTTTTGAGTAGCCCTCCCACTACGTCGAAGTACTACTTGACGAGATTCTGATGAGTTAGGTTGTGTTTCAGTTGGGGTAAGAACAGTTCTTACAGATGAGGTAGAAGCTTCCTCACCCAACTTTTCTTCAACACAATTTTGCTTCTAGGTTTCGCATCCTTCATAAAGTCCTCCTCGAGGAAACGAGCATTCGTGCTAACGAAAGTCTTATCGTCCTCGGGACTATAGAAAGTAAAACCTTTGGTTTCCTTCGGATATCCTACAAACAGGCACAATTCTGACCTACTAGCCAACTTGCTAGTCTTTTGCCTTAGCACGTGTGCAGGGCAACCCCAAATTCGGATGCGGCCAAGATTCACTTTACGGCCAGTCCATCGTTCATAAGGAGTACCAGGAACCGTTTTGGACGGAACTTTGTTCAGAATGTAGGCGGCTGTTTCAAGGGCATATCCCCAAAAGGAAAGCGGGAGTGATGAGTAACTCATCATTGATCTAACCATCTCCATAAGAGTTCGGTTTCTTCTCTCTGACACTCCGTTTTGTTGAGGTGTGCCAGGTGCGGTAAGCTGAGAAGCGATACCTTCTTCTTTAAGAAAGTCATCGAACTCTCCAGACATATACTCACCACCTCGATCAGATCGAAGGGTTTTGATCACTTTGCCAGTTTGCTTTTCCACTAAAGCCCTAAAGACCTTAAATACGTTAAAGGTCTCGGATTTGTGTTTAAGAAAATAGACAAACCCATATCTTGAGTAATCATCAGTGAAGGTAACGAAGTATTCGTATCCTCCACGTGCCTGTTGGTTGAGCGGACCACATACATCAGAATGTATTAGTTCCAGCAACTCAGTGGCTCTTCGACCCTTATCGGAGAAAGGTCGCTTAGTCATTTTTCCTTCTATGCAGGATTCACAAGTAGGTAGTGAACCTATTGCAGAGGCTTGGAGTGGACCATCCCTCACAAGTCTCTTAATCCTATCTAGACTGATATGACCAAGTCTTAAGTGCCAGAGGTATGTTGATTTTGTTAGATCGGAGGATTCAGAAAGTTTGATCCTCTTTGGCTCCCTAATTAGATCGTTATCTATTTCGGTGTCTAAAAGAGAAGGTTGAGTGGGATAGATGTAGAAAAGAGCATTCTTCATACATGCATCAGTGACAAAAGAATTATCAGGAAACGAAATACGAATTCCATTCTTAATGAACTTTAAACAATAATCTTGCTCAAGAAGACGAGCAACGGATATTAAGTTCTTACCAAAGGTAGGAACAAAATAAACATTATTCAAGTTTATAGTGCGGTCTTCAAAAGACAATGTCACGGATCCCACAGCCTTCGCAGACACCAGGCTCCCATCACCCCATTTGAAACAGAACTCGCCTTCCTCTAAGCTTTTGGTTTTCTTGAAACCATTCAAGGAACAGCAAATATGGTTAGTAGCAGCGGAGTCAAGAATCCATGATGATACATTATCAGCTACTAAGCATGCTTCGGTAACTAGTACAATACTATGTTCCTTTGCTTTGAGATAGGCGGGACAGTTCTTTTTATCGGCCTTGTAAGGTCTCTTCACAGTTCCAGAGGCGGAGGCTTTTTGCTCAGTAGCATGTGCCTCTCTTTGATTCCTCTTTCTCTTAGTGAGACCTACAGCAGTGTGAAGTTCCTCCATAAGCTTGGTAACAGTGTACTCTAGCTTGTTAATGGAGTAGTTCATCTTGAAGGTATCAAGAGATGCGGGGAGAGTTTCTAAGATCACATCTATGACATTCTTCCCATCAATCTCAGATCCTAGGATTTCCATTTTACTCAGATGACTAATGATCAATATCATAAAGTCTCCAATAGGAGTCCTAGCCTGCATATGACAGTTCATAAACTGTCGGACTGCTTGTAGCCTTATTTGACGCCTTTGCCCTCCAAACATCTCAAGGAGATTGTAGAGCATGTCAGCGGCAGTCTCGAAGTCATGATGTTGCTCTTTCAGCATATTGTTCATAGATGCCAAGATATAGCACCTCACAATCTCATCGGATCGAAGCCAGGCCGCTAAGGCGTCATTGTCCTCTTGAGTTGAATCATCATTCGTCAGAGGAGGACATGGGGTGGTGAGTACCCATTTGTGCTTGTTAACGGTAGGTATTATGTCGAGGTTACGTTTCGAATCTACGTAGTTTTCGTTTTCGAGTTTGATCGAGGAAAGAAAGATTGAGAGATGGTTGAGAGACATATTGCCTATGTAAGTTGAAACAAGTTTATGATTAGTCTTTGGTTTAGGATTTAAGTTTTATTAAGACTTTTATAAAATCCAAAGGTGTTATAAACCAAACGATAATTTACTCCCTCAAGAGAAGGCCGCAAAAAATCTCCTTTTATAAGTAAATGACACATCATTAATGCTAAGCCAAGATGTCAATACATCTATTTTGACTAGCCACCTTGTAAATTGGTTTGATCACTCATATCCTTTCGCAGAGCCTTAAGGAAGGATACTAGGGATTGAGCCTAAGTGTGCAACCAACCACTTAGTCCAAAAGATCAGCTTTGAAAAACAATCCCCCAAGGGGAGGCCTTGCCATCATTGCATCACTTTCGGACGTAGCTCATTGAGCAATGATCGAAGCAATAACGCCTTGGAGTACTCACATTTAAGTGAGGGTCGCAAGAGCGGCTCTTAGTCCCACGTTATTGCATCTTTCACTAGTGTTGGGGATCGCGGGTTACAAACAACGAATATAACCCTCCCACTTAGTTTTTGGAGTTGGTTCATCGACTCTTATAAGTTCGGAAACAGATTTCCTAGTTAGAGAGCGACAGAGCGGACAACTAGAAGAGAATCCTAGATCGACATGTTCAGAGCAGTATTAGTGCATAAAGGCACAAGGGACATACTCGATCTTTTCCTATTTTCTATTTCGGGAAAGTGCGTGAGGGAAGTGTGAACTTCAACTCACTCGAACACTTGAAAGTTTGAGATTACACATCTTTTTATTTTTCGGTTTTGTCTACAAAGAGACCTCCCACTCAAAATTTCAAGAGCATATAGATTTTGAACATATGTGATATAGATATAGTTTTGAAAACATTTTGAAAATTTATTTGATTTGGATGACAAAATATTTTCAAGTTTGAAAGTGAAAACGGTTTTTCAAAATTCAAACTAGTTTTGTAAAAATTCAATTTCAATTAATCTTTCAAAAAACAAAACTTTTAATCTTTACACATCATGTTTATAACCATATGAAAAACATTTTTGCTCAAGAAAGTTTTCTCATTAGAGTTCTATAACTCATGGTAGTGGGGTTTGAAAATCCGGATTTCTAAAAAACTGGAGTTTCAGACAGCCGCGCACCTCGGAGTAAAATCGCCATAACTGGCGGCTCCGATGTCCTTTTGAGCCGAAACCGGTGGCATTGGACAGAGGACAGACAGAGCTTTAATTTGATTCAAGAATCATTAAATTTCGATTTCTGAGCAGAGAGTTATGCCGCTTTTAATGCGGGTTTACATTCCAGCTCGAAGAAAAAGAAATAAATTAAAGCTTTGTCCTTTTAGGTGCGAAAAAGAATCGAGTGTAACGGAACGTTTTATGAAGTTGTTTAAAGCTTTTATTTGTGTTTTATTAGCAGGGTAATAACATAAAAATAAAAGAAATAACAACATGCATAAAACGATTCAAGTAAATAAACGAAACTAGCAAGAAAATAAAACTAGTCACAAAATTTACTCGAAAATTCTCAAACCTTTAAAACTCGTTTTTCAATATAAAAAATTAAAAACTTTTAGAACTGATTCTAATGTGTTTTAACATCATCCCAAACTCATAGAAAATCAACATGGTTTTTAATTTAAAGACAAGAGCATTAAATTAAAAAAAAATCTAAGATTACAATTCTAACTTGTCACAAAATTAGTAAACTTTCGAAAACGATTTTCAAGCTCATAATTTAAAAACATGCACATGCATTCCTTTGACCATAGCTCTGATACCATTTGTTGGAATCGATCTAGGGTTTGAGAAAAAGTTTAACGCTTCGTTAAGCGGCGGAATTTTAAAAATTTTCTTTTTAAGTAAAACTAGTTTTTACTAACCTAGACAAGAGCATATGCATGTAAATAAAAACTAATATGAGCTATAAAAGTTACTAACCTTTTTGATGCTTGAACGTTGATGAGCCTTTGGAAGGTTGGCAACGTTCGTCTCCCCTCGCAGCACGTCTCTCTTTTCTTTCCTCGGGAACTCGAGCAACCACGATAGTTTCTATCACTAAATCACTCGAAAAGAAGGAATCAGTGAGTGGGCACTTTTAAACACTACGACTTGAGAACGAGTCTCGAAGTCGCAGAGCTAAACACTAGGTCGAGTGAGGACCTAGGTGCCAAGACAAGAAAAAAATCGAAAATAAACTAGAGAGAGAGAGAGAGGATTTCGGCCACAAGTTCTAGAGAGAGAGTCTCTCAAATCTCTTAAACTTGGATGAATGAATTGTGAGGAAATGGGGCTCCTATTTATAGGAGAGGTCTCACCTTCAATAAGGTAGTTTCCTCTTCTATAGAATATCACATATTCATGAGCAAAAATCCTTCATTTCCCATTCCATGTTGGGCGCCCAAGGCTGCCTCCTAGAGGCTAGGATTTGTTTCCTTTTTTGTTCCTTGGCTTTCCCTTTTCTCACTTGGCCGAATTTCCTACAAGCATGTGTGGGAAATTTGTTTCCTCTTTTTCTTTTGGCAAGTATCTAAATACATTTATGCACAAAATAAACTCTCTTTCCTTGGGTATTATGGGCGCCCATTTCACTTCTAGAAGGAGCTTCTAGAAGCTTCTTCATTTATTCATGAGAACATGAAAAAGGCCCATTAAGAGTTTTCAATAAAATTCTTATGAAATGAAATTAATTCACAAGGCCCAATGATCAAGTCATGGCCGAGTGAAACATGTCATAAAATGACCTTGTCAAAAAATTTATTGACATTCATTTCATCCTTTGTCTCAAAAGACAAAAATACCCTTTTAACTATTTTCGTTCTTGTTTTGGCTTAGCTTCCAGTTTAACTATTCCTATCGATGTGATTCGTGACAGTGACCTCATGGACCCAAATGAACAAAGCTTTAGCTAAACACTTGGACTCAAAAGTTCACAAACCTTTTCCAAGTTTAGCTTAATGCCAACTGACTCCACTAAAGAGCTGACACTGAAAATCTCTCGGTTCAAATGAATTTATTTTCTACTCAAGAATTCGACCTAATTATGATGAGCGGATCCACTGAATATTATCTATGTTTACCCTTCATGAATGTCATCAGCTAGTCGGGATTTACTAAATTACCATTTTACCCTTCTAGCTGTTATTTCCTCAACTCCTTTGTCGCTTGTGAATAAGTTAGAAACAATGTATTGACGAGGAGCTAACAAGTCACATTGTTTCATCCAAAAAAGTCAAGACTCAATTTGGACACTGGCCAGTTCATTTATTCACACTCCAAGGAACAAAGCATGAGGTGACATACATTGCATTTCAGCAATCTTGTACATGAATTCCATATCTATGAGAACTTCACAAAGTTACTCATGACAGACTCACAACTTAGTACTTCACCAATAGGCCTTGTTCGGAATCACATAGTGAGTCCGAACTTTGACTTTCTCAAATGAGAATACTAAGGTGTGAAATGGCATGTCTCATTTCAGGATTAAGGTAAGCATGATGCAATTCATACATAGTGACTTCGAGCCATAAGAGGTTAAATGGTTTGTTCTTATCTTGTCTCTAGAAGTGCACTGGTCAATTCAGTACCTTCGGAAGATACCTAGAAGAACTATAGAGTTCCTAACTCTCAATGCCTCATAACCAGACATCATAGATTCTTCTAACAATCATACTGAGGTCAATAGTCCTTTGACCCTAAGATTGCGAATATATCGTTTTAAGCAAACTACGAAGAGTTTGTTCATGCAAATCTACATTTGTCTCTTCGTAAGTTGTTAAGTTTGTTTATGGACTAAAAGACTATGGTTTTATCATAAAGCTTCAGACAAGGAAGATTGAATGAACGTTTCAACTTTATTAATGAATGAATAGGCAATTACAAGCAAGAGTCTTCATGAGACTTTATTACATCAAATGTTCAAAATAAAGACTACAACTCTTCTTGTGGGCACCATTGACAACAATTAGTTAGTGGCCGAAGCCTTATTCGGTCATCTTGTCTAACTGATGGTTTCTCTTTGTTTTAGGATTAAACGAAGAAACATAAACAATTACTCTACTAGGCACCATTCCCCTTTGGCACATCAAACCTAAATCCCACTTACCCGTAATAGTTCGTTGAAGAACTCGATGAATTCCGGAGAACACTTTGCTTTACACGCTTCCCGAGACCTTTAGCACGTCCTGGAGCGTCGAGAGAACTAGAATCCGAAGTTGGAACTTCGTTAGTTACTGGATTTGAAACTACTTGAAAAGATAAGGTTCGTTGTCGGGATTAGATTCGAGTCGGTTCGGAATTCGAGAATTTAATTCATTATTCTCCGGTTTTTCGGAAGTCAAACTTATTCAAGACTCGCGTATTCTCGTATCGAGAACAATAGGAAAAAAAATCCAACAACATGCTTATGAGTCTTAAATAAATTGATCCGAATAAAAAGTAACCGAGAATTCCAAAGCGAATCAAATCAAACTCTTAAACGTTATTAAATAAATAAACATAAATTATTTATTTAAATACGCGAAATACATCACATTAATCAAATCCAAGAGTATTTAAACGCGAGACGCGATTAAAAGACTCACGAGTTAATCGAGCTTTAATTTCGATAACTCTTTTTCTTAGAATCTTCAAAACCGGCTTCGTCGCCTCCGCCTCGTCCGGTTTCCATTCGTCCGTCTAGATCTGTAACCAAGTCATTGAATCCAATAACGAGTCAATTTCACAATTTCAAACTCGTACCAAAATTCCCAAACTTGTCAACAAACCCAATAACTTGTCACAAAATCCACATTGACTCAAACCCGAACCAAACCAAACAAACACTTAACCCGAGGCTCAGAAATATCATTCCAAAATCAGATCAAATCAGTCAAAATGATAAAAATGCTCGTGGTCAACAAACCTCTGACCAAACCAAATACACGGCCAAGGAAAAACACACTTGGCCATAACGAGCATTTAAACAGAACAACACTTTCGACGCCAGAATCAAAACAATAACCTCAACTCATCATCTCAAAATTCCCAGCCAAAAAGATTCACACGGCCAAGACATAAACACGGCCAAGAATCAACCAAACCAAACGATTTCAAACTCAAACCTCCAATTCAAAGTTTCAACATCAAGAATCAAGTTCAAACAACAACTTATCACCCTCAATTCCTCAAAAATCAACATTAAACTCGAAATCCCCAAATCAATCCTTATAAACCCTAACTTGAATTCAATTTGGGTAAAAGGAATTTCACCTCGTTTCTGGAGGAATCGAACTCTCCGAGGTTCAATCTTCTCTTCACCGGTGTCTCCTCGCCGGCGGAGCTCTCGGCGGCTCGCGGCGGTCGCGCGCTCGGTCGAGGCTCGGTGGTCGCGCGCCCGGATTCGTTCCACGGCGGCAGTTCACGTGAGAGACGGCTGGGTTAGCTCGTCTGGGCCTCGCGCTGAAGATCTGTGGCTCGGAGATTGCTCACGAGCTCGGTTCCTTCTCAGCCCGCGCGCGCGTCCAGTGACTCCGGGTCTCGGTCTCGGTGGCTGTCGGCCGAGCTTTCTCTTCGCGAGCTCAACTCCGTCTCGCACTCTTTCTCAGTCTCTCTTTCGGCTCTCTCTCTCTCTCTCTCTCTCTCTCTCTCTCCCTCTCTCTCTCTCTCACTCCCGCTCGGTTCTCTTCTTCTTCTTCTTTCTTTTCTTTTTTCCTGGTTGCCGATTCTTTTCTTCTTCACTCGGCCAAGTGATACTTATCACTTTGAAGAAGATGAGTCATAGATGACGTGGCAAGCTAGGAAGAAAACATCTTATTCACAATCCAAACTCTTTTCCTTGTTTTCTTTCAAATGGGTCCCTTAAAAATTGTTACAACCACGTCCTTTGACATAGTTATTTAATTAAATCCATAACCGTACGGATTATAATTATAGGATTCGAACCGGGAATTTTCTCGTTCGTTCTCGATTAATTAAAATATATTTAAGGTTTCTCGGAATTAATTCTCATTCTTGAGAATATCTTTCTTAAATTAATTTCCGGAATATTTTCTCGGAATTAATTTATTATTCGAGATAAACTCGATAATTCCTTTACTCATTCCGAGATTTCTCATTACCTTAATATATTTAAATCAATTGATAAACTCATTGGACCATAATTCGTTCGAGAGACGAAAAAATATAACGAGGAATCTACTTCACTAATTTCCTTCCGGATTCCTTTCACGTTGAAATCAGCTAGGTCGTTAAAGTATATTTTCACTTTCACAATCCTTCTTGCATTCGTGAAAGTATTCTAAAACCTTATCGACCTTAAAATTCTTAATTTCTCATTCTCGATTATTTCCTCGTTCCTTCGAGAAATTCCTTGATATTATTTCCTTTGAAATCTTGAAATCTCACTTGAAATGTGAACCGAGGGAGTATAGAGAAAATCTTCTCGTTTATCTGAGACGAGAGAGGAGTGAAATTCTATATAAATTCAAACGAGAGAGAGAAATATAATTTCATTTATTTATTTGCGAGAGAGAGAATCATATGGAGACGGCGTTTAGAAAGTTAGGTTGTGCGGGTCTCACACTCATGTAGAACCTGCACGAGGAGTTACGTGGAGGGTCGGCACGAGGAGTATCAGTTGACTCGTGGACCCGGACTCGACTCTAGGAATGAACTCACCTCGAGGAGACATGTGGAGTCGGCACGAGGGGTAGCTTGTCGACTCGTGGACTCGAACTCGACTCGAGGAATGAACTCATCTCGAGGAGTTACGTGAGGAGTCTCTCTTTGGGACCTCTGGCCTAACCATCGACCCCTTGAGACTTTACTATTATTATTATTTATTTTCTGTTTCTAGAGAGTTAGCCCAACACGTTTGGGCGAACTGACGAACCGAATCCAAAGACGTTTGGACGAAGTGGTGAAGTCGCTCCAGCTCAACTAGACGAAGTGGCGAGCTCGACTAGACGAAGTGACGAGCTCGACTGGACGACGTGGCGAGCTGGACTGGACGAAGTGACGAGCTCGACTGGACGACGCGGCGAGCTCGACTGGACGAAGTGACGAGCTCGACTGGACGACGTGGCAAGTTCGAAAATGACGAGCTCGACCAGGCGAAGTGACGAGCTCGACCAGGTGAGGTGACGAGCTCGACCAGACGAGCTCGATCAGGCGAGGTGGCGAGCTTGACCAGGCGAGGTGGCGAGCTCGACCGGGCAAGGTGACGAGCTCGATTAGGCGAGGTGGCGAGCTCGTCCAGGCGAGGTGGCGAGCTCGACCAGGCGAGGTGGCGAGCTCGTCCAGGCGAGGTGGTGTGCTCGACCAGGCGAGGTGACGAGCTCGACCAGGCGAGGTGGCGAGCTCGTCCAGGCGAGGTGGTGAGCTCGACCAGGCAAGGTGACGAGCTCGACCAGGCGAGGTGACGAGCTCGGCTAGACGAGGCGACGAGCTTGACCAGGCGAGGTGACGAGCTCGACCAGGCGAAGTGACGAGCTCGACCAGGCGAGGTGACGAGATCGACCAGGCGAGGAGACGAGCTCGACCAAACGAGCTCGATCAGGCGAGGTGGCGACCTCGTCTAGGCGAGGTGGCGAGCTCGACCAGGCGAGGTGACGAGCTCGACCAGGCGAGGTGACGAGCTCGGCTAGACGAGGCGACGAGCTCGACCAGGCGAGGTGACGAGCTCGACCAGGCGAGGAGACGAGCTCGACCAGACGAGCTCGATCAGGCGAGGTGGCGAGCTCGTCCAGGCGAGAGGTGGCGAGCTCGACCAGGTGAGGTGGCGAGCTCGTCCAGGCGAGGTGGCGAGCTCGACCAGGCGAGGTGGCGAGCTCGACCGGGCGAGGTGACGAGCTTGAAATCCCAACAAATCGTTAGAGTCGGCACGAGGAGTATCGGCCGACTCCTGGGCTTGGACTCGACTCGAGGTATGAACTAATCTCGAGGAGTTACGTGAAGAGTCGGCACGAGGAGTATCAGTCGCCTCGTGGACTCGGATTCAACTCGAGGACTCATGTAGAGCCTGCATGAGGAGTTTCGTGAAGAATCGACACGAGGAGTATCGGTCGACTCGTGGATTCGAACTTGACTCGAGGAATGAAGTCATCTCGAGGAGTTATTTGAAGAGTCGGCACGAGGAGTATCATTCGACTCATGGACTCGGACTCAACTCGAGGACTCATGTAGAGCCTGCACGAGGAGTTTCGTGAAGAATCGACACGAGGAGTACCGGTCGACTCGTGGATTCAAACTCGACTCGAGGAATGTACTCATCTCGAGGAGTTATGTGAAGAGTCGGCACGAGGAGTATCAGTCGACTCGTGGACTCGGACTCAACTCGAGGACTCGAACTCATCTCGAGGAGTTACGTGAAGAGTCGGCACGAGGAGTATCAGTCGACTCGTGGACTCGGTCTCAACTCGAGGACTCATGTAGAGCCTGCACGAGGAGTTACGTGAAAATCGTTCTTTGGGACCTCCGGCCTAACCATCGGCCCCTTGAGACTTTATTATTATTATTATTATTTTTTTTTGAGTTGTTGTTGAGTTGTTTTTTATTGAGCATTGATCCCTGTTAGCCCCCCGAGTTTCTTGCGTTTGTGAGACGAAGGCCAAGAAACTCTCGTGTTGGAGGTATACAATAGTGTGCGTTACAATAACTCTTTATTGCAATAAAGGGGATCGTTACATGTAGTCATGGCGCTTGGCCTTCTTTTAAGAAAAAAGAAAATTACATTTTTGAAATATAAGCGATCACGATGTCGATCGAGTTCGGGCGTGAGTCTAATGACGGAAGCCGCGATAGCCGTGACGGCGAATGGTGGGAGCTTGTCTCTCTTTGGGACCTCCGGGCTAACCATTGGCCCCTTGAGATGTCTCATTCCCTCTGACGAGTCTGGCGCTCGGTCGGGGTTGTCACCTTGCTAACGGATGCGACGAATTCCTCGAGATCCCCTCCTCGAATCAGGGAATCAATTTGCTTCCTAAGCTGGTAGCATTTAGTTGTTGCATGCCCGTGATCTTGGTGATAGTTGCATTGCTTGCTTCTTTCCCGCGTCGCGAGCTCCGTCTTCAGCGGGGCCAGGGATCCTAGCTTTTCCTTGTATAAGCTCAGGATCCGGTCGGGCGTCGTGTTGAGAGGGACAAAGGCTTGCTTCGGGGTCGGAAAGGGAAGGTCATTAGGGACTCGACCCTTTCTACGTCTCTTCCTTCGCGAGTCGGGTCCGATGGTGGGTGCCACAGGTGCGGTATCACATTTCTTGTTGGGTGCTCGGTTAGCAGCGTCAGGTGGTGGGCGTCCCAAGATGACCTCGCTCGCGATCTCGCGTCGGGCGTCGAGTTTTTCTCTCAAGTCGAACTCGTGAGACTCCTTTCAGGAATTGAGGCGATCTCTCAAGTCTCCGGTGGCTGTCCCTATCACTTTAGGCGAGGATGCGCCATTCGAGTGACGTTCTCGACAGACGCCACGGCCATTGACGTCGTAATCTCCCCGGGGGTTTTGGATGCGGATGGTGAGCTTGGAGCGTCCCTTTCGGGGCCTAGAGGTTGAGCGCCCCTGAGGATTACTCGACACTCGATGCCTTGACGTGGTCGCCCGAGGGTGTCCCCTCGAGGGCGCGTGCGCGTGCTCATCAGAAAGTTGACGCCTTGACGCGGTCGCCCGAGGGTGTCCCCTTTGAAGCGTGCGCGTGCGTCCACTTTTGTGAACAGCGTGATCGAGGTTGGTCTCGTGGTTGGCGTCGTCGACGTTGTTGGAGTCGAGGAGGTCGGCGATGAGCACGCCGGTGACGCCAGGGCGGCCTAGGAGATCGGCGAGCCTTCGAGCCGTGTCCTCTCGGACTGCGGCCTCGGGGTCATTCGCCGGGTCTCGGGGCTGGCTCTCGTTATCACGAGGTTGCCCTCCAAGACGACGAGTGGGGCTTCGGAGGCCGTACCTCGAGCTAGTCGCTCGGGCGCCCACGGGGGTGGCAGGGACATGACTCATCTCTCGAGAGTCGTAGAAGTGAGAAGAACAGTGGTAGAGGGGATGTGTCGCAAAGGTCGGGAGATCCCCTCCTTCTAGCGCCAAAATGTTGTCGCTGTTTTTCGGACAACGATTTAGGAGTCAAAGGCGGTTAGACCCAAGGCCGGACCAAGTGGCCTCGCCTTGACTCGAGCGTGTCGGACTTGGTATCCCAAGTCTTCCCTTAGCTGTCAATGGTGTTTGAGCTCGCCGGCATACCTGAAAAAGATAGGAGAACCGTGAGCTAAGAAGGGAAAACAGAGGGGGTGCCTCTGTTTACCTCTCCGACGCTCAACATTACTGGGATTGAGGTGGATTATAGAGGTTTAGAGGTGGTGAGAAGCCAAAGGTGAGCGAAACGAGCGAAGTATGAGTTTGGCAGCATTTCGGGACTCAAAGTTGGATTACCCGGACCAGGGGAGGGGCCCTGGTATTTATAGGCGACCAAGGGGTGCTTTGGGCGTCCTCTTGGCCGAAGGACGGCTCTGAGGCGGCCTTGGAGAGGAGGAACGGCTCTGAGGCGGCCTTGGAGAGGAAGGACGGCTCTGAGGCGGCCTTGGAGAGGAAGGACGGCTCTGAGGCGGCCTTGGAGAGGAAGGACGGCTCTGAGGCAGCCTTGGAGAGGAGGGCCGGCTCTGAGTCGGCCATGGAGGAAGGACGGCTCTGAGGCGGCCTTGGAGAGGAGGGCCGGCTCTGAGTCGGCCATGGAGGAAATCCGGGTCTGAGTCGACCATGGAGGAAGGCCGGGTCTGAGTCGGCCACGGAGGAAGGCCGGGTCTGAGTCGGCCATGGAGGAAGGCCGGGTCTGAGTCGGCCATGAAGGAAGGCCGGGTCTGAGTCGGCCATGGAGGAAGGCCGGGTCTGCGCCGGCCTTGGACCGGCCACCGGCCGGGCGCCGGCTCTGGGCCGACCATTGGTCGGGCGCCGGCTCTAGGCCGGCCACCGGTGGCCGGTCGCCGGCCGGGAGTCGACCGGTCGAACCGTGGCCGGCCGGGAGTCGCCGTGTGGTCCTTGGCTGGCCGGTCGGGAGTCGTTGTGACGGTCCCGCCTATCGTGATGCGTTTTGACTCTTTTGCCCCTGTCGGTCGTCGACGGGCCGACAACAAAGGCTATTGGGTGCGAGTAGTCGCACCCGCACCCATTGGCCTACCCGCCAAACCTTTGGGTGCGACTAGTCGCACCCATTGGCCTACCCACCAAAAGTTTGGGTGCGACAAGTCGCACCCAATGGCTTTCCCGCGAAACTATTGGGTGCGACAAGTCGCACCCAATAGCCTGCCCGCCATTATGTGGCGGGGAATGTTGACCTTTGGGTGCGACTATTCGCACCCAAAGGTCTACCCGCTCAATTTTCGGGTTCGGATAGTCGCACCCGATAGTTTTTTTTTAGTTTTTTTTTGTTTATTATGCGTATAAATTCTATGATTATAATCAAATAATACTTACTAAATAGTTTATTAATTAGAAAATTCATTAATTAATATTAATAATAATAATAAAAACTAAAGATTTATTGTTCGATTACAATAATTATTATAATGTACGACAAATAATTAAAAAAAATGTTCATTCTTTTCCCTTTCTTTTTCCTCGGTTTGTAAACCACTCCTTGAATGTTTTACTCCCTCTTCCGCCAAATCTTCCTCCGGAACTGCTGCAACCTCCTCGTGCACTGCCGCTCTTACGCTTTCGCTGGAATTCTGCTGAAGCTGGCGGCGTCGTCTGAGCATCTGCCATTGAAAGTGATGGCAGCGTTGTCTGAGACGACGGCTGCATTTGAGGCGACGGCGTCGTCTGAGGCATCCGTGGTAACATGCCGGGAGACATCTGAGGCATCTGTGGCATCGTGCCGGACGACATCTGAGGCAAGGGCGAAAACTGCTGCGTGAACGCGAACAGTTGTCGCTGCATCTCCTCCATCTGCTGTTGTTGGGCTCGCCTCATCTCATCCATAGCGAGTTGTTGTGCCGTCACCTGAGCTTGGAGCTCGCCAACCACTGGATCTGGAACGCGGCGCCGCGACGAGCCTGAGCTTGACAACGAGCTTTCGTCCTGAGCCTGAGCAATAGCCCAAGATGATCTCGGGAACGCTGGACCTATTCCAACGTACCAATGTTGACGGTTCCCGAGAATTTCTAGCATCGCGTGCTCCTCTGCGTCGTCCTGGTTAAAGACTACGCCTTGCTCTTCTGCTTGTCGCTGAAGATTGGCCAGTAGAGTAACTATCTGCGCCTTTACACATAAGAAAAATTATTAAAAATTAATTATTTTGTAAGTAACGTAATCGTAATTATCACATATAACTTACATGTGCTCGTCTCGCCCAATCTGTCGTCCATTCACCTTTTCTATTATGGTGTTTTTGCTCCCACGTCGTTAACGCGGAGCCCAAAGTCCCATCATCCTTACTCTGCAATTGTTATGAAAATATAAGTATTGAATTTATTTAAAATTAAGTATTTCAAAATTAGAATAACTTACGTTCAAATGACGATGAGCCAAGAAAGAAAGAGATCTTTGAGTAGACCTCGTCTTCTTCTTCTTCGAATTCTCCTTGTTGCGATTAGACTTTTTCTGCAAATAATTAATTTTGTCATTATTCAATCTAATAAAGATATTGTTATTTATTACAATCATACATTACGTACCTTCCAATCGTCAATTGCGAACTCGTCTACCATCGCCTCCCAATCCTCTTTCTTATATCCCGGTGGTGTTTCCGCCTTAGCGTTTTCTTTGCTCCCACAAAACTCCAACCTGAACTTCTCTGATAGCTTGGACTTCTGGTTGCGTCGCCTAATCTTCGCATTCTGAATGATAGCCTGATCAATCGTATTCTAATAGCAATCCGCAGGCAGATCCTCGCCGGTGTCAGGATCCGTGTACACAAATCTGAACTCGGAATGAAGTGCGCTCAAAATAGCAGCCAACGTCTGGGGCGTCACTTCACTCCAATCATGAGTCGTAGGCGTGATATGTGCTTTCACCAAAGCACCGAGGCGGTTGTTAAATAGTCCAACCTTTTTATTTTCTTTCCTTATCTCTTGATAGAATGTTTGGTTTATTGGGTCCCACTTGACCACCTTCGCACCCGGTACACCCTGTGTTGCTCGTGCCGACGTCGAGCCTGTTGCCAGCCCGTCTAGGGCCGACGAGGACAAAGGCATTTCCTCGACCCTCGTGGCCGGTACGGGGTCTTGAACGGCGAGGCCCTGACCCAACCAGGGCCCGGCCCAAACCAAGAGCCAAGTCAAAGGCCCATGCAGCCGGCCCAAGGTTTGCCTCGGCCATTGGCCGGACCAAGGCTTGCCTCGGCCAATGGCCGGCCCAAGGCTTGCCTCGACCATTGGCCGGCTCAAGGCTTGCCTCGGCCATTGGCCGGCCCTAAGGCTTGCCTCGGCCAATGGCCGGCTCTAGAGCGTTGCCTCGGCCGTTGGCCGGCTCTAGAGCCTTGCCTCGGCAATTGGCCGGCTCTAGAGCCTTGCCTCGGCCATTGGCCGGCTCTAGAGCCTTGCCTCGGCCATTGGCCGGCTCTAGAGTCTTTCCTCGGCCATTGGCCGGCCTTCCTCCAGAGCCGGCCTTCCTCCAGCGCCGGCCTTCCTCCATAGCCGGCCTTCCTCCAGCGCCGGCCTTGCTCCAGAGCCGGCCTTCCTCCAGAGCCGGCCTTCCTCCAGCGCCGGCCTTCCTCCAGCACCGGCCTTGCTCCACAGCCGGCCTTCCTCCAGTGCCGGCCTTGCCCAGAGCCGGCCTTCCTCCAGTGCCGGCCTTGCCCAGAGCTAGCCTCCCTCCATGGCCGAGTTAGAGCCGGCCTCCCAGCTCCAAGGCCGGGTTAGAGCCGGCCTCCCAGCTCCAAGGCCGGGTCAGAGCCGGCCTCCAAGCTCCAAGGCCGAGTCAGAGCCGGCCTCCCAGCCAAGGGGATGCCCAAAATGCCCCTTGGTTGCCTATAAATGCAAGGGTCTCTCCCTTGACCGAAAAAATCCATGCTTGAGCACTGAAACGCTGCCGAACTCGTACCTCGCTCGTTTCTCTCAAGCTTTGGCCTCTAAACACCCCTAAAACCTCTATACTCCACCTCAATCCCACTAATTTTGAGCGTCGGAGAGGTAAACAGGGGCACCCCCCCTGTTTCCCCTTTGTAGTTCACGTATTCTCTACTCCTTTTCAGGTACTCTGACGAACTCAAGGGACATCCACAGCTAAGGGACGACTTGGGATACCAAGTCCGACACGCTCGAGTCAAGACGAGACCACTTGGTCCGGCCTTGGGTCTAACCGTCTGTGGCTCCTAAATAGTTGTCCGAAAAACAACGACAACATTTTGGCGCTAGAAGGAGGGGATCTCTCGACCTTGGCAACACATCCCCTCTACCGGTTTTCTTCTCACTTCTACGACTCTCGAGAGATGAGTCGTAGCCCCGCCACCTCCGTGGGCGCCCGAGCGACTAGCTCGAGGCGCGACCTCCAAGGCTCTGTGCACCGTCTTGAAGGGCAACCTCGTGATAACGAGAGCCAGCCCCGAGACCCGGCGAATGACCCCGAGGCCGCAGTCCGAGAGGACACGGCTCGAAGGCTCGCCGAGCTCCTAGACCGCCCCGGTGTCACCGGCGCGCTCATCGCTGACCTCCTCGACTCCAACAATGTCGATGACATCAACCTCGAGACCGACCTCGACCACCTTGCTCACGAAAGGGGACGCACGCGCACTCTTCCAAGGGGACACCCTCGGGCGGCCGCACCGAGACGTCAACTTTCTTATGAGCACGCGCACGCGCCCTCGAGGGAACACCCTCGGGCGACCACGTCAAGGCGTCAAAACTCGCGCAATACCCAAGGACGCTCGGTCTCGAGGTCCCGGAAGGAACGCTCCGAGCTCACCATCCGCGTCCAAAACCCTTGTGAAGGTGACAACGTCGATGGTCTCGGCCTCCGCCAAAGGCGTCGCCTGAATAATGCGCCGTTAACAAGGGTGATAGGGACGGCCTCCGGAGACTTGAGAGACCGCCTCAACTCTCAAAGAGAGGATCCCGAGTTCGACTTGAGAGAAAAACTCGACGCTCAACGTGAGACCGCGATCGTCTTGGGGCAGCGACCACCCAACATTGATCAAGCACCCAACCAAAAGCGCGCAGCCGTGGGTGTGAAACCGGCCTTTGGTCCCGAGTCACGAAGGAAAAGGCGCCGGAAGGGTCAAGTCCCTAACGACCACCCTTCTCCAGCCCCGAAGCAAACCTTCGTCCCGCTCAACACAACGCCCAACAGGATCCTGAGCTTACGCCGCAATGAGCTAGGAAGCCCCGCTCCACTCACAAAGGACCCCGCGAAGCGAGATCGAAGTAGGTTCGGCGAATACCACAAAGATCACGGGCACGTGACGATCGCATGCAAGCAGCTTAAGAAGCGAATTGATTCCCTAATTCGAGGTGGGAACCTCAGGGAATTCGTCGCACCCGCTAGCAAGCCATGATTGTCGCGACTCCGACATTTAAATTCATGCCCGAACTCGATCGGCTTCGTGGTCACTTTCATTTCAAAAATGTAATTTCCTTTTTTCAAAGAAGGCCAAGTGCCATGACAAACTGTAACGACCCCCTTATTGCAATAAAGAGTTATTTCACACATGAAAAAGTGTAACGCACACTATTGTATACCTCTAATACGAGAGTTTCTTGGCCTTCGTCTCAAAAACGCAAGAAACTCGGGGGGCTAACAGGGGTCAATGCTCCATCAACAACAACTAAAAAAAAAATATATATAATAATAATAATAAAGTCTCATGGGGCCGATGGTTAGGCCGGAGGCCCCAAAGAAAAACTTTTCACGTAACTCCTCGAGATGAGTTCATTCCTCGAGTCGAGTTCGAATCCACGAGTCGACCGATACTCCTCGTGCCGATTCATCACGTAGCTCCTCGTGCAGGCTTTACATGAGTCCTCGAGTTGAGCCCAAGTCCACGAGTCGACTGATACTCCTCGTGCCGATTCTCACGAATTTTCGGGATGTCGAGCTCATCAGCTCGCCTCGCCTGGCCGAGCCCGCCAGCTCGTCGCCTCGCCCTGGCCGAGCTCATCAGCTCGCCTCGCCCTGGCCGAGCTCATCAGCTCGCCTCGCCTCGCCGAGCTCATCAGCTCGCCTCACCTGGCCGAGCTCATCTGCTCGCCTCGCCTGGCCGAGCTCATCAGCCCGCCTCGCCCTGAACGAGCTCATCAGCTCGCCTCGCCTGGCCGAGCTCAGCAGCTCGCCTCGCCTGGCCGAGCTCAACAGCTCGCCTCGCCCTGGCCGAGCTCAGCAGCTCGCCTCACCCGGCCGAGCTCAGCAGCTCGCCTCACCCGGCCGAGCTCAGCAGCTCGCCTCCCCTGGCCGAGCTCATCAGCTTGCCTCACCTGGCCGAGCTCATCAACTCGCCTCGCCCTGGCCGAGCTCATCAGCTCGCCTCGCCTGGCCGAGCTCAAAACCTCGCCTTGCCTGGTCGAGCTCATCAGCTCGCCTCGCCTGGCCGAGCTCATCAGCCCGGCTCGCCTGGCCGAGCTCGTCAACTCGCCTGGTTGATTTTGCCTGGCCGAGCTCGTCAACTCGCCTGGTTGATTTCTCCTGGCCAAGCTCGTCTGGTCGAGCTCGTCACCTCGTCTGGTTGAGTTCGTTGCCTCGCCTGGTCGAGCTCGGCATTTCGTCTAGATGAGCTGGAGCGACTTCGTCGTTTTGTCCAAACGTCTTTAGATTCGGTTCATCAGTACGCCCAACCGTGTTGGGCTAACTCTCTCAAAAACAAAAAACAGATAAAAGCATAATAAAGTCCCAAGGGGCCTGTGGTTAGGCCAGAGGTCCCAAAGAGAGACAACCTTCACATATCTCCTCGAGACGAGTTCGTTCCTCGAGTCGAGTTTGAGTCCCCGAGTCGACTAATACTCCTCGTGCCGACTCTTCACATATCTCCTCGAGACGAGTTCATTCCTCGAGTCGAGTTTGAGTCCACGAGTCGACTAATACTCCTCGTGCCGATTCTTCACATATCTCCTCGAGACGAGTTCATTCCTCGAGTCGAGTTTGAGTCCACGAGTCGACTAATACTCCTCGTGCCGACTCTTCACATATCTCCTCGAGACGAGTTCATTCCTCGAGTCGAGTTTGAGTCCACGAGTCGACTAATACTCCTCGTGCCGACTCTTCACATATCTCCTCGAGACGAGTTCATTCCTCGAGTCGAGTTTGAGTCCACAAGTCGACCAATACTCCTCGTGCCGACTCTTCACATGTCTCCTCGAGATGGATTCATTCCTCGAGTCAAGACTCCGAGTCCGCGAGTCGACCGATGCTCCTTGCGCCGACTCTTCACGAAACTCCTCGTGCAGGCTCTACGAGAGTCCTCGAGTTGAGCCCGAGTCCACAAGCCAACTAACCACTCCTGGTGCAGGCTCAACAAGAGCCCTCGAGTTGAGTCCCATGTCCACAAGTCAACTAACTATTCCTCGTGCAGGCTCTACATGAGCCCTCGAGTTGAGTCTTTAGTTCGCGCTCGCCGCCCAGCTCGTCGGCCGATAGGCAACGAGTTACAAATGGGTTCAAGGTCTGCGTCCGCAAGGCGTATCTGGTCTAGCCAGCGTCCACGGGAAACCTCGCCACACAAAAGTGGCATCGCGCTCGCCGCCCAGCTCGTCGGCCGATAGGCAACGAGTTACAAATGGGTTCAAGGTCTGCGTCCGCAGGGCGTATCTGGTCTAGCCAGCGTCCACGGGAAACCTCGCCACGCAAAAGTGGCATCGCGCTCGCCGCCCAGCTCGTCGGCCGATAGGCAACGAGTTACAAATGGGTTCAAGGTCTGCGTCCGCAGGGCGTATCTGGTCTAGCCAGCGTCCACGGGAAACCTCGCCACACAAATGTGGCATCGCGCTCGCCGCCCAGCTCGTCGGCCGATAGGCAACGAGTTACAAATGGGTTCAAGGTCTGCGTCCACTGGGCGAATCTGGTCTAGCCAGCGTCCACGGGAAACCTCGCCACGCAAAAGTGGCATCGCGCTCGCCGCCCAGCTCGTCGGCCGATAGGCAACGAGTTACAAATGGGTTCAAGGTCTGCGTCCGCAGGGCGTATCTGGTCTAGCCAGCGTCCACGGGAAACCTCGCCACGCAAAAGTGGCATCGCGCTCGCCGCCCAGCTCGTCGGCCGATAGGCAACGAGTTACAAATGGGTTCAAGGTCTGCGTCCACACAACAAAGACGCGCAAATCGATTATGCCTTCGGTGGCAAATCGAGAACATAAGACGCGCACAATACAACAAAGACGTGCAAATCGATCATGCCTTCGTTGGCAAATCGAGAAAACAAGACGCGCACAACACAACAAAGACGTGCAAATCGATCACGCCTTCGTTGGCAAGTCGAGAAAATAGGCCACATACAATAAAGCCGTGCTAATCGATCATACCCTCACTGGTAGATCGAGAAAATAAGCCACACACGATCAACCCGAAAACCCGAGAGCGTTCGTCCTGCATCCGTATAAAAGCGTAGATTTTGAGTTTCCACTCGATCTACGCTCGACCGGAAACTCGGGGGGCTAATATTGTCGGCCCGTCTAGGGCCGACGAGGACAAAGGCACTTCCTCGACCCTCATGGCCGGTACGGGGTCTTGAACGGCGAGTCCCTGACCCAACCAGGGCCCGGCCCAAACCAAGAGCCTAGTCAAAGGCCCATGCAGCCGGCCCAAGGTTTACCTCAGCCATTGGCCGGCCCAAGGCTTGCCTCGGCCAATGGCCGGCCCAAGGCTTGCCTCGGCCATTGGCCGGCTCAAGGCTTGCCTCGGCCAATGGCCGGCTCTAGAGCGTTGCCTCGGCCGTTGGCCGGCTCTAGAGCCTTGCCTCGGCAATTGGCCGGCTCTAGAGCCTTGCCTCGGCCATTGGCCGGCTCTAGAGCCTTGCCTCGGCCAATGGCCGGCTCTAGAGCCTTGCCTCGGCCATTGGCCGGCTCTAGAGTCTTTCCTCGGCCATTGGCCGGCCTTCCTCCAGAGCCGGCCTTCCTCCAGCACCGGCCTTCCTCCAGAGCCGGCCTTCCTCCAGCGCCGACCTTGCTCCAGAGCCGGCCTTCCTCCAGAGCCGGCCTTCCTCCAGCGCCGGCCTTCCTCCAGCACCGGCCTTGCTCCAGAGCCGGCCTTCCTCCAGTGCCGGCCTTGCCCAGAGCCGGCCTTCCTCCAGTGCCGGCCTTGCCCAGAGCCGGCCTCCCTCCATGGCCGAGTCAGAGCCGGCCTCCCAGCTCCAAGGCCGGGTTAGAACCGGCCTCCCAGCTCCAAGGCCGGGTCAGAGCCGGCCTCCAAGCTCCTAGGCCGAGTCAGAGCCGGCCTCCCAGCCAAGGGGATGCCCAAAATGCCCCATGGTCGCCTATAAATGCAAGGGTCTCTCCCTTGACCGAAAAAATCCATGCTTGAGCAATGAAACGCTGCCGAACTCGTACCTCGCTCGTTTCTCTCAAGCATTGGCCTCTAAACACCCCTAAAACCTCTATACTCCACCTCAATCCCACTAATGTTGAGCGTCGGAGAGGTAAACAGGGGCACCCCCCCTGTTTCCCCTTTGTAGTTCACGTATTTTCTACTCCTTTTCAGGTACTCTGACGAACTCAAGGGACATCCACAGCTAAGGGACGACTTGGGATACCAAGTCCGACACGCTCGAGTCAAGACGAGACCACTTGGTCCGGCCTTGGGTCTAACCGTCTTTGGCTCCTAAATAGTTGTCCGAAAAACAGCGACAACAGAGCCGGTTGTTGGTCCCCTTGATTTCTTAGGACCTTGGGAATCAGGTTCCTGTGGCGGACCTTGAGAATCCGGTCTCTGTGGCAAATCTCCACCAGAACCTGCAGCGGTCGACATCCTATAAAATGAAAACAACATTTGTAAATTGACATCGTATAAAATAAAACAACATTTGTGAACATACATCACAAAACAAAAGGGAACAACATCATACAAAAACGTGGGTGACACCACGGATACATTTTATTATAAAACCTCACATATGGCGGAGGAAAACCGTGGTTACATAGATAGTTCTCATTCATCGTCATCACTACCTATATCAACATCAACATCAATATCAACATCAACATCAACATCAACATCAACATCTTCTCCCTCAAAAACGATGCATTCCTCATGATCATCATCGTCTTTGTTGTCGCTGATTTTCGGACAACTATTTAGGAGCCCAGAGTGGTTAGACCCAAGGCCGGACCAAGTGGTCTCACTCCGGCTCGAGCGTGTCGGACTTGGTATCTAGAGTCGGCCATTGGCCGAGGGAAGGCTCCAGAGCCGGCCATTGGCCGAGGCAAGGCTCTAGAGCCGGCCAATGGCCGAGGGAAGGCTCTAGAGCCGGCCAATGGCCGAGGGAAGGCTCTAGAACCGGCCATTGGGCGAGGCAATGCTCTATAGCCGGCCATTGGCCGAGGCAAGGCTCTAGAGTCGGCCAATGGCCGAGGGAAGGCTCTAGAGCCGGCCATTGGCCGAGGCAATGCGCTAGAGCCGGACAATGGCCGAGGGAAGGCTCTAGAGCCGGCCATTGGCTGAGGGAAGGCTCTAGAGCCGGCCATTGGCCGAGGCAAGGCTCTAGAGCCGGCCAATGGCCGAGGGAAGGCTCAAGAGCTGGCCAATGGCCGAGGGAAGGCTCAAGAGCCGGTCATTGGCCGAGGCAAGGCTCTAGAGCCGGCCAATGGCCGAGGGAAGGCTCTAGAGCCGGCCATTGGCCGAGGCAAGGCTCTAGAGCCGGCCAATGGCCGAGGGAAGGCTCTAGAGCCGGCCATTGGCCGAGGCAAGGCTCTAGAACCGGCCAATGGCCAAGGGAAGGCTCTAGAGCCGGCCAATGGCCGGGGCAAGCCTTGAGCCGGCCAGTGGCCGAGGCAAGCCTTGGGCCGGCTGTCGGCTGGGGCAAGGCCGAGGCCAGCCCTTCTGCCGGCCGGGAGGTTGCCGGCCGAGAGCTTGCCGGATGGGACTTGGTCGGCCGGGAGGTGACGTTGTGATTTTGCCCCTGTCGATCGTTGACGGGCCGACAACATTAGCCCCCCGAGTTTCCGGTCGAGCGTGGGTCGAGTGGAAACTCAAGAATCATGCTGACGCGCGGACTTCAGACGAACCCTCTCAAGTTCGCGAGTGCGCCGCATAAAGGTTTTTAACGCATCGCGAGAGGTGGTTTTGGTGCGTCACGAGGGACGATCCTTGCGTGTTGCTAGGGACGGCCTTTATGCGTCACGAGGGACGGCCTTTGTGCGTCACGAGCGACGGCCTTTGTGCGTCACGAAGGACGGCCTTTATGCGTCGCAAGGGACGGCTTATTGTGCGTCGCGAGGGGCAACTTTTTGTGCGTCACGAGGGACGGCTTTTGTTCCGAGTTGATCGTGCGTGACTTATTTTCTTGACCTACCAATGAAGGCGTGATCGGTCCGCACGGCCTGGGCCTCGGGGGGTCTTGGTGCCACGTTTGTGTGACCGGGTTTCCCGCGGACGCTGGCTAGACCAGATACGCCGGGGCGGACGCAAGCCTTTGAAACCCATTTGTAACTCGCTGCATTTATGCTCACGAGCCGGGCGGCGAGCGCGGTGCCACATTTCTGTGGCCAGGTTTCCCGTGGACGCTGGCTAGACCAGATACGCCCTGGCGGACGCAAGCCATGAACCCATTTGTAACTCGTCGCCTATCGGCTCACGAGCTGGGCGGCGAGCGCGATGCCACATTTGTGTGGCCAGGTTTCCCGTGGACGCTGGCTAGACCAGATACGCCCAGCAGACGCAAACCTTGAACCCATTTGTAACTCGTTGCCTATCGGCTCACGAGCTGGGCGGCGAGCGCGATGCCACATTTGTGTGGCGACGTTTCCCGTGGACGCTGGCTAGACATGATACGCCCAGCGGACGCAAACCTTAAACCCATTTGTAACTCGTTGCCTATCGGGTCACGAGCTGGGCGGCGAGCGCGGTGCCATATTTGTGTGGCCAGGTTTCCCGTGGACGCTGGCTAGACCAGATACGCCCAGCGGACGCAAACCTTGAACCCATTTGTAACTCGTTGCCTATCGGCTCACGAGCTGGGCGGCGAGTGCGATGCCACATTTGTGTGGCCAGGTTTCCCGTGGACGCTGGCTAGACCAGATACGCCCAGCGGATGCAAACCTTGAACCCATTTGTAACTCGTTGCCTATCGGCTCACGAGCTGGGCGGCGAGCGTGATGCCACATTTGTTTGGCCAGGTTTCCCGTGGACGTTGGCTAGACCAGATACGCCCAGCGGACGCAAACCTTGAACCCATTTGTAACTCGTTGCCTATCGGCTCACGAGCTGGGCGGCGAGCGCGGTGCCATATTTGTGTGGCGAGGTTTCCCGTGGACGCTGGCTACACCAGATACGCCCAGCGGACGCAAGCCTTGAACCCATTTGTAACTCGTTGCCTATCGGCCCACGAGCTGGGCAGCAAGCGTGGACTCAAGATTCAACTCGAGGACTCATGTAGAGCCTGCACGAGGAGTGGTTAGCTGGCTTGTGGACTCGGGACTCAACTCGACGGCTCTCGTAGAGCTTGCACGAGGAGTTTCGTGAAGAGTCGTCGCGAGGAGTATCGGTCGAGTCGCGGACTCGGAGCTCGACTCGAGTAATGAATTCATCTTGAGGAGACATGTGAAGAGTCCGCACGAGGAGTATTAGTCGACTCGTGGACTCGAACTCAACTAGAGGACTCACGTAGAGCCTGCACGAGGAGTTTTGTGGAGTGTCAGCGCGAGAAGTATCGGTCGACTCGTGGACTCGGAGCTCGACTTGAGGAATGAAGTCATCTCGAGGAGACATGTGAAGAGTCAGCACGAGGAGTATTAGTCGATTCGTGGACTCGAACTCAACTAGAGGACTCACGTAGAGCCTGCACGAGGAGTTTCGTGGAGTGTCAGCGCGAGAAGTATCGGTCGACTCGCGGACTCGGAGCTCGACTCGAGGAATGAACTCATCTCGAGGAGACATGTGAAGAGTCAGCACGAGGAGTATTAGTCGACTCGTGGACTCGAACTCAACTCGAGAACTCATGTAGAGCCTGCACGAGGAGTTTCGTGGAGAGTCAGCGCGAGGAGTATCGGTCGACTCGCGGACTCGGAGCTCGACTCGAGGAATGAACTCATCTCGAGGAGACATGTGAAGAGTCAGCACGAGGAGTATTAGTCGACTCGTGGACTCGAACTCAACTCGAGGACTTACGTAGAGCCTGCACGAGGAGTTTCGTGGAGAGTCAGCGCGAGGAGTATCGGTCGACTCGCGGACTCAGAGCTCGACTCGAGGAATGAACTCATCTCGAGGAGACATGTGAAGAGTCGGCACGAGGAGTATTAGTCGATCGACTCGTGGACTCGAACTCGACTCGAGGACTCACGTAGAGCCTGCACGAGGAGTTTCGTGAAGAGTCGTCGCGAGGAGTATCGGTCGACTCGCGGACTCGGAGCTCGACTCGAGGAATGAACTCATCTCGAGGAGACATGTGAAGAGTCGGCACGAGGAGTATCAGTCGACTCGTGGACTCGAACACGACTCGAGATCTCACGTAGAGCCTGCACGAGTAGTTTCGTGGAGAGTCAGTGCGAGGAGTATCGGTCGACTCGCGGACTCGGAGCTCGACTCGAGGAATGAACTCATCTCGAGGAGACATGTGAAGAGTCAGCACGAGGAGTATTAGTCGACACGTGGACTCGAACTCAACTCGAGGACTTACGTAGAGCCTGCACAAGGAGTTTCGTGGAGAGTCAGCGCGAGGAGTATCGGTCGACTCGCGGACTCGGAGCTCGACTCGAGGAATGAACTCATCTCGAGGAGACATGTGAAGAGTCAGCACGAGGAGTATTAGTCGACTCGTGGACTCGAACTCAACTCGAGGACTTACGTAGAGCCTGCACGAGGAGTTTCGTGGAGAGTCAGCGCGAGGAGTATCGGTCGACTCGCGGACTCGGAGCTCGACTCGAGGAATGAACTCATCTCGAGGAGACATGTGAAGAGTCGGCATGAGGAGTATTAGTCGACTCGTGGACTCGAACTCGACTCGTGGACTCACGTAGAGCCTGCACGAGGAGTTTCGTGAAGAGTCGTCGCGTGGAGTATCGGTCGACTCGCGGATTCGGAGCTCGACTCGAGGAATGAATTCATCTCAAGGAGACATGTGAAGAGTCGGCACGAGGAGTATCAGTCGACTCGTGGACTCGAACTCGACTCGAGGACTCGCGTAGAGCCTGCACGAGGAGTTTCGTGGAGAGTCAGCGCGAGGAGTATCGGTCGACTCGCGGACTCGGAGCTCGACTCGAGGAATGAACTCATCTCGAGGAGACATGTGAAGAGTCGGCACGAGGAGTATTAGTTGACTCGTGGACTCGAACTCGACTCGAGGACTCGCGTAGAGCCTGCACGAGGAGTTTCGTGGAGAGTCAGCGCGAGGAGTATCGGTCGACTCGCGGACTCGGAGCTCGACTCGAGGAATGAACTCATCTCGAGGAGACATGTGAAGAGTCGGCATGAGGAGTATCAGTCGACTCGTGGACTCGAACTCGACTCGAGGACTCACGTAGAGCCTGCACGAGGAATTTCGTGAATAGTCGCGAGGAGTATCGGTCGACTCGCGGTCTCGGAGCTCGACTCGAGGAATGAACTCATCTCGAGGAGACATGTGAAGAGTCGGCACGAGGAGTATCAGTGGACTCGTGGACTCGAACTCGACTCGAGGACTTGCGTAGAGCCTGCACGAGGAGTTTCATGGAGAGTCGGCGCGAGGAGTATTGGTCGACTCGCGGACTCGGAGCTCGACTCGAGGAATGAACTCATCTCGAGGAGTTACGTGAAGAGTCTTTCTTTGGGACCTCCGGCCTAGCCATCGGCCCCTTGAGACTTTATTATTATTTTTGTTTTTGAGTTGTTGTTGAGTTGTTTTTGATTGAGCATTGATCCCTGTTAGCCCCCCGAGTTTCTTGCGTTTGTGAGACGAAGGCCAAGAAACTCTTGTGTTGGAGGTACACAATAGTGCGTGTCAAAAAGTTGTCATGTGTAGAATAACTCTTTATTGCAATAAAGGGGGTTGTTACAGGTAGTCATGGCATTTGGCCTTCCTTTGAGAAAAAAGAAAATTACAATTTTGAAATAAAAGCGATCACGAAGCCGATCGAGTTCGGGCGTGAGTCTAATGCTGGAAGCCGTGGTAGTCGTCACGGCGAGTGGTGGGCGCTTGTCTCTCTTTAGGACCTCCGGCCTAACCATCGGCCCCTTGAGATGTCTCATTCCATCTGACGAGTCGAGCGCTCGGTCGGGGTCGTCACCTTGCCAACGGATGCGACGAATTCCTTGAGATCCCCACCTCGAATCAGGGAGTCAATTTGCTTCCTAAGTTGGTAGCATTCCGTGGTTGCGTGTCCGTGATCTTGGTGATAGTCGCCGAACCTACCTCGATCTCGCTTTGCGGGGTCCTTTGTGAGTGGAGCGGGGCTTCCCAGCTCATCGCGGTGTAAGCTCAGGATCCGGTCGGGCGTTGTGTTGAGCGGGACGAAGGATTGCTTCGGGGCTGGAGAAGGGTGGTCGTTAGGGACTTGACCCTTCCGGCGCCTTTTCCTTCGTGACCCGGGATCAACGCCCGGTATCACAAGCGTGGCCGCGCGCTTCTGGTTGGGTGCTCGATCAATGTTGGGTGGTCGCTGCCCAAAGACGATCGCGGGCTCGCGTTGAGCATCGAGTTTTTCTCTCAAGTCGAACTCGTGATCTTCTCTTTCAGAGCTGAGGCGGTCTCTCAAGTCTCCGGAGGCCGTCCCTATCACCTTTGTTAAGGGCGTGTCACTCAAGCGACGCCTTTGGCGGAGGCCGCGACCATCGACGTTGTCACCTTCACAAGGGTTTTGGACGCGGATGGTGAGCTTGGAGCGTCCCTTTCGGGACCTCGAGACTGAGCGTCCTCGGGTATTGCGCGAGCTTTGATGCCTTGACGTGGTTTCCCGAGGGTGTCCCCTCGAGGGCGCGTGCGCGTGCTCATCAGAAAGTTGACGTCTCGGCGCGGTCGCCCGAGGGTGTCCCCTTGGAAGCGTGCGCGTGCGTCCCCTTTCGTGAACAGCGTGGTCGAGGTTGGTGTCGTGGTTGACGTCGTCGACGTCGTTGGAGTCGAGGAGGTCGGCGATGAGCGCGCCGGTGACGCCGGGGCGGCCTAGGAGCTCGGCGAGCCTTCGAGCCGTGTCCTCTCGGACTGCGGCCTCGGGGTCATTCGCCGGGTCTCGGGGCTGGCTCTCATTATCATGAGGTTGCCCTTCGAGACCGTGCGCAGAGCTTTGGAGGCCGTGCCTCGAGCTAGTTGCTCGGGCGCCCACGGAGGTGGCAGGCACATGACTCATCTCTCGAGAGTCGTAGGTGTAGTGATAGAGGAATGGAAGGGAGGGCGTAGAGGTCCCCTCCTTCTAGCGCCAAAATGTTGTCGCTGATTTTCGGACAACTATTTAGGAGCCCAGAGTGGTTAGACCCAAGGCCGGACCAAGTGGTCTCACTCCGGCTCGAGCGTGTCGGACTTGGTATCCCAAGTCGTCCCTTAGCTGTGGGTGAAGCTCACCTCGTCTCGATACCTGAAAAGCAAGAAAGAGATTGTGAACTACAAAGGGGAAACAGGGGGGGTGCCCCTGTTTACCTCTCCGACGCTCAACATTTGTGGGATTGAGGTGGAGTATAGAGGTTTTAGGGGTGGTGAGAGGCCAAAGATGAGCGAAACGAGTGAAGTACGAGTTCGACAGCGTTTCGGGACTCAAAATTGGATTACCTGGACTAGGGGAGCGGCCCCTATATTTATAGGCAGCCAAGGGGTGGTTTGAAGACCCCTTGGCCGAGTGAGCAAGTTTGGGTCGGCCAATGGCCGAGGCAAGGCTCTAGAGCCGGCCATTGGCCGAGGGAAGGCCCTAGAGCTGGCTATTGGCCGAGGCAAGGCTCTAGAGCCGGCCAATGGCCGAGGGAAGGCTCTAGAGCCGGCCATTGGCCGAGGCAAGGCTCTAGAGCCGGCCAATGGCCTAGGGAAGGCTCTAGAGCCGGCCACTGGCCGAGGGAAGGCTCTAGAGCCGGCCAATGGCCGAGGGAAGGCTCTAGAGCCGGCCATTGGCCGAGGGAAGGCTCTAGAGCCGGCCATTGGCCGAGGCAAGGCTCTAGAGCCGGCCAATGGCCGAGGGAAGGCTCTAGAGCCGGCCATTGGCCGAGGCAATGCTCTAGAGCCGGCCAATGGCCGAGGGAAGGCTCTAGAGCCGGCCATTGGCCGAGGGAAGGCTCTAGAGCCGGCCATTGGCCGAGGCAAGGCTCTAGAGCCGGCCAATGGCCGAGGGAAGGCTCTAGAGCCGGCCATTGGCCGAGGCAAGGCTCTAGAGTCGGCCAATGGCCAAGGGAAGGCTCTAGAGCCGGCCATTGGCCGAGGCAAGGCTCTAGAGCCGGCCAATGGCCGAGGGAAGGCTCTAGAGCCGGCCATTGGTCGAGGCAAGCCTTGGGCCGGCCAAATCTTCCTCCGGAACTGCTGCTACCTCCTCGTGCACTGCCGCTCGTACGCTCTCGCTGGAATTCTGCTGAAGCTGGCGGCGTCGTCTGAGCATCTGCCATTGAAACTGATGGCGGTATTGTCTGAGGCGACGGCTGCATTTGAGGCGACAACGTCGTCTGAGGCATCCGTGGCAACATGGCGGGAGACATCTGAGGCATCTGTGGCATCGTGCCGGACGACATCTGAGGCGAGGGCGAAAACTGCTGCGTGAACGCGAACAGTTGTCGCTGCATCTCCTCCATCTGCTGTTGTTGGGCTCGCCTCATCTCATCCATAGCGAGTTGTTGTGCCGCCACATGAGCTTGGAGCTCGCCAACCACTGGATCTGGAACGCGGCGCGGCGACGAGCCTGAGCTTGACGACGAGCTTTCATCCTGAGCCTGAGCAATAGCCCAAGATGATCTCGGGACCGCTGGACCTATTCCAACGTACCAATCTTGACGGTTCCCGAGAATTTCTAGCATCGCGTGCTCCTCTGCGTCGTCCTGGTTAAAGACTACGCCTTGCTCTTCTGCTTGTCGCTGAAGATTCGCCAGTAGAGTAACTATCTGCGCCTTTACACATAAGAAAAATTATTAAAAATTAATTATTATGTAAGTAACGTAATCGTAATTATCACATATGACTTACATGTGCTCGTCTCGCCCAATCTGTCGTCCATTCACCTTTTCTATTATGGTGTTTTTGCTCCCATCATCCTTACTCTGCAATTGTTATGAAAATATAAGTATTGAATTTATTTAAAATTAAGTATTTCAAAATTAGAATAACTTACGTTCAAATGACGATGAGCCAAGAAAGAAAGAGATCCTTGAGTAGACCTCGTCTTCTTCTTCTTCGAATTCTCCTTGTTGCGATTAGACTTTTTCTGCAAATAATTAATTTTGTCATTATTCAATCTGATAAAGATATTGTGATTTATTACAATCATACATTACGTACCTTCCAATCGTCAATTGCGAACACGTCTACCACCGCCTCCCAATCCTCTTTCTTATATCCCGGTGGTGTTTCCGCCTTAGCGTTTTCTTTGCTCCCACAAAACTCCAACCTGAACTTCTCTGATAGCTTGGACTTCTGGTTGCGTCGCCTGATCTTCGCATTCCGAATGATAGCCTGATCAATCGTATTCTGATAGCAATCCGCAGGCAGATCCTCGTCGGTGTCAGGATCCGTGTACACAAATCTGAACTCGGAATGAAGTGCGCTCAAAATAGCAGCCAACGTCTGGGGCGTCACTTCACTCCAATCACGAGTCGTAGGCGAGATATATGCTTTCACCAAAGCACCGAGGCGGTTGTTAAATAGTCCAACCTTTTTATTTTCTTTCCTTATCTCTTGATAGAATGTTTGGTTTATTGGGTCCCACTTGACCACCTTCGCACCCGGTACACCCTGTGTTGCTCGTGCCGACGTCGAGCCGGTTGTTGGTCCCCTTGATTTCTTAGGACCTTGGGAATCAGGTTCCTGTGGCGGACCTTGAGAATCCGGTCTCTGTGGCGAATCTCCACCAGAACCTGAAGCGGTCGACATCCTATAAAATGAAAACAACATTTGTAAATTGACATCGTATAAAATAAAACAACATTTGTGAACATACATCACAAAACAAAAGGCAACAACATCATACAAAAACGTGGGTGACACCACGGATACGTTTTATTATAAAACCTCACATATGGCGGAGGAAAACCGTGGTTACATAGATAGTTCTCATTCACCGTCATCACTACCTATATCAACATCAATATCAACATCAACATCAACATCAACATGAACATCAACATCTTCTCCCTCAAAAACGATGCATTCCTCATGATCATCATCGTCTTCCTCACCATCGTCAACGATATTTACTAGCTCAGCATCTTCGATTTCATGTCGATGATTCAGACGATCGATGTTTGACAATTCTATTGTCAACGGAATCGAGGCTGAGGTGGTGGGGTCGACTTCAGGAACGTCCAAAATCCCTCGATGATTGCATTCCAGAACGATTTCCCAGTTACCACCTTGATGAGGACAAGCCCCAAAAGGAGCCGCAAGCAAAATGCAATGATGAGGACAAGCCCCAAAAGGAGCCGCAAGCAAAATACCAAGTGCCGGAAGGACCCGTGACGAGAGCTCGAGCAAGGAGATTCAAGGAGGAGCTTAACAATCTGATCATCAAGCTCCAAGATGAAGAAGGGGACAAGCTCGCAAAGGAGATAATTCAAGGAAGCCAAGAAACACCAATGAAGAACGTTATTTGGGCTGAATTGAATTAGTCGGACTATTCCTATTTTTATATTGTCAGTTTATGTTATTTGGGCCAAGACATGTTGTTTAAAAAGCCCGTATGTGTTTGTATTGGGCTAGTCCTTTGTTTTATGTTTATTAGTGCTTAAATAAGGCTAAATGGGCTTATTAGGTTATGGGGTCCATGGAGCTGCGAATTTGCCTTTGTAAACTCTATAAATTAAGCCTTTAGGCTGAACGAAAGACACACAATCTGATTTCGAATTAAACACTTTTCTGTGAGGATTTTTCATTCTCTCTTTGGTTCGTTTAGAACTATTCGAGTCTCTTACAAAGCGGTGCGTGTAGGAGTTCGAGACCGACTCATCAGACGGCCATTCGCATCCGTCTGTGGCGTCATTCGATTCACCTTCGTTCCTAAAGTGTAGACGATCCGTCGCTGTGCTATTGGGGTATCGGGTCTCGGAGCTTAGTCGGCCGAGGTTCGTATCAAGTGGTATCAGAGCTAGTCTCTACTTTTAGGTCTGCTTATCCTTTGTTTCGTTTTCTTTGTTTTTCTCTGTTTGTGTTGTGTCCATTCCGTACGTCCGTAAGTTGTGGGTTAGGTCTGTGTTTGTTATCTTCGTGTCTATCTTTCTTGAGCGTCAAAAAAAAAAAAAAGATCCGAACAAAAACAAAAAAAAAAACAAAAAAAAGAGAATCCGTGGAGACATAATTTTCGTTTTAATTGTCAAAGTCTATTTTCGGAAGTCAATTCTTATTCAGCTTCCAGATTTTAGCATTTGATTTCGCGAATCTCCTTGTTTCCTGGTTTCTTGAATTCGGTCTTTCATTTAATTCCGGATTTCATTTAGTTTCCTTATTTCCAGAATCATTTTCCATTTAATTACCCATTCATTCGTTTCCTGATTTTGTGTGATCACAATCAATTTCAGCGTTTCACATTATCTCCCGGATCACATTATTTTTGAGCTCAAGAAATTTCATTTTTCTGATAGAGTCCTTATGTGTTTTGGAGCGTTTTAAGGTACCCTACATCCTATCGAATTTTTTTTTTTCAGCTATTTGTCAACATTTTTGGGCTGATTGTCGCACCTTGGGAGAATTGTTTTTGGGACTTATTTAAGACCCTGATCATAACTTTTCGTGGTGTTGTCTTTCTTGTTTGTGTCGTTTGGGGTGTCGTTTGTGTCGCTTTGGTGTATCGTTTTCGAATTCCTTTCATCACCTTCCTGGTCTCTGAGTAGTTCGGTACGAGCCTATAGAGAGTTTGAGTGAGTGGTAAAAGGCAGAGAGTATAACTATCGCCATTATCAAACACGAGCGCTGAGTGATATTTTTTTTTTAGTGTAAACACGTGAGGGAGAGTTTTGTGATGTATCTTTTGTTACTAACAATATCTTGCAGCAACCATGTCCAACAACGGCGATGAAAATGAAGGAATTCCATATCGGAGGCTGATGATGCAAGCCATGATAGGAGAGATGCGGAGGATGATGAGGGAAGAGTTGGAGCCACTACGAGAACGTGTTGAGAGAGTGGAGGAAGGCCAACAAGCTCCCAACAGAGGAAGACGAAGACAGCCTAGGGAGGAGACAGAAGATGAGACGGAGAATGATTTTGAAGAGGAGGATTATAGAAGAGGAGGACGAAACGAGAGAATGTTCGAAAGAAGACAAGGAGGAAGGGACAGAGAAGACGGAGGAATTGGTGGCATCAAGCAGAAGATTCCAACATTCCAAGGGAAAAGTGACCCGGACGCCTACTTTGAATGGGAGACGAAAGCCCAGTTTGTGTTAAATTGCTACAACTACACCGAACGCAAGAAGGTAATACTTACTGCCGCTGAATTCACTGATTATGCTATTGTTTGGTGGGATCAGCTGGTGACGAGTAGGCAACGGGATGAAGAGGAGCCGATAGAGACTTGGGATGAGATGAAGGCCATCATGAGGAAGAGATTCGTGCCTCGCCACTATTACCGAGAGCTCTATCAGAAGCTTCAGCGCCTACGGCAAGGCACTCGCAGTGTTGAGGAGTCCTACCGGGAAATGGAGGTTGCCATGATCCGAGCAAACATAGAGGAAGATCGCGAGTCTACCATGGCCAGATTTATCAACGGGCTGAACCCTGACATAGCGGACAAAGTGGAGTTGCAGCACTATGTCGAGATGGAGGATTTCGTTCACCTGGCCGTCAAGATTGAGAAGAAGCTCAAGACGAGGGGTAGCTTGCGGGGAAACCGATTTTCAGAACAACCTGCATGGAAGAAGACCTTCATCCGGGACGAGAAGAGCAGTTTCAAACCACGAGGAGACGTAGCCAAGCCAAGCACTTCCGCAGCCCCAACCACATCTAGCTCTGGTCCCAGTGCTCAAAAGAAACCGGAGACGTCATTTCAACGAAATCGTGATATCAAGTGCTTCAAGTGCCAGTGAGTTGGTCACTTCGCAAATCAATGCCCGAATAAGAGGAGCATGACGATTCTTCCGATCGGAGAGATGGTTACCAACGATGAAGAGGAAGATCAAGAGTGTACCGGAGAAGAGTCAGACGAGGAAATTGAGGCACCAGCAGAGCTCGTGTTGGTCTCTCGACGAACTATGAACGCACAGGTTGTACGAGATGATGAGGAGCAGCGTGAAAACATCTTTCACACCAGGTGCCATATTGGTGAGAAGGTGTTCAGTGTTATCGTCGATGGAGGGAGTTGTACGAACATAGCCAGCATTGCTGTAGTGAAGAAGCTTGGACTTCCCACGACAAACCACCCTCGTCCTTACAAGCTTTAGTGGTTTAATGATGGTGAAGAGGTACGTGTCTACAAACAAGTCCTTATCAGTTTTCGGATTGGCAGCTATGAGGACTCGGTGCTCTGTGACGTGGCACCAATTGTTGTCAATGGTGCCCACAAGAAGAGTAGTAGTGTCTATTTATGTACATTTGATGTCATATAGTCTTACGAAGACTCTTGCTTGTAATTGCTTATTCATTAATAATAAAGTTGAAACGTTCATTCATTCTTTCTTTGTTTGAAGCTTTATGATAAAACCTTAGTCTTTTAGTCCATAAACAAACTTAACAACTTACGAAGAGACAAATGTAGATTTGCATGAACAAACTCTTCGTAGTTTGCCTAGAACGATATATTCGCAATCTTAGGGTCAAAGGACTATTGACCTCCGTACGATTGTTAGAAGAATCTATGATGTCCGGTTATGAGGCATTGAGAGTTGGAGACTCTATAGTTCTTCTAGGTATCTTCCGAAGGTACTGAATTGACCAGTGCACTTCTAGAGACAAGATTAGAACAAACCATTTAACCTCTTATGTCTCAAAGTCACTATGTATGAATTACATAATGCTTACCTTAATCCTGAAATGAGACATGCCATTTCACAGCTTAGTATTCTCATTTGAGAAAGTCAGAGTTCGGACTCACTATGTGATTCCGAACAGGGCCTATTGGTGAAGTACTAAGTTGTGAGAATGTCATGAGTAACTTTGCGAAGTTCTCATAGATATGGAATTCATGTACAAGATTGCTGAAATGCAATGTATGTCACCTCATGCTTTGTTCCTTGGAGTGTGAATAAATGAACTGGCCAGTGTCCAAATTGAGTCCTGACTCTTTTGGATGAAACAATGTGACTTGTTAGCTCCTCGTCAATACATTGTTTCTAACTTATTCACAAGCGACAAAGGAGTTGAGGAAATAACAGCTAGAAGGGTAAAATGGTAATTTAGTAAATCCCGACTAGCTGATGACATTCATGAAGGGTAAACATAGATAATATTCAGTGGATCCGCTCATCATAATTAGGTTGAATTCTTGAGTAGAAAATAAATTCATTTGAACCGAGAGATTTTCAGTGTCAACTCTTTAGTGGAGTTAGTTGGCATTAAGCTAAACTTCGAAAAGGTTTGTGAACTTTTGAGTCCAAGTTTTTAGCTCAAGCTTTGTTCATTTGGGTCCATGAGGTCACTGTCACGAATCACATCGAGTAGGAATAGTTAAACTGGAAGCTAAGTCAAAACAAGAACGAAAATTGTCAAAAGGGTATTTTTATCTTTTGAGACATATGATGAAATGAATGTCAATAAATTTTTTGACAAGTTCATTTGATGACTTAATGTCACTCGGCCATAATAAGATTAATTGGGCCTTGTGGATTAATTTCATTTCATAAGAATTTTATTGAAAATTCTTAATGGGCCTTTTTCATGTTGTCTTGAACAAGTGAAAAAGCTTCTAGAAGGCGTTTCTAGTATTAGAATAGAATGTGTTGTCGGTCGTTTTCGGAAAACTCGAGACGCCAAGAAGGCACGTCGCTCAAAGGGCCGATGGTCAGGCCGGAGGTCCTAAAGAGCGGCAAGTCTTCAAGCCCTCGCCCAAACTCTTGACTCCTTGAGTCGAGCCTAGCCCCTCGAGTTGAGACTTGAGTCGGCTCCCCGAGTTGAGCCTCGCTCCTCGAGTTGAGACTTCATATAGTCTCCTCGAGTTGAGCCTTGAGTCAGTCTCCTCGAGTCGAGCTTCGCTCCTCGAGTCGAGCCTTGAGTCAGTCTCCTCGAGTCGAGCTTCGCTCCTCGAGTCGAGCCACTCTCGTCGAGTAGAGATCTCTATATTTTGCGTGGCAAGAATGGTATTCGAAGACCCCTAAAGGCCCGCAAAAGTCCGGCAAGACGAGCCATTCACCACGCGCACAGCACACTGCGCCAGCCACCCGTGCAGCAAGCAGCGCGCCGCGCCAGGCAGGCGCGCGCCGCCCCAAGACGCTCCCACGCCGCGCGCTCCATGCGCCGCGCATCCTGCACCGCGCATCCCGCGCCGCGCCCAGTGACCTGCGCGCCGCGCGCCGCGCGTTGTGCGCCGCGCGCTCCGTGCGCCTCCAAATGATGCCGCGCGCGTTCCTAGTCCCACATGGACGAAAAAGAAGCCTTCTAAGGCCCCCAAACACCTATATAAACCCCCTCCCATTGAGGGGAAAGCCATCCCATTCATTCTCAAGAAACTTGAGACTTCTCTCTGCTTCTCTGGATGCCATCCTTGGCCTAAAGTAGATTCTCCTCGATTTCTCGTTCTCAGAGATTCCGAAGCGCTTTCTAAGGACTCCCGAGTGCCGCCTCCCTTGATCGAACGATTAATCTTGAGCCCACGAGTGCTATAACGGTTTTCGACTGAAAATCGCCTACGCGTCCACCATTTCTGACAAGAAATCGCCCACGCGTCTGGCATTTCCAACTAGGAATCGCCTACGCGTTCGGAATCTCCGCCACAACAAGGAACTCTTGACTTAGAGTCTTCCACGTCTCCAAAAGAGAGAAAACACACATTCTCTCTCGCATACGCGATCTCCGAAGTTCTGAGACGTCGCCGAGGACTCCTCCGCACCTCGTCTCCTTCGTTGAGCACGCCTCTCCGCCAAGGCTCCGCGCCTCATACTGCGTTACACACGCTTGAACTACATTCTGACCTGATCCCACACATGGGTACGTAGGCAGCCTACACCCAAGGTACGGTCACTCCTCCTCCACACCCCCTACCTCTCCCGAGAGGCGGGTTGATCGGAGAAAAACCCTAGCTCGAGACTATCGAGTTCACACTCTTGGCCCGGGTGCGATCACTTGGTCTGGCCTTGGATCGAACCGCCCGAGGTATATAATAGTTGTTCATTTTCGTGCGACAACATAATGTATCAAGATACTTGCCAAAAGAAAAAGAGGAAACAAATTTGCATGTGTATGCATTAGGGTAATCGGCCAAGTGAGAAAAAGGCAAGCCAAGGAACAAAAAAGGAAACAAATCCAAGCCTCTAGGAGGCTGCCTTGGGCGCCCAAAATGGAATGGGAAATCATGGATTTTTGCTCATGAATATGTGATATTCTATAGAAGAGGAAACTACCTTATTCAAGGTAAAACCTCTCCTATAAATAGGAGCCCCATTCCTCACTTTTCATTTCATCCAAAGTTTTAGAGATTGAGAGCTTCTCTCTCTAGACTTGGCCGCCCCTTCCTCTCTCTCTCTCTAGTTTATTTTTTATTTTTTGTTTTGGCACCTAGGTCCTCATTTGACCTAGTGTTTAGCTCTGCGACTTCAAGACTCGTTCTTAAGTCGTAGTGTTTAAAAGTGCCCACTCACTAATTCCTTTTCTCTCGAGTGATTTAGTGATAGAAACTTTCGTGGTTGCTCGAGGTGCCGAGGAAAGAAAGAGGGACGTGCTGCAAGGGGAGACGAGCGTTGCAACTTTCTAAGAGCTTCTCAAAGATCAAGCTTCAAGAAAGGTTAGTAAACTTCTTAGCTCATAATAGTTTTTAATTACGTGTACTTGCTCTTTTGTCTAGGTTAGTAAAAACTGGTTTTACTTGTAAAAGAAAATTTTTAAAATTCCGCCGCTTACCGAAGCGTTAAATATTTTCTTAAACCCTAGATCGATTCCAACAAATGGTATCAGAGCTATGGTCAAAGATTAGCATGTACATGTATTTAAAAATATGAGCTTGAAAATCGTTTTCGAAAGTTTACTAATTTTGTGACAAGTTAGAATTGTTATCTTAGATTTTTTTTAATTTATTGCTCATGCCTTTAAATTAAAAATCATGTTGATTTTCTATGAGTTTGGGATGTTTTTAAAACACATTAGAATCAGTTCTAAAAATTTTTAATTTTTATATTGAAAAACGTGTTTTAAAGGTTTGAGAAATTTCGAGTAAAATTTTGTGACTAGTTATATTGTCTTTCTAGTTTCTTTTATTTACTTGAATCGTTTTATGCATGTTGTTATTTCATTTATGCCTTGTTATTACCTTGCTAATAAATTACAAATAAAAGCTTTAACAACCTTCATAAAACGTTCCGTTACACTCGATTCTTTTTCACACCTAAAAAGGACCAAGCTTTAATTATTTCTTTTTCTTCGAGCTGGAGTAAACCCGCATTAAAAGTGGCATAACTCTCTGCTCAGAAATCTCAATTTAATGATTCTTAAATCAAATTAAAGCTCTGTCTGTCCTCTGTCCAATGCCACTGGTTTCGGCTCAAAAGGACATCGGAGCCGCGAGATATGGCTATTTTACTCCGAGGTGCGCGGCTGTGCTGAAACTCCAGTTTTTTTAGAAATCCGGATTTTCAATCCCCACTACCATGAGTTATAGAACTCTAATGAGAAAATTTTCTTGAGCAAAAATGTTTTTCATATGATTATAAACATGATGGGTAAGATTAAAATGTTTTGATTTTTGAAAGTTTAATTGAAATTGAGTTTTTACAAAACTAGTTTGAATTTTGAAAAACCGTTTTCACTTTCAAACTTGAAAATATTTTGTCATCCAAATCAAATAATTTTTCAAAATGTTTTCAAAACTATATCTATATCACATATGTTCAAAATCTGTATGCTCTTGAAAATTTGAGTGGGAGGTCTCTTTGTAGACAAGCTGAAAAATAAAAAGATGTGTAATCTCAAACTTTCAAGTGTTCGAGTGAGTTGAAGTTCACACTTCCCTCACGCACTTTCCCGAAATAGAAAATAGGAAAAGATCGAGTATGTACCTTGTGTCTTTATGCACTAATACTGCTCTGAACATGTCGATCTAGGATTCTCTTCTAGTTGTCCGCTCTATCGCTCTTTAACTAGGAAATCTGTTTCCAAACTTATAAGAGTCGATGAACCAACTCCAAAAACTAAGTGGGAGGGTTATACTTGTTGTTTGTAACCCACGATCCCCAACACTAATGAAAGAAGCAATTAACGTGGGACTAAGAGCCGCTCTTGCGACCCTCACTTAAATGGGAGTACTCCAAGGTGTTATTGTTGTCGGTCGTTTTCGGAAAACCCGAGACGCCAAGAAGACACGCCGTTCAAAGGGCCGATGGTCAGGCCGGAGGTCCTGAAGAGCGGCAAGCCTTCTGTCACGAGTCGACTGACAAGTTCTCGTGCCAAATCCTCACGTTCCTCGAGTCGAGCCTTGAGTCGTTCTCCTCGAGTCGAGCCTCGAGTCGTTCCTCGAGTCGAGCCTCGAGTCGTTCCTCGAGTCGAGCCTCGGGTCGCTTCTCGAGTCGAGCCTTGAGTTGTTCCTCGAGTCGAGCCTCGAGTCGTTCTTCTCGAGTCGAGCCTCGAGTCGTTCCTCGAGTCGAGCCTTGAGTTGTTCCTCGAGTCGAGTCACTCTCACCAAGGGGAAACCTTCATATTTCATGTGGCAAGAATGGTATTCGAAGGCCCGCAAGAGCCCGACGAGACGGGCCATGCGCCGCGCGCGCAGCCGCGCCGGCCAACCAAGCGCAGCAGCCCGCGCGCCGCGCCAGACAGGCCGCGCGCCGCGCCAGGCAGACCGCGCGCCGCGTGATGACACGCTCGCGCCGCGCGCCTCCACTTGATGCCACATGCGTTCCTAGTCCCACATGGACGAAAAAGAAGCCTTCTAAGGCCCCCAAACACCTATAAATACCCCCTCCCATTGAGGGGAAAGCCATCCCATTCTTTCTCAAGGAACTTGAGACTTCTCTCCGCTTCTCTAGATGCCATCCTTGGCCTGAAGCTGATTCTCCACGATTTCTCGCTCTCGGAGATTCTGAAGCACTTTCCGGGGACTCCCGAGTGCCGCCTCTCTTGATCGAGCGATTAATCTTGAGCCCACGAGTGCTCTAACGGTTTTCTACTGAAAATCGCCTACGCGTCTAGCACCCTAGACGCGTCCGCCATTTCTGACAAGAAATCGCCTACGCGTCCGGCATTTCCGACTAGGAATCGCCTACGCGTCCGGAATCTCCGCCACAACAAGGAACTCTTGACTTAGAGTCTTCCACGTCTCCAAAAGAGAGAAAACACACATTCTCTCTCGCGATCGCGATCTCCGAAGTCTTGAGACGCCGCCGAGGACTCCTCGAGCCCCGTCTCCTTCGTCGAGTACGCTTCTCCATCAAGGCTCCGTGCCTCATACTGCGTCACACACGCTTGAACTACATTCTGACCTAATCCCACACACGGGTACGTAGGCAGCCGACACCCAAGGCACGGTCACTCTTCCTCCTCACCCCCTACCTCTCCCGAGAGGCGGGTTGATCGGAGAAAACCCTAGCTCGAGACTATCGAGTTCACGCTCTTGGCCCGGGTGCGATCACTTGGTCCGGCCTTGGATCGAACTGCCCGAGGTTTTAAATAGTTGTTCATTTTCGTGCGACAACATTTTGGCGCTAGAAGGAGGGGACTTCCCGACCTATTTGTTGGAATCGATCTAGGGTTTGAGAAAATAATTAACGCTTCCGTAAGCGGCGGAATTTTAAAAATTTTCTTTTACAAGTAAAACAGTTTTGACTAACCTAGACAAGTGCAAGTACATGTAATTAAAAACCAATATGAGCTAGAAGTTTACTAACCTTTCTTGAAGCTTGAACTTTGAAGAAGCTTGTGGAAAGTTTGCAACGCTCGTCTCCCCTCGCAGCACGTCTCTCTTTCTTTCCTCGGCACCTCGAGCAACCACGAAAGTTTCTATCACTAAATCACTCGAAAAGAAGAAATCAGTGAGTGGGCACTTTTAAACACTACGACTTAAGAACGAGTCTTGAAGTCGCAGAGCTAAACACTAGGTCGAGTGAGGACCTAGGTGCCAAAACAAGAAAAATCGAAAATAAACTAGAAAGAGAGAGAGAGAGGATTTCGGCCACAATGTCTAGAGAGAGAGTCTCTCAATCTCTAACTTGTGTGGGATGAATAAAATGAGAAGAATGAGGCTCCTATTTATAGGAGAGGTCTTACCTTCAATAAGGTAGTTTCCTCTTCTATAGAATATCACATATTCATGAGCAAAATAACCCTTATTTCTCATTCCTTTTCGGCGCCCAAGGCAGCCTTCTAGAAGGCTAGGATTTGTTTCCTTTTTTGTTCCTTGGCTTGCCTATTACTCTCTTGGCCGAAATACCTTGTGCATCCTTATGCAAATTTGTTTCCTCTTTTTCTTTTGGCAAGTATCTAAATACATTTATGCACAAAATAATTTCCCTTTCTCTTTGGGTAGTGTTGGGCGCCTATGGCTTCTAGAAAAGGCTTCTAGAATTTTCTTCACTTGTTCATGACAACATAAGAAAAAGCCCATTTAGAATTTTCAATAAAATTCTTATGAAATGAAATTAATTCACAAGGCCCAATGATCAAGTCTTGGCCGAGTGATATTAAGTCATCAAATGAACTTGTCAAAAATTTATTGACATTCATTTCATCCTTTGTCTCAAAAGACAAAAATACCCTTTTAACTATTTTCGTTCTTGTTTTGACTTAGCTTCCAGTTTAACTATTCCTATCGATGTGATTCGTGACAGTGACCTCGTGGACCCAAATGAACAAAGCTTGAGCTAAACACTTGGACTCAAAAGTTCACAAACCTTTTCCAAGTTTAGCTTAATGCCAACTGACTCCACTAAAGAGCTGACACTGAAAATCTCTCGGTTCAAATGAATTTATTTTCTACTCAAGAATTCACCTAATTATAATGAGCGGATCCACTGAATATTATCTATGTTTACCCTTCATGAATGTCATCAGCTAGTCGGGATTTACTAAATTACCATTTTACCCTTCTAGCTGTTATTTCCTCAACTCCTTTGTCGCTTGTGAATAAGTTAGAAACAATGTATTGACGAGGAGCTAACAAGTCACATTGTTTCATCCAAAAGAGTCAGGACTCAATTTGGACACTGGCCAGTTCATTTATTCACACTCCAAGGAACAAAGCATGAGGTGACATACATTGCATTTCAACAATCTTGTACATGAATTCCATATCTATGAGAACTTCACAAAGTTACTCATGACAGACTCACAACTTAGTACTTCACCAATAGGCCTTGTTCGGAATCACATAGTGAGTCCGAACTTTGACTTTCTCAAATGAGAATACTAAGGTGTGAAATGGCATGTCTCATTTCAGGATTAAGGTAAGCATGATGCAATTCATACATAGTGACTTCGAGACATGAGAGGTTAAATGGTTTGTTCTTATATTGTCTCTAGAAGTGCACTGGTCAATTCAGTACCTTCGGAAGATACCTAGAAGAACTATAGAGTCTCCAACTCTCAATGCCTCATAACCAGACATCATAGATTCTTCTAACAATCATACTGAGGTCAATAGTCCTTTGACCCTAAGATTGCGAATATATCGTTTTAAGCAAACTACGAAGAGTTTGTTCATGCAAATCTACATTTGTCTCTTCGTAAGTTGTTAAGTTTGTTTATGGACTAAAAGACTAAGGTTTTATCATAAAGCTTCAAACAAAGAAGATTGAATGAACGTTTAAACTTTTTATTAATGAATAAGCAATTACAAGCAAGAGTCTTCGTAAGACTATATGACATCAAATGTACATAAATAGACACTACTACTCTTCTTGTGGGTACCATTGACAACAAACTCCCACTTGACTCAAAGAAGATGTGAGTAGTCCTACATGCCTAATCCCTCTCGAAGTTGGTCGAAGACCATGTTCGCTAGGGCCTTGGTGAATGGATCTGCCAGAGATCTACTTCACCTCCACGTCTCCGCGTTGCGCGATCTCTCGAATCAAATGGTATTACCTCTCAATATGCTTAGAGCGCTTATGGCTTCTAGGTTCCTTTGAGTTAGCGACAGCCCCACTATTATCACAATAAAGGGTCATGGGCTCGTCGACGTTTGGAATAACTTCCAAATACTTAAGGAATTTTCTAAGCCATACAGCTTCTTTGGATGCTTCACAAGCAGCCACATATTCTGCTTCCATTGTGGAGTCAGCAATGCAAGATTGCTTAATACTTCTCCACACAACAGCTCCACCATTAAGGATGAACACAGATCCCGAAGTGGATTTCCTGGAATCCTTATCCGCTTGAAAATCGGAGTCGGTATATCCCGTCATAGTCAGGTCAGTACCTGAGTATGTAAGCATCAAGTTCCTAGTTCTTCGAAGATACTTAAGAACATGCTTAACAGCAATCCAGTGCTCGGGTCCAGGGTTGGATTGGAAACGACTAACTACGCCAACGGCGAAACAGATGTCAGGTCTAGTGCAAAGCATGGCATACATGAGGCTTCCTACGGCAGAGGCGTAAGGAATCTTCCTCATGTCTTCAATCTCTTGTGCAGTCTTGGGAGACTGGTCCTTAGAGAGTGAAACTCCATGCCTAAAGGGTGTTTGACCCCTCTTGCAGTCTTGGATCGAGAAGCGATCCATCACCTTATCAATATAAGATGCTTGAGAGAGCGACAGGGTCCGGTTTTTCCTATCTCGAAAGATTTGGATTCCCAGAATGTATGCGGCTTCTCCTAGATCCTTCATATCGAATTGCTTTGCCAGCCAGACCTTAACCTCAGATAACTTACCCACGTCATTACCAATGAGTAGTATATCATCGACATATAGTACCAGAAACACAACTTTACCTTCGTGTATTAACTTGTAAACACAAGGCTCATCTATCGACTGTTCAAAGCCAAAGCTTTTTACAGTTTCATCGAATCTAATATTCCATGACCTAGATGCTTGCTTTAGTCCATAAATGGATTTAAGCAACTCACAAACCTTGGTCTCTTGACCTTTATCCACGAAACCGTCTGGTTGAGCCATGTAAATGCGCTCGTCAAGATTGCCATTCAGAAAGGCTGTCTTGACATCCATTTGCCGGATCTCATAGTCGAGAGCTGCAGCCATGGATAGGAGTATGCGGATGGATTTAAGCATCGCGACTGGCGAGAAGGTTTCTTCATAGTCAATCCCTTCTTGTTGGGTATAACCCTTCGCCACAAGTCGTGCTTTGAACGTCTCGACGTTCCCATCAGGACCCCTTTTCTTCTTGTATATCCACTTACACCCTACGGGTTTAATCCCTTCAGGAAGGTCTACAAGTTTCCAGACATTGTTGACATACATCGAGTGCATTTCAACTTTCATGGCGTCAAGCCAAAGGTTTGATTCAGAACAAGCCATCGCTTGGCTATAGGAAACAGGGTCATCCATGTCGGAGACGGCTACAAGAGAGTCTCCATAAGACATGTACCTGTCAGGCTTTTGAGTAGCCCTCCCACTACATCTAAGTACTACTTGACGAGATTCTGATGAGTTAGGTTGTGTTTCAGTTGGGGTAAGAACAGTTCTTACAGATGAGGTAGAAGCTTCCTCACCCAACTTTTCTTCAAGCACAATTTTGCTTCTAGGTTTTGCATCTTTCATAAAGTCCTCCTAGAGGAAACGAGCATTCGTGCTAACGAAAGTCTTATCGTCCTCGGGACTATAGAAAGTAAAACCTTTGGTTTCCTTCGGATATCCTACAAACAGGCACAATTCTGACCTACTAGCCAACTTGTTAGTCTTTTGCCTCAGCACGTGTGCAGGGCAACCCCAAATTCGGATGTGGCCTAAACTTACTTTACGGCCAGTCCATCTTTCATAAGGAGTACCAGGAACCGTTTTAGACGGAACTTGGTTCAGAATGTAAGCGGCTGTTTCGAGGGCATATCCCCAAAAGGAAAGCGGGAGTGATGAGTAACTCATCATTGATCTAACCATCTCCATAAGAGTTCGGTTTCTTCTCTCTGAAACTCCGTTTTGTTGAGGTGTGCCAGGTGCGGTAAGCTGAGAAGCGATACCTTCTTCTTTAAGAAATTCATCGAACTCTCCAGACATATACTCACCACCTCGATCAGATCGAAGGGTTTTGATCACTTTGTCAGTTTGCTTTTCCACTAAAGCCCTAAAGACCTTAAATACGTTAAAGGTCTCGCATTTGTGTTTAAGCAAATAGACAAACCCATATCGCGAGTAATCATCGGTGAAGGTAACGAAGTATTCGTATCCTCCACGTGCCTGTTGGCTGAGCGGACCACATACATCAGAATGTATTAGTTCCAGCAACTCAGTGGCTCTTCGACCTTTATCGCAGAAAGGTCGCTTAGTCATTTTTCCTTCTATGCAGGATTCACAAGTAGGTAGTGAACCTATTGCAGAGGCTTGGAGTGGACCATCCCTCACAAGTCTCTTAATCCTATCTAGACTGATATGACCAAGTCTTAAGTGCCAGAGGTATGTTGATTTCGTTAGATCGGAGGATTCAGAAAGTTTGATCCTCTTTGGCTCCCTAATTAGATCGTTATCTATTTCGGTGTCTAAAAGAGAAGGTTGAGTGGGATAGATGTAAAAAAGACCATTCTTCATACATGCATCAGTGACAAAAGAATTATCAGGAAACGAAATACGAATTCCATTCTTAATGAACTTTAAACAATAATCTTGCTCACGAAGACGAGCAACGGATATTAAGTTCTTCCCAAAGGTAGGAACAAAATAAACATTATTCAAGTTTAAAGTGCGGTCTTCAAAAGACAGCGTCACGGATCCCACAGCCTTCGCAGACACCAGGCTCCCATCACCCCATTTGAAACAGAACTCGCCTTCCTCTAAGCTTTTGGTTTTCTTGAAACCATTCAAGGAACAACAAATATGGTTAGTAGCAGCGGAGTCAAGAATCCACGTTGATACATTATCAGCTACTAAGCATGCTTCGGTAACTAGTACAATACTATGTTCCTTTGCTTTGAGATAGGCGGGACAGTTCTTTTTATCGGCCTTGTAAGGTCTCTTCTCAGTTCTAGAGGCGGAGGCTTTGTGCTCAGTAGCATGTGCCTCTCCTTGATTCCTCTTTCTCTTAGTGAGACCTACAGCAGTGTGAAGTTCCATCATAACCTTGGTAACAGTGTACACTAGCTTGTTTATGGAGTAGTTCATCTTGGAGGTATCAAGAGACGCGGGGAGAGTTTCTAAGATCATATCTATGACATTCTTCCCATCAATCTCAGATCCTAGGATTTCCATTTTATTCAGAAAACTAATGATCAGTATCATAAAGTCTCCAACAGGAGTCCTAGCCTTCCTGTGACAGTTCATAAACTATCGGACTGCTTGTAGCCTTGTTTGACGCCTTTGCCCTCCAAACATCTCAAGGAGATTGTAGAGCATGTCAGCGGCAGTCTCGATGTCACGATGTTGCTCTTTCAGCATATTGTTCATAGATGCCAAGATATAGCACCTCACAATCTCATCGGATCGAAGCCAGGCCGCTAAGGCGTCATTGTCCTCTTGAGTTGAATCATCATTTGTCAGAGGAGGACACGGGGTGGTGAGTACCCATTTGTGCTTGTTTACGGTAGGTATTATGTCGAGGTTACGTTTCGAATCTACGTAGTTTTCGTTTTCGAGTTTGAACGAGGAAAGAAAGATTGAGAGATGGTTGAGAGACATATTGCCTATATAAGTTGAAACAAGTTTATGATTAGTCTTTGGTTTAGGATTTAAGTTTTATTAAGACTTTCATAAAATCCAAAGGTGTTATAAACCAAACGATAATTTACTCCCTCAAGAGAAGGCCGCAAAAACTCCTTTTATAAGTAAATGACACATCATTAATGCTAAGCCAAGATGTCAATACATCTATTTTGACTAGCCACCTTGTAAATTGGTTTGATCACTCACATCCTTTCGCAGGGCCTCGAGGGAGGATTACTAGGGATTGAGCCTAAGTGTGCAACCAACCACTTAGCCCAAAAGATCAGCTTTGAAAAACAATCCCCCAAGGGGAGGCCTTGTCATCATTGCATCACTCTCGGACGTAGCTCATTGAGCAATGATCGAAGCAATAACGCCTTGGAGTACTCACATTTAAGTGAGGCTCGCAAGAGCGGCTCTTAGTCCCACGTTATTGCATCTTTCATTAGTGTTGGGGATCGTGGGTTACAAACAACAAATATAACCCTCCCACTTAGTTTTTGGAGTTGGTTCATTGACTCTTATAATTTCGGAAACAAATTTCTTAGTTAGAGAGCGACAGAGCGGACAACTAGAAGAGAATCCTAGATCGACATGTTCAGAGCAGTATTAGTGCATAAAGGCACAAGGTACATACTCGATCTTTTCCTATTTTCTATTTCGGGAAAGTGCGTGAGGGAAGTGTGAACTGACTCACTCGAACACTTGAAAGTTTGAGATTACACATCTTTTTATTTTTCGGCTTGTCTACAAGGAGACCTCCCACTCAAATTTTCAAGAGCATATAGATTTTGAACATATGTGATATAGATATAGTTTTGAAAACATTTTGAAAATTTATTTGATTTGGATGACAAAATATTTTTCAAGTTTGAAAGTGAAAACGGTTTTTCAAAATTCAAACTAGTTTTGTAAAAAAACAATTTCAATTAAACTTCCAAAAATCAAAACATTTTAATCTTACACATCATGTTTATAATCATATGAAAAACATTTTTGCTCAAGAAAATTTTCTCATTAGAGTTCTATAACTCATGGTAGTGGGGTTTGAAAATCCGGATTTCTAAAAACTGTAGTTTCAGACAGCCGCGCACCTCGGAGTAAAATCGCCATATCTGGCGGCTCCGATGTCCTTTTGAGCCGAAACCGGTGGCATTGGACAGAGGACAGACAGAGCTTTAATTTGATTCAAGAATCATTAAATTTAGATTTCTGAGCAGAGAGTTATGCCACGTTTAATGCGGGTTTACTCCAGCTCGAAGAAAAAGAAATAAATTAAAGCTTGGTCCTATTTAGGTGCGAAAAAGAATCAAGTGTAACGGAACGTTTTAAGATGTTGTTTAAAGCTTTTATTTGTGTTTTATTAGCAGGGTAATAACATAGAATAAAAAAAATAACAACAAGCATAAAACGAATACGGTAAATAAAAGAAACTAGAAAGACAAAGTAACTAGTCACAAAATTTACCGAAATTTCTCAAACCTTTAAAACACGTTTTTCAATATAAAAAATTAAAAACTTTTAGAACTGATTCTAATGTGTTTTAAAAACATCCCAAACTCATAGAAAATCAACATGCTTTTTAATTTAAAGACATGAGCAATAAATTAAAAAAAAATCTAAGATAACAATTCTAACTTGTCACAAAATTAGTAAACTTTCGAAAACGATTTTCAAGCTCATAATTTTAAAAACATGTACATGCATCTCTTTGACCATAGCTCTGATACCATTTGTTGGAAGCGATCTAGGGTTTGAGAAAATAATTAACGCTTCGGTAAGCGGCGGAATTTTAAAAATTTTCTTTTACAAGTAAAACAGTTTTTACTAACCTAGACAAGTGCAAGTACATGTAATTAAAAACCAATATGAGCTAGAAGTTTACTAACCTTTCTTGAAGCTTGAACTTTGAAGAAGCTTGTGGAAAGTTTGCAACGCTCGTCTCCCCTCGCAGCACGTCTCTCTTTCTTTCCTCGGCACCTCGAGCAACCACGAAAGTTTCTATCACTAAATCACTCGAAAAGAAGAAATCAGTGAGTGGGCACTTTTAAACACTACGACTTAAGAACGAGTCTTGAAGTCGCAGAGCTAAACACTAGGTCGAGTGAGGACCTAGGTGCCAAAACAAGAAAAATCGAAAATAAACTAGAAAGAGAGAGAGAGAGGATTTCGGCCACAATGTCTAGAGAGAGAGTCTCTCAATCTCTAACTTGTGTGGGATGAATAAAATGAGAAGAATGAGGCTCCAATTTATAGGAGAGGTCTTACCTTCAATAAGGTAGTTTCCTCTTCTATAGAATATCACATATTCATGAGCAAAATAACCCTTATTTCTCATTCCTTTTGGGCGCCCAAGGCAGCCTTCTAGAAGGCTAGGATTTGTTTCCTTTTTTGTTCCTTGGCTTGCCTATTACTCTCTTGGCCGAAATACCTTGTGCATCCTTATGCAAATTTGTTTCCTCTTTTTCTTTTGGCAAGTATCTAAATACATTTATGCACGAGACATCCCCGAGATGCAGGCTAAAGACGCCTCCGCGGCGCGCCCACGAGACATCCCCGAGATGCAGGCTAAAGACGCCTCCGCGGCGCGCCCACGAGACATCCCCGAGATGCAGGCTAAAGACGCCTCCGCGGCGCGCCCACGAGACATCCCCGAGATGCAGGCTAAAGACGCCTCCGCGGCGCGCCCACGAGACATCCCCGAGATGCAGGCTAAAGACGCCTCCGCGGCGCGCCCACGAGACATCCCCGAGATGCAGGCTAAAGACGCCCCCGCGGCGCGCCCAATAGACATCCCCGAGATGCAGGCTAAAGACGCCCCCACGGCGCGCCCAAGAGACATCCCAGAGATGCAGGCTAAAGTCGTCCCTCGCGGCGCACCAAAGCCGCCTACATGGCGCACCGAAGACGCCTACATGGCGCACGCAAGACGCGTAAAGGCGCAACCCGTAAGACGCCTACATGGCGCAACCTAAGACGCCTACATGGCGCACGTAAGACGCGTAAAGGCGCAGCCCGTAAGACGCCTACATGGCGCAACCTAAGACGCCTACATGGCGCAACCTAAGACGCCTACATGGCGCACGTAAGACGCCTACATGGCGCAGCCCAAGACGCCTACAGGGCGCACGTAAGTCGCGTAAAGGCGCAACCCGTAAGACGCCTACATGGCGCAACCAAGACGCCTACATGGCGCACGTAAGTCGCGTAAAGGCGCAGCCCGTAAGACGCCTACATGGCGCAACCTAAGACGCCTACATGGCGCAACCTAAGACGCCTACATGGCGCACGTAAGACGCCTACATGGCGCAGCCCAAGACGCCTACAGGGCGCAACTCAAAACGCCTACATAGTGCATCTAAAACACCTACATGGCGCAACCAAAATGCCTACATGGCTCATCTAAAATGCCTATACGGCACACCTAAGAAGCCTGCATGGTGCATCTTGGCCATCCCTTGCGATGTGCCTAAGACACCTAAACGACGCACAAAACCGTCTCTCACAACGCGCACTGAGTCGCCACGAGGCGTTGCATATGATGACTAAATCGCAACGCACCTGAACCGCCGTACGAGGCGCAGTTCTTGCCATCTTCGCCATCGCCAAATAAACATGATCACCCTCACCTTGGGAGAATCCCCGTTCCATGCGAGTTAATTGAAGCTGCTCGCAAAAACTCGCGAACCCCGCCTCTGAGCAAGAACCTCGCTCGGCCTGAACTAGCTGAGACTTCGCTCCTCGAGTCGAGTCATCCTCCTCGAGTCGAGTTTCGCTCCTCGAGTCGAGTCAGTCTCCCCGAGTTGAGCTTCGCTCCTCGAGTCGAGTCATCCTCCTCAAGTCGAGTTTCGCTCCTCGAGTCGAGTCAGTCTCATCGAGTTGAGCTTCGCTCCTCGAGTCAAGTCATTCTCCTCGAGTCAAGCTTCGCTCCTCGAGTCGAGTCATCCTCCTCGAGTCGAGATTCGATCTCCTCGAGTTGAGCTTCGCTCCTCGAGTCGAGTCATCCTCCTCGAGCCGAGCTTCGCTCCTCGAGTCGAGTCATCCTCCTCGAGTCGAGTTTCGCTCCTCGAGTCGAGTCAGTCTCCCCGAGTTAAGCTTCGCTCCTCGAGTCGAGTCATCCTCCTCGAGTCGAGTTTCGCTCCTCGAGTCGAGTCAGTCTCCCCGAGTTGGGCTTCGCTCCTCGAGTCAAGTCATTCTCCTCGAGTCGAGCTTCGCTCCTCGGGTCGAGTCATTCTCCTCGAGTCGAGCTTCGCTCCTTGAGTCGAGTCATTCACCTCAAAGTCGAGCTTCGCTCCTTGAGTCGAGTCATTCTCCTCGATGTCGAGCTTCGCTCCTTGAGTCGAGCCATTCTCCTCGAGTCAAGGCTTGCCCCTCGAGTTGAGTCATTCTCCTCGAGTCGAGTCTTGCTCCTGAAATCGAACCATTCTCCTCAAGTCGAGCATCGCTCCCCAAAGTCGAGTCACGCTCCTTGAGTCGAGTCTCGCTCCTTGAGTCAAATCATTCTCCTTGAGTCGAGCACTGATCCTCGAGTCAAGACGTCCTCCTCAAGTCGAGTCACACCCTCCTCGAGTCGAGCCATGCTCCTCGAGTCGAGTCACTCTCCTCGAGTCATCCCTCTCGAGTCGAGCATCACTCATCAAGCCATTCTCCCCGAGTTGAGTCTTGCCCCTCGAATCGAGTCATACTCCTCGAGTCGAGCGTCGCTCCTCGAGTAGAGTCATATTCCTTAAAGTCCAGCCAATCTCCTTGAGTCGAGCCTAGCCCCTCGAGTCGAGGCTTGAGTCGGCCCCCTGAGTTGAGCCTAGCCCCTCGAGTTGAGACTTGAGTCGGCTCCCCGAGTTGAGCTTTGCTCCTCGAGTTGAGACTTGATTCAGTCTCCTCGAGTCGAGCTTCGCTCCTCGAATCGAGCCTTGAGTCAGTCTCCTCGAGGCGAGCTTCGCTCCTCGAGTCGAGCCTTGAGTCGTTCTCCTCAAGTCGAGTCCCGCTCCTCGAACAAACGGCTGGAGCAACCTGAAGAACAGGTTAGCCAAAGCAGAGACCCGCGCTCGCGCCTGGGGAATAAGGGCCGATCTTCCGAACGCAGACGAAGAAGCGTCACCAAGGCAGGAATGGCGGATGCCCCGTGAGACCGACTTATGCTTGATGCGTGGTCAAACTTTTAGCGTTTATCCCCGAGCAGTCGAAGCCCTCCGGTGTGGCAGAGCCTTCCGCCAGGTGCCACTCCGTCTTCTCGAAGCATCCGCCCGCAGCATCAACCTCCGTCTTCGAGACCTCGGAATGAACACGCCTCTGCAAAATGCAAAAGTGCAGTCGCCTTCCAAGCTGGCCGAGACGGGAGCCATGATCTTCCCCTAATATGTCACGATTACACAATCGTCGCCATGCTAGTCACCGTCGAGTCCCATGGACTCCGGATTGATGATATTATCAAGCAAAATGCCATCGAAGAAAGACTTGGGCATGACTTCGCCAAAAGATCAACGAGCCGCGACACGCCGGGCTGCCTCTACACAAATGCGTTTCCCGCCTGCCCACGCATGTCCCCTTTGCTCCGGGACTAGAGCGATGGACGCAAACGCGTCTGCCTCGCCCACGTCGAGCTACGTCTCATATCCACTCGTGTCGAGAGAAACGGAAAAGCGAGAGAGAGCACTAGCGTTCGCAAGAATATTCTCTATGTTCACAAAAGCTTCGCGACAGCAAAGCCCTGGGAGATAAATTTTCCTCAAAATCCCGGCAGAAACAACTAAAAGTTCACCGCCCGGGGCCTCCCGAGCGATAAACTTGGGGGGCTAATGTTGTCGGTCGTTTTCGGAAAACCCGAGACGCCAAGAAGACACGCCGTTCAAAGGGCCGATGGTCAGGCCGGAGGTCCTGAAGAGCGGCAAGCCTTCTGTCACGAGTCGACTGACAAGTCCTCGTGCCAAATCCTCACGTTCCTCGAGTCGTTCTCCTCGAGTCGAGCCTCGAGTCGTTCCTCGAGTCGAGCCTCGAGTCGTTCCTCGAGTCGAGCCTCGGGTCGCTCCTCGAGTCGAGCCTTGAGTTGTTCCTCGAGTCGAGCCTCGAGTCGTTCTTCTCGAGTCGAGCCTCGAGTCGTTCCTCGAGTCGAGCCTTGAGTTGTTCCTCGAGTCGAGTCACTGTCACCAAGGGGAAACCTTCATATTTCATGTGGCAAGAATGGTATTCGAAGGCCCGCAAGAGCCCGACGAGGCGGGCCATGCGCCGCGCGCGCAGCCGCGCCGGCCAACCAAGCGCAGCAGCCCGCGCGCCGCGCCAGACAGGCCGCGCGCCGTGCCAGGCAGAACGCGCGCCGCGTGATGACACGCTCGCGCCGCGCATCCCGCGCCGCACATCCAGCGCCGCGCCTGGTGACCCGCGCGCCGCGCCCCCTGCGCCGCGCGTTGTGCGCCGCTCTTTGTGCGCCGCGCGCGCCGTGCGCCTCCACTTGATGCCACATGCGTTCCTAGTCCCACATGGACGAAAAAGAAGCCTTCTAAGGCCCCCAAACACCTATAAATACCCCCTCCCATTGAGGGGAAAGCCATCCCATTCTTTCTCAAGGAACTTGAGACTTCTCTCCGCTTCTCTAGATGCCATCCTTGGCCTGAAGCGGATTCTCCACGATTTCTCGCTCTCGGAGATTCTGAAGCACTTTGCGGGGACTCCCGAGTGCCGCCTCTCTTGATCGAGCGATTAATCTTGAGCCCACGAGTGCTCTAACGGTTTTCTACTGAAAATCGCCTACGCGTCTAGCACCCTAGACGCGTCCGCCATTTCTGACAAGAAATCGCCTACGCGTCCGGCATTTCCGACTAGGAATCGCCTACGCGTTCGGAATCTCCGCCACAACAAGGAACTCTTGACTTAGAGTCTTCCACGTCTCCAAAAGAGAGAAAACACACATTCTCTCTCGCGATCGCGATCTCCGAAGTCTTGAGACGCCGCCGAGGACTCCTCGAGCCCCGTCTCCTTCGTCGAGTACGCTTCTCCATCAAGGCTCCGCGCCTCATACTGCGTCACACACGCTTGAACTACGTTCTGACCTGATCCCACACACGGGTACGTAGGCAGCCGACACCCAAGGCACGGTCACTCTTCCTCCTCACCCCCTACCTCTCCCGAGAGGCGGGTTGATCGGAGAAAACCCTAGCTCGAGACTATCGAGTTCACACTCTTGGCCCGGGTGCGATCACTTGGTCCGGCCTTGGATCGAACCGCCCGAGATTTTAAATAGTTGTTCATTTTCGTATGACAACAGTTATTGCTTCGATCATTGCTCAATGAGCTACGTCCGAGAGTGAGACGATGATGGCTAGGCCTCCCCTTGGGGGATTGTTTTTCAAAGTTGACCTTTTGGACTAAGTGGTTAGTTACACACTTAGACTCAATCCCTAGTAATCCTCCCTCGAGGCCCTGCAAAAGGATATGAGTGATCAAACCAATTTACAAGGTGGCTAGTCAAAATTTGGTGTATTGACATCTTGGCTAAGCATTAATGATGTGTCATTTACTTATAAATGGAGATTTTTTGCGGCCTTCCCTCGAAGGAGTAAATTATCGTTTGGTTTATAACGCCTTTGGATTTTATAAAGTCTTAAACAAACTTAAATCCTAAACCAAAGACTAATCATAAACTTGTTTCAACTTTTATAGGCAATATGTCTCCCAACTCTCTCTCTTTCATCGTTTCCTCGAACAAACTCGAAAACGAAAACTACGTAGATTCGAAACATAACCTCGTCATAATCCTTACCAAGCACAAATGGGTAATCACAACCCCGTGTCCTCCTCTGACGAATGATGATTCGACTCAAGAGGACAATGACGCCTTAGCGGCCTGGCTTCGATCCGATGAGATTGTGAGGTGCTATATCTTGGCATCTATGAACAATATGCTGAAAGAGCAACATCGCGACATCGAGACTGCCGCCGAAATGCTCTACAATCTCATTGAGTTATTTGGAGGGAAAAGGCGTCAAGCAAGGCAAAAAGCAGTCCGACAGTTTATGAACTGTCGTATGAAGGCTAGGACTCCTGTTAGAGACTTTATGATACTGATCATTAGTTTTCTAAATAAAATGGAAATCCTAGGATCTGAGACTGATGGGAAGAATGTCATAGATATGATCTTAGAAACTCTCCCCGCATCTCTTGACACCTCCAAGATGAACTACTTCATAAACAAGCTAGAGTACACTGTTACCAAGCTTATGAAGGAACTTCACACTGCTGTAGGTCTCACTAAGAGAAAGAGGAATCAAGGAGAGGCACATGCTACTGAGCAAAAAGCCTCCGCCTCTAGAACTAAGAAGAGACCTCACAAGGCCGATAAAAAGAACTGTCCTGCAAATCTAAAAGCAAAGGAACATAGTATTGTACTAGTTACCGAAGCATGCTTAGTAGCTGATAATGTATCAACGTGGATTCTTGACTCCACTGCTACTAACCATATTTGTTGTTCCTTAAATGGTTTCAAGAAAACCAAAAGCTTAGAGAAAGGCGAGTTCTGTTTCAAATGGGGTGATGGGAGCATGGTGTCTGCAAAGGCTGTGGGATCTGTGACGCTGTCTTTTGAAGACCGCACTTTAAACTTGAATAATGTTTATTTTGTTCCTACCTTTGGGAAGAACTTAATATCCGTTGCTCGTCTTCATGAGCAAGATTATTGTTTAAAGTTCATTAAGAATGGAATTCGTATTTCGTTTCCTGATAATTCTTTTGTCACTGATGCATGTATGAAGAATGCTCTTTTCTACATCTATCCCACTCAACCTTCTCTTTTAGACACCGAAATAGATAATGATCTAATTAGGGAGCCAAAGAGGATCAAACTTTCTGAATCCTCCGATCTAACAAAATCAACACACCTATGGCACTTAAGACTTGGTCATATCAGTCTAGAAAGGATTAAGAGACTTGTGAGGGATGGTCCACTCCAAGCCTCTACAATAGGTTCACTACCTACTTGTGAATCCTGCATAGAAGGAAAAATAACTAAACGACCTTTCTCCGATAAAGGTCGAAGAGCCACTGAGTTGCTGGAACTAGTACATTCTGATGTATGTGGTCCGCTCAGCCAACAGGCACGTGGAGGATACGAATACTTCGTTACCTTCACCGATGATTACTCGCGATATGGGTTTGTCTATTTGCTTAAACACAAATCCGAGACCTTTAACGTATTTAAGGTCTTTAGGGCTTTAGTGGAAAAGCAATCTGGCAAAGTGATCAAAACCCTTCGATCTGATCGAGGTGGTGAGTATATGTCTGGAGAGTTCGATGACTTTCTTAAAGAAGAAGGTATCGCTTCTCAGCTTACCGCACCTGGCACACCTCAACAAAACGGAGTGTCACAGAGAAGGAACCGAACTCTAATGGAGATGGTTAGATCAATGATGAGTTACTCATCACTTCCTCCTTCCTTTTGGGGATATGCCCTCGAAACAGCCGCTTACATTCCGAACCAAGTTCCGTCTAAAATGGTTCCTGGTACTCCTTATGAACGATGGACTGGCCTTAGAGTGAATCTTGGCCGCATCAGAATTTGGGGTTGCCCTGCACACGTGCTAAGGCAAAAGACTAGCAAGTTGGCTAGTAGATCATAATTGTGCTTGTTTGTGGGATATCCAAAGGAAACCAAGAAAATCTTCTATAGTCCCGAGGATGATAAGACTTTCGTTAGCACGAATGCTCGTTTCCTTGAGGAGGACTTTATGAAGGATGCAAAACCTAGAAGCAAAATTGTGCTTGAAGAAAAGTTGGGTGAGGAAGCTTCTACCTCATCTGTAAGAACTGTTCTTACCCCAACTAAAACACAACCTAACTCATCAGAATCTCGTCAAGTAGTACTTCGACGTAGTGGGAGGGCTACTCAAAAGCCTGACAGGTACATGTCTTATGGAGACTCTCTTGTAGCCGTCTCTGACATGGATGATCCTGTTTCCTATAGCCAAGCGATGGCTTGTTCTGAATCAAACCTTTGGCTTTACGCCATGAAAGTTGAAATGCACTCGATGTATGTCAACAAAGTCTGGAAACTTGTAGACCTTCCTGAAGGGATTAAACCCGTAGGGTGTAAGTGGATATACAAGAAGAAAAGGGGTCCTGATGGGAACGTCGAGACGTTTGTTGTCTCAGTTTTTCGGACAACTATTTAGGAGCCCAAAGTGGTTAGACCCAAGGCCAGACCAAGTGGTCTCACTTCGGCTCGAGCATGTCGGGCTTGGTATCCCAAGCCGTCCCTTAGCTGTTGGTGGTGTCAATCTCGTCCAGGCACCTGAAAAGCAAGCAGAAAGAGGTGTGAACTACAAAGGGGAAACAGAGGGGGTGCCTCTGTTTACCTCTCCGACGCTCAACATTAGTAGGATTGAGGTGGATATAGAGGGTTTAGAGGTGGTGAGTGGCCAAAGATGAGCGAAACGAGTGAAGTACGTGTTCGACAGCGTTTCGGGACTCAAAATTGGATTACCTGGACTAGGGGAGAGACCCCTATATTTATAGGCGACCAAGGAGCGTCATGTACAACCCCTTAGCCGAGGGCTGCCTCTGACTCGGCCATGGACTGCTCTGACTCGGCCATGGCCGGCTCTGTCTCGGCCGTGGAGGCCATGGCCGGCTCTGACTCGGCCATGGCCGGCTCTGACTCGGACGTGGGGGGCCATGGCCGGCTCTGACCCGGCCATGGATGGCTCTGACTCGGCCGTGGAGGCCATGGCCGGCTATGACTCGGCCATGGCCGGCTCTGACTCGGCCGTGGGGGCCATGGCCGGCTCTGAGGTGGCCGTGCACCGGGAAAGACTCGGGGAAGCCGCCATATGTTGTCGTTGCCGTACCGGGCCGGGACGGACCGGTAACATTAGACCCCGAGTTTCCGGTCGAGCGTAGGTCGAGTGGAAACTCAAAATCTACGCTTTCATGCGGATGCGGGATGAATGCTCTCGGGTTTGTGTCACGGGGGAAAGCCTTTGTGCGTCGCAACGGACGGCTTTTGGGCGTCGCGAGGGACGACTTGTTGTTTCGAGTTGATCGTGCGTGACTTATTTTCTCGATCTACCAATGGAGGCGTGATCGGTCCACACGGCCTGAGCCTCGGGGGGCCTTGGTGCCACGTTTGTGTGACCGGGTTTCCTGTGGACGCTGGCTAGACCAGATACACCCGGGCGGACGCAAGCCTTCGAAACCCATTTGTAACTCGCTGCCTTTCGGCTCACGAGCTGGGCGGCGATCGCGGTGCCACATTCGTGTGGCGAGGTTTCCCGTGGACGCTGGCTAGACCAGATACATCCTGGCGGACGCAAGCCTTTGAAACCCATTTGTAACTCGCTGCCTGTCGGCCCACGAGCTGGGCGGCGAGCGCGATGCCACATTTGTGTGGTCGCGTTTCCCGTGGACGCTGGCTAGACAAGATATGCCCGGGCGGACGCAAGCCTTCGAAACCCATTTGTAACTCGCTGCCTTTCGGCTCACGAGCTGGGAGGCGAGCGCTGTGCCACATTCGTGTGGCGAGGTTTCCCGTGGACACTGGCTAGACCAGATACATCCTGGCGGACGCAAGCCTTTGAAACCCATTTGTAACTCGCTGCCTATCGGTTCACGAGCTGGGCGGCGAGCGCGATGCCACATTTGTGTGGCCGGGTTTCCCGTGGACGCTGGCTAGACCAGATACGCCCTGGCGGACGCAAACCTTGAACCCATTTGTAACTCGTTGCCTATCGGCTCACGAGCTGGGCGGCGAGCGCGATGCCACATTTGTGTGGCCAGGTTTCCCGTGGACGCTGGCTAGACCAGATACGCCCAACGGACGCAAGCCTTGAACCCATTTGTAACTCGTTGCCTATCGGCTCACGAGCTGGGCGGCGAGCGCGATGCCACATTTGTGTGGCCAGGTTTCCCGTGGACGCTAGCTAGACCAGAAACGCCCTGGCGGACGCAAGCCTTGAACCAATTTGTAACTCGTATCCTATCGGCTCACGAGCTGGGCGGCGAGCGCGATGCCACATTTGTGTGGCCAGGTTTCCCACGGACGCTGGCTAGACCAGATACGCCCTAGTGAACGCAAGCCTTGAACCCATTTATAACTCGTTGCCTATCGGCTCACGAGCTGGGCGTCGAGCGCGATGCCACATTTGTGTGGCCAGGTTTCCCCTGGACGCTGGCTAGACCAGATACTCCCTGGCGGACGCAAACCTTGAACCCATTTGTAACTCGTTGCCTATCGGCTCACAAGCTGGGCGGCGAGCGCGATGCCACATTTGTGTGGCCAGGTTTCCCGTGGACGCTGGCTAGACCAGATACGCCTGGGCGGACGCAAACCTTGAACCCATTTGTAACTCGTTGCCTATCGGCTCACGAGCTGGGCAGCGAGCGCGAAGCCACATTTGTGTGGCGAGGTTTCCCGTGGACGCTGGCTAGACCAGAAACGCCCAGCGGACGCAAACCGTGAACCCATTTGTAACTCGTTGCCTATCGGCTCACGAGCTGGGCGGCGAGCACGATGCCACATTTGTGTGGCCAGGTTTCCCGTGGACGCTGGCTAGACCAGATACGCCCAGCGGACGCAAGCCTTGAACCCATTTGTAACTCGTTGCCTATCGGCTCACGAGCTGGACGGCGAGCGCGATGCCACATTTGTGTGGTCGGGTTTCTCGTGGACGCTGGCTAGACCAGATATGCCCGGGCGGACGCAAGCCTTTGAAACCCATTTGTAACTCGCTGCCTATCGGCTCACGAGCTAGGCGGCGAGCGCGATGCCACATTTGTGTGGTCGGGTTTCCCGTGGACGCTGGCTAGACCAGATATGCCCGGGCGGACGCAAGCCTTCGAAACCCATTTGTAACTCGCTGCCTTTCAGCTCACGAGCTGGGCGGCGAGCGCGGTGCCACATTCGTGTGGCGAGGTTTCCCGTGGACGCTGGCTAGACCAGATACATCCTGTCGGACGCAAGCCTTTGAAACCCATTTGTAACTCGCTGCCTATCGGCTCACGAGCTAGGCGGCGAGCGCGATGCCACATTTTTGTGGCCGGGTTTCCCGTGGACGCTGGCTAGACCAGATACGCCCAGCGGACGAAAACCTTGAACCCATTTGTAACTCGTTGCCTATCGGCTCACGAGCAGGGCGGTGAGCGCGATGCCACATTTGTGTGGCGAGGTTTCCCGTGGACGCTGGCTAGACCAGATACGCCCACTGGACGCAAATCTTGAACACATTTGTAACTCGTTGCCTATCGGCTCACGAGCTGGGCGGTGAGCGCGATGCCACATTTGTGTGGCCAGGTTTCCCGTGGACGCTGGCTAGACCAGATACGCCCAGCGGACGCAAGCCTTGAACCCATTTGTAACTCGTTGCCTATCGGCTCACGAGCTGGGCGGCGAGCGCGATGCCACATTTGTGTGGCCAGGTTTCCCGTGGACGCTGGCTAGACCAGATATGCCCTAGCGGACGCAAGCCTTGAACCCATTTGTAACTCGTTGCCTATCGGCTCACGAGCTGGGCGGCGAGCGCGATGCCACATTTGTGTGGCCAGGTTTCCCGTGGACGCTGGCTAGACCAGATACGCCCAGCGGACGCAAACCTTGAACCCATTTGTAACTCGTTGCCTATCGGCTCACGAGCTGGGCGGCGAGCGCGATGCCACATTTGTGTGGCGAGGTTTCCCGTGGACGCTGGCTAGAGCAGATACGCCCAGCAGACGCAAACCTTGAACCCATTTGTAACTCGTTGCCTATCGGCTCACGAGCTGGGCGGCGAGCGCGATGCCACATTTGTGTGGCCAGGTTTTCCGTGGACGCTGGCTAGACCAGATACGCCCAGCGGACGCAAGCCTTGAACCCATTTGTAACTCGTTGCCTATCGGCTCACGAGGTGGGCGGCGAGCGCGATGCCACATTTGTGTGGCCAGGTTTCCCGTGGATGCTGGCTAGACCAGAAACGCCCTGGCGGACGCAAGCCTTGAACCCATTTGTAACTCGTTGCCTATCGGCTCACGAGCTGGGCGGCGAGCGCAATGCCACATTTCTGTGGCCAGGTTTCCCGCGGACGCTGGCTAGACCAGATACGCCCTAGCGGACGCAAGCCTTGAACCCATTTGTAACTCGTTGCCTATCGGCTCACGAGCTGGGCGGCGAGCGCGATGCCACATTTGTGTGGCCAGGTTTCCCGTGGACGCTGGCTAGAGCAGATACGCCCTGGCGGACGCAAACCTTGAACCCATTTGTAACTCGTTGCCTATCGTCTCACGAGCTGGGCGGCGAGCGCGATGCCACATTTGTGTGGACACGTTTCCCGTGGACGCTGACTAGACCAGATACGCCCAGCGGACGCAAGCCTTGAACCCATTTGTAACTCGTTGCCTATCGGCTCACGAGCTGGGCGGCGAGCGCGATGCCACATTTGTGTGGCCAGGTTTCCCCTGGACGCTGGCTAGACCAGATACTCCCTGGCGGACGCAAACCTTGAACCCATTTGTAACTCGTTGCCTATCGGCTCACAAGCTGGGCGGCGAGCGCGATGCCACATTTGTGTGGCCAGGTTTCCCGTGGACGCTGGCTAGACCAGATACGCCTGGGCGGACGCAAACCTTGAACCCATTTGTAACTCGTTGCCTATCGGCTCACGAGCTGGGCAGCGAGCGCGAAGCCACATTTGTGTGGCGAGGTTTCCCGTGGACGCTGGCTAGACCAGAAACGCCCAGCGGACGCAAACCGTGAACCCATTTGTAACTCGTTGCCTATCGGCTCACGAGCTGGGCGGCGAGCACGATGCCACATTTGTGTGGCCAGGTTTCCCGTGGACGCTGGCTAGACCAGATACGCCCAGCGGACGCAAGCCTTGAACCCATTTGTAACTCGTTGCCTATCGGCTCACGAGCTGGACGGCGAGCGCGATGCCACATTTGTGTGGTCGGGTTTCTCGTGGACGCTGGCTAGACCAGATATGCCCGGGCGGACGCAAGCCTTTGAAACCCATTTGTAACTCGCTGCCTATCGGCTCACGAGCTAGGCGGCGAGCGCGATGCCACATTTGTGTGGTCGGGTTTCCCGTGGACGCTGGCTAGACCAGATATGCCCGGGCGGACGCAAGCCTTCGAAACCCATTTGTAACTCGCTGCCTTTCAGCTCACGAGCTGGGCGGCGAGCGCGGTGCCACATTCGTGTGGCGAGGTTTCCCGTGGACGCTGGCTAGACCAGATACATCCTGTCGGACGCAAGCCTTTGAAACCCATTTGTAACTCGCTGCCTATCGGCTCACGAGCTAGGTGGCGAGCGCGATGCCACATTTTTGTGGCCGGGTTTCCCGTGGACGCTGGCTAGACCAGATACGCCCAGCGGACGAAAACCTTGAACCCATTTGTAACTCGTTGCCTATCGGCTCACGAGCAGGGCGGTGAGCGCGATGCCACATTTGTGTGGCGAGGTTTCCCGTGGACGCTGGCTAGACCAGATACGCCCACTGGACGCAAATCTTGAACACATTTGTAACTCGTTGCCTATCGGCTCACGAGCTGGGCGGTGAGCGCGATGCCACATTTGTGTGGCCAGGTTTCCCGTGGACGCTGGCTAGACCAGATACGCCCAGCGGACGCAAGCCTTGAACCCATTTGTAACTCGTTGCCTATCGGCTCACGAGCTGGGCGGCGAGCGCGATGCCACATTTGTGTGGCCAGGTTTCCCGTGGACGCTGGCTAGACCAGATATGCCCTAGCGGACGCAAGCCTTGAACCCATTTGTAACTCGTTGCCTATCGGCTCACGAGCTGGGCGGCGAGCGCGATGCCACATTTGTGTGGCCAGGTTTCCCGTGGACGCTGGCTAGACCAGATACGCCCAGCGGACGCAAACCTTGAACCCATTTGTAACTCGTTGCCTATCGGCTCACGAGCTGGGCGGCGAGCGCGATGCCACATTTGTGTGGCGAGGTTTCCCGTGGACGCTGGCTAGAGCAGATACGCCCAGCAGACGCAAACCTTGAACCCATTTGTAACTCGTTGCCTATCGGCTCACGAGCTGGGCGGCGAGCGCGATGCCACATTTGTGTGGCCAGGTTTCCCGTGGATGCTGGCTAGACTAGAAACGCCCTGGCGGACGCAAGCCTTGAACCCATTTGTAACTCGTTGCCTGTCGGCTCACGAGCTGGGCGGCGAGCGCAATGCCACATTTCTGTGGCCAGGTTTCCCGCGGACGCTGGCTAGACCAGATACGCCCTAGCGGACGCAAGCCTTGAACCCATTTGTAACTCGTTGCCTATCGGCTCACGAGCTGGGCGGCGAGCGCGATGCCACATTTGTGTGGCCAGGTTTCCCGTGGACGCTGGCTAGAGCAGATACGCCCTGGCGGACGCAAACCTTGAACCCATTTGTAACTCGTTGCCTATCGTCTCACGAGCTGGGCGGCGAGCGCGATGCCACATTTGTGTGGACACGTTTCCCGTGGACGCTGACTAGACCAGATACGCCCAGCGGACGCAAGTCTTGAACCCATTTGTAACTCGTTGCCTATCGGCTCACGAGCTGGGCGGCGAGCGCGATGCCACATTTGTGTGGCCAGGTTTCCCCTGGACGCTGGCTAGACCAGATACTCCCTGGCGGACGCAAACCTTGAACCCATTTGTAACTCGTTGCCTATCGGCTCACAAGCTGGGCGGCGAGCGCGATGCCACATTTGTGTGGCCAGGTTTCCCGTGGACGCTGGCTAGACCAGATACGCCTGGGCGGACGCAAACCTTGAACCCATTTGTAACTCGTTGCCTATCGGCTCACGAGCTGGGCAGCGAGCGCGAAGCCACATTTGTGTGGCGAGGTTTCCCGTGGACGCTGGCTAGACCAGAAACGCCCAGCGGACGCAAACCGTGAACCCATTTGTAACTCGTTGCCTATCGGCTCACGAGCTGGGCGGCGAGCACGATGCCACATTTGTGTGGCCAGGTTTCCCGTGGACGCTGGCTAGACCAGATACGCCCAGCGGACGCAAGCCTTGAACCCATTTGTAACTCGTTGCCTATCGGCTCACGAGCTGGACGGCGAGCGCGATGCCACATTTGTGTGGTCGGGTTTCTCGTGGACGCTGGCTAGACCAGATATGCCCGGGCGGACGCAAGCCTTTGAAACCCATTTGTAACTCGCTGCCTATCGGCTCACGAGCTAGGCGGCGAGCGCGATGCCACATTTGTGTGGTCGGGTTTCCCGTGGACGCTGGCTAGACCAGATATGCCCGGGCGGACGCAAGCCTTCGAAACCCATTTGTAACTCGCTGCCTTTCAGCTCACGAGCTGGGCGGCGAGCACGGTGCCACATTCGTGTGGCGAGGTTTCCCGTGGACGCTGGCTAGACCAGATACATCCTGTCGGACGCAAGCCTTTGAAACCCATTTGTAACTCGCTGCCTATCGGCTCACGAGCTAGGCGGCGAGCGCGATGCCACATTTTTGTGGCCGGGTTTCCCGTGGACGCTGGCTAGACCAGATACGCCCAGCGGACGAAAACCTTGAACCCATTTGTAACTCGTTGCCTATCGGCTCACGAGCAGGGCGGTGAGCGCGATGCCACATTTGTGTGGCGAGGTTTCCCGTGGACGCTGGCTAGACCAGATACGCCCACTGGACGCAAATTTTGAACCCATTTGTAACTCGTTGCCTATCGGCTCACGAGCTGGGCGGTGAGCGCGATGCCACATTTGTGTGGCCAGGTTTCCCGTGGACGCTGGCTAGACCTGATACGCCCAGCGGACGCAAGCCTTGAACCCATTTGTAACTCGTTGCCTATCGGCTCACGAGCTGGGCGGCGAGCGCGATGCCACATTTGTGTGGCCAGGTTTCCCGTGGACGCTGGCTAGACCAGATATGCCCTAGCGGACGCAAGCCTTGAACCCATTTGTAACTCGTTGCCTATCGGCTCACGAGCTGGGCGGCGAGCGCGATGCCACATTTGTGTGGCCAGGTTTCCCGTGGACGCTGGCTAGACCAGATACGCCCAGCGGACGCAAACCTTGAACCCATTTGTAACTCGTTGCCTAACGGCTCACGAGCTGGGCGGCGAGCGCGATGCCACATTTGTGTGGCGAGGTTTCCCGTGGACGCTGGCTAGAGCAGATACGCCCAGCAGACGCAAACCTTGAACCCATTTGTAACTCGTTGCCTATCGGCTCACGAGCTGGGCGGCGAGCGCATTGCCACATTTGTGTGGCCAGGTTTTCCGTGGACGCTGGCTAGACCAGATACGCCCAGCGGACGCAAGCCTTGAACCCATTTGTAACTCGTTGCCTATCGGCTCACGAGCTGGGCGGCGAGCGCGATGCCACATTTGTGTGGCCAGGTTTCCCGTGGATGCTGGCTAGACCAGAAACGCCCTGGCGGACGCAAGCCTTGAACCCATTTGTAACTCGTTGCCTATCGGCTCACGAGCTGGGCGGCGAGCGCAATGCCACATTTCTGTGGCCAGGTTTCCCGCGGACGCTGGCTAGACCAGATACGCCCTAGCGGACGCAAGCCTTGAACCCATTTGTAACTCGTTGCCTATCGGCTCACGAGCTGGGCGGCGAGCGCGATGCCACATTTGTGTGGCCAGGTTTCCCGTGGACGCTGGCTAGAGCAGATACGCCCTGGCGGACGCAAACCTTGAACCCATTTGTAACTCGTTGCCTATCGTCTCACGAGCTGGGCGGCGAGCGCGATGCCACATTTGTGTGGACACGTTTCCCGTGGACGCTGACTAGACCAGATACGCCCAGCGGACGCAAGCCTTGAACCCATTTGTAACTCGTTGCCTATCGGCTCACGAGCTGGGCGGCGAGCGCGATGCCACATTTGTGTGGCCAGGTTTCCCGTGGACGCTGGCTAGACCAGAAACGCCCTGGCGGACGCAAGCCTTGAACCCATTTGTAACTCGTTGCCTATTGGCTCACGAGCTGGGCGGCGAGCGCGATGCCACATTTGTGTGGCCAGGTTTCCCGTGGACGCTGGCTAGACCAGATACGCCCTAGCGGACGCAAGCCTTGAACCCATTTGTAACTCGTTGCCTCTCGGCTCACGAGCTGGGCGGCGAGCGCGATGCCACATTTGTGTGGCCAGGTTTCCCGTGGACGCTGGCTAGACCAGAAACGCCCTGGCGGACGCAAGCCTTGAACCCATTTGTAACTCGTTGCCTATCGGCTCACGAGCTGGGCGGCGAGCGCAATGCCACATTTCTGTGGCCAGGTTTCCCGCGGACGCTGGCTAGACCAGATACGCCCTAGCGGACGCAAGCCTTGAACCCATTTGTAACTCGTTGCCTATCGGCTCACGAGCTGGGCGGCGAGCGCGATGCGACATTTGTGTGGCCAGGTTTCCTGTGGACGCTGACTAGACCAGATACGCCCAGCGGACGCAAGCCTTGAACCCATTTGTAACTCGTTGCCTATCGGCTCACGAGCTGGGCGGCGAGCGCGATGCCACATTTGTGTGACCAGGTTTCCCGTGGACGCTGGCTAGACCAGATACGCCCAGCGGACGCAAACCTTGAACCCATTTGTAACTCGTTGCCTATCGGCTCACGAGCTGGGCGGCGAGCGCGATGCCACATTTGTGTGGCGAGGTTTCCCGTGGACGCTGGCTAGAGCAGATACACCCAGCAGACGCAAACCTTGAACCCATTTGTAACTCGTTGCCTATCGGCTCACGAGCTGGGCGGCGAGCGCGATGCCACATTTGTGTGGCCAGGTTTTCCGTGGACGCTGGCTAGACCAGATACGCCCAGCGGACGCAAGCCTTGAACCCATTTGTAACTCGTTGCCTATCGGCTCACGAGCTGGGCGGCGAGCGCGATGCCACATTTGTGTGGCCAGGTTTCCCGTGGATGCTGGCTAGACCAGAAACGCCCTGGCGGACGCAAGCCTTGAACCCATTTGTAACTCGTTGCCTATCGGCTCACGAGCTGGGCGGCGAGCGCCATGCCACATTTCTGTGGCCAGGTTTCCCGCGGACGCTAGCTAGACCAGATACGCCCTAGCGGACGCAAGCCTTGAACCCATTTGTAACTCGTTGCCTATCGGCTCACGAGCTGGGCGGCGAGCGCGATGCCACATTTGTGTGGCCAGGTTTCCCGTGGACGCTGGCTAGAGCAGATACGCCCTGGCGGACGCAAACCTTGAACCCATTTGTAACTCGTTGCCTATCGGCTCACGAGCTGGGCGGCGAGCGCGATGCCACATTTGTGTGGCCAGGTTTCCCGTGGACGCTGACTAGACCAGATACGCCCAGCGGACGCAAGCCTTGAACCCATTTGTAACTCGTTGCCTATCGGCTCACGAGCTGGGCGGCGAGCGCGATGCCACATTTGTGTGGCCAGGTTTCCCGTGGACGCTGGCTAGACCAGAAACGCCCTGGCGGACGCAAGCCTTGAACCCATTTGTAACTCGTTGCCTATCGGCTCACGAGCTGGGCGGCGAGCGCGATGCCACATTTGTGTGGCCAGGTTTCCCGTGGACGCTGGCTAGAGCAGATACGCCCTGGCGGACGCAAACCTTGAACCCATTTGTAACTCGTTGCCTATCGGCTCACGAGCTGGGCGGCGAGCGCGATGCCACATTTGTGTGGCCAGGTTTCCCGTGGACGCTGACTAGACCAGATACGCCCAGCGGACGCAAGCCTTGAACCCATTTGTAACTCGTTGCCTATCGGCTCACGAGCTGGGCGGCGAGCGCGATGCCACATTTGTGTGGCCAGGTTTCCCGTGGACGCTGGCTAGACCAGAAACGCCCTGGCGGACGCAAGCCTTGAACCCATTTGTAACTCGTTGCCTATCGGCTCACGAGCTGGGCGGCGAGCGCGATGCCACATTTGTGTGGCCAGGTTTCCCGTGGACGCTGGCTAGACCAGATACGCCCTAGCGGACGCACGCCTTGAACCCATTTGTAACTCGTTGCCTCTCGGCTCACGAGCTGGGCGGCGAGCGCGATGCCACATTTGTGTGGCCAGGTTTCCCGTGGACGCTGGCTAGACCAGAAACGCCCTGGCGGACGCAAGCCTTGAACCCATTTGTAACTCGTTGCCTATCGGCTCACGAGCTGGGCGGCGAGCGCAATGCCACATTTCTGTGGCCAGGTTTCCCGCGGACGCTGGCTAGACCAGATACGCCCTAGCGGACGCAAGCCTTGAACCCATTTGTAACTCGTTGCCTATCGGCTCACGAGCTGGGCGGCGAGCGCGATGCCACATTTGTGTGGCCAGGTTTCCCGTGGACGCTGGCTAGAGCAGATACGCCCTGGCGGACGCAAACCTTGAACCCATTTGTAACTCGTTGCCTATCGGCTCACGAGCTGGGCGGCGAGCGCGATGCCACATTTGTGTCGCCAGGTTTCCCGTGGACGCTGACTAGACCAGATACGCCCAGCGGACGCAAGCCTTGAACCCATTTGTAACTCGTTGCCTATCGGCTCACGAGCTGGGCGGCGAGCGCGATGCCACATTTGTGTGGCCAGGTTTCCCGTGGACGCTGGCTAGACCAGATACGCCCAGCGGACGCAAACCTTGAACCCATTTGTAACTCGTTGCCTATCGGCTCACGAGCTGGGCGGCGAGCGCGATGCCACATTTGTGTGGCGAGGTTTCCCGTGGACGCTGGCTAGAGCAGATACGCCCAGCAGACGCAAACCTTGAACCCATTTGTAACTCGTTGCCTATCGGCTCACGAGCTGGGCGGCGAGCGCGATGCCACATTTGTGTGGCCAGGTTTTCCGTGGACGCTGGCTAGACCAGATACGCCCAGCGGACACAAGCCTTGAACCCATTTGTAACTCGTTGCCTATCGGCTCACGAGCTGGGCGGCGAGCGCGATGCCACATTTGTGTGGCCAGGTTTCCCGTGGATGCTGGCTAGACCAGAAACGCCCTGGCGGACGCAAGCCTTGAACCCATTTGTAACTCGTTGCCTATCGGCTCACGAGCTGGGCGGCGAGCGCAATGCCACATTTCTGTGGCCAGGTGTCCCGCGGACGCTGGCTAGACCAGATACGCCCTAGCGGACGCAAGCCTTGAACCCATTTGTAACTCGTTGCCTATCGGCTCACGAGCTGGGCGGCGAGCGCGATGCCACATTTGTGTGGCCAGGTTTCCCGTGGACGCTGGCTAGAGCAGATACGCCCTGTCGGACGCAAACCTTGAACCCATTTGTAACTCGTTGCCTATCGGCTCACGAGCTGGGCGGCGAGCGCGATGCCACATTTGTGTGGCCAGGTTTCCCGTGGACGCTGACTAGACCAGATACGCCCAGCGGACGCAAGCCTTGAACCCATTTGTAACTCGTTGCCTATCGGCTCACGAGCTGGGCGGCGAGCGCGATGCCACATTTGTGTGGCCAGGTTTCCCGTGGACGCTGGCTAGACCAGAAACGCCCTGGCGGACGCAAGCCTTGAACCCATTTGTAACTCGTTGCCTATCGGCTCACGAGCTGGGCGGCGAGCGCGATGCCACATTTGTGTGGCCAGGTTTCCCGTGGACGCTGGCTAGACCAGATACGCCCTGGCGAACGCAAACCTTGAACCAATTTGTAACTCGTTGCCTATCGGCTCACGAGCTGGGCGGCGAGCGCGATGCCACATTTGTGTGGCCAGGTTTCCCGTGGACGCTGACTAGACCAGATACGCCCAGCGGACGCAAGCCTTGAACCCATTTGTAACTCGTTGCCTATCGGCTCACGAGCTGGGCGGCGAGCGCGATGCCACATTTGTGTGGCCAGGTTTCCCGTGGACGCTGGCTAGACCAGATACGCCCAGCGGACGCAAACCTTGAACCCATTTGTAACTCGTTGCCTATCGGCTCACGAGCTGGGCGGCGAGCGCGATGCCACATTTGTGTGGCGAGGTTTCCCGTGGACGCTGGCTAGAGCAGATACGCCCTGGCGGACGCAAACCTTGAGCCCATTTGTAACTCGTTGCCTATCGGCTCACGAGCTGGGCGGCGAGCGCGATGCCACATTTGTGTGGCCAGGTTTCCCGTGGACGCTGACTAGACCAGATACGCCCTAGCGGACGCAAGCCTTGAACCCATTTGTAACTCGTTGCCTATCGGCTCACGAGCTGGGCGGCGAGCGCGATGCCACATTTGTGTGGCCAGGTTTCCCGTGGACGCTGGCTAGAGCAGATACGCCCTGGCGGACGCAAACCTTGAACCCATTTGTAACTCGTTGCCTATCGGCTCACGAGCTGGGCGGCGAGCGCGATGCCACATTTGTGTGGCCAGGTTTCCCGTGGACGCTGACTAGACCAGATACGCCCAGCGGACGCAAGCCTTGAACCCATTTGTAACTCGTTGCCTATCGGCTCACGAGCTGGGCGGCGAGCGCGATGCCACATTTGTGTGGCCAGGTTTCCCGTGGACGCTGGCTAGACCAGATACGCCCAGCGGACGCAAACCTTGAACCCATTTGTAACTCGTTGCCTATCGGCTCACGAGCTGGGCGGCGAGCGCGATGCCACATTTGTGTGGCGAGGTTTCCCGTGGACGCTGGCTAGAGCAGATACGCCCAGCAGACGCAAACCTTGAACCCATTTGTAACTCGTTGCCTATCGGCTCACGAGCTGGGCGGCGAGCGCGATGCCACATTTGTGTGGCCAGGTTTCCCGTGGACGCTGGCTAGACCAGATACGCCCAGCGGACGCAAACCTTGAACCCATTTGTAACTCGTTGCCTATCGGCTCACGAGCTGGGCGGCGAGCGCGATGCCACATTTGTGTGGCGAGGTTTCCCGTGGACGCTGGCTAGAGCAGATACGCCCAGCGGACGCAAACCTTGAACCCATTTGTAACTCGTTGCCTATCGGCTCACGAGCTGGGCGGCGAGCGCGATGCCACATTTCTGTGGCCAGGTGTCCCGTGGACGCTGGCTAGACCAGATACGCCCAGCGGACGCAAGCCTTGAACCCATTTGTAACTCGTTGCCTATCGGCTCACGAGCTGGGCGGCGAGCGCGATGCCACATTTGTGTGGCCAGGTTTCCCGTGGATGCTGGCTAGACCAGAAACGCCTTGGCGGACGCAAGCCTTGAACCCATTTGTAACTCGTTGCCTATCGGCTCACGAGCTGGGCGGCGAGCGCAATGCCACATTTCTGTGGCCAGGTGTCCCGCGGACGCTGACTAGACCAGATACGCCCTAGCGGACGCAAGCCTTGAACCCATTTGTAACTCGTTGCCTATCGGCTCACGAGCTGGGCGGCGAGCGCGATGCCACATTTGTGTGGCCAGGTTTCCCGTGGACGCTGGCTAGAGCAGATACGCCCTGGCGGACGCAAACCTTGAACCCATTTGTAACTCGTTGCCTATCGGCTCACGAGCTGGGCGGCGAGCGCGATGCCACATTTGTGTGGCCAGGTTTCCCGTGGACGCTGACTAGACCAGATACGCCCAGCGGACGCAAGCCTTGAACCCATTTGTAACTCGTTGCCTATCGGCTCACGAGCTGGGCGGCGAGCGCGATGCCACATTTGTGTGGTCAGGTTTCCCGTGGACGCTGGCTAGACCAGAAACGGCCTGGCGGACGCAAGCCTTGAACCCATTTGTAACTCGTTGCCTATTGGCTCACGAGCTGGGCGGCGAGCGCGATGCCACATTTGTGTGGCCAGGTTTCCCGTGGACGCTGGCTAGACCAGATACGCCCTAGCGGACGCAAGCCTTGAACCCATTTGTAACTCGTTGCCTCTCGGCTCACGAGCTGGGCGGCGAGCGCGATGCCACATTTGTGTGGCCAGGTTTCCCGTGGACGCTGGCTAGACCAGAAACGCCTTGGCGGACGCAAGCCTTGAACCCATTTGTAACTCGTTGCCTATCGGCTCACGAGCTGGGCGGCGAGCGCAATGCCACATTTCTGTGGCCAGGTTTCCCGCGGACGCTGGCTAGACCAGATACGCCCTAGCGGACGCAAGCCTTGAACCCATTTGTAACTCGTTGCCTATCGGCTCACGAGCTGGGCGGCGAGCGCGATGCCACATTTGTGTGGCCAGGTTTCCCGTGGACGCTGGCTAGAGCAGATACGCCCTGGCGGACGCAAACCTTGAACCCATTTGTATCTCGTTGCCTATCGGCTCACGAGCTGGGCGGCGAGCGCGATGCCACATTTGTGTGGCCAGGTTTCCCGTGGACGCTGGCTAGACCAGAAACGCCCTGGCGGACGCAAGCCTTGAACCCATTTGTAACTCGTTGCCTATCGGCTCACGAGCTGGGCGGCGAGCGCGATGCCACATTTGTGTGGCCAGGTTTCCCGTGGACGCTGGCTAGACCAGATACGCCCTAGCGGACGCAAGCCTTGAACCCATTTGTAACTCGTTGCCTCTCGGCTCACGAGCTGGGCGGCGAGCGCGATGCCACATTTGTGTGGCCAGGTTTCACGTGGACGCTGGCTAGACCAGAAACGCCCTGGCGGACGCAAGCCTTGAACCCATTTGTAACTCGTTGCCTATCGGCTCACGAGCTGGGCGGCGAGCGCAATGCCACATTTCTGTGGCCAGGTTTCCCGCGGACGCTGGCTAGACCAGATACGCCCTAGCGGACGCAAGCCTTGAACCCATTTGTAACTCGTTGCCTATCGGCTCACGAGCTGGGCGGCGAGCGCGATGCCACATTTGTGTGGCCAGGTTTCCCGTGGACGCTGGCTAGAGCAGATACGCCCTGGCGGACGCAAACCTTGAACCCATTTGTAACTCGTTGCCTATCGGCTCACGAGCTGGGCGGCGAGCGCGATGCCACATTTGTGTGGCCAGGTTTCCCGTGGACGCTGACTAGACCAGATACGCCCAGCGGACGCAAGCCTTGAACCCATTTGTAACTCGTTGCCTATCGGCTCACGAGCTGGGCGGCGAGCGCGATGCCACATTTGTGTGGTCAGGTTTCCCGTGGACGCTGGCTAGACCAGAAACGCCCTGGCGGACGCAAGCCTTGAACCCATTTGTAACTCGTTGCCTATTGGCTCACGAGCTGGGCGGCGAGCGCGATGCCACATTTGTGTGGCCAGGTTTCCCGTGGACGCTGGCTAGACCAGATACGCCCTAGCGGACGCAAGCCTTGAACCCATTTGTAACTCGTTGCCTCTCGGCTCACGAGCTGGGCGGCGAGCGCGATGCCACATTTGTGTGGCCAGGTTTCCCGTGGACGCTGGCTAGACCAGAAACGCCCTGGCGGACGCAAGCCTTGAACCCATTTGTAACTCGTTGCCTATCGGCTCACGAGCTGGGCGGCGAGCGCAATGCCACATTTCTGTGGCCAGGTTTCCCGCGGACGCTGGCTAGACCAGATACGCCCTAGCGGACGCAAGCCTTGAACCCATTTGTAACTCGTTGCCTATCGGCTCACGAGCTGGGCGGCGAGCGCGATGCCACATTTGTGTGGCCAGGTTTCCCCTGGACGCTGGCTAGACCAGATACGCCCTGGCGGACGCAAACCTTGAACCCATTTGTAACTCGTTGCCTATCGGCTCACGAGCTGGGCGGCGAGCGCGATGCCACATTTGTGTGGCCAGGTTTCCCGTGGACGCTGACTAGACCAGATACGCCCAGCGGACGCAAGCCTTGAACCCATTTGTAACTCGTTGCCTATCGGCTCACGAGCTGGGCGGCGAGCGCGATGCCACATTTGTGTGGTCAGGTTTCCCGTGGACGCTGGCTAGACCAGAAACGGCCTGGCGGACGCAAGCCTTGAACCCATTTGTAACTCGTTGCCTATTGGCTCACGAGCTGGGCGGCGAGCGCGATGCCACATTTGTGTGGCCAGGTTTCCCGTGGACGCTGGCTAGACCAGATACGCCCTAGCGGACGCAAGCCTTGAACCCATTTGTAACTCGTTGCCTCTCGGCTCACGAGCTGGGCGGCGAGCGCGATGCCACATTTGTGTGGCCAGGTTTCCCGTGGACGCTGGCTAGACCAGAAACGCCTTGGCGGACGCAAGCCTTGAACCCATTTGTAACTCGTTGCCTATCGGCTCACGAGCTGGGCGGCGAGCGCAATGCCACATTTCTGTGGCCAGGTTTCCCGCGGACGCTGGCTAGACCAGATACGCCCTAGCGGACGCAAGCCTTGAACCCATTTGTAACTCGTTGCCTATCGGCTCACGAGCTGGGCGGCGAGCGCGATGCCACATTTGTGTGGCCAGGTTTCCCGTGGACGCTGGCTAGAGCAGATACGCCCTGGCGGACGCAAACCTTGAACCCATTTGTATCTCGTTGCCTATCGGCTCACGAGCTGGGCGGCGAGCGCGATGCCACATTTGTGTGGCCAGGTTTCCCGTGGACGCTGGCTAGACCAGAAACGCCCTGGCGGACGCAAGCCTTGAACCCATTTGTAACTCGTTGCCTATCGGCTCACGAGCTGGGCGGCGAGCGCGATGCCACATTTGTGTGGCCAGGTTTCCCGTGGACGCTGGCTAGACCAGATACGCCCTAGCGGACGCAAGCCTTGAACCCATTTGTAACTCGTTGCCTCTCGGCTCACGAGCTGGGCGGCGAGCGCGATGCCACATTTGTGTGGCCAGGTTTCACGTGGACGCTGGCTAGACCAGAAACGCCCTGGCGGACGCAAGCCTTGAACCCATTTGTAACTCGTTGCCTATCGGCTCACGAGCTGGGCGGCGAGCGCAATGCCACATTTCTGTGGCCAGGTTTCCCGCGGACGCTGGCTAGACCAGATACGCCCTAGCGGACGCAAGCCTTGAACCCATTTGTAACTCGTTGCCTATCGGCTCACGAGCTGGGCGGCGAGCGCGATGCCACATTTGTGTGGCCAGGTTTCCCGTGGACGCTGGCTAGAGCAGATACGCCCTGGCGGACGCAAACCTTGAACCCATTTGTAACTCGTTGCCTATCGGCTCACGAGCTGGGCGGCGAGCGCGATGCCACATTTGTGTGGCCAGGTTTCCCGTGGACGCTGACTAGACCAGATACGCCCAGCGGACGCAAGCCTTGAACCCATTTGTAACTCGTTGCCTATCGGCTCACGAGCTGGGCGGCGAGCGCGATGCCACATTTGTGTGGTCAGGTTTCCCGTGGACGCTGGCTAGACCAGAAACGCCCTGGCGGACGCAAGCCTTGAACCCATTTGTAACTCGTTGCCTATTGGCTCACGAGCTGGGCGGCGAGCGCGATGCCACATTTGTGTGGCCAGGTTTCCCGTGGACGCTGGCTAGACCAGATACGCCCTAGCGGACGCAAGCCTTGAACCCATTTGTAACTCGTTGCCTCTCGGCTCACGAGCTGGGCGGCGAGCGCGATGCCACATTTGTGTGGCCAGGTTTCCCGTGGACGCTGGCTAGACCAGAAACGCCCTGGCGGACGCAAGCCTTGAACCCATTTGTAACTCGTTGCCTATCGGCTCACGAGCTGGGCGGCGAGCGCAATGCCACATTTCTGTGGCCAGGTTTCCCGCGGACGCTGGCTAGACCAGATACGCCCTAGCGGACGCAAGCCTTGAACCCATTTGTAACTCGTTGCCTATCGGCTCACGAGCTGGGCGGCGAGCGCGATGCCACATTTGTGTGGCCAGGTTTCCCCTGGACGCTGGCTAGACCAGATACGCCCTGGCGGACGCAAACCTTGAACCCATTTGTAACTCGTTGCCTATCGGCTCACGAGCTGGGCGGCGAGCGCGATGCCACATTTGTGTGGCCAGGTTTCCCGTGGACGCTGACTAGACCAGATACGCCCAGCGGACGCAAGCCTTGAACCCATTTGTAACTCGTTGCCTATCGGCTCACGAGCTGGGCGGCGAGCGCGATGCCACATTTGTGTGGCCAGGTTTCCCGTGGACGCTGGCTAGACCAGATACGCCCAGCGGACGCAAACCTTGAACCCATTTGTAACTCGTTGCCTATCGGCTCACGAGCTGGGCGGCGAGCGCGATGCCACATTTGTGTGGCGAGGTTTCCCGTGGACGCTGGCTAGAGCAGATACGCCCAGCAGACGCAAACCTTGAACCCATTTGTAACTCGTTGCCTATCGGCTCACGAGCTGGGCGGCGAGCGCGATGCCACATTTGTGTGGCCAGGTTTTCCGTGGACGCTGGCTAGACCAGATACGCCCAGCGGACGCAAGCCTTGAACCCATTTGTAACTCGTTGCCTATCAGCTCACGAGCTGGGCGGCGAGCGCGATGCCACATTTGTGTGGCCAGGTTTCCCGTGGACGCTGGCTAGAGCAGATACGCCCTGGCGGACGCAAACCTTGAACCCATTTGTAACTCGTTGCCTATCGGCTCACGAGCTGGGCGGCGAGCGCGATGCCACATTTGTGTGGCCAGGTTTCCCGTGGACGCTGACTAGACCAGATACGCCCAGCGGACGCAAGCCTTGAACCCATTTGTAACTCGTTGCCTATCGGCTCACGAGCTGGGCGGCGAGCGCGATGCCACATTTGTGTGGTCAGGTTTCCCGTGGACGCTGGCTAGACCAGAAACGCCCTGGCGGACGCAAGCCTTGAACCCATTTGTAACTCGTTGCCTATTGGCTCACGAGCTGGGCGGCGAGCGCGATGCCACATTTGTGTGGCCAGGTTTCCCGTGGACGCTGGCTAGACCAGATACGCCCTAGCGGACGCAAGCCTTGAACCCATTTGTAACTCGTTGCCTCTCGGCTCACGAGCTGGGCGGCGAGCGCGATGCCACATTTGTGTGGCCAGGTTTCCCGTGGACGCTGGCTAGACCAGAAACGCCCTGGCGGACGCAAGCCTTGAACCCATTTGTAACTCGTTGCCTATCGGCTCACGAGCTGGGCGGCGAGCGCAATGCCACATTTCTGTGGCCAGGTTTCCCGCGGACGCTGGCTAGACCAGATACGCCCTAGCGGACGCAAGCCTTGAACCCATTTGTAACTCGTTGCCTATCGGCTCACGAGCTGGGCGGCGAGCGCGATGCCACATTTGTGTGGCCAGGTTTCCCCTGGACGCTGGCTAGACCAGATACGCCCTGGCGGACGCAAACCTTGAACCCATTTGTAACTCGTTGCCTATCGGCTCACGAGCTGGGCGGCGAGTGCGATGCCACATTTGTGTGGCCAGGTTTCCCGTGGACGCTGACTAGACCAGATACGCCCAGCGGACGCAAGCCTTGAACCCATTTGTAACTCGTTGCCTATCGGCTCACGAGCTGGGCGGCGAGCGCGATGCCACATTTGTGTGGCCAGGTTTCCCGTGGACGCTGGCTAGACCAGATACGCCCAGCGGACGCAAACCTTGAACCCATTTGTAACTCGTTGCCTATCGGCTCACGAGCTGGGCGGCGAGCGCGATGCCACATTTGTGTGGCGAGGTTTCCCGTGGACGCTGGCTAGAGCAGATACGCCCAGCAGACGCAAACCTTGAACCCATTTGTAACTCGTTGCCTATCGGCTCACGAGCTGGGCGGCGAGCGCGATGCCACATTTGTGTGGCCAGGTTTTCCGTGGACGCTGGCTAGACCAGATACGCCCAGCGGACGCAAGCCTTGAACCCATTTGTAACTCGTTGCCTATCAGCTCACGAGCTGGGCGGCGAGCGCGATGCCACATTTGTGTGGCCAGGTTTCCCGTGGATGCTGGCTAGACCACAAACGCCCTGGCGGACGCAAGCCTTGAACCCATTTGTAACTCGTTGCCTATCGGCTCACGAGCTGGGCGGCGAGCCCAATGCCACATTTCTGTGGCCAGGTTTCCCGCGGACGCTGGCTAGACCAGATACGCCCTAGCGGACGCAAGCCGTGAACCCATTTGTAACTCGTTGCCTGTCGGCTCACGAGCTGGGCGGCGAGCGCGATGCCACATTTGTGTGGCCAGGTTTCCCGTGGACGCTGGCTAGAGCAGATACGCCCAGCGGACGCAAGCCTTGAACCCATTTGTAACTCGTTGCCTATCGGCTCACGAGCTGGGCGGCGAGCGCGATGCCACATTTGTGTGGCCAGGTTTCCCGTGGACGCTGGCTAGACCAGAAACGTCCTGGCGGACGCAAGCCTTGAACCCATTTGTAACTCGTTGCCTATCGGCTCACGAGCTGGGCGGCGAGCGCGATGCCACATTTGTGTGGCCAGGTTTCCCGTGGACGCTGGCTAGAGCAGATACGCCCTGGCGGACGCAAACCTTGAACCCATTTGTAACTCGTTGCCTATCGGCTCACGAGCTGGGCGGCGAGCGCGATGCCACATTTGTGTGGCCAGGTTTCCCGTGGACGCTGACTGGACCAGATACGCCCAGCGGACGCAAGCCTTGAACCCATTTGTAACTCGTTGCCTATCGGCTCACGAGCTGGGCGGCGAGCGCGATGCCACATTTGTGTGGCCAGGTTTCCCGTGGACGCTGGCTAGACCAGAAACGCCCTGGCGGATGCAAGCCTTGAACCCATTTGTAACTCGTTGCCTATCGGCTCACGAGCTGGGCGGCGAGCGCGATGCCACATTTGTGTGGCCAGGTTTCCCGTGGACGCTGGCTAGACCAGATACGCCCTAGCGGACGCAAGCCTTGAACCCATTTGTAACTCGTTGCCTCTCGGCTCACGAGCTGGGCGGCGAGCGCGATGCCACATTTGTGTGGCCAGGTTTCCCCTGGACGCTGGCTAGACCAGATACGCCCTGGCGGACGCAAACCTTGAACCCATTTGTAACTCGTTGCCTATCGGCTCACGAGCTGGGCGGCGAGCGCGATGCCACATTTGTGTGGCCAGGTTTCCCGTGGACGCTGACTAGACCAGATACGCCCAGCGGACGCAAGCCTTGAACCCATTTGTAACTCGTTGCCTATCGGCTCACGAGCTGGGCGGCGAGCGCGATGCCACATTTGTGTGGCCAGGTTTCCCGTGGACGCTGGCTAGACCAGATACGCCCAGCGGACGCAAACCTTGAACCCATTTGTAACTCGTTGCCTATCGGCTCACGAGCTGGGCGGCGAGCGCGATGCCACATTTGTGTGGCGAGGTTTCCCGTGGACGCTGGCTAGAGCAGATACGCCCAGCAGACGCAAACCTTGAACCCATTTGTAACTCGTTGCCTATCGGCTCACGAGCTGGGCGGCGAGCGCGATGCCACATTTGTGTGGCCAGGTTTTCCGTGGACGCTGGCTAGACCAGATACGCCCAGCGGACGCAAGCCTTGAACCCATTTGTAACTCGTTGCCTATCAGCTCACGAGCTGGGCGGCGAGCGCGATGCCACATTTGTGTGGCCAGGTTTCCCGTGGATGCTGGCTAGACCACAAACGCCCTGGCGGACGCAAGCCTTGAACCCATTTGTAACTCGTTGCCTATCGGCTCACGAGCTGGGCGGCGAGCCCAATGCCACATTTCTGTGGCCAGGTTTCCCGCGGACGCTGGCTAGACCAGATACGCCCTAGCGGACGCAAGCCGTGAACCCATTTGTAACTCGTTGCCTGTCGGCTCACGAGCTGGGCGGCGAGCGCGATGCCACATTTGTGTGGCCAGGTTTCCCGTGGACGCTGGCTAGAGCAGATACGCCCAGCGGACGCAAGCCTTGAACCCATTTGTAACTCGTTGCCTATCGGCTCACGAGCTGGGCGGCGAGCGCGATGCCACATTTGTGTGGCCAGGTTTCCCGTGGACGCTGGCTAGACCAGAAACGTCCTGGCGGACGCAAGCCTTGAACCCATTTGTAACTCGTTGCCTATCGGCTCACGAGCTGGGCGGCGAGCGCGATGCCACATTTGTGTGGCCAGGTTTCCCGTGGACGCTGGCTAGAGCAGATACGCCCTGGCGGACGCAAACCTTGAACCCATTTGTAACTCGTTGCCTATCGGCTCACGAGCTGGGCGGCGAGCGCGATGCCACATTTGTGTGGCCAGGTTTCCCGTGGACGCTGACTGGACCAGATACGCCCAGCGGACGCAAGCCTTGAACCCATTTGTAACTCGTTGCCTATCGGCTCACGAGCTGGGCGGCGAGCGCGATGCCACATTTGTGTGGCCAGGTTTCCCGTGGACGCTGGCTAGACCAGAAACGCCCTGGCGGATGCAAGCCTTGAACCCATTTGTAACTCGTTGCCTATCGGCTCACGAGCTGGGCGGCGAGCGCGATGCCACATTTGTGTGGCCAGGTTTCCCGTGGACGCTGGCTAGACCAGATACGCCCTAGCGGACGCAAGCCTTGAACCCATTTGTAACTCGTTGCCTCTCGGCTCACGAGCTGGGTGGCGAGCGCGATGCCACATTTGTGTGGCCAGGTTTCCCGTGGACGCTGGCTAGACCAGATACGCCCAGCGGACGCAAACCTTGAACCCATTTGTAACTCGTTGCCTATCGGCTCACGAGCTGGGCGGCGAGCGCGATGCCACATTTGTGTGGCGAGGTTTCCCGTGGACGCTGGCTAGAGCAGATACGCCCAGCAGACGCAAACCTTGAACCCATTTGTAACTCGTTGCCTATCGGCTCACGAGCTGGGCGGCGAGCGCGATGCCACATTTGTGTGGCCAGGTTTTCCGTGGACGCTGGCTAGACCAGATACGCCCAGCGGACGCAAGCCTTGAACCCATTTGTAACTCGTTGCCTATCAGCTCACGAGCTGGGCGGCGAGCGCGATGCCACATTTGTGTGGCCAGGTTTCCCGTGGATGCTGGCTAGACCAGAAACGCCCTGGCGGACGCAAGCCTTGAACCCATTTGTAACTCGTTGCCTATCGGCTCACGAGCTGGGCGGCGAGCGCAATGCCACATTTCTGTGGCCAGGTTTCCCGCGGACGCTGGCTAGACCAGATACGCCCTAGCGGACGCAAGCCTTGAACCCATTTGTAACTCGTTGCCTATCGGCTCACGAGCTGGGCGGCGAGCGCGATGCCACATTTGTGTGGCCAGGTTTCCCGTGGACGCTGGCTAGAGCAGATACGCCCAGCGGACGCAAGCCTTGAACCCATTTGTAACTCGTTGCCTATCGGCTCACGAGCTGGGCGGCGAGCGCGATGCCACATTTGTGTGGCCAGGTTTCCCGTGGACGCTGGCTAGACCAGAAACGCCCTGGCGGACGCAAGCCTTGAACCCATTTGTAACTCGTTGCCTATCGGCTCACGAGCTGGGCGGCGAGCGCGATGCCACATTTGTGTGGCCAGGTTTCCCGTGGACGCTGGCTAGAGCAGATACGCCCTGGCGGACGCAATCCTTGAACCCATTTGTAACTCGTTGCCTATCGGCTCACGAGCTGGGCGGCGAGCGCGATGCCACATTTGTGTGGCCAGGTTTCCCGTGGACGCTGACTAGACCAGATACGCCCAGCGGACGCAAGCCTTGAACCCATTTGTAACTCGTTGCCTATCGGCTCACGAGCTGGGCGGCGAGCGCGATGCCACATTTGTGTGGCCAGGTTTCCCGTGGACGCTGGCTAGACCAGAAACGCCCTGGCGGACGCAAGCCTTGAACCCATTTGTAACTCGTTGCCTATCGGCTCACGAGCTGGGCGGCGAGCGCGATGCCACATTTGTGTGGCCAGGTTTCCCGTGGACGCTGGCTAGACCAGATACGCCCTAGCGGACGCAAGCCTTGAACCCATTTGTAACTCGTTGCCTCTCGGCTCACGAGCTGGGTGGCGAGCGCGATGCCACATTTGTGTGGCCAGGTTTCCCGTGGACGCTGGCTAGACCAGAAACGCCCTGGCGGACGCAAGCCTTGAACCCATTTGTAACTCGTTGCCTATCGGCTCACGAGCTGGGCGGCGAGCGCAATGCCACATTTCTGTGGCCAGGTTTCCCGCGGACGCTGGCTAGACCAGATACGCCCTAGCGGACGCAAGCCTTGAACCCATTTGTAACTCGTTGCCTATCGGCTCACGAGCTGGGCGGCGAGGGCGATGCCACATTTGTGTGGCCAGGTTTCCCGTGGACGCTGGCTAGAGCAGATACGCCCTGGCGGACGCAAACCTTGAACCCATTTGTAACTCGTTGCCTATCGGCTCACGAGCTGGGCGGCGAGCGCGATGCCACATTTGTGTGGCCAGGTTTCCCGTGGACGCTGACTAGACCAGATACGCCCAGCGGACGCAAGCCTTGAACCCATTTGTAACTCGTTGCCTATCGGCTCACGAGCTGGGCGGCGAGCGCGATGCCACATTTGTGTGGCCAGGTTTCCCGTGGACGCTGGCTAGACCAGATACGCCCAGCGGACGCAAACCTTGAACCCATTTGTAACTCGTTGCCTATCGGCTCACGAGCTGGGCGGCGAGCGCGATGCCACATTTGTGTGGCGAGGTTTCCCGTGGACGCTGGCTAGAGCAGATACGCCCAGCAGACGCAAACCTTGAACCCATTTGTAACTCGTTGCCTATCGGCTCACGAGCTGGGCGGCGAGCGCGATGCCACATTTGTGTGGCCATGTTTTCCGTGGACGCTGGCTAGACCAGATACGCCCAGCGGACGTAAGCCTTGAACCCATTTGTAACTCGTTGCCTATCGGCTCACGAGCTGGGCGGCGAGCGCGATGCCACATTTGTGTGGCCAGGTTTCCCGTGGATGCTGGCTAGACCAGAAACGCCCTGGCGGACGCAAGCCTTGAACCCATTTGTAACTCGTTGCCTATCGGCTCACGAGCTGGGCGGCGAGCGCAATGCCACATTTCTGTGGCCAGGTTTCCCGCGGACGCTGGCTAGACCAGATACGCCCTAGCGGACGCAAGCCTTGAACCCATTTGTAACTCGTTGCCTATCGGCTCACGAGCTGGGCGGCGAGCGCGATGCCACATTTGTGTGGCCAGGTTTCCCGTGGACGCTGGCTAGAGCAGATACGCCCTGGCGGACGCAAACCTTGAACCCATTTGTAACTCGTTGCCTATCGGCTCACGAGCTGGGCGGCGAGCGCGATGCCACATTTGTGTGGCCAGGTTTCCCGTGGACGCTGACTAGACCAGATACGCCCAGCGGACGCAAGCCTTGAACCCATTTGTAACTCGTTGCCTATCGGCTCATGAGCTGGGCGGCGAGCGCGATGCCACATTTGTGTGGCCAGGTTTCCCGTGGACGCTGGCTAGACCAGAAACGCCCTGGCGGACGCAAGCCTTGAACCCATTTGTAACTCGTTGCCTATCGGCTCACGAGCTGGGCGGCGAGCGCGATGCCACATTTGTGTGGCCAGGTTTCCCGTGGACGCTGGCTAGACCAGATACGCCCTAGCGGACGCAAGCCTTGAACCCATTTGTAACTCGTTGCCTTTCGGCTCACGAGCTGGGCGGCGAGCGCGATGCCACATTTGTGTGGCCAGGTTTCCCGTGGACGCTGGCTAGACCAGAAACGCCCTGGCGGACGCAAGCCTTGAACCCATTTGTAACTCGTTGCCTATCGGCTCACGAGCTGGGCGGCGAGCGCAATGCCACATTTCTGTGGCCAGGTTTCCCGCGGACGCTGGCTAGACCAGATACTCCCTAGCGGACGCAAGCCTTGAACCCATTTGTAACTCGTTGCCTATCGGCTCACGAGCTGGGCGGCGAGCGCGATTCCATATTTGTGTGGCCAGGTTTCCCGTGGACGCTGGCTAGAGCAGATACGCCCTGGCGGACGCAAACCTTGAACCCATTTGTAACTCGTTGCCTATCGGCTCACGAGCTGGGCGGCGAGCGTGATGCCACATTTGTGTGGCCAGGTTTCCCGTGGACGCTGACTAGACCAGATACGCCCAGCGGACGCAAGCCTTGAACCCATTTCTAACTCGTTGCCTATCGGCTCACGAGCTGGGCGGCGAGCGCGATGCCACATTTGTGTGGCCAGGTTTCCCGTGGACGCTGGCTAGACCAGAAACGCCCTGGCGGACGCAAGCCTTGAACCCATTTGTAACTCGTTGCCTATCGGCTCACGAGCTGGGCGGCGAGCGCGATGCCACATTTGTGTGGCCAGGTTTCCCGTGGACGCTGGCTAGACCAGATACGCCCAGCGGACGCAAGCCTTGAACTCATTTGTAACTCGTTGCCTATCGGCTTACGAGTTGGGCGGCGAGCGCGATGCCACATTTGTGTGGCCAGGTTTCCCGTGGATGCTGGCTAGACCAGAAACGCCCTGGCGGACGCAAGCCTTGAACCCATTTGTAACTCGTTGCCTATCGGCTCACGAGCTGGGCGGCGAGCGCCATGCCACATTTCTGTGGCCAGGTTTCCCGCGGACGCTAGCTAGACCAGATACGCCCTAGCGGACGCAAGCCTTGAACCCATTTGTAACTCGTTGCCTATCGGCTCACGAGCTGGGCGGCGAGCGCGATGCCACATTTGTGTGGCCAGGTTTCCCGTGGACGCTGGCTAGAGCAGATACGCCCTGGCGGACGCAAACCTTGAACCCATTTGTAACTCGTTGCCTATCGGCTCACGACCTGGGCGGCGAGCGCGATGCCACATTTGTGTGGCCAGGTTTCCCGTGGACGCTGGCTAGACCAGATACGCCCAGCGGACGCAAGCCTTGAACCCATTTGTAACTCGTTGCCTATCGGCTTACGAGCTGGGCGGCGAGCGCGATGCCACATTTGTGTGGCCAGGTTTCCCGTGGACGCTGGCTAGAGCAGATACGCCCTGGCGGACGCAAACCTTGAACCCATTTGTAACTCGTTGCCTATCGGCTCACGAGCTGGGCGGCGAGCGCGATGCCACATTTGTGTGGCCAGGTTTCCCGTGGACGCTGACTAGACCAGATACGCCCAGCGGACGCAAGCCTTGAACCCATTTGTAACTCGTTGCCTATCGGCTCACGAGCTGGGCGGCGAGCGCGATGTCAGATTTGTGTGGCCAGGTTTCCCGTGGACGCTGGCTAGACCAGAAACGCCCTGGCGGACGCAAGCCTTGAACCCATTTGTAACTCGTTGCCTATCGGCTCACGAGCTGGGCGGCGAGCGCGATGCCACATTTGTGTGGCCAGGTTTCCCGTGGACGCTGGCTAGACCAGATACGCCCAGCGGACGCAAGCCTTGAACCCATTTGTAACTCGTTGCCTATCGGCTCACGAGCTGGGCGGCGAGCGCGATGCCACATTTGTGTGGCCAGGTTTCCCGTGGACGCTGGCTAGACCAGAAACGCCCTGGCGGACGCCAAGCCTTGAACCCATTTGTAACTCGTTGCCTATCGGCTCACGAGCTGGGCGGCGAGCGCGATGCCACATTTGTGTGGCCAGGTTTCCCGTGGACGCTGGCTAGACCAGATACGCCCAGCGGACGCAAGCCTTGAACCCATTTGTAACTCGTTGCCTATCAGCTTACGAGTTGGGCGGCGAGCGCGATGCCACATTTGTGTGGCCAGGTTTCCCGTGGACGCTGGCTAGACCAGATACGCCCTGGCGGACGCAAACTTTTAACCCATTTGTAACTCATTGCCTATCGGCTCACAAGCTGGGCGGCGAGCGCGATGTCACATTTGTGTGCCCAGGTTTCCCGTGGACGCTGGCTAGACCTGATACGCCCAGCGGACGCAAGCCTTGAACCCATTTGTAACTCGTTGCCTATCGGCTCACGAGCTGGACAGCGAGCGCGATGCCACATTTGTGTGGTCGGGTTTCCCGTGGACGCTGGCTAGACCAGATATGCCCGGGCGGACGCAAGCCTTTGAAACCCATTTGTAACTCGCTGCCTATCGGCTCACGAGCTGGGCGGCGAGCGCGATGCCACATTTGTGTGGCCAGGTTTCCCGTGGACGCTGGCTAGACCAGATACGCCCAGCGGACGCAAGCCTTGAACCCATTTGTAACTCGTTGCCTATCGGCTCACGAGCTGGGCGGCGAGCGCGATGCCACATTTGTGTGGCCAGGTTTCCCGTGGACGCTGGCTAGACCAGATACGCCCTAGCGGACGCAAGCCTTGAACCCATTTGTAACTCGTTGCCTATCGGCTCACGAGCTGGGCAGCGAGGGCGATGCCACATTTGTGTGGCGAGGTTTCCCGTGGACGCTGGCTAGACCAGATACGCCCAGCGGACGCAAACCTTGAACCCATTTGTAACTCGTTGCCTATCGGCTCACGAGCTGGGCGGCGAGCGCGATGCCACATTTGTGTGGCCAGGTTTCCCGTGGACGCTGGCTAGACCAGATACACCCAGCGGACGCAAGCCTTGAACGCATTTGTAACTCGTTGCCTATCGGCTCACGGGCTGGGCGGCGAGCGCGATGCCACATTTGTGTGGCCAGGTTTCCCGTGGACGCTGGCTAGACCAGATACGCCCTAGCGGACGCAAGCCTTGAACCCATTTGTAACTCGTTGCCTATCGGCTCACGAGCTGGGCGGCGAGCGCGATGCCACATTTGTGTGGCCAGGTTTCCCGTGGACGCTGGCTAGACCAGATACGCCCTGGCGGACGCAAACCTTGAACCCATTTGTAACTCGTTGCCTATCGGCTCACGAGCTGGGCGGCGAGCGCGATGCCACATTTGTGTGGCCAGGTTTCCCGTGGACGCTGGCTAGACCAGATACGCCCAGCGGACGCAAGCCTTGAACTCATTTGTAACTCGTTGCCTATCGGCTTACGAGTTGGGCGGCGAGCGCGATGCCACATTTGTGTGGCCAGGTTTCCCGTGGATGCTGGCTAGACCAGAAACGCCCTGGCGGACGCAAGCCTTGAACCCATTTGTAACTCGTTGCCTATCGGCTCACGAGCTGGGCGGCGAGCGCCATGCCACATTTCTGTGGCCAGGTTTCCCGCGGACGCTAGCTAGACCAGATACGCCCTAGCGGACGCAAGCCTTGAACCCATTTGTAACTCGTTGCCTATCGGCTCACGAGCTGGGCGGCGAGCGCGATGCCACATTTGTGTGGCCAGGTTTCCCGTGGACGCTGGCTAGAGCAGATACGCCCTGGCGGACGCAAACCTTGAACCCATTTGTAACTCGTTGCCTATCGGCTCACGTGCTGGGCGGCGAGCGCGATGCCACATTTGTGTGGCCAGGTTTCCCGTGGACGCTGGCTAGACCAGATACGCCCAGCGGACGCAAGCCTTGAACCCATTTGTAACTCGTTGCCTATCGGCTTACGAGCTGGGCGGCGAGCGCGATGCCACATTTGTGTGGCCAGGTTTCCCGTGGACGCTGGCTAGAGCAGATACGCCCTGGCGGACGCAAACCTTGAACCCATTTGTAACTCGTTGGCTATCGGCTCACGAGCTGGGCGGCGAGCGCGATGCCACATTTGTGTGGCCAGGTTTCCCGTGGACGCTGACTAGACCAGATACGCCCAGCGGACGCAAGCCTTGAACCCATTTGTAACTCGTTGCCTATCGGCTCACGAGCTGGGCGGCGAACGCGATGCCACATTTGTGTGGCCAGGTTTCCCGTGGACGCTGGCTAGACCAGAAACGCCCTGGCGGACGCAAGCCTTGAACCCATTTGTAACTCGTTGCCTATCGGCTCACGAGCTGGGCGGCGAGCGCGATGCCACATTTGTGTGGCCAGGTTTCCCGTGGACGCTGGCTAGACCAGATACGCCCAGCGGACGCAAGCCTTGAACCCATTTGTAACTCGTTGCCTATCGGCTCACGAGCTGGGCGGCGAGCGCGATGCCACATTTGTGTGGCCAGGTTTCCCGTGGACGCTGGCTAGACCAGAAACGCCCTGGCGGACGCAAGCCTTGAACCCATTTGTAACTCGTTGCCTATCGGCTCACGAGCTGGGCGGCGAGCGCGATGCCACATTTGTGTGGCCAGGTTTCCCGTGGACGCTGGCTAGACCAGATACGCCCAGCGGACGCAAGCCTTGAACCCATTTGTAACTCGTTGCCTATCAGCTTACGAGTTGGGCGGCGAGCGCGATGCCACATTTGTGTGGCCAGGTTTCCCGTGGACGCTGGCTAGACCAGATACGCCCTGGCGGACGCAAACTTTTAACCCATTTGTAACTCATTGCCTATCGGCTCACAAGCTGGGCGGCGAGCGCGATGTCACATTTGTGTGCCCAGGTTTCCCGTGGACGCTGGCTAGACCTGATACGCCCAGCGGACGCAAGCCTTGAACCCATTTGTAACTCGTTGCCTATCGGCTCACGAGCTGGACAGCGAGCGCGATGCCACATTTGTGTGGTCGGGTTTCCCGTGGACGCTGGCTAGACCAGATATGCCCGGGCGGACGCAAGCCTTTGAAACCCATTTGTAACTCGCTGCCTATCGGCTCACGAGCTGGGCGGCGAGCGCGATGCCACATTTGTGTGGCCAGGTTTCCCGTGGACGCTGGCTAGACCAGATACGCCCAGCGGACGCAAGCCTTGAACCCATTTGTAACTCGTTGCCTATCGGCTCACGAGCTGGGCGGCGAGCGCGATGCCACATTTGTGTGGCCAGGTTTCCCGTGGACGCTGGCTAGACCAGATACGCCCTAGCGGACGCAAGCCTTGAACCCATTTGTAACTCGTTGCCTATCGGCTCACGAGCTGGGCAGCGAGCGCGATGCCACATTTGTGTGGCGAGGTTTCCCGTGGACGCTGGCTAGACCAGATACGCCCAGCGGACGCAAACCTTGAACCCATTTGTAACTCGTTGCCTATCGGCTCACGAGCTGGGCGGCGAGCGCGATGCCACATTTGTGTGGCCAGGTTTCCCGTGGACGCTGGCTAGACCAGATACACCCAGCGGACGCAAGCCTTGAACGCATTTGTAACTCGTTGCCTATCGGCTCACGGGATGGGCGGCGAGCGCGATGCCACATTTGTGTGGCCAGGTTTCCCGTGGACGCTGGCTAGACCAGATACGCCCTAGCGGACGCAAGCCTTGAACCCATTTGTAACTCGTTGCCTATCGGCTCACGAGCTGGGCGGCGAGCGCGATGCCACATTTGTGTGGCCAGGTTTCCCGTGGACGCTGGCTAGACCAGATACGCCCTGGCGGACGCAAACCTTGAACCCATTTGTAACTCGTTGCCTATCGGCTCACGAGCTGGGCGGCGAGCGCGATGCCACATTTGTGTGGCCAGGTTTCCCGTGGACGCTGGCTAGACCAGATACGCCCAGCGGACGCAAGCCTTGAACCCATTTGTAACTCGTTGCCTATCGGCTCACGAGCTGGGCGGCGAGCGCAATGCCACATTTGTGTGGCCAGGTTTCCCGTGGACGCTGGCTAGACCAGATACGCCCTAGCGGACGCAAGCCTTGAACCCATTTGTAACTCGTTGCCTATCGGCTCACGAGCTGGGCGGCGAGCGCGATGCCACATTTGTGTGGCCAGGTTTCCCGTGGACGCTGGCTAGACCAGATACGCCCTAGCGGACGCAAGCCTTGAACCCATTTGTAACTCGTTGCCTATCGGCTCACGAGCTGGGCGGCGAGCGCGATGCCACATTTGTGTGGCCAGGTTTCCCGTGGACGCTGGCTAGACCAGATACGCCCTAGCGGACGCAAGCCTTGAACCCATTTGTAACTCGTTGCCTATCGGCTCACGAGCTGGGCGGCGAGCGCGATGCCACATTTGTGTGGACAGGTTTCCCGTGGACGCTGGCTAGACCAGATACGCCCAGCGGACGCAAGCCTTGAACCCATTTGTAACTCGTTGCCTATCGGCTCACGAGCTGGGCGGCGAGCGCGATGCCACATTTGTGTGGCCAGGTTTCCCGTGGACGCTGGCTAGACCAGATACGCCCTAGCGGACGCAAGCCTTGAACCCATTTGTAACTCGTTGCCTATCGGCTCACGAGCTGGGCGGCGAGCGCGATGCCACATTTGTGTGGCGAGGTTTCCCGTGGACGCTGGCTAGACCAGATACGCCCAGCGGACGCAAACCTTGAACCCATTTGTAACTCGTTGCCTATCGGCTCACGAGCTGGGCGGCGAGCGCGATGCCACATTTGTGTGGCCAGGTTTCCCGTGGACGCTGGCTAGACAAGATACGCCCAGCGGACGCAAGCCTTGAACCCATTTGTAACTCGTTGCCTATCGGCTCACGAGCTGGACGGCGAGCGCGATGCCACATTTGTGTGGTCGGGTTTCCCGTGGACGCTGGCTAGACCAGATATGCCCGGGCGGACGCAAGCCTTTGAAACCCATTTGTAACTCGCTGCCTATCGGCTCACGAGCTAGGCGGCGAGCGCGATGCCACATTTGTGTGGTCGGGTTTCCCGTGGACGCTGGCTAGACCAGATATGCCAGGGCGGACGCAAGCCTTCGAAACCCATTTGTAACTCGCTGCCTTTCGGCTCACGAGCTGGGCGGCGAGCGCGGTGCCACATTCGTGTGGCGAGGTTTCCCGTGGACGCTGGCTAGACCAGATACATCCTGTCGGACGCAAGCCTTTGAAACCCATTTGTAACTCGCTGCCTATCGGCTCACGAGCTGGGCGGCGAGCGCGATGCCACATTTTTGTGGCCGGGTTTCCCGTGGACGCTGGCTAGACCAGATACGCCCAGCGGACGCAAACCTTGAACCCATTTGTAACTCGTTGCCTATCGGCTCACGAGCAGGGCGGCGAGCGCGATGCCACATTTGTGTGGCGAGGTTTCCCGTGGACGCTGGCTAGACCAGATACGCCCACTGGACGCAAACCTTGAACCCATATGTAACTCGTTGCCTATCGGCTCACGAGCTGGGCGGCGAGCGCGATGCCACATTTGTGTGGCCAGGTTTCCCGTGGACGCTGGCTAGACCAGATACGCCCAGCGGACGCAAGCCTTGAACCCATTTGTAACTCGTTGCCTATCGGCTCACGAGCTGGCCGAGGAGCGCGATGCCACATTTGTGTGGTCAGGTTTCCCGTGGACGCTGGCTAGACCAGATACGCCCTAGCGGACGCAAGCCTTGAACCCATTTGTAACTCGTTGCCTATCGGCTCACGAGCTGGCCGGCGGGCACGATGCCACATTTGTGTGGCCAGGTTTCCCGTGGACGCTGGCTAGACCAGATACGCCCAGCGGACGCAAACCTTGAACCAATTTGTAACTCGTTGTCTATCGGCTCACGAGATGGGCGGCGAGCGCGATGCCACATTTGTGTGGCCAGGTTTCCCGTGGACGCTGGCTAGAGCAGATACGCCCAGCTGACGCAAACCTTGAACCCATTTGTAACTCGTTGCCTATCGGCTCACGAGCTGGGCGGCGAGCGCGATGCCACATTTGTGTGGCCAGGTTTCCCGTGGACGCTGGCTAGACCAGATACGCCCTAGCGGACGCAAGCCTTGAACCCATTTGTAACTCGTTGCCTATCGGCTCACGAGCTGGGCGGCGAGCGCGATGCCACATTTGTGTGGACAGGTTTCCCGTGGACGCTGGCTAGACCAGATACGCCCAGCGGACGCAAGCCTTGAACCCATTTGTAACTCGTTGCCTATCGGCTCACGAGCTGGGCGGCGAGCGCGATGCCACATTTGTGTGGCCAGGTTTCCCGTGGACGCTGGCGAGACCAGATACGCCCTAGCGGACGCAAGCCTTGAACCCATTTGTAACTCGTTGCCTATCGGCTCACGAGCTGGGCGGCGAGCGCGATGCCACATTTGTGTGGCGAGGTTTCCCGTGGACGCTGGCTAGACCAGATACGCCCAGCGGACGCAAACCTTGAACCCATTTGTAACTCGTTGCCTATCGGCTCACGAGCTGGGCGGCGAGCGCGATGCCACATTTGTGTGGCCAGGTTTCCCGTGGACGCTGGCTAGACAAGATACGCCCAGCGGACGCAAGCCTTGAACCCATTTGTAACTCGTTGCCTATCGGCTCACGAGCTGGACGGCGAGCGCGATGCCACATTTGTGTGGTCGGGTTTCCCGTGGACGCTGGCTAGACCAGATATGCCCGGGCGGACGCAAGCCTTTGAAACCCATTTGTAACTCGCTGCCTATCGGCTCACGAGCTGGGCGGCGAGCGCGATGCCACATTTTTGTGGCCGGGTTTCCCGTGGACGCTGGCTAGACCAGATACGCCCAGCGGACGCAAACCTTGAACCCATTTGTAACTCGTTGCCTATCGGCTCACGAGCAGGGCGGCGAGCGCGATGCCACATTTGTGTGGCGAGGTTTCCCGTGGACGCTGGCTAGACCAGATACGCCCACTGGACGCAAACCTTGAACCCATATGTAACTCGTTGCCTATCGGCTCACGAGCTGGGCGGCGAGCGCGATGCCACATTTGTGTGGCCAGGTTTCCCGTGGACGCTGGCTAGACCAGATACGCCCAGCGGACGCAAGCCTTGAACCCATTTGTAACTCGTTGCCTATCGGCTCACGAGCTGGCCGAGGAGCGCGATGCCACATTTGTGTGGTCAGGTTTCCCGTGGACGCTGGCTAGACCAGATACGCCCTAGCGGACGCAAGCCTTGAACCCATTTGTAACTCGTTGCCTATCGGCTCACGAGCTGGGCGGCGAGCGCGATGCCACATTTGTGTGGCGAGGTTTCCCGTGGACGCTGGCTAGACCAGATACGCCCAGCGGACGCAAACCTTGAACCCATTTGTAACTCGTTGCCTATCGGCTCACGAGCTGGGCGGCGAGCGCGATGCCACATTTGTGTGGCCAGGTTTCCCGTGGACGCTGGCTAGACAAGATACGCCCAGCGGACGCAAGCCTTGAACCCATTTGTAACTCGTTGCCTATCGGCTCACGAGCTGGACGGCGAGCGCGATGCCACATTTGTGTGGTCGGGTTTCCCGTGGACGCTGGCTAGACCAGATATGCCCGGGCGGACGCAAGCCTTTGAAACCCATTTGTAACTCGCTGCCTATCGGCTCACGAGCTAGGCGGCGAGCGCGATGCCAAATTTGTGTGGTCGGGTTTCCCGTGGACGCTGGCTAGACCAGATATGCCAGGGCGGACGCAAGCCTTCGAAACCCATTTGTAACTCGCTGCCTTTCGGCTCACGAGCTGGGCGGCGAGCGCGGTGCCACATTCGTGTGGCGAGGTTTCCCGTGGACGCTGGCTAGACCAGATACATCCTGTCGGACGCAAGCCTTTGAAACCCATTTGTAACTCGCTGCCTATCGGCTCACGAGCTGGGCGGCGAGCGCGATGCCACATTTTTGTGGCCGGGTTTCCCGTGGACGCTGGCTAGACCAGATACGCCCAGCGGACGCAAACCTTGAACCCATTTGTAACTCGTTGCCTATCGGCTCACGAGCAGGGCGGCGAGCGCGATGCCACATTTGTGTGGCGAGGTTTCCCGTGGACGCTGGCTAGACCAGATACGCCCACTGGACGCAAACCTTGAACCCATATGTAACTCGTTGCCTATCGGCTCACGAGCTGGGCGGCGAGCGCGATGCCACATTTGTGTGGCCAGGTTTCCCGTGGACGCTGGCTAGACCAGATACGCCCAGCGGACGCAAGCCTTGAACCCATTTGTAACTCGTTGCCTATCGGCTCACGAGCTGGCCGAGGAGCGCGATGCCACATTTGTGTGGCCAGGTTTCCCGTGGACGCTGGCTAGACCAGATACGCCCTAGCGGACGCAAGCCTTGAACCCATTTGTAACTCGTTGCCTATCGGCTCACGAGCTGGCCGGCGGGCACGATGCCACATTTGTGTGGCCAGGTTTCCCGTGGACGCTGGCTAGACCAGATACGCCCAGCGGACGCAAACCTTGAACCAATTTGTAACTCGTTGTCTATCGGCTCACGAGATGGGCGGCGAGCGCGATGCCACATTTGTGTGGCGAGGTTTCCCGTGGACGCTGGCTAGAGCAGATACGCCCAGCTGACGCAAACCTTGAACCCATTTGTAACTCGTTGCCTATCGGCTCACGAGCTGGGCGGCGAGCGCGATGCCACATTTGTGTGGCCAGGTTTTCCGTGGACGCTGGCTAGACCAGATACGCCCTGGCGGACGCAAACGTTGAACCCATTTGTAACTCGTTGCCTATCGGCTCACGAGCTGGGCGGCGAGCGCGATGCCACATTTGTGTGGCCAGGTTTCCCGTGGACGCTGGCTAGACCAGATACGCCCAGCGGACGCAAGCCTTGAACCCATTTGTAACTCGTTGCCTATCGGCTCACGAGCTGGGCGGCGAGGGCAATGCCACATTCGTGTGGCGAGGTTTCCCGTGGACGCTGGCTAGACCAGATACATCCTGTCGGACGCAAGCCTTTGAAACCCATTTGTAACTCGCTGCCTATCGGCTCACGAGCTGGGCGGCGAGCGCGATGCCACATTTTTGTGGCCGGGTTTCCCGTGGACGCTGGCTAGACCAGATACGCCCAGCGGACGCAAACCTTGAACCCATTTGTAACTCGTTGCCTATCGGCTCACGAGCAGGGCGGCGAGCGCGATGCCACATTTGTGTGGCGAGGTTTCCCGTGGACGCTGGCTAGACCAGATACGCCCACTGGACGCAAACCTTGAACCCATATGTAACTCGTTGCCTATCGGCTCACGAGCTGGGCGGCGAGCGCGATGCCACATTTGTGTGGCCAGGTTTCCCGTGGACGCTGGCTAGACCAGATACGCCCAGCGGACGCAAGCCTTGAACCCATTTGTAACTCGTTGCCTATCGGCTCACGAGCTGGCCGAGGAGCGCGATGCCACATTTGTGTGGCCAGGTTTCCCGTGGACGCTGGCTAGACCAGATACGCCCTAGCGGACGCAAGCCTTGAACCCATTTGTAACTCGTTGCCTATCGGCTCACGAGCTGGCCGGCGGGCACGATGCCACATTTGTGTGGCCAGGTTTCCCGTGGACGCTGGCTAGACCAGATACGCCCAGCGGACGCAAACCTTGAACCAATTTGTAACTCGTTGTCTATCGGCTCACGAGATGGGCGGCGAGCGCGATGCCACATTTGTGTGGCGAGGTTTCCCGTGGACGCTGGCTAGAGCAGATACGCCCAGCTGACGCAAACCTTGAACCCATTTGTAACTCGTTGCCTATCGGCTCACGAGCTGGGCGGCGAGCGCGATGCCACATTTGTGTGGCCAGGTTTTCCGTGGACGCTGGCTAGACCAGATACGCCCTGGCGGACGCAAACGTTGAACCCATTTGTAACTCGTTGCCTATCGGCTCACGAGCTGGGCGGCGAGCGCGATGCCACATTTGTGTGGCCAGGTTTCCCGTGGACGCTGGCTAGACCAGATACGCCCAGCGGACGCAAGCCTTGAACCCATTTGTAACTCGTTGCCTATCGGCTCACGAGCTGGGCGGCGAGGGCAATGCCACATTTGTGTGGCCAGGTTTCCCGTGGACGCTGGCTAGACCAGATACGCCCTAGCGGACGCAAGCCTTGAACCCATTTGTAACTCGTTGCCTATCGGCTCACGAGCTGGGCGGCGAGCGCGATGCCACATTTGTGTGGCCAGGTTTCCCGTGGACGCTGGCTAGACCAGATACGCCCTAGCGGACGCAAGCCTTGAACCCATTTGTAACTCGTTGCCTATCGGCTCACGAGCTGGGCGGCGAGCGCGATGCCACATTTGTGTGGCCAGGTTTCCCGTGGACGCTGGCTAGACCAGATACGCCCTAGCGGACGCAAGCCTTGAACCCATTTGTAACTCGTTGCCTATCGGCTCACGAGCTGGGCGGCGAGCGCGATGCCACATTTGTGTGGACAGGTTTCCCGTGGACGCTGGCTAGACCAGATACGCCCAGCGGACGCAAGCCTTGAACCCATTTGTAACTCGTTGCCTATCGGCTCACGAGCTGGGCGGCGAGCGCGATGCCACATTTGTGTGGCCAGGTTTCCCGTGGACGCTGGCTAGACCAGATACGCCCTAGCGGACGCAAGCCTTGAACCCATTTGTAACTCGTTGCCTATCGGCTCACGAGCTGGGCGGCGAGCGCGATGCCACATTTGTGTGGCGAGGTTTCCCGTGGACGCTGGCTAGACCAGATACGCCCAGCGGACGCAAACCTTGAACCCATTTGTAACTCGTTGCCTATCGGCTCACGAGCTGGGCGGCGAGCGCGATGCCACATTTGTGTGGCCAGGTTTCCCGTGGACGCTGGCTAGACAAGATACGCCCAGCGGACGCAAGCCTTGAACCCATTTGTAACTCGTTGCCTATCGGCTCACGAGCTGGACGGCGAGCGCGATGCCACATTTGTGTGGTCGGGTTTCCCGTGGACGCTGGCTAGACCAGATATGCCCGGGCGGACGCAAGCCTTTGAAACCCATTTGTAACTCGCTGCCTATCGGCTCACGAGCTAGGCGGCGAGCGCGATGCCACATTTGTGTGGTCGGGTTTCCCGTGGACGCTGGCTAGACCAGATATGCCAGGGCGGACGCAAGCCTTCGAAACCCATTTGTAACTCGCTGCCTTTCGGCTCACGAGCTGGGCGGCGAGCGCGGTGCCACATTCGTGTGGCGAGGTTTCCCGTGGACGCTGGCTAGACCAGATACATCCTGTCGGACGCAAGCCTTTGAAACCCATTTGTAACTCGCTGCCTATCGGCTCACGAGCTGGGCGGCGAGCGCGATGCCACATTTTTGTGGCCGGGTTTCCCGTGGACGCTGGCTAGACCAGATACGCCCAGCGGACGCAAACCTTGAACCCATTTGTAACTCGTTGCCTATCGGCTCACGAGTAGGGCGGCGAGCGCGATGCCACATTTGTGTGGCGAGGTTTCCCGTGGACGCTGGCTAGACCAGATACGCCCACTGGACGCAAACCTTGAACCCATTTGTAACTCGTTGCCTATCGGCTCACGAGCTGGGCGGCGAGCGCGATGCCACATTTGTGTGGCCAGGTTTCCCGTGGACGCTGGCTAGACCAGATACGCCCAGCGGACGCAAGCCTTGAACCCATTTGTAACTCGTTGCCTATCGGCTCACGAGCTGGCCGGCGAGCGCGATGCCACATTTGTGTGGCCAGGTTTCCCGTGGACGCTGGCTAGACCAGATACGCCCTAGCGGACGCAAGCCTTGAACCCATTTGTAACTCGTTGCCTATCGGCTCACGAGCTGGCCGGCGGGCGCGATGCCACATTTGTGTGGCCAGGTTTCCCGTGGACGCTGGCTAGACCAGATACGCCCAGCGGACGCAAACCTTGAACCAATTTGTAACTCGTTGTCTATCGGCTCACGAGCTGGGCGGCGAGCGCGATGCCACATTTGTGTGGCGAGGTTTCCCGTGGACGCTGGCTAGAGCAGATACGCCCAGCTGACGCAAACCTTGAACCCATTTGTAACTCGTTGCCTATCGGCTCACGAGCTGGGCGGCGAGCGCGATGCCACATTTGTGTGGCCAGGTTTTCCGTGGACGCTGGCTAGACCAGATACGCCCTGGCGGACGCAAACGTTGAACCCATTTGTAACTCGTTGCCTATCGGCTCACGAGCTGGGCGGCGAGCGCGATGCCACATTTGTGTGGCCAGGTTTCCCGTGGACGCTGGCTAGACCAGATACGCCCAGCGGACGCAAGCCTTGAACCCATTTGTAACTCGTTGCCTATCGGCTCACGAGCTGGGCGGCGAGGGCAATGCCACATTTGTGTGGCCAGGTTTCCCGTGGACGCTGGCTAGACCAGATACGCCCTAGCGGACGCAAGCCTTGAACCCATGTGTAACTCGTTGCCTATCGGCTCACGAGCTGGGCGGCGAGCGCGATGCCACATTTGTGTGGCCAGGTTTCCCGTGGACGCTGGCTAGACCAGATACGCCCTAGCGGACGCAAGCCTTGAACCCATTTGTAACTCGTTGCCTATCGGCTCACGAGCTGGGCGGCGAGCGCGATGCCACATTTGTGTGGCCAGGTTTCCCGTGGACGCTGGCTAGACCAGATACGCCCAGTGGACGCAAGACTTGAACACATTTGTAACTCGTTGCCTATCGGCTCACGAGCTGGGCGGCGAGCGCGATGCCACATTTGTGTGGCCAGGTTTCCCGTGGACGCTGGCTAGACCAGATACGCCCTAGCGGACGCAAGCCTTGAACCCATTTGTAACTCGTTGCCTATCGGCTCACGAGCTGGGCGGCGAGCGCGATGCCACATTTGTGTGGCCAGGTTTCCCGTGGACGCTGGCTAGACCAGATACGCCCTGGCGGACGCAAACCTTTTACCCATTTGTAACTCGTTGCCTATCGGCTCAAAAGCTGGGCTGCGAGCGCGATGCCACATTTGTGTGGCCAGGTTTCCCATGGACGCTGGCTAGACAAGATACGCCCAGCGGACGCAAGCCTTGAACCCATTTGTAACTCGTTGCCTATCGGCTCACGAGCTGGACGGCGAGCGCGATGCCACATTTGTGTGGTCGGGTTTCCCGTGGACGCTGGCTAGACCAGATATGCCCGGGCGGACGCAAGCCTTTGAAACCCATTTGTAACTCGCTGCCTATCGGCTCACGAGCTAGGCGGCGAGCGCGATGCCACATTTGTGTGGTCGGGTTTCCCGTGGACGCTGGCTAGACCAGATATGCCAGGGCGGACGCAAGCCTTCGAAACCCATTTGTAACTCGCTGCCTTTCGGCTCACGAGCTGGGCGGCGAGCGCGGTGCCACATTCGTGTGGCGAGGTTTCCCGTGGACGCTGGCTAGACCAGATACATCCTGTCGGACGCAAGCCTTTGAAACCCATTTGTAACTCGCTGCCTATCGGCTCACGAGCTGGGCGGCGAGCGCGATGCCACATTTTTGTGGCCGGGTTTCCCGTGGACGCTGGCTAGACCAGATACGCCCAGCGGACGCAAACCTTGAACCCATTTGTAACTCGTTGCCTATCGGCTCACGAGCAGGGCGGCGAGCGCGATGCCACATTTGTGTGGCGAGGTTTCCCGTGGACGCTGGCTAGACCAGATACGCCCACTGGACGCAAACCTTGAACCCATTTGTAACTCGTTGCCTATCGGCTCACGAGCTGGGCGGCGAGCGCGATGCCACATTTGTGTGGCCAGGTTTTCCGTGGACGCTGGCTAGACCAGATACGCCCTGGCGGATGCAAACCTTGAACCCATTTGTAACTCGTTGCCTATCGGCTCACGAGCTGGGCGGCGAGCGCGATGCCACATTTGTGTGGCCAGGTTTCCCGTGGACGCTGGCTAGACCAGATACGCCCAGCGGACGCAAGCCTTGAACCCATTTGTAACTCGTTGCCTATCGGCTCACGAGCTGGGCGGCGAGGGCAATGCCACATTTGTGTGGCCAGGTTTCCCGTGGACGCTGGCTAGACCAGATACGCCCTAGCGGACGCAAGCCTTGAACCCATTTGTAACTCGTTGCCTATCGGCTCACGAGCTGGGCGGCGAGCGCGATGCCACATTTGTGTGGCCAGGTTTCCCGTGGACGCTGGCTAGACCAGATACGCCCTAGCGGACGCAAGCCTTGAACCCATTTGTAACTCGTTGCCTATCGGCTCACGAGCTGGCCGGCGGGCGCGATGCCACATTTGTGTGGCCAGGTTTCCCGTGGACGCTGGCTAGACCAGATACGCCCAGCGGACGCAAACCTTGAACCAATTTGTAACTCGTTGTCTATCGGCTCACGAGCTGGGCGGCGAGCGCGATGCCACATTTGTGTGGCCAGGTTTTCCGTGGACGCTGGCTAGACCAGATACGCCCTGGCGGACGCAAACCTTGAACCCATTTGTAACTCGTTGCCTATCGGCTCACGAGCTGGGCGGCGAGCGCGATGCCACATTTGTGTGGCCAGGTTTCCCGTGGACGCTGGCTAGACCAGATACGCCCAGCGGACGCAAGCCTTGAACCCATTTGTAACTCGTTGCCTATCGGCTCACGAGCTGGGCGGCGAGCGCAATGCCACATTTGTGTGGCCAGGTTTCCCGTGGACGCTGGCTAGACCAGATACGCCCTAGCGGACGCAAGCCTTGAACCCATTTGTAACTCGTTGCCTATCGGCTCACGAGCTGGGCGGCGAGCGCGATGCCACATTTGTGTGGCCAGGTTTCCCGTGGACGCTGGCTAGACCAGATACGCCCTAGCGGACGCAAGCCTTGAACCCATTTGTAACTCGTTGCCTATCGGCTCACGAGCTGGCCGGCGGGCGCGATGCCACATTTGTGTGGCCAGGTTTCCCGTGGACGCTGGCTAGACCAGATACGCCCAGCGGACGCAAACCTTGAACCAATTTGTAACTCGTTGTCTATCGGCTCACGAGCTGGGCGGCGAGCGCGATGCCACATTTGTGTGGCGAGGTTTCCCGTGGACGCTGGCTAGAGCAGATACGCCCAGCTGACGCAAACCTTGAACCCATTTGTAACTCGTTGCCTATCGGCTCACGAGCTGGGCGGCGAGCGCGATGCCACATTTGTGTGGCCAGGTTTTCCGTGGACGCTGGCTAGACCAGATACGCCCTGGCGGACGCAAACCTTGAACCCATTTGTAACTCGTTGCCTATCGGCTCACGAGCTGGGCGGCGAGCGCGATGCCACATTTGTGTGGCCAGGTTTCCCGTGGACGCTGGCTAGACCAGATACGCCCAGCGGACGCAAGCCTTGAACCCATTTGTAACTCGTTGCCTATCGGCTCACGAGCTGGGCGGCGAGCGCAATGCCACATTTGTGTGGCCAGGTTTCCCGTGGACGCTGGCTAGACCAGATACGCCCTAGCGGACGCAAGCCTTGAACCCATTTGTAACTCGTTGCCTATCGGCTCACGAGCTGGGCGGCGAGCGCGATGCCACATTTGTGTGGCCAGGTTTCCCGTGGACGCTGGCTAGACCAGATACGCCCTAACGGACGCAAGCCTTGAACCCATTTGTAACTCGTTGCCTATCGGCTCACGAGCTGGGCGGCGAGCGCGATGCCACATTTGTGTGGCCAGGTTTCCCGTGGACGCTGGCTAGACCAGATACGCCCAGCGGACGCAAGCCTTGAACCCATTTGTAACTCGTTGCCTATCGGCTCACGAGCTGGGCGGCGAGCGCGATGCCACATTTGTGTGGCCAGGTTTCCCGTGGACGTTGCCTAGACCAGATACGCCCTAGCGGACGCAAGCCTTGAACCCATTTGTAACTCGTTGCCTATCGGCTCACGAGCTGGGCGGCGAGCGCGATGCCACATTTGTGTGGCCAGGTTTCCCGTGGACGCTGGCTAGACCAGATACGCCCTGGCGGACGCAAACCTTTTACCCATTTGTAACTCGTTGCCTATCGGCTCACGAGCTGGGCTGCGAGCGCGATGCCACATTTGTGTGGCCAGGTTTCCCGTGGACGCTGGCTAGAGCAGATACGCCCAGCGGACGCAAACCTTGAACCCATTTGTAACTCGTTGCCTATCGGCTCACGAGCTGGCCGGCGAGCGCGATGCCACATTTGTGTGGTCGGGTTTGCCGTGGACGCTGGCTAGACCAGATACGCCCTAGCGGACGCAAGCCTTGAACCCATTTGTAACTCGTTGCCTATCGGCTCACGAGCTGGGCGGCGGGCGCGATGCCACATTTGTGTGGCCAGGTTTCCCTTGGACGCTGGCTAGACCAGATACGCCCAGCGGACGCAAACCTTGAACCAATTTGTAACTCGTTGTCTATCGGCTCACGAGCTGGGCGGCGAGCACGATGCCACATTTGTGTGGCGAGGTTTCCCGTGGACGCTGGCTAGAGCAGATACGCCCAGCTGACGCAAACCTTGAACCCATTTGTAACTCGTTGCCTATCGGCTCACGAGCTGGGCGGCGAGCGCGATGCCACATTTGTGTGGCCAGGTTTTCCGTGGACGCTGGCTAGACTAGATACGCCCAGCGGACGCAAGCCTTGAACCCATTTGTAACTCGTTGCCTATCGGCTCACGAGCTGGGCGGCGAGCGCGATGCCACATTTGTGTGGCCAGGTTTCCCGTGGACGCTGGCTAGACCAGATACGCCCAGCGGACGCAAGCCTTGAACCCATTTGTAACTCGTTGCCTATCGGCTCACGAGCTGGGCGGCGAGCGCGATGCCACATTTGTGTGGCCAGGTTTCCCGTGGACGCTGGCTAGACCAGATACGCCCTAGCGGACGCAAGCCTTGAACCCATTTGTAACTCGTTGCCTATCGGCTCACGAGCTGGGCGGCGAGCGCGATGCCACATTTGTGTGGCCAGGTTTCCCGTGGACGCTGGCTAGACCAGATACGCCCTAGCGGACGCAAGCCTTGAACCCATTTGTAACTCGTTGCCTATCGGCTCACGAGCTGGGCGGCGAGCGCGATGCCACATTTGTGTGGCCAGGTTTCCTGTGGACGCTGGCTAGACCAGATACGCCCAGCGGACGCAAGACTTGAACACATTTGTAACTCGTTGCCTATCGGCTCACGAGCTGTGCGGCGAGCGCGATGCCACATTTGTGTGGCCAGGTTTCCCGTGGACGCTGGCTAGACCAGATACGCCCTAGCGGACGCAAGCCTTGAACCCATTTGTAACTCGTTGCCTATCGGCTCACGAGCTGGGCGGCGAGCGCGATGCCACATTTGTGTGGCCAGGTTTCCCGTGGAAGCTGGCTAGACAAGATACGCCCAGCGGACGCAAGCCTTGAACCCATTTGTAACTCGTTGCCTATCGGCTCACGAGCTGGACGGCGAGCGCGATGCCACATTTGTGTGGTCGGGTTTCCCGTGGACGCTGGCTAGACCAGATATGCCCGGGCGGACGCAAGCCTTTGAAACCCATTTGTAACTCGCTGCCTATCGGCTCATGAGCTAGGCGGCGAGCGCGATGCCACATTTGTGTGGTCGGGTTTCCCGTAGACGCTGGCTAGACCAGATATGCCAGGGCGGACGCAAGCCTTCGAAACCCATTTGTAACTCGCTGCCTTTCGGCTCACGAGCTGGGCGGCGAGCGCGGTGCCACATTCGTGTGGCGAGGTTTCCCGTGGACGCTGGCTAGACCAGATACATCCTGTCGGACGCAAGCCTTTGAAACCCATTTGTAACTCGCTTCCTATCGGCTCACGAGCTGGGCGGCGAGCGCGATGCCACATTTTTGTGGCCGGGTTTCCCGTGGACACTGGCTAGACCAGATACGCCCAGCGGACGCAAACCTTGAACCCATTTGTAACTCGTTGCCTATCGGCTCACGAGCAGGGCGGCGAGCGCGATGCCACATTTGTGTGGCGAGGTTTCCCGTGGACGCTGGCTAGACCAGATACGCCCACTGGACGCAAACCTTGAACCCATTTGTAACTCGTTGCCTATCGGATCACGAGCTGGACGGCGACCGCGATGCCACATTTGTGTGGCCAGGTTTCCCGTGGACGCTGGCTAGACCAGATACGCCCAGCGGACGCAAGCCTTGAACCCATTTGTAACTCGTTGCCTATCGGCTCACGAGCTGGCCGGCGAGCGCGATGCCACATTTGTGTGGCCAGGTTTCCCGTGGACGCTGGCTAGACCAGATACGCCCTAGCGGACGCAAGCCTTGAACCCATTTGTAACTCGTTGCCTATCGGCTCACGAGCTGGGCGGCGGGCGCGATGCCACATTTGTGTGGCCAGGTTTCCCGTGGACACTGGCTAGACCAGATACGCCCAGCGGACGCAAACCTTGAACCAATTTGTAACTTGTTGTCTATCGGCTCACGAGCTGGGCGGCGAGCGCGATGCCACATTTGTGTGGCGAGGTTTCCCGTGGACGCTGGCTAGGGCAGATACGCCCAGCTGACGCAAACCTTGAACCCATTTGTAACTCGTTGCCTATCGGCTCACGAGCTGGGCGGCGAGCGCGATGCCACATTTGTGTGGCCAGGTTTTCCGTGGACGCTGGCTAGACTAGATACGCCCAGCGGACGCAAGCCTTGAACCCATTTGTAACTCGTTGCCTATCGGCTCACGAGCTGGGCGGCGAGCACGATGCCACATTTGTGTGGTCGGGTTTCCCGTGGACGCTGGCTAGACCAGATATGCCCGGGCGGACGCAAGCCTTTGAAACCCATTTGTAACTCGCTGCCTATCGGCTCACGAGCTGGGCGGCGAGCGCGATGCCACATTTGTGTGGCCAGGTTTCCCGTGGACGCTGGCTAGACCAGATACGCCCAGCGGACGCAAGCCTTGAACCCATTTGTAACTCGTTGCCTATCGGCTCACGAGCTGGGCGGCGAGCGCGATGCCACATTTGTGTGGCCAGGTTTCCCGTGGACGCTGGCTAGACCAGATACGCCCTAGCGGACGCAAGCCTTGAACCCATTTGTAACTCGTTGCCTATCGGCTCACGAGCTGGGCGGCGAGCGCGATGTTACATTTGTGTGGCGAGGTTTCCCGTGGACGCTGGCTAGACCAGATACGCCCAGCGGACGCAAACCTTGAACCCATTTGTAACTCGTTGCCTATCGGCTCACGAGCTGGCCGGCGAGCGCGATGCCACATTTGTGTGGCCAGGTTTCCCGTGGACGCTGGCTAGACCAGATACGCCCTGGCGGACGCAAACCTTGAACCCATTTGTAACTCGTTGCCTATCGGCTCACGAGCTGGACGGCGAGCGCGATGCCACATTTGTGTGGTCGGGTTTCCCGTGGACGCTGGCTAGACCAGATATGCCCAGCGGACGCAAGCCTTGAACCCATTTGTAACTCGTTGCCTATCGGCTCACGAGCTGGACGGCGAGCGCGATGCCACATTTGTGTGGTCGGGTTTCCCGTGGACGCTGGCTAGACCAGATACGCCCTAGCGGACGCAAGCCTTGAACCCATTTGTAACTCGTTGCCTATCGGCTCACGAGCTGGGCGGCGAGCGCGATGCCACATTTGTGTGGCCAGGTTTCCCGTGGACGCTGGCTAGACCAGATACGCCCTGGCAGACGCAAACCTTGAACCCATTTGTAACTCGTTGCCTATCGGCTCACGAGCTGGGCGGCGAGCGCGATGCCAAATTTGTGTGGCCAGGTTTCCCGTGGACGCTGGCTAGACCAAATACGCCCAGCGGATGCAAGCCTTGAACCCATTTGTAACTCGTTGCCTATCGGATCACGAGCTGGGCGGCGAGCGCAATGCCACATTTGTGTGGCCAGGTTTCCCGTGCACGCTGGCTAGACCAGATACGCCCTAGCGGACGCAAGCCTTGAACCCATTTGTAACTCGTTGCCTATCGGCTCACGAGCTGGGCGGCGAGGGCGATGCCACATTTGTGTGGCCAGGTTTCCCGTGGACGCTGGCTAGACCAGATACGCCCTAGCGGAAGCAAGCCTTGAACCCATTTGTAACTCGTTGCCTATCGGCTCACGAGCTGGGCGGCGAGCGCGATGCCACATTTGTGTGGCCAGGTTTCCCGTGGACGCTGGCTAGACCAGATACGCCCTAGCGGACGCAAGCCTTGAACCCATTTGTATCTCGTTGCCTATCGGCTCACGAGCTGGGCGGCGAGCGCGATGCCACATTTGTGTGGCCAGGTTTCCCGTGGACGCTGGCTACACCAGATACGCCCTGGCGGACGCAAACCTTTTACCCATTTGTAACTCGTTGCCTATCGGCTCACAAGCTGGGCTGCGAGCGCGATGCCACATTTGTGTGGCAAGGTTTCCCGTGGACGCTGGCTAGACAAGATACGCCCAGCGGACGCAAGCCTTGAACCCATTTGTAACTCGTTGCCTATCGGCTCACGAGCTGGACGGCGAGCGCGATGCCACATTTGTGTGGTCGGGTTTCCCGTGGACGCTGGCTAGACCAGATATGCCCGGGCGGACGCAAGCCTTTGAAACCCATTTGTAACTCGCTGCCTATCGGCTCACGAGCTAGGCGGCGAGCGCGATGCCACATTTGTGTGGTCGGGTTTCCCGTGGACGCTGGCTAGACCAGATATGCCAGGGCGGACGCAAGCCTTCGAAACCCATTTGTAACTCGCTGCCTTTCGGCTCACGAGCTGGGCGGCGAGCGCGGTGCCACATTCGTGTGGCGAGGTTTCCCGTGGACGCTGGCTAGACCAGATACATCCTGTCGGATGCAAGCCTTTGAAACCCATTTGTAACTCGCTGCCTATCGGCTCACGAGCTGGGCGGCGAGCGCGATGCCACATTTTTGTGGCCGGGTTTCCCGTGGACGCTGGCTAGACCAGATACGCCCAGCGGATGCAAACCTTGAACCCATTTGTAACTCGTTGCCTATCGGCTCACGAGCAGGGCGGCGAGCGCGATGCCACATTTGTGTGGCGAGGTTTCCCGTGGACGCTGGCTAAACCAGATACGCCCACTGGACGCAAACCTTGAACCCATTTGTAACTCGTTGCCTATCGGCTCACGAGCTGGGCGGCGAGCGCGATGCCACATTTGTGTGGCCAGGTGTCCCGTGGACGCTGGCTAGACCAGATACGCCCAGCGGACGCAAGCCTTGAACCCATTTGTAACTCGTTGCCTATCGGCTCACGAGCTGGCCGGCGAGCGCGATGCCACATTTGTGTGGCCAGGTTTCCCGTGGACGCTGGCTAGACCAGATACGCCCTAGCGGACGCAAGCCTTGAACCCATTTGTAACTCGTTGCCTATCGGCTCACGAGCTGGGCGGCGGGCGCGATGCCACATTTGTGTGGCCAGGTTTCCTGTGGACGCTGGCTAGACCAGATACGCCCAGCGGACGCAAACCTTGAACCAATTTGTAACTCGTTGCCTATCGGCTCACGAGCTGGGCGGCGAGCGCGATGCCACATTTGTGTGGCGAGGTTTCCCGTGGACGCTGGCTAGAGCAGATACGCCCAGCTGACGCAAACCTTGAACCCATTTGTAACTCGTTGCCTATCGGCTCACGAGCTGGGCGGCGAGCGCGATGCCACATTTGTGTGGCCAGGTTTTCCGTGGACGCAGGCTAGACCAGATACGCCCAGCGGACGCAAGCCTTGAACCCATTTGTAACTCGTTGCCTATCGGCTCACGAGCTGGGCGGCGAGCGCGATGCCACATTTGTGTGGCCAGGTTTCCCGTGGATGCTGGCTAGACCAGAAACGCCCTGGCGGACGCAAGCCTTGAACCCATTTGTAACTCGTTGCCTGTCGGCTCACGAGCTGGGCGGCGAGCGCGATGCCACATTTGTGTGGCAAGGTTTCCCGTGGACGCTGGCTAGACCAGATACGCCCAGCGGACGCAAGCCTTGAACCCATTTGTAACTCATTGCCTATCGGCTCACGAGCTGGGCGGCGAGCGCAATGCCACATTTCTGTGGCCAGGTTTCCCGCGGACGCTGGCTAGACCAGATACGCCCTAGCGGACGCAAGCCTTGAACCCATTTGTAACTCGTTGCCTATCGGCTCACGAGCTGGGCGGCGAGCGCGATGCCACATTTGTGTGGCCAGGTTTCCCGTGGATGCTGGCTAGACCAGAAACGCCCTGGCGGACGCAAGCCTTGAACCCATTTGTAACTCGTTGCCTGTCGGCTCACGAGCTGGGCGGCGAGCGCGATGCCACATTTGTGTGGCCAGGTTTCCCGTGGACGCTGGCTAGACCAGATACGCCCAGCGGACGCAAGCCTTGAACCCATTTGTAACTCATTGCCTATCGGCTCACGAGCTGGGCGGCGAGCGCAATGCCACATTTCTGTGGCCAGGTTTCCCGTGGACGCTGGCTAGACCAGATACGCCCTGGCGGACGCAAACCTTGAACCCATTTGTAACTCGTTGCCTATCGGCTCACGAGCTGGGCGGCGAGCGCGATGCCACATTTGTGTGGCCAGGTTTCCCATGGACGCTGACTAGACCAGATACGCCCAGCGGACGCAAGCCTTGAACCCATTTGTAACTCGTTGCCTATCGGCTCACGAGCTGGGCGGCGAGCGCGATGCCACATTTGTGTGGCCAGGTTTCCCGTGGACGCTGGCTAGACCAGATACGCCCTTGCGGACGCAAACCTTTTAACCATTTGTAACTCGTTGCCTATCGGCTCACAAGCTGGGCTGCGAGCGCGATGCCACATTTGTGTGGCCAGGTTTCCCGTGGACGCTGGCTAGACCAGATACGCCCAGCGGACCCAAGCCTTGAACCCATTTGTAACTCGTTGCCTATCGGCTCACGAGCTGGACGGCGAGCGCGATGCCACATTTGTGTGGTCGGGTTTCCCGTGGACGGTGGCTAGACCAGATATGCCCGGGCGGACGCAAGCCTTTGAAACCCATTTGTAACTCGCTGCCTATCGGCTCACGAGCTAGGCGGCGAGCGCGATGCCATATTTGTGTGGTCGGGTTTCCCGTGGACGCTGGCTAGACCAGATATGCCCGGGCGGACGCAAGCCTTCGAAACCCATTTGTAACTCGCTACCTTTCGGCTCACGAGCTGGGCGGCGAGCGCGGTGCCACATTCGTGTGGCGAGGTTTCCCGTGGACGCTGACTAGACCAGATGCATCCTGTCGGACGCAAGCCTTTGAAACCCATTTGTAACTCGCTGCCTATCGGCTCACGAGCTGGGCGGCGAGCGCGATGCCACATTTTTGTGGCCGGGTTTCCCGTGGACGCGGGCTAGACCAGATACGCCCAGCGGACGCAAACGTTGAACCCATTTGTAACTCGTTGCCTATCGGCTCACGAGCAGGGCGGCGAGCGCGATGCCACATTTGTGTGGCGAGGTTTCCCGTGGACGCTGGCTAGACCAGATACGCCCACCGGACGCAAACCTTGAACCCATTTGTAACTCGTTGCCTATCGGCTCACGAGCTGGGCGGCGAGCGCGATGCCACATTTGTGTGGCCAGGTTTCCCGTGGACGCTGGCTAGACCAGAAACGCCCTGGCGGACGCAAGCCTTGAACCCATTTGTAACTCGTTGCCTATCGGCTCACGAGCTGGGCGGCGAGCGCGATGCCACATTTGTGTGGCCAGGTTTCCCGTGGACGCTGGCTAGACCAGATACGCCCAGCGGACGCAAGACTTGAACACATTTGTAACTCGTTGCCTATCAGCTCACGAGCTGGGCGGCGAGCGCGATGCCACATTTGTGTGGCCAGGTTTCCCGTGGACGGTGGCTAGACCAGATACGCCCTAGCGGACGCAAGCCTTGAACCCATTTGTAACTCGTTGCCTATCGGCTCACGAGCTGGGCGGCGAGCGCGATGCCACATTTGTGTGGCCAGGTTTCCCGTGGACGCTGGCTAGACTAGATACGCCCTGGCGGACGCAAACTTTTAACCCATTTGTAACTCGTTGCCTATCAGCTCACAAGCTGGGCGGCGAGCGCGATGCCACATTTTTGTGGCCAGGTTTCCCGTGGACGCTGGCTAGACCTGATACGCCCAGCGGACGCAAGCCTTGAACCCATTTGTAACTCGTTGCCTATCGGCTCACGAGCTGGACGGCGAGCGCGATGCCACATTTGTGTGGTCGGGTTTAACGTGGACGCTGGCTAGACCAGATATGCCCGGGCGGACGCAAGCCTTTGAAACCCATTTGTAACTCGCTGCCTATCGGCTCACGAGCTGGGCGGCGAGCGCGATGCCACATTTGTGTGGTCGGGTTTCCCGTGGACGCTGGCTAGACCAGATATGCCCGGGCGGACGCACGCCTTCGAAACCCATTTGTAACTCGCTGCCTTTCGGCTCACGAGCTGGGCGGCGAGCGCGGTGCCATATTCATGTGGCGAGGTTTCCCGTGGACGCTGGCTAGACCAGATACATCCTGCCGGACGCAAGCCTTTGAAACCCATTTGTAACTCGCTACCTATCGGCTCACGAGCTGGGCGGCGAGCGCGATGCCACATTTGTGTGGCCGCGTTTCTCGTGGACGCTGGCTAAACCAGATACGCCCAGCGGACGCAAACCTTGAACCCATTTGTAACTCGTTGCCTATCGGCTCACGAGCGGGGCGGCGAGCGCGATGCCACATTTGTGTGGCGAGGTTTCCCGTGGACGCCGGCTAGACCAGATACGCCCACCGGACGCAAACCTTGAACCCATTTGTAACTCGTTGCATATCGGCTCACGAGCTGGGCGGCGAGCGCGATGCCACATTTGTGTGGCCAGGTTTCCCGTGGACGCTGGCTAGACCAGATACGCCCAGCGGACGCAAGCCTTGAACCCATTTGTAACTCGTTGCCTATCGGCTCACGAGCTGGGCGGCGAGCGCGATGCCACATTTGTGTGGCCAGGTTTCCCGTGGACGCTGGCTAGACCAGATACGCCCTAGCGGAAGCAAGCCTTGAACCCATTTGTAACTCGTTGCCTATCGGCTCACGAGCTGGGCGGCGAGCGCGATGACACATTTGTGTGGCCAGGTTTCCCGTGGACGCTGGCTAGACCAGATACGCCCTAGCGGACGCAAGCCTTGAACCCATTTGTAACTCGTTGCCTATCGGCTCACGAGCTGGGCGGCGAGCGCGATGCCACATTTGTGTGGCCAGGTTTCCCGTGGACGCTGGCTACACCAGATACGCCCTGGCGGACGCAAACCTTTTACCCATTTGTAACTCGTTGCCTATCGGCTCACAAGCTGGGCTGCGAGCGCGATGCCACATTTGTGTGGCAAGGTTTCCCGTGGACGCTGGCTAGACAAGATACGCCTAGCGGACGCAAGCCTTGAACCCATTTGTAACTCGTTGCCTATCGGCTCACGAGCTGGACGGCGAGCGCGATGCCACATTTGTGTGGTCGGGTTTCCCGTGGACGCTGGCTAAACCAGATATGCCCGGGCGGACGCAAGCCTTTGAAACCCATTTGTAACTCGCTGCCTATCGGCTCACGAGATAGGCGGCGAGCGCGATGCCACATTTGTGTGGTCGGGTTTCCCGTGGACGCTGGCTAGACCAGATATGCCAGGGCGGACGCAAGCCTTCGAAACCCATTTGTAACTCGCTGCCTTTCGGCTCACGAGCTGGGCGGCGAGCGCGGTGCCACATTCGTGTGGCGAGGTTTCCCGTGGACGCTGGCTAGACCAGATACATCCTGTCGGATGCAAGCCTTTGAAACCCATTTGTAACTCGCTGCCTATCGGCTCACGAGCTGGGCGGCGAGCGCGATGCCACATTTTTGTGGCCGGGTTTCCCGTGGACGCTGGCTAGACCAGATACGCCCAGCGGACGCAAACCTTGAACCCATTTGTAACTCGTTGCCTATCGGCTCACGAGCAGGGCGGCGAGCGCGATGCCACATTTGTGTGGCGAGGTTTCCCGTGGACGCTGGCTAGACCAGATACGCCCACTGGACGCAAACCTTGAACCCATTTGTAACTCGTTGCCTATCGGCTCACGAGCTGGGCGGCGAGCGCGATGCCACATTTGTGTGGCCAGGTGTCCCGTGGACGCTGGCTAGACCAGATACGCCCAGCGGACGCAAGCCTTGAACCCATTTGTAACTCGTTGCCTATCGGCTCACGAGCTGGCCGGCGAGCGCGATGCCACATTTGTGTGGCCAGGTTTCCCGTGGACGCTGGCTAGACCAGATACGCCCTAGCGGACGCAAGCCTTGAACCCATTTGTAACTCGTTGCCTATCGGCTCACGAGCTGGTCGGCGGGCGCGATGCCACATTTGTGTGGCCAGGTTTCCCGTGGACGCTGGCTAGACCAGATACGCCCAGCGGACGCAAACCTTCAACCAATTTGTAACTCGTTGCCTATCGGCTCACGAGCTGGGCGGCGAGCGCGATGCCACATTTGTGTGGCGAGGTTTCCCGTGGACGCTGGCTAGAGCAGATACGCCCAGCTGACGCAAACCTTGAACCCATTTGTAACTCGTTGCCTATCGGCTCACGAGCTGGGCGGCGAGCGCGATGCCACA